>NW_028275160.1:14526076-16926076 GCF_013281855.1 Momordica charantia
CACAAACCGATCATTGCCAAGAGAAAAGCAGGGAAGGTTTTTTTGGTGGTGTTGGTGCTATTGTTGAAGAACGGTCTTCAAATGTAGGTTTTCCTTCTTTGTGTTGCTTATTAATTTTCTTTGTAGTTTTTCCTAAAACAAGATCGAAGCACAATCATTAACGCGTTTCTACTACGGGATTCGATCCCTTAAAGGTCAGGTTAGGAAAATCTTCCATCAGTTCAAGTAAAACAGTTGGGAAGTAGAGGAAAGGGAAAGGGAAATAGCTCAGTGAGGTGTTCAGTAGGCTACCAAGATAATAGCCCAGTTGTCAAACAGATTAGTAAGCTAATGAAGTCGCGTGGGCGAACGAGTGCATTGAGGAGAAAAAATACAGTTGGTGCTGAGGTTGAGAGTGAGGTCTCTAGAGTGACAACGAACTTGGGTGGGAGTGTCAAGTCATAAGAGGGGAAATCGGCTTCCTTCCAAGGTCGTTAGGTTCGATCGAGGAAGAAAGTATCAGGGACCACTTGAATCGAGTGGGAGTACGTGGATGTGTCTGTAGCATATGGGAGACAAGACCACAAAAGATTGATTAGTCTTGGAGCAATCATAGACGAAACTTGGTTGGGCTAAACAATTGTTGATCAGTTATTGTTGGTGCAGTTAGAACTGAGCCTTGGTGAGGTTGCCAAGATGATGGAACACTGTTGGTGCAGTAAGAGGCAAGATTGATGTTTTGTCTCCAAGTGGGAGATTGTTGAGACAATGGAGCCAAAACAGAAACCCGCGTCCTACGAAGAAAATGATTTTCAATACTACTACAAATTCCTACAAGGGGTAGAATATCTTTTTCGTACAAGAATTATAATATTATTTTTCTATAAGGATTATGATATTTTGTCTCCTATAAATAGAACGTTTTTATTTAGGTTTTGTTTGTCTGTTGTTGGACATCAAAGTGACCGCTGAATGTGTAGGTGCACAAATTTTCAGAGGGCAGCAACAGTGGTATTTGGCAAGTTTCAAAGGCGAGATCCCTGGGTTGTAGAACATTGTCGACAACCTATTCTCGCGGATATTTTGTGAGGTTTTTCATATTCCTGTTTTCTAGGATTCTATTGTTGTAGTTTTTAGAAGCTAGGTGACTTTTGTCGAAACTTCTAGATGTGAGAGATTATTGTATTTGTCCATTGTATTAACCCAAAATCATAGTAGAACCCATTTTATCGCAGAAGACTGGACGTAACTCATAGTTGGGACGAACTAGTATAAATCTCTTATGTCGTTTACTGTGTTTTTTCTATATTTTTCTTATTGCGTGTTTCACTTAGTTTTCACTTAAGACCAAGACACGTTTTAATAATTCATTATTAGTACCTGTACCTTAAGAGCACATTAGATTTGTACCAAAAAACACAGTTCCTTCTTAAAACAGATTATCAACTCTCTCTCTTGCATACCTTACTTTTCGTTTTGCTTAAACTTAATTTTCTGCACGTCCATAACCACAGAGAGACAACACCAGAAATTACAAAAACTTCACCAACAAACCAAACCCTTCTCTCTCTCTCTTCAAATACTGAGTAATGGTTCATTTCAGAAGGCCTCTCTCTCCTCTCCTCCTCTCTCTCTCCTTCATCCTTCTGCTATTCTTCCGCCATTGCAGTGCCTCAAGAGCTTCTTCTTCTTTCCATTACTCCTCAAAATACAGTAACAAGAACAATAAAGTTCCCGCCGACGTGTCGCGCTCGAACTCCGGCGGCCATTTCTTCGGCTTCTTCCCCAAAAGAATCATTCCGATCCCTTCTTCCACTCCTTCCAGAAAACACAACGATATCGGCTTCCAGCGCTGGCCCTCTGCCACTCCCTAAATTTTCTCGGGAAAATTCTGCCCCTAAATTTTATCGGGAAAAAATGGCCCATTCATGATTAACAGTGTACAGAGAGATATACAGAGAGAAGAATCCATTCCATCCAAGAAATTAAAGGCTGTTTTTTTTCTTTATGTGTATCAACTGGTATGTGGTTATACATTGCTGCTTTAATTTTCTACTATTAATATCAATATGAAAATATTCACTCAATTTAAATTTCTCTCTCATGTTTTTTTTTTCTTTTCCTCTATGGGAGGCTATGGCATATTTAGGTGTGGAAAATGCAGATTCAAACTTTCCCATTAATTTTCAAATTAAGAAAAAGATTTTTTTTTGGAGTCTAGGTGAGAATTTGAACTGGTGACTTAAACCTACTTAGATCATATATTAATAATCAATTCATTAATTATACGAAAAATAGTATCTTTGTGAACAATGTTTAAGAAAAAGAAGGAAATTGGAATGGTCATTTTTTGAAATATTTGTATATATTTATTTTTTTATAATATATATTTCAAAAATAAGTGTATATATAACTTTTTCTAAAAGGAATTTTTAAGATAATTTTATATGTGGTAGCTATTAATTTACCTAAGTTAATGATTAATCTTAATATTTAATTTTTGTTATTATTGATTAAAATTAATATAGATTAGAGGCTTTTTTTTTTTTTTTTTTTTTTTTAGTTTTTGAACATAGATTAGAGGTTTAAAGTCTCAGGTTGTATTATTATTTTTGTTAACTTTATATTTCTATGGTATATTTTAGATGTTTTTTAATGTTTTACATTAATTAGGTTAGATTTGTCAGAGTATGTAAAGAACTCAAATAATTAGTTTTAATTTATTTATTCTTCCCTTTTATTTTACCCATAGCTTTGTGTTTGTTTTTTTATTATTTTTTTATCCATAGTTATGTATGATAAGTGGCTCATTAATTAAGTTATATTTGTTTTCTTATATCATATGAGTTTATTGGTAATCATATTTAAAATTTGTTCTATACTTTTAATCAATGAATAATAGATAGGAAAAGTTCAATTTGCCAATAGAATATTATTTTGTCTGAAAGTATAATAACCTGTTATATTAGTTGTAGTTAATTAGAAAGAAATAGGATAATTTCGAATTTAGATGATTAATCGGTAATTAATTTATAATAATATAATTAGTAAAATAAAGATTTAATAAGACACACGAGAGTATAAAAATTTCTCTCTAAAATTGTCTGTTTTAACCCTTAAAAAATTAGCATAGGTTTAATTTAAATCCTCTTTTAACTTTCATATTTCATTTAATTTTAGTATTTAAACTTTCAAAACTTTCATATTTCATTTCACTCTTTAAATTTTCAAAACTTTTGTTTTAATTTATTCTAACTTTTTATTATTTTTCTAATATCTAAAGTTGGCATAAAAAACCAATTTTAGCAGCGACAAATTTTTCATGAATCACGCCTAAATTTGCTATGAAATTCAAATCAGAGTTGCTACATGAGAACTTCCCAACACTTATCTATATATAGACTTTATATATATATAGACTAAAATATAATATTTGAAAATTTAGAGATTAAAATTCAATAAAAATAAAAGTTCAAAAACCAAGATTATATTGATAAGCTTTTAAATTGTATTGAACGTGTAATTATATGTTATTATAAACCACATATTAATACGCTATATAAAAGTGTCAATCTGAGCTGAACTCAATGATAAATGACACCTGTCTATGGTTAAGAATTCACGGGTTCCAACCTCCCTATTCCATTTGTTGTAAAAAAAAAAAAGTTATATAAAAATTCCATGGTTGTTGGATAAAAGTCAAATTGGTAATCAAACTGTCACATGCATGGAATTTCACTTTTATAAAGTTGAAGAAACATTAAAAAAAACTTTCTTATTGTTATTTTTCTTTTATTTGAAAAGTTTGGGCAATTGGCATGTTGGAGTTGATGGGTTGTCGAAGTGGAGGGGCTATTTGGTTGGCAGTCAAATATAAGAAAGTGAAAGTTGTTTGTATTTTTCAATCAAGTTAATATTATTAAGTCAATGTCATGCTTTTTCTTTGATGGACCATGTGAAGTTTTTTTTCATGGTCCCTATGAATTCATCCTCCAAATCATTAGGTGAGAATATTGATTCTTTTTAGGGATAATGTCATATACTAAGAGATATAAATGCTTCAACTAACAACTTGGCTCCTAATTTGCTTATCAAAATTATAACTGTAAAAGTATATATGGTTAGTACGTAAATTTTACGGAATTGAATATTAATCGCAAATAAATAGTAACGTCAAAGTTTTATATATTATTTGGTTAAGTGTGAAATTAGAGAACTCGTTAAAATATGTATAAAAGGTTACCTTTACCAATTACCGTGTCTTATTAATTTAAGATTTTGAGTTTGATGGCTATTTAATATGATGATATTCTTCGTAAGGCCACACGTTTTCAGGTGGGGATAACTTCATCCTTTTATAAGTTTTAGCAGGTCTTACTTTTTTTTTTGTTAAAAAAAATAATCTCTCTCTCGACATACTTTCTCAAATTAATTAACCTTCAATTATTCACTTTCTCTCGTCCTATAGTGACTCTCTTTATTGACATAGAACAATTTTCAGTAAGTAATTTATTTAGGGAGAGATCACAATACTTGTGTTATTTATTTTTATTTCTTTGAATTCAATGGTATGTGAACGTGGAGATTAGAACATCTGACATTTTAGTTGAACATATATGCATTGATGAGCTATGCTCACATTTGACAACAAATTAGTAGTTAATTAATTAAGATGCATCACCTAAAATGAGAAATTCTAAGTATGACTTTATTATAAAATTGAAAAGTTCATTTGTTTTTAAGAATTTTAATTCGTTTTTCATGGAAATTTAAATTTTAATTTCACGCATACTTTTTTTTTAATAATTAATTATTAAGTTAATAATTAGGCACTTGCAATAATGATAATAAAAAAAAGAAAATAACACATTTAGTATCCACATTTAGTTTTTGCAAATATGACAATATTAAAAAAAAATGGAAGCCCAAATTATAAAAGGTCAAATTTACCCTAAAAACCCAAAACATTAATATGTATGTCTAATTTATACTTGATATACCTTTGATATACATTGATGTACTACCACTACAATATTCAAGGCTTTCAGCGACGAAAGTTTTGGGTCATTGAAAGTAGAATTTCGTTGTTGAAGATAATTAGCGACAAAACACCATGCGTCACCGTTTTCGTTGCCGAAGACCAACGATGATGAAAAGGCGCTTTCGTTATAGCTTTGCGATGAAAACGCGTTATGTCGCGCAGGTGACGATTATTTTTCATCGCCTAAGGATAAAAATGAGCCAGGATGGACCTGCGACGAATCCTTTTCGTCACTTTTGTGACGAAATTTTAATTTCGTCGTTATTTATATATTTAATATATAACAATTTTATATTTTTATTTTTTCCTTCTAATTTTCCTAATTCGCAATCCTAAATTTCAAGGATTTCCATAAAATTGAATTTTAATTTTCTTTATTTGCCATCCAGAATTTCCAGAATTTTTCCATATAATTAAATCATGATAATGTAAAATATGACCTCAAAATTCGTTGTTAAATTTAAAAAATTCAAATAGCTTTGGATAAGAACATAAATTTCGTTGAACAATATATGTCATTCATAACATTACAAAGTGTCTAAAAAGAAAGCCCATTTTAATAAGAGTACAAAATAAAATCAACGTCTAAGTGTCTACCTAAATTTACAAACAACTTTCTCCATCTCCATTCGAACCAAGGTGACAAAATATGCTTCCATCATCGTTGCATCAATCCTGCACAAATAATTGCACCAATTCTTGTTGTAGTATAACTACGAAAGCAAATCTATACAAATAGACAACATCAAACCAATAGACTAAACTAACTAACAATGATAGTAAAACAATAATAAAACCAACTTGCATAATAAATACAAATCCAACTAATGTTTCAACCTAGATAGACTAAACCAATGTCACAAACTCACCCCTTTAAACCTAGAAAGAGCAATGTCACAAGCCCACCCCTTTGGTAAAAAAAATAAATAAATAACAATTGTAACACATAAACTTATAACACCCACTAAACCGTATCCTCCTCCCCTCCCCTTCAAAAACCACAGAACATCAAGAATTGAATTTATAACACTTATTAAATCTTATCTGTTGGAGAGATATGCATAGAAAAACTTAAGGAAACACAAAATTAAAAATCTGAACCCAACATAGCGTTGTTTTCTTAAGACAATTTTGTTCGCTCTACGGTACTCAAGGTTTCATGAATAATTGTCTCCCAGGATACGACGGATATACCAAATTGTAAATGCAGCACTTAACACACAAGACTCAAGGAACCCTTAGTATTTAACTACTCGTACAGAGAGGAAAAGAGAGAAATTTGAGGGATTATTTTTTGTGTTGCAAAACTGAGAAGAATCACGTATTTATAGACTATTTGTGGTCATTCAAATAGTCATATCTTTTCATGTAAAGTTATGTTTTTTTGATAAAAGGACATAATCTTACCTTTACAAAAGACGCACTCGTTCATGAAAAGTTGTGATTCTTCAATTTTAACAAAATAATTTTATTCAAAAAATTCCAACAATCCCCCACATGAATAAAATTTATTTTTAAAAACATGTACGATTACTCATGAAGATTAACTACATCACGATAATTAGTCTAAGACTTTGAACTTTCCTTAGTAAAACTATGAAGTTTACATAGCCGATCAATAGTTAAAGAACTTTGAACTATCAACTTTTTAAAAATAAATCAAGTCCATAATAATTACATAGATATTCTTCGAAATACTAATGGTTCTCATGTTTGTATTCATTTTGGCCCTAAATACCGCCTGGTTTCATGAGTGTTTTTAGAGAATTCAGCTTTGAAAATTCTCATAGAAGTGGCCCCTTCACACCCACATAGGTGACTTCTTTAAAGAATATCCTGGCAATACCCCACTCTTATAAAAGTGCTAAAGAGTCATTAAAAGCATATCTTAACCTCATCTGTTTCCAAGTTAGCACTAATTTTTATAATAGAAATGGTTAGGAATTTATAATTCCTTTTCTTAGTGTTCCTCTGAGTTTATACATAGCTTTGTTTTCCTTTTTGAAACTAGATCTTAGGATCTCCAGTCAGTTAGGTTGGGTTACCATTATGTCAACTCTTATATTATAGGCTTCAAACCCATTCCTATTGAAGACAATTTCACTTGCTCTCTTGCAAAAGCTTTCGTAAGCGGATCCGCAATATTTTCGTTTGATTTCACATAATCAATTGATATAATTCCATTAGAGAGCAATTGTCTTATGGTATTATGTAGACGACGTATATGTCGAGACTTACCATTATACATTAAGTTTTGCGCTCTTCCAATAGCGGCTTGACTATCACAATGTATACATATTGGGGGTATAGGTTTCGTCCAATTAGGAATATCTTCCAAAAAGTTCCGTAACGATTGAGCTTCTTCCCCTGCTTTGTCCAAAGTTATGAATTCAGATTCCATAGTTGACCTTGCTATACACGTTTGCTTGGAAGATTTCCAGGATATAGCTCCACTTCCGAGTGAAAAGATATATCCACTTGTGTTGACTTTGAATTTTTCATACTAGTTATCAAACTTACATCACTGTACCCTTCAAGTACAGCCGGATATCTAGTATAATGTAAACCGTAATTTTGAGTATATTTTAAATAGCCCAAAACTCTTAAAAGAGATTTCCAGTGACCTAGACTTGGATTATTTATATATCGACTTAACATACTTACCGCATATGGTATATCCAGTCTTGTACAATTCATAACATATATTAAACTTCCTATTATACGAGAGTACTCCAATTGAGACCTACTATCAATCGTATTTGAAGAAAAGTGATGGCTAGCATCCAAAGGTGTCTTTACAACTTTTATATCATATTTCTTGAATTTTTCAAGATTTTTTTCGATATAATGTGACTGAGAAAGTGTTAATCCATCAGATGTTCTATGGATCTTGATTCCCAAGGTAACATCTGCGATACCCATATCTTTCATTTAAAAATTTCTAGTCAATATTTGTTTTGTAGCAAAAATAATTTCTTTATTGCTATCAATTATAAGGAAACACATTTTCAAAAAATGATGCACTCCTTGACTTAATAATTGTATTTGCATGTATGTCAGGATTTTCTGACTTATGTACAAGAAACCGAAATGCACTACTATTAATGCATACCCAATAAACACACAGTCAACCGTTTTTTGCCCTATTTTAACAATTTTTGGTTTAGGAATCGCCACCTTGGCCAAACACCCCCACACTTTCATAAATTTATAAGTCGGTTTTCATCCCTTCCATAATTCATATGGAATTTCGTGTGTTTTCTTATATGGAATTCTATTCAGGATGTAATTCGCTGTAAGCAACGCTTCCCCCCACAAATTTTGTGGTAATCCTGAACTAATCAACATAGCATTCATCATTTCTTTCAATGTTCGATTTTTCCGTTCTACTATGCCATTTGATTGAGGAGAATAAGGAGCAGTAGTTTGATGTACAATTCCATTTTCTGAACAAAAACCTTCAAAAGGTGATTCATATTCTCCCCCTCGATCACTTCGAAACATTTTAATCTTTTTGCCTAGTTGATTTTCCACTTCAGCCTTGTAGTGTTTAAACACTTCAATGACTTCATCTTTACTTTTTAACAGATAAACATAACAATATCTCATACTGTCATCAATAAATTTTATAAAATACTTTTTACCTCCTCTTGTAGGCAAAAATTTCAAATCACTTATATCGTTGTGAATTAATTCAAGAGGTTGAGTTTCTCTTTCTACTGAATGAAATGGAGGTTTTGTCATCTTTGATTCAACACATATTTCACATTTTTTATTATGATCTAATGTGACATTAGGTATTAAATCCATATTACACAACTTATTTAAAGTTTTGTAATTAACATGGCCCAGTCGGTCATGCCAAATATCATAAGAGTCGGTCAAGTAAGCAGAAGAAACATTCTTATTATTAGTAGTAGGGGACTTTGGTACAACAGTCATTACATTCATCTTGAATAGACCATCACTCAAATAACTCTTCCCCACAAAGACATCATGCTTACTAAGTACAAACTTATCGGAAACAAACACCAGTTTGAACCCATTTTTGCTTAGTAGAGAACCAGAGACAAAGTTCTTGCGAATGTCTGGAACATGAAGCACTTCATTCAGAGTCAGTTCTTAGCCAGAAATCATTTTCAGTACCACCTTTCCTCGTCCCTCATCTCTGGAACTTGAAGAATTACCCATGTAAAGTTGTTCTCCATTTCCAGTTGGTGTATAAGTAAAGAACGTCCACTTATTGGCACAGATATGACGTGTGGCACCAGTGTCTACCCACCATTCCGTGGTATTGCCTACCAAGTTACATTCAAACACTACAACTGATAAATCAATGTCAGCAACTCCATCAGAAAGATTATCCATTTCTGTTACATGTGCTTGAGCATTTGATTTCTTCTTATGAAAAGACTTTGGCTTTCAGTAATCCTTTGATCGGTGTCCAAGCTTTCCACAATTGTAACAATTGCTATTGAACTTCATGCCTTTGTTGTGTGTCTTATTGACCTTGGAAGATCCTTCCACAAAATTTGCCTTTGAGGTCATAGGTTCATTTCCTCCATTTTCTATCACATGTTTCTGGTTATCCTCATCAATATTCAACCGAACTACCAGTTCTTCAAGTTTAATTTCTTTGTGCTTATGCTTGAGATAATTTTGAAGTCTCTCCATGATGGGCGTAACTTCTCAATTATCGATGCAACCTGAAAATATTCACTAAGAGACATTTCTTCAGCATGCATCTCATGTAAAATAACTTGAAGTTCTTGAATCTGGCTTATCATGGTTCTGGAATCAACCATTTTAGAGTCTAGAAATTTTTCGATTATAAATTTCTTTGATCCAGCATCTTTCGTCTTGTATTTCTTTTCCAATGATTCCCAAAGACCTTTGGCCGAATCAACTCCACTATAAACATTGTAGAGTGTACGGTTCTAGAATCAAACATGTGTTGTCCAACCTGTTCAACATATCATTCTTGCACAAATATTTTGCATGTTTCCATGCATCAAGTGCAAGCAACTTTTCTTTGTCGGTCTCTCCTTCATCCAGAACAGGAGGATCTTCTTTAAGAAATCGTGTCAGACTCAAAGTAGTGAGATAGAACAACATCTTTTGTTGCCATCGTTTGAAGTCATTGCCATTAAACTTCTCAATAGGTAAACGACTTGCATGCATTGAACTAAAATTTTATAAAATAGAAAGCCGAAAGCAATAAAGCAACAATAATTAGATAACAGAAACAAGCAAAATTTGGAACACTGCATAAGTATAATGAGACATCCGAAAAACCAATGGAACCATTAAAACAAGATGATACTAGTAGCAAGAAAAGAAACAAAATCAAATATAACAAGCAAAATTGTCTTAAGATTGGTGGAGAGATATGCATAGAAAAACTTAAGGAAACACAAAATTAAAAATTTGAACCCAACGTAGTGTTGTTTCCTTAAGGCAATTTTGTTCCATCTACGGTACTCAAGGTTTCATGAACAATTGTCTCCCAGGATATGACGGATATACCAACCTGTGAATGCAACACTTCACGCACAGGACTCAATGAACCCTTAGTATTTAAGTACTTGTACAAAGAGGAAAAGAGAGAAATTTGAGGGATGATTTTCTGTGTTGCAAAACTAAGAAGAATCACGAATTTATAGACTATTTGTCATTCAAATAGTCATATATTTTCATGTAAAGTTATGTCTTTTAATAAAAGAACATAACCTTTACAAAAGACGCACCCGTTCATGAAAAGTTGTAATTCTTCAATTTTAACAAAATAATTTTATTCAAAAAATTCCAACATTATCTCCCCCCTCCCCCATCCTCAAAGAACTTTAGAATCTGAGGCGAGACTCTAATGACTGCACATATTCGCCCAAGTATTTTGATGATCCTTGACTTTTGGTAGGCTTCAGTCCATATCTCATTCCTATTATGTAGTAATTTGTTCATTTCCCAAGGACTATCTCGATAATTTATTCATCTGTTTTCGGAATTCCTTGAGAAGCCTAATAAGCTTTTAATGTAGTCATTCTTTCGTGAAAAATAAAGGTATTGTTATGAACTTTGAGATATATACCAAATCTTCTCGATGAAACTTAAATGATTTTGATCTAGCTA
Source organism: Momordica charantia (assembly GCF_013281855.1). NCBI lineage: Eukaryota > Viridiplantae > Streptophyta > Magnoliopsida > Cucurbitales > Cucurbitaceae > Momordica > Momordica charantia. The sequence goes on from NW_028275160.1 coordinate 14,537,226, forward strand.
GATGATTGAATCTCAATTTACTACACGCCACTTAATTTTTTGTCGACTTTTCCTAAAAAATTCAATGTTTAGTTTAAAAACAATATTTATAAAATGATAACAAAGAATCAAGCTCGTATATTAATTACCTTCCACGATGGAGATTCTCATCTATCACATAATACATTCCAATCCTCTTGTTTAATGTCTTTATATAGTTTTTGGCGAGCACATGCTGGATCCCTTATCTTGCTATAAATTCGATGTAATTTCGCTCGGTAATCCATAAATCGAGATCCAATTTCATATAAAATATATCCATGAACATGTTGCTGAGATATTTCGACATCGAACTTATCCTGCAAAATGTAACAAATAATACTAGTTAACAACATATTAGATTAGTGGAATCCGACAAATATTACATATGACGTATATCCATGAACATGTTGCTGAGATATTTCGACATCAAACTTATCCGGTAAAATGTAGCAAATAATACTAGTTAACAACATATTAGATTAGTGGAATCCGACAAATATTACATATAACGTATAGAGAAGACTCTATAATGGAGATAGCTATTTTTTATGATATTGGATATTTTTTGCTATTTTTCAAGTAGCACTATTTAATATAGTCATTTCTCCCATTATCAATTTTTTTTAATAAATAATGAATAATGTTATTGGAAGATCAAATGAGGTTAACCAAACAACAAGAGGCCCAGATTGGGCCAAAGGTGAAGAGGGCCCAACTATACAAACAAACAGGCAGGCCAGAACTCGACATGTAGGGGTTGAGCGGCCCAGATCTTTCAAGGTTGACCTGGGGTCAGTGCCGACCATGGCTCGACTGCCAGCTGAGAACTCCGAGAAAGCCTATCCAACTATTATGCACGACCCGACCTATCCTATCTTGGTGGGACCCCAAAACAAGCCAACTACTCCTCGAATTCGGTCTTTTGCCCACATTAAAGTGTACAAGCTCATAAGGCAAGATTTCCTAGGACAATTAGGATTCGACTTCTATAAATAGAAGGGTAGACTAAACCCTAGAGGTATGTTAAATAACCCTACTTTTCATACTCAGCTATACCCGATACTAACTTAAGGCTAGCACTACACAAGTGTTTAATGCTATTGGTTTTGCGGGATCCACGTGTGTTCCTGCTTCTTCATTTGCTGCAAATTTGGCGGAATTCGAATGAGCCTAAATTTGACATCAACAATATGGCATCAACTCTTGGTTGTAACTTATCTTGTTTTATAGGAGCATAAGCCATACGTCCAAATATTCTCAGATTGCTCAAGTGGTGGTTTGCCTGTCCAAACTTCTTGCGGAGTTTTAAAGTTCAAAGTTGAGGATGGACTACGGTTAATCAAATAACAAGTTGTTTTTACTGCTTCTCCCCAAAAAGTTTTAGGCAAACCAGCTTGAGCTATCATACATCTCACTCTTTCTAAAATAGTCCTGTTATATCTCTCAGCCAAACCATTTTGTTGAGGATTTGTCTTTTGTCTCGTAATCCCCTGTTTCTTACATGACTAAGCAAACTTGGGATTTAAAAACTTTAACCCGTTATATGTTCTTATTATCTTTACATTCTTTCCAACTTGATTTTGGATCATGATAAGCCAATTTTTTAAAACCTCAAATGCTTCATCTTTTTGTTTTAAAACAAACCCCCACAACTTTCTACTAAAGTTGTCGACGGAGAAAAAATAGCTTGCTCCACCATGAGTTTTAGTTCTAGCTAGCTCCCAAAGATCAACAAGAAGATATTCCAATTTCTCTTTGCTGCAATGTGTGGGTGCTCCAAAACGAACTTTAGTAGCCTTTCTAGCACACAATGCTCAAAAAAAAAATTAAGATTTACTTGTTTCAATTTACCCAATAAACCTTGCTTTGAAAGATAACTCATGCATTTTTCTTTTACATGAGCTAATCTTTAATTTATGGTCATAATTTACTGTCAAAGTTGTAGCTCCACCTACTGCTTTACCATTTAAAACATATAACCCATTTTCAAGAATTCATTGCATCTTTAGCAATAGTACTTTAAAGACTTTCAAGCTTCCTCCTACTGATTTAAGACCATTATCAAGTAATAACTTCACTGCCCCTAGGCCTTTTATGCAACAAATCTGATCGTTTCCCATTAAGATCTATGTACATCTAAGTTTAAAATCCATCATCAGATGCAGATTTTCCCCTCAAGATCATGACTCTTTTGGCTCATTGATCTAGGCCGGATCCTATTTTTAGATGGGTTGCTCGTTTTATCATATTAATATTCATGGGCTTCCATCCCAAAACCAATTGGTAATGAGAGGAGTAGCTTATGTCTATTATAAACCATTGTAAGGTCCATTTTCTTTACAAGGTGGGATCCTTAACATGTTACAATTATAACATCTTTTTACCTCCCTCGAGACTTAGATCTACTTTTCCACTCCTATTTCTATTGTTCTTTTTCTTTCCTCAACCATAAGAACTTCACCTTCTTTCTTCTCAACCTTCAACTCAAGGTTTCTCGATCTCAAAGCTCCAATATCTAAAGTCAAGCTATCTCTGTCATATTTAATAGCTGATTTAACCTCATTGTAATTTCAGGTAAAGTATTTAAAGTTATAACAACCTGATTTTCTGTATCAACCTTCTCTCCACAGTTTCTAAATTGGCTATTATCTTTTTAAATTCATCTAAATTCTACTCCAAATCTTTTGACTGATCCATATGAAATCCAAAGAGTTTCTCCTTTAGATAAATTTTGTTAGGAAGAGATTTATAAAGATGGAATGATTCCAATTTAGACCATACCTATCGAGCAGTGGCTTCTTCTCCTAATTTATGCAACACGTTATCCGCCAAGTACAGGACAATTGTGCTATATGCCGTTGCATTCATTTCCTTATACTCTCCTTCTTTCAAACCAGATAGTTTGGTTGAATCTTCTAATGCCCACGCTACCTTTTGCTGAACCAACACCGCCTTGATCTTGCGCATCCACAGCGAGAAATCGTCTTTTCCATCAAATTTGTCCACTTCAAATTGAGCCGCTGTGACTTCGAATTTCAACTACTTCCAATGCTCAAGTTAAATCTGCTATAGTTAATTCAGTATCTCAAAATGCTCTGATACCATTTGTTGATACTAATTAACAAGATTGCAGATTCTAATTTGGCTAACTATCCAATCGAAGAAGATGAACAAATAAAGAAAATGAAGAACAGAGGAAGAAAGAATGCCGCAAACGAATTTAGATTGGTTCGGCTATAATACGCCTACATCCAATATGAGAGGGATTAATATTCTGTTATGAAGAGTATACAACCACACCCCTTATACACCTCAGTACATGGCTAACAATAAGGCTTACACACTGACAAAATTAACCGCCAGTTAATTAATAGCTAATAATCATTAGTGCTATCAGTCAATTTTAACGGATGCACTGTTAGATCCCAAACAGATCCCAAACCTATAAGTATGGAGCCTCACTCTCAGTCAAGTATCTCATTTTATCTCGGTTTTAATATCAAGGTCGACCTCCTTTGAGTGTCGAAGTGCTTGCACTAATGGTGTAGTCCTCCTCTGTCACAGGATCGACTAGCTTGCTTAGATTCTCCCAAGCTCGCTCAATTGGTCCATCTCGATTTGGTCGGTGAAAATCTTATTTTGTTGCACAAACATTTATTTAGTATCTCTTAAAATTAAAATATTTAAATTAAGTCCAGAACTTTAAATTTTGTATCAAATATATCTTCATTATTACTTTTATAGCAACTAGTTAATATCATGTGCATTGCACGTGGTTATAAATATTTTAATATAATATTTCTAACAATTTAACATATAGAATAACAACTCAACACAACTTTTAAATGCTCTAATATTTTGTTTTAAATAAAATATATTTAATATAATATTTCTACCGATCTAACATATATAATAACAACTCAACGAAACTTTTAAATGGTATTAATATTTTCTTTCAAATAAATATATTATTCGTTATCAAATTTTTTTTAAGAAAACAACAATAATCTTTTTGTGTGTTTTCTTAAATTATTTAATCATTCTTTTATCTTTTGTATATTATATAATAAGGAAGAATGAACCAAAATTAAAAAATTAAAATTTGAGAGAGAAACTGATTAGTATGTATGCCATGAAATCATTGAAAAAAATGTAGAATAAAGAATCACATGACCAAGAAAAATAAAATACGAACAACAACAATCAAAAAGTCATATTAAGATAAATAAGAAAACTAATATTAAAATATAACATGAATATATTTTAAAACGTGAAAAGAACCTTAACTAAATATTAAATCAAAATTGAAAATAACATTAACTAAATATTAAAACACAAAGGTATCATGAATATACAACTTAAAAGTAATCCACATAAAAATATTAAAATAATCTAAAAGAAATAAAAATTGAAGATAATAGAAATACATGATTTTGTTATTCTACCTCTTAATCGATTAAATATGTTTCTGGAATCTCAAATATTCTTTTGACATGGTTCAGTTTTCACTCACAAAGATAAGAAAAATCTTCATTAATATTATGGAAATGAGTTTTAGGTCATAAAAGAAAAACACATAATCTTTCATTTTATAGATTATTTGCTATGACACCTATACGTGGATAGATGCATCACTTCATCAAATAGTTGTAATTTTCATTGGATTAACTTCTCTCAACACACCTTTTCACTCGAACAGTTACAACTCTTTTGGATTAAACTTCTTGTTTCATCGAATGGTCACAACTTTTTGGATTTGTTATCTCAACAGACAATTTAACTCGAACAATCGTGTCTCTCGTAGAATTTTGAAGGGCAAAATGGGTATATATGGAAAAGTTGGGGGAAAAATGGGGAGGCAAAAATTCTCCTCGATAGCTCCATTGAAATGAGTTTTAGATCATAAAAGAAAAATACATAATCTTTCATTTTATAGATTATTTGTTATGACACCTATACGTGGATAGATGCATCAACTTCATCAAATAGTTGTAATTTTCATTGTATTAACTTCTCTCAACACACATTTTCACTTGAACAGTTACAACTCTTTTGGATTAAACTCCTTGTTTCATCGAATGGTCACAACTTTTTGGATTTGTTATGTCAACAAACACTTTAACTCGAACAGTCGTGTGTAGAAATTTGAAGCGCAAAATAGGTATATATTCAAAAGTTGGGGGCAAAATGAGGAGGCAAAGATTCTCCTCCCTAGCCTCAGTTAGATATAGTATAGATGTAGATGTAGAATGGTAATAATATAATTTGGTAGAAATTAACCATGACCTGTAATGTATGAAAAGGTATCCCTATTTATTTCGTCATCTAATGCTATCAAATTCATTAAAACCTCAAATTTATTTCTAACATTCTTTTTCTATGTTATTTGATTGGTGTAAAAAAAAAAAAGATTCTGATGACAATAAAAAAAGTTTGGAAAATTATATTTATAAAAATTATCATTATTTTTTTTAAATGTCCCAAAAGTGAGCTTTAAATGGTCTTGTATAACCGTATAAATCTGCAATCACAAAATGAGTTTTGGTTGATGGTGCGTGATTGTATAAAATATCATTGCTTATTATTTTTTAAAAATATCATTACTACTTATTTACGTTATTGTTGTAAAATTTTATACTTTATAAGTTTTATATAAATATATATTTGTTTGTGCTATTTTTGTAATTCTCTCTGAAAATTTTTGTTTACATCTTTTTAAAGTTGAAATTGTCTATTTGGCAACTTATATATTGAATATATTTTTTAAGTATTAATCTAACTACTTGAATTCTAAAATAAAAGTAACTCCCTATTAAAAGTAGTCTAAATTAGAAAAATATCATTCAATAACAAATAAATTAGGAGGGAGCGTCTCTTATTCATTTGATATACAAGATGTTACTCTACTAATTTCATGAAAGTCATGATACGGCAAATGTTGAAAAATCACAATGTAAGAATAATTTTAGAAATTCTCCTAATATATATTTTCTTAATATAAAAGTAGAGACAAGGATAGTAAATAAGTAAATGAATTTATTTGTGAGTGTCTTGGCAGCTTACGCGCACTTCGACTAATCTCACAAGGACAACCATATGACCTTACAACATTTGGTATCAGGAAACACATCAGAATTACTAATTCCTAAGGTAGCTGGCCCAATTTATAATAACAAAATTACACAAGTATCAAAATAGAAATATATTTTTTAATATAGCAGCCATATTAAAAATTTACAGAAAATCACAATTTGATTCGAATTCCAGCCAAACATTATATTAAATTTTAAAATAATCTATAACGAAAATTCTTTTTTCTTAATATTATATCAATGATATTTGAAATTATCGTATAATATATTTTATCTTTTAAAGAAATGATTGTTTTATTAAAAACTAATATTTTAAATTAAAATTATTAGATTTATTTAAACCTTTTATTATAAATATATTTAATTGTTTTAAAATAAAAGGTTATGCATCTTGAGTAGGTGAAAAAGTGATGAATTCTCAGTACCAGAAGATTCAAAGTGTTATAGGGAGAAAGAAGATATCCAGAAAAGTGAGAGAAAGATCGGAGAAGAGATAAGAGAAGGTACAAACCAGAAAGGGGCCGGTGCTAGGCGACCCAAGTCAGCCCCCCGACCGACCAGGGCTCAACGCCAAGCAGTTCTCACCCCCCCCCCCCCCCCCCCAACCGAGAACTCTAGAGGCCCGAATCGACTGTTATGCATGTCCATCCCTTCCCGACAGACCCATAACAAAATACGCTAGCCCAGATAATTAGATTTTCTAGATGTATGAGGAAGCCAAATCCTGAAGGTATTCCTAAATACCCTACACTTTACACTCGACTACTCCGATACTAACTTAAGCATCAGAGCCTGTGAGGCAAGAGCCACACCGGTCTTTTAATGCTATTTTGTTTGCATGTCTCTTCGATCCCTTTCATTATAGAAGATTGGTGCAAATTTGGCGGAATCCCAGGAGGCCAAATTTCTGATTCAACAATTGGTGCCATTTGTGGGAAACGACTAAGATCCAAAAGTAAGGACGATCAAATTGACCGAGAACAGCTCGTATCCTAGGAGGTCTAGGGAGAAACAAATTGACATGAATTATGGAAGTAGACCACAACATGTTGACGACGAATGTCATATGACTCGGGGGCTACCTTTACTCGAGATAACCGATATCGAAGCAGGTTGACAATTTCCTGAGCAGATTTTGGGTGACACAAGACGACATATTTTGAGACAAAAAGAGCAACTGACTGAAATTCTTAAATAGAGTAGATTGGCGGCTTCATAACAACATATCTCTCATTCTCAAAAGAATTGAGCAATAAGAAGAGAAGCCACCTACGCTCATCCGGGATCCACGGAAGGGCAAGGCTTCCGCCATTGAAGATATGGAAGAATCAACGAACAACCCATTGGCACAAAGTAATCTGATAATCAGAGGCAACAACAAGCAATAGAACGATACTCTTAGCTTACGGGATCCGGTTATCATCACGCGATCGCAGAAGTTAGCGACACGTAGCAACAGAAAGAAAAACTGACCAAGCCTCGGGAACACCTGGACCGACAAAGAAAAACCACTCAACCAACATGAGCATGTAGAGGAATCGTAGAAACATAATAGAAAACAAAAAAACAGGGGATACGACCTCGAAGAAACCATAGATCAGGCAGATTCCCATTCATTGAGGAGATAATGGGAGAAAAAATTTCTCAAAAATTCAAAATCCCTACTATAAAGCAAGACAACGACTCAACAAATCCTATCGAACATTTGTGTACATATAGTGAATGGATGGACGTCTACGGAATAGTAGAGGCAATCAGGTGCAGAGTATTATCTTCTACGTTAATCGGCACAACCTAAATATGGTTCCGACAATTGAGGAGAAAGTCAATCTTCTCATTCAAAGAACTGGCCAGAGCATTTATCACGCAATTCATTGGAGGTCGGAATAGAAGTCGGCCCGTGACCTACCTCCTTAGTGTTAAACAAAAATCAACGGAAAGCCTTGGAGAGTATGTGGCACACTTCGACGAGGAAAAATTACTAGTCAAAGATCTTACCGAAGGAATATCGCTACACGCTTTCATATTTGGTGTAAGAGATAGAGAACTATTGTTCTCCCTTGGAAAAAAGGCCCCAACAATTTTCTCAACAGCATTGAGTCGAGCTTAAAAATTTATGAGCGCAGAAGAGCTACTCCATTCAAAATAGGAAACTCAATGGTGGTACAGCTAGCCCAGCTAAAAGTTGGATCCCAAGGCCAATAGAAAACTTACAGTTAAAACTTACTTATGGTAGAGCCAAAGAGACTTGACTACAACCAACTACGACAAGAGTATAGGGGCTAAGAAGGCCAGCCTGCGAAACGACAACCAACAACGACAAAAGGGTATGAGGGCTATTCCACAAAAATAGTCATCCATGAAACAACCAAGCGACAAGTAATCTCAATATAGAAACCATAGCATTTTGCTCATATTTATTGACTTCTACATTGAGGGTCGGAGCTATTGTTATAGGGAGAAAGAATTCATCCAGAGAAGCGAGACAACGACCGGAGAAGAGCCAAGAGAAGGCACAAACTAGAAAGAGGTCGTGCTAGGCGACCCAAGCCAGCCCCCCGGGCCGACCAGGGCCCGGCGTCAAGAAGCCAGTTCTCGGCCCCCACGGTAGAGAACTCTAGAGACCCGACTCGACCGTGATGCATGTCGGCCTAAACCCATCGTGTCCCGATTCTTATCCGACGACAGGCGAATAACAAGATACGCTGGTCCAGATAACTAGATTTCTTAGATGTATCAGGATTCGACTTCCGTAATTCCTGGAGGGATGAAGATTCAACTTATATAAATAGGGAAGTAATACCCTACACTCTACACTCGACTACTCTGATACTAACTTAAGCATCGGAGCCTGTATGGCAAGAGCAACACCGGTCTTTAGTGCTATTATGTTTTGCTGGTCTCGTCGATCCCTTTTATTTTAAAAGATTTGTGCGAATTCGGCAGAATCCTAGGTGGCTAAATTTGTGCATTAACACAAAGCATTTGTCACTATGCCATACTACGGGATTAAACAAAAAATTTGATTATAAGAGATCAAAACGTTTATTTTATTTTCTATTTTAAATAAATATAATAATTTCAAATTAAAATATTTAATGTTTAAATTACCCGAACTTAAAAAATAATAATTTTATAAATTATATAAAGGCTTTAGTGCTTATTATTAAAAATGAAAAATAAAAAATAAAATTAGATAAACTAAGATTTAGGTTGGAGGGGTAAGTTTGCAATAATGATTTAATATAGGGGCACTTGCAAATATATCAAAAGATTTTAGTAAAATAAGCAAAATAGCAACCACATTTAGTTTTTTCAAATATAGCAATTTGTTTTAGAAAAAACGGAGGTCCAGTTGTAAAATTACAAATTCACCCATTAATATATCTGATATATATCTGTAATATATCTGACTACTGATATATAAATCTGATATACCACTGATATAATGATGATATACAATTGATTTACTTATGATATAACCATGATATCTACTCAACTTCTATCATGTCTTATCACTGATATACATACGATAACCATTGATTTACCATGCTAATACAATACATATATATGTGATATATATTTGATATGTCTCTAATTTACCGTTGATATACAAATGATATACCACTGATATAACTATGGTATCAACTGGTATAACTTATTATATGATTATATGATTTACCACTAATATAACACTAATATATATTTAATATGTTTCTAATTTACCACTTATATACCTCCGATATAACCATTATATCTACTAATATAACCATTATATATGTGTGTTGATATATATATATATTTTTTTGATATCATATGTGTGTTGATATCATACTATTATATCCAATATCTTTTTCACATGAAAACAATGGTGCAGAATTTTTTATTTTTTATTTTTGAAATATAAAATTATTATATAAAAGGTTTATGTGGACCATGCAGTCCAAAAAGACAAATTAACATTTTGATGTACTTTATAAATTTAAACAGTTGATATCCTTTGTATTTAGTATCTAATTAATATTAATATTGAATAAATAGTAGTGATATAGTAATCAACATTATTGATAATATTAGTATATTAAACAACAAATTGAAATGATAAACTATAATTTAAACAGCTAATATACCACTCAAAATTAAACATTTGATATAGTTCATATTTAGTATATCAGTTGGAAATATATTTAGTATATCATAAATTAGAAGTACATCAGATATATAATATTATATGTATAATACGTACATTTAATGTATATCAGTGGTATATTTGATAATGTATATCATGGTATATGTGATACTGTATATTAGGGGTACATCGAATGTATATCGGATGTATATCAGAGTTACATCAGATGTACATTAGATATAGATTTGATGTATATCATATACAAATTTACATAAGATGTATATCAGATATAGATTTGATGTATGATATATTGGATGTATATCAGATATAGATATACATCAGATATATATTAGATATCATAAAGGTAAAATTGGAATAATAAAAAATCCGAAAATAAAAATTCAAATATTTTGTTATATTTGAAATTTTGAAAAGCTGATGACATTTTTTGAAATATATAAAATATTTTTGCTACCCATTACAATTACTCTTTAATATATTTATATTTTCACTCAATGAAGGACAATTGAAAAAAAAAATTCTTATTTTTTAAATAATGGATTAAATTTAAATGATTAGACTTATTTAAACCTTTTACTATAAGCATAATTAATTAGTTATAATAATTAATTTAAAATATAAATATTTTGATTTAGGATGGTAGAGAAGTTTTTTTTATTTTCTGTTTTAAATAAAAAGAAAGTAAAGATTTTAAAAATACCTCGGATGTGTTTGTTTGTTGATTAATTAAGAAATATTTGGATATTGTTTAAAAATTAAGGTGATCGTGTAAAAAGAATTTATTCCACATCCATACTTTTATATTTTTTTTATAGCTTTCATTACCAATAAACTTGTTCAAGAATCAATATTCTTATTTGTAGGCGTCCTGTCTAACTGAGAGTGGTTTTTATTTGGGTTTTGGTTTCTTCCGAGGCCTTTTCTTGGGTTCTTTTGGCTTGGGGGTGGTGCTGTCATGGAGGATCTTACCTCGCGTTGGTCTTCTTTCAAGCTTCCTGAGGATGAATCTGTGGCTGTCACGATTGATGAGTCAGAGTCTCTCTTGTCCCCTGCCTCGTTAAATTTGTGTTTGGTGGGGACGGTTTTATCTAGCAAAAAGATTAATACTGAGGCCTTCCGTTGTCTCATGAAAAAAGTGTGGCGTGTGCATCATTCCACTCGTATCGAACGAGTCCCGGACAACGTCTTCGTCATTAAGTTCTGATCGTTGGTGGACAAGAACAGAGTGTTTCGGTCGGGGCTGTGGACATTTGAGCGAGGACTTATTGTCCTTGTTATTACAGATTGTGACCTTTGCTCCTTCCCTTTGTCATCGGCCTCACCGTATCTAGCGTTTCGAAGAAAATTGGTTGACTTTTCCAGATTTTAATTCTTTGGTGGCACGGGCCTGGGCTAATCCTGGTGATACCCCCACCCCTACAGGGTTAGCTCACAAAATTAAACGTTGTTTGCGTCTTTTGGCTAATTGGGGGTGTTCGAAAACTGGTGGGTACATAGAGAAAATTGGTCACCCCTACAGGTTTGCATTTTCGGCCTAGCCAAGATGAACTTTTTGCCACTGAGGCTCCTTGGAAACTCTTCTTTTGGAGGAGGAGGTTTATTGGAAACAACGTTCGAGGGAAAACGGGCTTAAGTGGGGTGACCAAAATACCAGTTGGCTCCACAATCGAGCCTCGTATCGCCAAAAAATTAACACGATTTCTGGGCTCTAGGATGTGTTTGGTCAATGGATCACAAGTTGGGTTATCATTGAAGGTATGATTTCACAATATTTCTCTACTATCTTTACTTCCTCCTTGCCCTCTGAGACAAATATTTGTCGTGTTTTGGTTGATGTTCCTTGAACAATTGACGCGGGAATAAATACTGCTCTTCTTCAGCCTTTTACTGCGCAGGATATTTCTTCAGCGTTAAAACAAATCCATCATAGTAAGGCATCGGGCTTGATGGGTTCTCTGGGGCCTTTTTTTGCAATCAGTGGGAAACATTTGACCCTTCCATAATCTAGAGCTGCTTAGAGCTTTTAAATAATGGTGCCTCCCCTAGGACCATTAATGACACACTGATCGTTCTTATTCCGAAGGTCAAACGGCCCTGTTATATTATAGAATATCGCCCAATTTCACTATGTAATGTGGTTTATAAGTTGATTTCGAAGGCATTGGTCAACCGGATGAAAGGGTTTCTCAATCATATTATCTCACAGAATCAGAGTGCTTTTATTTCGGGCCGATGCGTGGTTGACAATACGATCTTAGGTTATGAATGTGTTTATTCCCTGAAAAATAGTCAAGGTGGTCGGGTTGCTTGGGCAGCTATAACTCGATATGAGTAAAGCGTATGATCTAGTTGAATGAGTTTTCTTGGAACGTATTATGCTGAAAATGAGTTTTGCAGATCGATGGGTTCAGTTGATTCAGTCTTGTGCAACGTTCGTCACCTACTCGTTTAGTTTTAATGGTGTGCGGTGCAGTCGCACCGTCCCTACCAAAGGGCTTTTTAATGGTGTGTGTGAGCTTTTTTTGGCTTTAGGCTAGTGGAATGAACCTTTGGTGAAGGCAGTTTTCAATGCAGACCAGACTCGTTCTATTGTCGCGATTCCGCTGCATGGGTTGCATCGAGCGGACAGCATATGTGGCATTATGCTAAGACGAGTATTTGTTATGTCAAAAGTGGTTATTCTCTTCCTCAGCAACACGTTATTTCTTCTAGTCTGTCTTATCTGGTGCATTGGTGGAAGGTTGTTTGGCAGCTGAATCTCCCAAGTAAAATCAAAATCTTTATTTAGGGCTTGTGTCTGAATCTTCTCTCCACTTGTGGAGGTCTTATTATTCGTGGCGTGGAGCTTTCGAATATATGCAGTTTGTGTGGGTGTTCCGGGGAGGACGTTCTCCATGTATTCTGGTCTTGTTCTGTCTCTCGTTCCATCTGGCTTCCGTCAATGTTTAGCCACCTTCTTCCTCGGTCACATGTTCCTAGTATTTTTATTTTGCTTTCTGATACGCAGGACCGATTGGCAACCCGCGATTTTGAAGAATTTTCTGTTATTCTTTGGGGCATGAATTTACGGAATGGGCTCTGTGTAGGCAGTTCTTTTCCCATGGGGGCTATGGATGGTTGGACGATACATTACATGGCTTCTTTCCACGTTGCACGTGCCTCTCGATCATTGTCTTCCGCTTCTCGTGGCTCTCGTCCAGTTTGTCAATGGCTCACTCCGGCTTACGGTTTCTCAAATTGAATATTGATGCCTCATTCTATCCCTCCTCGCTCCGCGCTGGTTTGGGGTATATTCTCAGTGACACTGTTGGTCGTGTTCTCTTGCTGGTTCTAAATTCCTTTCCCTTTGAGGTTCAGTCGATTTGGTAGAAGCTTTTGCTCTTGACGAGGGTATGTCTCTTGTGGTGTTGTCGTGTTTTCGACACCTCTTTTTGGAAACTGATTCGATGCGCTCTTTCTTGTTGCTTGAACATGGTATGGAGGACCGTTCGGAGGTGGTTAGCTTCCGTCGGATCTTCGTCAACGTTGTTTGCAACTCAGTTCTGTTTGTTTTGGTTTCACTCGCTGGGAGAGTAATGGTGCGGCTCACCAACTTGCTCGTTTGGTTTGAATAAGTGCCTCCTGTCATTTCTAAGATAGTTGTTTCTGATTCTGCTATTTCTCTTGTTTAGTTTCCGTGTGTTGTTTCACTTGTAAAAAAATAAAAAATTATATATTATACATAAATGTATCTTTTTATTTTTATTTTAATCAGTAACATTATATTTCAAAGAATATAATATAAAAAAAGTTGACTAATTTTCCACATTGACGGATCCATCGTCCACACTTTTATATATTGTTTATATGTTATACATAAAGATATAGATTTATATATATTTTTTATTTTAATCAATAACAATATAAGTCAAAGACTATTGTAAAAAAAATCTTACTAATTTTCTATATTTAGGGACAATGGAAGGAGTTGTATATATACTTTTAATATGTTGTGAAATTGAGAAATAGAACCAAGACACCGTTGACCCAATAAATAAAATTAAAGTAGAGGGAAAACATGAGGAATTTCCACGTGAATTTCTTATGTATGTGAGAGAGAAAGTGTAAAATAATTTCGTCCTCTTTTTGGTGTATTTTACGCACAGAATTCACCCCCTTTGATAGTATACAAGGTAGGCATACACCTTAGTGAGTAAGGGTTACGGACAACAATAAATAATATTCACAATACTCCTCGTTAAATTCTCCTTATTTATATGATATATGCCTCGTTAAAACCTTACTAGGAAAAAAATCCGATGAAAAAAATCTTACTAAAGGAAAAATAGTACATATTTCATATAATTTTAATAAACCAAAAAATACAATGTACTTGCTCCTCTTATGGAAACATCACTTGACATCTCTGAGTCGCCGAATTCACAATATTGTGTATCAAATTTTCAAATGTTGTAGTAGGTAATGCTTTTGTAAATATATTTGCCAGGTTATCATTCGAACAAATTTGTGGTATATTCATGTCGCCATTTTCTTCAAGACCATGAGTGTTGAAAGTGAAATATGCTTTGTTTTATCCCCTTTAATATATCCTCATTTGATTTGAGATATACATGCTGTGTTGTCTTCGTATAATATTGTTGGAAGATTTTTACTAGAAGACAAGTTGCATGTTCCATCTCAGCATGATTTGAAAAGGTTGTTGTTATTATCTGTTTCACCGATCTCCATGATATAGCTAGCTAGTACAAAATCAGGTTTTAATGACAAGATTGCCCGTCATTGAAGGGAAACGATGTCGAACATGCGTGCAATATCTTTTCGAGTGTTATTGTAACTTTTTATGTCAGGAGGGTATCAATGACGAGTCGGACCCGTCATTGTAGGTGACCGTGGAAATAATGACGGTCAATTATGATGTCGGTCATGGCCTGACATCTATTCTTGTGTTATTGTAGGATAATGTCGGTAATTAAATGCTCGTAATTGAATGTCCGTCATTAAATGTTTGTTTTCAATGGCCGGCAATGCCCGTCATTGCTTGGGTAATAATTTAATTAAAAAAAAATTATTGGTTGCTCATGTAGGCTAACCAACAATCTTTCTCAATTTCTTAACCTATGCAAAAATCTATAGTCTTCTCAAAAATGCAATTACTTACCCAAAACACAAGTATAATATAAACAACAGCCTTCTTCTTCTTTATACATAACTCAATAGACAATAAAGATTTACTACTCATTCATCAAACATAACTCAAACGAAAAAATATGTGTAACCACCTCTTTTACATAACTCGATAGACAATAAAGATTCAATTTTAATTCATCAAACATAACTCAAACAAAAATGTCAGAATTTTAGCATGACCTTTGTTCAAATATCCTAAAATCACATCTGCTAACTCATAAACCTTCTAAGGATTACACCCTTTGGTAGACCATCCGTGGAGAATTTGTAGTTGCAACTCAAGTATTCTCCTCATATAATGCCAATTGTTGAATGCGATATTCCTCTGTACAAAGCAAAATACTCTTTTGTAGAAAAGTCGATCTGTTACATACAGCTGAGCATAAACATAAATGGACATCAAAAGACAAAACTAAGCATTAAAATTAATCCAAATAGAAAAAAAATGTTCCAACAAACAGAAAGTCCATTAAGAAATTTGCTGACAAATGCATGAGAAGAGGGTAAAAATAAATTATAGAAACATACACTGATCATAAAGTCGATTCATATAATTCGGGGTTGACCCAACCAAATAACAATTCAACTGGATTTGCATATCTAGTCATAGACGATTGAGAAGATGCATCGAGATTTTTCGTATCCAACAAAATTCCTGCAAGCTAGAACAAAGGAGATTTATATTGAAAATTAAACCTCAAAGAATGCTTCTCTCAAAATTTGTTTCAAGAAGATGTACCATCCGAAATGGGTACAATGACTAAATAAGAACAGATGGAGAAGGGTGAAAAGGTTCACAGTATAAATAAAAAGCAAAAATAGTCTGTTTTAGTGGCATAACCTTGTCAATGGCATATTTTCATCTATTTGCTATAAGTACAGCCACTCTAATGCAAGAGCCAAATATCCGTCAAGTGTTTTCATTTCTTCCTAAAGGACACAAAAATAAATGTCAACTATTTTTATAATGCACTACGAGATTCAAAATAAGTAGTACATGCATGTCAAGCATTTCCTTTGCTCTAAATCTCATCACTTGCTTCTATTAATATCTTGCCTGTGAACAAAATAACATCTCAATTGGATATTGTATTATTAAATCACAAAATTAACCAAACAAATATAACTTTAATTAACTTTAGCAGATAAGGACCATTCAATTAACTTTTTCACATAATTAAACAATTCTCTATCTCTCTACAAGTTAAATTCAATGCTCCAATAATTCACTACTATAATTAAAGCAGGGCATTTGATATAGTTATTTTCAGATGATTAAGGATGCAACTCACAAAAGTCATCATATCCTACCATCTTTACTACATAACGAGCTTAAGGAATCTACAATAATATACTTTCATACAAAATTGTAAGATATCTTTTGTTTTTGGGTAAAAAAACCATAGTAATAGTTGAGATATGGAAGACATTAGAAATAACAGTGTACGCTACCATTGTGAAGAAACATTCGCAATCAGTAATGGCGTCAATGAAAAGCAGTTCATATAATATAAAAAACAAAAACAACAACAAACAAAAATAGCCACTAAATTTATAACATGTCGAGGAAGCAAATCTAGCAAGGAAATTTCTCAATTCTACTTCTAATTTTAGAAAAATCATATCAAATCTTAGTCGCAAAAGCTTGAGAACTCCTCAAGTTGTTCTCATATACCCAAACAACATTATTTCCTCCGTCAAGAACACCATTGCCAAACATTCTTAAGACCTGGCATATTAAAAAAGCGAACAAACAAAACCCCAATAATATAGAAAAGAATAATGTTTAGTAATGAGAAATGACGTATTCTCATTAACTTGATAAAATAATACATCAGAGGTCTATATATGTATACAAAGACTAAGCTCACTAAATACAATGTGAGCATAGCTGAATACATAACAGATTAACCAATCTGGGTAACAGTAATAACAAGTTTAACCTCTAATACTCCCCCTAAAGATGCGCAAAAAAGATCTAAAAGACCCATCTTGGTCATAAGAAATCGAAAAACAGAGAACACCAACGACTTAGTAAAATTATCTGCTAGCTGATGAGTGGAACAAACTGGTAAGAGGCGAAGAAAACCATCTCACACACAATCTCGAACAAAATGACAGTCCAACTCTTTATTTTTAGTGCATTCATGAAACACCGGGTTAGTAGCCAAGTGAATTGCTGCTTGATTATCACAAAATACTACAGCAGGTATGGGAACAGTAACTTGCAAGTCTTGAAGCAAATGAGAAAGCCATAGAAGTTCACAAGAAATAGCAGCCAAAGACCTGTATTCGGCCTCAGCAGAAGATCGTGATATAGTAGTTTGCTTTTTAGATTTCCAAGAAATCAATGATGTTCCCATAAACACACAAAACCCTGTAGTAGACCGACGAGTATCAGGGCAAGAACCTCAATCAACATCTGCATAAGTACGTAACTGAAAAGCAGAACTGGCATTAAGGAAGACACTTTGCCCTGGTGACCCCTTTAGATAATGCAACAAATATAAAGCTGCCTGATAATGAGTAGTAGAGGGCTTAGAAACAAACTGGCTAAGCCGATGTACAACATATGTGACGTCAGGCCTCGAGATAGTAAGATACAAGAGTCTACCAATGAGTATGCGATAAGAGGTGGGATCATGTAGAGGACTCCCATCAGCAAGACGAAGCTTTGTGGAGGGATCCATAGGAAGAGTTGTTGGTTTACACCCAAGCAGACCATACTCCTCAAGAAGAGTGAGGGTATAATGCCTCTGAGACAAACAAATACCCTTGGCAGTTCCAGCAATTAGCATTAGTCATATCAATATGATGAGCAGGCATATCATTTCGAAAATCAACGCCATTTGGCAAAACCAAGTCTGGAAAAGGGTCAATTGATACATCATTACCCGAGGATTCCAAAAATGGGAACTTAGTTTCATGAAAAATCACATCACGAGAGAAATAAGCGTTGAGTTTGAATATCAAATAGTCTATAACCTTTCTTCCCTGGTGGATAGCCAAGAAAAACTACCACACGAGATCTAGGTTCAAACTTTGTGCGATGAGAAGCTAAGGCAGAGGCATAGCACAAAGATCAAAAGGTTCTCAACATGGAGTAATCAGGATCAGTTTTATACAGGACTTGAAAAGAAGACTACCATTTCAAAATAGGCAAAGGAGTCCTATTAATAAGGTATACAGTGTAAGAACACACTCACTCCAAAATTTGAGAGGAATCCTTGACTGAAAGTACAAGGCCCGAGCAACATTCTAGAGGTGTTGGTGTTTACTATTGGGTGTGTTGCCCTAAACTCGTAGTTTGTATGTTGTGTAAAAACAAATGTAAATTCAATAAAGTTTTATTCAATAAATTTGTTGTTGAATTCATAGCATTGCATTGTCCAAAATCCAATAAACTAAACATCCGAGGTTATTTTAGTGTAATCGGGACAGTATATGTACTGGGTATATATTTGATATATTGGGTATATAATCGATATACCCCTGATATACGAGGTATATGTTTGATATACCCCTGATATACAAGTGGATTATTTCCCGTGAATAACCTAACGGGTCTATAGTATATAGATAAGGTTGGGTACCTTATCCTGGCAACACTATGGATATAGCCAACTCTATAAAGGTTACAGACGACTCGATCCAGGTCATTCCTGTGGAGACATGCGAGTGGGGGTATCCTATACAATGAGTTTGTATAAGACCGGACCACGAAATAGCCAATCTTTAGATGTAACACCGTTAACTAATAGATTGCTATTTCTTAGGATGACCAGACAACTCATTCTCAATCCTGAGTGATTTATGGACTTCTGCCCGTGAGGGCTTGTCATTTGATCTGTATGGGTGAGAGTGGCCCGAGTTGCCGACTTAATATTCCTACCATTTTGGAGACGAGACCTAGTGGGGAGCTGGGAACGTAACTTCACAAGATGGAATTCACTCCTCATCGACTTTAGGGGAGTAGATGAGTGTTCCCTTGAATGCTGACTCCAGGACTTGAACAAGGGGCCCCACCCTCTCATTGGCCCGAGAGGGACTTTCGGTTATTGGTTGGACCATAACTGGGTTGTTCATTAGAGGAGCAGTGGTATTTAAAAAGTAAGATGTAACTCAGGGGTAAAACAGTAATTTGACCCAACTTGAGTTACGAGCACTCGTGAAGGATTGACTCGTCGTCAATGGTCGTATATCCATGGACACGAAAACATTATGCAGTGAGAAGAGTGCAATTGCGGGTTTTTAGTGGAATGACCTGTAGTTAATGAATGTTGATTAACTCGGTCAATGAGTTTGACCAATTAGTCTCGTATCATTGGAGCTTCGGATCTGTAGGTCCATTAGGTCTCCTTGCTAGCTCATAACGGATAAAACGAGGATCAAGTTTTTGGAAGAATTTGAACTGTTCAAATTTCTTAAGAGATTATATGTATATTGATACGTTATAATATATAGTTAATTCTAAATTAAAACTATATATTATGAGAGAAATTATTTGAATGAAATTCAAATAAAATTAATATGAATATGATTCATATTAAAACTATAGGTTAAAAATAATGTGCATAAGATGTACATTACAACTACAGGTTATGCGAGAGAAATGTTTTAGAATATGATTCTAATTTTATAATAAATAATTAAGTGTTAATTAATTATTTGATTTTTATATATATATTTATTAATTAATTGGATTAATAATTAATTATATTTATTAATTAATATGATTAATTAATAAATTATATATATATATATATATATATTAGTTATTATTATTAATTCATAATATTAATATATATATATAATTAACTCCTTGCAAAATTGTAGGGGAATGAGCAGTTAAATGACGTGGGGTAACTCCCCACGTCACAACTTTTGGTGTTCTTTTTGGAGTTCTGCAAAATACAGTAGAACAAAACAAAAGAAAGCTCTCCCATTTTCTCTCTCAATCAAGCACTCTCACTCAACACTCCCTCTCATTCCAAACGATAGCAAGGAAGATCGTTTGGTGGTGTTCGTTGGAAAAAAGTTGAAGAAACGTTCTTCAAAGGTATAATTTTCCCCTATGTTTTTCTTCTTAACGGTTTTGATTTTGTTTCCCAAATTTCACGAACAACAATCCGCTTCCGCTCCGGGATTCACATCCCTTCAATTGGTATCAGAGCCAGGTTGTTGTTTTGATTTTTTGGGGGCAAAATCGGTGTTTTTGGTGGGTGTTTTCATATTTAATAATATGGGTTTGTGGGTTGGAAAATTTATGGTTTTTGGCATTTAGATAGCGTTTTTCTTCTTCATTTGATCATGTAAGGGCTTGGTGTTTTAGGCATATTGTTTCTGTATTGAGTCTGTAAGTTCGGGTCGCTCGAAAGTTGTTCGTGGCGTTGGATTTAGCGAAAAATTGCAGAAAACAGCGAAGAAGACGAAACAGACTGCGTAGACAGCGTCGTGGCGCTATGCAGCAGCGCCATGGCGCTGCAGGGACAGCACACAACGCCACGGAGCTTCACTGTAGCACCGCGGCGCTGCCCTTAGGCGCCGAGGCACTATCCCGGGTGTTTTTCGGCCCGTTTCCATGGTTCCGGTTCGCGGTTTGAGGGTGGTTGCAGTCGTTTTCTCTCTCTTTTTTTTGTATTATTTTGCTTTCTTAGGGTGCCAAAAACCGTTCCAACTTTCCTATTTAATTATTTTATGCATTATGAATGTATATTTTAATTAAAATCATATTGCATATTGTATGCCATATAGTTTTAAAATCCCACCATAGGTTACATGCATAATATGTATGTTTGATATATAGTATGTATGTATGGTCATGCATCATATAGTTATAAATGTTATAATGTATGAATGCATGTTTTATTTTCATAATTAATATAAGTGTTGTATTAATTAGATGAAAATAAAGTTGCATTGAGCATGACATTACTTTGGTTAATATAATTGTTATATTAATGTATGCTTATAATGCATGATTATAGTTTTAATTTCTTAAATTTTATAAGAGTTATAAAATGTGGTAGAAAGAAATTAAAATCTATAATAAAGAATTGCATGCAAACATAGGGTCTAAGTTAATTAATCTTAAAGGGGTTTAAAATTAATTAGACCTTAGGTTATATCTTCTAATATGATTAGGGGGTAGTCTTTTATTTTATTTTAACTAGGTTTAAAATGAAATAATAAAAGACTAAATATAAAATATTGCCTATAAGGGAACCCTGTCTAAGGAAGGTTCTGTTTAGGTTGAGGTATTTAAGTTGACCGTAAGGGAACACCTCTACCTGGAAACCGACCTGGGGTTGAATTAGTCAATATTTTATATACATGCAATAATGTCGTTGGTTTATTAAAGTGTTTAATGAACTAAAACATTATTGTACAACTACCAATATAAGAGTTATATTGGGCCGACTAAAAATTCACTTAGTTAATTTCATTGAGCCGGAATTTATCTAAGTAATATACCATAGTCTTAGAATACTAAGTGGGAGCAAAATAGAATATGTAATATACTGCGTATTTATATTTGATATACAAAGTATATATAACATACTTTTCTCTCTTTCTCACGTTCTCTTTTATATTCACACTGTGAGTTCCATGCTCGGCCTGGTGTCGCCCTGGGCGCGGTCTCCCTACGGAAGGTGTTTGCATGGTTCAATATCGAGGTGAATGGAGATAGTATTCATAGTAAGTGGGAGAAGGACGTGTGACAACACATCCTGCGGTCTCCGCCATTGGTTTGCACTGTGAGGTTTCATACATGACCTGCGTGTCGTCCTAGAGCGACCATCCCTACGGAGGGTTCATTGTATGGAATCAAAACCAAGGCAAACTCCAGAAATGGATAAGGGTCTCTTAGGTTTTGCTCCAATATTTTCCTTCCCTACGGCGGGATTATTGGGGTGGATCTCTGAGGTCCAAAAATGACGGGTCACACTTACGGGGAGTTGTTAAGTTAGTTAGCAATTTCCTGACCAAATAAACGATGACTAAAGTTTATAGGAATAAAAGTTATTCTGGTGTAAAATTTAGTTGAGAAAGTCTCAATACAGTGAAGGAGTACCTGTCTGCCCTACGGTAGCTGTTGCTCTAAATCACTGAAGCGTCGTTGCAAAACAATTTTGTTAGGGTGGTTAATTACTTTTGCTAAAATTTGATTTGGTTTAAAGACTAATGCATGAAATTGATATCGGTTGTTTTTACTTTCAGCATGTCTGCTTCCATTATTGAACTCCTAACCGCTAAAAAACTTAACGGCGAGAATTAAAAACAATGGAAATCGAATCTAAACACTATTCTCGTGATAGATGATCTTAGGTTCGTCTTGCAAGAGGATTGTCCTCAAGCTCCTGCGCCTAACTCCACTGTGGTGGTGCGCAACGCCTATGATAGATGGATCAATGCCAATGACAAGGCCAAGGTTTACATCTTGGCGAGCATATCTCATGTGCTTGCTAAGAAGCACGAGGACACGGTCACCTCTAAGGAGATCATGGACTCGCTACAGAGCATGTTTGGACAACCGTCCTCACAGGCTTGACATGAAGCCCTTAAGTTCGTTTACAACATCCACATGAAGGAGGGTTCCTCAATGCGAGAACACGTTCTCAACCTGATAGTCCACTTGAACGTGGCAGAGTCGAACGGGGCCGTCATAGACGAGCAAAGTCAGGTCAGCTTCATTCTGGAATCTATTCCGAAGAGTTTCCTGCCATTCCGCAGCAATGCAGTTATGAATAAGCTGGAGTACACTCTTACCACGCTCTTAAATGAGCTGTAGACCTACCAGTCTCTTATGAAAAGTAAGGGACAAGAAAGGGAGGCAAACGTTGCCACCTCAAAAAAGGTTCAACCGAGGTTCATCTTCTGGAACCAAGTCTACGCTCTCTTCTTCTGGAAGTAAGACTTTTAAGAAGAAGAAGGCTGCTAGTAAGGGGTCTAAACCTGACTCCACTGTTGCCGCTGCAAAGAAAGGCAAGGCCAAGGTTGCAGAGAAAGGAAAGTGTTTCCACTGCAATATGGACGGGCATTGTAAGTACAACTGCCCAAAGTACTTGGCCGAAAAGAAGAAAGCCAACGAAGGTAAATATGATTTACTTGTTTTGGAAACATGTTTAGTGGAGAACGATGACTTCGCCTGGATATTGGATTCAGGAACCACTAATCACGTTTGTTCTTCATTTCAGGGAATTAGTTCCTGGAAGCAGCTTGACGCTGGAGACATGACTCTCAAGGTCGGAACGGGAGAGGTTGTCTCAGCTATGGCAGTAGGGGAGCTCAAGTTGTTTACAAACAAGAATATGTATATATTATTAGATAATGTGTACGTGGTTCCTAAAATTAAAAAGAACTTAATTTCAGTTTCTTGTTTGTTAGAACATTTGTATTCCATTTCATTTATTTTGAATCAAGCTTTCATTTCGAGAAATGGTGTTAATATTTCTTCTGCTTTGCTTGGAAACAACTTGTATGTGCTAAGACCAACCATAACTAAAGCAGTTTTAAATACCGAGTTGTTTAAAAATGCTAGAACTCAAAATAAAAGGCAAAAAGTTTCTCAAAAAGAAAATACCTATCTTTGGCACTTAAGATTAGGTCACATTAATCTCAATAGGATTGGGAGGTTGGTTATGAATGACATTCTAAGTGAGTTAGAAGACGATTCTTTACCACCATGTGAGTCTTGTCTTGAAGGCAAGATGACTAAAAGACCTTTTATTGGAAAAGGTTATCGAGCCAAAGAGCCCTTAGAGCTTATACATTCAGACCTTTGTGGTCCGATGAATGTTAAAGCTCGATGAGGGTATGAATACTTCATCTCTTTTATAGATGATTATTCGAGGTATGGTTATTTATACCTAATGCAACATAAGTCTGAAGCCCTTGAAAAGTTCAAGGAGTACAAGACTGAAGTTGAAAATCAATTAGGTAAAACCATTAAAACACTTCGATCTGATCGGGTGGAGAGTATATGGACTTGAGATTCCATGACTATATGATAGAACATGGAATCACATCTAAACTTTCAGCCCCTGGTACACCTCATCAAAACGGTGTATCTGAAAGGAGAAACAGAACCCTGTTGGACATGGTTCGATCAATGATGAGCTATGCTCAGTTGCCTAACTCGTTTTGGGGTTACGCAGTGGAGACTGCGGTTTATATTTTGAACGTAGTTCTATCAAAAAGTGTTTCTGAAACACCCTTTGAACTATGGAAGGGTCGTAAAGCTAGTTTACGTCACTTCCACATTCGGGGATGCCCGACACACGTGCTCATGACTAACCCAAAGAAACTGGAACCTCGTTCAAAAGTATGCCTATTCGTAGGCTACCCTAAAGAGACGAGAGGTGGTCTATTCTTCGATCCTCAAGAAAACAGAGTGTTTGTATCGATAAATGCTACTTTCTTGGAAGAAGACCATGTTCTAGATCATAAACCACGAAATAAGGTAGTGATTAACGAGATTTCCGAAGAGGCTACAAACACGTCAACAAGAGTTGTTGATCAAACTGGCACTACAACAAGAGTTGTTGATGAAGTCAGTACATCACGTCAGTCACATCTACCTCAAGTGTTGAGGGTGCCTCGATGTAGTGGGAGGATTGTGTCACAACCTGACCGCTACGTGTGTTTAACTGAAACCCAAGTTGTCATACCTGATGACGGCATCGAGGATCCATTGACCTACAGAAAGGCAATGGAAGCTACTGACAAGGACAAATGGGTCAAAGCAATGGACTTGGAAATGGAGTCGATGTACTTCAATTCCATTTGGCAACTTGTAGATCAACCGGACGAGGTAAAACCCATAGGATGTAAATGAATCTATAAGTGAAAATGAGACGCCGAAGGAAAAGTACAAACCTTTGAGGCGAGACTTGTGGCAAAAGGCTACACACAAAGGGAAGGGGTGGACTATGAAGAAACCTTCTCTCCTGTAGCTTTGCTTAAGTCCATTAGAATACTTTTGTCTATTGCCACATATTATGACTATGAGATATGGCAAATGGACATCAAGACTGCTTTTCTTAGTGGCAATCTTGAAGAAAGTATTTATATGTCTCAACCCGAAGGGTTCATAGCTCAAGGTCAAGAGCAAAAGGTTTGCAAGATTAAATGGTCCATATATGGACTGAAACAAACATCTCGATCTTGGAACATAAGGTTCGATACTGTGATCAAATCTTATGGTTTTGACCAAGACGTTGATCAGCCTTGTGTATACAAGAAGGTCGTCAACAACACTATAGCCTTCTTAGTGTTGTACGTGGATGATATCCTACTCATTGGGAATGATTTAGGATGCCTCACTGACATAAAGAAGTGGCTAGCGACTGAGTTCCAAATGAAAGATTTGGGAGAAGCTCAGTATGCTCTTGGCATCCAAATTCTAAGGGATCACAAGAACAGAACGTTAGCCTTGTCTGAAGCAACTTATATCGACAAGATGCTTGTTCGATATTCGATGCAGAATTCCAAGAAAGGTTTATTACCCTTCAGGTATGGAATTCATCTGTCTAAGGAACAATGTCATAAGACACCTCAAAAAGTTGAGGATATGAGACGTATACCCTATGCTTCAGCAGTGGGCAGCCTAATGTACGCTATGCTGTGCACGAGGCCTGACATTTGCTATGCCGTAGGGATGGTTAGTAGGTACCAATCTAACACAGGATATGATCACTGGACTGTTGTTAAAGGAATCCTCAAGTATCTTAGGAGAACGAGGGACTGCAAGCTCGTGTATGGCGCTAAGGATTTGATCCTGACAGGATACACTGACTCTGAATTCCAAACAGACAAGGATTCAAGGAAATCCATGTCGGGGTCAGTATTCACTCTTAACAGAGGAGTGGTAGTTTGGCGAAGCATCAAACAAGGATGCTTCGCTGACTCCACCATGGAGGCTGAGTACGTTGCAGCTTGTGAAGCAGCAAAAGGGGCGGTTTGGCTTAGAAAGTTCTTGACAGGTTTGGAAGTCGTTCCAAACATGAACTTGCCCATCACACTTTATTGTGATAACAGTGGTGCTGTTGCAAATTCTAAAGAACCTCGAAGCCACAATAGAGGCAAACACATCGAAAGGAAGTACCACCTTATACGGGAGATAGTGCAACGAGGAGATGTGATCGTCACAACGATTGCTTCGTAGCACAATATTGCTGATCCTTTTACGAAGGCACTCACGGCTAAAGTGTTTGAGGGCCATCTAGAAAGTCTAGGTCTACGAGCTTTGTACGATTAGTCTAGGACAAGTGAGAGAAATGTAATGGGTATAGTGTATGCCCTAGTTTATTAGCATTAGTCATATCAATATGATGAGCAGGCATATCAATTCGAAAATCAACGCCATTTGGCAAAACCAAGTATGGAAAATGGTCAATTGGTACATCATTACCCGAGGATTCCAAAAATGGGAACTTAGTTTCATGAAAAATCACATCATGAGAGAAATAAGCGTTGAGTTTGAATATCAAATAGTCAATAACCTTTCATCCCTGGTGGATAGCCAAGAAAAACTACCACACGAGATCTAGGTTCAAACTTTGTGCGATGAGAAGCTAAGGTAGAGGCATAGCACAAAGATCAAAAGGTTCTCAACATGGAGTAATCAGGATCAGTTTTATACAGGACTTGAAAAGAAGACTACCATTTCAAAATAGGCAAAGGAGTTCTATTAATAAGGTATACAGTGTAAGAACACTCTCACTCCAAAATTTGAGAGGAATCCTCGACTGAAAGTACAAGGCCTGAGCAACATTCTAGAGGTGTTGGTGTTTACGATCAACAACGGAATTTGTTGAGGTCTTTCAACAAATGAAAACTGATGAATGACACCTTTGGAAAGAAAAAACTCCTTGAAAGGAAATTCTGGTGCATTATCAGATCTAAAAGCCTTGATAATGACACCAAATTGAGTCTCAACAAATGTGAAAAAGTGAGGGATGATATTCAAAACATCAGACTTGTGATGAAGCATAAACAACCATGTATATCTAGAGCAGTCATCCACAATGGTGAGAAAGAAACGATATCCAGCATGCGAAACATGAGAAAATGGTCCCCAGACATCAGCATGTATTAGATCGAAAGGCTTGTTTGACAAATGATTATTTGAATGAAAAGGCAGCCTCTTTTGTTTGGCTAATGGACATACATCACATGAATCAATAAGAAAATCCTCCAATGAACAATTATCAAGAGGTAACACACTCTTTAAAGCTTGTAATCTAGTAAAGGATGGATGACCAAGATGATTATGCCAAACATCAAATGAAACAAGTGTAGAAGCAGAAACACAAATAGATTGTGCAGTAGAGGGACATTCTGAAGTATTGGCAAGTAGGTAAAGGTTATGACACAATCTACCCCAGTCAATCGTCTTCGAAATGGACTTGTCCTGGATAATGCAAGTGTCGTTATCAAATTCTACTGATAGAGAAGGTATGTCCCTCAACAATACACTGACTGTGATGAGGTTGAAATAAAACTCAGGAATGTATAAAACACCATGTATAGACAGATGATCAGATAACCGTA
Source organism: Momordica charantia (assembly GCF_013281855.1). Lineage (NCBI taxonomy): Eukaryota > Viridiplantae > Streptophyta > Magnoliopsida > Cucurbitales > Cucurbitaceae > Momordica > Momordica charantia. The sequence goes on from NW_028275160.1 coordinate 14,565,231, forward strand.
CAGAACTAGAGTATTCAACCACAAATCGAGGTTTATTTGGCAAATTCACATGGACAGGAGAAATCTTGTGTATTTTATCAAACAATTTGCGAGAACTGCATATATCTGCAGATGCACCAAAATCGAGGATCCAAGATTAAGTATCAATACCTGCTGTGTAAGAGGCAGTTGTGTCTATGTCAGCAACAAATTTGCCAGTTGAAAGCTGAGATTGAAGTAATTGAAAAAGTTGTTGGTAATGGCTAACAACATGAGAATTCGCATGTGAAGCGGCTAAGGCAGAGGATTCAGAAGACTTCGAAGCACCAGGATTCTGAGATCCAGATGAAGATTGCTGACCACTTTGATAGCCAGGTGGATATCCATGAAACTTGTAGCATCAATCAGCAGTGTGACCAATGAGTCTACAGTGAGAACAAACTGGACGGTCTTTGCGTACCTTCTGATTCGTCACATAATTAGTGGCTTTCGAAGGTAGTTTAGATGCAAAGTGTTGAGCAACCACTGCAAAAGAATGAGCAGTAGGAATCGTAGCTGAGGTGCCAATCGATCTTTTCTGTTCCTCCTGTCGAACTAATGATAAAGTTTTATTGATGGAAGGTCGTGGATCCATCAGTAATAACTCTGTTCGAGTTGAAGCGTAGAACACATTGAGTCCCACGAGCAAATTGATAATGTATTCCAGTTGTAGAGACTGAGAAACGGACTTAGCACCACCACATGTCAAGTACAAGTGCAAACGAGACAAAATTGATGCAATTCATACAGAGCAATCTTCAATTTGGTGAAGTATAGACTCACCGATTGCTGCTCCTGAGTTACAGTAGCTTGATCACGTTTGAGTTGAAATATGCCTGGACCATTGCTCTTCTAGAATCTCTCTTTAAGATCGAGGCAAATATCCCTAGCAGATTCTGAAAACAATATGCTTGCAGAAATATCCTTCGAAACGGAATACAAGATCCATGCAATAACCACATGGTTATTGCAAATCCATGCCGGTAGCGGATCACGGGTGGGACACTCAATAGATCCATCAATAAAACCTAATTTTTTTTGACTGATAACGTGATTATCATAGATCAGGTCCACGATGTATACTTTTCCTCTGTCAGAACTTGATTCACAAGAACCAATCCAGTATTATCTGTATGATGGAAATAATACAAATTTGTAGTAGCCTCAGAAATAGATTGAGGCGTAATGAAAGAAACTTCCGGTGAATTGGAAGGAGAGTCGGTGGGAACATCGGAGGCTATGGAGACGAAGAAGAATGGCGAAAAACAAAGAAAATGTCAAACGAATGGCGCGGAGTCAAAATTTATGTGATACCATTTTAGTAATGAGAAATATGACGTATTCTCATTAACTTGATAAAATAATACATCAAAGGTCTCTATATATATACAAAAGACTAAGCTCACTAAATACAATGTGAGCATAACTGAATACATAACATAACAGATTAACCAATTTAGGTAACAGTAATAACAAGTTTAACCTCTAATAATAATACTAAAATGTATCACCCAAAAATCGAGGAAAAATAAGAGAGATAGAGTTAGAGAACTAACTAGTAGGGGTATGCCAAATCTCATCTCCACTTGCTTTCCAATAAAACCCAACCTACCCTTTTGGTTTTGGTTTTGTTATTAACACACCATATTCTCCGTCCAAATTGAGATTCAATCTCCATTATTTCCCCCAAATCTTATTTTAATCCCATAAAGTGGGAGGAAGTTGACGAAGATTAGCGTATTGATTAATTAGATAAAAAAGATCAAATCGTAGCTTAGCTGCCCCAACAACACTATGAATCAAAGTATTAAACCAACAAATACATGGAGAGGGAGTGTAAGACATAAAGGAACAAGAGAGGATTGAATGGAAATAGAACTATCATTGCTTAAGAATAAAGCATCAAACTAACCAACTTCATTTACAAGAACCCTACCGTCTATCCATCGCTCGTAGTCGCCAAATCGAGCCTCACTAACCGCGGATCGTCCCTTTCTATTGCTAGATCCTTGTTCGCTTGCTTCCCACGGCAATGGAGCTGCGCATAACAATGGAGAATTCCGTGCAGCAAAGGGGTGAGATGTAGAAATTTTGGGAATATAAAATTTTATGGGGTGAAAATTTAAGTTAGGGTTAAAATTGGTCACTTTTAGTATCGGGACCAGCCTAACATTAAAAGTAGACTTACAATGACGGGCAACGCTGACATCGAAACTTAAAAAAAAATCAAATCTAATTTTAGCTTTTTTCTTACATTGTCGGACATTGTTTCCTCCGTGTTTTTTTGTCCGACATTAAAACCTCCGTGTTTTTCTTATCCGACATTGTTCGATATAAGTACTTATGAACAAAGATTACATGGACTAATCAAGATTATTAATCTTGTTAGGACTTCTCTCCCAAAACAGATGCTCAAACATGGGATGACACACAACTCTTAAACCCTTCGACCCCCTGTCCCTCACGAGTCACGCCACATAGTCAGTGAGATGAACAATCACACTCAAACAAAAATATTTGGCACCCATATTTTTCTGAAATAATCATCCCTTCCTATTTTCATGTCCTGTCGGATAGAAAGAAAATGAGACCCCAAAGAGCCATACATTTCGTTACTCGAAAATCTTTTGGCAAACTCCAATGAAGAAATTCCTAATCTCTTCAATGTTCAATTCGACTCGTCGTCCCCTCTTGAAATTCAAATTATGGTGGGGTCATAAACAACTCTCAACGAGGACGTTGAGACTTTTCGAGTAATAGGCATCTTGGCCTTATAATGAATTGCAGGTCGGTCGTGTTTAAGGAAAAATTCCAAGTACTCTTGAAGTTTATGAGTAGGAAAGAGAAATGTAGAAAAAGAGATTTTTTTTTGTTAAATACAGAGTCATCAAACTTTTAGTAGTGGTGAGCACAAAGATAAGTGCTTACCAGTAAGTACCTAAATAATTTAATTCACTAAACAATCACCGGTAACGTTAGATATATGGAAAAGATGGGCATAATAGTTGGTTTTTTTATTTGATGGCTAGTAGAATTCAATTCTAGTTATGCCCATTTTTTTGGAAAGGGATGAGAATTTTTTTTTCTTGGACTTAAATGTGAGGATGTAATAAAATCATTAAAAAAAAATCGAAGATTGGGAATGTATTCCTCGCCGTGTCTATATCTTCTAATTTTTTAATTATTTTATTTTTATAGATTAATAAAAATTTATATAAAACTAACACGAATAAAAATAATAAATAATCTCTTATTTTAATTTAAAAAAATATTTATTTTATATGTTCTTTTAAATGAGTTAAAGAAACCATTAAAGAAAGTAAAAAGAAAAAGTAAGAAGACACATTTCGACAATCCTCAAATTTGCATTCATTCCTCTAAACTGGGGGCAATGGGAATTAAAATTGAAGGATAAATATAGTTTCTTGCCAAATTAAAACCTCTTTTTGATTTTAACTGAAGTTATTTTCAATATTAATCAATTTGGGATATTTTCATGTCGACTTGGTAAATCTTCTTATTGAGGCAGGTTTGGTCTGCAAAATAATGATACTGGTCCAAATATGGGTTTTAATGTAGGACAAAAAATATGTAAGAAACAATGTCGGCAAAAAAAAAAAAAAAACAGGGATGAAACAATGTCGGACAAGGTAAAAAAGGCGCTAAAATAAAAAAAAAGTTTTTTTCTTCAAGTTTCAATATCGAGCCTAGCCCGCCATTGTAAGTATGTTTTTAATGTCGAGCTGAGCTCGAAATTAAAAGTGACCAATGACGGTAAAAAAAAGTTCATGACGGGCAAAAGAGAAAACACGCGAAAATTGGTGAAAAAACATTAAACTACAATGTTGGTCCATGACAAAGGATTATATGTGGTATATAAAATTGGTCTCTTTCCTCCTTACCCTAGCCACCCAATCTCTCTTTTCTTTCAAGGTTAATCTCTTTCTTCCTCCCTCTAATCTGTGTAGCAGCTACTCCTCTGTTTGGGATTTTGGAATTAAAATAAATGAAATAGCGCAAGTGTACACTCGTTACATGTAGTAATACTGAATGATATTCTGTGTATCGATCCTGAGAGACAAATTAAGCCTTATCAATGAAAATGATGTCAATTGGTCACTTTGAAATTGAATTTGGGGTAATAAATATCAAGGATAATGTTGGTTTTGGTATTTTAAGACTCAATGAATAAACTCAGTCCAGTTACTTCAATGTAGCTAAAAACACAACAAATATTTCCAACTAGGCGCCAGGCGCGTCTGAATATTTTTCATCGGTTTTGGTTCGTCATCTTCTTATGTTTAAGTGATTTTGATGGTATAAGTTCATCCCTAATACGTCTATTTGAAAATTGAACTTGATTTGATAAAAACCAACCGTAACCTTAGGTCAAGGTCCTATGTCTAGGCTACCCGAGCGTAATCTTTATGTCTAAAGTATTTCTCTTCACAGTTAAATCATTAAAGTTGTGGAAATGTATCAACCCTTTAAGTATTGATGATTGGTTATAACATTAATTGGCCGAAACAAGTTTTAACTTTGTAAAACAACCTTAAGTAATAAAAGAAAAGAAAAACAACTTTTGGTTTCTTCGATGTTAAAAACATTAGTTAATCATCCATAACCGAGCTTGGGAAAATAAATTTAGCTCATAACTATAAAGGAAAAATAGAATTGAACATTGATGTAAATAAGAGACATTATTAAAAGATGAATATAATTAATACAAGCTAAAAATGGTGGGGTTGTAACTCGAATGATCCTAACCCGTTCTCTTTCAAGATTGGGGAGCAGTACTCAATCAATTCCATAAGATTGTATGATTACACCTTCGAAGATAAAGAGAGAGATAAATAAAGATGAACGAGATTGCTGGAATTTAACTTAATAAGATGAAAAGCTTACAATTGAAAAGTAACAAGTTGAAAAAACAAAGAATGAACTTGCAAATAAACTGTTCTCATGGTTGGAGGTATATGTAAATTGTTACCGCTGAACTATACTCGTTTTGGCGAGAGTCTTCCTTTTAAAACATCTTTAAGTTGATTTGTTGTTGAATTAGTCATCATCAATGCATGGAAGATGACTGGGGTTATGCTGAACGCATGCACTAAGGACTTCTAAATAATTTCCGAACTCTAAAGTTTTAATGAATAGTGAACGTTGAAATGAGTGATTCTTGTAAAATGGGAAGTGGTCACAAATAATGGTTTTGGATTTGGGATTTGGTCATATAATGGTAAAACCTAGCCCGAATTACTTCAAGTTAGCCAACAAAGAATCAAGGATACGCTAAGGACGATATGCATTTTACTTTAGGAACCAACGACTACGCTTTTCACTTGACTTATGTCTAAGCAAGTTCAAAGTCCTAAGACATTCCCTAATATGTCTATTATGAGAGATATCTTAGTTTTAGGATGGAAATAGTCGCAACCTCGGGTTAAGGTCCTATGTCTAGGCTACTTAACCTGAACCCTTATGTCCAAGGCGCTCCTCTCCTTGGTTTAACCACTCAACAATGCAAATAAGCAACCTTTTCAGTATTGACTTGTTAAGACTTACAGTGGCCTTCTCTAAATCCTAACTTTTTGGGAAAACATGTTGAACAATGAATGGAAAGCAAAAACACTACTTCTTAGCAACCCCTTTTAGAAATAAAAGGCTAACTATCCATAACCGGGCTAGAAACGGGAATTTAGAAAGACATATTGAAGAAAATACAGCAAGTAAAATGGTTGAAATTGAAATGCATGTGTGAAAAACAAAAGTTAACTAACGAACAGTTTTGCTCGGGATTGAGAGCTTCGCCCTTCTCTTTCAAGCAAGGGGGAGTGTCACGTGCTCTTTCCTCCAAAAACACAATTCTCTTAACTAAAAATAAAGTAAAGGCAAAGTAAAGATAAGCTAAGTACTGGATTTTTATAAATTTGAATAGGTAGAAAATAACTAAGGAACAACGGAAACAAAACAAAGCTCAATAAAGGAATGTAAAGTGCTCGAGATTTAAAAACTAAAAGCAACTAATGAAAGCAACTCAAAAGTACTTAGAAAGCAACAAAGAAACACTAAGAATGATCAAGAGAAGGAAGCAAGGCTTGATGATTTTGGTGGAGAAGCTGCTGGAATTTATAGCTGTACATAATTGGTTAGATAGGTCCTAAAACGCTGGTAGATCACCCATTTCCAACTTCTTTGACGGACTAAATCGTGCTCAAACTGATAGTGGAACACTTCTTCTACACGTATGCATCTGTTGGAACCACCAAAACGCATTGGAAGACGCGTTTCATTAAGGGCAAAGTTGGAAGAAAACCAGTTTTTCTGTAGCCACACAGGCGCCTGGCGCCTCCCATGATGATGTTTCCGTCTTTTTGCTTCTTTTGATTAATTTGCACTCCCAAATGGTCTTAAAATGTCGTAAATACAATATAAGCCAACCACAAACCATCATATATGAATTTTGCATGAATTGGAACTCAAACGACTGAGAAAAAGTCTGAAACAAAGTTAAAACATAGTAAAAACAACATCTAAAACCTTCTTTTTATGCTTGTAAACAAGCGTAATCACACCCCCAAACTTAACTTTTTGCTTGTCCTCAAGCAAAACTTAGCAACTTTAATCAGCTTTCCAACACATGGACAAGGTAAAGCAAAAGCAACCGAGATGTTCAATCATAACTTGTCTCAGGGAAAAGATGTCAAAGCCTACCATTCTATTGCCTTGTAAGCTTAGTCACTATAAACCAAGTTTGAAATGATAAAAACTTTCTCTTTCAAAATCCTTTTTCCTTTCACAAATAGAAAACGTTTTCAAATACCCCTATGGAATCTGCACACTCCCTTTTTACATCGAGACTTTTACATCTGAAAGACCGGCTACTAGCCCCTGAGGTTTCCACACACTAACATCGGTTTCAACCACAACTACTCGTAGAAAGACTTTGAAACTAACATCTAGGTCATAAGACGACGACAATGAGAAACATGAAGTCACTTATCACCATCCTTACTGCTATTTTCAAAGTCAACACCCAACCTAAAACTAAATGGGTGTCTACAGTAGGACTCGAAAATCTTAAATACATTTTCTTTAACTCTCATTGTTTTTACCACTCTTTTCTTTCTAAGACAAGTATTTTCCCCACTCTTATTTTCTCTCAACAAGACTCTTTTTACTCGTTTGCAACTTTTGTCTTTTTTTTTTGTCTTTTTTTTTTAAGCTAAGTGCTTTTCAACACTTTCTTTCTTTCCAACTGACTCTTTTTCAAAACAAAATAGCATGATTTTTCAAATATAAATAACACTTTATCTTTCTAAAACAACGACTGACACAACAACTGTCCCCCCCAAACTTAAGAGAAACAGTGTCCTCACTGGGAAAAGACTTTTGCATCTGATGAAAAAGGCTTAATAGTAAAAAGGACAAGGACTTCCTATATAGGGGCAAAGAAAAAGCTTAAAGTCTGTAAAGATCCAAAAGACATAAAAGAAAATGAGTTATCACATAAACGAAGGAAATAGCTCAAAGCTTAGTCAGGCATAGAACAGAAAACTCAACAATCTCTTAGAATCATCATTGACATGAAATCACATGCACAGCACAGATGCTTCAAAGTAGGCATGTGAAAAGCTAAACTAAGGTTAAGTGAAGGCATACTTTAAGTGATCAGAAGATAAACGATAATAATTTATACATGCTTCAACTGAGCTCGAAACATAATTAATACAAAAAACATGCGTACTAAGGCTAGAATATGCAAACGACATCATTAACCAAAAGAAGAAAACACGAAAGATAGCAAAGAAGGAACCTCCCCTTCAAGAAGTTGGAGGTTGTGGATTAGGATCAGTGCCGGTACTGGAAGATGGATGACCAAGGATAGCAGCTAGCGCTAGAGACCATGAAGGTAAAACCGCAAAATCCAATGAAGCCCTCAAGTTGTAGATATGTTGCACGACTTCTCGAATCTGATCTCGCAGCTGTTGGTTCTCCTCTCGGAGACGTCCCAGTACCTTCCCTTCTTTGTAGCGCATGGGCGATAATTCTCCGAATATTCTTCTCTTCCAAAACTGGCGCATCTCTCTTAATTTGATCCGCAGGGAGCTGCACACCTTGTCGCAAGCATAAAGAAGTGACCAAGCGTGGGTGATAAAGCTTACCACGTGTCCGGTGGGCACACTCATGGATACTGGTATTGATCAATTCTCCATAATTCACATCTATGCCCTTAAGCATGGCATAAACCAACAGTGCCCTATCCTGAGTGACATGCTCATCATGCTCCGTTGGCAGAATTCTGTTTTTGACTATATATAACCATCCTGCAGCAGCTAGTGAAACATCCTCGGGTTTTAGTCGTACCTTGCCATGAGTAGTCAAATCTCAAGTGGCAGAGGGCTTCCCAACACATTCTAGAGCCTCACCGAGCTGTTCTAGAGTCGGAGTCACTAACATCTTATTTCCCACAGCATCTCTGATATTCTTAATGTTGAAGGTGTAGTTGATCTGAGTGGCATCAAACCTTATTTCCTTCCCATGCACTATGGCTATATGTAACTGGGGATGGACAGCAGCGTAGAACTCTCTGACTAACTCCAAAGCCTCACATTGTATGGGTGAATGAGTGGTCTCCATTCTTTATCTCTAGCGGTCTCCCTCCAATCGTCAGGCACATCGCCTAGATTGAGGTCGAATCCTAATTCGGTCATAATCTTACGGGATTTCATTAATGAAGTACGAGTGGCTAAATTCACCGCGTTCCATTTCGTCTCGACCTCCTCTCCCTCGGACAAGTCTAGTTCGATTGTATCAACTGGCCCAGGTGCCACTACCTTCTTCTTAGCTTCAGCTGCTTTAGCTTTCGCAGCTCTCGTTTTAGGTTCATCCATAGGCATTGTCGGCTTCTTAGTCTGAACTGCACGACGTTTTGAACTCTTCTTCTCCCGCCTCTTGTATTGGAACATTTCCCTTAACGTCTGAGTGTCCTCAAGATCATCGTCTCTGGTAGGTTCTTAAGTACTATTCTCCCCAACCTTGGATCTACCTGTATCACACCCAAGCGGGTTAACTGAATTAGAAAGAATAGCGTGAACATCCCTTACCCCTGGTAGAGTGGCCATCGGTGTGATATACTCATCTGTTGCCAACGGAGTAGATCCAGTTGCCCTAGTAGGCAACTCTTGGTGACTACAAAATGCTCAGTCTGTAGGTGTATCCAATGGGGAAGGTTCCTGAGTATCTTTTCTTACCACATCGTTCTCGGTATCCTCCGTTTCCGGCATATCCGAACAATTGCCTCGTAAAACCAGTAGAAAATCATCATTACCATCTCCCGGTGTAATAAATGGAGAGGAATAAAACTGCTCCTCATCCCTGTTCTCCATAGATGAACCCTTAGGTGTCAGACGCTTACTACTCCCATCTTCCTCGATTTATGGGTCCGTCAGCACCTCCTTACCCTTCCTCTTTTGCCCTATCGAAACCCCGGGCTCTAGCCTCTGGCTATGACTCTTCTCTTGCTCTCCTCCATGCTCAACTCTTGTATCCATTGGCATATTGGTTGGGATTGGCATCCTAGGAGGCTCTAAGGGTTTTAGTGGTCCCATGTTGAAGGTACTCAATATGTTAGGGTTCAATTGGGGTGCTTGAGGTCCTCTTTCTAGGAATGGAAGTTGAGGTGGTGGGGGAACCCTAGGTGAAATCATCCCATAATTGTGTGGAGGTACCCAATGACTCATTCCATAATAAGGTGGAAGGCTAGGAAATAGAGTAGATGGGTTGGGCATTCCATAAGGATGAACACTAGCTGGAATTTGCATTTGGGACAAGGGAAAATGATAGGAAGGAACCGGGTTAAACATAAACGGTTGGTACATACCCGGATTGATCATTGGAGAAAGTTGTTGAGGATTTTTAGCCCTAAACTCACTGTTTTGAGGTATATTAAGGGTGGGTAGCTGCTGAAAATTTACATAACCATGTGGACCCATCATAGGAGGTTGTGTAGGAGCTTGGGAAGGAGAAGTAGGGAGTGAAGTGTGTTTAGAAGAAGAAACCATAGAAAGAAATAAAGGCTAGAAATTTCTGCTTCTTCTTGGTTGTGGCCGAAATTGAAAACAATGGTGGTGAGGGAGTGAGTTTTTCGAAAAGCAAAGGGGAGCAAGAGAGTTGTGTGGGTTTTTGTGGAGTTGTAAAGCTTAGGCAATGGGTCTATGTAAAGCTTTCCCCAAACTAAATCCTAAATGGAAAGGGATTGAGTTTTAAATTCAAACTAGGTTTCCTAAACCTAAAAGGAAAAAATTAAGTTTGAATTCCAAATAGGATTAGGGAAACAAAATTTCAAGTATTTTTTAGTTTAAGGAGAGATTTGAAACTTAAATCACAAAGGAGTAATGTGTGGCCCAAAATAAAACCCACAAATTTCGAAATTGAAACCCAAATCACGAAGGAAGAAGGATTTTCGAACTGCTGATAAAACAGGGCAGGCGCCAGGCGCCTGCGTAATTTTCTTTTCTTTTCTTTTTTCTCTTTCTCTTTTTTTTTCAACGTTTTCAAAAACATGCTCTTAATAAGAAACACTTTTTATAATTAAACAAAAAGAATGTAAGATACAAAAACTTCTTTCCTTTACTTTTGTTCTTTCAAAAACGAATAAGAAGGAAAAACATTTTTCGCAAACATTCATTGACCTGAAAGTTGAATAGAGGTTTTTCCTTTATCCACTCGTTCTCCAAAATAAGGCTTAAGTCTCTGCCCATTTACTTTAAAAATACTTCCCTTAGAGTCAACTAGATCCACTGCCCCATATGGGTAGGCTTTAAAAATTTTAAAGGGACCAGACCATCTAGACTTAAGTTTCCCAGGAAAGAGTTTCAACCTAGAATTGAATAGCATAACTAGATCACCTTCTTGAAGATTGTTCGGCCGAAGACGCCTATCATGCCAATGTTTAGTTTTTTCCTTAAACATTTTAGCATTCTCATAAGAAAATTGCCTGTGTTCTTTTAATTCCAACAATTGTAACGTCCTCGCTTCACCTGCAGCCGACAAATCAAAATTTAATTTCTTAGTAGCCCAAAATGCTTTATACTCTAGCTCAAGAGGCAAATGACATGCTTTTCCAAAAACTAGCCTATAGGGGGACATGCCGAGGGGAGTCTTAAATGCTGTCCTATATGCCCAAAGTGAATCATTAAGCTTCAAAGACCAATCCCTGCGGTTAAGATTTACAGTTTTTTCTAAAATGTTTCTTATCTCCCTATTAGATATTTCGACTAACCCATTCGACTGAGGATGATATGCTGTTGCAACCCTACGACGCACATTGTATTTAGCCAGAAACTTTTGCATAGACCTATTCACAAAATGAGCCCCCCCCATCGCTTATCAGACAACGCGGGGTTCCATAACGCGTAAAAATGTGCTTTTGCATAAAACGAATGAAAACTTTAGAATCATTGCTAGCAGTTGCAACGGCTTCTATCCATTTCGAAACATAATCTACTGCTAACACTATACAAAGCTTACCATTGGAAGATGGAAATGGACCCATAAAATCTATACCCAACACATCAAATATTTCAATCTCCAGGATCGGGGTTTGAGGCATTTCGTGGCGTTTAGATATATTACCTGTCTGTTGGCATTTGTTACAAACCTGGGCAAACTTATGTGTATCTTTGAACAGACTGGGCCAAAAGAACCCACTTTGCAAAACTTTGGATGCGGTTTTGTGTCCTGCAAAATGTCCTCAATATGGAGACATATGACAAGCGTCTAATATCGCCTCGTGCTCTTCTTTTGCTACACACCGGCGTAAGATATTGTCAGGTCCTAGCTTATATAAAAAAGGTTCATCCCAACGATAAAATCGAACTTCATTTAGAAATTTCTTTACCTGTTGCTTGTTAAACTCATAAGGAACTATTCGACTTACCAAATAATTTGCTATATCAACATACCACGGAACTGAATCAACTCGCAAGAGTTGCTCGTCAATAAACTGTTCACGTATAACAGTTCCATCATCACAGAGCGGGGATTCCAATCTAGACAGGTGATCAGCAACTTGGTTTTCAGTACCCTTCCTGTCCCTAACTTCAATATCAAACTCTTGAAGTAACAAAATCCACCGTATCAAACGTGGTTTCGCATCTTTTTTAGCAAATAAATATTTTAAAGCAGAATGGTCAGTAAAAACAATGACTTTTGTGCCTATCAAGTAAGACCTAAACTTATCAAAGGCGAACACAACTGCTAACAGTTCCTTTTCAGTAGTAGTGTAATTGAGTTGTGCATGGGTCAGAGTCTTACTAGCATAATACACAGGATGCAAGATCTTGTTTTTACGTTGTCCTAACATAGCTCCTATTGCATAATCACTTGCATCACACATGAGCTCGAAAGGTAAATCCCAATTAGGTTCGATAATTATAGGGGCTGAATGTAAAGCAACTTTCAACATTTCAAATGATTTCAAATAGTCATAATAAAAAACAAATGGTCTATCATGTTCTAACAATTGACACAAGGGTTTAGAAATTTTAGCAAAGTCTTTTATAAAGCGGCGGTAAAATCCCCCATGCCCTAAAAAACTTCTAATCCCTTTAACATTCGTTGGAGGAGGTAGCTTTGAAATGATGTCTATCTTAGCGTGGTCTACCTCTATTCCTTGCTTGGAAATTTTGTGACCCAAAACAATACCCTCTTGTACCATGAAATGACACTTCTCCCAATTTAGGACTAGGTTTGTTTGTTCACATCTCTTCAATACTCTCCCCAAATTAACTAAACATGCGTCAAAAGAATTTCCAAAAACAGAAAAGTCATCCATAAAGACTTCTAGAATATTTTCTACCATGTCAGAGAAGATGGCCATCATACACCTCTGAAAAGTTGCGGGTGCATTGCATAATCCAAAGGGCATTCGCCTGAAAGCGAACGTACCATATGGACACATAAATGTTGTCTTCTCCTGGTCTTCTGGAGCAATAGTAATTTGATTATAACCCGAATATCCATCTAAGAAACAATAGAAATCCTTACCTGCCAGACGGTCGAGCATCTAGTCAATAAACGGTAGAGGAAAATGGTCTTTCTTCGTTACCTTGTTGAGTTTGCGATAGTCAATGCAAACTCTCCACCCACTCATAGTTCGGGTTGAGATGAGCTCATTCTCCTCGTTGGCCACCACGGTTATACCCCCTTTCTTTGGTACACACTGTACTGGGCTTACCCAGCTGCTGTCGGATATTGGGTATATAACTCCAGCGTCAATCCATTTAAGAATTTCTTTCCTTACAACCTCTTTCATCTACGGGTTCAACCGCCTTTGACTCTCAATAGAGTTCTTAGCATCTTCTTCCAATAAGATTTTGTGCATGCAAAAGGCCGGGCTTATCCCTCGGATATCTGTTGTCGTCCATCCAATGGCCTTTTTGTGCTTCTCCAAAATCTGCAATAAAGAATATTCATTAGTAGGTGATAAATTGGAAGCTATAATAACTGGTAAAGTGTCGTTATCCCCTAGATACGCATATTTCAAATGCGACGGCAATGGCTTATGCTCCAAAGTGGGTGGTTCCACTATGGACGGAAGTAACGACTTGAATTCTTCTTTTTGTATTTTTTCAACAGGATTAGTCACTTCTTCCGGTCCTTCTGCTATCTTATCAAGCTTTTCTTCAATCTCTGTAACTAATAAGTCATAAAACTCATCAAACATAACAGGATTCAAGTTAGTTATAGCAGAGCACTCTTCAAAGTCTCCTGGTAATTTCATGGAGTCTAGAACGTTAAATTTAACTTCTTCATTATTTACCCTCATTGTAATTTCTCCCTTCCTCACATCAAAAACTGTATCCCCAGTGGCTAGAAATGGTCTTCCTAAAATAATGGGAACGTCTAAGTCTGCCTCGCAATCTAGAATGATAAAGTCTGCAGGGAAAATGAATTTGTCCACCTGGACTAGAACATCTTCTATCTTTCCCTTAGGTCTTATGATAGATCTATCTGCTAGTTGGAGGGTAACCGTAGTAGGTCTAGCTTCTCCTATGCCTAAAGATTTTAAAACTGATAATGGCATAAGATTAATGCTAGCGCCTAGATCACATAATGCCCTACCTAAGTTTTTCCCTCCTATGGAACATGGAATGGTAAAACTGCCAGGATGGTTACATTTCATGGGTAGCGGCCTGCCTACAGCTTCACTACTACATTTTGTCATGGCTACCAGTTCATGCTCTCCTATCTTTTTCTTCCTAGAAACTATATCTTTCAAAAACTTAGCATAATTTGGCATCTGTTCTAGAGCATGTACTAATGGATGCAATTGTTTTAAAATATCTAAAAATTTTCTAAACTGGGAATCATTATTTTTCTTAACTAATCTTTGTGAAAACAGGGGAGTAGGGGTAAAAGAAGGTTGTACCTGTGGAGGAACACTCAGGGTGTCCTCAATACGTTTTCTAATATTTTCCTTTCCTGGTGTTGTTGGATTCTCTGGTATCTTTACAATTGGTTCAGCGAACGGAATCTGTACATCTGTTGTTGGCATTGTTGGTCTATCATACGCCAGTCCACTCCTAAGGGTGACAGCTTTGCACTGTTCTTTCCCTTCTCGTTTTGGTAATTCAGTATGGCCTGGAAAAGAACCTTGTGGTTTATTCTTCAATTCATTGGCGAGCTGTCCCAATTGGGTCTCGAAATTCCTCAATGATGCCGCTTAGAATTGTATCACTACGTCGGTTCGGGCCATGTACTCCTTCATCATATTCTCAAGATTTGAGTTGTTATTTTGAACTAGTGGAGTCTTTGTTCTCTGATTGTACTGCTGTTGCGATGGCGGGATGTATTGCTGTGTAGGTGGAACATAGGGCTGCTTGTTCTGCTGGCTCTGCCCTTGATTAAAACCGCTCGAACCTCCTTGACCTCCCCATGAGAAATTAGGGTGGTGCCTCCAACCTGGGTTGTAGGTGTTCGAATATGGGTTAAAGTTCCTATTGTTCCCATGTTCTACATAAAAAACGGAAGCAGGGTTATGTGGACAATTATCATAAATATGGTTTTCACTGCAAAATGAACAAATGAGATCGTTGACTTGGCAAACAGGGGCAGGAGTGCAATAATCCGGCTGCACAGGTTGTATCGGCATGGCTAATGGATTTTTTATTCCCAACGCCATCTCTTTCAGCCTCTGGTTCATTGTAACCATCTCTTTTTGCATCGAGGTCGCAATGTCCAGAGCCAAAACTCCAGCTGGATCTTGCTTCTTTGGTGCTGCCCTATATCTTTGTGAACACCACAGTTCGTTGTGTGAAGCTAAGTCATTTAGGATGTCGACTATCTCGTTGAATGTCTTCTTTGTAAAGGCTCCGTTGGCAGCATTGTTTAGCATCATCTTAGTAGGATGATCTAAACCTCTAAAGAAATGTTCTATCTGGATGCATGCCGACAAGATGAACAAGCTTGCTGGAATTTAACTTAATACGATGAAAAGCTTACAATTGAAAAGTAACAAGCTGAAAAAACAAAGAATGAACTTGCAAATAAACTGTTGTCATGGTTGGAGGTATATGTAAATTGTTACCGCTGAACTATACTCGTTTTGGCGAGAGTCTTCCTTTTAAAACATTTTAAAGTTGATTTGTTGTTGAATTAGTCATCATCAATGCATGGAAGACACATGGAAGGGCTGGGGAAGCTTCACAAGACACCAAAACTTGCGTTTTACATTAAGGGCATTCTCAGAACTGGGCAAGGCACCAGATACCTCTCTCGAATTTTTCCTACACAAAATCGTAAATTCCATTAAAAATCAACTCTAAATGATGTAGAAATGTCATATATGCATGTATAACCCCAGATAACTTCAAAATAAAGGCTTTGGACACTAAAGTAATCTTAAAATAAGGTTTTTGAATGTAAAACGATAGAAAACAACACCTAACTAGTTCCTTTTTACCATTGTAAACAAGGGAAATCACCCTCCCTCATCTCTTTTTCTCCAATGAGTGCAGTGGTGACCGGAGCCATACCCATGAGAGCAAAAAATTCGACCAAGAAGTTTTATATGTGAAAACTTCTTGATGGTCTAAAATTTCCATCCATTGAATACAACATTGTTCTTAGTTCAAGTTGTTAATTTAATTGTATTGTTGGATAGTCTCACTTTTGTGGTTGTAGATGAGTTGAGTGCAATGCTTACTCGTGCAATTACCTAGAATCTTCTGAGGGCGTACTATAAGAATTTGAGATTGCTAAAGCTTAAAGTGTCAAAAATTGAGGTTCTTGACATGAGCAACTCAAAGATGGTTATAAATTTCATATCCATAAATTATATATCTTAAAATCTTATTATAACCTGTTAACTGGTAAGAAAGGAAAATAATTCTTACTTCCAAATAATTTATACAAGACTATAAATAGGAGCTACAAAGAAGAAAGGAAAAGAAATTCTTTCCTATTAGGATAAGAAAACACTTACCTGTTACAACAAGGAAACCTAACCTATTAAAACCTAAATACAATAGGAAATTAAAAGATGATATAATTTAACACTCCCCTAAAGTTGGAGAATGAATATTTTCCATTCCCAGCTTGTTAATCAAATGCTCAAAGTTGTTGTTGTTCAATCCTTTAGTAAGGATATCAACTATTTGATTATTTGTTGGTACAAATGGAGTACATATGACCGATGTCTAACTTCGCTTTTATGAAGTGTCTATCAACTTCAACATGTTTGATTCTATCATATTAAACTGGATTATGTGCAATACTGATGACACGTTTATTATCACAATAAAGTTTCATAGGCATTTCCCATTGAATTTTTTAATTTTCTAAAATAATCTTTATCCACAGTAATTCATAGACGCTCAATGTCATTGCTCTAAAATCCGATTTTGAGCTCAATCTTGCAATTACATTTTGTTTTTTTACTTCTCCATGTCACTAAGTTTCCACCTAAGAAAGTACAATAGCCAGAAGTGGATTTTCTATCGTCTATCAATCCTGCATAATCTGCATCTGTATAAACTTCTAGATTGAGTTTCTTGCGTTTCTTAAAGAACAATCATTTCCCAATGGAGTTCATAAAATAGTGAAGTATTCGGTACACAGCTTGAAGATGAACTACTTTGGGACTATTCATAAATTGATTATTCATATACAATATATGGTCTCGTATGAGAAATATATATTAATTTTCCAACTAACCACTAGTACGTTTCCTTATTTACTGGAGGACCCTCTTTAGATGCACATAATCTATGGTTTTGATCAATTGACGTTCCCCTTGGTCCGCTGCAAAGCTTTCTTATTTCAGAAAGTAAGTCAATCACATATTTTTGTTGTGATAACAATATGCATTCTTTAGAATAGGCGAAGTCTATCCCAATAAAATATTTCAGATTTCCTAGTTCTTTAACTTCAAACTCTTGGATTAAACAATTTCTCAATTTATCTTGTTCATTATTATCATTGCAGAAAAAATAATATCGTCGACATAAACAATCAGTGTAACGCCCCGCGTTCTCTGACTCGTTTATTTTCAGAGATAAATAGTGCCTTTGGATCTTTCCCTAAGTTGATAACTTTAATTCTTGGATCTTCTAACTTCGAAATTCTAATTTTTGGCTAAATTAGAATTAAGTTTAATTTCATTGGATTAAGATAATTTAAGTTCTTGACCTGTGTAGGAGATTTTTAGTTAAATCTTAAATTCAGGGGTTTTAGGATTTTCCTTCATAAATGCTACTTTTCTTGGAATTATTATTCTTGGGTTTTAGAGTTTAAGTTAACTATTTTGTTTAGGGTTGTGAGTTTTATTTGATGTTTAAACTATAATTCTTGGGCTTATTGTTTTGGGTCATTGTTTTGTTTAGTTAGGCCACCTTAAAGAACAAGGGTTTGGGCTTTTAGGTTTTAAAACAAACAAAAGAAAAGGAGATTAAAACAAAACAAACCCTAGGTCTTCTTTATCTTCTTCTCCTTCAAACCCCCCCCCAAGCCGCTGCACCTCCCCCGATTGCTCTTCTTCGGCGACTCCACGGTGGCGGCAACCTCACAACTCAGCGCCTCACGGCGTCACGGTAGCAGTGGCGTAATCGAGCAGATCCGACGTGTTCTACAACACCCACACTACCAGATCTGCGTTATTTTCCTCTGCGACGCTCGAAGTAGCAGTAGCTCGAGTGTACCTAACGTCTTTTAGCGACCAGCGGCGTGTTTTCCCCTCCGACGACCTGGAACCTTACGGCCAGCACTCGAGCAGCAGCAGTTTGCAATGATTTCTTCGTTCCAACAACTTTTGACCCCTACCCACACTCAACCGACGCTCAACTCAAGATACCCACTCTATTCGGTATTGGTTCGGCTCTGACCAACATCAAATCGGACCCAAATCAGCGTTACCCATCACTTTTTGGCGTCGGACCAGCAAGCTTTTGGCCTTTGGAACTCGATTTTGGGAACCTGAACATCCTCGGCTTCGACCCACTCCTAACCCAAGAGGTTTTAGGGGAGTTATAAGGTAACGAATCACCTAAGCTTAGTTTCGATCCAACTTAAGTGTTTCTAGTATGAACTCTAATCAAGTTTGGATGCTTTTGGATTTAGGAACCCTTCGACGAGCTTAGTAGTAGTTTGGGACCTTGAGTAAGTAGTTTCTTACTAGAGGGATTGGTTGTTGTGTGCTGATATGATATGGTTGTTTGCTCATGTGCCCATGTGTGATACTTGCATGTTGCTTGTCATTGTTATCATTTAGTAAACGTCATTGTTGATATATCTTGGGAAAATTATGTGGTTGTGTGAATCAATTGTAGCCAGGTAATCTTGGATGACTATGATTGAATTGTTGTTATGTTCTAATTGCTTTTCATGATGAAATTTGTATACCGGTACTATAATCTGTTGTTTCGAAAGCATATTGAATATTTATGAGAAATCGGTTTTGTTTGATGTATGCTGGGTACTTATCAATTATATTTTGGTTAAGTTGTTGGTTGTGCCTTTCTTTGAACGATGCCTGTTGGAGCTGTTGGATCATGCTGGACTATTTTAAATTGATTGATTTTTTTACATATGATCATTTTGGTGTATTGCATATCGGACTGCTATGAGATTGGTGATGCATGAGGCATGATTACGCTTGTTTACATGCGTAAAAAGAAGGTTTTAGAAGCTGTTTTTACTATGTTTCAGCTTTGTTTCGGATTTTTCTCGGTTGTTTGTGTTCCAATTCATGCAAAATTCATATATTATGGTTTGTGGTTGGCTTATATTGTATTTATGACATTTTAGGACCATTTGGGAGTGGAAATTAATCAAAAGAAGCAAAAAGACGAAAAAACATCATGGGAGGCGCCAGGCGCCTAGGAAGCCTGCAGAAAAACTGATTTTCTTCCAACTTTGCCCTTAATGAAACGCGTCTTCCAATGCGTTTTGGTGGTTCCAACCGATGCATACGTGTAGAAGAAGTGTTCCACTATCAGTTTTAGCATGATTTGGTCAGTCAAAAGAGTTGGAAATGGGTGATTCATCATCGTTTTAGGACCTACCTAACCAAGTCTGCACAGCTATAAATTTCAGCAACTTCTCCACAAAATTCATCAAGCCTTGCTTCCTTCTCTTGATCATTTTTACTGTTTCTTTGTTGCTTTCTAAGTACTTTTGAGTTGCTTTCATTAGTTGCTTTTGGTTTTTTAATCCCGAGTACTTTACATTCCTTTATTGAGCTTTGTTTTGTTTCCATTTGTACTTAGTTATTTTTCTACTTATGCAAATATATAAAAATCTAGCACTTTGCTTATCTTCCCTTTGCCTTTACTTTATTTTTAGTTAAGAGAGTTGTGTTTTTGGAGGAAAGAGCACGTGACACTCCCCCTTGCTTGAAAGAGAAGGGCGAAGCTCTCAATCCCGATAAAAACTCTCCGTTAGTTAACTTTTGTTTTTCACACATGCATTCCACATTAAACCATTTTACTTGCTGTATTTTCTTCAATATGTCTTTCTAAATTCCCATCTCTAGCCCGGTTATGGATAGTTAGCCTTTTATGTCTAAAAAAGGTAGCTAAGAAGTAGTGTTTTTGCTTTCCATTCATTGCTCAACATGTTTTCCCAAAAAGTTAGGATTTAGAGAAGGCCACTGTAAGTCTTAACAAGTCAATACTGAAAAGGTTGCTTATTTGCATTGTTGAGTGGTTAAACCGAGGAGAGGAGCGCCTTAGACATAAGGGTTCCGCTTAAGTAGCCTAGACATAGGACCTTAACCCGAGGTTGCGACTATTTTCATCCTAAAACTGAGATATATCTCATAATAGACATATTAGGGAATGTCTTAGGACTTTGAACTTGCTTAGACATAAGTCAAGTGAGAAGCGTAGTCGTTGGTTTCTAATGTAAAATGCATATTGTCCTTAGCATGTCCTTGATTCTTTGTTGGCTAACTTGAAGTAATTCGGGCTAGGTTTTATCATTATAAGTCCAAATCCCAATCCAAAACCATTATTTGTGACCACTTCCCATTTTACAAGAATCACTCATTTCAACATTCACTATTCTTTAAAACTTTAGAGTTTGGAAATTATTTAGAAGTCCTTGAGGATCGATACTTAGATACTCCATCCATTTTATATTACCCTGACAGGTGTGCGCTTGCATCTATATAATTATTACCACGCTTAGTGCGTGCGTTCAGCAACCACCAGTCAAGGCATGGCGTAGTAGCAAGTAGGACTCTTATGAGAGTTTTGAGACATAACAAACTAAGTAGACAAGGGGCGTGTGTGTGTGTTAATGTATGCTAAATGGTCTCTAATGTGCTGATTTTGTGGCGTTTAATGCTAATTTTGTTACGTCATTGTGCTAAATAATTCTCGTTGTGTTAGTCGAAATACTTGGAGTGGTGTTGGATATTTGTCAATGAAAATGGTGAGATTTCTGCTTTGCTAAACTGTTGAGTATTGCTGTGGTAATGTTTGTTGCCTGGATATGCATGAATTGTTCGGCGGGTTTTGTGAGTTATTGTACTTAGTAATGCTTGTTAAATAATGATATTGGATATTAAGCATGATTGGGCTGTTATCTCATTATTAGAAAGTTATCTATGTTGTGGAAGCATGCTGAATTGTATTTGTGAGTTGGAAGATGCAGGGGTAGTGGCTTAAGAAAGTATATAGTAAGACTCTGGTGAGAGCTGGACTGTTGGAGAAAGTGAATGGGTTAGTGTCAGGGCCTCGGGTATGAATGGTCGGGGGCTGATACGTCACTAATTGGGTATCGAGGCCTCGGGTAAAAACGGTCGAGGGTCGATACACCCATATTGGATAAGGATGAGTGTCGAGGCCTCGGGTATTAATGGTTGAGGGTCGATGCGAGGAGTCTTTTGAAAGGAACACTATTGGGGCCTTGGGTATAAATGGTCAAGGGCCAATAGATGGTGAAGTCATCGGGGCCTTGGGTATAAATGGTCGAGGGCCGGTGCAGCAGTGTCGGGGCTCTGGGTATAAATGTTCAGGGGCTGACTCTACTCGAAGGAGTTAACTGTGGAAGGCTAGGATAACTGTGATAAGCGTAGAAGTACTTGAGATGTTAGGGAGACTAGAGGTTGGTAGTTAATGTGTAAGGATGAGTTTGACATGTACGGTACATGTATAGTTAAACATTTGCATAAACTGTTTCTTGTGATATGTTTCTATTTATTCAAAGCTTGAGAGTTGTGATAAGCATGATATGTTGATTCTTTAATTAGCATTACACGTTGTTTCCTTGATAAGTATGGTGTTTGTGCGTGACCGTTCAGATAAGGGCTGCTTACTGAGTACTGTGGTTGTACTCATCCCTCTTTTTCCCCTCCAGTTTGCAGGTATCGAGCTAGCTCTTGGGATGGTGATGGCGAGGAGGAGACTTGATCGGAAAGACCATTAGCTATGCTGCGTGCAATTAATTTCTTTTAGTTAGGATAGTTGTGGCTATTTAATCGTGTAGTTGAGTTGTTAGCGGTTGGTCTTGTTTAGTTTTATGGTCTAAAGGATGTTGTAAGGTTGCCGATTCATTATTCTTTTTAGAGCATTAATTTTGTTAGCTTCTTGAACTACAGATTGTAACCTACTTGGGATATTTATGAATACATTGGTTTAAGTTGATCGTACTTGAGTTAGTTATGCTTCATTGTCATTCGAGATGTTAATATTCATTTAGTGGATGGTTTATAGTTAGTAGAGGTTTCCTTGAAGGGTTTGGTTGATGTGAAGTCGGTATTTAATGGTTTATCTGCATAGGATGTGAGTTTCTCATAAATCTTTAGTGGTGTTGTTCTAATTGTTCAAGCTCTCGTGAGTGTTGCAAATCAGAGTAGCGCAGGAGAAGCGTGGTGGCTTTATTGCTTAGTATTGTTGTGAAGACAATTCTCTTGTTTATGAGAAAAATTTTAGGTAGTCTTAGTAACGGTCCCTATTTGGAAATGGTGAAATGTCTGGGGCATTACAATCAGTGCTATCACTCCCCCTATAGTAGAATGTTTTATAAGCAATGTATGATCTCCTTGACATTGTTTATAGCTTATATTCCTCATAACTTGAAAAAATCTACCAAACCATGCCCTAGGAGACTGCTTTAATCCATATAACGTCTTTTTTTAATTTACAAACTTTATTTCATGCTTGCTCATACCCAAGTGGAATCTCCATATAAATTTCTTCTTTAAGATCACCATGTAGGAAAGCATTTTTTACATCATATTGTAACATGTCGCATCCATGATTTACAGCAAGAGATAGAAGTATTCGTACTGTATTCATCTTGGCAACAGACACAAAGGTTACAAGGTAATCAACTTCATATGTTTGAGTATATCCCTTAGCAACCAACGTGCGTTGTACCTCTCAAGTGTTCCATTTGCTTTATACTTCACAGTATATATCCATCGACACCCTACGACTTTCTTATCTTTAGGCATAGTAACCAGCTCACATGTTCTATTTTTCTCTAAAGCCTGCATTTCAAGATTCATTGCTTGCCTCCATTCTTCATGTAACGCCCCGAGTCTCTCAGGTTAGTTAGTCTCGAATCGGGAGATTTTTATTTTAAAATTAAGCTCTAATTAAATTTATATTTATCGAGCTCTAAACTCTAATTATATTTATAATTATCGGGCTCCGTGTGGTGGGTCTAGTTTTATGATGGGATGGATTTCTTTCGTCTTCGGCTTGGTCATGTTGGGCCTTTATTGGGTTAATTTGGTTTTAAAACAAAGGAAAAGAGGAAAAAGAAAACAAAAGGACTTCATCTTCTTCTTCTCTTTCTCCCTTGTTGCCCTAGCCGTCACCCACCCCTTTTCTTCTTCTTATTCACCGGTGACCGCACCTCACCGCGGCGACGGAAGCGGCGGCGCCTCCTCGAAACAACAGCAGCGGCGGCCGGCGACCACCTCCGTAACAGCAGCAGCGGCAGACGACGACCCATCCAGCGGTGGCGCGACTTCGACCCGACGTCCTGGCGATCCACAGCAGCGGGAGCGCGATTTCCTCCGGCGACGTGTTCTCCAGCGAACGACCCAAATCTGCCAGCACCGTTCCTGCAGCGTTCCTCACGGTGGCGCACGACGAACAGATCAGATCCGCGGCGAACATCGACGACCTGCTGCTACGAAAACCAGCGGCGGGATTAGTGCGTTACAGCAGCGTTTTAGGACGTTTGGCGGTGACCCACATCCGTTCGATGCTCGATTTAGACTACCCACACCTTGGCGAGCTAGATCTAGGTGACCCACACCTATACGAAGTCGGTTTTGGTGGTAATGAGTCATTTGAACCCTTTTAGAATTGATTTCGAAGGCCGAATAGTGTACGTAACTTGCTGTATTTTTTTGTTTTAGTGCTTAGGTGGGAGATCGACGCAAAAATTAAGGGCGCGGTTGTGTGTAAGTAGAGAAGGGGCGTGTGCGTGCGTTAATGTGTGTCAGATGGCCTCTATTGTGCTGTTTTTGTGATGTTCGATATTATTTTTGATACGCTGATGTGTTAGGTAGCTCTCGGTTGTGGTAATCTGTATACTTGGAGTGTTGTTAAATATTTGTCGATGATAATGGTGTAAATTCTGCTTTGCTAAACTGCTGAGAATTGCTGTGGGGATGTTTGTTGTCTGAATATGCATGAATTGTTCGGCGTGGTTCGTGTGCTTATTATATCTAGAAATGCTTATTGAATATTGACGTTGGATATTAAGTGTTTCGGGTGAACTGTGTTTGGGCTCTAATTGTTTAAAGATTTGTTGGTTATGCTTTGTTGTGACAAAACTCATTGTGGAGCTGTTGTTAAGAAATGTTATATTGTGAAAACATGGTTGGTTTATCATTTCGTCATTAGAATGTTGTTTATGTTGTGGAAGCATGCTGAATTGTGTTTGTGAGCTGAAAGACGCGTGAGTCATGACTTAAGAAAGTATATAGTAAGATTCTGGTGAGAGTTGGATTCTTGGAGAAAGTGAATGGGTGAGTGTCAGGGCCTCGGGTATAAATGGTCGGGGGCTGATACGTCACTAATTGAGTATCGAGGCCTCGGGTAAAAACGGTCGAGGGTCGATGCGAGGAGTCTTTTGGAAGGAAAGCTATTGGGGCCTTGGGTAAAAATGGTCAAGGGCCGATAGATGGTGAAGTCATCGGGGCCTTAGGTAAAAATGGTCGAGGGCCGATGCAGTAGTGTCGGGGCTCTGGGTAAAAATGGTAAGGGGTCGACTCTACTCGAAGGAGTTATCTGTGGGGGACTAGGATAGCAGTGATAATCGTAGAGGTACTTGAGATGTTAGGGAGGCTCGAGGTAGGTAGTTAATTTGTTCATGGTTGTGGTTGTCGTCGAATCTTATAGAATGTGTCTATGTTTGATTGCACAATGTGATGCAGAGCATGACTATGAATGTTTCATGATTTTGTTGAGCATGATGTCTGTGTGTTGCTGGTCAGGGCTACTTACGGAGTATATTTTATATACGCACCCCCCCTCTACAATTATTGTGTCAGGTGAAGGATTCGTTGGCGACCATGGTGATAAGACGGAGGAGACATGACTGCGAGGACCATAGGCTGCGTAGTTACTTTTGCTTAGCTTAAGTTTTGGATGGTTAAGACCCTATGTATTGGTCGATAAACTATTTGTCCTTATTTGAATAATGGGGAGGTTCCCACTTGTTGTTTATTTTATTTCGGGATAGGTGTTTATTTTAGTTTTCTTCCATTCATTGAGTTTTGCTTAGTTGGAATAATAAATTTGCCTCATGAGGTTGTCCAAGGATTATGTTGATTGATATTCTATAGAATTGATTCATTGTCAAATTGATGAGAGGTGAAGCTTGATTTTATATATAATTATTGCACAGGGAGTTGAGATCTCGAGGTTGGGGTTAAGTTTAAAGAGTTAGGTAGTTAACGTGACCTAGAAGTGTGTGGGAAGTTCTGGGGCGTTACACTTCATGTTGTATTGCCTCCATATATGTTTTGGAATATTTACCCGATTAAGATTAACCATAAAACTTTTGTACTGACTTGAGAGTTTGTCATATGATACAAAGTGAGACAATGGAAACTGAGTACAAGTTCGTTTTCCCTTCCTTAAAGCAATCGGCAAATCCATGTCTGACTAATCATTAACAGATATTGTAATGTCCGACTCATCATTAGCGGACACCATAATGTTTTATTCATCATTAGCAGTTACTATGATATTTGATCTGTCACTATTTCTTTTCTCGTCAATTTCAAAAGGATGAGACGGTTCTGGTCAGGTGTCTATGGGTGGTAAAGATGAAGAGGATTGACTAATATTGGGGTCAATTTCAATACGGGTTGGTACAGATGATGGCAAGGGATTTGATACAGGAAATGTGAGGTTGAGAATGGGCAAATCCTTATCTTCCAACAATATTTCATCCCTCTAAAGATAAGGCGAGGTAAAAAAGTTGATGTCTTCATAAGAGGTAACATCAGAAGAGATGAAGAACCTTTTTGAAGGAAGGTGATAACATTTATATCCCTTTTTACTGTTCGAGTATCCTAGAAAAACACATTTGAGAGCTACACAACCAAATCCTCGAGGAATCAAGTTATTTGTCATTCGAAAATCAGGATAAAATTTTGATAGGATATTCATTGGAGTTTTCTAGTCTAGAGTAATAGATGGTAAACAATTGATTAAATAAGTGGCTGTTAGCACAACTTCCCCCTAAAAGGATTTAGGAAAATTTCTTTGAAAAACAATGGCATGTGTCACAGAAAGAATGTGACCAATTTTTCTTTCAGCCACTCTATGTTGTTGATGAATGTCCACACAAGACGACTCATGGATGACTCAATTTTGTGAAAGAAGGATGTTAAGTTTTGATTGAAGTAATATCGAGCATTGTTAGAGCAGGATCGTTTTGGTTTGATTCCAAATTAGTTTTCTATCATATGAAAGAATGTTTGAATGGTAGAACCAACATCAGATTTTTCTTTTAAAAGAAAACCCATGAGACTTGAGTACAATCATCAAAGAACACAGTAAACCAGCGAAATTTGTAAACATTTGGCACATTGGAGGGACCCCAAACATCAGTATGAATAAGAGAGAAATGAGCTGATATCCATTTATTATTTCTATGGGAGGGTACACGATTGTGTTTAGAAAATTCACAAACTTCACATTGAATTGACACAGGTTTAAGATTTTGGAATAAATTGGGAAACAAAATTTTAAGAGTTCGAAATGAAGGATGTCCTAGTCTATAATAGTTCAACAAAATCTTACTTCAATGATGATGAATGTGTGAGGTGAAGGAGATTGGAACACTATTCTGACCAACAAGTTCATCAAGATAATAAAGTCCATTTTTTTCGTTAGCAAGTCTGGTCGTCTTCCCATTGTCCTGGTCTTATAAAATATAAGAAGAATCAGAAAAAATTACTCTGCATCCTAAATCTTTGATCAAATTCTTTACTGAGATCAAATTAACAAGTAAACGTGGTATATGAAGCACATTCTTTAAAGTAATGATTGAATTTATCTTCCTATCTCCTTTACCAGCCACTTTTACCAAGGTACCATCTGCTATAGAAATTTTCTTATTGCTCAAGCAAATACTATAAGAGATAAAAGGATAGCTACTATTCGTCATATGGTCAGTTGCACGAGAATCAATCATTTAGGTACATCGTTTAGATTGAGAAGTTGTACTTGTCAAAGTTGCCGAACATGTACCTTGACTAGGATAATTGTTCAAAGTCTCTAAAAAACTCCTTAGATTTTTTATCATATTTGTCCAACTTTGTGGTAATTTTGGTTGATTGTGACATTGATGTGAATAAAGAGACTAAACAGCAACTTAGAAATGAAGATCCACGCACAAAACTGAAGTTTTAAGTATGAATTAAAAGGGCGAAAGATCTGTAATGAAAATAAACTGAACCGGGTCAAGCTGTATTGAACCGAACCAAGATGAACCATACCAAAGTGGATTTTACCGAGTTGAACCGAACCAGACAAAACTGAACTGAGCTGAGCTAAAAACTTGAATCAAACCAATTAAAACTGAACTGAACTAAAAAATGAATCGGGCAAAACTAGAAACGCTTTGAACTAAACCAATAATATTTAGTTTTAACTTTGAAACCGTAACAGCCACACGAACAGAAATCCACCAAGAATTTGACGACCACGAACCAAAAATCCGACGACGGAACAACTCGCAAAGATTACGAAGGTGATATCCTCGAATGGGTGCGACGATGCTGTTACAAAAGATGGACAACGAACTCGGCATCTGAATATGAGCGATTTAGACCACGAACAGTTGCGATGACAACGTCTGAACAACAGCAGTGATGTCTGAATAGCGGTAGTAGAAGAAATCCACGAACAAGAAGAAAAACGGGTCTGACCAGATAATGGAGGAAGAAACCCACGGACAAGAAGAAGAAGAAAATAGTCTATTGGTCCCAAAATGAAAAAGAAACCGCTCGGCAATGGAAGCCAACCAAAAAAAAGCCTCAAGGCTCTGATACCATGTTAATTGATAAGAAAAATAAAATAAATCTAAGTTACTTACAAAGAATTGATACAAGACTATAAATAGGAACTACAAAGAAGAAAATAAAAGAAAGCTAATTAGGATAAGAAAACACTTACCTATTAGAACAAGGAAACCTAATCTATTGAAATCTAAAAACAATACGAAATTAAAAGATAATAATATAATTTAACATAGCCTTGATGGATAATATACATACATGCGCAGCGGAAGCGAGCAAGGATCGAAATAACAATCTAGATGCATAATACAACCTAGGATTAAACATGCATGATCATACATTATGATGCTTAGAGAAAAATACATACCTTTATAGCTTTTAAAAATTCTTCAAATAGCTCCAATGAGGACCACCAAGAGATCTTCCTAGCTATTCTCAAGGCTTGGAATAGAGTGGTGGGACTTTTTTTAAAGAAGGAAAAATTTAGAGAAAAGTTGCGCTAAAAGAAGTTATATAAGCTTTTTGAAAAAAACATCAAATGACGTAAGGTTCCAAGACCTTTTAATGTTTGAACAAAGGCCTTCTTAAATAGGCAAATTACATGCAACTCTTACATGCCAAAGTTCACCAAAAGCTTACAACACATATTCCACTCATGCATGGCATGGCTAAGTGTCAAAATGCATGTCTAAGTTCACCAAAAGTTTACAACACACATTACACTCATGCATGCATGCCTACGTGTCAAAAAGTGGATTTTTTAGATTATTTAAATGTTCCACTCAACAAGTTAGTGAAATTTTCCACCAACTTGGTTAAAAACATTATTTTAATCTTCTTAGTCAACCTTTGACTTTCTCTGGTCTAAGTCAACTATTTGACTTTTTCCAAAATCCGACTGTTTGACGAAATCCATGCCTCCAATTATTAATTCGCATTCATAATTTTAACATTTAAATCATATTTAAATATTTTGACCAAATTTCTCATATTGATATCATATATCAATTACTTAATCATATCTCATATGATTGACCTAATTCGTACGATTCGAATTATTCCTTCAAATTATTCCAAGTTTATTCCTATATGAGTTAGCCAGGTGACATTATGGACCTACAGATCATGAGCTCCAACGATTCGAGATTAACCGGTTAAACTCTTTAACCTAGTTAACCAACATTCGTTAACTACGCGGTCACTCAACTAAAGCCTGTAGCTGCATTCTCCTCACTGTAGATATTATGTCCATTTGATATAACCATGATCGGTAAGTCGACCCTTCACAGGTTGTTCGTAATTACAGCTGGATCAAAATACCGCTTTACCCCGGTAATTACCTCTTGTTCCTTAAGTCTCACCGATCCTCTAAAGAACAATGATTTGTAGTCCAACTATTATATCAAAAATCATCTCAAAACTTTTGATGAGGGTGGCGCCTATTGTTCACGATTTGTATTCAGCCCTTAAGAGAACAACCTCTCTACTATCCCAAAATTGGGTAGAAGTAAATTTCTTCTTGCACCCTATATCCGTAGCAATCTACCAGGTCTTACTACTGAAATGGGAGGCTTATTGAGCCAGCGCTGTTGAGCTGCTCTCACCCATGCAGATCTAAGAATAATCTCGAGTAAACAGAAGTTCATAGTTAGCTCGGGATTAAGATCGAGTTACCTAGGCAATCAAAGTCGAGATAGTCAGTTTTAAACAGTACACGGTGTTATAAAGTAAAAGTGATTATCTCATGGTTCGGTCTTATGCAAACTCTTTGCACGAGATGCCCCCACTCGCATGTCTTCACATGAATGAATTAGGAGCACATCGTTTGTACTAGCTACAAAGTGGGCCGCGTCCATAGTGTCCCCAGAATAAGGCGCCCAACCTTATTCCAATACTATAGACCATTTAGACTGTTAACTCGAACTTGATCCATATTTATGTCTCTACATAATGTTTGAGTCTCAGGTAACAGTCTAAGATACTTAGTTTAATGGATTTAGATCTAGTAAGAACATTTTATTGGATCAATAACTACTTATTGATTAAAACCTTCAATAACAACTTTATTGAATGATAAAAATATATCTGGCATTTTCAAACTATGAGTTTTAGGACATAAAACTCAACAAACTCCCACTTGAACTAAAACTCCAATGGTTCATTTTATTGAGTTTAAGTGAGAAAATACAAGAAGGTTAGGCATACATCAGATACACACCGAATTATTCATTCTCCCACTTGTCCTAGTTTACAAAACTCGTAGTCCTAGACTCTCTAGGTGACCCTCAAACACTTTAGCCAAGAGGGCCTTAGTAAATGGATCAGCAAGATTCTCTTCCGAGGCTATCTGAGTGACGAACACGTCTCCCCTATTTACTGTCTCCCTTATGAGATAGTATTTATGCTCAATATGCTTTGCGCGCGCTTATGGCTTCTAGGTTTCTTTGGAATTTGCAACTGCTCCACTGTTATCACAAAAGAGAGTGATAGGCAGATGTATGTCTGGAACGACTTCCAGATCAGTCAAGAATTTCCTGAGCCACGCTGCTTCCTTTGCTGCTTCACAAGCAGCCACATATTCAGCTTCCATTGTGGAGTCCGTAATGCAAGTGTTGCGCATCTGCTTAATAGCTAGAGGGTAAGTGCAAGTGCACACTGTCACAAGTAATAATCTGGAAATATTCCAAGTTCGTCTCCACAGGGACTAGTTTTTGTTTTGAAACTGAATTAGAAAACTGTTAGAATGGGCAATCAGGTTTGTGAGAAAAATTAGTGAGATTAGTTGAAAACAAAAAACACACGGAAATTATAGAATTTAAAAGGCCAACCCCTACTTCTGTTTAGTTCTAAAATGATGAATTACACCTACCAAATGTGCCTGTAATTAAACTCAATTTATGCAAACTGGTTCAACTTCTATTCCATACCACTTTTGATTTGTTTAGAAGCTTAGGCTAGTGTTTACATATGTCTATGCAACTCTAGAATCCTAAATAAATCAAGTGTCAACTTACGTTTAACGGGTAAGAGAGCCTATGTCTAGGATCTTGTTTTAGTTCTTATTTCTAAGTAACTTCCCGTTTTACCTTGATGAACTCCGTTGACTCTAACCTTTTCAGAATTAAACTCAACTGTTGTGATTTAAACAAGTGGCCAGCAAGTAAAATCGAGTAGATTAATTAACGAAATCAAGATAAGCAATTTGAGCGTAAACGCCGTGCTATCTGATAGATGTAATTAAAATGGTGGGAACCAAACCATTCGTAGGAGGGTTGAAAAATTAATTTAGCTACTCATGGAATTAAAACAAATGCAATAGCAAAAGAAGATAACAAAAGAACTCATTTTCATGGAATCGGGAAAGAACATAAATTAGAATAACTAGAGTTGCAATAAAATAAGCAAAGAAAAAATTGTAAAAACAATAAAGGAAGAGCAAAACTTAAAGCTGAAATTAAAACTTAAAAACAAAAGTTGACAAGAATTTGGGGGCTTCTTTTATAGGCCACAGAAGTAACAAGGATTTGAGAAATTCAAGGGAAGTTGGCAACCACTTGTTGAAGAGATATTAGGAGTAAAACCAAATCTTGGACCAATTACTTGGTCAAAAGTGGTTATTCCCGTTTTGACAATCTAGGCATCGAATGTGGCTGAAGTATTGTGAAGTTGAAACTTTCAAAGTAACTTGGCTGGCTCATTCTTCTA
Source organism: Momordica charantia (assembly GCF_013281855.1). Classification (NCBI taxonomy): domain Eukaryota; kingdom Viridiplantae; phylum Streptophyta; class Magnoliopsida; order Cucurbitales; family Cucurbitaceae; genus Momordica; species Momordica charantia. Next base: position 14,596,957 of record NW_028275160.1, read on the forward strand.
GTAAGCTAGAAATTCTGGTCTTGCAATGTGCCTGACGCATTGTGGTCATAAATCTTCATATTTCCTTACAAAATAAGCATATTTACACAAATTAGCCTTCATTTAGCTATAACTAAATTTCAAAGTCCCTAATCACAAATTATGCACATTTTCTCTAAATTATATGCTTGAACTTACATTTTTAATCCCAAATCACTACAAAAAAATGACACTCGGCGACGAAAATATTTCTTCGCTGATGTAGTATTTTCGTCGCCAAACATGTTCAGCGACGAAAAGTAGAATATCGCACGTCTTGTCACTGAATAAATGTCGTTACAGGACGTCAGCGACGAAAACGCGCGTGTCGCAACGTTTTACGATGAAAATTTTGTTTCGTCGCTGCGGCGACGCACGCTTTTTCGTTTCTCCAGCGACGAAACGCCATTTCGTCACTGTAGTGACGGAAATTCGTTTCGTCGCTGCGGCGACGAAAGACTTTTCGTCACTGCAGTGAAAGTCTTTCGTCGCCGCAGCGACGAAGTACTTTTCTTCTCTACAGTGACGAAAATTACTTTTTCGTCGCTTGAAGTAATAGAAATCGTCGCTGGTTTTGTTTTGTGGCGAAAATGTTTCGTCGCTAAATTTTTTTTTCCATACTAATTTTAGCTCTTTGTTATTTTCTTATTGTGGCGTTATGCAATTTCGTCGCTAAATATAGCAACGCTTTCAGTATTTCATCGCTAGCAAATAAAAACTCCATCTTTTCTATGTACCATAAAATATTACTTACTTCCTGCAATTTTAAAAAATATAATCAATGATAATGGAAGTGAAATAAAAATCGTATTAAATTTTAAAATTAAGACAATGTGTACAATGTGACAACATAAATAAGAAAGGTATATATTCACTATAAGAAAAACATACGTAATCATCGTTACATATTTTTTTTTTCAGATCTTCAAGCATCACGATCAACAGAAGACCATGTTTTCAATCCTCCACAAATAGTTGCATTTGAGGAACATTATTAGCAAACTAAAAATACAATCCTTCATAAAAAAAACACTAACAATAGCATATCTAACTTTAATATTCAGGCCCCCAATAATAGTTCAAGCAAAAAGACCTCCAATGAACACATCAACACATCAAAGTATCAAGATCCAAGAACAAAATCAAAATAATGTCATACTCAAAATCCAAAATTTTACCAAATACATAGACCCAAACATAGATAAATTAGAATGCACATTCACAACAAAATCAATACCTCTCCAAATAAAAAAAATGCATACCCACATTTCAATCTCCCACATCAAAGTTTCAAGCTTCCAACAATAGTTCAAGTAAAAACACCTCCAATCTAAAACTTCACCAAATACATAAATTCAAACATAGATTCAATACAACTACACATTCATAACAAAGTCAATACACCGTCCCTACACACTCCACCGCCGTACTACAACAGCAAAGTCTCAAACTTTCAACAACATTTAAAGCAAAAGTAGATTCAATACTCTTCAATCTCCAAGATCAATGCATACTCCACCCTTCAAACTATAACATCAAAGCACAACCTCCAACAAAAATTAATCAAACCCCCCCCCTCCCCTCCCTATTTCAATCTCCAACATCAATGCATACTCCACCCTTCAAAGCACAACCTCCAACAAAAATTTATCAATACCCCACCCCCACCCCGAGAAAAAAACATGCATACCCACATTTCAATCTCCAACATCAATGCATTCTTACAAATGCACACTCCACCTTACCAAACTACAATATCAAAGTTTCAAGCTCCCAACAATTGTGTAAGCAGCAACACCCACAATCAACACATCAAAGTATCAAGATCCAAGAACAGTATCAAAATAATATCATATTCAAAATCTACGACTTCATGAAATACACATACTCAAACATAGATAAATTACAATTTTTCTTACCTTGTTCAACGATGAACTTCCTCCTCCTTCAGTAAATCTTCGAAAAAGTTCTTCTATACTGTCAAACTTTCTTTCATACTCTTGACGTTGCATTTCAAACAACCTCTGGGTTTCCTGGCGTTGAGTTTGCAATAACTCTTCATTTTTTGCCAGTTTATCCTCCAAGGCATGAACATATTCCTGAGAGTATCCTCCTGCCTGTTTCTGACTTGGTGGCTTTGGACCGTAACCCATCCCTTTCGTATACGATGATTGCTTTCCAAGCACTATTTCCATCGCATCTTGCTCACTTAATTCTTTATCTTCTTCATTCGCTTTTTCTACCAACTCCACCATTTTTTCCTACCACAATAAATATATTAAGTTAGAATTTTGAATAAATATTAACATTAACTTTACGTTATTAAAATGAGTACTTACATGTACAATACGAGCGGCTTCGTCGGTCTAACCTTTCGTCGGATGGCAGTGTGTTGCGAAGAACAACTCGAAAGGACTCAAATACGTCTCATCTACCTTTTTCTATTACAATAAATTAGTTAATAATAATAACAATTAAAGCATATATTATACTATCAGAACCAACAACTTCGTACCTTATCTTCGCGATGGGATAAAAATGATTTCCGGCCAGCGTGATGATTAAAGGGTAGTTTACTCCAACTAACTTTGTTTCTCGCTGACTTTGCCTACAACAAGAATACATATATATCATTATTTCTAATTATTAGTAATCAACTTCAGTTATTTGTTACCATCCATTCACGAGTTTCCCATCTATCACACAGCATATTCCAAACTTCTGATGTAATTTGTCCATAGGGTCGTTGTCGAGCCGTTTTAGCATCTTCGAAATCACGATAGTACCTATGTAAGCGATGTCGATAATCTTTGTAGCGGGTTCCGATCTCGTACTTGATATAATCATAATGATGTTTAACATGAAGGTCCACCTCAAATTTATTCTGCATATGTAAAACCAATGAAAATGGATAACATCACATTCATTTCACCAAACTACGAGATAAATAGATACATAATAACAAATCTTACCAACAAAAATTGAATGATGGTATTATATGTATGATTTGAAATGTTCTTTTTCTTCGTAATGTCTAAAGGTACATTCCAACGCGTCAGACGACTGATCTCACTATTGAATAAACTAGCGAGATAGCCCACAGGGTTGCGAGCTTCAGCGGTCCACGAAATTGGTATGGGTTTGCCTCCATCTGCATCTATAAGTTTGTCTAAGGCAACTGCACTGTTTTACCTATGCTCTACAGCTGCTCCTTCATTATAGCTTTCTGAAGACATTATCTCTGCCAAAAAAAAAAAAAAACACATTCTAATAATTTATAAAAGATTATATTATACAACATTGCAATAATATTTCATATACCAATCATGTGTACGTGTCAGAGTTATCGCTTTTTTCGTCTTCGTCATCGTCATCGTCATCGTCATCTTCAAACGATGTTGCATCATCCTCGTATTCTTCCTCCTCATCATCTTCTTCCTCCTCTTCATCTTATTCCTCCTCATATATGTCTTCCTCTACATTTTCGTCAAAATCTAAGACTATCTCAAGCCTATCAATATTGTCGGATATTACAATTGGATCTATATCTACTCTATGAAACGTATGTGCTTTAAGATCCACTTCTTCAACTTCACATTGATTTGTAACTCCTTCACATATATCAACTTCTTTTATTTCAGGCACATCCCATAAATGTCTATGTTCAATTTTTTGAACTACTTTCCAACCAGAACCTAATTTGAGATCTTCAACATAGAATACTTGTTGTGCCTGAAATACAAGTATGAATGGTTCGTCTTGGTACCACAAATGACGTGTGTCAATGCTCGTAAAACTATGGTCCTGACGAATACGATTCTTCCTAGAATTCGTATCATACCAATCACACCTTAATAGAAGAACTCGTTTTTTATTAATGTAGCTCAATTCGATAACTTCTCTAATGACACCGTAGAAATTAGATAACTTAGTATTATGTCCACCCATAACACATACTCCACTATTTTGAGTTGTACACCGATCATCTCGCTCAATTGTGTTAAATCGAAATCCATTTATAACACAACCATTATATGAACGAATCCGAATATCAAGACCACATGCTAGTGTATTCAACTCATGCACAACAGCGTTCGAATTTGAAGAAACTTCCGATCTCATCTACAAACATATTTTACAAGACCAAACGTCATTATGAAAATAGTTAACCATAATGGATAGATGGTGTACGATATTTTGATGGAGTAAAACTCACCTTTCTTTTAAACCACTATAGAAATAATACTTCATGCAAACTGGCTAAATTACCATTATTGTTTTGCTGTTGTAACTCTAATTCATGTTTTCTGTGAAATGAAACTAACAATGAATAACATTTGAAATAAACTTATCGACTATGCATACCAATAAAAGTACATAAAAATTTGTATCGTCTATATGAATCCACTGCTTCACAATTGGTTAGAATGTACCAGTGCGCCTTTCGTAACTCCGCAGACGATAGTTTTTTCAATTGTGAACCACCAATTGGTCGTGCATTTTGCGAAAATACAGGAAGATGTGCCTTTGAGTCATTCAGGTCCAACATGTCATCATTTCGAATTAGCCTATTGAATTTTGTTTCAATTCCATCGAGGTACATTGAGCAAAACGTCAATGCCTCATTTGCAATGACCGCTTCTACTATAGAACCCCCGGGCCGAGCTTTATTTTTTACATATTGTTTCAATGTCTGCAAACTCCTACGATAATATGCTATATCAATTAGCTAATATCACTAGATATACTTTGAAGCAAAATGTATAAATAGTCATACCTCTCAATCGGATACATCCAACTATAACCACTACAACAAATCTTAGTTTCAATGTCGGACAAAAAAAATGCGGAGGAAATGATGTCGCACAAGAAAAACACGGAGGCAACCATGACAGACACACTTAGTATCCATGTCGGGCCTAGCCCGACATTATAATTTTAATGGTGGGTCTGGCCCGCCATGAAAGGTGCCCGATTTTAACCATAAATTAAAATTTTCACCCAAAATTTTTACGCCCGAAAATTTTTGCCTCCCCAGCTCCCTTTGTCATGCGAACCGTCTCTACCCTATCGAGAAACCGGTGTAAACCTTATTCCATTGCTGTAGGAAGGGGAGCAAACGACTACTTACTGGAGGCGCGATCGAGACTCAACGGTGAGGAGCAATTTTCGACGGCAAAAAGCAACAATCTGCAGCGGTGACCTTCGATTCGGTGGCAAGGAGCGAATATACGGCAGCGGCGACAATATCGAAGGTTTTTTTCATCTTCCCTTATATTCGCTCGTTTTCATCTTCTTCTAATTTGATCAGTAATTTTCTTCTGGTTTGAGTTTGGATTATTTATCGATTTGGCTTTTTTTCATCAAGAATGAGTTTGAGTCTCTACTTTAAGTTTGAGTTTGTGTGGTGGGTAAATGAAATTTGCTCCACATCTGAGTTTGTGTAGTATATATATATGTAGAACAATTTCTCTTCTCTTTACCTTTTGAGTTCTACAGATTTTGTTGCTCCTCGGTTCTTGAAAAGTAGAAGAAGAAGCAAAAAAAAAAATGCAGAGCCTCAAAATTGGATTTGAATAGGTAGTCCAATCATGACTGAACTACCCTAATTTTTCAATCTGGTTTCATTTTCCCCCAAAATATAAAAGACAAAATCTCAAGTTTGGTCTTTCATTGTGGTGGGAGGGGTTTGTGTCGCCCAGATATTAGAAAGTCGTGAAACTCTTGTTTTCTGCCGAAAAATATTACTGGGAAACTGACATTTAGGGGCTCTCATGTGGGAAACATGTAATATAGCAATATGCTTTTGAATTTTGATTTTATTGCACGTCTTAGTTAAAATGCTCTGGCACCCCGATATACTTGCCTTTTGTTTCCAACTTTCTGACCAGCTGTCTATTTTGCTGATCTCTGTGTGTTTGTGTAACTATTTTGGTTAATTATTTTTCTTGGAAGAATCAGTATGAATTCTTAAGTGATTTATGCAAAGAATGAATTGAACCATCTATAACTGTGGAATGTTTCACTTATATAGAACAGGTTGAGAGCCCTAGCATAGATTGGTCATGTGGTCTAACAATTCAATTCAATACAGTACAACTCAATACCCAAAATTTATGAATACACACTTTGTCTTGACCTCTGCGTGTGGAAGAGTCTTAATTAATGGTCAAAGGTATTGAATTTCCTTTAATTAATTGTTATGTGCATAATTTGAGATAATTCTATATACTCTCGTGATAAATAAATAATAATAATTGATTTTTCAAGGATTTCTTAGAAGAAGATTCAACTCTGTTTTTTTTTATATGGAAAGAGCATAAATTTTTTAAGAAAATAATTATGATGTTTGAATGCGAAAGTGATTTTTGCATATTGAAGTTGTAAAGGGAGAATCATAAACACGTAAGTGCCTTGAACTATTATAATTGAAATTTGTATAATTATGTTATTCTAATGTTTCAAATTATTTAGATCATTGAAAATGTGGCAAGCAAAACATTCTACTCAACAATCTCGTAGTAGTACAATTTGGAAACCTGTGAAGGTAAATTTGCATAACTCATATCAATGTCCCAGTAAATCCTTTGTATAACTTATAATTATGTTATTTTTCAAATTTTCTATATGTAGTGTCCTCAACAATCAGATTCTATCGAGTATGGAAACTATCTGCAAAAGTATATACGAGAAATAGTGCGAAACCCTGATACTCCTATAACTGAACTTGTACGTATTATCATATACCTGTATGTGTTTATATATGATTTGTCCTTATATTAGTATTATTTTTTTTTTGTAGTTTAATACAAAAAGTGCCTATCAACAAGAAGAAATCGACGAAGTTCGAATATAATGGACATCTTTTGTTGGGCGATTTGTGTAGTACCTATGGATTCATTAGTTTTGTTTATTTGATGTAAGTATTTGGTTCAGACTACTTTCTGTCTAGTACTTGGTAGATTAGAAATGCTTTTGTCTTGTTTATAATAGGTAGAAGTTTGAATTTTGTATATATGGTACTGCATAACATATTAGTTTTGGATTATTATAGAAGTATTTGACTGATGTTATTGAATATTGTTTATGCAAGGATATGCACAATAGTGTATTCCAGATCGCAGCTGGAACTCGGCCTCTGGACCGACCTGAATACTTGGGCGGACCTGCACAGAAAGGTGAGCACTCCGACGATCAAGTCAGTATAGGTCGGATTCCCAGTTTAGTTCGAGGTCAGAAATCATCGTACCTGATCGTGGAGTGAAGTCCTCTACTTATGGGTGGTAGTCCCGCTAATCTCGCAACGGTTACGCTCGGTAATCTCGGGATCGTCGGTTACGCCCGGTAATCTCGGGACCGACGATTATGCCCGATAATCACGCCGCTGTCAGTAATTCGCATCGGCCCCGACCGAACTTCCCGGTAGGTCGAACCTCGGCCAGGTTCACCTCGGCCCTCATACTCAGCATCTATTAATGCTTGTAGTGGTGGTTTCGGCTGTCCGAGCTGGGCATGACTCATGAGTCATCTTGGAGCACCAATAGGGGTCCCCCACGTGTCCAGGGTATTTTCATCCCCAAACATTGGCCCCTCTCTGCCTGGTCCGATCTCGACCTGGCAGAGAAGTTCATTCGATTTGCTTTGGACGCGTGGCGACTTCCTATTCGTGGGAAAATATAACCGTCGCGGGAGATTTATCGTCGGAATATTCAAATATTCCGACGCTTCGGATCTTAGGGACGATCCTTGCCGCTCGTTGATTACACGTGTACGGTGGGGAAATTCTTCCGACGGGCTATAAATGCCCCCAATCCTGCAGGTCATACCTTACGTTCCCTGAATTCTTGGAGTTCGATCTGAAGACAGCTCGAACCCTTCGTAGGTCGATCTCTTCCCTCACTTTCTCTTTCGAACGTAGTCGCCATGTCGTCCTCTTTTAGCAGCAACCTAGGATCCGATGAGGACTTAGCTCGTAAGTTAGAGTCCGAACTCGAGGAGATAGAAAACTTTAGATTCTCCGATAACGGGGAGGATAGTGACGCCTCCACTTCAGGTCAGGGTTTGGAGTACCCTTCTAGGATACCTGAGCACTACCTCGGATCCCTTCGTAGGGGGTTCGCTATCCCTGAGAACATCCTCCTCAGGCTTCCAGAGGAGGGGGAGAGAGCTGACAATCCTCCAGAGGGATGGGTCACTCTCTACTTCAAAATGTTTGAGTACGGCCTCAGACTTTCCCTTCACCCTTTTGTCCAAGAATTTCTCTTCCGGACTGGGTTGGCTCCGGCTCAAGTGGCCCCCAATGGGTGGGGTGTCATTTTCGCTTTGGCCATCCTTTTTTGGCTACGAGCTCGGGATAGTGAGGAAGCCGAGCTGTTGGACGTAGACCAGCTCCTCGCGTGCTTCGAAGCGAAAAGGATAGCTAAGAAGCCCGGTTGGTTCTATATGTGCGCAAGAAAAGGCGCAGGCAGTATAGTTAAAGGGCCGACCTCCATCAAGGGATGGGTGAGGAAGTGGTTCTACGCTTCTGGGGAATGGCTCGCAAAGGACGAGTCTGGTCGTCTCTTCTTCAACGTCCCCACTAGGTTTGGGAACCTAGGTATGGAGTAGTTCTTGCTTTTTGTAATTTTCTTTTCTGTCATTCAGGTCTAACTCGGATTTTGTCTTCGTGCAGTTTCAATCCGACCAGTCCCCGAGCTTACGCAAGCCTCCTTCGACACGTTGAAATATTACAAGGAGCGCTTTCGGAGGGGTAGGAAGGTCGGAACCCTGGTGACCGACGAGCTACTGCTCAAGTCCGGGTTGCTAGATTACAACCCTGCAGTTCGTCCCATTGAATCCTCGAGGCCGAACTCCGAACTTGGTATGCCGAGCTTACTTCCCCCCCTTTTTTCCTCTAACCTTGTGCTGATCCTCGTTTTTATTTTGCAGCCATGGTTTGCGGATTTGCAAGCAGCGTGAAGCGCAAGTCCAAGGGCCGAGCCCATGCTCTTGAGGCCGCCCAGAGTTCGAAACCTGCACCCCTGCCGTGGCAGGGCCTGCCTCAGAAGATCCAGCCCCAGTGATCGAGCTGGAGTCTTCTGGGGGTCCCTCGAGGGAGGAAGTCTCTCAAAAGCGAAGGAGGAAGAAAAAGAAGACGACCTCCCCCTTGGAGGTCGGAGCTTGTAGGGTCTTGCCTGCGAGCTCCGCAGATCGGGTGGACGATCCTGAGGCCAGGATGGGCGGGACGTCCGATGTGCCAGCACGGTTCAGAGTTGAGCCGTCAAGTTCCGGGGTGAGGGACCAGGTGTCCCGCATCTCAGCTGCAAGTTTGGACCGCTGCCTAAGGAGGGCGTCCAAATTTGTGAGCGACCTTGGGTCTGTTCTGCAGAGGACCATCGACTACGCCGTCGAGGTAAGACTAGTGTCTCCATTTTCGCTTAATTTCGCCTAACAGGTAGCTCGGTCTAACTTTTTCCTTGTACCGTTTCTCAGGCGTTCGTTGCTTCCATTCAATCGGCTCTGGCCGTAAAGGCCGAGCTGGATGGGAGGGAAGTTCTGGCAGCGAGGGAGAAAGAGGAGTTCTCTGCTGCCTTGAAGGCTGCTTCCTCCACCATGAAGGATGAGCTGCTGAAGGCTCACTCTGAGGTGGAAACTTTGAAGGCCGAGGTGGAGTCCCAGGCCGAGCTGCTGAAGAAGGAAGAGGACAGGCGCAAGGCCCAACTCCGAGCTGCCCACGCTATCACCAGGGGCTTGGAGAAGGAGAAGTTCCAACTCCTGAAGGAGAAGGACGACATGCTCCAGGCGCTTGAAGCGAAGGATAAGGAGCTGGAGCATGCGACTGCCGAGCTGGAGACGGCGAAGGAGCGCCTCAGCAATGGAGTCCTACTGGAGAAATCGTTTAGGCAGCATCCTGACTTTGATGGATTTGCCAAGGACTTCTCTGACGCGGGCTTCAAGTTCCTCATGAAGGGCATTGCTTCCGACATGCCCGACCTTCAGATCGATCTCAGCGGTCTGAAAAGGAGGTATGCCGAGAAGTGGGCGTCTGGGCCTGGCGGCACCCCTGGCCCCCAAGCGTTGGTGGATCAGTATGTCAGAGATCTGGACTCTGACTACTCCGACCTCGAAGAGGACCAGGTCGGCGCCGCACAGGAGGGCACTTCTCAGGCGGACTCTTAGGCGATCGTCCTTCATGAGGCTTTTCTCTGTCTTTCTTCTCTTTCTTCTTTGTTTGTAAGTGTCAGGGCAGAGCTGCAAGGTCTATAAGCCTTGGCTCTGCTCTTCATTCAATAAAGAGGCTCCCATTTGTTTTTACTTTGTCGTCGGCAACATCTTTTCTTTGCTTTCCCTAAACTGCGGCCAATGTCACCTCGCGCCTCTTACTTTTGAGGTCGCGCCTTTAATTAAAATAATTTGAAAGTTCGAATTTGAATCTCTGTCTAGCATTCAATGCATTGCACCAACTCTGAATTTTTAACATCGCACTCTTAACTTAAAAACGTTAAAAAGCTAAAATCCCAAGTCCGTAGCTATTCTTCACATCGCTCCTCGTACCCTCAAGTTCGGAGGCTTGACCATTTTGAACTTTTCACATCGTCCCTTTACCTTGAAGGTTTGAATTTTAAGTTCATCAGTGGTTTCGGCATCGCACCTCGTACCCTTAGGTTTTGGAGGATTGAATTTTAACCGACTGCTGGAATGTGATCGCGTGGGAGTCCGTGGCCCCCATTTAATTTATGGTCAAACTCGGAATCATGAAATTAAATCATCACATTTATTCCGATCATAATTATTTTGAAACAGTGTTTACAGATCCATTGAAAACCTTTCTGTCATTTCAAGGACAATAACGCTTCAGGTGCTCCGCGTTCCACGGGTGCGCGAGGACATCTCCTTTCAGATCGGCCAATACGTACGTCCCTGGTCGGACTATGCCCTTGACCTCAAACGGGCCCTCCCAGGCCGGATCAAGGGCACCCACATGGGTTTGGACCCTCCTTAAGACCAGATGTCCGACCTGAAAGGTCCAAGGTCGAACGTGGGCGTTGCAATGTCTGGCCATTCTGCCCTGATATTCCGCCAGGCGTAGCTGAGCCACTGCTCTTCTTTCTTCCAACAAGTCGAGGTTGACGAGCAACTCTTCCTCATTTGCCGTAGGCTCGTAATGCTCTACTCTGTCAGATGGCATGCCGATCTCAACCGGGACTACAGCTTCAGAGTCGAAGGCCAGGGAGAACGGGGTCTCGCCCGTCGATTCTCTTTGGGTGGTCCGGTACCACCACAGAACCTCTGGTAGCTCCTCGGCCCACCTGCCTTTCCTGGAGTCCAGTCTAAGTTTGATGCCCCGCTTGATGATCTTGTTGACCGCCTCCACCTGCCAATTTGCTTGCGGATGGGCGGGGGGACGAGCTAAGATGACTTATGCCAAGTTCGCTGCAAAAGTCTTTGAACTTGGCGTTGTCAAACTGCTTCCCATTGTCTGTCACGATGGCCTGCGGTATACCAAAGCGACATATGATATTCGTCCATACGAAGGACGTGACTCTGGATTCCGTTATGTGGGAGAGCGCCTCGGCCTCGGCCAACTTGGTGAAGTAATCCACAGCAACCACAGCGAACTTGGTCTGGCCCTTGCCCAAAGGGAAAGGACCAATGATATCTATCCCCCACTGCGCGAATGGCCACGGGGCCGAGATGGGGGTGAGCAGCTCGGGAGGTTGGCGGATTATGGTTCCGTAACGTTGGCAATTGTCGCAAGTTCTAACGAACTTCTTGGCGTCCTGGCTGAGGGTCAGCCAATAGTATCCTTGTCGGATCACTTTGGCTGACAGCGACCGGACGCCTGAGTGATTGCCGCACACTCCTTCGTGGATCTCTCTGAGGACGTACAGGCCCTCTTCAGGGGTTAGGCATCTAAATAGAGGCAGGGAAAAGCCACATCGGTACAATACCCCATCTCGGACCACGAACCGAGCTGCCCGCCTTGCCAACTTCCTGCGCTCCTTGGGGTCTTGTGGTGAGTTGTCCCTAATGAAGTCCGCGATCGGGTCCATCCATGAGGATTCTGGAGCGCCGATCTCCATCAGATCTGGCTCTAGGATCGAGGGTTTATCTAAGATCTCGACGGGGACCGACCTGGCCAGGTCGGTCTCGTACGCCGATGCTAACTTGGCCAAGGCGTCAGCATTAGAATTTTCTGCTCGCGGAATACGGCTTACTTCGTAAGTTCGAAACTGGGCGAGGTACGATCTGACCTTGCCCAAATACTTCTCCGTTCGGGTGTCTTTGGCTTGGTACCCGTCCCTGATCTAGCTCACAACCAGCTGGGAGTCACTGAAGACCTAAACACAAGAGGCCTCCAATCCTCTAGCGATTCGCAGGCCGGCAATGAATGCTTCATACTCAGCCTCGTTGTTAGAAGTCCGGAAGCCGAACCGCAAGGCATACTCAAATCGCTCGCCCCCTGGTCCGAGCAAGAGGACCCCGGCTCCGCACCCCTTTTCATTGGAGGATCCGTCGACATAGATTGTCCAAGGTAGGTCGGACTCGCTCAGCTCGGAAGGTGGTGTGAGCTCGGCTATGAAATTTGCCGCTGCTTGTCCTTTCAACGCAGTTCTGGGTTCGAACTGGATGTCGTACTCACTTAGCTCTATTGCCCACTTCATTAGGCGTCCGGAAGCTTCCGGCTTATGAAAGATGCTTTTTAGGGGCAGGTTAGTGAGCACCACCACCGTATGGGCTTGGAAGTATGGTCTAAGCCGTCGGGCCGAGGTGACCAAAGCGAGAGCCAACTTCTCCATCTGAGGGTATCTAGTCTCGGCTTCGGTCATAGCTTTGTTTTGCCGCGTGATTACGCCTGTTTACATGCGTAAAAAGAAAGTTTTAGATGCTGTTTTTACAATGTTTCAGCTTTGTTTCGGATTTTTCTCGATCGTTTGAGTTCCAATTCATGCAAAATTCATATATTATGGTTTGTGGTTGGCTTATATTGTATTTACGACATTTTAGGACCATTTGGGAGTGCAAATTAATCAAAAGAAGCAAAAAGACGAAAAAAGCTTCATGGGAGGCGCCAGGCGCCTGCGTGCCTGCAGAAAAACAGTTTTTCTTCCAACTTTGCCCTTAATGAAACGCGTCTTCCAATGCATTTTGGTGGTTCCAACCGATGCATACGTGTAGAAGAAGTGTTCCACTATCAGTTTGAGCACGATTTGGTCAGTCAAAAGAGTTGGAAATGGGTGATTCACCATCGTTTTAGGACCTACCTAACCAAGTCTGCACTGCTATAAATTCCAGCAACTTCTCCACCAAAATCATCAAGCCTTGCTTCCGTCTCTTGATCATTTTTAGTGTTTGTTTGTTGCTTTCTAAGTACTTTTGAGTTGCTTTCATTAGTTGCTTTTGGTTTTTAAATCCCGAGTACTTTACATTCTTTTATTGAGCTTGTTTTGTTTCCATTTGTACTTAGTTATTTTCTACTTAATCAAATATAAAAAAATCTAGCACTTTGCTTATCTTCCCTTTGCCTTTACTTTATTTTTAGTTAAGAGAGTTGTGTTTTTGGAGGAAAGAGCACGTGACACTCCCCCTTGCTTGAAAGAGAAGGGCGAAGCTCTCAATCCCGATAAAAACTCTCCGTTAGTTAACTTTTGTTTTTCACACATGTATTCCACATTCAACCATTTTACTTGCTGTATTTTCTTCAACATGTTTTTCTAAATTCCCGTCTCTAGCCCGGTTATGGATAGTTAGCCTTTTATGTCTAAAAAGGGTTGCTAAGAAGTAATGTTTTTGCTTTTCATTCATTGCTCAACATGTTTTCCCAAAAAGTTAGGATTTAGAGAAGGCCACTGTAAGTCTTAACAAGTCAATACTGAAAAGGTTGCTTATTTGCATTGTTGAGTGGTTAAACCGAGGAGAGGAGCGCCTTAGACATAAGGGTTCCGCTTAAGTAGCCTAGACATAGGACCTTAACCCGAGGTTGCGCCTATTTCCATCCTAAAACTAAGATATATCTCATAATAGACATATTAGGGAATGTCTTAGGACTCTGAACTTGCTTAGACATAAGTCAAGTGAGAAGCGTAGTCGTTGGTTTCTAAAGTAAAATGCATATTGTTCTTAGCATGTCCTTGATTCTTTGTTGGCTAACTTGAAGTAATTCGGGCTAGGTTTTATCATTATAAGTCCAAATCCCACATCCAAACCATTATTTGTGACCACTTCCCATTTTACAAGAATCACTCATTCCAACATTCACTATTCTTTAAAACTTTAGAGTTTGGAAATTGTTTAGAAGTCCTTGAGGATCGATACTTGGATACTCCATCCATTTTATATTACTCTGACAGGTGTGCGCTTGCATCTATATAATTGTTACCACGCTTAGCGCGTGCGTTCAGCAAAAACGCCCAGTCACCGCGCTTCCTCTTGCCTGATTAGGGCCGAGCTGACGGAACTGTCAGACACTGCTAAGTACAATTGGAGCTTGTCCCCCAGCATGGGCTTGGCGAGCAAAGGTGCCGAACAGAGGTAGCTCTTCAATTGCTGAAACGCTTGCTCGCACTCCGCTGTCCATTCAAACGACCCTTTCTTTCGTAGGATTTTGAAGAAAGGAAGGCACTTATCTGTCAATCTTGAAACAAACGGGCTCAAGGCCGCAATCCTGCCATTGAGACACTGAAGCTGCTTCAGCGTCTTCGGTGCCTCCATCTCGGTCACGGCTTTAATCTTCTCGGGGTTGGCCTCGATTCCCCGGTTGTTCACCATGAAGCCGAGGAATTTTCCCGAAGAGACTCCAAAGGCACACTTAGCGGGGTTGAGCTTCATTTGATATGCCCTCAGAACCTCGAAGGCTTCGGTCAGATCGGAGAGATGCGACTTAGACTGCTTGCTCTTGACAAGCATGTCGTCCACATACACTTCCATATTCCGGCCGATCTGCTTGGCGAACATTTTGTTCACCATTCTCTGGTAGGTCGCTCCTGCGTTCTTTAACCTGAAGGGCATGACCTTGTAGCAGTACAGACCTTGGTCTGTTATGAAAGCGGTATGACCTTCATCCGGGACATGCATCTTGATTTGGTTGTACCCAAAGTAGGCGTCCATGAAGGTGAGCAGCTCGTGCCCGGCTGTGGCGTCCACGAGCTGATCAATCCTCGGCAGTGGGAAGCAATCTTTCAGGCATGCCTTATTTATGTTCGTAAAATCTACGCACATTCTCCACTTGCCGTTAGATTTTTTAACTAATACAACATTGGAGAGCCACTCGGGATACGAAATTTCTCTTATGTATTCAGCTTTCAAAAGTTTGCTAACTTCCTCGACAATTACATCACTCATCTCCTTGTTTATAGGTCTTCTCTTTTGTTTCACAGGTCGGAATGATGGAGCTATGCTGAGGCGATGCGTCATAATTCGCGGGTCAATGCCAGGCCTGTCCTCATGGGACCATGCAAAGACGTCCGAGTTGGATCTGAGGAAGTGGATTAGCTCCTCTCTGTCGGTAGCCCCCAGCTTGGTTCCTATGCTTACCTGCTTCTCGGGACTAAGCAGAGGAACAAGCTCGAGCTCCTCAGTGGGTGCGGCAAACTCCTTCCTCGGCGGGTCGGCCTCGAACTCGAGCGTCCCATCCCTACGGGTAAGAGTTTCGAGGGCGCAGACCGATGAGCCTTTGAGTGCGGAGGCATAACACTCCCTCGAAGAGGTCTGTTCTCCTCGGACCGTGCCTACGCCATTGGGGGTGGGATACTTCAAAACTTGATGAAGTGTTGAGGGAATGGCCCAAAATGAGTGGATGATGGGTCTCCCAAAGATGGCGTTATAGGCCGATCTACCGTCAATTACCACGAACTCGGCCATTTGAGTGACCCGAGTTCGGTCCTGCCCCAGCGTGACCGACAAGTCGATGCAACCCTCTGGGATGACCGATTCTCCAGAGAACCCAACCAGCGGTGTCGGGCTTTTCTTCAATTGCGACCTCGTCCATCCCAAGGCGAGGTAGGTCGGTAAGGACAGGATGTTAGCGGATGCGCCCCCGTCTACCAGCACTCTCCTGACCACCACATGATCAATCAAGGGAGAGATCACAAGTGCATCATTGTGGGGCAGGTGGACCTCCTCCAAGTCTGCACCGTCGAAGGTGATTGGGCAGGTCGGCCCCTGCTCCCAAATGATGCACACCTCGCGCCTGGCTGCACGGGCTAACTCCTTTCTTTTATGTCTGGACTGACCCCCCGCTTGGCCCACCAAAAATGGTATTGATGACCGCAGGTCGGTCAGTGCGCCGGGGCGGCGTCCTTGAACGCTTTCGCTCTTTCTTTTTCTCTGCTGAGCTGGTCCTGGGCTTTCCCACAAATTTCTTGAAGTAGCCATCTTGAATTAGATCCTCAATTTGGCGCTTCAACTCCCAGCAGTCTGACATGTTATGGTCGTGCTCCCGATGGAAGTGGCAATACTTGTCCTTGCTGCGCCTCTCCGGGGCTCCCCGAAGCTTCTCAGGACGCTTGAGTAGTTTTTCCATCCCAGATTCCTCGATGTTTGTTAGGATCTCGGAAATTGGAATCGTGGTCGGAGTGAAGCGTTCGTAAGGTCGGCTCCTGGTAGGTCCGCTCTCCGCCCTTCAATACTCAGCTCGGCCGCTGGAAAAGGATCCCTTGCCCTTGGACTTGGGATCTGCCCTCTCTACATCTTTTCCACTTCCGCCCCGGTCGACCGGTTTTGGTTCGGAGGAGCTCCTGTCCATCGATGACTTTCTTCGCCTTCTGAAGCACCTCGGCGAAGGTGGCCGGGGCCTCCTCTCCAAGTTTCACCGTGAGGGCTTCGTCGGCTAGACCGGTGAGGAAGTAGCACATGGCCGAGTCATCGGAGCAGTGTGCGACCTTCAACTGCTCCTCCTGCAATCTGGTGACATATTCCCGCAGTGTCTCACCCTCCTTCTGCCTGATGGTGGCGAGATGGGTCGCTGTCTTTTTGTCATAGTGCCGAGAAGAGAATTGGGCGAGGAACTCCCTTCTCAGCTGAGAGTAGGTCGAGATCGACCTTGCTGGCAGTCTCCGGTACCACAATCGCGCGCTGCCAGTAAGCGCGATCTGAAAGGCGCAGCATTTGATTGCGTCTGATGCCGCTTGGAAGTCCATGAGGTCTTCAAAGACCTCAACATAGTCCTTGGGGTCCTTCGTCCCATCAGAAGGCTTCACGGTAGGAGCTTTGAACTTCGGAGGGATTGGTGCTTCCAAAACGTCCGAGGTGAAGGGCGATTCTCCCAAGTCGCCATCGTTTAGTGAATCGTCTTTCTGCTCACATTTGGCCTTTAAGGCCTCCACCTGAGCATCGAGCTTGCCCCTCAGCTGGTCAAACTCCTCCCTTGTGATTATCCCTGCGGGATTGTGAGAGGATTCAGCCTACTGGTTGGAGCTCCTGTGTGAGCGGGATGGTGACTGCCCTTTTCGGAGAGACGAGCCTCTCTTTCTGTTGAGATGCTCACGGAGGTCTCCCCTCTGGCGAGTGTACCCCTCGCTCCCGTTGTCTTCGGGACGTTCCTCCTCGGCTGGGCCGAGGTGGGAACCCCTTTGCTCGGGATGTCCACGCGCGTCACTTGATTTTCAGATCGGGACCCTGCGCCTGCAGCTTGTTGGAGCCGGGGCTGGACCCCGGGCGCCCTTCTTAGAGGTCCCGCCTCGGCCACGGGTGGCCTTGGACGTCCTCGGGTGCGCAGGCGGTAGGGCAGGCGCGGTGATCCGTGCCGACCTGCGGAGGGGTTGTGTTGCTAGGCCGTCGTGACCTTGCCCCTCTACCGCTGCTGCTCCGACCTCCCTCTGGTGGGCATCGCTGGCAGCTAGGGTCCTTCGATCCGCCGTATTGGTCGAGTTTGCGGGTTGAACCATTTTCGTCAGCGTATTGGTTTAAAAGGATTGGGATGACTTAGATTGTCGCTTCCCACAGACGGCGCCAAATGTTTATGCAAGGATATGCACAACAGTGTATTCCAGATCGCAGCTCGAATTCTTCCAAGCATGTATTTTTTCATATCCTAAGCCCAAATCGCGTAACATCTTCTTTGCACCATAATACGACTCTGGAATTTTACAATCATTAGGAAGGGCTTCTTTAAGTAATTGCAACAACATATCAAATGACTTATTACTCCATAGATTAAGTACTTTGATATGCATTAACTTAACCATGAAAGTTAGTACCGAAAATTTTGTACATCCAGGGTATAATTCTTGGTCAAGTTCATGAAGCATGGATTAAAACTTGGTATTTTGAGCTTGTCTATTGTGATTACTTGATTCACCCCTAACTGACTGCCCTTCTTCATTAGACTCAGCACATCTCCCATTTGTCAAATCATTTAACATTTCACTAATTCCTTGTTCCTAACCTATGTTTTGGTCCACGTTTGTACGTATTCTCTTAGAATGCAGTTCTCTAGTTTCACCATGGAAAGTCCATATCCTATAATAAGGATATATTCCATACAAGTACAAATGACCTTCGACATCACATGGTCGTTTCCATTGGAAATTTCGACATTTCCTACATGGGCAACGTGTGAACCCTCTTTTATCGAGATGCTTCTTTGCTAATTGAACAAATTACCTAATTCCTTCGGTATATTCTTTGCTTAACCTATCCGGATTTCTTATCCAACTTTTATCCATTATTCGTCCTATTCAAAAGTAATAATACAAATAATTATAAACATAATTAAACAAGTGAAAGTACAAACTTATAATAAAATAACAATCATAACACATAAACTCATAACATATCGGGATAAATATTTTGAATTCAGGAATTCAGAACGAAACCTAAGTGCATGTAGGTAACAAGAATAGATTGGGATACATATTATGTGCATGCCCATCTAAAAACAAGAAAGACAATAAAAGTTGCATAAACAAGGAGCAATCAAGCAACAATTGGGTCAATGACAAAACATAAAATAAAGCAGACTCTCAAAGTGCAAAAACATAATCGGAGGCAATCTCAGCATGCAAAAACATTACTCTGTAAACAAACAACATGCCTATTTTAAACAACAACATAACTAAATCAAAACAAATATATGACTAATTCAACTACTTTTAATTAACATACTCGCGCAGCTGCAGCTCTCAAGGAGACGGTAAAGAAAAATCCCCCAATTGCTTCTCTATCCCTCAGTGGGTGTGGCTACAAAATCAAAATTCAATAGTCAATCAAACAAATCAAACATAAGTGTTTGTGAAACATAAATGTTTCTTGCACAATGATCGCTCTAATCAGCAATCAACATGTTTATTTTTCAATCCATGTGCATACGAAGTCACTCTCCCAAGTCATTGTGGGTAATGAATGACACATTTTCTTAAAGCACATTTTCTTCCAAAAAAAACATTTCAGACTCGAAACCAAATTGCAGCTAAATTAAACATCTTGTAGACTACAAATAATAAAACATTGGAACATTTCAAATACCTAAAGAACTAAGAATATAATTAACCTAACACAAAATATAAAATTCTAAGTCATCTAATTTATAAACATCTCATTCCGAAAACTTAATGCATCCATTTCTGCATATCCTAAAACTCTAAAATAATTCAAAGCATATCAGGGTACAATAGGTACTAACTAGATAGAACACAGCTAGCTATGAAATTAGTGAAATAAGTTCACAGTGAATCTGATAAAATTACTGAAACACTACCAACAGTCAAGCATAATTGTCAATCTTGCAGAGAAAAGGGATATCTAAAAGTATTACAATTTGGTCATTCGTGATTCATAATAAAATGCATAAAGAGACTTCCATGCAAGATGTACAGGCCTAGCAATTAGAATACAATAAACTAAAATTAAGAGCAGAGCATTCATTACCCTCAATCAAAAGCTAGTGTTGTGGTGGTTTCCATCCATTTTTAGTCTGATTCAAATTAGCCAATTCTTTTTGCTTCTTTGTTTTAAATAATAAATCGAGTTTTCATTTTGTGAGATTAAAAAATAAACAAGGTGAGAACACCCAAAAATAACAGTAACCATGTATCTCAGCTAAGGCAAACACTATCACAACCTAAAAAAACTCAATCAAATATACAATTTTCGGAAAAGTCATATAAATACAGTTTTATAGTAAGACTGTAACAGAGAGACTTACAAAATGTTTTAAAGTAAAAGCTACAAATTAATGAACAACAAATGAACCTGAATTGAAATTGAGATGGACACTGAAACTGCAAATTGCCCAAAAGGCTGAGGAATAAAGAACAAGCAAACTGCAACAGAAAAAAAGAACAAGAGCAAAATAATTAATGAAGCTTAAATTAAACAAAAAGAGGAAAATGGAATAGATATATATAAGAAGATTTAGAGATGGGAAAATGTTAGACAGATAAAATGGTGAACCTGATTTGGAAGAGATCACAGAGAGCGAGAAGAATGAAGAGCAAACGAAGGCAACGCACGATGGGAGTAGCAGCGGCGACGCACGACTGCAGCAGCGGTGGCGGCAGTAGAGGGGGGTTCAGTTCGAGTGATTTTGGGGAAAACAAAAGGTGGGGAAGAAGAGAAATGTGGGGAAGAAAGGGCTGAGGGACGCTCGGTTTAGGGCACTAAGCGACAGCGACGGCGACGGCGAACGGCAGCGGCGAGGGGGGGGCAACGAACAATTTCGTTTTGGGGGAAAACAAAAATGGGGGGAAGACGGACTGAGCCCGATTTAGGGCTGGGCTTCATTTCGTCGCACAGCCAACGACGTCGTTTGAGTTTAAAACGCTGGCCAAACAACGTCGTTCGTAGCGACAAAGAAAACTTTTCGTCGCTAACACAGCGACGCAAACGCCGTTCGTCTCATGTTTAAGCGACGAAAAGTTTTTGCGTCGCATTTTAAGCGACGAAAACATTTCGTCGCATTTAGTAGCGACGAAAGCAATTTGCGTCGCTTATAATGCGATGAAAAAAATTCGTCGCTTGCTTTCGTCGCTGAATCCAATAATTGGTGTAGTGAATATAAGTTACTTAAACATGCAAACCTACACTTTTTAGCATTAAATCAAGTCTTATCAGCAAGTTTGCTTTACACTCCTCCATTCAAAGTGAATACTGATCCCGATGTAGATTTTCTAGCATCCTTATCGCTCTGAAAATCAGAATCAGTGTATCTAGTAAGGATCAGATCCTTAGCAGCATACACGAGCATATAATTCCTCGTTCTCCTAAGATATTTGAGGATATTTTTAACGACAGTCCAATGATCATATCCTGGGTTGGACTAATATCTGCTGACTATCCCTACTGCATAGTATATGTCAGGTCTAGTACATAACATAGCATACATTAAGCTTCCAACAGTTGAAGCGTAGGGAATATGTCTCATCCCCTCAATTTCTTGACGTGTCTTAGGACACTGTTCCTGAGACAGGTGAATTCCATGTCTAAAAGGTAATAAACCTCTTTTGGAATTTTACATCTTATATCTAGACAACATTTTGTCGATATAAGTTGCTTGAGACATGGCTAGTGTCTTGTTCTTTCGATTCCGAACTATTTGGATCCCTAGAACATGTTGTGCATCTCCTAAATCTTTCATTTGGAATTACTTAGCTAGCCATTCTTTAACGTCAGACAGAAAACCTACATCATTCCCAATGAGTAGGATGTCGTCAACATACAAAAGTAGAAACGCTACAGTGGGATTGACGATTTTCTTTTATACACCAAAATTCGTCAACATTTTGCTCAAAGCCATAAGATTTGATTGTAGTATCAAATCTTATATTCCAAGACCGAGATGCTTGCTTAAATCCATAAATGGATCTCTGAAGCTTACAAACCTTTTGTTCTTGGCCCTATTTAATAAACCCCTCTGGTTGGACCATATAGATACTCTCTTCAAGACTTCCATTTAGGAATGTTGTCTTGACATCCATCTGCCAAATTTCATAATCATAAAAAGTGGCGATGGACAAGAGTATCCTAATCGACTTTAGCATGGCAACAGGAGAGAAAGTTTCCTCGTAGTCAACTCCCTCTCTCTAGGTGAAACCCTTTGCCACAAGTCTGAGCCTTGAAAGTCTGTACTTTCCGGTATGGTCTTGTTTTCTCTTGTTGATCCATTTACAACCAATTGGCTTTAAGTCATTTGGCTAATCTACATGAACCCAGACCGAATTGGAATACATTGATTCCATTTCAAGGTCCATGGCTTTTATGCATTGGTCTCGGTCCACATCATTCATTGCCTATTTATAGGTTGATGGATCCTCTATGCCGTCATCTGGTATGACGACTTGAGTTTCAGTTAAACCCAAGTAACGGTCAGGCTGAAGAACAACCCTCCCACTACGTCGAGGCATTTTCCACTATTAAGAAGGATATGACTGACCATAAATGTTAGTCCCATCAACTACTTTAGTTGATGAACTAGCTCTTTCTGCAGTGTATTTGGACATCTCATTCAATACTAGCCTACTGCGAGGTTGATGACTCTTAATGTGGTCTTCCTCTAAGAATGTGGCATTTGTCGACACAAATACCTTATTCTCTTAAGGATTATAAAACAAACCACCTTTTGATTCTTTTGGGTAACCTACAAATAGACATAATTTTGAATGTCGTTCCAATTTCTTAGGGTTTTGCACCAACACGTGGTTGGGTAGCCCCAAATCCTAAAGTGACGTAAACTACCTTTACGCCCTTTCCATAGCTCATAAGGTGTTTCAGAAACACAATTACAGGGAACATTATTCAAAATGTAGGCAGCGGTCTCTAACGCATGTCCCCAAAAGGAATCAGGTAATTGAGCATAGCTCATTATAGAGCGAACCGTGTCTAACAAGGTTCGGTTTCTTCTTTCAAATACACCATTCTGTTGAGGCGTACAAGGTGCAGAGAGTTGTGACTGAATTCCATGTTCTATCAAATAGTCTTGGAATTTCAAGTCCATGTACTCTCCACCTCGATCTGATCGAAGTGTCTTTATTGATTTACCTAATTGGTTTTCAACTCTTGCCTTATATTCCTCGAAATTTTCAAGGGTTTCAGACTTGTGATGGATTAAGTAAATATGACCATACCTAGAATAATCATCAATGAAGCTGATGAAATATTCATACCCACCTTGAGCTCTTACGTTCATCGGTCCACAGAGGTCTGAATGAACGAGCTCTAAGGGTATCGTGACTCTAAGACCTTTTCCAGTAAAAGATATTTTAGTCATCTTTCCCTCAAGACAAGACTCACATGGTGGTAAGGAGTTATCTTCTAATTTATTTAGAAGTCCACTCTTAACCAACCTCCCAATCCTATTGAGATTTATATGTCGAAGTCTTAAGTGTCATAAAAAGGTGTTAGAAGAAACCTTTTGTCTTTTATTATGAGTTTCGACAGTTCTGAACGTCTCAGTCATAAAGATAAAAGTTACTCTCGTTGGTCTTAACTTATATAAGTTGTTTTCGAGTATAGCATAACAAATTTGAATACGTTTTCTGAATATGAACGCTTCATCAATTTCACAGGATATTCTGTACATTTGTTCTAATAAACATGAGATAGATATTAAGTTTCTTTTCATAAGAGGAACATACAAAATATTTTCTCGTAAAATGTATCTATCGTCAAAAATTAACTTGAAATCTCCCACTGCTTTGGATGAGACAACATCTCCAGTTCCAACTTTGAGAATTATCTCGCCTTCTTCCAGCTTCTTCCAGGAACTAGTTTCCTGAAATGAGAAACAGATATAGTTAGTGGCTCTTGAATCTAGTATCCAGGTGGAAGTATTATACTCCACTAAACATGTTTCAACAACTAGTAAATCGTATTTACCTGTCATTGCTTTCTCTGCCTTCTTCTCGGCAAGGTACTTCGGGCAATTTCTCTTCCAATGCCCATCTTGGTTGCAATGGAAACAAATTCCCTTTGCAACATTCTTTCCCTTGTCAACCACGGGAGCCTTCCCCTTTTTCTTCTTCTTCATCATTTGGACATTTCTATTTTTTGAAGGTCCAACTTTTGCTTTAGAGGTTCAACCTCTTGGTATTTTCTTTGTGGTGGCAACGTTTGCCTCCACTTCCTTCCCCTTAGCCGTAGTAAGGTTCTGGAAACGTTGGAGCTCGTTTAGAAGGGTTGTCAAGTTGAATTCTATTTTATTCAGAGTAGCATTGGTCTGAAAAGTTATGAAGCTCTTCGGAAGAGACTCCATAATAAAACTTACTTGACTTGCCTCATCAATGGTGGCCCCGTTCACTGTAGCAGTATTGAAGTGGACCATCATGTCCAGGACATGTTCTCTAATAGAAGTCCCCTCTTTCAGATGATTTTTGTAAACGTATTTAAGTGCCTCATGTCTCAAAGTTGATGAAGGTTGCCCGAACATTGCCTTTAATGAATCCATGATTTTCGTTGCAGTCATCAAGGGTTCATGTTTCTTTGCCAATACATCAGTCATGCTGGCAAGAATGTAGACACGGGCCTTATCGTTGGCTTTGACCCATCGATCAAATGCTTCCCGAATATTTAGGTTGGCATTTGTGGCAGGGGTTTGTGGACATTCCTCAGTTAAGACGAATCGTAGGTCATCGACGACTAGTATTGTATTCAATTGTTTTTCCACGTTGAATAATTATCTCCATTTAGTTTTTCCGAAGCTCATAGTTGAACTATTGAGCTATTCATGCTGAAAAACAAACTTACTTTATATTAAATATAAGTTCTAAATCCAATTTTAAGTTTAGCAAATTCTAATAAAGTACCCAACTTTTATTTCTATTTGCAACGATACTTCAAAGGTTTAGAACAGCCTCCACCGTGGACCAGTCGACCATTCCTCTATTGAATCAAGACAATCTTGACTAAATGCTAATACAAGAATAACTCTTATTCCTATAGCCTTTAGTCATCGTTTGGTTTGGTCAATAATATACTAACTCTTAGTAATTCTTGTAAATGTGACCTTCCACTTTAATACTTCTAAGATTAGGATCAATATGCTCATGAAATTGGAAAGTCAAGATTGAAAATGAATCTAAGAAATCCTATCCTTCTAGGAGTTCGCGGTTTTCCGAATTCTATAATACCACCCTTCGATTGGTAAGGCCGCTCCAGGGCAGACATGCAGGCCCATTATAGAACTCTCACGGTGCAACCTAATGGAAGAGACCGTAGGATTTTGTTGACACTAATCCTTCACCCACTTACTATGAACTACTTCTCCTATTCACCCTATTCATAACCCATGCAAACACTCTCCGAATGGAGGCCGCTCCTAGGGCAGCACGAAGCCAAGCATGGATCTCACATTGTGAACTCTTAGAGATGCTAGAGCTAATAGTATGTTACTAATCTTCAGCTGAAGTGTTCTTGACGGTTTAGGGTATACTTTCACTTTAGGCATATATTCAGGCTAAATAAACATATCCTAAGTCTAGGTGATTGATCTAAATGTAACTCTTATATTGGATTTAAACCTACGATGTCTAGGTGATAAACCAGTTTTATTACTTCACACCGCTCACGCATGCTCATTAAATTGGTTAACACAACTAAAGAACTGAGTCAATCTCCAGGTAGGGGGTGTTCCGTAAACCGTCAACTTAAATACCCCAGCCTTAGACAAGATTTTATCGGGTGAGTGTTCATGTTTTACCAATTTATGAGTTAACGACCTAGTTTTTGCCTACGAAAACTTTGCATTGGCCATTTAACACTATGTGAGCATCTATATTATCTTTGTTATGAATTTTAATGTCTATCTCTTTTATAGCACTCATTAACTATCGGCATGCTCCATAACCATACATTCAAATCATAATTTGAACTTATCATGCATACTATACATTATAACTACTTATAACATATCTAATGCATGATACATGCTTAATCCTATGGTGGGATTTTAAATCTAAATGGCATACATTATGCACATTCAATATAAAACATTTAATTCATACATTCATAATGCATAATTAAATCAACAATTAAATTGGACAGGTTTTGGCATCCTTACAGCTAAATTAAACTAAATTATTACCAATCAATTTTGCAAAAGCTTGAACCGGCCTTGAACCCCTTCAAACCGAACCTGCAAGAACCCAAACCGGCTTGAAACAGCACGAACAAGACCACAATGGAGGAAATTGAAACCAGGTCGAAATCTTTGTCACAAGCGGGTCTGAAGCTAATTTTCAGCCTTTATCTCTTCCAATTGGACCAAGTTACATCTTAATTTCAACTCTAATGACTCCTGAAGAAAAAAAAATTACAAATAAAAAGACATAATTGTAGCCCAAAATTAAGAGGATTGCCAAAACCGTAATATATCCAATTTAATTCAACCATAACATTCATCAAATGAATTTGTACCCACCATATGCAAATGAATGTTATTCTAGATGCTCTGATACCACATGATGGATAATATACATACATGCGGAGCAGAAGCAAACAAGGATCAAAATTACAATCTAGATGCATAATACAACCTAGGATTAAACATGCATGATCATACATTATGATGCTTAGAGAAAAATACATACCTTTGTAGCTTTTAAAAATTCTTCAAATAGCTCCAATGAGGACCACCAAGAGATCCTCCTAGCTATTCTCAAGGCTTGGAATAGAGTGGTGGGACTCTTTTAAGAGAAGGAAAAATTTAGAGAAAAGTGGCGCTAAAAGGAGTTATATAAGCTTTTTGAAAAAAACATCAAATGGCCAAAGGTTTCAAGATCTTTTAATGTTTGAACAAAGGCCTTCTTAGATAGGCAAATTACATGCAACTCTTGCATGTCAAAGTTCACCAAAAGCTTAGAACACATATTCCACTCATGCATGGCATGACTAAGTGTCAAAATGCATGTCTAAGTTCACCAAAAGCTTACAACACACATTACACTCATGCATGCATGACTACGTGTCAAAAAGTGGATTTTTTAGATTATTTAAATGTTACACTCAACTAGTTAGTGGAATTTTCCACCAACTTGGTTAAAAACATTATTTTAATCTTCTTAGTCAACCTTTGACTTTCTTTGGTGAAAGTCAATTATTTGACTTTTTCCAAAATCTGACTGTTTGACGAAATTCATGCCTCCGATTATGAATCCGCATTCATAATTTTAATATTTAAATCCTATTTAAATATTTTGACCAAATTTCTCAAATTGATATCATATATCAATTACTTAATCATATCTCATATGATTAACCTAATTCGTACAATTTCCTTCAAATTATTCCAAGTTTATTCCTATATGAGCTAGCTAGGGGACCTTATGGACCTACAGATCATGAACTCCAACGATCTGAGATTAATCGGTTAAACTCTTTAACCTAGTTAACCAACATTCGTTAACTACCGGGTCACTCCACTAAAGCCCGTAGCTGCACTCTCCTCACTCTAGATATATTATGTCCATTTTATATAACCATGATCGGTAAGTCGACCCTTCACAGGTTGTTCGTAATTACAGCTGGGTCAAAATACCGCTTTATCCTTGTAATTACCTCTTGTTCCTTAAATACCACTAGTCCTCTAATGAATAATGATTTGTAGACCACCTATAAAATCAAAAATCATCTCAAACCTTTTGATGAGGGTGGCGTCTATTGTCTAAGACCTGTATTCAGCTCTTAAGAGAAAAACCCCTCTACTATCCCAAAATTGGGTAGAAGTGAATTCCTTCTTGCACCCTATATCCGTAGCAATCTACCAGGTCTTACCCCTGAGACAGTTAACTCAAACTTGATCCATATTTATGTCTCTACATAAAGTTTGAGTCTCAGGTAATAGTCTATGATCCTTAGTTTATTAGATTTAGATCTAGTAAGAACATTTTATTAGATCAATAACTACTTATTGATTAAAACCTTCAATAACAACTTTATTGAATGATAAAAGTATATCTGACATTTCAAACTATGAGTTTTAGGACGTAAAACCCAACAAGCCTATCTTTCGTTTTAGATAATTATGAAATTACAACACAACAATTATGACAAGGAATAAATTTTAATTTTACATTTTTCTGATAAGGTTGGCACTCACCTTTGCAAAAAAAGAAAAAAAAAAAATGGTTGGGTACTCACACTATTACTGTTGTTCTTCGCCTACCTCTTATGTATGACGAGTTTCATACAAAAACTTAAATGATTTAGGGAGCCATTCAAGATAAATAAATGTGTGCATTGTCTTGGTCTTCAAAGTGTAAATCTCTTTTGGTCCATAGAACCATTATATCTACTTTTCTTCATTCCGTATACATTAAAATAATTTATTGTATGAACTTTCATAAATGTTTCTTATGGTCCTTATGATTAAATTTTCATAGCATTTAACTGAAATTTTAGTTACTTATTCTAATATATTGGTTTTAGTATACATGACTCGGTTTTTTTATTCTAAGGTTTTAAAATTTTGCTGCAAAATTTTCGGAATATTTCGTTTCATTTTTTATCATGGTTTTGGGTCATTCTCTCAACTGCGCTTATGTTAAGGAATGACGGTTAGTTCTTTAATAAGACTTGGCTACTGATGTTATTGGATTATATTTTGGTTTTTCCTTTTCACATACTGATTCTTTAAAACTTTCTCATGAGTTAGACTTTCTTTCTCTGAGATAACCATGATCAGTATTGTCGAGGCGGGATAGAGTAATCAAAAATTTGTTATTATTTTATATGGACATATAAGACTAATTTTCATATTCTTGTACATTATGTTGAGGTAGATGGCAATCGAAACTAAAGGTTTTGCAGTAACTACACTGGTTTATGTCTTTGCTCATTGTAATTTCATATGTCTTTCCTCCCTCTATTACAACCTTTTTTGGGGTTGGTAGTATTAATGTGATCAAATCAATGTTGAACTAATCTAACTCATTGTCTATAGTTTCTATTTGCAGTGTGGCGATGTCGTTGTCGTTGATCAATTAACTCATATGTTCATATTTTCATATTGAGATGAGAATCACTATTTCATCGAAAAGGTGAATAGCATGCTTTTGTTAAACTAAGCTCATATTGTTATAGTATTGTGGCATTAGTAGCAAATAACTTAAAGTTATCCTCACTCTTCTTGATTAACATTTTGAGAGGTTACTGGTGGGTGTTTTATTTGTAGTTAGATGCATGGAAGACGAATCCCTTCATATTTTCTCTTAAGTAATAAAGTTACGATGAAGCATCCTTAAATAATATTCCGAAAAACTTTTCTTTGCAAGGTGGTTTCTCTTTCACTTTTATTTTCCTTTACAATATATACTTCTCTTAAGATTGATAGAAGTTCATTGCAAGATGATCTTACTTGGCACGAAAGCAATTTGGATCATCGTGTCAGCAAATTTCTTGAATGCACGTAAACACTCTTTGTAGTTTAACACGAACAATGCATATCAACAAGAAGAAATTGACAAAGTTCGAATAGAATTGGCAGATTTATAGATATATGAAAGTGTATTATGTGTACATATTACATTTTTAGAATGAAATCGGCATGTTGAGTATGTTTTCAAATAGACACAATACTATTGTGATTTTATTTTGTACCTAGGTTGGAGGTTGAAACCTGTAAATTTTTTTTCCTAGAACATTTATTTTTAGCCTTTCGATTGGTGAGTTAGCTAGTTTGCATACAAATAAATTACTATTTTCATTTTTTTTTGTAGGTGGAGAAAAATAATGTTTTTTTTTTTGTAGAAGAAAAAAATAATATTGTTGGTTAGCTAGCGTGCAACGAACAATATTATTTTTTTATCCAGCTATTCAACAAATAATGACGGGCATTGCCAGCCATTAAAAGTGAATGTTTAATGAGAGACGCTTAATGACCGTCATTGTAGGATTGAATAGATGTTGGTCGACCGACATAATAGGCTACAATAACACTGGAATTGATGTCGGGCCACAACCGACAATATATGTGATCGCCATTGTGGGCAACAATGGTGGTCACCTACTATGACGGGGCATGCCCGACATTGATTCCCGCCGGACATAAAAAGTTACGATAAGACTCGAAACGATGTCGGACGCGTGTCCAACATCGTTTTTCCTACAATGACAGACAATGCTCGTCGTTAAAACCCGATTTTGTACTATTTCGATACTTTTCCAACCTTTACCAAAGTTTCTTCCGCGATTTTAACCGTCTCATATGACAAGACACCTTTAGTAGCAAAATGAATGAGTTTTCTGCATAACATTGTTCATCTTAGAATTTCCTTTAGTTGTTTTGTTAACTTCTTCTTCATCATCATTGTTGCTCCCTAATCCATCATTTGCATATTTTGTCCATCTCCTTAAAATATGCCAAGGAGGACTAGAAAAAGTATTGTTAAAATTTAGAACTCTTAAGAGGCTGTTTGTTTTTCGAGGATAGTATATGTCCGATATCTATAGATGCTTGGAATTTCACATGCCCGGAATTTTAGATGTCCGGCTTCTTCAGATAACCATATTTGTTTCGTAGGAAAATTTATAAGGGTATTGAGAATATTTGAATAGCCACGTTTGTTTTGTCAGATTTGTTCTTGGGAATGTGTTGAATTTGTAGAATGTTCTAAAAATGCCCTTACCAATATTTATATTATTTATAAATTCATTTAATATAATAGATTTATTTGAATTAATTTAATATTTTTTTATATGTTATTTTATAGAACAAATTAATTCATATTAACTTAATATAAATTTCATTTTCAAACTTTTTCAAAAAGACAATCATATAATTTATGCTATCTTGAGTGAAATCTATTAATTTTATCATCACATTATACTTTTTTTTAAGAACAACATCACAGGTTTTCATAATATATATATATATATATATATATATATATCACAGGTATATTGGTCGTAAAAAATATTGATTTAAAATTATATATTTATGATCATAAATATTATTAATAATGTAATTCCTTAAAAATATTAAAAATAAATGGAGATATTATATAATTTAATTGCAATTTATTTTACATGTAAATCTAATCTACAAATATACTTCAATGATGAGCACATTAATTTATTTTAATTATAAATTTAAAAATAAATAATAAATAATTTTTTTGAGGAAAAATTAAAAAATTTGATGAAAGAAAATATATGGAGAAAAAAATGAAAGGCAAGCATGTAAAAGGTGGATGCCCTCGATACGGGAATCTTGAAAATCCGTGTTTCAAAAGGGCATCCACAACTCATAAGATGCCTCCTAGGATACGCGGACATCTTAAGATTCTCCGGGTATCCTACATTCCAGGAAAACAAATGTGGGAATCCAGATGTTCGTCCAACGGGAATCTCAGATTCCCACGAAACAAATGGCCTCTTAGTGTGCAAACATAAGATGCCTATAGATTCAAATTTCTTACATGTACAATCTGTTGGAAAAATGGTAAGATTAAATAAAAAGATTGTTGTGTCGTGGACGAAGCCACTGCCTTGGAAGTGATTTCGGCACGACCACGGTGTTAAATCGTAGAATCACCGATTGCTCCCTAAGGTTAACACAACTTCGAACTCAGGCGTGTACTCGTCCAGACCGAATGGAATCGATAAACATGCTCAGAAAAGTTTTCTTTCTATATCCTAAAACAAAAAACAAGCCATTATTTATATAGAAAGAGTATGCTATTTTTGGTGATTTAAAAAATAGTAAAGTTAAAAATAGCATACTCTAAAAATATCAACTTTAAAATAGCTAGAAGACTAAGTTTTTTAAGGACAAATTAGTCCTTCCCAACAATCCCCCACGAATGACTAACGAGTCCTCTAAAAAATACATTTTCTGAGCAATGAAAGAAAATAAACTTCAGCATTAAGATCTTACCATTTGAATTAATGCATAGTGAAGTAAGGCAACAACCTAAATAATGAAAGTGAGTTGTCTCTTGAACTTTCAGTAAGTATGGTTGAGATCCGTACAACACATTTTATTCTTTGTTTTTCGATTCCGCGATATAAATCAAGTGCTATTAATGGTCGTGGACATAAAACCTTGGTTCATCGTGAAAGCTCTAGAACATACATTTTAACTCTTTCATAGAAGGCGGCTCACCTTCACAATCACGTTATTGCTTCATCAAGTCTATCACAGATAAACCACTCAAAATTTGAGCTATGAATACTTCGTACATCATCCATCAATTCCATACAGACCACCCAAATAAATGGCTATGGACTCTCACACTACATCACAACATAAATGTATTATCCATCAAGTCTATACAGACCACCCAAATAAAGGGCTATGGATTTCACAATATATCACACACATAAGTGTATTATCCATAAAGTCTATACAGACCATCAAAATAAAGGGCTATGGATTTTCACATTACATCACTACATGAGTGTATTATCGATCAAGTCTATACACACCACTTAAATAAAGAACTATGGATTTTCATAGTAGATGGCACACTCTAGAGAAATAACTTCACCATTGAGCAACTGTTTCACAGCTTCATCTCTCAGGTAAGTCTATCAATTTCTACTTATATATTTTCAACCAAGAAGGTAGTTAGGATAATTTAATTTTACATGATTATGACCATAATTAATTATTCTATCAATAATTAATTTAATTTTATATAATCATGACAATAAACTTCACTAAGAAGATATTTTTCCATTGTTTGCTAACTAACTTAAGTAGCAACATCTCATCGTCAATTGACATTGGATGTAATTAACCATTCACATAAATTCACAGTTTTTCACCTTCTATAATACTCATAATACTTCAAAAGAAAATAAGATGACAATTATGCACCATATAATGTACAATTTATTCATTTTGAGATCATAGACATGCTCACAAAAATATTCCTAACGAATAATTTTCTATATTCAATAAAAATAATATTGTAATATTCACCTATAGTCAAAACATGATCTCAAACCACTACTAAATTAAGATAAACTTAAATTGAGATACTTCATTACCTCAATTTTCTTCTTCATAATTTTAAGCTGCATCTCAAAACAACTGTAGCAATTATTTCAATTATTAAAAATAATTGCCAAATTTACAAAGAAGAAAATGGAGAAACTTGTTTTAGCTCATGCATAAAATTGTCAATAAATATCATGATCAATTTATGACAATGATATGAGTTGAAAATTGTTAAAAAAATCTCCTCAGAAAATTAAAAGATTTAAAAATTTTACACACATAATATAGGAAAAACCAGCCTATATAAAACTTAGTTATGTAGCTAGAAGAATAATAATCAAAATATTTCCAACTTAATTTTGACATAAATAATAAACATATTTATGACAAATAATTTACGCATGAGAAAATTATATTATCATTATATCATTGTACAAGTCTCAATAATATAGAACACGAAATTCACCTATTCAGCTACCGTTTTTCCATCTTCCAAAATTTTCCGGTGGCATTTACGCATAATCCATTCCCGAAAATTATTTCTCTTCCAACGTGTTGGGCCAATAGATAATTCTGAAAGAAAAAATTGAAAGTAGAGATATTATAAAATGTAAAGAAAATCTCACACATATAAACCACTAGAAGTAATATAGGTTTAACATGAGTTTCTCTCTTTTATAATAGGACAAAAAAGAGACCCCTAACTTTTTATCTTCTCTTTTCCCCTTTTTCCTTTGTTTCTCTTTCTTCGAGCCCATCATCATTCTTTTCTTTTCTTTTCTTTTTTTCTCTTCGGCCCATCATCATTCTTTTTTTTTTTTTTCCATTTTTCTCTATCTTTCTCTTCCTATTTCTTCGAGACGCCCAAAGGTTTCACTCTCCCTTACTTTTTCTTTATTTTCTTTCTGCTGCATCGTCTCCTTTCTTTTTTTTTCTTCTTCTTCTTAGCCACCAATGTTCTCCACCACCATCGATCCTCTCTCACAGACAACTATCTCTGACGACTGTGGATCAACGACTTCACCACGAGCGACGAATGCACAGTAGTTTATGGCGACCCACCATGGCGACCCACAAACAGTGTCGAGCAAATCCGACGTCGAGCAGATCCGAGCTCCGGTGGTTGGAGGGTTCTTGATCGATGGACACTACGTGCGGCAGTGTACCCTGCCGGCGACTCGATGGAGATCTACGAAACCATGACCCATGAACCATGGACATATCGCCCACGCGAATAGACCCAACCTGACGAATTCAACTTCTGCAGCAACCCGATCAAATCTCCCACGGGAGGGTGTCAGTGGTGGCACAGGTGACCTCAACCGCATGCACCGGCGACGGTGATACACGGCCGAACAGATCCACGAGCAAACCGGATGCAAACCTCACGTTCAGATTCGTGCCATGGAAGGCGACCCACGTGCAGATCTGCTTCGCAGACGATGACCCATGTTCAGATCCGAGCGTTTGAAGGCAATCCACAGGCAGACTCGCTTCTTCGACTCGAGCGATGGCATCTTCTTCACGAATAGTGCAACGGATCTGCAGAATCACACACAATAGCAACCAGTGTTTTGTTCCGTCCAGATCTACAACGCGGCCTTACCCCACAATGAACCTCGACCAATTCCAGTTATCGATTTTTGGATCGGGTTTAGGTGCAGGGAGCTAGATTTTCGATCTTCCATTAGGCAAGAAAGAATGTAGTTTGTACTGTGTAGGCTTTCATTGATGCCACCCACGAAGTGCTCATCGGGCTTTCCCAAATAGTTGAGTTCTACAAAAATCATTTAACAGAAAAACCTTTAAATTAAAAACACCAATAATCTATCGAATTGCTTTCAAATTGTTGGAAAAATAGTAAGATTAAATAAAAAGATTGTTCTGCCGTAGACAAAGTCACTGCCTTGAAAGTAATTTCGGCACGACCACGATGCTATATCGTACAATTACAGATTGCTCCCCAAGATTAACACAACTTCGAACCCAGGCGTGCACTCGTCCAAACCGAATGGAATCGATAAACGTGCTCAGAAAAGTTTTCTTTCTATATTGTTAAACAAAAACAAGCCTTTATTTATATAGAAACAATATGCTATTGTTGGTGGTTTACAAAATAGTAAAGTTAAAAATAGTATATTCTAAAAATATCAACTTTGAAAATAGCTAGAAGACTAAGTTTTTTTAAGGACAAATTAGTCATTCCCAACACAATCAACAACTTTATCAGAATTTATGAAATTCACCATGTACTCTTTCTCATCACCCTGTTTGCACTAACTTATAAGTGAAACAATTTCCATCATAATTGACACTTTCAATATTCACAGATAAAGATTCAAACAACTCATCTTGCAATTCTTGAAAGTTAGCATCAATATACTCTATAGATGCTTGTTGGATCATGCCTCAAAATTTACTTGCTCAAGAAGGTGTAGTTTGACTAGTTTGGAAATCCTGAATCAACTTAGATTGACAAATCATCTCTAACACCATTTCATAACGAAAAAATAAATTGAGTAAGAGATGTAGACTTACTTGTCATATTTTGAAAGACGCTATTCGTGCTTTCACTTCTTTGTGTTAACAATATACCTACCGAGAAATATTTCTTACTGGAAGCTATACACAATTTTCTTCATAACTAAAAAAATATTATGAGCCATTAACTAAACACAAACCAATAATGGTTATAAGTTCGATTCCAAACATCTTCAAACTCTTGTTCAGTCTCACAATTGTGAAGACATCTATTGAATAGTACTTTGAAATCATGCATTTTTAGATAATGAGCAAGATGTTTAGGAGAATTTTGACCAATATGCCATAAAAAAAGTCGGGGTTGAGTCTCAAGAAACATCTTTTCAATTGAATTGGTCATTGCTTAACATTGATCCATGAATATCGTTTTGGGCTGATAGTCTTCCATTGCTTTGTTGTCTCGTGAAATAAAAAGGCACAACCAAACAAGATATTTGTCCTATGATGGCTCACTCCAGTAAAAGGTGGACATATCATGTTGTACTTATTTGTTCGATATGATTCCAAAGTAATTATAATTCATCCTTGACGTACCATCTATCCAAAAAAAAGTTTATTAGATGGTTTTCATAATTCACTTGCATTGTATAAAAGCATGATGGGTCCTCTAATTACATTATCTTGAAGTGATTTATTACACTTTGTACAACTCCCGCTTCAAGTGTAGTTTTGGTTTTGTCTCGTAAAAAATTGTTGCAATCAGATTTTTAAAAAAGCCTACATTATACGCATCACCAACTTGAACAACTACATAAAGGGGAATATATTACTTGGTCTTTCTATTCTTTCAATTACAATTGTTTGTGCTTCAGGTACATGTCTATGAGATCTAAGCATATCTTGGCGACTTTCTTTTACAAGTTCATAATTATGGTCACATGAAAATTGAGAAATAACCAATTATTCATTTTCAGTCGTAAATTATATTTTTGCTGACATCCTATTCTTGTATTAGTCGATTGACATTTTTTTTCTTTGGAAGGAACGTTTAGCTTTCGGTTACCTTCTCTTTCTTATAGTTCCATTTGCCAATCTCTGGTATTGGTTTTTTTGCACACTAAAACAAGTTGTTTTTGCATATTCATTATAAAACTTGAATGCTTCGTCTTCACTTGAAAACATCATTTCAATCTTTCTAGAAGTAACAAGTACTGTGTTCTCTATCTCTACTTCGTTTTCTAATATGAATTATAAAATTCACTCATCTGAAGTTGTTCTGGACTAGCCATTGATTTGTCACCAACAAAATTTTCAACTAAACATAAAGTTCAAGAATAATGTTGCTCAAATTGACAACAAAAAAAAAATATATGCACGTACTTAATTATAATCAAAATTCATAAAAATGATTAGTTAAAAAGAATTAAAAAAAGCAAAGAATTAAACATAACATACTGAGAGATTTTCGAGATTAATAGATCCAACTGTTTTTATGCATTAAAGAAAGATAAATATATAAAATGGCTAGAAATAAATATAAAAACAAAGAAAAAAAATAGATAGGTTGATCATACATACTTCGAACTAAAGCAATTTTTCCAACAAAAAAGAACGAATATGTTTAGTTTGAATGGAGGAAAATCTACAAATAAACCAAAGAAGCCGAAGGAAAGTGGAGTTGTAAAAATATTGAAATGAAAAAATAGAAGATGAAGAAATGAAAGAAAAAAAAATAAAAGGTATATTTTGGAAGTAGAAATAATATTTACTAAGAGAGAGGTAATTTTAGAGGGAGAGAATATATATATATATATATAATACCAGAATATTTTTTGGTTTTAAAATCTTGGGGGTTTACTTTAGTTGTATATTTTATTTGTGTTTGTAACAATACAGATGACACGTGGCGTGGCGTAAAATGATTGGGAGTAGTATGAAAGATTTCCATACTAGGTACAACTTTAAATTTTCCACGGAAAATTAAGACTAGAGAAGCCAAATAAAGAGAGGATTATTTGGCTCTAATTTTCTTCATTTCAGTGTAGTTGGTGACTTAGCTGCTGAGATGGCAGTGATAGTGATTGTTGGTTGATGTGGTAGTGGCTGCTGTTGGATTGTCTACAAATTATAAGACGAGGAATGTAATAAAACAAGATTTTGAAGAACTAAATTCAATAATTATTGATAATTAAATATTTTTCTCCATATTTCATCATTACGTACATTTAAAATTTTTAATGATGCGTATAAGAATAAAAGATAGGAAAATTGAGTATATATGGTACCTATCACGCAATTTAATATTCTTTTAATTTCTCGATATAGTTTTTGTTATGGATTGAAAATCCCTATTTTCTACCATTTGAATTCTCCTTATTTAAGCAATTCAATCTTGGATTTCCCTTAGATTCAGGACAATATATCCTCTATTCGAAAGGAGAGGATATCCTAATGGCTTTATGATTTCCCCTAGATTCAGAAGAATATATCCTATAAGTATCCTAATGACCTTAAAATTTTCCTCTATAAATAAAAGGTAAATACTCAATGAAGGGATGCTACAAATCTCTACTCTTTGCTATGCTCACAACGCCCTACACGTTATACTCAACTACTCCAATTTTGACTTAAGTATCGGAGTCTGTGTAGCAAGAGTCACACTGGTCTTTAGTACTATTCTGTTTTGCAAGTCTCGTCTATCCTTTTATTCTAGAAGATTGATGCGAGTTTGGCAAGATCCCAGAAAGCCAAATTTCTACATCAACAATTGGCACAGTCTGTGGGGACGACATCTAAAAGTCAAAACGATTGACGATGAATTGACCGAGAACAGCTTAAATTCAAGGAGATCTCGAGAGAAACAAATCGACATGTGTTGTGGAGGCAGACCACAACTTTCTAACGATGAATGTTATACGACTTGGGGGCTTCCCTTACCAAAGGTAGCAAACAAATTTATAAGTTCTAAGACAGGTCCCAAAATGAACGAATCAACAAATGCCAGGACAAATACTGGATGAGATAAATAGACGGATTCTAAAACAGACTCTGAGATAATAACGAGTCAACAAAGCCCAGAACAGAAAAAGCAACTGATTAACATATGGAGTTTCTACTTCAGACAATAGTAAGTTTGCTGTGTAATTATGGTTGTTTATGATTACGAGAATTTATGTTTAATTTTCTGGTAATCGCATATTTAGTAAATCACATAATTTAGAACTGATTTTTTGGTAATTGCATGTTGATAAAGTCAAATATTATGTTTCCAAAGATACTTACTCATTTGTGATTTAAAAAAGCTCATAGCATATGGAATTTAATTAATTCCTTATTACTAGAGCAATTATTTCTTTATATATTATGAATAAGACTTTTGACATTTGAAATGTAATTAAATATTTACTACTTGAGCATATATGTTCTATTCTAAATTAAAATCCCTCAAGTGGGGGCCTGGATAAGTAAATCAACAACTGGTCAAGGAACTCGAACAGGGGCAGACCTAAAAGCAGATCGATAAGCTAGAAGCCAGTTAGTGAAACTAGGGAAATAAATCCGAAAGGTGCTGAAAGGCACTCATACAGGCCCAACAAGGTTAAAACAAAAAGCAGACAAGACTAACGAATCAATGAAACACAGGGGTAGAAAACCATTTGGTAAAAACCAAAATAGGTTAAAAACTCAGGGGTGTTGATTAACTTAGTGTAAAAAACTGGCAAAACCCAAAAGGTTAGAAACCCAAGGCCAACTAAACTCAGGTATAAAACCATTGGCGAAAACCAAATAGGTCAGAAACCCAAGAATGAATCCTGAGGTATAGAACCATGGGCTGAAGCCAAATATGATAGAAAACCAAAAAAGTGTCACTGGCCCTATTGAGAAGTTAAATCCCAATGTCAAAATCTAACGGTAAAAACTAACCGTATAGCAGTGCCTAAGAGACTTAATTGTAGCCAACTACAACAAAAAAGAATGGGGGCTGTGACAGCTAGCCCATGAAACAACAACCAACAACAACAAAAGGGTATCGATTGGACTCAATGTATAAAACCATGGCAAAAGCCAAATAGGTTGGAAACCCAAGAGTAAACCCTAAAGTATAAAACTCTAAGCAAAATCCAAACAGGTTAGAAACCCAAGGAGTACAACTAGCCCAACTAAAAATGAGATCCGAACCCAAAATCTAACGGTTAAAACTAGCCCAAGAGACTTGATTGCAGTCCAACTACAACTCACGAGAATGGGGCTAGGAAAGCCCGCCTATAAAGACGACAACCAACAACGACCAAAAAGAGGGATATTCCACAAAAATAGTCAACCTATGAACGACAAAATACTCTCAAAGCATAAGTCTGACAATCTTCAACTTTGAGAGTGGGGGCTATTGTTATGGATGATATCCTTATTTTCTACAATTCGAATTCCCCTTATTTAAGCAATTCAATCTAGAATTTCGTTAGATTCAGGATAATATGTCCTATATTCAAAAGGAGAGGATATCCTAATGGTCTTAGGATTTCCCGAGAATATATCGTATAAGTATCCTGATGGCCTTAGGATTTTCCCTCTATAAATAGTAGGTAAATACTCAATGAGGGGATGCTATAAATCTTTTACTCTTTGCTATGCTCAGAACACCTTACACTTTATACTCAACTACTCTGATTCTGACTTAAGCATTTGAGCTTGTGTGGCAACAGCCACACTGGTCTTCAGTGCTATTCTATTTTGTAGGTCTCGTCGATCTCTTTATTCTAGAAGATTGGTGCGAGTTTGGCGAGATCCCAAGAGGCCAAATTTCTGCATCAACAGTTTTTATTAATATTGTTAAAAATATAAATATTTACTAGTGTTATATGAATTCATCCATTATTATAAAAAGGAAAAAAAACGACAAAACAATATTATGCTATTAATAATTTAAAGTCTAATCATTTTAAATAAATTCAAAACCCATTTAAATTAGTGAATTAGTTGAAAGTAAATGACAATACGTCAATTTAGTTTTCCAAAATTTTAAATATCCTCCTTAAAATTTTGTATCAAAGATATCTTCACTATTTATTTTGTCATGTAATGCTCTCAAATTCAATTGAAACCTCCTTAAACTTGCTTTCGAATATTTTTTTTGTTCCAAGTTATTT
The DNA here is from genome assembly GCF_013281855.1 of Momordica charantia. Taxonomy (NCBI): domain Eukaryota; kingdom Viridiplantae; phylum Streptophyta; class Magnoliopsida; order Cucurbitales; family Cucurbitaceae; genus Momordica; species Momordica charantia. The sequence continues at coordinate 14,637,454 of NW_028275160.1, forward strand.
GAGTGTTGTGGAAAAAAAAAATTGATGACGGTCAAAAAAAATTGGGAAATTCTACTCAGTGACATAAATAAATATGTATTTATAAGAATATCATTATTTTTTTAATGTCACAAAAGTGAGTTTTAGTTGGTCTCGTGTGATTGTACAAGTTTACAAATTATGTCATTTTTGTAAAATTTAAACCTAATTCATTTGTGTTATTTTTGTAATTCTCTCTGAATTCTTTTTTTGTTTTTACATCTTTTTAATGTTAAAAATTATCTTTGCCATCTTATATATCGAATATATTTCTTAAGTATTAAACTAGCTACTTGCATTTTAAAATAAAGGTAACTCCATATTCAAAATAAGTGAAATTAGAAAAATATCACTCAATAATAGTTTCATTAGGAAAGAACGTCTCATTCATTTTTTTTAGTACAACATGTGGGGTGGAGGATCGAACTCACAACCTCATGGTTGGAGGTATATGCCAATTACTGCTGAGCTATGTGATAACTATTCAAATAGAGAGTTATTTGGGTATAATGTTGGTGTAAATTAGCTAAAGATAGTAGCCCTTGCTCCCTTAATTACTGTTTTTGTGGTAAAAAGATCATAAACACTAGCTTTCTACACTATAGTATTGTCAATTGCAATGAAGCTAATTTTGGTGCATTTTTCTACAGATTTGACGATGGTACAACATCAAATCCAGATTCAGAAAGCAGCAGAAAACGACAAGCTGATAGGGAAAGGACTGCCCAACGGGATTTACCGTAGTAATTGGAGGATTTAACCAAAAGAGAGAGCTGAGTTCCCTAAGGTCTGTAATGCTGCCCTACTATCTAGGGGGTATAAATACAAACAAGGGAAGAAACCTCCAAGGACACACACATCAAGAAACATTCCCCTTGTTCATCCTTGGAAGGAGTCCACCCTTACTCCAAGAAACTCTCTCTAAGAACTGTTAGAGAAAGCAAAGAGAAGAAGCATACTCTTCAGTGGCAGTTGAGAGCTAATCTTCAGTTCATTTTCTTCATTTTCTCATCTTTGTATTATTTTCATTCTTACATTTTGCTTAACTCTCCTTATGGGTTTGCATAGCTAACCACTTTTATAAGGGGGAGATGTTCTAGACTTATTTTCTCAGTTGTAAACGTGTTGTTTGTTTTAATGGAAGTGTGTTTTCAGTCGAAGTAGTGTATCACTCTAATTTCATTGTGCTTGATCATCATTTTGAAATATCTCTTTGACAATGTTTGGAAAAATGTGTTGAGGAGCGAATCCCTTCATTTTGAGCTAGAGTCTACTTAAGTTTAGTGTGTAAGGGATAAGCATCACCTAGCTTGGTCATAAAAACTGTGTGTATATGCTATTGATGTTTGTCTATGAATGTTAGTAGTAGAAAATCTGGGGTGTTTGAAATAGCATCTTGTTTGTTTGACCACAACACTAACTCCTTTAATGCTACAACATAGTTAGGGTGGTCCAGAAGAGTCGACTTAATCTCCCCCTTGCGCCTTTATTTTTACAAGATCTTACTGAGTGATTGTGGATGTTTGGTACTTCTAACGAATTTACCCATTGTGTTTGCATTAAGATATTTCTTTCAAAGTTCTATTCTCAGCGCTGTTTAGTTATTGTTTGGAAGAGAATCATGTTGCTTGTTGTAGTACTTTTTGAGCGAATATTGAGTATTTAAGCATTTAGTCTATGTGGATTCGAACTTTTATTACTTTTTGCGACGATTGTGTACACTTGCACATAAAAGAATTGGTAGCACAATTAGTGGACAACACTATGCTCGCTTTAGCAGAACGTCTCATTCATTCGAAATAATTATCCTCCATTATTCATGAAAGTCATGATCATGCGGAAAATGTTGTAAAATCGCAATGAATGAAGAATTTAATAAATTCTCTGAAGTTTTGTTCACATTATAGTCACAACCATAATCCCAAGACTGGTCTTTTGGTCAAAAGTGCGTCTCCTTTTGGTCTTTTGGTCTTTTGGGATAGGTGTTTCCCCACTTCGTTTTTACATCCGGCCAGCGGTGGTTCTAATTCAAATGTGATCGATCGTGGTATGTTTCTTCTTAATATAGTTTCTCTTTGCTAAAAAAAATTTTAAATAAATAAAAAATAAAAAATAAATCTCTGAATATGTATTTTCTTAATATATATATATATATATATATATATATAATTTCTAATAACTAGAAGAACACACAATGTTAGCAAATAAGTAAATGCTTTTATTCAACTTTAAGATATAGTTTTGTTATACAACTTAGTACAACAAATAAACTGTAGCAATGACATGACTTCAATTTTTGTTTTCATAGATTTTGTCAACCAATGAATGGGACACTGGAGACATTGCCACCTGTATCAAGTACCACGTTTACACGATTGCAACAAAAATCAGGGAGTCCAACCATGCCAGGTCTAATAAAAACAACTGTCATAAAAGCGGCTTCTCTTTCAATTACTGCTTTGGTCTCTCCTTCTTTCTTTCCAAGTAGTTCTGGCCATCTAAACTTACGCCCTACATGAACCCAGTTTTAGATTCCTAATAAAACAAAAAATCTTAAATTTCAGAGATAGAAAAAATACTCACCTAAACCCAGAGTGCAACAGGAAGAGTCCGTACAAGTACCACTAACACAAGGGGGATAGCGAGGCCAAGAAGCACCTGACATTGTTTCGATATTTCACTTTTTGATATTAAAATGAGGTTTACCATATAATATATATAGCCATTTTCTCTCTTACGTTATTTTGGCAATATAATTGGTTCAACGTATTTGCATTCATTATGATCATTATACAATTAAGCAATTCATTTTTCCATGTAATTTACTTTATTGGGAACACATTTTCTATTTGTATCTAACATTAATACTTTTTAAATTTATGTTTTTTTTTCTTATTTAGCTCTCCTACCCACGCTCACCCAAATGGAGAAGAAAAGGAAAAACAAGTATGGTAAATTCATATAATGAACACAGACAAATTTTAAAACCACTTTATAGGATAAAACAAAAACATTTAGTGACTAGCTAAGTTTTACAAATAACCTATATAGTCAATTAGAGCTGGTTTGGTAACATCCTCATTTCTTTTTTCTCGTTTCCAAATTTCTTAAAAAATCTAAGAATTTTACAACTAACTTTGCTTGTTGTTTCTCCATTTTTAGGAATATTCTCGAAATTGTATAAAATATTTGCAAACAACCAAAACAAGTTTATTCTTTTTTGTTCCCATCTCCAATTTGTTCCGAAACATAAATAAAAATATTGGTTTACCATACTTGAATTCATGTAGGTTGGAGTCATGTAATTAACTTTTTATTTATTAAAAATGAAGAAACATAAACAAGAAACGGAACGTTACCAAACGAGCCTTTAGAGACTAACAAAATCATATTCAACAATTAGTTTAAGCAGTGGAAAAAAAAATATATATATATATATATAAATTTTTTTTATCATACTTTTGTGATGCTGAAAATTATAGTTCTTAAAACATAGTTGAATATTTGGTTCTTTTAGTATTTTTCTTGTGAAAGGTAGTTGAAGGTTTGATTGAAGTATATGATAAAGCATTAACAACATATTGTTAACGCTTAACGATATGTTAAAGTCAAACATATGCCAAGTACTTATACCTTACCTTATTATTATTTTTTTTAATATGGGAGTGGAGATCGAATTCATAACCTTTTGGTTGGAGATATATGTCAAGTACCGCTAATCTACGCTCGCTTTGGCTATACATTGTTAAAGTTGAGTATCGTAATAAAGTACTTATACCCAAGGTTCAAAATGTCAATGTCGATGGAAATGTCGAGCTCCCGATTTTACCGATATGTCGATGGACATGTCGATGTGGACGGATATTTGGGGAAAAATCACGGAAATTGTGAAAAACAATAAAAATTATTTTAATTAGTAAATAAAACTTTAATTGTAGTTTAATTAAGTTATAATTGATCACTTCTAACCATCCTATGTAAAAATATGAGTAACTTACTTATGAAAATGTCGATGTCGATAATATTGAAAATTGAACTAAATGAATAATAGTATTAGTAGGAAAGGGACGGGGGGGGGGGGGTTGGGGAGCGTGCTATAAGGGGGGAAAACGACACGTCGACTCGACAGTATCGACCAACATTTAGAACATTGCTTATACGTTCATGATGAAGTCCTCAAAATATTTATCTCTCTTTAAGATTAAAAAGAGTAAATTTCAAGTTACAAACTTCTTTTTTATTAATATTCTAACACTCTGGTATCTCAATTAAAAAAGTTGAGCATCAAATCAAATAATATAATCATTTACAATGAAATAAATTATACAAGTATTTTAAATATATAATATATATATATATATATGTGTGTGTGTGTGTGTGGAAAATCAAATACGTTAAGTATTTACTTTTCTTTCCTAAAATTATCCATCATTATAAAAACAATGAGAAAAAAAAAACGTTATGCCATTAATAATATGATGCCTAATAATTAAGTCCCAAGCTTTTCAAATTCTTATGAAATATATCATTACCATTTACTTTTGTCCTTCGAAAGAGTAATGTAGAATTAATGGTGACAGTATAACTTCGGAAAAATGAATCACGAATGATAATGCATAATGTTTTGAATATTATCCAAACATCTTTTTTTTTTGTCATCTAATACTATCAATTCTATTTAACACCTCTTTCAAATAGATTTTATTTTTTAAAGTTGTTTTACTTGTGTAAAAAAGGAAAAAAGAAAAAGAAAAAAAAAAGCACTGTGACCACAACAAAAGTTTGTTTCGCATATCTTTGTATGGTTGAAAATGGTCTGTGAAGTATGTTGTTGAATATATATAACAAGAAGGAGATGCAATGATAGTAAACAAGTAAATGCATTTATTTCACTTTAAGATATAGTTTTGTTATATAACTCATAACAACAAACAAGCGACGTAGTCATAACATTACACAATTTGTCTTCCATTTATTTTCTAACCAATGGATGGGACACTGGCGACATTGCCACTCGTATCAAGGACAACGTTAACACGATTGCAACAAAAATTGGCGAGTCCAATCATGCCAGGCTTAAGCAAAACAACTGTCACAAATGGAGTTTCTCTTTGGATCACAGTTTTAGCCTCTCCTGCATTCTTTCCGAGTAATTCTGGCCATCTAAACTTATGTCCTGCATGAACTAACTTTTAGCAATTATAATAAAACCAAAAGTCTTTAGTTATAGAGATAGAAATAATACTCACCTAGACCCAAAGCGCAACAAGTAGAGTCTTCGCAACTACCACTAACACAAGGTGGATAACGAGGCCACGAAGAACCTGACATATTTCACTTTTTGATATTAAAAAGGGGTTTTATCATATAATATATATACTAATCCCACTTATCTTATTTTGGCAATATAATTAAGTAAATATATTTGCATTCAAGATTTTTATGCAATTCATTTTGCCTTGTAATATACTTTTTGTGAAATTTATTTTCTATTTCATTCCTATAATTTACTTTATATGGAAATTATTTTCTATTTCAATCTTATGTTACTTTCTTATTTATCTATGATATCTACAACCATTAAAATGAAGGGAAAAAAGAAAAACGAGTATGGTAAAGTCATCAGATGATAAACGCCAACAAAATTTAAAATACTTTTGCGGAAAAAAAAGGAGAGAAGAAAAAAGCTTTACTGAATTATTTTTACAAATAACATTCCTATGCAATTAGAGACAAACCAAATCATATTTAATAAGTTATTCATGCAAGAAATATAAAATATATAAAATTTATTTCTCTAACTGTTTCGATGGAGAAAATTAATATGAGCCAACTTATTTAGCCCACAGCTGACATCTCATTCGACAGTAAGTTGATAATTGGGAATAGTTGCAACCATCAAGAATGTGGGATCCAAAAATCTTAGCCTATAGATAGATGCACATTCTATTTGTCTTCTTCAGAGATATAGATCGAACTTATATTGATTTGAGCGTCGGAAGCCTTGATCTCTCCTGCATGAAAGTTTTTTAAATTTGAATAAAAGTTTTGTCTGAACTTCACGGGACGATCAAAATTGTACTTAAACATATATAAGTGTTTTTAAAATCCGAATAAAAATAAAATATAGGAAAATTTAGTATTCAATGTTCATTTTTCTCTTCCTAATTTTGTGTTTTAGTAAAAATAATATGTAATTGTTCTAGCTTGAATATTCTAATTACTTATACCCTTACTATGAAGTCCTCAAAGTATCTATCTATTTAAAATTAAAAGAAAAAATAGTCTGAAAGGTTTAGTATAACCTTTTTTTTTTTAATAATTTAGTCTTAGATATATCATAGAAATTATTAAGTTTATCCTAATTTATTAGCTGAAGCTTTTGGATAATCTGTAATCTAATGATCATGTTTCAGATGGTATTAGAATAGGAGATCTTATGTTCGAACCTCTCTATTGTCATTTTCACTCCATTTAATTTTGATTTCTGCTTGTTGTGTCTTGTGTAATTTTTCAAACCAGAAAACGAGGGAGAGTATTAAATGTCATATAAACCATTACGATTGTCGAAATCCTTTCTAATAAGTCAACCTATACATAATATTTCACAAATATTCATTATTTTAATTATTTACAATTTCGAAATTTAAATTATAAATTTTGTTGTCCAAATTTTTTTCAATTAATAGCAATTGATTTAATGGGGTTTATCTTTTATTTGAATAACATATATTTAATATATATAAAATATTTGCATCTTTCTTTCGAGGGTTGCGACTTAAACTTGGAGATCTATTAAAATTTACCAATCATTCCCAAATTCAATCCAATTTTGGTGCGGCGGCCTTTCAAATGTTTCCATAAACTTTTCCCCACAATCAAAGATTCCCTCCCCTGTGTTACTTGCTCCAATACCAACACAAAGGAAGATTCAAATTCATGACTTCTTGGTCAGAAATATATGTCGATTACCACTACATTAGCCCGATAGCATAGTCAAAATTTTTTGAAAATCTTTGGGAATCAAATATTCATCCATCGTTAAAAAAATTCACCAACATTTTGTTAGATTTTCAAAGTGTGAAAGAAAGTAAAAGTTACTGTGAATATGTTTATTAGAATAGTGGTTTTGTTTCTTTATTTAGTTAAAGTTACAAAGTTACACATTTGTAACTTTATGTGTTAAAAACACAACTAACTTATAGTTATTTCTTAAATGAGGAGTTTTTTACATTCATATGTTAAAGTTACATATGTGTTTAATTTTGAGTTAGAGATTACTTGTTGGGAAACTATATGTTGAGAGCAAGTGTCTAACAGTTCTGCCAGATCCGAGTAGTTCGAGGTTATTGTTCTACCGGAGTTAGTCATTGTATCATGCTGAGACGATCGCTATAGTCTGCTAGCAACTTGTGTAGAGTGAATAATTATCTTAGAACCCAAGACCTCAAGCCACCCAAACTATCCCTTGAGTACTATATATCGTATATTTACTCAACACATTTTCCCTAGGGTCAAAATTTTCTTTAAGCTTCCTCGTCATCTTCATACCATTCTTATTTAGCAATTCTTATTCGACACTGGTGACTCATTATTGATTAATTTCCCGGCTCTTCTTCTTTCTTATAGATTTTCCAATGTTTTTTCTTTATCTTTCGCCCATCGGCCATTGTGCAGTCCTCAAGCTTACAGTGGCGACTCTAGCATTTTCCCCTAGATCTTATTTTTTTTTCGGTGACCCATTAATTTTTCGACTAGAATTAGTTTTCCAACCGCCATATACCATTATATAATATATTTCCCATTTTAATCCATAACAATATGATAAATATTTATTGGTATATAATAAACTATTAGTTTATATCACTACCAGAAAAAAGGAGTTGTTCCAACAACATTTTATCCAATGTTATTCTTTTATTTTTTATTTTTTAAAATATTTATCGAAGGTTATTGAAATTTCTTTTAATCCTGAGATAATAATATACCCGCCCAATCTATTGTATATTATACACCTTTTATGGTTACTAGTTAATATCATGTACAATGAACATGATTTTAAATATTTTTTTATATGATGTCTCTAGCAATTTAACATATAAAATAACAATTAAACACAATTTCTAAATATCACTAATATTTAGTTTTTCAAATAAAATATATTATTATTCGTTCACATTTTCAATAAAAAAAACACACTATTCCAACTAAAAAAATAAGCAATAAAATAAGATGTATAGAAAACATTGAATATAATATAAATTTGAAATAGTTAACGTAGTTATCAATTTTTAATAAAAAATATTTTGAGAAATTTAAAATAAGCAAATCTATTGTTGACTAAGAAACAATAAATAAAATCAAATTATGTAATTAAAATTCAAAGAGTAAAAAAATTTGTTACATAGTCAAAATGATAATTAAATATTAAATGATTTGAATAAATAAAATTACCCATTTATATAGTAGAGTTTGTTTGCAAGACGGTAAGTTCGTATGTTGTTTTCAAATGAGAATAAAGTAGGTTGATTTACTTTGTCTTATATTATTTTCGGGGCATGTTCCTTGTTTTATTTTATCTCATTTGTTCTTCATTTATTCATATTGTTACAAAATTCAGATCAGAGTGAAAAAAAAAACTAATCAAAACCACAAGATTGAAGGAGACAAAGAGAAATTAGACACAAGAATTAGCCTACCTCCATTCTTAGAATTAGAAGGATTTTTTTATTTGAGTTTCTTGGATACAAGCTTATACAAAAGTACTTCTTTTGGGTAAAGATACTCTTGCTTTTATAACCCCAACTCCCAGTGACTAATAAAAACCAAAAATATGTTATGCACCATAAGAAAAGTTTTAACAAATCACCTTCTTGGTGAACATATTATATCGTAGCAAGAAAGAAAATATATTTTGACTTTGCTTTTCACCTTAGTCAACAAGGCATCAACCAATTCCAAGCTTAAGCAGCTCACAGAGGTACTCTGTTTATGCAGGAATTTGCACAACGGTTCTTCACGAATCGAGCTCGAACCCGGTCTCTGGTTCCGACCTGAACACTAGAGTGGACCTGCACAAGAGGGTAAGCACTCCGACGCTGAAGTCAGTATAGATCGGATTCCTTATTTAGTTCGAGGTGAGATTCGATACCTGAGCGTGAAATGAAGCCCTCTATTTATAGGTGACGGATCCGACAGCACGCACGACCCGCGGTTACATGTCTTTTCTCATATCGGACCTGTCGGGTTCCGAGCAGGTCGGACCCCAGTCAGGTCGAACTTTGGTGCCCATACTTCATCTTTTAAAGGGCAAACCCGGTCACCTCGGCGGGGTCGAGGTGGACCTAAGCAATTCTTTTTATCTAATTTCTTCAAACACGAATAAGAGTCCTCCACGTGTCCCGGGTACGTTTACCCCCAAACATTGGCCCCCTCTCTGTTAGGTTCGATCTCGACCTGACAGAGAAGTTTATTCGAATCTATTTTGGACACGTGGCGATTTTCTATTTGTAGAGGGAATATGATCGTTGCAGAATACGTTTCGACCTGCCAGGTTGTCGGAGCACTCAAGCATTTCGTCGTTGCGTATCCCGAGAAGATCCCAGCCGCTCGTTGATTACACGTGTACGGCGCGGAGGTTTTTCCGGTCAGCTATAAATAGTCCAGAAACTTCAGGTCAAACCTTACGTTTCCTGAATTTCTGGAGTTCGATCTGAAACCAGCTCGAACCTTTTCTCTAGGTCAGTCATTTCTTCTTGCTCTTACTCTTCTTTCAAACATGGTAGTTTTCTTGTCTTCCCCCTCCAGTAGCGATAGCTTGGGTAGTTTAGGTCGGACGGTTAGTAGTTCGCCCCCCAAACCAAGTGACTCTGGGGAGGTCTTAGCTCGTAGGTTAGAGTCCGAGCTTGAAGAAATAGAGAACTTTAGGTTCTCAGATGACGGAGAGGACAGTGATACCTCCACCTCGGGCCAGGGTCTGGAGTACCCTTCTAGGATGCCCGAGCATTATCTTGGACCCCTTCGTACGGGGTTTAACATTCCGAATGACATCCTCCTTAGTATTCCGGAGGAAGGGGAAAGAGCTGACAATCCCCCAGAGGGATGGGTCACTCTTTATCTCAAGATGTTTGAGTACGGCCTCAGGCTTCCCCTTCATCCTTTCGCCTAGGAGTTCTTAAACCGAACTGGACTGGTTCCTGCTCAAGTGGCCCCCAATGGGTGGGGTGTCATTTTTGCTTTAGCCATTCTTTTCTGGTTACGAGCTCGGGATGAGGACGAGGCCGAGCTGCTAAGTGTTGATCAGCTCCTTGGATGTTTTGAGACCAAGAGGATAGCCAAAAAACCTGGTCGGTACTATATGTGCGTAAGGAAGGGCGCGTGTGGTATAGTCAAGGGGCCAACCTCCATCAAAGGATGGGTAGGCAAGTGGTTCTTTGTCTCTGGTGAATGGTTGGCAAAGGACAAATCAGGTCGTCCCTTCTTTGTCGTGCCTGCTAGGTTTGGGAGCCTAGGTATGAAGTTTTTCTCATTTTCTTTTTTTTTTTTTTTTTCATTTCTTGGTATTTACATCTAACTCAAACTTTTGTTTTTTTTGTGCAATATCGATCAAGCCGATTCCCGAGCTCGATCAAGCCAACTTTCGACACCCTCAAGTTTTACAAGGAGAACTTCCCCCAAGGGCAGGAAGATCGGAATCTTGGTCACCGACAAGCTTCTCTTGGAGTCGGGGCTTCTTGAATACAACCCTCTAGTTCGGCCAATTGAAGCTTCGAGACCAAACTCCGAGCTCGGTAGGTCGTGTTCGATCTCAATCTCAATTTTAGCTTCAAGTTTTTTTTTTACTTCTAACCATTCTTCTTATTCGTATTGCAGCTATGGTGTGTGGATTCACGACAGCGTGAAACGCAAGTCTAAGGGCCGTGCTCACGCCCTTAAGACAATTCAGAGCTCTGAACCATCTACACCTGCCGTGGATCAGAATGCAACTCAGGACCAGGCTGGTTCATCTTCTGCAGCTCCAACTCCGGTGATTGAGTTAGATTCTACTGGGGAGCGCTCCAGGGAGAAGCGCTCGAGGAGCGAGTCTGAGGCCTTGGATGTGTCACCTCTTCGTGAGGTTAGAGAGGGCTCTCCCCTGAAGAGGAGGAAGAAGAAGAAGAAGACCACCTCCTCCTCGAAGGTGGACCTCGTGGCCCCCTGCCTTCAAGCCACACCGACCTTGTAGACGACCCTGAAGCTCGGATGGGGGGCACATCTGACGTGAAGATGCGGTTCAGAATGGAACCGTCGAGCTCCGGGGTGAAAGACCAGGTGTCACGCATCTCGGCTGCCTGCTTGAATCGTTGCCTTAGGAGAGCCTCCAAGTTTGTGAGCGACCCAGGGTCCGTGCTGCAGCGGACTATCGACCACGCCGTCGAGGTAAGACCTACTCTTTAGCACTTATTTTGTCGTCTTATAGCTTCATTTGGTCTAACATGTGCCCGCCTTCTATGTCTTACAGGCGTTCACCGCCTCCATCCATTCAGCAGTCATGATCAAGGCCGAGCTGGATGGAAGGGAGGCCTTGGCAGCGAAGGAGAGGGAGAATTCCTCTGCCGCCTTGGAGGCTGCCACTACGCTCAAGGGCGAGCTGCTAAAGGCTCGGAGCGAGGTGGACATACTTAGGGCTGAGGTTGAAGCCAAAGCCGAGCTGCTGAAGAAGGAGGATGAAAGGCACAAGGTCCACCTCCGGGCTGCCCACGCTATCACTAAGGGGATGGAGAAGGAGAAGTTCCAACTCCTTAAAGAGAAGGACGACCTGCTCCAGGCCTTCGAAGGGAAAGACGCTATAATTGGGCGTCTTACTGCCGAGTTGAAGGCGGAGAAGGAGCGCCTTTCTGATGGAACTCTTCTTGAAGCAGCCTTCAGACAACACCCAGATTTTGACGGGTTTGCCAAGGACTTCAGCGACGCAGGCTTCAAATTCTTGATGAAGGGGATTGCTGCTGACATGCCACACCTCCAGGTCGACCTCGGCGGTCTGAAGAAGAGGTACGCTGAGAAATGGGCTTCTGGGCCTAATGGCACCCCAAGTCCTGCATCCCTGGTGGACAAATACGTCAGAGATCTGGACTCTGACTACTCCAACCTGGAGGAAGACGAGGTCCCAAGTCAGGAACCTACTGAGGTCGGCACCACCCAAGAAGAAGTCCCTTCCCAGCAGAACGAATCTCAGGAGGTCAACCTTCTAGGCTCTCAAGGCGAGCTATCTTCTCACCTCGGGAGCGGCTGAGTCTTATTAGTTTAGTTTTTTTTTTTTTGTAAGCCTTTGGGCTGGGCTACAAGGTATATAAGTCTTGGCCCTTTTGATTAATGAAATTTCCAATTCTCCATTTCCATTTGTTCTTCTGCTACTTCTTCTTTTAGGCTTTTAACCTTGCTTCTGCAAGTTGGAACTTACAAATGAATAAATTCACCTCGCACCTCTAACTTAACTTTGGGCTTAAGCTTTAAGATAACTCTTTTCACATCGTACCTCTTACCTAAGGTTTGAATTTGAGAGTTTCTTGTCAATCTTTAATACTTCTCCTCGAACTCGGAAGACCGAAAGAACACAGCAATTGGAACTTTCTACATCGCACCTTTAACTTGTACGCTCAAAGGGTTGAATTTTGTGTCCATAGTTAATATTTACATCGCACCTCGAACCCGTAGGTTTAGAGGATTGAATTTCTTGAACCTTCAACATCGCACCTTTATCTTAAGCGTTCAAAGGATTGAATTTTGGTTCGTAATTGATTTTGACATCGCACCTCGAACCCGTGGGTTTTGAGGATCGAATTTTATCAATTTTTGCCCTTACTTTGCCGATTTTAAGTCTTATGGGAGTCTGTGGCCCCCATTTAATTTCTAATCGAACTCGGAGTTATGAAATTAAATAATCCCATTTACTGAAAGTTCCGCCTCTTGAAAATTTTTACAAGCCCATTTTGGGACTATTTTGACATTTCAGGGGTAATAGCGCTTCAAGTGCTCCGCGTTCCATGGATGCGCAAGCACTCTCCCCTCCAGGTCAGCCAGCATATAAGTTCCAGGTCGGACTATGCCTTTGACTTCGAATGGTCCCTCCCAACTTGGGTCAAGGGTGCCAACATGACTCTGAATTTTTCTCAAGACCAAATGTCCAACTTGGAAGGTTCGAGGTCGAACTCGGGCATTGTAATGTCTGGCCATTCTGTTCTGATACTCTGCTAAATGCACCTGAGCCATTTCCCTTTTCCTTTCCAATAAGTCCAGGTTAAGGAGTAGCTCTTCCTCGTTCTTCGTTGGCTCGTACTGTTCTACCCTGTCTGTTGGTATGCCGATCTCGACTGGTACAACAACTTCGGAACCAAAGGCTAGCGAGAACGGAGTTTCGCCAGTTGACTCCCGTGGGGTGGAATCGATATGACCACAGAACCTCAGGTAGCTCCTCGGCCCATCTTCCCTTTCTGGAGTCCAACCTTAGCTTGAGTCCTCGCTTTATGATCTTGTTTACTGCTTCAACTTGTCCATTCGCTTTTGGATGCGCAGGGGACGAACTGAGGTGGCTTATACCAAGTTTTCTGCAAAAGTCCTTGAACTTTGCATTGTCAAATTGTTTTCCGTTGTCTGTCACGATAGCATTTGGTATGCCGAAGCGGCACACAATGTTTGTCCATATGAACGACGTGACTCTAGACTCTGTGATGTGGGATAGTGCCTCGGCTTCAGCCCATTTAGTGAAGTAGTCCACAGCGACAACGGCGAACTTTGATTGTCCTTTGCCCAGAGGAAAAGGACCTATGATGTCCACCCCCCATTGCGCAAATGGCCATGGGGCCGAGATGGGGGTGAGCAATTCGGGAGGTTGATGGATAATGTTTGCGAAACGCTGGCAGTTGTCACAAGCTTTCACAAACTGCCTCGCATCCTGCTCGACACTGGGCCAATAGTACCCTTGTCGAATCACCTTGGCCGACAACGACATGGCCCCAGAGTGGTTTCCACACACCCCTTCATGAACTTCCCTAAAAATGTAAAGGCCTTCTTCGGGAGTCACACACTTGAGGAGAGGCAGGGAGAAGCCACGTCGGTACAACATTCCTTCTCGGAGTGTGAACCGAGCTGCTCTCCGCGCCATCTTCTTTTGCTCCTTCAGATCTTACGGTGGGTTTCCTTTGATGAACTCCACGATTGGGTCCATCCAAGTGAGTGATGCAGTATCAACCTCCATTACATCTGGCTCCAAGATTGAAGGAGTGTCTAGGATTTCGACCGGGACCGACCTAGCCAGGTCGGTCTCGTATGCTGATGCCAATTTGGCTAAGGCATCTGCATTAGAGTTCTCAGATCTTCGAACTTGACTCACCTCGTAAGTCCTGAACTGGGCGAGGTGCGATCTGACCTTGCTCATATATTTTTCCATCCGGGGGTCCTTCGCTTGGTACTCCTCCTTGATCTGATTTACAATTAGCTGGGAGTCACTAAGGACCTTTATGTGACTGGCCCCCAGTCCTTTGGCAACGCGCAGGCCTGCTAGGAGTGCTTCGTACTCGGCCTCATTATTTGAGGTCCGAAAGTTGAACCGCAGAACATATTCGAATCGCTCACCTCCTGGTGCGAGCAAGAGGATTCCTGCCCCGCACCCCCTCTCGTTAGAAGACCCATCAACAAAGATCGTCCACGGGAGGTCGGATTTGACCAACTGAGGTGGTGGAGTGAGCTCTGCGATAAAATCAGCCACTGCTTGTCCTTTCATCGCAGTTCTGGGCTCGAACTGGATGTCGTACTCGCTCAATTCCAATGCCCACTTCATCAGACGCCCTGATGTTTCAGGCTTAAGGAAGATATTCTTCAGGGGCAAGTTTGTAAGTACTACGACCGTGTGCGCTTGGAAGTACGACCTAAGTCTTCGGGCCGAGGTGATTAAAGCGAGGGCCAACTTCTCCATTTGGGGATATCTGGTCTCGGCCTCGGTCATGACCTTACTGGTGTAATAAACGGGGCTCTGGCTTGTGCCCTCCTGCTTCATCAGTGCCGAGCTGACGACGCTAGCAGATACCGCCAGGTACAAATGGAGTTTTTCCCCTGGTAATGGCTTCGAGAGTAGAGGTGCCGAGCAGAGATAGTCTTTTAACTGCCCCAGCGCTTGCTCACACTCTTCCGTCCATTCGAACGGTCCCTTCTTCCTAAGAACTTTGAAGAACGGAAGACACTTGTCCGTCGATCTTGACACGAACCTATTCAAGGCTGCAATCCTGCCACTGAGGCACTGAAGCTGCTTTAAAGTCTTGGGTGCCTCCATCTCGAGCACGGCCTTTATCTTCTCTAGGTTAGCCTTAATCCCATGGTCATTTACCATAAAACCAAGGAATTTTCCCGAGGAGACTCCGAAGGCGCACTTGGTCGGATTGAGCTTCATTTGGTACTTGCGTAGCACTCCAAAGGTTTCGGTCAGATCGGAAAGATGCGACTTTGACTGCTTGCTCTTTACAAGCATGTCGTCCACATACACTTCCATATTTCGACCGATCTGCCTGGCTAACATTTTGTTCACCATCCTTTGGTAGGTCGCACCTGCATTCTTTAGGCCAAAAGGCATCACCTTGTAGCAGTACAGACCTTGGTCTGTTATGAACGCGGTGTGATCTTTGTCTGGTAAATGCATTTTAATTTGGTTGTATCCGGAGTAGGCATCCATGAAGGTGAGTAGCTCGTGCCCGGCTGTTGCGTCCACGAGCTGGTCGATCCTTGGAAGGGGGAAGCAATCTTTTGGGCACGCCTTATTTAAATTTGTAAAGTCCACGCACATCCTCCACTTCCCGTTGGATTTTTTAACTAATACAACATTAGAGAGCCACTCAGGATACAAAATTTCTCGTATATATTCAGCTTTTAAGAGTTTGTTTACTTTCTCAACAATTACATCACTTCTCTCTTTATTTACACGTCTTCTTTTTTGCTTTACAGGTCGGAATGATGGGTCTATGTTGAGGCGATGCACCATGATCTTCGGGTCGATACCAGGCATGTCCTCGTGAGACCATGCGAAGGCGTCTGAGTTAGACCTGAGGAAGTTGATCAGTTCTTCCCTATCAGTGGCCCCCAGCTTGGTTCCTATACTTACTTGTTTTTCGAGGCTAAGTAAAGGAACAAGCTCGAGCTCTTCTGTTGGCGGGGAGAACTGCCTTTTACCTTCCTTTGGCAGGTCGGCGTCTGACTCCTGCAGCTTGCCACAATTGGTTTGTTCTTCCAGGGCGCATACCGCCGACCCTTTAAGCGCGGATGCATAACACTCCCGTGAGGTTTTTTGCTCACCTCGGACCGTACCCACCCCATTCAGGGTTGAGTACTTCAAGACTTGATGCAGTGTGGAGGGGACGACCAGAAATGAGTGGATGATGGGTCTCCCGAAAATGGCATTATAGGCCGATCTGCCGTCGATCACTACGAACTCGGCCATCTGCATTACTTGGGTAGCATCTTGCCCAATTGTTACCGGCAGGTCGATGCACCCTTCTGGGGAGACCGATTCTCCAGAGAATCCAACCAAGGGTGTTGGACTTTTCTTCAATTGTGACCTGGTCCATCCCAATGTTAGATATGTTGGGAGGGACAAGATGTTGGCAGATGCACCTCCATCAACCAATACTCTTCGGACCAGGACGTGATCAATGAGAGGGGCGATCACGAGCGCGTCATTGTGAGGCAAGTGGACCCCCTCCAGGTTGGCGTCGCCGAAAGTGATGGAGCAAGTAGGTTTCTGCTCCCTGATGATGCACACCTCGCGCCTAGCCTCGCGAGCTAGCTCTTTCCTCTTGTTTCCAGACTGGCCCCCGCTCGAGCCTCCGAAAATAGTGTTGATGACCGCAGGTCGGTCATCCCGGCGAGGTGGCGTTCTTGAACGCTTCCTCTCTTCTTTCTTTTCGACCGAGTTAGACCTCGTTTTGCCCACAAATTTTTTGAAGTAGCCATCTTGAATGAGGTTTTCAATCTGGCGTTTTAACTCCCAGCAATTTGACGTATTGTGGCCGTGATCGCGATGAAAACAGCAGTACTTATCTTTGTTGCGCTTTTCTGGGTCTCCTCGGAGCTTCTCAGGTCGCTTGAGGAGCTTTTCCATCCCGCTCTCCTCGATGTTCGTGAGTATCTCGGAGATGGGGATGGTGGTTGGGGTGTACCGTTCATAAGGTCGGCTTCGGGTAGGGCCGCTCTCCGACCAACGGTACTCTGTTCTGCTACTGGAGGAGGGTGGTCCCTTAACTTTGGACCTAACATCAGTTCCCCTCTTCTCCTGACTGAGTTTTCTTCTAATCGATCTTCTTTTCAGGTCGGCCAGTCTTGGTTCGGAGGAGCTCCTGCCCATCAATGACTTTCTTCGCTTTTTGCAATACTTCGGCGAAGGTGGCTGGAGCCTCCTCTCCAAGTTTTATGGTTAAGGTCTCATCGGCCAGGCCAGTGAGGAAGTAGCACATGGCCGAATCGTCGGAGCAGTGCACGACCTTCAGCTGCTCCTCCTGAAACCTTGTGACATATTCTCTCAGCGTCTCTCCTTCCTTCTGCCTGATGGTGGCAAGGTGAGTCGCTGTCTTTCTGTCATAGTGCCGAGAGGAGAACTGACTGATGAACTCCTTCCTTAGCTGGGAGTAGGTCGATATTGACCTAGCCGGTAGTCTCCGGTACCACAGGCGCGCGCTGCCGGTAAGTGCGATCTGGAAGGCGCGACATTTTATTGCATTCGTTGCCGCCTGAAAATCCATGAGGCCCTCGAAGACTTCAACATAGTCTTTGGGGTCCTTAGACCTATCATAGGGCTTCATGGTGGGAGTCTTGAACTTCGGAGGGATTTGAGCCTCCATAATATCCGAGGTGAATGGCGATTCTCCCAAGTCGCCATCGTCAAACAGGCTCTCCTTCTTCTCGCACCTGGCTTTGAGTGCCTCGACCTGCTCATCGAACCTATGTTTCATCAGGTCGAATTCTTCCCTGGTGATCACAGCTTCTGGTGCTAGGGGCTTGTATTTTGATTGAGCCTTTAGGTTCCAGTTGGAGAATTCTCAGGAGTAGGAAGGAGAGTCTTCCGGCTCTTGAGATGCTCTCTTCTTTTTTTCAGTGAGATGCTTTCTCAGATCGTTGTCTCGCAAGCTGTAATTCACCCCTTTATCGTTGGGAATGGGCTCGCGATCGCCAGGTTGGATAGATGGAGCTCCCTTTTCACCGGGTGCGCCGGGGCTATAGAGGGAGACGCAGTTCGGTTAGCACGCGTTGCCTCGGCGTACATCTCTTCCATTGTGCGCACCCGATGGCGCATATCATCCAACTCGCGCTGTAGAGTAGACAGAGCTCCAGGGTCTGCTGCCTGGTTGGCCCTTTGGGAGGTCTTTCTCGACGTCCCTCCTCGGCCTCTGTTGGCTTTGGAGGGTTTCGGGTGAGCAGGTGGTAGCTCTTGGTTCGCATGGCGGGCAGATCTGCGCGGCAGATCTCCCTCTTGCCCTATTCGGACCTAGTCCTCGACTATTCTTGCACCGAGGTCTCGCTGAGGGCCGTTATCAGCGTTCACACCCCTCTGTTCTGTCGTATTGGCAGAGTTTGCTGGATGCACCATTTTTGCGTATATATATTTTTTTTAGATCGGGATGACTTAAGATGTCGGTCCCCACAGACGGCGCCAAATGTTTATGCAGGAATTTGCACAACGGTTCTTCACGAATCGAGCTCGAACCCGGTCTCCGGTTCCGACCTGAACACTAGAGTGGACCTACACAAGAGGGTAAGCACTACGACGCTCAAGTCAGTATATATGGGATTCCTTATTTAGTTCAAGGTGAGATTCGATACCTGAGCGTGAAATGAAGCCCTCTATTTATAGGTGACAGATCCGACAGCACGCACGACCGGCGGTTACATTCTTTTCTCATATCTGACCTGTCGGGTTCAGAGCAGGTCGGACCCCAGTCAGGTCGAACTTTGGTGCCCATACTTCATCTTTTAAGGGGCAAACTCGGTCACCTCGGCGGGGCTGAGGTGGACCTAAGCAATTCTTTTTATCTAATTTCTTCAAACACGAACAAGGGTCCTCCACGTGTCCCGGGTACGTTTACCCCCAAACATACTCCAATCTATCAGCAACAAGAGATTTGGTCATTTCGTCAACAAGATTATTTAAGGTGTTTACCTTAAGCAGTTGTAGTTTCCTCTCACTTACAGCATCACGAATGAAGTGAAAACGCACGTCAATGTGCTTAGTTCTATCATGAAACGTATAGTTCTTTGAGAGGGCAACAACACTTCGTGAGTCACAATAAATCTTGACATCACATAAGCCCATGTATATTTCAGAAATCATCCCTTTTAGCCATAGTGACTCCTTTACAGATTCAGATAATGTCATGTATTCAGCTTCAGTTGAAGATAAGGCTACCACAGACTGAACTGTTGATCTCCAACTAATTACAATACCAAATAGAGTGAATACGTATCCAGTGAAAAACCTTTTCTTGTCCAAATCAGCACCATAATTGGAGTCCATTTACACAACTATCCAATTTGTTTCCTCGGTGGCTTTAGTATATAATAGCCCTTTAGATTTTGTACCTTTTACATATCGAAGTACCCATTTAGCAGCCTCTCGGTGTGGCTTATCTGAGAGTCCTAATAGGGGTATATAGGGAGTATTGTTAGTATGTTAGGGAAGGGGTAATATGGTAATTAGTTTGGGGTAAGTTGGTTATAAATAAGGGTAGTAGGAGAGAAGGGGGTATGTTTGGGAATAGTATTTTGGGTGACGAACTTGAAAGAGTTCTTGGGAGAGAGATAGCTCTCTCGAAAAGCTATCGATATTGTAATTTCTTCTTTTATATTGCAATATAGTTATCTTGTTAGGTTCTTGTATTTGGGATCCTAACAAATTGGTATCAGAGTCAGTTCATCTTGCTCATGGATCGTGATAGTGTTGTTGGAGTTGATGTTGAACGTTCAGATATGTTTGGCTAGAGAAAGTGATCTTATGAGACAAATGTGCAAAAGAGCTACTCTATTCAAAACGAGAAACTCAATGGTGGTACAGCTAGTCCAGCTAAAAGTTGGATCCCAAGGCCAACAGAAAACTTAAACAGTTAAGACTAACTGTATGACAAAGCCAAAGAGACTTGACTACAGCCAACTACGACAAGAGTATAGGGGCTAAGAATTTTGGCCTGCGAAACGACAACCAACAACGACAAAAGGGTATGGGGACTATTCCACAAAAATAGTTATCCATTAAACAACCAAGCGACAAGTAATCTCAATATAGAAACCTTAGCATTTTGTTGATATTTATTGGCTTCTACATTGAGGATAGGGGCTATTGTTATATAGAGAAAGAATTCATCCAGCGAAGCGAGACAATGACCGTAGAAGAGCCAAGAGAAGCACAAACCAGAAAGGGGCCGGTGCTAGGCGACCCAAGCCAGCCCCCTAGGCCGACCAGGGCTCGGCTCCAAGAAGGCAGTTCTCGGCCCCCACGGCCGAGAACTCTAGAGACCCGACTCGATTGTGATGCATGGCGGCTTAAACCCATCGTGTCCCAACTCTTGATCTGACAACAGGCCAATAATAAGATACGCTGGTCCAGATAACTAGATTTCCTAGATGTATCAGGATTCGACTTCCGTAATTCCTAGAGGGATCAAGATTCAACTTATATAAATAGGGAAGTAAGTCAAACCCTAAAGGTATGCCTAAATACCCTACAGTCTACACTCGACTACTCTGATACGAACTTAAGCATCGGAGCCTGTGTGGCAAGCGCCAACCGGTCTTTAGTGCTATTATGTTTTGCTGGTCTCGTCAGATCCCTTTTATTTGAGAAGATTTGTGCGAATTTGGCAGAATCCCAGGAAGCCAAATTTTTGCATTAACACAAAGCATTTGTCACTGTGCCATACTAGCGGATTAAACCAACAATTTGATTATAAGAGATCAAAACGTTTATTTTATTTTATATTTTAAATAAATATAATAACTTCAAATTAAAATATTTAATATTTAAATTACCCAACTTAAAAAATAATAATTTTATAAATTATCTAAAGGCTTTAGTGCTTATTATTAAAAATGAAAAATAAAAAATAAAATTAGATAAACTAATATTTAGGTGGGAGGTATGAGTTTGCAATAATGATTTTATATATATATATATATATATTCTCAATCAAGGACAATTTGAAAAAAAATATTCTTATTTTTTAAATAATGGATTAAATTTAAATGATTAGATTAATTCAAACCTTTTACTATAAGCATAATTCATTAGTTATAAATTTAAAATATAAATATTTTGATTGAGGATGGTCTTCTCTCAAGCTTACTGAGGACGAATCTGTGGCTGTCACAATTGATGAGTCAGCGTCTCGTTTGTCCCCTGCCTCGTTAAATTTGTGTTTGGTGGGGACGGTTTTATCTAGCAAAAAGATTCATACTGAGGCCTTATTGTCCTTGTTTCTCCTAAGGCGGCGGGTTCCTTTTGGGTGCAGATTCATAATGTCGCCTTTATTTGTCTTACCCGCGAGATGGCCCTTCGGGTAGGGCGCACCCTTGGTTTTGTTGAAGAAATTGTAGGGGAGGATATGAAGCGTTGGATTGGGCTGTGTCCAATTCAGTATGAGAAACTGTCGGATTTTTGCTATGGGTGCGGTCGAATTGGACACTCCGTCCGCGAATATGGAGAAACACTACCAGCGTTTCCTCTTCTGCGGCAGTTCAGTACCGAGAGTGGCTGCGGGTGGGCCCGAGTTTCCGTCCTTCATAGATTGACGGTGTGACAGCTGAGGTTTCGAACCCTTCTTTTCGTGAGCGTGATCGTCATCCTTTGGTCTTTACGCCCAGGCCTTGTATTTCTATGGTGATCGTCCACCGGAGGGGCCTGTGTCTGCTCCGACGTCGATTCTTGTTGAGTTGGCGGTTCCCCCTTCCATGGTCGATCGTGGGGAGGTGGAATGTCCATCGCGTGCGTCTTCTCCAGTTGCTTCTAGTGGTGACGTGGTGAATTTAGTCACCTCCATTGACTCTGCACGTGTAAGTCTTTCTCAACCCACTCCTAATTTGGGTAATCGGCCTGTGTTACTAAGTGGGGCTCGTATGTTGAAACCATGGAAGAGGTTGGTCCGTCGTCCACTCGTGAATATTACTAATCAGGATTCTATTTTGGGGGATTTAGCTTGCAAACGTCCCAATATCTCATAAGCTTCTCCCCTCCCAGACCCTACGGTGAAATGGCAACAACTAGGCGCTCTGTCAACTTATCTGACTTCTGCATCATTGAGTGATGTTTCTTCGGTATTTTTTCCATCGACGGCGGCTGAGGTTCAACCCCACCGGGCACCATGAAAACCATATTTTGGAATGCACGTGGCTTGGGGTCCCCACGCGTGTTCCGTCGTCTGCACAAGCTGGTGCAACTTTATCGACCTCATATTCGGTTCTTATCTGAGACAAAATCTTCTTCTGTTTATATGGATGGTTTGAGGCGTCAGTTGAGTTTTCCAGTGGCTTCAATGTGGCCAGTGTTGGTTTGAGTGGTGGTTTATCACTGATGTGGTCTTATGTGGTGTTCTTTAGTTTGATCTCCTACTCCAAAAGTCATATTGACGGCTGGGTGGATTCGCAAGATGTCGGGTGCCGTTTTTCGGGCTTTTATGGTTTTTCTTATATGTATTGAAGCATTTATCTTGGTCCTTGTTGCGGCATTTGCATGGTAGTGATATGACGCCTTGGTTTGTTGGTGGTGATTTTAACGAAATATTGTCTCCGGACGAAAAGTCTGGTGGTACTGTTCGCTCAGCTTGTTCAATTCAGGATTTTTGCAAGGTCATTGATGACTGTTGCCATTTGGATTTGGGTTTCAAGGGTCCTCCATTTACGTGGACCATTCGTTGGCCAGGGACTACCATTATTCGTGAACATTTAGACAGAGTTCTGTGCAATCTTGCTTGGCAATCTTTGTTTCCTTACAACACCGTTCAACATCTGGATTATTATAAGTTTGATCGTCGACCATTGTTATTACAGATTGTGATGCCCCCACCCTAGGTTTAGCTCACAAAATTAAACGTTGTTTGCCTCTTTTGGCCAATTAGGAGCGTTCGAAAATTGGTGGGTACAGAGAGAAAATTGGTTACCCCTACAGGTTTGCATTTTCGGCTTAACCGAGATGAACTCTTTGTCGCCGAGGCTTGGAAACTCTTCTTTTGGAGGAAGAGGTTTATTGGAAACAACGTTTGAGGGAAAACAGTCTTAAGTGGGGTGAACAAAATACCAGTTGGTTCCACAATCTAACCTCGTATTGCCAAAAAATTAACACTATTTCGGGGCTCTAGGATGTGTTTGGTCAATGGATCACAAGTTTGGTTACCATTGAAGGTATGATTTCAGAATATTTCCCTACTATCTTTACTTCCTTCTTTCCCTCTGAGACAGATATTTGTCGTGTTTTTGTTGATGTTCCTTGAACAATTGACGCGGGAATAAATACTGCTCTTCTTTAGCCTTTTACTGTGCAGGATATTTCTTCAGCGTTAAAACAAATCCATCCTAATAAGGTATCGGGGCTTGATGGATTGTTTGGGGCCACCTTTTTTCGCAATCAGTGGGAAACATTTGACCTTTCCATAATCTAGAGCTGCTTAGAGCTTTTAAATAATCTCACCATAAAACCTTTTGGGTAAGGAGTGGGTCGACGCCGAGGAGGCTTGAGCTGCCGAATCCGGGTTCGAGAAGCTTCGAGCTTGCTGGTTTGATACCGAAAAGTAATGGGTAACTTAAATCTAGCTTCGAACAAGGATGGGTATCACGAATCGAGCTCCAATTTGGTATGGGTAAATGCCAAAATGCGTCGGAATACTTTTGCTCACTTTGGAATCACAAAACGGGTCACTGAAGCGTTGATTCACGTGCTGGTTGCGGGTTCGTGGGTCGTCGAGGGGTCGTGGGTAGAAGGGAAGACTACAACTGGTCGTCGTTTGCTAGTGGGACGTCAGATCTGAACGGAAACGCAGCTGGTTTGTCGGGCAGCCGCTGATACCGTCGGGTTCCGAAGGAAAACACGCCGCCGCCGTCGAATCTAAGCTCGGACTGTCGTGGTCGCTGCAGGAGTGCCGTCGCGCCGCCGGTTCTGATCAGCGCTTGTCACCGACCGTCGGACTCCAACAGATCCGTTCAACAACGCGGGTGGGGGGCTGAAATCGCGTGGGTTTCATCGCACTGTCGCAGGGGAACTCGCGTGGGTCGTCGTCGATGGAGGAGAAGCGCCGTCATCTGGAAATGTCGTCGCTCGCCGCAGAGGTGTCGTCGTCGGTGAGGACTTGCTGGAGAAGAAGAAGCAAGGGAAGGGGGGGGGGGGGGGGGGCGGTGGCTCCAGAACAAGAGGAAGAAGAAGAAGAAAGGACAAATAAAAAGAAAAAAAGAAAAAGAAAAAAAGCAAAATAGATTAAGGGTTTTTTTTTTTTTTTCTTTATTTTGTTTTAAAACCTATAGCCCAATTCCCAAATCTTAAATGAGGCCCAAATAAGTAACACAAAGTCCCAAAACAACAAGCCCAAAATTTCACTTTACAAATAAAATAAACCCACAACAATCCGAAATAAAACAGTTAACTTAAACTCTAAAAGCCAAGAATAATAATCCAATAAGTAGAAAGTAAGTGTCCCAAAACCATGGATTTAGGATTTAAATAAAAATCTCCTGCACTGATCGAGAACTTAAATTATCTCAATCCAATGAAATTAAACTTAATTCTACTTTAGCCAAAAATTAGAAATTTCAAAATTATAAAATCCAAGAATTAAGGTTATGAGCTTAGGGAAAAAAAATCCAAAGACACTATTTATCTCTAAAAAGACGAGTCAGAGAACGCGGGGCGTTACACATTACGTGGCTTCTTTCCACGTTGCGCGTGCCTCTAGATCATTGTCTTCTGCTTCCCGTGGCTACCATCCGGTTTGTCAATTGCTCCCTCCGACTTATGGTTTTCTTAAATTGAATACCGATGCCTCCTTCTATCCCTCTCGCTTCGCGCAGGTTTGGGGTTTATTCTCAGTGACACTACTGGTCGTGTTCTCCTTGCTGGTTCTAAATTCCTTTCCCTTTCCGGTTTAATCGATTTGGTAGAAGCTCTTGCTCTTCACGAGGGTATGTCTCTTGTGGTGTTATCGTGTTTTCGACACCTCTTTTTGGAAACTGATTCGATGCGCTGTTTCTCGTTGCTTGAACATGGTATGGAGGACCTTTCGGAGGTGGGTTAGTTTTTGTCGGATCTTCGTCATCGTTGTTTGCAACTCGATTCTGTTCGTTTTTTGGTTTCATTCGTCGGGAGAGTAATGGTGCGGCTCACCAACATGCTCGTCTTGCTTTCTTGCATTATTTGGATTGCGTTTGGTTTGAAGAAGTGCCTTCTGTCATTTCTAAGATAGTTCTTTCTGATTCTGCTATTTCTCTTGTTTAGTTTGTGTTTGTTGTTTGACTTGTCAAATTTTTATTTTTTTTTATATATTATACATAAATGTATCTTTTTATTTTTATTTTAATCAATAACATTATATGTAATGACCCCAATTTTTATATGTCATTAATAATATAATATTGAGATAATTATTCCTAAAACATAATTTCATTAAAATAAAATAAGATAAAAACTTGTATTTTTATCTAAAAATGAAAACGATAACTTAATAAGACTTAACTTATAAATCTTTAGCAGCGGAAATCACAAATATCCTTAAATAAAACAAGTAAAAATGTGGTATAGCCATAATTAAAAGTATATATTATAAATAAAATTCAACTGTCTCATATCTCCTCCTCGTCAATGCCTAGGTCATACTCGACGTTATTCTCGTCAACTATATAAGTATCTGTAAAAAAATTGAAACAACATGGTATGAGTATAAAAAAATATACCCAGTAAGTAGTTCCCATCATAAGGAACCTTTCATGCTCAAACACACACATCATGCAAATATGCATGCATACTTCAACCTAACATATAAACCAACGAACAACTTAACTTAAGATACTTGTGCTTGCTAGCATAAACTTACATATCTAAATCCTTAATTTGGTGTCATGCTATGCAGAAATACCCCATACCATAACCGTCAATTCCGCATTTAATATTTATAGGGTAATTACCCCCATAAATACCATTAACATGAACTAATTTGTTTCCTAGGGCCCAGCCTTTAGTAGAAACCATACATGTCATATCATACATCTAGCTGCATAACATAACTGCTTAATTTGGGTATTTCATGCATAACATTAATCTTACCTAAATCCATGACACATAAGACTACTAACTTCACTACCAATGGAATGCATCACACATTATGTCATGCTTTACCTAAACATGATTTGCTATTAAACATACTTAAAATGACATGAGAAAGCCATAGAATCATAACATGCTTTGTAATACATAAAATTTAACCAGAATGACCATGCAATAACAAAATATATTTAAGCAACATGAATAACATAATTCAATAACAAAACAATGCAACACATAACATAATTCACTTACAATCAAACAATAATACAACAAAACATACAAGGCGATAACTTATGATAGAATCCACTTACCTAAACTTCGTAAACTAAAGGAAATTCCTTAACGCTTCCTAATAACAATTAACACAACTAAAATTAGGACTCAATTACATAAACTAAGCTTTCTCCAATAAGTTCTCATAACTAGATATGTTCACTATTCTTCTAGTAGAAATCCCTTAATAATTAACCTAGTCCATAATAATCATAAAATATATATATAAATTTGTGAAAAGTAATTTTAAATCTTCATATTAGCCTCTGATTTATATACTATAATATCGATAAAAATAATTTACTGATTTTGCAAATTTATAAAAATGAATGAAACAATCATAAAAATCAATTTTAATGCATTCAAATACATTTTAGGTTGGTTTAAAGATGCTGGTCATGGTCTCAAAAATTCAGAATTAACAATCCAAAATTTGATACTAAACAAGCTAAAACTATGAAAATAACATAAACCATTAAAAACCGTTTTGAAGCAATTTTATGAACATTTTTAGGAGCTTTTAAATTCAGATTTTCATATCTCAAATCAACAAAAATAAGGCCTAAACAGTACCTATTTTATCTTAATAATGAACCCTTAAAATAATTTACACAAGGAAGAATGATGCTTACCGTTGGTGCGTTTTCCTCTCTACCGTAAAGAATAAAAAGAGAAATTTTCCAGCAACTAAGAGAGCTTGAAATGATGATGGAAACCTTTGAAAATGGATATGAACATGCTTAGGTTCTATAAAAATTATTAGGAAAAATCTACTTACAAAACTAGACTAAAAGAAACCGTTCTTACCGAAAAGACAAAACCGCAATGAACGATCCTTGAAGGGACTTGGAAAAGCAACCACAACTCCTCTAAGGTGTGATTGAAAACATAGGATATATGATTGAGAGGAAATTTCAGATTTGATTAGAAATGTTCTTGGAGGAAAATGAATGAAACAAACCTAGGTAACTTAAGGAGAATGGCTTGGAAGATGAAACAAACATCAATCTTGGAAGATGGAACAAACTTCTTCTGTCTCCTCATGCATGGCCAATTACTTAAATGGGATTGTTAGTGTTTTTTGGTATTCCTAACTAACTTAATTACTACATGTGTCTCTTGGGTGGAAGGTGGGTAATATTGCCTAATCATGGTTAGTGAAAGGTGAGTTATATTGCCTAATCATGGTTATGAGTTAAGTAAAACCTTCTATATTCCCCCAATTAAGTTAATTTAATTAAGGTAGAAAAATAAAGAGTAAAATAAAGGTAATATGGGGCTTTACTTGGTTAATTACCTTAAAATAAAACTTTGGATAAAATGTATGAAACTTTATAAATACTCAAATAATGCTACCATTACAATTACCATATTTCACAACATTTATCTAATTACTAAAGTAGTATTGTTAATTTTGTTACTTAAATATAATTATAATCTCGCTAATCTTATTAATCTCTTATGCATATTTATTTTCTATTAACATACATAATTAATTAAACATTGATCAGATGAATCACTAAATTTTGTTGTAAATTTCTTTTTAATAAGTAAATAAAATTAACTTGAGCTTAATTAGTTAGAGTATTAGAAGCCTACAATTATTAACTAGGATTGATTAAAGTTTATTGGCATAAAGCTAATTAGATTTGACTAGCTTACCTAAAAAACAATAATAATATAAAGTCATGAAAATACCCTTATAGATAATGCAGGGCATTACATTATATTTCAAAGATTATAATATAAAAAAAGCTGACTAACTTTCCACATTGAGGGATCCACATCCACACTTTAATATATTGTTTACATGTTATACATAAAGATATAAATTTATATATATGTTTTATTTTAATCAATAACAATATAAGTGAAAGACTATTGTAAAAAAAATCTTACTAATTTTCTACATTTAGGGACAATGGAAAGAGTTGTATACATAATTTTAATATGTTGTGAAATTGAGAAATAGAACCAAGACACCGTCGACCCAATAAATAAAATTAAAGTAGAGAGAAAACATGAGGAATTTCCACCTGAATTTCTATTGTATTTGGGAGAGAAAGTGTAAAATAATTTGGTCCTCTTTTTGGTGTATTTTACACACAGAATTCACCCCCTTTTATAGTATACCACGTAGGCATACACATTAGTGAGTAAGGGATATGGACAACATTTGTTATCTTGATTGTGTTATAATAAATAGAGGACAAGTGTGTTGGTGTGTGCTCGTTATTTATATGATATATGCCTCGTTAAAACCTTACTAGGAAAAAGACCCGATCAGAAAAAATCCTACTAAAGGAAAAAGAGTACATATTTCATATAATTTTAATAAACCAAAAAATACAATGTACTTGCTCCCCTTATGGAAACATCACTTTACATCTCTGAGTCGCTGCATTCACAATATTGTATATCAAATTTTCAAATGTTGTAGTAGGTAATGCTTTTGTAAATATATTTGCCAGGTTATCATTCGAACAAATTTGTGGTATATTCATGTCGCCATTTTCTTCCAGACCACAAGTGTTGAACGTGAAATATGCTTTGTTTTATCCCCTTTAATATATCCTCATTTGATTTGAGATATACATGTTGTGTTGTCTTCGTATAATATTGTTGGAAGATTTTTACTACAAGACAAGCTGCATGTTCCATCTCAACATGATTTGAAAAGGTCGTTGTTATTGTCTGTTTCACCGATCTCCATGATATAGCTAGCTAGTAAAAAATCGGGTTTTAATGACAGACATTGCCCGTCATTGAAGGGAAACGATGTCGAACATGCGTCCGACATCTTTTCGAGTGTTATTGTAACTTTTTATGTCAGGCGGGTATGAATGACGACTTGGACCCGTCATTGTAGGTGACGATGGAAACAATGACGGTCACTTATGATGTCGGTCATGGCCTGACATCTATTCTTGTGTTATTGTAGCATAATGTCGGTAATTAAATGTTCGTCATTGAATGTCCGTCATTAAATGTTTGTTTTCAATGGCTGGCAATGACCGTCATTGCTTGGGTAATAATTTAATTAAAAAAAATTGTTGGTTGCTCATGTAGGCTAACCAACAATCTTTCTCAATTTCTTAACCTAGGCATAAATCTTAATAGTCTTCTAAAATTTGCAATTACTTACTCAAAACGCATGTATAATATAAACAACAACCTTATTCTTCTTTATACATAACTCAATAGAAAATAAAGATTTACTACTCATTCATCAAACATAACTCAAACTAAAAAACATGTGTAACCACCTCTTTTACATAATTCGATAGACAATAAAGATTCAATTTTAATTCATCAAACATAACTCAAACAAAAATGTCAGAATTTTAGCACGACCTTTGTTCAAATATCCTAAAATTACATCTGCTAACTCATAAACCTTCGAAGGATTACACCCTTCGGTAGACCATCCGTGGAGAATTTGTAGTTGCAACCCATTGTATTCTCCTCATATAATGCCAATTAATGAATGATATATTCCTCTGTACAAAGCAAAAGACTCTCTTGTAGAAAAGTCGATCTGTTACATATTGCTGAGCATAAATATAAATGGACATCAAAAGATAAGACTAAGCATCAAAATTAATCCAAATAGAAAAAAAAAATGTTCCAACAAACAGAAAGTCCATTAAGAAATGTGCTGACAAATGCATGAGAAGAGGGTAAAAGTAAATTATAGAAACATACACTGATCATAAAGTTGATTCATATAATTCGGGGTTGATCCAACCCAATAACAATTCAACTGGATTTGCATATCTAGTCATAGACGATTGAGAAGATGCATCGAGATTTTTGTATCCAACAAAATTCCTGCAAGCTAGAACAAAGGAGATGTATGTTAGAAATTAAACCTCAAAGAATGCTTCTCTCAAAATCTGTTTCAAGAAAATGTACAATCCCAACCAGGTACAATGACTAAATAAGAACAAATGTTCTGTACAGCAGAAATTAGGTTTGAAGTAAATGATAGGCATCTTCATAATAATAATCAGTTAGAAGGGTGAAAAGGTTCACAGTATAAATAAAGAGAAAAAATAGCCTGTTTTAGTGGCATAACCTTGTCAATGGCATATTTTCATCAATTTGCTGCAAGTACAACCATTCTATTAGCTCTTACTTTTGCAAGAGCCAAATATCCGTTAAGTGTTTTCATTTCTTCCTAAAGGACACAGAAATAAATGTCAAATATTTTTGTAATGCACTACGAGGTTCAAAATAAGTAGTACATGCATGTCAAGCGTTTCCTTTGCTCTAAATCTCATCACTTGCTTCTATTAATATCTCGACGGTTCCCTACCTGTGAACAAAATAACATCTCAATTGGATATTGTATTATTAAATCACAAAATTAACCAAACAAATATAACTTTAATTAACTTTAGCAGATAAGGACCATTCAATTAACTTTTGCACATAATTAAACAATTCTCTATCTCTCTACAAGTTAAATTCAATGCTCCAATAATTCACTACTATAATTAGAGCAGGGCATTTGATATAGTTCTTTTCAGATGATTAAGGATGCAACTCACAAAAGTCATGATATCCTACCATCTTTACTACATAACGAGCTTAAGGAATCTCCAATAATATACTTTCATACAAAATTGTAAGATATCTTTTGTTTTTCCGTAAAAAACCATAGTAATAGTTGGGATATGGAAGACATTAGAAATAACAGTGTACGCTACCATTGTGAAGAAACATTCGCAATCAGTAATGGCGTCAATGAAAAGCAGTTCGTATAATATACAAAAAAAAAAAAACAGCAAACAAAAATAGCCACTGAATTTATAACATGCCGAGGAAGCAAATATAGCAAGGAAATTTCTCAATTATACTTCTAATTTTAAAAAAATCATATCAAATCTTAATCGCAAAAGCTTGAGAACTCCTCAAACTGTTCTCAGATACCGAAACAACATTATTTCCTCCGTCAAGAACACCATTGCCAAACATTCTCAAGATCTTGCATATTAAAAAAGTGAACAAACAAAACCCCAATAATATAGAAAAGAATAATTTATAGTAATGAGAAATATGACGTATTCTCATTAACAAGATAAAATAATACATCAGAGGTCTATATATATATGTACAAAGACTAAGCTCACTATATACAATGTGAGCATAACTGAATACATAATAGATTAACCAATCTAGGTAATAGTAATAACAAGTTTAACCTCTAATACTCCCCCTCAATATGTTCAAAAAAGATCTAAAAGACCTATCTTGGACATAAGAAATCGAAAAACAGAGAAGACCAACGACTTGGTAAAATCATCTGCTAGCTGATGAGTGGAACAAACTGGTAAGAGGTGAAAAAAACCATCTGGCACACGATCTCGAACAAAATGACTGTCCAACTCTATATGTTTAGTGCGTTCATGAAACACCGGGTTAGTAGCCAAGTGAATTGCTGCTTGGACAGTAACTTGCAAGTCTTGAAGCAAATGAGAAAGCCATAGAAGTTCACAAGAAATAGCAGCCAAAGACCTGTATTCGACCTTAGCAGAAGATCGTGATATAGTAGTTGGCTTTTTAGACTTCCAAGAAATCAACGATGTTCCCATAAACACACAAAACCCTATAGTAGACCGACGAGTATCAAGGCAAGAACCTCAATCAGCATCTACATAAGTACGTAACTGAAAAGAATAAATGGCATAAAGGAAGACACCTTGCCGTGGGGCCCTTTTAGATAATGCAACAAATATAAAGCTGCCTGATAGTTAGTAGTAGAGGGCTTAGAAACAAACTGGTGCCGATGTACAGCATATGTGACGCCAGGCCTCGAGATAGTAAGATACAAGAGTCTACCAATGAGTCTGCGATAAGAGGTGGAATCATGTAGAGGACTCCCATCAACAAGACGAAGCTTTGTGGAGGGATCCATAGGAAGAGCTGTTGGTTTACACCCAAGCAGACCATACTCCTCGAGAAGAGTGAGGGTATAATGCCTCTAAGACAAACAAATACCCTTGGCAGTTCGAGCAATTTCAAGACCAAGAAAGTATTTCAATGAGCCAAGATCTTTAAGCCAAAACCGATCATGAAGTAGAGTCTGCAGATCACGAATAACAGAGATACTAGCCCCAGTAATAACTATATCATCCGCATATACAACCAAATCCACAAAAGTATCACCATGGCGACGAATGAAAAGAGAGTAATCAGACTTGGACTGCCGAAAACCAAGGCCTTACAAAATGGTGGAAAACTTGGCAAACCACTGACAGGAGACTTGTTTCAAACCATATATAGATTTATTCAACCAACAAACCAAACGCTCCCCTTGAGGACACGAAGTAAAGGGAGGTTGATAGCCAAGCGGTAAGTCCATGTATACTTCCTCAGCCAGATCACAATGGAGGAAGGCACTATTAAAATCCAACTGAAAGAGAGGCCAAGATTTGGATACTGCACGAGTGAGAAGAACTTTGATAGTGACCATTTTAGCCACTAGAGAAAAAGTCTCTATGAAGTCGAATCCTTCTTGTTGAGTGTATCTCTTGGCCACTAGACGAGCCTTGTAACGTTTGATTAAACCATCAGATTTAAGTTTGACTTTATAAATCCAGCGACAACTGACAGAGTGGCGATGATTAGGAAGGGAAACCACAGTCCAAGTGTGATTATCAGTCATAGCTTGCAATTCATGGCTTCACGCCAATGAAAATGACAAATGACTTGGTGATAAAATTGAGGCTTATATGTAGAGGAGACATTTAAAACATAATGTCGATGAGCAGAAGAAAGCCGTGAATATGATAAATACTGCTGTAAGGGATGCCTTGTAGAAGCGGGGATGGCAAAGAGTTAGTCAAAAGACTACAATGAAAATCCTGTAAATATGAAGGCATTTTGGAAGGCCTAGTAGAACGCCGAGGGACAATATCCAAAGGTACAATTGAAGATCCTGTGTTAGGCATAGGTGTAGACACACTAGGTGTTGTGTTAGGCATACATTCAGACACAACTGGCATGGATGAAGACCCATCAGCACTAGGCACAGTGGCAGGAGCACATGGCTCAATGGGAACAGTAGGGGAAATGACAGTAGTAGGTACGACCGTTGGTATATCGATATCAACATTAGTCATATCAATATGATCAGCAGGCATATCAATTCAAAAATCAATGACATTTGGCAAAACCAAGTCTGGAAAAGGGTCAACTGATACATCATTACTCGAGGATTCCAAAAATGGGAACTTAGTTTCATTAAAAATCACATCACGAGAGAAACAAGCATTGAGTTTGAATATGAAATAGTCGATAACCTTTTATCCCTGGTGGATAGCCAAGAAAAACTACCACACGAGATCTAGGTTAAAACTTTGTGCGATGAAAAGCTAAGGTAGAGGCATAGCACAAAGATCAAAAGGTTCTCAAAATGGAGTAATCAGGATCAGTTTTATACAGGACTTGAAAAGAAGACTACCATTTCCAAACAGGCAAATGAGTCCTATTAATAAGGTATGCAGCTGTAAGAACACACTCACTCCAAAATTTGAAAGGAATCCTTGACTGAAAGTACAAGTCCCGAGCAACATTCTAGAGGTGTTGGTGTTTACGATCAACAACGGAATTTGTTGAGGTCTCTCAACACATGAAAATTGATGAATGACACCTTTGGAAAGAAAAAACTCCTTGAAAATAAATTTTGGTGCATTATCAGATCTAAAAGCCTTGATACTGACACCAAATTGAGTCTCAACAAATGTGAAAAAATGAGGGATGATATTCAAAACATCAGACTTGTGACGAAGCATAAATAACCATGTATATCTAGAGCAGTCATCCACAATGGTGAGAAATAAACGATATTAAGCATGCGAAACATGAGAAAATGGTCCCCAGACATCAGCATGTATTAAATAAAAAGGCTTGTTTGACAAATGATTATTTGAATGAAAAGACAGCCTCTTTTGTTTGGCTAATGGACATACATCACATGAATCAGTAAGAAAATCCTCCAGTGAATAATTATCAAGAGCTAACACACTCTTTAAAGCTTGTAATCTAGTAAAGGATGGATGACCAAGACGATTATGCCAAACATCAAATGAAACAAGTGTAAAAGCAGAAACACAAATAGACTGGGAAGTAGAGGAATATTCTGAAGTATTGTCAAGTAGGTAAAGGCCATGACACAATCTACCCCTATCAATCGTCTTCGAAATGGACTTGTCCTGGATAATGCAAGTGTCGTTAGTGAATTCTACTGATAGAGAAGGCATGTCCCTCAACAATACACTGACTGAGATGAGGTTGAAATAAAACTCAGGAATGTATAAAACACCATGTATAGACAGATGACCAGATAACCGTACAGAACCATAGTATTCAACCACAAATCGAGGTTTATTTGGCAGATTCACATGGACAGGAGAAATCTTGTGTATTTTATCAAACAATTTGCGACAACCACATATATGTGCATATGCACCAAAATCGAGGATCCAAGATTGAGTATCAGTACCTGCTGTGTAAGAGGCAGTAGTGTCTGTGTCAGCAACAAATTTGCCAGTTGAAAGCTGAGATTGATGTAATTGAAAAAGTTGTTGGTAGTGGCTAATAACATGAGAATTCGCATGTGAAGCGGCTAGGGCAGAGAATTTAGAAGACTTCGAAGCACTAGGATTCTGAGATCCAGGTGAAGACCGCTGACCACTTCGATAGCAGGCGGATATCCATGTAACTTGTAGCATCGATCAGCAGTGTGACCAATGAGTCCACAGTGAGAACAAACTGGATGGTCTTTGCGTACCTTCTGATTCGTCACATAATTAGTGGCTTTCGAAGGTGGTTTAGATGCAGAGTGTTGAGCAACCAGTGCAAAGGAAGGAGAAGTAGGAATCGTAGCTGAGGTGCCAATCGATCTTTGCTGCTCTTTCTGTCGAACTAATGATAAAGCTTTATTGACGGATGGCGACAGATCCATGAATAATAACTCTGCTCGAGTTGAAGCGTAGAACTCATCGAGTCCCATGAGCAAATTGATAATGTATTTCAGTTGTAGAAACTCAGAAACAGACTTAGCACCACCACATGTGCAAGTACAAGTGCAAACGGGACGAAATTGATGCAATTCATCCCAAGCAGTCTTCAACTTGGTGAAGTATAAACTCACCGATTGCTGCTCTTGAGTTATAGTAGCCAGATCACCTTTGAGTTGAAATATGCGTGGACCATTGCTCTTCTAGAATCTCTCCTTAAGATCGAGGCAAATATCCCTAGCAGATTCTAAAAACAAGATGCTTGCAGAAACATCCTTCGAAACGGAATACAAGATCCACGCAATAACCGCATGGTTATTGCGAATCCATGTCGGTAGAAGATCACTGGTGGGACACTCAATAAATCCGTCAACGAAACCTAATTTGTTTTTTACTGATACGCGATTATCATAGATCGGCTCCATGATGTATACTTTTCCTCTGTCAGAACTTGATTCACAAGAACCAATCCAGTATTATCTATATGATGGAGATAATACAAATTTGTAGCAGCCTCAGAAACAGATTGAGGCATAATGAAAGAAACTTCCGGTGAATTAGAAGGAGAGTCGATGGGAACATCGGAGGATATGGAGACGAAGAAAAATCGCGAAAAACAAAGAAAATGTAAAAAAAATGGAGCGGAGTCAAAATTTATGTGATACCATTTTAGTAATGAGAAATATGACGTATTCTCATTAACTTGATAAAATAATACATCAAAGGTCTATATGTATATACAAAAGACTAAGCTCACTAAATACAATGTGAATATAACTGAATACATAACATAACAATTACAAATTAACCAATTTAGGTAACAGTAATAACAAGTTTAACCTCTAATAATAATACTAAAATGAATCACCCAAAAATTGAGCAAAAATATGAGAGATAGAGATGGAGAACTAACGAGTAGGGGCATGCCAAATCTCATCTCCACTTGCTTTCCAAGAAAACCCAACCTACCCTCTTGGTTTTGGTTTTTGTATTAACACACGATATTCTCCCACCAAATCGAGATTCAATCTCCATTATTCCCCCAAATCTTGTTTTAATCCCATAAAGTGGGAGGAAGTTTAGGGAGATTATCGTATTGATTAATTAGATAAAAGAGATCAAATCCTAGGTTAGCTGCCCCAACAACACTATGAATCAAAGTATTAAACCAACAAATACATGGAGAGGGAGTGTAAGACATAAAGGAACAAGAGAGGATTGAATGGAAATGGAATTATCATTGCTTAAGAATAAAGCATGAAACTAACCAACTTCATTTGCAAGAACCCTACTGTCTATTCGTCGCTCGTAGTCACCAAATCGAGCCTCACTAACCGCGGATCGTCCCTCTCTATTGCTAGATCCTTGTTTGCTCACTTCCCAAGGCAATGGAGCTGCGCACAACAATGGAGAGTTTTGTGTAGCAAAGGGGTGAGATGTAGAAATTTTGGGAATGTAAAATTTTGATGGGGTGAAAATTTAAGTTAGGGTTAAAATTGGTCACTTTTAGTATCGGGACCAGCCTAACGTTAAAAGTAGACTTACAATGACGGGCAACGCCTGACATCGAAACTTAAAAAAAAAATCAAATATAATTTTAGCTTTTCTCTTACATTGTCCGACATTGTTTCCTCCGTATTTTTTTGTTCGACATTAAAACCTCCGTGTTTTTTTTATCCGACATTGTCTGATATAAGTACTTATGAACAAAGATTACATGGACTAATCAAGATTATTAATCTTGTTAGGACTTCTCTCCCAAAACAGATGCTCAAACATGGGACGACACACAACTCTTAAACCATTCGACCCTCAGTCCCTCAGGAGTCACGCCACATAGTCGGTCAGATGAATAATCACACTCAAACAAAAATATTTGGCACCCATATTTTTCTAGAATAACCATCCGTTCCTATTTTCATGTCCTGTCGGATAGAAAGAAAATGAAACCCCAAAGAGCCCTACATTTCGTTACTCGAAAATCGTTTGGCAAACTCCAATCAAGGAATTCGTAATCTCTTGAATGTTCAATTCGACTCGTCGTCCCCTCTGGAAATTAAAATTATGGTGGGGTCATAGACAACTCTCAACGAGGATGTTGAGACTTTTCGAGTAATGGGCATCTTGGCATTGTAATAAACTGCAGGTCGGTCGTGTTTAAGGAAAAATTCTAAGTACTCGAAGTTTATGAGTAGGAAAGAGAAATGTAGAAAGAGAGATTTTTTTTTCTTAATACAGAGTCATCAAACTTTTAGTAGTGGTGAGCACGAAGATAAGTGCTTACCAGTAAGTACCTAAATATTTTAATTCACTAAACAATCACCGGTAATGTTAGGTATATGGAAAAGATGGGCATAATAGTTGGTTTTTTTATTTGATGGCTAGTAGAATTCAATTCTAGTGATGCCCATTTTTTGGAAAGGGATGAGAAATTTTTTTTTCTTGGACTTAAATATGGGGATGTAATAAAATCATTAAAAAAAATCGAAGATCGAGAATGTATTCCTCGCCGTGTCTATCTCTTCGAATTTTTTAATTATTTTATTTTTATAGATTAATAAAGATTTATATAAAATTAACATGAATAAAAATAATTCATAATCTCTTATTTTAATTTTTAAAAATATGTATTTTATATGTTTTTTAAAAATGAGTTAAAGAAACCATTAAAGAAAGTAAAAAGAAAAAGTAGGAAGACACATTTGTAGAGAATCCTCAAATTTGCATTCATTCCTCTAAATTGAGGGCCATGGGAATTAAAATTGAAGGGTAAATATAGTTTCTTGCCAAATTAAAATTTTTTGTAGATTTTAACTCAAGTTATTTTCAATATTAATCAATTTGGGATATTTTCATGTCGACTTGGTAAATCTTCTTATTCAGGCAGGTTTGGTCTGCAACATAATGATACTAGTCCAAATATGGGTTTGAATGTAGGACAAAAAATATGTAAGAAACAATGTCCACAAAAAAAAAACACCGATGAAACAATGTCGGACAAGGTAAAAAAAGCGCTAAAATAAAAAGTTATTTTCTTCAAATTTCAATATCGAGCCTAGCCCGCCATTGTAAGTATGCTTTTAATGTCGAGCTGAGCTCGAAATTAAAAGTGACCAATGACGGTAAAAAAAATTTCATGACGGGCAAAAAAGAAAACACGCGAAAATTAGTGAAAAAACATTAAGCTACAATGTTGGTCCATGACAAACGATTATATGTGGTATATAAAATTGGTTTCTTTCCTCCTTACCCTAGCCACCCAATCTCTTCTTTCTTTCAAGGTTAATCTCTTTCTCCCTCTCTCTAATCTGTGTAGCAGATACCCTCTGTTTGGGATTTTGGAATTAAAATAAATGAAATAGCGCAAGTGTACACCCGTTACATGTAGTAAAACTGAATGAGTATTCCGAGTATCGATCCTAAGGAACAAATTAAGCCTTATCAATGAAAATGATGTCAATAGGTGACTTTGAAATTGAATTTGGGGCAAAAAATATCAAGGATAATGTTGGTTTTGGTATTTTAAGACTCAATGAATAAACCCAGTCCAATTACTTCAATGTAGCTAAAAACACAACGAATATTTCCAACTAGGCGCCACGCGCGTCTGAATATTTTTCATCAGTTTTGCTTCGTCATCTTCTTATGTTTAAGTGATTTTGATGGTATAAGTTCATCCCTAATACGTCTATTCGAAAATTGAACTTAATTTGATAAAAACCAACTGTAACCTTAGGTCAAGGTCCTATGTCTAGGCTACCCGAGCGAAATCTTTATGTCTAAAGTATTTCTCTTCAAAGTTAAATCATTAAAGCTGTGGAAATGTATCAACCCTTTAAGTATTGATGCTTTGTTAAAAAATTAATTGGCCGAAACAAGTTTTAACTTTGTAAAACAACCTTAAGTGATAAAAGAAAAGAAAAACAACTTTTGCTTTGTTCGATGTTAAAAACTTTAGCTAATTATCCATAACCGAGCTTGGGAAAATAAATTTAGCTCATAACTATAAAGGAAACATAGAATTGAACATTAATGTAAATAAGAGACATTATTAAAAGATGAATATAACTAAAACAAGCTAAAAATGGTAGGGTTGTAACCTGAATGACCTTAACCCGTTCTCTTTCAAGACTGGGAAGCACTACTCAGTCAATTCCACAAGATTGTGTGATTACACCTTCGAAGATAAATAAAGATGAACTAGCTTGCTGGAATTTAACTTAATAAGATGAAAAGTTTACAATTGAAAAGTAACAAGCTAAAAAAACAAAGAATGAACTGGTCAAAATAAACAACAACTACAGAACTAAAGGAAAATGTAGTAGATTGAAACTAAAGCGAGGAAGGGATTCAAACTCACAACCTCATGGTTGGAGGTATATGTTAATTATTACCGCTGAACTATGCTCGTTTCGACGAGATTCTTCCTTTTAAAACATCTTTAAGTTGCTTTGTTGTTGAATTAGCCATCATCAATGCATGGAAGACACGTGGAGGGGCTGGGGAAGCTTCACAACACACAAAAACTCGCGTTTTACATTAAGGGCATTCTCAGAACTGGGCAAGGCACCAGATGCCTCTCTCAGATTTTTCCTGCACAAAATCGTAATTTCCATTAGAAATCAACTCTAAATGATGTAAAAATGTCATATATGCATATATAACCCAAGATAACTTCGAAATAAAGGTTTTGGACACTAAAGTAAGCTTAGAATAAGGTTTAATGTAAAACGATAGAAAACAACACCTAACTAGTTCTTTTTTACCATTATAAACAAGGGAAATCACCCTCCCTCGTCTCTTATTCTCCAACGAGTGCAGTGGTGACCGGAGCCATACCCATGAGAGCAAAAAATTCGACCAAGAAGTTTTATATGTGAAAACTTCCTGATGGTCTAAAATTTCCATCCATTGAATACAACATTGAACTTTGTTCAGGTTGTTGATTTAATTGTATTATTGGATAGTCGTGCAATTACTTAGAATCTTCTGAGGGCGTACTATAAGAATTTGAGATTGCTAAAGCCTGAAGTGTCAAAAATTCACGTTCTAGACATGGGCAACCAAAGATGGTTATAAATTTCATATCCATAAATTATATATCTTAAAATCTTATTACCACCTGTTACCTATTAAGAAAGGAAAATAATTCTTACTTCCAAATAATTTATACAAGACTATAAATAGGAGCTACAAAGAAGAAAAGAAAAGAAATTGTTTCCTATTAGGATAAGAAAACACTTACCTATTAGACCAAGGAAACTAACCTATTAAAACATAAATACAATAGGAAATTAAAAGATAATATAATTTAACACTCCCCTAAAGTTGGAGAATGAATATTTTCCATTCCCATCTTGTTAATCAAATGCTCAAAGTTGTTGTTGTTCAATCCTTTAGTAACGATATCAACTATTTGATTATTTGTTGGTACAAATGGAGTACATATGAGACCGATGTCTAACTTCGCTTTTATGAAGTGTCTATCAACTTCAACATGTTTGATTCTATCATGTTGAACTGGATTATGTGCAATATTGATGACATGTTTATTATCACAATAAAGTTTCATAGGCATTTCCCATTGAATTTTCAAATCTTCTAAAATAATCTTTGTCCACAGTAATTCATAGTTGCTGAATGTCATTGCTCTAAAATTCGCTTTTGAGCTCGATCTTGCAACTACATTTTTTTTTTTTTACTTCTCCATGTCACTAAGTCCACCTAAGAAAGTACAATAGCCAGACGTAGATTTTCTATTGTCTATCGATCCTGCATAATCTTCATCTGTATAAACTTCTAGATTGAGTTTCTCGCCTTTCTTAAACAACAACTCTTTCCCAATGGAGTTCATCAAATAGTGAAGTATTCGGTACACAGCTTGAAGATGAACTTCTTTTGGACTATTCATAAATTGATTATTCATATACAATACTGGTCTCGTATGAGAAATATATATTAATTTTCCAACTAACCCCTAGTACGTTTCCTTATTTACTGGAGGACCCTCTTTAGATGCACATAATTTATGGTTTTGATCAATTGACGTTCCCCTTGGTCCGCTGCCAAGCTTTCTTATTTCAGAAAGTAAGTCAATCGCATATTCTTGTTGTGATAAGAATATGCCTTGTTTAGAATAGGCGAAGTCTATCCCAATAAAATATTTCAGCTTTCCTAGTTCTTTAACTTCAAACTCTTGGATCAAACAATTTCTCAATTTATCTTGTTCATTATTATCATTGTAGTAACAATAATATCGTCGACAAAAACAATTAGTGTTGTCACTCCCCTTGTAGTAGAATGTTTTATAACGTATGATCTCCTTCACATTGTTTATAGCTCATATTCCTCATAAATTGAGAAAATCTAGCAAACCATGCCTAGGACACTGCTTTAATCCATATAACGTCTTTTAATTTACAAAATTTATTTCATGCTTGCTCATACCCAAGTGGAATCTCCATATAAATTTCTTCTTCAAGATCACGATGTAGGAAAAATTTTTTTACATCATATTGTAACATGATGCATCCATGATTGTACTGTGTTCATCTTGCCAACAGGCATAAAGGTTACAAGGTAATCAACTCCATATGTTTGAGTATATCCCTTAGCAACCAACCTGCGTTGTACCTCTCAAGTGTTCCATTTGCTTTATACTTCATAGTATATATCCATCGACACCCTACGACTTTCTTATCTTTAGGCATCGTAACCAGCTCCCATGTTCTATTTTTCTCTAAAGCCTGCATCTCAAGATTCATTACTTGCCTCCATTCTTCATGTTGTATTGCCTCTATATATGTTTTTGGAATATTTACCCAAGTAAGATTAACCATAAAACTTTTGTACTAACTTGAGAGTTTGTCATATGATACAAACTGAGACAATAGAAACTGAGTACAAGTTCGTTTTCCCTTCCTTAAAGCAATCGACAAATCCAGGTCTGACTAATCATTAACAGAAATTGTAATGTCCGACTCATCATTAGCGGATACTATAATGTTTGATTCATCATTAGCAGTTACTATAATATTTGATTCGTCACTGATTCTTTTCTCGTCACGGTTTGGTACAGATGATGGCAATGGATTTAATACAGGAAATGTGAGGTTGATAATGGGCAAATCCTTATCTTCCAACAATATTTCCTCCCCCTGAAGATAAGGTGAGGTAAAGAAGTTGGTGTCTTCATAAGAGGTGAAATCAGCAGAGATGAAGAACCTTTTTGAAGGAGGGTGATAGCATTTATTCCCTTTTGAGTGTTCGAGTATCCTACAAAAATACAGTTGAGAGCTCGTGGATCAAGATTACCTCGCTAATGACTGTGAATATTAAAGGCTACATAACCAAATACTCGAGGAATCAAGTTATTTGTCATTCGAATATCAGGATAATAGGATATTCATAGGAGTTTTCTAGTCTAGAGTAATAGATGGTAAACGATTGATTAAATAAGTGGCTGTTAGCATAACTTATCCCCAAAAGGATTTAGGAATATTTCTTTGAAAAACAATGGCATGTGTCACAGAAAGAATGTGACCAATTTTTATTTCGGCCACTCCATTTTGTTGATGAGTGTCCACACAAGATGATTCATGGATGACCCAATTTTTTGAAAGAAGGATGTTAAGTTTTGATTGAAGTAATATCGAGCATTCTTAGAGCAGGATCGTTTAGGTTTGATTCCGAATTGGTTTTCTATCATATGAAAGAATGTTTGAATAGTAGAACCAACATCAGATTTTGTTTTAAGAGAAAACCCATGAGACTTCAGTACAATCATCAAAGAACACAATAAACTAGCAAAATTTGTAAACATTTGGCACATTAGAGGGACTCCAAACATCAGTATGAATAAGAGAGAAAGGAGCTGATATCATTTATTATTTCTAGAGGAGGGTACACGATTGTGTTTAGCAAATTCACAAACTTCGCATTGAATTGACACAGGATTAAGATTTTGGAATAAATCCGGAAACAAAATTTTAAGAGTTCGAAATGAAGGATGTCCTAGTCTATAATAGTTCAACAAAAGTTTACTTGAAGGATGATGAGTGTGTGACGTGAAGGAGATTGGAATACGATTCTGACCAACAGGTTCATCAAGATAATAAAGTCCATTTTTTTAGTTAGCAAGTCTGATCGTCTAAAAAAAAAAATACATTTTCTGAGCAAGGAAAGAAAATAAACTTAAGCATTAATATCTTATGATTTGAATTAATGCATAGTGAAGTGAGGCAACAACCTGAATAATGAGAGTGAGTTGCCTCTTAAACTTTCAGTAAGTATGATTGAGACTCCTACAACACATTTTATTCCTTGTTTTTCGATTCCGCAATATAAATCGAGTCCTATTAATGGTCATGGACATAAAACCTTGGTTCATCGTAAATGTTCTATAGGATACATTTTAACTATTTCATAGAAGGCGATTCACCT
Organism: Momordica charantia; assembly: GCF_013281855.1. Taxonomy (NCBI): domain Eukaryota; kingdom Viridiplantae; phylum Streptophyta; class Magnoliopsida; order Cucurbitales; family Cucurbitaceae; genus Momordica; species Momordica charantia. The sequence goes on from NW_028275160.1 coordinate 14,681,518, forward strand.
TCACAATCACGTTATTGCTTCATCAAGTCTATCACAGATAAACCACTCAAAATTTGAGCTATGAAGACTTCGTACATCATCCATCAAGTCCATACAGACCATCCAAATAAATGGCTATGGACTCTCACACTACATCACAACATAAGTGTGTTATCCATCAAGTCTATACAGACCACTTAAATAAAAGGCTATGGATTTTCACAGTACATCACACACTCTAGAGAAATAACTTCACCATTGAGCAACTATTTCACAGCTTCATTTCTCAGGTAAGTCTATCAATTTCTACTTATATATTTTCGACCATGAAGGTAGTTAAGAGAATTTAATTTTACATGATTATAACCATAATTAATTATTCTACCAATAATTAATTTAATTTCATATAATCATGACAATAAACTTCACTAAGAAGATATTTTTCCACTGTTTGCTAAATAACTTAAATAGCAACATCTCATCGTTAAATTACATTAGATGTAATTAACCATTCACATAAATTCACAACTTTTCACCTTCTATAATACTCATAATACTTGAAAAGAAAATAAGACGACAATTATGCACCTTATAATGTACAATTTATTCATTTTGAGATCATAAACATGAAGGGATGTGAATCTCGGAGCGGAAGCAGATTTTTGTTGCTGATTTCCGGGATACAAAATCGAATACAAAGTAGGAAAATACAGAGGAAACTTTACCCTTGAAGAACGTTTCTTCAACGAGTTTCCCTCGAACACCACCACTATGCCTTCCTCGCTATCCTCTTGGGTCTCGGGATTGTGCTGGTGGGAGCAATCCTTGATAGAAGAGAGGGAGAGTTTGAGAGAATTTTTTAGAGAAAACCAAAAACTGGACGTTCTTCTTCTGTGTTCTGTATTTTGCAGAATTGCAAAAACAAAACAGCAGCAGTGACGTGGGGTAACTCCCCACGTCACACTAACCTCCCACTCCCCTGCAATTTTGCAGGGGAGTTTAATATTATTAATATTAATAATATTAATAATATATATACATATATTTATATAATATATAATAATAATTAGAATATATATATAATAATTAATATATATATATAATTAATTAATTAATATAATTAATTATTAATCTAATTAATAATTAATAAATATATATATACATAAATAATTAACACTTAATTATTTATTACAAAATTAGAATCATATTCTAAAACATTGCTCTCGTATAACCTATAGTTTTAATGTACATCTTATGCACATTATTTTTAACCTATAGTTTTAATATGAATCTAATTCATATTAATTTTATTTGAATCTCATTCAAATAATATCCCTCATAATATATAGTTTTAATTTACAATTAACTATATATTATAATGTATCAATATACATATAATCCCTTAAGTAATTTAAACAATTGAAATTCTTCAAAAAAGTTTGATCCTCGTTTTACCCGTTATGAGCTAGCAAGGGGACCTAATGGACCTACAGATCCGTAGCTCCAACAATGCAAGATTAATCGGTCAAACTCATTGACCGAGTTAATCTAGATTCGTTAACTACGGGTCATTCCACTAAAGACCCGCAGTTGCACTCTTCTAACTGCAGAATGTTTTCGTGTCCATGGATATACGACCATTAATGACGAGTCAATCCTTCACGAGTGTTCGTAACTCAAGTTGGGTCAAATTACCGTTTTACCCCTGAGTTACTTCTTATTCCTTAAACCCCACTGCTCCTCTAATGAACAACTCGATAATGGTCCAACCAATAACCGAAAGTCCCTCTCGGCTAATGAGAGGGTGGGGCCCCTTGTTCAATTCCCGGAGTCAGCATTTAAGGGAACACTCATCTACTCCCCTAAAGTCGGGGAGGAGTGAATTCCATCTTGTGAAGTTATGTTCCCAGCTCCCCACTCGGTCTCGTCCCCAAAATGGTAGGAATGTTGAGTCGGCGACTCGGGCCACTCTCACCCATACAGATCAAAGAACGAGCCCTCACGGGCAGGAGTCCATAACTCACTCAGGATTGAGAATGAGTTGCCTGGTCATCCTAAGAAATGGCAATCTATTAGTTAACGGTGTTACATCTAAAGATTGCCTATTTCGCGGTCCGGTCTTATACAAACTCATTGTATAGGATACCCCCACTCGCATGTCTCCACACGAACGACTTGGATCGAGTCGTCTGTAACCTTTACAGAGCGGGCCGTATCCATAGTGTTGCCAGGACAAGGTACCCAACCTTATTCATATACTATAGACCCTTTAGGTTATTCACGGGATATTATCCACTCATATATCAGGGGTATATCAAATATATATCACGTATATCAACTATATACCCAGTATATATACTGTCCCGATTACATCAAAAATAACCTTGGATGTTTAGTTTATTGGATTTTGGACAATGCAAAACTATGATTCAACAAAAAAATTATTGAATAAAACTTTATTAAATAGACATTTGTTTTTACAAAATACAAACTACAAGTTTAGGGCAACACACCCAACAAGACATGCTCACAAAAATATTCATAACCAATAATTTTATATATTCAATAAAAGTAAGACTGTAATATTCAACTATAGTCAAAACATGATCTCAAACCACTACTAAATTAAGATAAACTTAAATTGAGATACTTTATTACCTCAATCTTCATCTTCATAATTTTAAGCTGCATCTGAAAAGAACTGTAGCAATTATTTCAATTATCATAAATAATTGCAAATTTTACAAAGAAGAAAATGCAGAAACTTGCTTTAGCTCATGCATAAAACTGTCAATAAATATCATGGTCAATTTATGACAATGATATGAGTTGAAAATTGTTAAAAAAATCTAATTAGAAAATTAAAAGATTTAAAAATTTTACACACATAATATAGGAAAAACCAACCTATATAAAACTTAATTATGTAGCGAGAAGAATAACACTCCAAATATTTCCAACTTAATTTTGACATAAATAATAAACATATTTATGCCAAATAATTTACGCATGAGAAAATTATATTATCATTATATCATTGTACAAGTCTCAATAATATAGAATACGAAATTCACCTGTTCAACCCTTTTTCCATCTTTCAAAATTTTCCGGTGGCATTTACGCATAATCCATTCCTGAAAATTATTTCTCTGCAAAGGTGTTGGGCCAATCGAGAATTCTGAAAGAAAAAATTGAAAGTAGAGAGATTATAAAATGTAAAGAAAATCTCACACATATAAACCACCAGAAGTACTATAGGTTTAGTATATGGGTTTCTCTATTTTATAATAGGACAAAAAAGAGACCCCTAACTTTTTATCTTCTCTTTTCCCTTTTTTCCTCTCCTTCTCATTCTCTTTCTTCCAGCCTATCATCATTCTTTTCTTTTCTTTTTTCTTTTCTTTTTTTCTCTCTCTCTTTTTTCCTCTTCGCCCCGTCATCATCATTTTTTTTCCATTCTTCTCTTTCTTTCTCTTCCTTTTTCTTCCAGATGCCCAAACGTTTCATTCTCCCTTATTTTTCTTTTATTCTCTTTTTGCTACATCGTCTCCCTTCTTTTCTTTTTTCTTCTTATTCTCAGCCACCAATGTCTCCACCACCATCGATCCTCTCTCACCGACAACTACCTTCGGCCACTGCGGATTAGCGGCTTCACCACGAGCGACGAGTGCACAGTAGTTGATGGCTACCCACCATGGCGACCCACGAACAGCGTCGAGCAAATCCGACGTCGAGCAGATCCAAGCTTCGGTGGCTGGAAGGTTCTTGATCGATGGACACTATGTGCGGTAGTGCACCCTACAGGCGACTCGATGGAGATCTACGAAACCATGACCTATGAACCATGGACATATCGCCCACGCTAGTAGACCCAACCTGATGAATCTAACTTCTGCAACAACCCAATCATATCTCCAATGGGAGGGAGTGAGGGGTGGCACCGGTGACCTCAACCGCATGCGTCGGCGACAACGATACATCGCCGAACAGATCCACGAGCAAACCAGATGCATGACTCACGTTCAGATCCATGCTATGGAAGGCGGCCCACGTGCAGATCTGCTTCGCAGACGATGGCCCATGTTCAGATCCGAGCAGTTGAAGGCGATCCACGGGCAGACCCGCTCCGTCGACTCGAGCGGTGGCATCTTCTTCACGAACAGTGCAACGGATCTGCAAAATCACACACAATAGCGACCAGCGTTTTGTTCCGTCCATATATACAACGCGACATGACGTCACGATGAACCTCAACCAATTTCAGTTACCGATTTTTGGATCGGATTTAGGTGTAAGGAGCTAGATTTTCGATCTTCCATTAGGCAAGACAAGATGTGGTTTGTACTGTGTAGGCTTTCAATGATGCAACCAAAGATGCCGCCTAGGAAGTGTTCTTCGGGCTTTCCCAAATAGTTGATTTCTACAAAAATAACTTAACATCAAAACCTTGAAATTAAAAACACCAATAATCTATCGAATTGCTTTCAAATTGTCAGAAAAATAGTAAGATTAAATAAAAAGATTGTTGTGCCATAGACAAAGCCACTGCCTTGAAAGCAATTTTGGCACAACCACGATGCTATATCGTACAATTACAGATTGCTCCCCAAGATTAACACAACTTCGAACTCAGGCATGCAGTTGTCTAGACCGAATGAAATCGATAAACGTGCTCAGAAAAGTTTTTTTCTATATTCTAAAACAAAAATAAGCCTTTATTTATATAGAAACAATATCCTATTTTTGGTGGTTTACAAAATAGTAAAGTTAAAAATAGCATACTTTAAACATATCAACTTTAAATTAGCTAGAAAACTAAGCTTTTTTAAGGACAAATTAGTCATTCCCAACACAATCAACAACTTTATCATAATTTATGAAATTTACCATGTACTCTTTCTCATCACCGTGTTTCACTAACTTATAAGTGAAACAATTTCCATCATGATTGACGCTTTCAATACTCACTAATAAAGATTCAAACAACTCATCTTGAAATTCTTGAAAATTAGCATAAGTATATACTCTATAGATGCTTTGATAAGCGCCAAGGTTGCTCGTGTTTACAAAGCTAGAGGTCCTTCTAGGATCCTTGCAAACATTCACAAAAACGACTAACTTACCGAATGATTCCAACCAAGAGTATGGTTAGAAGATGAATCACTCTTAGATCGGACTTAGAATCTACGATAGACACTCCTAGATCCTAAGACGACTCACTCCAGAATTAGCTTGATCGAGACTAATCCAATGAATCGGTTTAACGTCAAACCTAAAGCAAGATTTGAAAGAAGCAACACCAAAAGTGTTAAGGAACAAAAGTTCTTAAATTTCAATATGTTTTTTTTAATCTCCCAAAACAAGGTGATTACACGCCTTTAAATAGGCCAAAGGGTCGTTCAACATGAGGAACACCAAAAGTCTTTCAAATCCTATTTAATGCAAATTGTAGAAAATAAGACATGCAAATTAAAACATGATTGCACATCAAACTAGACAACTAAATGTGAATCAAAAAACGTAAAATTGCTTTAAATTGTCTTGGAAATCACATGTAGGAGGCGCTTTACGTTTGGATGAGATTTGACAAGCTTTGACCTCACAAACTCCCAAGAGGTGCAATCTGCAAAGGCACCTGTTCACCAATCTGCACACTTTTTGTGTCCTCCGTGCCATCTCTCAAAATAGACAACTTTTCCCGTGCCATCTTTGCTCCATTCTCTTCTTGACTCATTAAATTAACATTGTAAAGAATTTTCGCCTCAGAAATCTTTGTCTCCTCGTGTGCATTAGCTAGCCTTTGAAGATGTATTATGAAAACCTCTTGAATCTTCTTTGCTTTGCTTCTTGTAATTGGTCCCTCGGGTACAGTCAATGCATCCGTGGTTGGATTTGCATCATCCCCCCTTTCTTTAAAAGGATTTGTCCCCAAATCAAGGTCTTCATTTCCTACATCAAAAGGAGTCAAATCAGCCACATTAAAAGTAGAACTTACATTATACTCACCTCGAAGATCCAATTTGTACGCATTGTCATTGATCCGTTCAAGAACTTGAAAAGGACCATCTCCTCTTGGTTGAAGTTTTGACTTCCTCTGATCTGGAAACCGTTCCTTTCGTAGATGAACCCAAACCCAATCACCTGGGTTAAAAATAACTTTCTTTCTCCCTTGGTTCTTGCGACTTACTAGCTTTCGATTCTTGTTCTCAATCTGTTCCTTGATCTCTTTGTGTAATGTTTTGATGTATTCGGCTTTAGACAAAGTTGCATCACTTGTAAACAAATTAGGTGGCAAAGGTGTTATATCTAAAGAAGTTAGAGGATTAAAGCCATAAACAACCTCAAATGGTGAACAATGGGTGGTGCTATGTACAGCTCTATTATATGCAAACTCCACAAAAGGTAGAGTCTCTTCCCAAGACTTAAGATTTTTAGAAATGAGTGACCTAAGCAAGGCCACTAATGTTTTATTAACCACCTCAATTTGACCATCGGTTTGTGGGTGACAAGTTGTAGAAAACAAAAGCTTGGTACCCAATTTGCCCCATAAAACTTTCCAAAAATGACTTAAAAACTTAGCATCTCGATCACTAACAATGGTTTTAGGAACGCCATGTAGTCTAACCACTTCCCTAAAGAAAAGATTAGCTATATTAGTAGCATCATCTGTTTTGTTACATGGAATGAAATGTGCCATTTTACTAAACCTATCAACCACCACAAAAATGCTATCATGATGTCTTCTAGTTTTTGGTAACCCCAAAATGAAATCCATGCTAATGTCAACCCACGGTTCACTAGAAACTTCTAAAGGTGTGTAAAGACTATGTGGTTGAGTCTTAGACTTAGCCTCCTTACATTTGAAACATTGATTGCACACTTTGTTCACATCTTTCCTCATTTGTAACCAATAAAAGTGTTCACACAACATGCTATATGTCTTAAATTCTCCAAAATGTCCCATAAGTCCTCCCCCATGAGCCTCCTTTACAAGCAACTCCCGAATGGAACACTTAGGAATACAAAGCTTACCTTTCCTAAAAGGCATACCGTCAAACACAAGATAATCATGTATATTTTTCCCTTCCAAACATTGCTCATACACATCATAAAATTCCGGTTTCTCAACTTTGTACAACTCAATCATATGCTTAAAACCAAGAATTTTTGCACTAAGTGAAAAAATAGAGCATACCTCTTTGATAATGCATCGGCCACTACATTGTCCGTACCTTTTTTGTAATGAATGACTTAAGGAAATGTCTCGATGAACTCCACCCATTTAGCATGCCTCCGATTTAACTTTGTTTGGCTTTTGAGGTGCTTCAAAGTTTCATGATCGGTATGGATAACAAACTCTTTTGGCCATAAGTAGTGTTGCCAAACTTGTAAAGCCCTCACAAGTGCATGGAGTTCCTTGTCATAAGTTGGGTAGTTAAGCTGTGTTCCATTTAGCTTCTCACTAAAGAACATGATCGGTCTTTTTTCTTGCATCAAAACAGCTCCTATACCTATCTCACTTGCATCACATTCAATCTCAAAAGATTTGTCAAAGTTAGGCAAAACAAGACAAGGTGCATTGCTCAATTTATCTTTCAATTCATTGAATGCATTTTCTTGCTTTTCTTTCCACTCAAATTTAGCATGCTTCTTAACAAGTTCATTTAACGGTGAGGCTATGCTACTGAAATCTTTAATAAACCTCCTGTAAAAACAAACCAACCCATGAAAAGACCTTACCTCAGTTGCATTGGTGGGTGTTGGCCACTCTCGAATAGCCTTTACCTTTTCCTCATCAACTTTCACCCCATCCTTTCCAACAATGAACCCTAAGAAGTTGACTTGGTCTTGGCAAAAACTACAATTTTTGAAGTTGGCATAAAACTTTTCTTCTCTAAGTTTTAGTAAAATTGTCTTGACATGCAAAATATGATCATTCAAGCTTTTTGAGTAAACAAGAATATCATCAAAGTATACAACAACAAATTTTCCAATGTATTCTCTCAAAACATGATTCATTAGCCTCATAAAAGTACTTGGTGCATTAGTAAGGTCAAATGGCATAACAATCCATTCATACAACCCAAACTTTGTTTTGAAAGCTGTTTTCCACTCATCTCCCACATGCATTCGAATTTGATGGTAACCACTTTTAAGATTTATTTTTGAAAACAGATTAGCACCATGTAATTCATCTAACATGTCATCCAATCTAGGAATAGGATGACGATACTTTACCGTGATTTTGTTGATGGCTCGACAATCAACACACATCCTCCATGTGCCATCTTTCTTGGGTACCAAAATTATCGGAACCGAGCAAGGACTCATACTTTCTCTAACATAACCTTTCTCCATGAGTTCTTCCACTTGCCTTTGAATCTCCTTGGTTTCGGTGGGATTGGTCCTATAGGCAGCCATGTTTGGGAGAGTTGCACCTGGTATAAAGTCAATTTGATGTTCAATCCCTCTAAGAGGAGGTAAACCCGTAGGTGCATCTTCATGGGGAAACATGTCATTAAATTCCTGAAAAAGAGACTTAAATGCACTTGGCAAAATATCATGAGATTTTGTTTCAATGGCTAAACACATACCTTTGCACATAAGCACAAAATGTGGCTCTTGGGTTAACAACACATTTCTCAATTCACTCTTTCTTACAATCAAACTCACATTCTTTCTTTTCAACTCATCTTCTTTTTCTTCTTGATTTTTACTCTCATTTTGCCTTTCACTCTTCTCTTTTTTTTCACTAGTCTCGCTTTTGCTCTCTTCTCTCCTCTCTTTTTCTTCAAATTCTTTTCTTTTCTTCTCTAATTTCAAGTGGTCACAATGTACTTCAAATGGAGACAACGGAAGTAAAGTAAATTTCTTTCCGTTCAAAGTAAAACTATACTTGTTCAACAGCCCATCATATGTGACCTCTTTATCATATTGCCATGGTCGGCCCAATAGTATATCCCCCGCATTCATAGGGACAACATCACAAAGGACTTCATCTTTGTATCTTCTCAATGTAAAAGGAATAAGAGCTTGGGAGTTTACCTTTAGTTCTCCTTTGTTTGTCAACCATTGAAGTTTGTATGGTTTTGGATGTGGACGTGTAGCAAGTTGAAGTCTCTTAACAAGAAGACTACTTACCACATTTGTGCAACTTCCACTATCAATCACCAAGCTACATGGATTTCCTTCAATTAAGCATCTTGTGTGAAACAAGTTTTCCCTTTGATCTTCAACTTTCTCTTCCTTGATTTGTACACTAAGTACCCTTCTTGTTATCAAGGATATGAAGTTACCTTCTTCAATATACTCTTCATCACGTTCTTCAAATTCTTCATCATGTTCCTCACAATCATCATCCGAGTCAACTACACCATTTCTTATCACCATAACTCTTTTATTGACACAATCTTTACTCATGTGTCCAAACCCTTTGCACTTCCAACATTGAATAGAACTAGTATTTTCCCTTACCTCCTTTGGAGCTTCATTCTTTTTAGTATTGGAAGTGTCTCCCTCCATTCTTTTGGCAGCTACGCACTTTCCTTTTGGTTGCAATGATTCATTCCTATTCACAAAACCAGCCTTGTTCCAAGCATTAGAATTGGAATATGTATTAGCTTTAGATGTGTACCTTTTTGAATACTCCTTTTATTCCTTGAAGTGATCTTCAATTTTGACAGCATAATGGTACATATCTTCTAGGTAAGGCGGTGGATTTCTATCAACAGCATGAACAATTTCTCGATTCAAACCTCCAAGGAATCTAGACATGGTGTCTTCCTCTTCTTCTCGGATTTGGGTTTTTAGCATTAAGGTCTCCATATCTTGATAATACTCAGCAACACTTTTCGTTCCCTGCCTCAAAGCTTGCAATTTAGTTTTCAAATCTCTTTCACAGTGTTTTGGAACGTACCTCCTCATGGATTCTTTGAGTTCTTCCCAAGTGTGTAATGGATCCTCCTCGTTCCTTCTTCTTTCTAATTTGAGATTTTGGTACCATTCACCGGCATGATTGGTGAATTCAGCAATGGCGAGTCTCATCATCGTATTCTCACTATATGTATAACAATCAAACACATGTTCTATCTTCCTTTCCCATTGCAAGTAAGCATCGAGGTCCGCCGTTCCACTAAAGGGTGGAATTTTGAGTTTAACTTCGCCATCCCTATTTTCATTTAATCTTTCCAATCTTCTAGGTTGCATGACGTTGGCAAAGTTATTTCGTCCTCTTCCTCTCCCATTTCTTCTTCCTCCAACTTGTCTTTCTTGTTCAGCAAGGTCAAACGCATCATCTTCTTGTAAGGCTCGTTCTTCTCTTTGTTGTTGCGCTCTCCTTTCTTGTCTATCTTCGATCATCATTTCCTCGATCATCATTTCCATCATTCCTTGAATTGCTTGAAGAATCACCATGTTAGGATCTTGCGGTACTTGTGGTACTCCATCCTGTGCCAGTTTGTTAGAAACAATAATAATGATAATAAGGACCTTACCACTCTTCTCACCAAGATTTCACTCAAGGACACTCGTGTTTATCACTCAAGGGTAGGCTTTTGGTACTAGGTCAAAGATGTAAGGGTTGGCTTAAATTTTGGTGCAATCTTGCTTAAAGCTTGATATAACTAATTCAATGATCAACTCTCACAAACTAAGACTACAGAAACTCAATTTTAGGATAAACAACTTTATAATTTAAACAAAACACAACATAATGAAAAGAACCTTTCGTGTGCCTCGGATCTTCGAATGCTTTTTTTTTCTACGGTTTTCTTTCTTTTTGCTACTGTTTTTGTTTCTTTTTGCTACTGTTTTTTCTTTCTTTTGCTTCTGTTTTTTTTTCCTTTTTTTTCCTTTTGCTTCTAATTTTTTTTTCTTTGCTAATGATCCGAGAGCAAAATACAAGAATTTCAAGACAAGTTATGTCTTGTTACACTTTGTAAGAAACTACTTTCGAAAAAGGAAAATAACAGAAAAATAAAATTACATAAAGTAAAGATATTTCACCTCTAGAACCGGCCAAAGGATGTCGACCAATTCTCTGATACCAAATGATAAGCGCCAAGGTTGCTCGTGTTTACAAAGCTAGAGGTCCTTCTAGGATCCTTGCAAACATTCACAAAAACGACTAACTTACCGAATGATTCCAACCAAGAGTATGGTTAGAAGATGAATCACTCTTAGATCGGACTTAGAATCTACGATAGACACTCCTAGATCCTAAGACGACTCACTCCAGAATTAGCTTGATCGAGACTAATCCAATGAATCAGTTTAACATCAAACCTAAAGCAAGATTTGAAAGAAGCAACACCAAAAGTGTTAAGGAACAAAAGTTCTTGAATTTCAATATGTTTTTTTTTAATCTCCCAAAACAAGGTGATTACAAGCCTTTAAATAGGCCAAAGGGTCGTTCAACATGAGGAACACCAAAAGTCTTTCAAATCCTATTTAATGCAAATTGTAGAAAATAAGACATGCAAATTAAAACATGATTGCACATCAAACTAGACAACTAAATGTGAATCCAAAAACGTAAAATTGCTTTAAATTGTCTTGGAAATCACATGTAGGAGGCGCTTTACGTTTGGATGAGATTTGACAAGCTTTGACGTCACAAACTCCTAAGAGGTGCAATCTGCAAAGGCACCTGTTCACCAATCTGCACACTTTTTTTGTCCTCCGTGCCATCTCTCAAAATAGACAACTTTTCCCATGGCATCTTTGCTCCATTCTCTTCTTTACTCATTAAATTAACATTGTAAAGAATTTTTGCCTCAGAAATCTTTGTCTCCCCGTGTGCATTAGCTAGCCTTTGAAGATGTATTATGAAAACTTCTTGAATCTTCTTTGCTTTGCTTCTTGTAATTGGTCCCTCGGGTACAGTCAATGGATCCGTGGTTGGATTTGCATCATGCTTGTTGAATCATGCCTCAAATTTTACTTGTCCAATAAGGTGTAGTTTGACTAGATTGGAAATCCTTAATCAACTTAGATCGACAAATCCTCTCTAACACCTTATCATAAATTGAGTAAGAGATGTAGACATACTTGTCATCTTTCGAAAGACACTATTGATCCTTTCACTTCTTTGTGTTAATAATGTACCTACCGAGAAATATTGCTTACTGGAAGCTAGACACCATTTTCTTCATAACTAAAAAAATATCATGAGCCATGAACTTTAACACAAATGTGAAGACATCTATTAAATAGTACTTTGAAATCATGCATTTTTAGATAATGAGCAAGATGTTTAGGAGAATTTTGACCAATATGTCATAAACAAAGGCACAACAAAATTGAATTGGTCATTGCTTAACATTGATCCGTAAATATCGTTTTGGGCTGATAGTCTTCCATTGCTTTGTTGTCTCATTAAATAAAAAGACACAACCAAACAAGATATTTTTCCTATGATGGTTCACTCCAGTAAAAGGTGCATATATCATGTTGTACTTATTTGTTCGATATGTGGTATAAAAAATAGCATCTCCAAAATAATTATAATCCATCCTGGACGTACCATCTATCGAAAAAAAGGTTTGTTAGATGGTTTTCATAATCCACTTGCATTGTATAAAAGCATGATGGGTCCTCTAATTACATTATCTTGAAGTGATTTATTAGACTTTGTACAACTCCCGCTTCAAGTGTAGTTTTGGTTTTGTCTCGTAAAAAAATTGTTGCAATCAGATTTTTAAAAAGTCCTACATTATACGCATCACCAACTTGAACAACTACATAAAGGGGAATACATTACTCGGTCTAATGCCAGCATTTTCTATTCTTTCAATTACAATTGTTTATGCTTCATCTAGGTGTCTATGAGATCTAAGCATATCTTGGCGACTTTCTTTTCAAGTTCATAATTATGATCACATGAAAATTGAGAAATAACCAATTATTCATTTTCAATCGTAAATTATATTTTTGCTGACATCCTATTCTTGTCTTAGTCGATTGAAATTTTTTTACTTTGGAAGGACCATTTAGCTTTCGATTACCTTCTCTTCCTTATAGTTCCATTTGCCAATCTCCGGTATTGGTTTTTTTGAACACTAAAACAAGTTGTTTTTGCATATTTATTATAAAACTTGAATGCTTCGTCTTCACTTGAAAACATCATTTCAATCTTTCTAGAAGTAACAAGTACTGTGTTGTCTATCTCTACTTCGTTTTCTAATATGAATTATAAAATTCACTCATCTGAAGTTGTTCTGGACTAGTCATTCATTTATCACCAACAAAATTTTCAACTAAACATAAAGTTCAAGAATAATTTTGCTCCAATTGACAACAAAAAATATATATGCACGTACTTAATTATAATCAAAATTCATAAAAATGATTAGTTACAAAGAATTAAAAAAAAGCAAAGAATTAAACATAACATACTTAGAGATTTTCGAGATTAATAGATCCAACTCTTTTTATGCATCCAAGAAAGATAAATATATAAAATGGCTAGAAATGAATAAAAAAACAAAGAAAAAAATAAAATAGATAGGTTGATCATACATACTTGGAACTATAGCAATTTTTCCAACAAAAAATAACGAATATGTTTAGTTTGAATTGAGGAAAATCTACAAATAAACCAAAGAAGCACGAAGGAAAGTGGAGTTGTAAAAATATTCAAATGAAAAAATAGAAGATGAAGAAATGAAAGAAAAAATAAATAAATAAAAGGTATATTTTGGAAGTAGAAATAATATTCGGTAAGAGAGAGGTAATTTTAGAGGGAGAGAATATATATATATATAATACAAGAATATTTCTTGGTTTTAAAATCTTGCGGGGTCACTTTAGTTGTGTTTGTAACAATATAGATGATACATGGCGTAAAATGATTGGGAGTAGTATGAAAGATTTCCATACTAGGTACAACTTTAAATTTTCCTGTAATTTTCTTTATTTCAGTGTAGTTGGTGACTTAGCTGCTTAGATGGCAGTGATAGTGATTGTTGGTTGATGTGGCAGTGGCTGCTGCTGGATTTTCTACGAATTATAGGACGAGGGATGTAATAAAACAAGATTTTGAAGAACTAAATTCAATAATTATTCATAATTAAATTTTTTTCTCCATATTTCATCATTACAATACATTTAAAATTTTGAACGATCCGTATAAGAATAAAAGATATAAAAATTGAGTATATATGGTACCTATCATGCCATTACATATTCTTTTAATTTCTCGATGTAGTTTTTGTTATGGATGAGAAAATTCCTATTTTTTACAATTCGAATTCTCCTTATTTAAGCGGTTCAATGTAGGATTTCACTTAGATTCAAGACAATATATCCTCTATTCGAAAGGAGAGGATATCTTAATGGCTTTAGGATTTCTCCTAGATTCAGGAGAATATATCCTAAGTATCCTGATGGCGTTAAGATTGTAATCTATAAATAGAAGGTAAATACTCAATGAGGGGATGCTACAAATCTCTACTCTTCGCTATACTCACAACACCCCACACTTTATACTCAAGTACTCCGATTCTGACTTAAGTATCGGAGTATGTGTGGCAAGAGTCACACCGGTCATTAGTGATATTCTGTTTTGCAAGTCCCGTCGATCCCTTTATTCTAGAAGATTTATGCGAGTTTGGTGAGATCCTAGAAGGGCAAATTTCTACATCAACTAAGATCTAAAAGTCAAGACGATTGATGATGAATTGATCGAGGACAGCTTAAATTCCAGGAGATATCGGGAGAAACAAATCGACATGTGTTGTGGAGGCAGACCACATCTTTCTAACGATGAATGTCATACGACTCGGGGGAATCCCTTACTAGAGTTAACAAACAAATCAATAAGTTATAAGACAGGTCCCAGAACGAACGAATCAACAAATGCCAGGACAAATCCTGGATGAGATAAATCGACGGATTCTAAAACAGACTATGGGATAATAACGACTCAACAATCCCATAAAAGAAAAAGCAACTGATTAACATACGGAGTTTCTACTTTGGACAATGGTAAGTTTGCTGTGTAATTCTCGTTGTTTATGATTACGAAAATTTAGGTTTAATTTTCTGGTAATCGCATATTTAGAAAATCGAAAATTTAGAACTGATTTTTTGGTAACCACATGTTGATAAATTCAAATATTATGTTTCCAAAGATACTTACTCGTTTGTGATTTAAAAAAGCTCATAACATCTAGAATTTAATTAATTCCTTATTACTAGAGCAATTATCTCTTTATATATTCTGAATAAGACTTTTGACATTTGAAATGTAATTAAATATTTACTACTTGCGCATTTATCTTCTATTCTAAATGAAAATCTCTCAAGTGGGGGCATGGGTAAGTAAATCAATAGCTGGTAAAGTAACTCGAACAGGGACAGACCTAGAAGCAGACTGATAAGCTAGAAGCTAGTCAGTGAAACCAGGGAAATGAATCTGAAAGGTGCTGAAAGGCACGCATACAAGCCCAACAAGGTTAAAACAAAAAGTAGGCAAGGATAACTCATCAATGAAACCCAGGGGTAGAAAACCATTTGGTAAAAACCAAAATAGGTTAAAAACTCAAGGGTGTTGATTAACTTAGGGTAAAAAACCGGCAAAAGCCAAAAGGTTTGAATCCCAAGGCCGACTAAACTCAGGTATAAAACCATTGGCGAAAGCCAAATAGGTTAGAAACCCAAAAGTGAATCCTAAGGTATAGAACCATGGGTTGAAGCCAAATATGTTAGAAACCCCAAAAAGTGCCACTGGCCCTGCTGAGAAGTTAAATCCCAATGTCAAAATCTAACGGTAAAAACTAACCGTATAGTAGTGCCTAAGAGACTTGATTGCAACCAACTACAACAAAATAGAATGGGGGCTATGACAGCCAGCCCATGAAACGACAACCAACAACAACAAAAGGGTATCAATTGGACTCAATGTATAAAACCACTGACAAAAGCCAAATAGGTTGGAAACCCAAGAGTAAATCCTAAAGTATAAAACTCTAAGCAAAATCCAAATAGGTTAGAAACCCAAGAGGTACAGCCAGCCCAACTAAAAATTAGATCCCAACCCCAAAATCTAACGGTTAAAACTAACCGTATATCAGAGCCCAAGAGACTTGATTGCAGTACAACTACAACACACGAGAATGGGGCTAGGAAAGCCAGCTCATAAAGACGACAACCAACAACGACCAAAAAAAGGGCTATTCCACAAAAATAGTCAACCTATGAACGACAAAATATTCTCAAAGCATAGGTCTGACAATCTTCAACTTTGAGAGTGGGGACCATTGTTATGGATGATAAAATCCCTATTTTCTACAATTCGAATTCCCTTTATTTAAGCAATTCAATATAGAATTTTGCTTAGATTCAGGATAATATATCCTATATTCAAAAGGAGAGGATATCCTAATGGCCTTAGGATTTCCCGAGAATATATCCTATAAGTATCTTGATGGCCTTAGGATTTTCCCTCTATAAATAATAGGTAAATACTCAATGAGGGGATGCTATAAATCTCTACTCTTTCCTATGCTCACAACACCCCATACTTTATACTCAACTACTCTGATCTGATTTAAGCATCGAAGCCACACCAGTCTTTAGTACTATTTTGTTTTGTAGGTCTCGTCGATCCCTTTATTCTAGAAGATTGGTGCGAGTTTCGCGAGATCCCAATAGGCCAAATTTCTTCATCAATAGTTTTTATTAATATTGTTAAAAATATATATATTGACTACTGTTATATGAAATTATCCATTATTATAAAAAGAAAAAAAAAACGACAAAACAATATTATGCTATTAATAATTTAAAGTCAAATCATTTTAAATAACCGTTGAGGTCTAATAAAAACAACTGTCACAAAAAGGGCTTCTCTTTCAATTATGGCTTTGGCCTCTCCTTCTTTCTTTCCAATTAGTTCTGGCCATCTAAACTTACACCCTGCATGAACCAAATTTTAGATTCCTAATGAAACAAAAAATCTTAAATTTCAGAGATAGAAAAAATATTCACCTAAACCCAGAGTGCAACGGGAAGAGTCCGTACAAGTACCACTAACACAAGGGGGATAACGAGGCCAAGAAGCACCTGTCATTGTTTCGATATTTCACTTTTTGATCTTAAAATGAGATTTACCATATAATATATATACCCATTTTCTCTCTTACGTTATTTTGGCAATATAATTGGTTCAACGTATTTGCATTCAATTATGATCTTTATACAATCAAGCAATTCATTTTTCCATGTAATTTACTCTGTCGGGAACACATTTCCTATTTGTATCTAACATTAATAATTTTAAATTTTTTTTTTCTTATTTAGCTCTCCTATCTACGCTCACCCAAATGGAGAAGAAAAGGAAAAACAAGTATGGTAAATTCATATAATGAACACAGACAAATTTTAAAACCACTTTATAGGATAAAACAATAACATTTAGTGACTAGCTAAGTTTTACAAATAACGTGTATAGTCAATTAGAGCTCGTTTGGTAATATTATCATTTCTTTTTTCTTGTTTCCAAATTTCTTAAAAAATCTAAGAATTTTGCAACTAACTTTGTTTCTCGTTCCTCCATTTTTAGGAATATTCTCGAAATTGTATAAAAAATTTGCAAACAACCAAAACAAGTTTATTATTTTTTGTTCCCATCTCCAATTTGTTCCGAAACACAAATAAAAATATTGGTTTACCATACTTGATCAATTCATGTAGGTTGGAGTAATATATATAAGTAATCTCTAACTCAAAATTAAACACATATGTAACTTTAACATATGAATGTAAAAAACTGCTCATTTAAGAAATAACTTAAGTTAGTTGTGTTTTTAACACATAAAGTTACAAATGTGTAACTTTGTAGCTTTAACTAAATAAAGAAACAAAACCACTATTATAATAAACATATTCACGGTAACTTTTACTTTCTTTCACACTTTGAAAATCTAACAAAATGTTGGTGAATTTTTTTAACGATGGATGAATATTTGATTCCCAAAGATTTTCAAAAAATTTTGACTATGCTATCGGGCTAATGTAGTGGTAATCGACATATATTTCTGACCAAGAAGTCATGAATTTGAATCTTCCTTTGTGTTGGTATTGGAGCAAGTAACACAGGGGAGGGAATCTTTGATTGTGGGGAAAAGTTTATGGAAACATTTGAAAGGCCGCCGCACCAAAATTGGATTGAATTTGGGAATGATTGGTAAATTTTAATAGATCTCCAAGTTTAAGTCGCAACCCTCGAAAGAAAGATGCAAATATTTTATCTATATTAAATATATGTTATTCAAATAAAAGATAAACCCCATTAAATCAATTGCTATTAATTGAAAAAAATTTGGACAACAAAATTTATAATTTCAATTTCAAAATCGTAAATAATTAAAATAATGAATATTTGTGAAATATTATGTATAGGTTGACTTATTAGAAAGGATTTCGACAATCGTAATCATTTATATGACATTTAATACTCTCCCTCGTTTTCTGGTTTGAAAAATTACACAAGACACAACAAGCAGAAATCAAAATTAAATGGAGTGAAAATGACAATAGAGAGGTTCGAACATAGGATCTCCTATTCTAATACCATCTCAAACATGATCATTAGATTACGGATTATACAAAAGCTTGAGCTAATAAATTAGGATAAACTTAATAATTTATATGATACATTTAACACTAAATTATTAAAAAAAAGAAAGGTTATACTCAACATTTCAGACTCTATTTTTTCTTTAATTTTAAATAGATAGATACTTTGAGGACTTCATCGTAAGGGTATAAGTAATTAGAATATTCAAGCTAGATGAATTACATATTATTTTTACTAAAACAAAAAATTAGAAAGAGAAAAATGAACATTGAATACTAAATTTTATTTTTATTCGAATTTTAAAAACACTTATATTTGTTTAAGTACAATTTTGATCGTCCCGTGAAGTTCCGACAAAACTTTTATTCAAATTTAAAAAACTTTTATGCAGGAGAGAAAAAACGAGTTGTTCCAACAACATTTTATCCAATGTTATTCTTTAATTTTTTATTTTTTGAAAATATTTATCGAAGGTTATTGAATTTTCTTTTAATCCTGAGATAATAATATACCCGCCCAATCTATTGTATATTATACACCTTTTATCGTTACTAGTTAATATCACGTACACTGAACATGATTTTAAATATTTTTTTATATGATGTCTCTAACAATTTAACATATAAAATTAGCCTAGTCCACTCTCAGAATCAGAAGGATTTTTTTATTTGAGTTTCTTGGATACAAGCTTATACAAAAGTACTTCTTTTGGGTAAAGATACTCTTGCTTTTATAACCCCAACTCCCAGTGACTAATAAAAACCCAAAATATGTCAATCGGATGAAAGGGCTTCTCAATAATATTATCTCACAGAATCAGAGTGCTTTTATTCGTGGCCGATGCGTGGTTGACAATGCGATCTTAGGTTATGAATGTGTTTATTCCCTGAAAAATAGGCGAGGTGGTCAGGTTCCTTAGACAGCTTTAAAACTCGATATGCGTAAAGCGTATGATCAAGTTGAATGAGTTTTCTTGGAACGTATTATGCTGAAAATGAGTTTTGCAGATCGATGGGGTCGGTTGATTCAGTCTTGTGTAACGTTCGTCACCTAGTATTTTAATTTTAATGGTGTGCAGTGCGGTCGGACGACTTCATCAATGGGACCCGTTATCTACATATCTCTTCTTATTGTGCACCGAGGGGCTTTCTTGCTTATTGCATGGTACTGAGCGACGACGAGTTATTACAAGTTTGTCTATAGCACGGGCCTGTCTGCCTGTTTCTCACCTTTCTTTCGCTGATGACAGTTTGTTGTTCTTTAAAGCAAGGTTATCAGAGGGGCGAATAGTTCGCGATGCTCTCCATTGTTATGAACGAGCGTTGGTGCAAACAATTAATTTTGAAAAGTCCATTATTTCGTTTAGTCCCAACACGCTTGAGTCCTATCAGTTGGTGCTTAGTTCGTTATTTTTTGTGCCTAAAATGCTTTGCCATGAGAAGTATTTGGGCCTCTCATCTTTCATGCCTCGGAATAAGCGGCGGACATTGGGTTTTTTAAAGACCGTATTTGGCGTCACTTATAGGACTGGCGAGGTAAACTTTTCTCTGTTGGGGGCAAGGAAATCTTACTCAAAGCTGTAATTCAATCAATTCCGTGCTACACTATGAACTGCTTTCGTTTGACTAAAAATCTTATTGCTGATATCCACAAACTGATGACAAGATTTTGGTGGAATGGTGTGACCAGCGAGCGATGCATTCATTGGGTTAGTTGGGCTAACATGTGTTGTTCGGAATGTTTGGTGGAGTGAGTTTCAGGGATTTAGAGCTTTTTAACCAAGCTCTCCTAACGAAAGAGGGCTGGCGAATCCTACGGGATCCTTTATCTTTACTTACACGGGTCCTAAAGGGTCGGTATTTTCGTGATGGTTCGTTTATGGATGCTCGTTTAGGTTGGACTCCCTCTTTCATTTGGCGCATAGTCTACTTTGGGGTCGCGACCTTTTGCACTCGGGTCTCCGTTAGCGGGTGGGTAATGGTGAGTCCATATGTAACGTCCCGAGTCCCTCAGGTTAGTTAGTCTCGATTCAGGAGATTTTTCATTTAATATTAAATTGATGGTTAATTAAATTTATCTATATTTATCGGGCTCTTCCAATTAAATTAATAATTACTGAACTCTGTATGTTGGGTCTTGTTTTAAGAGGAATGGACTCCTTTTCTCTTGGGTTTGGATGGTTGGGCCTCCATTGAGGTAATTTGTTTTTTTTAAAACAAAACAAAAGAAAGATAAAAACCCTAGCCCAAGCCTTTTCTCCCTTCTTCTTCTTTCTTCTACCCTAGCCCCCCCCCCCCCCCCCCGATTTTTCTTCTTCATTTTTTCAACCCAGCCGCCCCCTTTGTTTTCTGGCGACCCAGCCTCCCTCCGACGACATCTTCAGATCCGGCGACACCCAGCAGGTCGCGGCCCTCCTCCGGCATTTCCTTTCCGTGCAACGTCGGGGCGGTTCTGCGCACGGGTTCCACGAGCAGCGGCGGCGCGACCTTCTCTTGGCGGCGTTAGAGCAGCGGCGGCCGGCGACTCCCGGCGCTCCAGCGGCTGCGTTTCGTAACAGGTACAGCGGTGGCGCGGCCCCCTCCTCGCAGCTGCGCACGGCGGACTGCTACAGCGGCGGACCGGCGGCGCGACTCCCTGACGTTTAGACGGCCTGCAGCAGCGGCGGTGCGTCCTGGCGATCTGCAACGAACCAGCGCGGCCTCCCCCTCGCGGCGGCGCACAGCGAACGGCGGTACAGCAGCGGAACGGCGGCAGAATTTGTACGTTACAGCGGTGTTTAGGACGTTTGGCGGTGACCCACATCCGTTCGAAGCTCTATTTAGGCTACCCACACCTTGGCGAGTTAGATCTAGGTGACCCACATCTATACAAAGTCAGTTTTGGTGGTAATACGTCATTCGAACCCTTTTAGAGTTAATTTCGAAGGATAAATAGCGTACGTAACGTGCTCTATTTTCTGTTTTGGTGTGATTAGGGTGAGGTCGACGCAAAACTTAAGGGCACGGTTGTGAGTAAGTAGACAAGGGGCGTGTGCGTGTGTTAATGTATGCTCGGTGGTCTCTAACGTGCTGATTTTAAAACGTTTAATGCTAATTTTGTGGTGTCATTGTGCGAAATAATTTTCGTTGTGGTAGTCGATATACTTGGAATGGTGTTGGGTATTTGTCGATGAAAAATGGTGAGTTTTCTGCTTTGCTAAATTGTAAGTATTGGTGTGGTAATGTTTGTTGCCTGGATATGTATGTTTTGTTCGGCGTGTTTAGCGAGCTATTATTCTTAGTAATACTTGTTAAATAATGATGTTGGATATTGAGCATGATTGGGTTGTTATTTCGTTATTAGAAAGTTGATAAAGTTGTGAAAGCATGCTGAACTGTACTTGTGAGTTGATGGATGCAGGGTTCGTGGTAAAAGAAAGTATATAGTAAGACTCTGGTGAAGGTTGGATTTTTGGAAGGAATGAAAGAGTGGGTGTCAGGGCCTCAGGTATAAATGGTCGAGGGCTGATACGTCACTGACGGAGTATCGAGACCTCGGGTATAAATGGTCGAAGGTCGATACTAGGAGTCCTTTGGAGGGAAGACTATTGGGGCCTTGGGTATAAATGGTCAAGGGCCAATAGATGGTGAAGTCATCGGGGCCTCGGGTATAAATGGTCGAGGGCCGATGCAGCAGGGTCGGGGCTCTGGGTATAAATGGTCAGGGGCCGACTCTACTCGAAGGAGATAGCTGTGGAAGAGTAGGATAACTGTGATAAGCGTAGAGGTACTTGTGATGTTAGGGAGTCTAGGGGTTGGTGTTAACGTGCTTCCTGGCTGTGGTTGTCACTAAAATGTTATGGAATGTGTTTATGTTTGAATGCATAGTGTATTGGAAAGTATGACTACGAATGTTTCTAGATAGAGTTGAGCATGATGTGTGTGTGTGTTGGTGAGGGCTACTTACGGAGTATATTTTATATACTCACCCCCCCCCCCCTCTACAATGATTGTTTCAGGTAAAGGACTCGCGGGCGACCGTGGTGATGGGACGGAGGAGACATGACGAGCGAGGACCATAGGCTTCCTAGTCACTCTTGCTTAGTTTAAGTGATTAGTCAAAACATTATGTTAGGGTCAATAAATTATTTGTTTGTATTTGAATAATTGAGATATTTCCCCTTGTTGTTAGTTTCATTCCGAGATGGGTGCCTATTTTAGTTTTATTACATGCTTTGAGTTTTGCCTAGTTTGAATAATAAACTTGCCTCGTGAGGTGGTCCACGAACGTTGTCGAATGATATACTATGAGATTGATTTGTCGTTAGATTGATGAGAATTGGAACTTGTTCTTATATATTTGTTTGTATAGGGAGTTGGCATGACGTATTTGGGGGTTAAGTTTAATTAGTTGGGTAGTTAACCTGACCGAGAATTGTGTGGGAAATTCTAGGTCATTACACCATATGTATTTATGACTCTAACTGGCTTCCTGTTGATAATTCGCTTCAGGTTCAGTCCCCACGCCACCTTTCACCGTCTAGCCGGGTGTGTGAGCGTTTTTTGGCTTCAAGCCAGTGGAATGAACCTTTGGTGAAGGCAGTTTTCAATGCAGACGAGGCTCGTTCTATTGTCGCAATTCCGCTCCATGGGTTGTATCAAGCGAACACGCATATTTGGCATTATGCTAAGACGAGTATTTATTCTGCCAAAAGTGGTTATTCTCTTGCTCAGCAACAGGTTATCCTAGGTCATCATCTTTCAGTCTGTCTTATCTGGTGCATTGGTGGAAGCGTGTTTGGCAACTGAATCTCCCAAGTAAAATAAAAATCTTTATTTGGCGCTTATGTCTGAATCGTCTCTCCACTTGTGGAGCTCTTATTACTTGTGGCGTGAATCTTTCGAATATATGCAGTTTGTGTGGGTGTTTGGGGGAGGATGTTCTCCATGTATTCTGGTCTTGTGTCTTTCGTTCCTAGTATTTTTATTTTGCTTTCTGATATGCAAGACCGATTGGCGACTCGCGATTTTGAAGAATTTTCTGTTATTCTTTGGGGCATTTGGAATTTGGCGGTTATTTTCCCGTGGGGGCTATGGATAGTTAGACGATACATTACATGGCTTCTTTCCACGTTGCGCGTGCCTCTCGATCATTGCCTTCTGCTTCCCGTGGCTACCATCCGGTTTGTCAATGGCTCCCTCCGACTTATGGTTTTCTTAAATTGAATACCGATGCCTCCTTCTATCCCTCTCGCTTCGCGCTGGTTTGGGGTTTATTCTCAGTGACACTGCTAGTAGTGTTCTCCTTGCTGGTTCTAAATTCCTTTCCCTTTGCGGTTCAGTCGATTTGGTAGAAGCTCTTGCTCTTCACGAGGGATGTCTCTTGTGGTGTTATCGTGTTTTCGACACCTCTTTTTGGAAACTGATTCGATGCGCTGTTTCTCGTTGCTTGAACATGGTATGGAGGACGTTTCGGAGGTGGGTTAGTTTCTGTCGGATCTTCGTCAACGTTGTTTGCAACTCGATTCTGTTCGTTTTTTGGTTTCATTCATCAGGAGAGTAATGGTGCGGCTCACCAACATGCTCGTCTTGCTTTCTTGCATCATTTGGGTTGCGTTTGGTTTGAATAAGTGCCTCCTGTCATTTCTAAGATAGTTCTTTCTGATTCTGCTATTTCTCTTGTTTAGTTTGTGTTTGTTGTTTCACTTGTCAAAAAAAAAATTTTATTTTTATATATTATACATAAATGTATCTTTTTATTTTTATTTTAATCAATAACATTATATGTAATGACCCCAATTTTTATATGTCATTAATAATATAATATTAAGATAATTATTCATAAAACATAATTTCATTAAAATAAAATAAGATAAAAACTTGTATTTTCATCTAAAAATGAAAACGATAACTTAATAAGACTTAACTTATAAATCTTTAGCAGCGGAAATCACAAAGTTATTATCCTTAAATAAAACAAGTAAAAATGTGGTATAGTCATAATTAAAAGTATAGATTATAAATAAAATTCAACTGTCTCATATCTGTTGCTCGTCAATGCCCAGGTCATCCTCGACGTTATTCTCGTCAACTATATAACTATCTGTAAAAAAATTGAAACAACATGGTATGAGTATAAAAAAAATATACCGAGTAAGTAGTTCCCATCATAAGGGACCTTTCATGCTCAAACACACACATCATGCTTATATGCATGCATACCTCAACCTAACATATAAACCAACGAACAACTTAACTTAAGATACTCGTGCTTGCTAGCATAAACTTACATATCTAAATCCTTAATTTGGTGTCATGCTATGCAGAAATACCCCATACCATAACCGTCAATTCCGCATGTAATATTTATAGGGTAAGTACCCCCATAATACCATTAACATGAACTAATTGTTTCCTAGGGCCCAGCCTTTAGCAGAAACCATACATGTCATATCATACATCTAGCTGCATAACATAACTGCTTAATTTGGGTATTTGATGCATAACATTAATCTTACCTAAATTCATGACACATAAGACTACTAACTTCACTACGAATGCAATGCATCACACATTATGTCATGCTTTACCTAAACATGATTTGCTATTAAACATACTTAAAATGACATGAGAAAGCCATAGAATCCTAACATGCTTTGTAATACATAAAATTTAACCACAATCACCATGCAATAACAAAATATATTTAAGCAACATGAATAACATAATTCAATAACAAAACAATGCAACACATAACATAATTCACTTACAATCAAACAATAATACAACAAAACATACAAGGCGGTAACTTATGATAGAATCCACTTACCTGAACTTCGTAAACTAAAGGAAATTCCTTAAAGCTTCCTAATAACAATTAACACAACTAAAATTAGGACTCAATTACATAAACTAAGCTTTTTCCAATAAGTTCTCATAACTAGATATGTTCACTATTTTACTAGTAGACATCCTTTAATAATTAACCTAGTCCATAATAATCATAAAATATATATATAAATTTGTGAAAAGAAATTTTAAATCTTCATATTAGCCTCTGATTTATATACTATAATATCGATAAAAATAATTTACTGATTTTGCAAATTTACAAAAAAACTAGAGAAAACACATAGCACTAGTTTTCACAATTTTAAACCGTAGGTAAAACTAATCATAAAAATCAATTTTAATGCATTCAAATACATTTTAGGTTAGTTTAAAGGTGCTGGTCATGGTCTCAAAAATTCAGAATTAACAATCCAAAATTTGATACTAAACAAGCTAAAACTATGAAAATAACATAAACCGTTAAAAACCGTTCTGAAGCAATTTTATCAACATTTTTAAGACCTTTTAAATTCAGATTTTCAGATCTCAAATCAACAAAAATAAGGCCTAAACAGTACCTATTTTATCTTAATAATGAACCCTTAAAATAATTTACACAAGGAAGAATGATGCTTACCGTTGGTGTGTTTTCCTCTCTACCGTAAAGAATAAAAAGAGAAAATTTCCAGCAACTAAGAGAGCTTGAAATGATGATGGAAACCTTAGAAAATGGATATGAACATGCTTAGGTTCTATAAAAATTATTAGGAAAAATCTACTTACAAAACTAGACTAAAAGAAACCGTTCTTACCGAAAAGACAAAACCGCAATGAACGATCCTTGAAGGGACTTGGAAAAGCAACCACAACTCCTCTAAGGTGTGATTTAAAACATAGGTTAGATGATTGAGAGGAAATTTTAGATTTGTGTAGAAATGTTCTTGGAGGAAAATGAATGAAACAAATATAGGTAACTTAAGGAGAATGACTTGGAAGATGAAACAAATGAATCTTGGAAGATGGAACAAACTTCTTCTCTCTCTTCATGCATGGCCAATTAGTTAAATGAGATTGTTAGTGTTTTTTGGTCTTCCTAACTAACTTAATTACTACATGTGTCTCTTGGGTGGAAGGTGAGTTATATTGTCTAATCATGGTTATGAGTTAAGTAAAACTTTCTATATTCCCCCAATTAATTTAATTTAATTAAGGTAGAAAAATAAAGAGTAAAATAAAGGTAATATGGGGCTTTACTTGGTTAATTACCTTAAAATAAAACTTTGGATAAAATGTATGAAACTTTATAAATACTCAAATAATGCTACCATTAGAATTACCATATTTCACAACATTTATCTAATTACTAAAGTAGTATTGTTAATTTTGTTACTTAAATACAATTATAATCTCGCTAATCTTATTAATCTCTTATGCATATTTATTTTCTATTAACATACATAATTAATTAAACATTGATAAGATGAATCACTAAATTTTGTTGTAAATTTCTTTTTAATAAGTAAATAAAATTAACTTGAGCTTAATTAGTTAGAGTATTAGAAGCCTACAATTATTAACTAGGATTGATTAAAGTTTATTGGCATAAAGCTAATTAGATTTGACTAGCTTACCTAAAAAAAACAATAATAATATAAAGTCATAAAAATACCCTTATAGGTAATGCGGGGCATTACATTATATTTCAAAGTTTATAATATAAAAAAAGCTGACTAATTTTCCACATTGAGGGATCCACATCCACACTTTTATATATTGTTTACATGTTATACATAAAGATATAGATTTATATATATGTTTTATTTTAATCAATAACAATATAAGTCAAAGACTATTGTAAAAAAAATCTTACTAATTTTCTACATTTAGGGACAATGGAAAGAGTTGTATATATAATTTTAATATGTTGTGAAATTGAGAAATAGAACCAAGACACCGTCGAGCTAATAAATAAAATTAAAGTAGAGAGAAAACATAAAGAATTTCCACCTAAATTTCTATTGTATTTGCGAGAGAAAGTGTAAAATAATTTCGTTCACTTTTTGGTGTATTTTACACACAGAATTCACCCCCTTTTGTAGTATACCAGGTAGGCATACACATTAGTGAGTAAGGGTTATGTACAACATTTGTTATCTTGATTGTGTTATAATAAATAGAGGACAAGTGTGTTGGTGTGTGCTTGACACCAAGGCAACAAGGTATATGGGCATCTACTGAATAAATAATATTCACAATACACCTCCTTAAATGCTCGTTATTTATATGATATATGCCTCGTTAAAACCTTACTAGGAAAAAGACCCGATCAGAAAAAATCCTACTAAAGGAAAAAGAGTACATATTTCATATAATTTTAATAAACCAAAAAATACAATGTACTTGCTCCCCTTATGGAAACATCACTTTACATCTCTAAGTCACTGCATTCACAATATTGTGTATCAAATTTTCAATTGTTGTAGTAGGTAATGGTTTTGTAAATATATTTGTCAGGTTATCATTCGAACAAATTTGTGGTATATTCATGTCGCCATTTTCTTCCAGACCACGAGTGTTGAAAGTGAAATATGCTTTGTTTTATCCCCTTTAATATATCCTCATTTGATTTGAGATATACATGTTGTGTTGTCTTCGTATAATATTGTTGGAAGATTTTTACTAGAAGAAAGGTTGCATGTAACATCTCAGCATGATTTGAAAAGGTGGTTGTTATTGTCTGTTTCACCGATCTCCATGATATAGCTAGCTAGTACAAAATCGGGTTTTAATGACAGGCATTGCCCATCATTGAAGGGAAACGATGTCGAACATGCGTCTGACATCTTTTCGAGTGTTATTGTAACTTTTTATGTCAGACGGGTATCAATGACGAGCTGGACCCGTCATTGTAGGTGACCGTTGAAACAATGACGGTCACTTATGATTTCGGTCATGGCCTGATATCTATTCTTGTGTTATTGTAGCATAATGTCAGTAATTAAATGTTCGTCATTAAATGTCCGTCATTAAACGTTTGTTTTCAATGGCTGGCAATGACCGTCATTGCTTGGGTAATAATTTAATTAAAAAAAATTGTTGGTTGCTCATGTAGGCTAACCAACAATCTTTCTCAATTTCTTAACCTAGGCATAAATCTTAATAGTCTTCTAAAATTTGCAATTACTTAGTCAAAACACATGTATAATATAAACAACAACCTTCTTCTTCTTTATACATAATTCAATAGACAATAAAGATTTACTACTCATTCATCAAACATAACTCAAACGAAAAAACATGTGTAATCACCTCTTTTACATAATTCGATAGACAATAAAGATTCAATTTTAATTCATCATACATAACTCAAACAAAAATGTCAGAATTTTAGCATGACCTTTGTTCAAATATCCTAAAATTACACGTGCTAACTCATAAACCTTTTAAGGATTACACCCTTCGGTGGACCATCCGTGGAGAATTTGTAGTTGCAACCCATTGTATTCTCCTCATATAATGCCAATTGTTGAATGATATATTCCTCTGTACAAAGCAAAATACTCTCTTGTAGAAAAGTCAATCTGTTACACAGTGCTCAGCATAAACATAAATGGACATCAAAAGATAAAACTGAGCATCAAAATTAATCCAAATAGAAAAAAAAAATGTTCCAACAAACAGAAAGTCCATTAAGAAATGTGCTGACAAATGAATGAGAAGAGGGTAAAAATAAATTATAGAAACATACACTGATCATAAAGTCGATTGATATAATTCGGGGTTGATCCAATCCAATAACAATTCAACTAGATTTGAATATCTAGTCATAGACGATTGAGAAGATGCATCGAGATTTTCGTATCCAACAAAATTCCTGCAAGCTAGAACAAAGGAGATGTATGTTAGAAATTAAACCTCAAAGAATGCTTCTCTCAAAATCTGTTTCAAGAAAATGTACAATCCCAACCGGGTACAATGACTAAATAAGAACAAATGTTCTGTATAGTAGAAATTAGGTT
The DNA here is from genome assembly GCF_013281855.1 of Momordica charantia. Lineage (NCBI taxonomy): Eukaryota > Viridiplantae > Streptophyta > Magnoliopsida > Cucurbitales > Cucurbitaceae > Momordica > Momordica charantia. The sequence continues at coordinate 14,710,905 of NW_028275160.1, forward strand.
TGAAGTAAATGATAGGCATCTTCATAATAATTATCAGTTAGAAGGGTGAAAAGGTTCACAGTATAAATAAAGAGCAAAAATAGCCTGTTTTAGTGGCATAACCTTGTCAATGGCATATTTTCATCCATTTGCTGCAAATACAGCCATTCTATTGGCTCTTGCAAATGCAAGAGCCAAATATCTGTCAAGTGTTTTCATTTCTTCCTAAAGGACACAAAAATAAATGTCAAATATTTTTGTAATGCACTACGAGATTCAAAATAAGTAGTACATGCATGTCAAGCGTTTCCTTTGCTCTAAATCTCATCACTTGCTTCTATTAATATCTTGACGGTTCCCTACCTGTGAACAAAATAACATCTCAATTGGATATTGTATTATTAAATCACAAAATTAACCAAACAAATATAACTTTAATTAACTTTAGCAGATAAGGACCATTCAATTAAGTTTTGCACATAATTAAACAATTCTCTATCTCTCTACAAGTTAAATTCAATGCTCCAATAATTCACTACTATAATTAGAGCAGGGCATTTGATATAGTTCTTTTCAGATGATTAAGGATGCAACTCACAAAAGTCATCATATCTTACCATCTTTACTACATAACGAGCTTAAGGAATCTCCCATAATATACTTTCATACAAAATTGTAAGATATCTTTTGCTTTTGCGTAAAAAACCATAGTAATAGTTCGGATATGGAAGACATTAGAAATAACAGTGTATGCTACCATTGTGAAGAAACATTTGCAATCACTAATGGCGTCAATGAAAAGCAGTTCATATAACGTAAAAAAAAAACAACAAACAAAAATAGCCACTGAATTTATAACATGCCCAGGAAGCAAATCTAGCAAGAGAAGTTCTCAATTATACTTCTAATTTTAAAAAAATCATATAAAATCTTAGTCGCAAAAGCTTGAGAACTCCTCAAACTGTTCTCAGATACCCAAACAACATTATTTCCTCCGTCAAGAACAGCATTGCCAAACATTCTCAAGATCTTGCATATTCAAAAAGTGAACGAACAAAACCCCAAGAATATAGAAAATAATAATTTTTAGTAATGAGAAATATGACGTATTCTCATTAACATGATAAAATAATACATCAGAGGTCTATATATATATATATATACAAAGACTAAGCTCACTAAATACAATGTGAACATAACTGAATACATAATAGATTAACCAATCTAGGTAAGAGTAATAACAATTTTAACCTCTAATACTCCCCCTCAAGATGTGCAAAAAAGATCTAAAAGACCTATCTTGGACATAAGAAATTGATAACAGAGAAGACCAACGGCTTAGTAAAGTCATCTGCTAGCTGATGAGTGGAACAAACTGGTAAGAGGCGAAGAAAACCATCTGGCACATGATCTCGAACTAAATGACAGTCCAACTCTATATGTTTAGTGCGTTCATGAAACACCGGGTTAGTAGCCAAGTGAATTGCTGCTTGAACAGTAACTTGCAAGTCTTGAAGCAAATGAGAAAGCCATAGAAGTTCACAAGAAATAGCAGCCAAAGACCTGAATTCGGCCTCAGCAGAAGATCGTGATATAGTAGTTTGCTTTTTAGACTTCCAAGAAATCAACGATGTTCCCATAAACACACAAAACCTTATAGTAGACCGACGAGTATCAAGGCAAGAACCTCAATCAGCATCTACATAAGTACGTAACTGAAAAGAAGAAATGACATAAAGGAAGACACCTTGCCCTAGTGGCCCTTTCAGATAATGCAACAAATATAAAGCTGCCTGATAGTGAGTACTAGAGGGCTTAGAAACAAACTGGCGTCGATGTGCAGCATATGTGACGCCAGGCCTTGAGATAGTAAGATACAAGAGTCTACCAATGAGTCTGCGATAAGAGGTGGAATCATGTAGAGGACTCCCATCAACAAGACAAAGCTTTGTAGAGGGATCCATAGGAAGAGCTGTTGGTTTACACCAAAGCAGACCATACGCCTCCAGAAGAGTGAGGGTATAATGCCTCTAAGACAAACAAATACCCTTGGCAGTTCAAGCAATTTCAAGACCAAGAATGTATTTCAATGAGCCAAGATCTTTAAGCCGAAACCGATCATGAAGTAGAGTTTGTAGATCACAAATAACAGAGATACTAGCCCCAGTAATAACTATATCATCCGCATATACAACCAAATCCCAAAAAGTATCACCATTGCCACGAATGAAAAGAGAGTAATCAGACTTGGACTGCCGAAAACCAAGGCCTAACAAAATGGTGGAAAACTTGGCAAACCACTGACAAGAGACTTGTTTCAAACCATATATAGATTTATTCAACCAACAAACCAAACGCTCCCCTTGAGGACAAGAAGTAAAGGGAGGTTGATAGCCAAGCGGTAAGTCCATGTATACTTCCTCAGCCAGATCACAATGGAGGAAGGCATTATTGAAATCCAACTGAAAGAGAGGCCAGGATTTGGAAACTGCAAGAATGAGAAGAACTTTGAGAGTGACCATTTTAGCCACTAGAGAAAAAGTCTCTATGAAGTCGAGTCCTTCTTGTTGAGTGTATCCCTTGGCCACTAGACGAGCCTTGTAACATTTGATTGAACCATCAGATTTAAGTTTGACATTATAAATTCAGCGACAACTGACAGAGTGGGGATGATTAGGAAGGGAAACCACAGTCCAAGTATGATTATCAGTCATAGATTGCAATTCATGGCTTCACGCCAATGAGAATGACAAATGACTTGGTGATAAAACTGAGGCTTATATGTAGAGGAGACATTTAAAACATAATGTCAATGAGCAGAAGAAAGCCGTGAATATGATAAATACTGCTGTAAGGGATGCCTTGTAGAAGCGGGAGATGGCAAAGAGTTAGTCAAAAGACTACAATGAAAATCCTGTAAATATGAAGGCATTTTGGAAGGCCTAGTAGAACGCCGAGGGACAATATCCAAAGGTACAATCGAAGATCCTGTGTTAGACATAGGTGTAGACACACTAGGTGCTGTGTTAGGCATAGGTTCAGACACAACTGGCGTGGATGAAGACCCATCAGCACTAGGCACAGTGGCAGGAGCACATGGCTCAATGGGAACAGTAGGGGAAATGATAGTAGTAGGTACAACAGCTGGTATATCGATATCAGCATTAGTCATATCAATATGATCAGCAGGCATATCAATTTGAAAATCAATGACATTTGGCAAAACCAAGTCTGGAAAAGGGTTAACTGATACATCATTACCCGAGGATTCCAAAAATGGGAACTTAGTTTCATGAAAAATCACATCACGAGAGAAATAAGCATTGAGTTTAAATATCAAATAGTCGATAACCTTTTATCCCTGGTGGATAGCGAAGAAAGACTGCCACACGAGATCTAGGTTCAAACTTTGTGCGATGAGAAGCTAAGGTAGAGGCATGGCACAAAGATCAAAAGGTTCTCAACATCGAGTAATTAGGATCAGTTTTATACAGGACTTGAAAAGAAGACTACCATTTCAAAACAGGCAAATGAGTCCTATTAATAAGGTATGCAGCTGTAAGAACACACTCACTCCAAAATTTGAGAGGAATCCTTGACTGAAAGTATAAGTCCCGAGCAACATTCTAGAGGTGTTGGTGTTTACGATCAGCAACAGAATTTGTTGAGGTCTCTCAACACATGAAAACTGATGAATGACACCTTTGGAAAGAAAAAACTCCTTGAAAAGAAATTTTGGTGCATTATCAAATCTAAAAGCCTTGATACTGACACCAAATTGAGTCTCAACAAATGTGAAAAAATGAGGGATGATATTCAAAACATCAGACTTGTGACGAAGCATAAATAACCATGTATATCTAGAGCAGTCATCCACAATGGTGAGAAAGAAACAATATCAAGCATGCGAAACATGAGAAAATGGTCCCCAAACATCAGCATGTATTAAATCCAAAGGCTTGTTTGACAAATGATTATTTGAATGAAAAGACAGCCTCTTTTGTTTGGCTAATGGACATACATCACATGAATCAGTAAGAAAATCCTCCAATGAACAATTATCAACAGGTAACACACTCTTTAAAGCTGGTAATCTAGTAAAGGATGGATGACCAAGACGATTATGCCAAACATCAAATGAAACAAGTGTAAAAGCAGAAACACAAATAGACTGTACAGTAGAGGAACATTCTGAAGTATTGTCAAGTAGGTAAAGGCCATGACACAATCTACCCTTATCAATCGTCTTCGAAATGGACTTGTCCTGGATAATGCAAGTGTCGTTAGTGAATTCTACTGATAGAGAAGGCATGTCCCTCAACAATACATTAACTGAGATGAGGTTGAAATAAAACTCAGGAATGTATAAAACACCATGTATAGACAGATGATCAGATAACCGTACAAAACCAGAGTATTCAACCACAAATCGAGGTTTATTTGGCAGATTAACATGGACAGGAGAAATCTTGTGTATTTTATCAAACAATTTGCGACAACCACATATATGTGCAGATGCACCAAAATCGAGGATCAAAGATTGAGTATCAGTATCTACTGTGTAAGAGGTAGTAGTGTCCGTGTCAGCAACAAATTTGCCAGTTGAAAGCTGAGATTGAAGTAATTGAAAAAGTTGTTGGTAGTGGCTAATAGCATGAGAATTCGCATGTGAAGCGGCTAGGGCAGAGAATTCAGAAGACTTCGAAGCACCAGGATTCTGAGATCCAGGTGAAAATCGCTGACCACTTCGATAGCCAGGCGGATATCCATGTAACTTGTAGCATCGATCAGAAGTGTGACCAATGAGTCACAGTGAGGACAAACTGGATGGTCTTTGCGTACCTTCTGATTCATCACATAATTAGTGGCTTTCGAAGGTGGTTTAGATGCAGAGTGTTGAGCAACCAGTGCAAAGGAAGGAGCAGTAGGAATCGTAGCTGAGGTGCCAATCGATCTTTGCTGCTCGTCCTGTCGAACTAATGATAAAGCTTTATTAACAGATGGCGGCGGATCCATCAATAATAACTCTGCTCGAGTTGAACCGTAGAACTCATCGAGTCCCATGAGCAAATTGATAATGTATTCCAGTTGTAGAAACTCAGAAACGGACTTAGCACCACCACATGTGCAAGTACAAGTGCAAACGGGACGAAATTGATGTAATTCATCCCAAACAGTCTTCAACTTGGTGAAGTATAGACTCACCGATTGCTGCTCCTGAGTTATAGTAGCCAGATCACATTTGAGTTGAAATATGCGTGGACCATTGCTCTTCTAGAATCTCTCCTTAAGATCAAGGCAAATATCCCTAGCAGATTCTAAAAACAAGATGCTTGCAGAAATATCATTCGAAATGGAATACAAGATCCACGCAATAACCACATGGTTATTGCTAATCCATGCCGGTAGATGATCACTGGTGGGACACTCAATAGATCCGTCAATGAAACCTAATTTGTTTTTTACTGATACGCGATTATCATAGATCGGCTCCATGATGTATACTTTTCCTCTTTCAGAACTTGATTCACAAGAACCAATCCAGTATTATCTATATGATGGAGATAATACGAATTTGTAGCAGCCTCAGAAACAGATTGAGGCATAATGAAAGAAACTTCCGGTGAATTTGAAGGAGAGTCGGTGGGAACATTGGAGGCTATGGAGACGAAGAAGAATCGCGAAAAAGAAGGACGCGAAAAACAATGAAAAATGTCAAAAAAATGGCGCGGAGTCAAAATTTATGTGATACCATTTTAGTAATGAGAAATATGACATATTCTCATTAACTTTATAAAATAATACATCAAAGGTCTATATATATATACGAAAGACTAAGCTCACTAAATACAATGTGAATATAACTGAATACATAACATAACAATAACAGATTAACCAATTTAGGTAAAAGTAATAACAAGTTTAACCTCTAATAATAATATTAAAATGAATCACCCAAAAATTGAGCAAAAATAAGAGAGATAGAGATGGAGAACTAACCAGAAATTGAGCCAAATCTCATCTCCACTTGCGTTCCAAGAAAACCCAACCTACCCTCTTGGTTTTGGTTTTGGTATTAACACACGATATTCACCCACCAAATCAAGATTCAATCAACATTATTTCCCCCAAATCTTGTTTTAATCCCATAAAGTGGGAGGAAGTTGAGGGAGATTAGCGTATTGATTAATTAGATAAAAAGGATCAAATCCTAGCTTAGTTGCCCGAACAACACTATGAATCAAAGTATTAAACCAACAAATATATGGAGAGGGAGTGTAAGACATAAAGGAACAAGAGAGGATTGAATGGAAATAGAATTATCATTGCTTAAGAATAAAGCATCAAACAAACCAACTTCATTTGCAAGAACCCTAGCGTTTATTCGTCGCTCGTAGTAGCCAAATCGAGCCTCACTAACCGCGGATTATCCCTCTCTATTGCTAGATCCTTGCTCGCTCGCTTCCCAAGGCAATGGAGCTGCGCACAACAATTGAGAGTTTCGTGCAGCAAAGGGGTGAGATGTAGAAATTTTGGGAATGTAAAATTTTATGAGGTGAAAATTTAAGTTAGGGTTAAAATTGGTCACTTTTAGTATCGGGACCAGCCTAACGTTAAAAGTAGACTTACAATGACGGGCAACGCCTGACATCGAAACTTGAAAAAAAATCAAATCTAATTTTAGCTTTTTTCTTACATTGTCCGACATTGTTTCCTCCGTATTTTTTTGTTCGACATTAAAGCCTCCGTGTTTTTTTTATCTGACATTGTCTGATTTAAGTACTTATGAACAAAGATTACATGGACTAATCAAGATTATTAATCTTGTTAGGACTTCTCTCCCAAAACAGATGCTCAAACATGCGACAACACAACTCTTAAACCGTTCGACCCTCAGTCCTTCACGAGTCACGCCACATAGTCGGTCAGATGAACAATTACACTCAAACAAAAATATTTGGCACCCATATTTTTCTGGAATAACCATCCTTCTTATTTTCATGTCCTGTCGGATAGAAAGAAAATGAAACCCCAAAGAGCCCTACATTTCGTTACTCGAAAATCTTTTGGCAAACTCCAATCAAGGAATTCCTAATCTCTTCATTGTTCAATTCGACTCGTCGTCCCCTCCGGAAATTAAAATTATGGTGGGGTCATAAACAACTCTCAACGAGGATGTTGAGACTTTTCGAGTAATGGGCATCTTGGCATTATAATGAACTGCAGGTCGGTCGTGTTTAAGGAAAAATTCTAAGTACTCGAAGTTTATGAGTAGGAAAGAGAAATGTAGAAAGAGAGATTTTTTTTCTTAAATACAAGTCATCAAACTTTTAGTAGTGGTGAGCAGGAAGATAAGTGCTTACCAGTAAGTACCTAAATATTTTAATTCACTAAACAATCACCGGTAACGTTAGGTATATGGAAAAGATGGGCATAATAGTTGGTTTTTTTATTTGATGGCTAGTAGAATTCAATTCTAGTGATGCCCATTTTTTGGAAAGGGATGAAAAATTTTTTTTTCTTGGACTTAAATATGGGGATGTAATAAAATCATTAAAAAATTCGAAGATCGGGAATGTATTCCTCGCCGTGTCTATATCTTCGAATTTTTTAATTATTTTATTTTTATAGATTAATAAAGATTTATATAAAATTAACATGAATAAAAATAATTAATAATCTCTTATTTTAATTTTAAAAAATATGTATTTTATATGTTTTTTAAAAATGAGTTAAAGAAACCATTAAAGAAAGTAAAAAGAAAAAGTAAGAAGACACATTTGTAGAGCATCCTCAAATTTGCATTCATTCCTCTAAATTGGGGGCGATGGGAATTAAAATTGAAGGGTAAATATAGTTTCTTGCCAAATTAAAACTTTTTATAGATTTTAACTCAAGTTATTTTCAATATTAATCAATTTGGGATATTTTCATGTCGACTTGGTAAATCTTCTTATTCAGGCAAGTTTGGTCTGCAACATAATGATACTAGGCCAAATATGGGTTTTAATGTAGGACAAAAAATATGTAAGAAACAATGACGACAAAAAAAAAACACCGATGAAATAATGTTGGACAAGGTAAAAAAGGCGCTAAAATAAAAAAAAAGTTTTTGTCTTCAAATTTCAATATCGAGCCTAGCCCGCCATTGTAAGTATGCTTTTAATGTCGAGCTGAGCTCGAAATTAAAAGTGACCAATGACGGTAAAAAAAATTTCATGACGGGTAAAAAAGAAAACACGCGAAATTAGTGAGAAAACATTAAGCTACAATGTTGGTCCATGACAAACGATTATATGTGGTATATAAAATTGGTTTCTTTCCTCCTTACCCTAGCCACCCAATCTCTCATTTCTTTCAAGGTTAATCTCTTTTTTCCTCCCTCTAATCTGTGTAGCAGATACCCCTCTGTTTGGGATTTTGGAATTAAAATAAATGAAATAGCGCAAGTGTACACTCGTTACATGTAGTAAAACTGAATGAGTATTTCGAGTATCGATCCTAAGGAACAAATTAAGCCTTATCAATGAAAATGATGTCAATAGGTGACTTTGAAATTGAATTTGGGGCAAAAAATATCAAGGATAATGTTGGTTTTGGTATTTTAAGACTCAATGAATAAACTCAGTCCAGTTACTTCAATGTAGCTAAAAACACAACGAATATTTCCAACTAGGCACCAGGCGCGTCTGAATATTTTTCATCAGTTTTGCTTCGTCATCTTCTTATGTTTAAGTGATTTTGATGGTATAAGTTCATCCTTAATACGTCTATTCGAAAATTGAACTTAATTTGATAAAAACCAACTGTAACCTTAGGTCAAGGTCCTATGTCTAGGCTACCCGAGCGAAATCTTTATGTCTAAAGTATTTCTCTTCAAAGTTAAATCATTAAAGTTGTGGAAATGTATCAACCCTTTAAGTATTGATGCTTGGTTAAAACATTAATTGGCCGAAACAAGTTTTAACTTTGTAAAACAACCTTAAGTGATAAAAGAAAAGAAAAACAACTTTTGCTTTGTTCGATGTTAAAAACTTTAGCTAATTATTCATAGCCGAGCTTGGGAAAATAAATTTAGCTCATAACTATAAAGGAAACATCGAATTGAACATTGATGTAAATAAGAGACATTATTAAAAGATGAATATAATTAAAACAAGCTAAAAATGGTGGGGTTGTAACCCGAATGACCCTAACCCGTTCTCTTTCAAGATTGGGAAGCACTACTCAGTCAATTCCACAAGATTGTGTGATTACACCTTCGAAGATAAATAAAAATTAACGAGCTTGCTGGAATTTAACTTAATAAGATGAAAAGTTTACAATTGAAAAGTAACAAGCTAAAAAAACAAAGAATGAACTAGCAAATAAACTGTTCAAAATAAACAACTACATAACTAAAGGAAAATGTAGTAGACTGAAAGTAAAGTGAGGAAGGGATTCAAACTCACAACCTCATGGTTGGAGGTATATGTTAATTATTACCGCTGAACTATGCTCGTTTCGACGAGAGTCTTCCTTTTAAAACATCTTTAAGTTGATTTGTTGTTGAATTAGCCATCATTAATGCATGGAAGACACGTGGAGGGGCTGGGGAAGCTTCACAACACACAAAAACTCGCGTTTTACATTAAGGGCATTCTCAGAACTGGGCAAGGCACTAGATGCCTCTCTAAGATTTTTCTTGCACAAAATCGTAATTTCCATTAGAAATCAACTCTAAATGATGTAAAAATGTCATATATGCATATATAACCCAGGATAACTTCAGAATAAAGGTTTTGGACACTAAAGTAAGCTTAGAATAAGGTTTATTAATGTAAAACGATAGAAAACAACACTTAACTAGTTCTTTTTTACCATTGTAAACAAGGGAAATCACCCTCCCTCGTCTCTTTTTCTCCAACGAGTGCAGTGGTGATCGGAGCCATACCCATGAGAGCAAAAAATTCGACCAAGAAGTTTTATATGTGAAAACTTCCTGATGGTCTAAAATTTCCATCCATTGAATACAACTTTGAACTTTATTCAGGTTGTTGATTTAATTGTATTGTTGGATAGTCTCACTTTCGTGGTTGTAGATGAGTTGAGTGCAATGCTTACTCGTGCAATTACTTAGAGTCTTCTGAGGGCGTACTATAAGAATTTGAGATTGCTAAAGCTTGAAGTGTCAAAAATTCAGGTTCTTGACATGGGCAACCAAAGATGGTTATAAATTTCATATCCATAAATTATATATCTTAAAATCTTATTATCACCTGTTACCTATTAAGATGCACATAATCTATGGTTTTGATCAATTGACGTTCCTATTGGCCCGCTGCAAAGCTTTCTTATTTCAGATAGTAAGTCGATCGCATATTTTTGTTGTGATAAGAATATGCCTTGTTTAGAATAGGCGATGTCTATCTCAATAAAATATTTCAGCTTTCCTAGTTCTTTAACTTCAATAATATCGTCGACATACACAATCAGTGTTGTCACTCCCCCTGTAGTAGAATGTTTTATAAGCAATGTATGATCTTCTTCGCATTTTTTATAGCTCATATTCCTCATAAATTGAGAAAATCTATCAAACCATGCCCTAGGACACTGCTTTAATCCATATAACGTCTTTTTTTAATTTACAAACTTTATTTCATGCTTGCTCATACCCAAGTGGAATCTCCATATAAATTTCTTCTTCAAGATCACGATGTAGGAAAGCATTTTTTACATCATATTGTAACATGACGCATCCATGATTTACAGCAAGAGATAGAAGTATTCGTACTGTGTTCATCTTGCCAACAGGCACAAAGGTTACAAGGTAATCAACTTCATATGATTGAGTATAGCCCTTAGCAACCAACCGTGCGTTGTACCTCTCAAGTGTTCCATTTGCTTTATACTTCACAGTATATATCCATCGACACCCTACGACTTTCTTATCTTTAGGCATCGTAACCAGCTCCCATGTTCTATTTTTCTCTAAAGCCTGCATTTCAAGATTCATTGCTTACGTCCATTCTTCATGTTGTATTGCCTCCATATATGTTTTTGGAATATTTACCCAAGTAAGATGAACCATAAAAATTTTGTACTAACTTGAGAGTTTGTCATATGATACAAACTGAGACAATAGAAACTGAGTACAAGTTCGTTTTCCCTTCCTTAAAGCAATCGACAAATCCAGGTCTGACTAATCATTAACAGAAATTGTAATGTCCGACTCATCATTAGCGGATACTATAATGTTTGATTCATCATTAGCAGTTACTATAATATTTGATTCGTCACTGATTCTTTTCTCGTCAATTTCAGAAGGATGAGACAGTTCTGGTCACGGTTTGGTACAGATGATGGAAAGGGATTTGATACAGGAAATGTGAGGTTGATAATGGGCAAATCCTTATGTTCCAACAATATTTCCTCCCCCTGAAGATAAGGTGAGGTAAATAAGTTGGTGTCTTCATAAGAGGTGACATCAGCAAGGATGAAGAACCTTTTTTAAGGAGGGTGATAGCATTTATATCCCTTTTGAGTGTTCGAGTATCCTACAAAAATACAATTGAGAGCTCCTAGATCAAGATTACCTCGCTGATGATTGTGAATATTAACAAAGGCTACACAACCAAATACTCGAAGAATGAAGTTATTTGTCATTCGAAAATCAGGATAATAGGATATTCATAGGAGTTTTCTAGTCTAGAGTAATAGATGGTAAACGATTGATTAAATAAATGGCTGTTAGCACAACTTCCCCCTAAAAGGATTTAGGAATATTTCTTTGAAAAACAATGGCATGTGTCACAGAAAGAATGTGACCAATTTTTCTTTCGGCCACTCCATTTTGTTGATGAGTGTCCACACAAGATGATTCATGGGTGACCCAATTTTTTGAAAGAAGGATGTTAAGTTTTGATTGAAGTAATATCGAGCATTGTTAGAGCATGATCGTTTGGGTTTGATTTCGAATTGGTTTTCTATCATATGAAATAATGTTTGAATAGTAGATCTAACATCAGGTTTTTTTTAAAAAAAGAAAACCCATGAGACTTGAGTACAATCATCAAAGAACACAATAAACCAACGAAATTTGTAAACATTTGGCACATTAAAGGGACCCCAAACATCAGTATGAATAAGAGAGAAAGCAGCTGATCTCATTTATTATTTCTAGAGGAGGGTACACGATTGTGTTTAGCAAATTCACAAACTTTGCATTGAATTGACACAGGATTAAGATTTTGGAATAAATCCGGAAACAAAATTTTAAGAGTTGGTAATGAAGGATGTCCTAGTCTATAATAGTTCAACAAAAGCTTACTTGAAGGATGATGAGTGTGTGAGGTGAAGGAGATTGGAACACTATTCTGACCAACAGGTTCATCAAGATAATAAAGTCCATTTTTTCGTTAGCAAGTCTGATCGTATTCCCATTATCCTGGTCCTGTAAAATATAAGAAGAATCAGAAAAAATTACTCTGCATCCTAAATCTTTGATCAAATTTTTTACTGAGATCAAATTAACAATTAAACATGGTATATGAAGCACATTCTCTAATGTAATGTTTGAATTTATCTTGCTGTCTCCTTTACCGGCCACTGTTACCATGGTACCATATGCTATAGAAATTTTCTTATTGCTCAAGCAAATACTATAAGAGATAAAATGATAGCTACTATTCGTCATATGGTCAATTGCACGAGAATCAATAATTTAGGTACACCGTTTAGATTGAGAAGTTGTACTTGTCAAAGTTATCAAACATCTACCTTGACTATGATAATTATTCGAGTTTTCTAAAAAACTCCTTAGATTTTTTATCATGTTTGTCCAACTTTGTGGTAATTTTGGTTGATTGTGACATTGATGTGAAAAAGAGACTAAACAGTAACTCATAAATGAAGATCCACGCACAAAACTGAAGTTTTAAGTATGAATTAAAAGGGCAAAAGATCTATAATGAAAATGAATCGAACCGGTCAAGCTGTATCGAACTGGACAAAGATGAACCATATCGAACCGGATTTTACCGAGTTGAACCGAACCAGACAAAACCGAACCGAGTTGAGCTAAAAACTTGAATCAGACCAATTAAAACTTAACTGAACTAAAAAATGAATCGGGCAAAATTGGAAACGCTTTGAACTGAACCAATAATATTTAGTTTTAACTTTGAAACCCTAGCAACCATACGAAAAGAAATCGACCAAGAATTTGACGACCACGAACCAAAAATCCGACGACGGAACAACTCGCAGTGAATAAGAAGGTGATGTCCTCGAATGGCTACAACGACGCTGTAAGAAAAGATGGACAACGAACTCGGCATCTGAATAGAGGCGATTTAAACCTCGAACAGTTGCGGCGACAATGTCTGAACAACAGCCGTGACGTCTGAATAGCGGCAGTAGAAGAAACCCATTAATAAGAAGAAAAACGGGTTTGAACAGATAATGGTGGAAGAAACCCATGGACAAGAACAACAAGAAAATAGTCTATTGGTCCAAAAATTAACAAGAAATCTATCAGCAATGGAAGCCAACCAAAAAAAACCTATAAATAGGAACTACAAACAACAAAAGAAAAGAAAGCTAATTACGATAAGAAAATACTTACCTATTCCACCAGGAAAACCTAACCTATTAAAATCTAAATACAATAGGAAATTAAAAGATAATAATATAATTTAACGTAGCCCATCTTTCGTTTTAGATAATTATGAAATTATAACACAACAATTACGACAAGGAATAAATTTTAATTTTACATTTCTCTAATAAGGTTGGATACTCACCTTTCTAAAAAAGAAAAAAAAAATGGCTGGGTACTCACACTATTACTGTTGTGCTCTGCCTACCTCTTATGTATGATGAGTTTCATACAAAAACTTAAATGGTTTCGGGTGCCATTCAAGATAAATAAATGTGTGCATTATCTTGGTCTTCAAAGTGTAAAATTTTGCTGCAAAATTTTCGGAATATTTCGTTTCATTTATGATCATGGTTTTGGGCCATTCTCTCAACTGCGCTTAAATTGAGGAATGACGTTAGTTCTTCAATAAGACTTGGCTACTGATGTTATTTAATTATATTTTGGTTTTTCCTTTTCACATGCTCATTCTTTAAAACTTTGTCATGAGTTAGACTTTCTTTCTCTGAGATAACCATGATCACTATTATCGAGGCGGGATAGAGTAATCCAAAATTTGTTATTATTTTATATGGACATATAAGACTAATTTTCATATTCTTGTACATTATGTTGAGTTAGATGGCAATCGAAACTAAAGGTTTTGCAATAACTACACTAGTTTACTTTCTCGAATTTCAACTTACATACTTTATGTCTTTGCTCATTGTAATTTCATATGTCTTTCCTCCCTCTATTATAACCTTTTTTGGGGTTCATAGTATTAATGTGATCAAATCAATGTTGAACTAATCTAACTCATTGTCTATAGTTTCTATTTGCAGTGTGGCGATGTCGTTGTCATTGATCAATTAACTCATATTTTCATATTTTCATATTGAGATGAGAATCACTGCTTCATGGAAAAGGTGAATAGCATGCTTTTTTTAAACTAAGCTCATATCCTTATAGTATTGTGGCAGAGGAGCAAATAACTTAAAGTTATCCTCACTCTTCTTGATTAACATTTTGAGAGGTTACTCGTGGGTGTTTTATTTGTAGTTAGATGCATGGAAGAGTGATCCCTTCATATTTTCTCTTTAAGTTATAAAGTTACGATGAAGCACCCTTAAATAATATGCCGAAAAACTTTTCTTTGCAAGGTGCTTTCTCTATCACTTTTATTTTCCATTAGAATATATGCTTGTCTCAGGATTGACAGAAGTTCATTGCAAGATGATCTTACTTGGCACGAAAGAAATTTGGGTCATCGTGTCGGCAAATTTCTTGAATGCACGTAAACACTCTTTGTAGTTTAACACGAACAATGCATATCAACAAGAAGAAATTAACAAAGTTCGAATAGAATCGGTAGATTTATAGATATATGAAAGCGTATTATGTGTACATATATAAATTTTTAGAATGGAATCGGCATGTTGAGTATGTTTTGAAACAGACACAATACTATTGTGATTTTATTTTGTACCTAGGTTTGTTTAAGACAAACTTTTTGTAATTTGTCATTCTATGGGAATATTGGAGGATGAAACTTGTAAATTCGTTTTCCTATAACATTTATTTTTAGGCTTTAGATTGGCGAGGTAGCTAGTTTGCATACAAATAAATTACTATTTTCATTTTTTTTTGTAGGTCGAGAAAAATAATGTTTTTTTTTTGTAGAAGAAAAAAGAATATTGTTGGTTAGCTAGCGTGCAACCAACAATATTAATTTTTTTATCTAGCTATTCAACAAACAATGACGGCATTGCCAGTTATTAAAAGTGAATGTTTAATGACAAACGCTTAATGACCGTCATTGTAGGATTGAATAGATGTCGGTCGACTGGCATAGTAGGCTACAATAACTTTGGAATTGATGTCGGGCCACAACTGACAATATATGTGATCGTCATTGTCGGCAACAATGGTGGTCACCTACAATGACGGGCCATGCCCGACATTGATTCCCGCTGGACATAAAAAGTTAAGATAAGACTCGAAACGATGTCGGACGCATGTCCAACATAGTTTTTCCTTCAATGACCGACAATATGCCCGTCATTAAAACCCAATTTTGTACTATTTCGATACTTTTCCAGTCTTTACCAAAGTTTCTTCCGCCATTTTAACCGTTTCATATGACAAGACACCTTTAGTAGCAAAATGAATGGGGTTTCTGCATAACATTGTTCATCTTAGAATTTCCTTTAGTTGTTTTGTTAACTTCTTCTTCATCATCATTGTTGCTCTCTAATCCATCATTTGCATATTTTGTCCATCTTCTTAAAATATGCCAAGGAGGAATAGAAAAAGTATTGTTAAAATTTAAAACTCTTAAGGGGCCGTTTGTTTTTCGAAGATAGTAGATGTCTGATATCTATAGATGCCTGGAATTTCAGATGCCCGAAATTTTAGATGTCCGGTTTCTTCACATAACCAAGTTTGTTTTGTAGGAAAATTTATAAGGGTATCCGGGAATATTTGAATAGCCACGTTTGTTTTGCCGGATTTATTCTTGGGAATGTGTTGAATTTGTAGAAGGTTCCAAAAATGGCCTTACGAGTATTTATATTATTTATAAATTCATTTAATATAATAGATTTATTTTTTAATTTAATATTTTTTATATGTTATTTTATAGAACAAATTAATTCATACTAACTTAATATAAATTTCATTTTGAACTTTAATAGTTTTCCAAAAAACAATCATTTAATTTATGCTATCTTGTGTGAAATTTATTTATTTTATCATCACATTATACTTTTTCTTTAAGAACAACATCACAAGTTTTCATAATATATATATATATATATATATCACATGTATATTGGTCGTAAAAAAATGTTGATTCAAAATTATATATTTATGATCATAAATATTATTAATAATGTAATTCCTTCAAAATATTAAAAATAAATGATGATATTACATAATTTAATTGCAATTTATTATACATGTAAATCTAATGTAGAAATATACTTAGATGATAAGCACATTAATTTATTTTAATTATCAGTTGAAAACTAAATAATAAATAATTTTTTTTGAGGAAGAATTAAAAAATTTGACGAAAGAAAATATATGGAGAAAAAAAATGAAGGGCAAGCATGTAAAAGGTGGATGCCCTCGACACGGGAATCTTGAAAATCCGTGTTTCATAAGGGCATCCACAACTCATAAGATGTCTCCTAGGAGACGCAGGCATCTCAAGATTCTTCGGGTATCCTATATTCCAGCAAAACAAATGTGAGAATCCAGATGTCCGTCCAACGGTAATCTAAGATTCCCACGAAACAAATTACCTCTAAGTTTGCAAACATAAGATGCCCATAGATTCAAATTTCTTACATGAACAATCTGGTGGAAAAATAGTAAGATTAAATAAAAAGATTGTTGGGCCGTGGATGAAGCCACTGCCTTGAAATCGATTTTGGCACGACCACGGTGTTATATCGTACAATTACCGATTGCTCCCCAAGGTTAACAAAACTTCGAACTGAGGTGTGCACTAGTCCGGACCGAATGGAATAGATAAACGTGCTGAGAAAAGTTTTCTTTCTATATCCTAAAACAAAAACAAGCCTTTATTTATATAGAAACAGTATGTTATTTTTGGTAGTTTAAAAAATAGTAAAGTTAAAAATAGCATACTCTAAAAATATCAACTTTAAAATAGCTATAAGACTAAGTTTTTTAAGGAGAAATTAGTCATTCCCAACAATCCCCCACGAATGACTAACTAGTTCTCTAAAAAAATACATTTTCTGAGCAATGAAAGAAAATAAACTTAAGCATTAATATCTTATGATTTGAATTAATGCATAGTGAAGTGAGGCAACAACCTAAATAATGAAAGTGAGTTGCCTCTTAAACTTTCAGTAAGTATGATTAAGACTCCTACAACACATTTTATTCCTTGTTTTTCGATTCCACAATATAAATCAAGTCCTATTAATGGCCATGGACATAAAACCTTGGTTCGTCGTAAAAGTTCTAGAGAAATAACTTCACCATTGAGCAACTATTTCACAGCTTCATTTCTCAGGTAAGTCTATCAATTTCTACTTATATATTTTCGACCAAGAATGTAGTTAGGAGAATTTAATTTTACATGATTATAACCTTAATTAATTATTCTAGCAATAATTAATTTAATTTCATATAATCATGACAATAAACTTCTCTAAGAAGATATTTTTCCACTGTTTGCTAAATAACTCAAATAGCAACATCTCATCGTCAATTGACATTAGATGTAATTAATCATTCACATAAATTCACAACTTTTCACCTTCTATAATACTCACAATACTTCAAAAGAAAATAAGACGACAATTATGCACCATATAATGTACAATTTATTCATTTTGAGATCATAGACATGCTCACAAAAATATTCATAACGAATAATTTTATATATTCAATAAAAATAAGACTGTAATTTTCAACTATAGTCAAAACATGATCTCAAATCACTACTAAATTAAGATAAACTTAAATTGAGATACTTTATTACCTCAATCTTCTTCATAATTTTAAGTTGCATCTGAAAAGAACTGTAGCAATTATTTCAATTATCATAAATAATTGCAAATTTTACAAAGAAGAAAATGTAGAAACTTGCTTTAGCTCATGCATAAAATTGTCAATAAATATCATGCTCAATTTATGACAATGATATGAGTTGAAAATTGTTAAAAAAATCTTGTCAGAAAACTAAAAGATTTAAAAATTTTACACACATAATATAGGAAAAACCAACCTATATAAAACTTAATTATGTAGCGAGAAGAATAACAGTCCAAATATTTCCAACTTAATTTTGACATAAATAATAAACATATTTATGCCAAATAATTTACGCATGAGAAAATTATATTATCATTATATCGTTGTACAAGTCTCAATAATATAGAATATGAAATTCACCTCTTCAACCCTTTTTCCATCTTTCATAATTTTCCGGTGGCATTTACGCATAATCCATTCCCGAAAATTATTTCTCTTCAAACGTGTTGGGCCAATCGAGAATTCTGAAAGAGAAAATTGAAAGTAGAGAGATTATAAAATGTAAAAAAAATCTCACACATATAAACCACCAGAAGTAATATAGGTTTAGTATATGGGTTTCTCTATTTTATAATAGGACAAAAAAGAGACCCGTAACTTTTTATCTTCTCTCTTCCCTTTTTTCCTTTCTTTCTCTTTCTCAGAGACCCAAAGGTTTCATTCTCCCTTATTTTTCTTTTATTCTCTTTTTGCTGCATCGTCTCCCTTCTTTTTTTTTTCTTCTTCTTCTCAGCCACCAATGTCTCCACCACCATCAATCCTCTCTCACCGACAACTACCTCCGGCGACTGCGGATCAGCGGCTTCACCACGAGCGACGAGTGCACAGTAGTTGATGGCTACCCACCATGGCGACCCACGAACAGCGTCGAGCAGATCCGAGCTTCGGTGGCTGAAGGGTTCTTGATCGATGGACACTATGTGCGGCAGTGCACCCTGCAGGCGACTCGATGGAGATCTACGAAACCATGACCTATGAACCATGGACATATCGCCCACGCTAGTAGACCCAACCTGATGAATCCAACTTCTGCAACAACCCGATCAGATCTCCCATGGGAGGGAGTGATTGGTGGCACCGGTGACCTCAACCGCATGCGCCGGCGACAACGATACATCACCGAACAGATCCACGAGCAAACCAGATACATGACTCACGTTCAGATCCATGCTATGGAAGGCGGCTCACGTGCAGATCTGCTCCGCAGACGATGACCTATGTTTAGATCCGAGCAGTTGAAGGCGATCCACGGGCAGACCCGCCCATCGACTCGAGCGGTGGCATCTTCTTCACGAACAGTGCAACAGATCTGCAAAATCACACACAATAGCGACCAACATTTTGTTCCGTCCAGATCTACAACGCGGCATGACGTCACGTTGAACCTCGACCAATTTCAGTTACCATTTTTGGATCGGATTTAGGTGTAGGGAGCTAGATTTTCGATCTTCCATTAGGCAATACAAGATGTGGTTTGTACTGTGTAGGCTTTCATTGATGCAACCGAAGATGGCGCCCAGGAAGTGTTCTTCGGGCTTTCCCAAATAGTTGATTTCTACAAAAATAAATTAACATCAAAACCTTGAAATTAAAAAGACCAATAATCTATCAAATTGATTTCAAATTGTCGAAAAAATAGTAAGATTAAATAAAAAGATTGTTGTGCCATAGACAAAGCCACTGCCTTGAAAGCAATTTCGGCACAACCACGATGCTATATCGTACAATTACAGATTGCTCCCCAAGATTAACACAACTTCGAACTCAGGCATGCACTTGTCCAGACCGAATGAAATCGATAAACGTGCTCAGAAAAGTTTTTTTCTATATTCTAAAACAAAAACAAGCCTTTATTTATATAGAAACAATATCCTATTTTTGGTGGTTTACAAAATAGTAAAGTTAAAAATAGTGTACTCTAAAAATATCAACTTTAAAATTAGCTAGAAGACTAAGCTTTTTTAAGGACAAAATAGTCATTCCCAACACAATCAACAACTTTATCAGATTTTATGAAATTCACCATGTACTCTTTCTCATCACCGTGTTTCACTAACTTATAAGTGAAACAATTTCCATCATAATTGACGCTTTCAATACTCACTGATAAAGATTCAAACAACTCATCTTGCATTTCTTGAAAATTAGCATCAGTATATACTCTATAGATGTTTGTTGGATAATGCCTCAAAATTTACTTGTCCAATAAGGTGTTGTTTGACTAGATTTGAAATCCTTAATCAACTTAGATCGACAAATCCTCTCTAACACCTTATCCTAAATTGAGTAAGAGATGTAGACATACTTGTCATCTTTCGAAAGACACTATTCATGCTTTCACTTCTTTGTGTTAATAATATATCTATCGAGAAATATTGCTTACTTGAAGCTAGACACCATTTTCTTCATAACAAAATAAATATTATAAGCCATGAACTTTAACACAAATCAATAATGGTTATAATTTCGATTCCAAACATCTTCAAACTCTTGTCAGTCTCACAATTGTGAAGACATCTATTGAATAGTACTTTGAAATCATGCATTTTTAGATAATGAGCAAGATGTTTAGGAGAATTTTGACCAATATGCCATAAACAAAGGCACAACCAAATTTAATTGGTCATTGCTTAACATTGATCCGTAAATATCGTTTTGGGCTGATAGTCTTCCATTGCTTTGTTGTCTCATGAAATAAAAAGACACAACCAAACAAGATATTTTTCCTATGATGGTTCATTCCAGTAAAAGCTGCACATATCATGTTGTACTTATTTGTTCGATATGTGGTATAAAAAATAGCATCTCCAAAATAATTATAATCCATCCTGGACGTACCATCTATCCAAAAAAAAGTTTGTTAGATGGTTTTCATAATCCACTTGCATTGTATAAAAGCATGATGGGTCCTCTAATTACATTATCTTGAAGTGATTTATTAGACTTTGTACAACTCCCGCTTCAAGTGTAGTTTTGGTTTTGTCTCCTAAAAAATTGTTGCAATCAGATTTTTAAAAAATCCTACATTATACGCATCACCAACTTGAACAACTACATAAAGAGGAATATATTACTTGGTCTAATGCCAGCATTTTCTATTCTTTCAATTACAATTGTTTGTGCTTCATCTACATGTCTATGAGATCTAAGCATATCTTGGCGACTTTCTTTTGCAAGTTCATAATTATGATCACATGAAAATTGACAAATAACCAATTATTCATTTTCAATCGTAAATTATATTTTTGCTGACATCCTATTCTTGTCTTAGTCGATTGACATTTTTTTACTTTGGAAGGACCATTTAGCTTTCTACCTTCTCTTCCTTATAGTTCCATTTGCCAATATCCGGTATTGGTTTTTTTGAACACTAACACAAGTTGTTTTTGCATATTCATTACAAAACTTGAATGCTTCGTCTTCACTTGAACACATCATTTCAATCTTTCTAGAAGCAACAAGTACTGTGTTCTCTATCTGTACTTCGTTTTCTAATATGAATTATAAAATTCACTCATCTGAAGTTGTTCTGGACTAGCCATTCATCTGTGTAACGCCCCGCATTACTCAGGTTAGCTTGCCCCGAGTTCCGGAAAATTTTATAACAAAATAGATTCTGTTTATTGATTTATTTATTTTTTTTATTTTATTTGATTCATCAGCGATCTTTATTTAATTTAAGTGTGGCATCTCGGCTAGTGTGTATTGTTACAGATTTAGTGGTGAGTTAGTAGCGTGTAGTATTTATTAAGTTATGGTTTATTACGGATTCCGCTATGTGACACTTGCTCTGGGCCATTCGACCAACTACGAAATTATATTATTGGTTTTGTTAACAAGAAGTGATTGGGTAAGTGGGCCTTAAACAAAAGAAACTAGCCCAAGTGGGTTATATGTTGCAAAACAAAAGAAAAAGGGGAATTAAAACAAAACAACCCTAGCCCATCTTGTTCTCCTTCCTCATCTTCTTCCACCCCTCCCTTTCCTTTGAAGCCGCCAGCCCCCCTCATCCGGATTTCCTTCTCCGACGAAGCAGCACCGACGACGGCCCCCTCAGTCGGACAGCAGCAGGTGCGGCGTCGGGCAGCAGCTGGGCGGGCGTCGGGCAGCAGCAGCGCGGCGTTGGGCAGCGACAGACGGCGGCAGCGTGCGACGGGCAGCAGCAGCGTGCGACGGGCAGCGGCGGCGCGTGACGTTCGGGCAGCTGCAGGCGGCATCGATACACGTGAGGCTGTTTTCGTGGCGTCCCTTCTCCGATCCAACGAGCCTAACAACCTCGAATAGCTTAGATCCGTGAAACCCGGTAACTTTTCTTTGACCCACATTTGTTCAAAGTTAGATTTGGATTACCCACATCCAAACGAAGTCGATTTGGAATACCCACACCTAAGCAAAGTTGTTTTGTAGTAACGGACATCGAAACGAAGCCGTTGGAGGTCGTTTTGGGCACTTTTATCTGCTGCAAAAACGTGGACAGCAGTGTTTTGGTGGTGTTCGGCGATTATCTTCATCCGTTCGAAGCCCGATTTACGCTACCCACACCTTTGAAAGCTAGATCTAATTTACCCACACCTACACGAAGTCGTTTTGCGGTAATGTGCCCCTTTGAACCCTCATAGAGTCATTTTCGAAGGCTGAACAGTACATTTAAATTGCTGTATTTTTTTGTTTTTGGTGTGAGATCGACGCAAACTTAAAGTCGTGGTTGTGTAAGTAGCACCAGGGGGCGAGTGCGTGCGTTATTTAGCGTTAACGGAATGGTTTTGATGCTGTTTTTTTTCCTTGTTAAAATAATTTAAATGAGCATGTAGGGATTGTTAGTTTGATTTGTGAATTTCTAGCGATCTTGTTGCCGTCTTTCTATTATTGAACACTTTTGAGGAAACATGCTTCATGTTCTTATTGTTGTTGGTGACTAGTAGGTTCTGAACTGTTGTAGTTAGAAGTAACTGGCTCATGACGTTTTGCAAATGGAATGTAAATGAAATGCTAGCGTGGTTATACCGATAATTTAATTCATATTGTTCTGGTTGTGAGCTGTTGGATGTATTTTGTTTTTTACGTGGAAAAGCATGCTTGTAAATGGTGCAGTGATTTAGAATGTGGGAGATTTACTTGTAGGTGGTCATGGAAGAGCTAGTGAAGTGGTGAAGGGTGAAGGGTAAAGGGACGGGTTGATAGTCCATTAACCATGGGTGTTCTGACCTGAAAAATGCATATAAATCGCTTGGAGGTTCAAAGCCTTGTGTAGTGGCCTTGGGAATAAATGACAAGGCCGAACGTCAAATTTCTGTAAACGTGTATTGGGGTCTTAGGGATAAATGTCAAGGACCAATACGCTGGGAAGTCATCGGTACCTTGGGAATAAACGGCAAGGACCGGTGCACAGTTCAAGCTTTGGGAATAAATGGCAAGGCCGAACGTCAAGTTTCTGTAGAGGAGTATTGAGGCCTTAAGGATAAATATCAAGGGTCAATGCGACTCGAGGAGTTAGGCTTGAGGGATAAAAGTAGAGTGGTGCTTGCGAAGTAGTGGTGCTAGGCCTTGGGAATAAATGGCAAGGTCGAACATCAAGTACTGTAAAAGGAGGGGGTACGGTAACTTGGGAATAAATGTCAAGAGTCGTCATGCCTCGAGAAGTTAAGCGGGGAGTAACACAGGGGGGTGCAGAGGAAGGTTTAGTACTATGAGACAAGGGCTAGTGAATCATGGGTTGTGGTCTTGGTAGTTTCGACGCATGGTTGTTGTATGTAAATGTCGAGTTATTGTTCGCTATCTCTCACTGCTTATTTGATTGCCTTGCTATTGTTTTATTCTTTATGCCGTGACTGTGAGCATGATTTTTGTGCTAGTTAGGAAGTGCTACTTACGGAGTACCTTATGTACTCACCCCCCTTTGTACCCTTATATGTTTTCAGGTGTGAACAGGGTCGACCGCGGTGATGACGTAGAGAGGGCTTGACCGAGGAAGGATCACTAGCTTAGTTAGTGAGGATAGAGGGAAGGGTCGTTGGGTACAAGTAGCATTGAGATTTACGTTATTGCTAGGTTTGAACCGCGGAGGAAATTTTGTATTCTTTAGAACTACTTTATTTGTTATGGATGTTGCTGGTAAACGCGTCACTGTTGTCGTTGGAGTTTAGATTTACGGTTGTTTTATTTATTTATGAATTTTTGCCACTGGGGCGGATATGAGATGTTTCTGTTTTTAAATTGCCTACGGAGGGCGAAGTCCTGACGGTTTGCGACATTTGTATTTTGACATAACGTATGGGAGTCGAAGCTTTATTTCGTTTAAATTATTTTCCGAAGGAGTTGCTTATCGAGTGTTTAGAGTTAAGGCTAGCCAGGTGAATTATTTAGCGTTGCCTAGGATGCTATATAAAATCCTGGGGCGTTACAATCTTTCACCAACAAAATTTTCAACTAAACATAAAGTTCAAGAATAATTTTGCTCCAATTGACAACAAAAAATATATATGCACGTACTTAATTATAATCAAAATTCATAAAAATGATTAGTTACAAAGAATTAAAAAAAAAAGCAAAGAATTAAACATAACATACTTACAAATTCTCGAGATTAATAGATCCAACTCTTTTTATGCATTGAAGAAAGATAAATATATAAAATGGCTAGAAATGAATAAAAAAACAAAGAAAAATAAAATAAAATAGATAGGTTGATCATACGTACTTCAAACTATAGCAATTTTTCCAAAAAAAATAACGAATAGGTTTAGTTTGAATGGAGGAAAATCTACAAATAAACCAAAAAAGCACGAAGGAAAGTGGAGTTGTAAAAATATTCAAATGAAAAAATAGATGATGAAGAAATGAAAGAAAAAATAAATAAATAAAAGGTATATTTTGGAAGTAGAAATAATATTCGGTAAGAGAGAGGTAATTTTAGAGGGATAGAATATATATATATTGTTTATGCAAGGATATGCACAACAGTGTATTTCAGATTGCAGCTCGAACTCGGCCTCCGGATCGATCTGAATACTTGGGTGGACCTATACAAAAAGGTGAGCACTCCGACGATCAAGTCAATATAGGTCGAATTCCCAGTTTAGTTCGAGGTCAGAAATCATCGTACCTGATCGTGGAGTGAAGTCCTCTACTTATGGGTGGTAGTCCCGCTAATCTCGCGACGGTTACACCCGGTAATCTCGGGACCGTCGGTTATACCCGTTAATCTCGGGACCGACGGTTACACCCGATAATCACGCCACTGACAGTAGCTCACATCGGCCCCGTCGAGCTTCCCGGTAGGTCGAACCTCGGCCAGGTTCACCTCGGCCCTCATACTTAGCATCTGTCAACGCTAGCGGTGGTGATCTCGGCGGTCCGAGCTGGGGCATGACTCATTGGTCACCCTGGAGCACCAATGGCTGTCCTCCACGTGTCCAGGGTATTCTTTCCCCCAAACATTGGCCCCCTCTCTGTCTGGTCCGATCTCGACCTGGCAGAGAAGTTCATTTGATTCGCTTCAGACACGTGGCGACTTCCTATTCGTGGGAAAACATAACCGTTGCGGTGCATTTATCGTCGGAATATTCAAATATTCCGATGCTTCGGATTTCCGGGAGGATCCCAGCCGCTCGTTGATTACACGTGTACGGTGGGGAAATTTTTCCGATGAGCTATAAATACCCCCAATCCTTCAGGTCATACCTTACGTTTCCTGAATTTTTGGAGTTCGATCTGAAGGCAGCTCGAACCCTTGGTAGGTCGGTCTCTTCCCTCTCTCCTTCGAAGGTAGTTGCCATGTCGTCCTCTCTTAGCAGCAACTTAGGATACGATGAGGATTTAGCTCGTAGGTTAGAGTCCGAGCTCGAGGAGATAGAAAACTTTAGGTTCTCCGATGACGGGGAGGATAGTGATGCCTCCACCTCGGGTCAGGGTTTGGAATACCCTTCTAGGATACCCGAGCACTACCTCGGATCCCTTCGTAGGGGGTTCGCTATCCCTGAGAACATCCTCCTCAGGCTTCCGGAGGAGGGGGAGAGAGCTGACAATCCTCTAGAGGGATGGGTCACTTTCTACTTCAAAATGTTTGAGTACAGCCTCAGACCTCCCCTTCACCCTTTCGTCCAAGAGTTTCTTTTCCGAACTGGGCTGGCTCCGGCTCAAGTGGCCCCCAATGGGTGGGGTGTCATTTTCGCTTTGGCCATTCTCTTTTGGCTACGAGCTCGGGATAGTGAAGAGGCCTAGCTATTGGATGTAGACCAGCTCCTCGCGTGCTTCGAAGCGAAAATGATAGCTAAGAAGCCTGGTCGGTTCTATATGTGCGCAAGGAAAGGCGCATGCGGTATAGTTAAGGGGCCGACCTCCATCAAGGGATGCGTGAGGAAGTGGTTCTACGCTTCTGGGGAATGGCTTGCAAAGGACGAGTCAGGTCGTTCCTTCTTTGACGTTCCCACTAGGTTTGGGAACCTAAGTACGGAGTAGTTCTTTCTTTTTGTAATTTTCTTTCCTGTCATTCAGGTCTAACTCGGATTTTGTCTTCGTGCAGTTTCAATCCGACCAGTCCCCGAGCTTACGCAAGCCTCCTTCGACACGTTGAAATATTACAAGGAGCATTTTCCGAGGGGTAGGAAGGTCGGAACCTTGGTGACCGACAAGCTGCTGCTTGAGTCCGGGCTACTAGATTACAACCCTGCAGTTCGTCCCATTGAATCCTCAAGGCCGAACTCCGAATTAGGTATGCCGAGCTTGCTACCCCCTCCTTTTCCTCTAACTTTGTGCTGATTTCTTTCCTTTGTTTTGCAGCCATGGTTTGCGGGTTTGCGAGTAACGTGAAACGCAAGTCCAAGGGCCGAGCCCATGCTCTTGAGGCGGCGCAGAGTTCGAAATCTGCCACTCCTGCTGTGGTAGGGTCAGCCTCGGAAGATCCAACCCCAGTGATCGAGCTGGAGTCTTCTGGGGGTCCTTCGAGGGAGAAGCGCCCCAGGGATCAGACCGAGGCGGTGGACGTCTCGCCCATGGGCGAGGAGGTGAGGGAGGAAGTCCCTCTGAAGCGAAGGAGGAAGAAGAAGAAGACCACCTCCCCCTTGGAGGTCGGAGCTCGTGGGGTCTTGCCTGCGAGCTTCGCAGATCGGGTGGACGATCCTGAGGCCAGGATGGGCAGACGTCCCACGTGACAGCACGGTTCAGAATCGAGCCGTCAAGTTCTGGGGTGAGGGACCAGGTATCCCGCATCTCGGCTTCAAGTTTGGACCGCTGCCTCAGAAGAGCGTCCAAATTTGTAAGTGACCCGGGGTCCGTCCTGCAGAGGACCATCGACTACGCCGCTGAGGTAAGATTGGTGTCTTTATTTGCTTAATTTACCTAACAGGTAGCTCGGTCTAACTTTCTTCTTCGTGTTTTTCCTCAAGCGTTTGTTGCTTCCATTCAATCGGCTCTGGCTGTAAAGGCCGAGCTGGATGAGAGGGAAGTTCTGGCAGCGAGGGAGAAAGAGGAGTTCTCTACTGCCTTGGACGCTGCTTCTTCCACCATGAAGGATGAGCTGCTGAAGGCTCACTCTGAGGTAGAAATTTTGAAGGCCGAGGTGGAGACCAAGGCCGAGCTGCTGAAGAAGGAAGAGGATAGACGCAAGGCCCAGCTCCGAGCTGCCCATGCTATCACCAAGGGCTTGGAGAAGGAGAAGTTCCAACTCCTCAAGGAGAAGGACGACATGCTCCAGGCGCTTGAAGCGAAGGAGGAGGAGCTGAAGCACGCGACTGCTGAGCTGGAGATGGTAAAGGAGCGTCTCAGCAATGGAGCCCTATTGGAGGAATCGTTCAGGCAACATCCTGACTTCGATGGATTTGCCAAAGACTTCTCTGACGCGGGCTTCAAGTTTCTCATGAAGGGCATGGCTTCCGACATGCCTGACCTTCAGATCGATCTCGGTGGTCTTAAGAAGAAGTATGCTGAGCAGTGGGCGTCTGGGCCTAGTGGCACCCCTGGTCCCCAAGCGTTGGTGGATAAGTACGTCAGAGATCTGGACTCGGACTACTCCGACCTCGAAGAGGACCAGGTCGGCACCACTCAGGAGGACGCTCCTCAGGCAGGCTCTTAGGCGATCATCCTTCATGAGGCGTTTCTCTGTCTTTCTTCTTTTCTACTTTGTTTGTAAGTGTCAGGGCAGAGCTGCAAGGTCTATAAGCCTTGGCTCTGCTCTCCATTCAATAAAGAAGCTCCCATTTGTTTTAACTTTGTTGCCTTCCTTTCTTTGCTTTTTCTTTAAGCTAAAGCCAATGTCACCTCGCACCTCGTACTTTTAAGGTCGCGCCTTCAAAAAATACTTGAAATTTTGAATTCGAATCTCTGTCTAGTATTCAATACATTGCACCAACTCTGGTTTTTTTAACATCGCACCCTTAACTTAAAAACGTTAAAAGGCTAAAATCCTAAGTTCATAGCTGTTCTTCATATCGTACATCGTACCCTCAGGTTCAGAGACTTGATCATTTTGAACTTTTCACATCGTCCCTTTAGCTTGAAGGTTTGAATTTTAAGTTCATCAGTGGTTTTGGCATCGCACCTCGTACCCTTAGGTTTTTGAGGATTGAATTTTAACCGACTGCTGGAATGTGATCGTGTGGGAGTCCATGACCCCCATTTAATTTCTGGTCGAACCCGGAATCATGAAATTAAATCATCACATTTCCGATTGAAACAGTTTTTACAAATCCACTGAAAACCATTTTGGCATTTCAAGGATAATAACGCTTCAGGTGCTCCGCGTTCCATGGGTGCGCGAGGACGCTCCTTTCAGATCGGCCAATATGTACGTCCCAGGTCGGACTATTCCCCTGACTTCAAACGGCCCCTCCCAGGTCGGGTCAAGGGCACCCACATGGGTTTGGACCCTCCTTAAGACCAGATGTCCGACCTGGAAGGTCCGAGGTCGAACGCGGGCGTTGTAATGCCTGGCCATTCTGCCCTGATATTCCGCCAGGCGTAGCTGGGCCATTGCTCTTCTTTCTTCCAACAAGTCGAGGTTGAGGAGCAGCTCTTCCTCATTTGCTGTAGGCTGGTAATGCTCTACTCTGTCAGATGGCATGCCGATCTCAACCAGGACTACAGCTTCGGAGCCGAAGGCTAGGGAGAACTGAGTCTCACCCGTCGATTCTCTTTGGGTGGTCCGGTACGACCATAGAACCTCTGGTAGCTCCTCGGCCCACCTGCCTTTCTTGGAGTCTAGTCTAAGTTTGATGCCTCACTTGACGATCTTGTTCACTGCCTCCACCAGCCCGTTTGCTTGCGGGTGTGCGGGGGACGAGCTAAGGTGACTTATGCCAAGCTTGCTGCAAAAGTCTTTGAACTTTGCGTTGTCAAACTGCTTCCCATTATCTGTCACAATGGCCTTCGGTATACCAAAGCGACATACGATATTTGTCCATACAAAGGACGTGACTCTGGATTCCGTTATGTGGGAGAGTGCCTCGGCCTCGGCCCACTTTGTGAAGTAGTCCACAGCAACCACAGCGAACTTGGTCTAGCCTTTGCTCAAAGGGAAAGGACCAATGATATCTACCCCCCACTGCGCGAATGGCCACGGGGCCGAGATGGGGGTGAGCAGCTCGGGAGGTTGGTGGATTATGTTTCCGTAGCGTTGGCAATTGTCGCAAGTTCTAACGAACTTCTTGGCGTCCTGGCTGAGGGTCGGCCAATAGTATCCTTGTCGGATCACTTTGGCTGACAGCGACCGGGCGCCTGAGTGATTGCCGCACACTCCTTCGTGGATTTCTCTGAGGACGTATAGGCCCTCTTCAGGGGTTAGACATCTCAATAGAGGCAGGGAAAAGCCGCGTTGGTACAATGCTCCACCTCGGACCACGAACCGAGCTGCTCGCCTTGCCAACTTTCTGCGCTCCTTGGGGTCTTGTGGTGAATTGCCCCTAATGAAGTCCACTATTGGGTCCATCCATGAGGGCTCTGGAGCGCCGATCTCCATCAGAACTGGCTCCGAGATCGAGGGATTATCTAAGATCTCGACGGGGACAGACCTGGCCAGGTCGATCTCGTACGCTGATGCTAACTTGGCCAAGGCGTCAGCATTAGAATTTTCTGCTCGGGGAACCCGGCTTACTTCGTAAGTTCTAAACTGGGCGAGGTACGATCTGACCTTGCCCAAATACTTCTCCATTCGGGAGTCTTTGGCTTGGTACTCTTCCTTGATCTGGCTCACAACCAGTTGGGAGTTGCTGAAGACCTTAACACAAGAGGCCCCCAATGCTCTAGCGATTCGCAGACCGGCAATGAATGCTTCATACTCAGCCTCGTTGTTAGAAGTCTGGAAGCCGAACCTCAAGGCATACTCAAATCGCTCGCCTCCTGGTCCGAGCAAGAGGACCCTGGCCCCGCACCCCTTCTCGTTGGAGGATCCGTCGACATAGATTGTCCACGGTTGGTCGGACTCGCTCAGCTCGGAAGGTGGTGTGAGCTCGGCTATGAAATCTGCCGCTGTTTGTCCTTTCAACGCAGTTCGGGGTTCGAACTGGATGTCGTACTCACTTAGCTCCATTGCCCACTTCATCAGGCGTCCAGAAGCTTCTGGCTTATGGAAGATGTTTTTTAGGGGCAAGTTAGTGAGCACCACCACAGTATGGTCTAAGCCGTCGGGCCGAGGTACCTAAAGCGAGGGCCAACTTTTCCATTTTAGGGTATCTGGTCTCGGCTTCGGTCATAACCTTGCTTGTGTAGTAGACCGGGTTTTGCCGCGCTTCCTCTTGCCTGATTAGGGCCGAGCTGACGGCACTGTCAGACACTGCTAAGTACAACTGGAGCTTGTCCCCTGGCAGGGGTTTGGCGAGCAAAGGTGCCGAGCAGAGGTAACTTTTCAACTGCTGAAATGCTTGTTCGCACTCCGCTGTCCATTCAAACGACCCTTTCTTTCGTAGGACTTTGAAGAAAGGAAGGCACTTATCTGTCGATCTCGAAACAAACCGGTTCAGGGCCGCAATCCTGCCACTGAGGCACTGAAGCTGCTTCAGCGTCTTAGGTGCCTCCATCTCGAGCACGACTTTAATTTTTTCGGGGTTGGCCTCGATTCCCTGGTTGTTCACCATGAAGCCAAGGAATTTTCCCGAAGAGACTCCAAAGGCACATTTAGCTGGGTTGAGCTTCATTTGATATGTCCTCAGAACCTCGAAGGCTTCGGTCAGATCGGAGAGATGTGACTTAGACTGCTTGCTCTTGACAAGCATCTCGTCCACATACACTTCCATATTCCGACCGATCTGCTTGGCGAACATTTTGTTCACCATTCTCTGGTAGGTCGCTCCTGCGTTCTTTAAACCGAAGGGCATGACCTTGTAACAGTACAGACCTTGGTCTGTTATGAATGCGGTATGATCTTGATCTGGGACATGCATCTTCATTTGGTTGTACCCAGAGTAGGCGTCCATGAAGGTGAGCAGTTCGTGCCCGGCTGTGGCGTCCACGAGCTGATCAATCCTCGGCAGTGGGAAGCAATCTTTCGGGCATGCCTTATTTAAGTTCGTAAAATCTACGCACATTCTCCACTTTCCGTTAGATTTTTTAACTAATACAACATTGGAGAGCCACTCGGGATACGAAATTTCTCTTATGTATTCAGCTTTCAAAAGTTTGTTAACTTCCTCAACAATTACATCACTCCTCTCCTTGTTTATAGGTCTTCTTTTTTGCTTTACGGGTCGGAATGATGGATCTATGCTGAGGCGATGCGTCATAATCTTTGGGTCAATGCCAGGCATGTCCTCGTGAGACCACGCAAAGACGTCCGAGTTGGATCTGAGGAAGTGGATCAGCTCCTCTCTGTCGGTGGCCCCCAGCTTGGTTCCTATGCTTACCTGCTTCTCGGGACTAAGCAGAGGAACAAGCTCGAGCTCCTCAGTGGGTGCGGCAAACTCCCTCCTCGGCAGGTCGGCCTCGAACTCGAGCGTCCCATCCCCACTGGCAAGAGTTTCGATGGCGCAGACCGATGAGCCTTTGAGCGCGGAGGCATAACACTCCCTCGAAGCGGTCTGTTCTCCTCGAACCGTGCCCACGCCATTGGGGGTGGAATACTTCAAAACTTGATGAAGTGTTGAGGGAATGGCCCGAAATGAGTGGATGATGGGTCTTCCAAAGATAGCGTTATAGGCCGATCTACCGTCAATTACCACGAAGTCGGCCATTTGGGTGACCTGAGTTTGGTCCTGCCCAAGTGTGACCGGCAAGTCGATGCAACCTTTTGGGATGACCGATTCTCCAGAGAACCCAACCAGCGGTGTCGGGCTTTTCTTCAATTGCGACCTCGTCCATCCCAGGGCGAGGTAGGTCGGTAAGGACAGGATGTTAGCAAATGCGCCTCCATCTACCAGCACCCTCCTGACCACCACATGATCAATCAAGGGAGCGATCACAAGTGCATCATTGTGGGGCGGTGGACCTCCTCTAAGTCTGTACTGTCGAAGGTGATTGGGCAGGTCGGCCTCTGCTCCCTGATGATGCACACCTCGCGCCTGGCTGCACGAGCTAACTCCTTTCTTTTATGTCCGGACTGACCCCCGCTTGGCCCTCCGAAAATGGTATTGATGACCGCAGGTCGGTCAGTACGTCGGGGCGGCGTCCTCGAACGCTTCCGCTCTTCTTTTTTCTCTGTCGAGCTGGTCCTGGGCTTTCCCACAAATTTCTTGAAGTAACCATCTTGAATTAGATCCTCAATTTGGCGCTTCAACTCCCAGCAGTCCGACGTGTTGTGGCCGTGCTCCCGATGGAAGCGGCAATACTTGTCCTTGCTGCGCCTCTCCGAGGCTCCCCGAAGCTTCTCAGGATAGTTGAGTAGTTTTTCCATTCCAGACTCGTCGATGTTCGTTAGGATCTCGGAAATTGGAATCGTGGTCGGGGTGAAGCGTTCGTAAGGTCGGCTCCGGTAGGTCCGTTCTCCGCCCTTCGATACTCAGCTCGGTCGCTGGAGAAGGATCCCTTGTCCTTGGACTTGGGATCTGCCTTTTCCATGTCCTTTCCACTTTTACCCCGACCGATCTTTCGTTCGGGTCGGCCGATTTTGGTTCGGAGGAGCTCCTATCCATCGATGACTTTCTTCGCCTTCTGAAGCACCTCGGCGAAGGTGGCCGGGGTCTCCTCTCCAAGTTTCACCGTGAGGGCTTCGTCGGCTAGACCGGTGAGAAAATAACACATGGCCGAGTCATCGGAGCAATGTGCGACCTTCAATTGCTCCTCCTGGAATCTGGTGACATATTCTCGCAGCGTCTCACCCTCCTTCTGTCTGATGGTGGCGAGATGGGTCGCTGACTTTTTGTCATAATGCCGAGAAGAGAACTGGGCGAGGAACTCCCTTCTCAGCTGAGAGTAGGTCGAGATCGACCTGGCTGGCAGTCTCCGATACCACAATCGCGCGCTGCCAGTAAGCGCGATCTGAAAGGCGCGGCATTTGATTGCGTCTGACGCTGCTTGGAAATCCATGAGGCCTTCAAAGACCTCAACATAATCCTTGGGGTCCTTCGACCCATCATAAGGCTTCACGGTAGGAGCTTTGAACTTCGGAGAGATCGGTGCTTCCAAAATGTCCGAGGTGAAGGGCGATTCTCCCAAGTCGTTCAGTGAACCTTCTTTCTGCTCGCATTTAGCCCTTAAGGCCTCCACCTGAGCGTCGAGCTGGCCCCTCAGCTGATCGAACTCCTCCCTTGTGATCACCCCTGCGGGAGTTGCTGGGTTGTGAGAGGATTCAGCCTGCTGGTTGGAGATCCGGTGTGAGCGGGATGGTGACTGTCCTTTTCGGAGAGATGAGCCTCTCTTTCTGTTGAAATGCTCACGGAGGTCGCCCCTCCGGCGAGTGTGTCCCTCGCTTTCGTTCTTTTCGGGATGTTCCTCCTCGACTGGGCCGAGGTGGGAACCCCTTTGCTCGCGTATGTCAATGCGCGTCACTCGATTTTCAGATCGGGACCCTGCGCCTGCAGCTAGTATCATCTCGTTATACATTTCCTCCATGGACCGCATTTGTGTGCGCATTGCCTCCATTTCTCTATGGAGTGCGTCAAAGTTCTCACTTGTTGGAGCCGGGGGTGGACCCCGGGCGCCCTTCTTAGAGGTCCCACCTCGGCCACGGGTGACCTTGGATGTCCTTGGGTGCGCAGGTGGTAGGACAGGCGCGGTGATTCGTGCCGACCTGCGGAGGGGTTCTGTTGCTAGGCCGCCGTGACCTTGCCCCTCTTCCACTGCTGCTCCGACCCCCCTCTGGTGGGCATCGCTGGCAGCTAGAGTCCTTCGATCTGCCGTATTATCGAGTTTGCTGGTTGAACCATGTTTGCTCGCGTGTCGGTTTAAAAGAATTGGGATGACTTAGATTGTCGTTCCCCCTATACGGCGCCAAATGTTTATGCAAGGATATGCACAACAGTGTATTTCAGATTGCAGCTCGAACTCGGCCTCCGGATCGATCTGAATACTTGGGCGGACTTGCACAAAAAGCTGAGCACTCCGACGATCAAGTCAGTATAGGACGAATTCCCAGTTTAGTTCGAGGTCAGAAATCATCGTACCTGATCGTGGAGTGAAGTCCTCTACTTATGGGTGGTAGTCCCGCTAATCTCGCGACGGTTACACCCGGTAATCTCGGGACCGTCGGTTACACCCGTTAATCTTAGGACCGACGGTTACACCCGATAATCACGCCGCTGACAGTAGCTCACATCGGCCCCCACCTAGCTTCCCGGTAGGTCGGACCTCGGCCAGGTTCACCTCGACCCTCATACTTAGCATCTGTCAACGCTAGCGGTGGTGATCTCGACGGTCCGAGCTGGGGCATGACTCATGGGTCACCCTGGAGCACCAATGGCTGTCTTCCACGTGTCCAGGGTATTCTTTCCCCCAAACATATATAATAGGAGAATATTTCTTGGTTTTAAAATCTTGCGGGGTTCACTTTAGTTGTATATTTTATTTGTGTTTGTAACAATATAGATGATACATGGCGTAAAATGATTGGGAGTAGTATGAAAGATTTCCATACTAGGTACAACTTTAAATTTTCCTGTAATTTTCTCTATTTCAGTGTAGTTGGTGACTTAGCTGCTGAGATGGCAGTGATAGTGATTGTTGGTTGATGTGGCGGTAGCTGCTGCTGGATTTTCTACGAATTATAAGACGAGGGATGTAATAAAACAAGATTTTGAAGAACTAAATTCAATTGATAATTAAATATTTTTCTCCATATTTTATCATTACAATACATTTAAAATTTTGAACGATCCGTATAAGAATAAAAGATATAAAAATTGAGTATATATGGTACCTATCATGCCATTCCATATTCTTTTAATTTCTCGATATAGTTTTTGTTATGGATGAGAAAATTCCTATTATTCGAATTCTCCTTATTTAAGCGATTCAATGTAGGATTTCTCTTAGATTCAGGACAATATATCCTCTATTCGAAAGGAGAGGATATGTTAATGGCTTTAGGGTTTTCCGTAGATTCAGGAGAATATATTCTATAAGTATCCTGATGGCGTTAAAATTTTCCTCTATAAATAAAAGGTAAATACTCAATGAGAGGATGCTACAAATCTCTACTCTTTGCTATGCTCACAACACCCCACACTTTATACTCCAGTACTCCGATTCTGCTTAAGTATCGGAGTCTATGTGGCAACAGTCACACCGGTTATTAGTGATATTTTATTTTGCAAGCCTCGTCGATCCCTTTATTCTAGAAGATTGA
Source organism: Momordica charantia (assembly GCF_013281855.1). Classification (NCBI taxonomy): domain Eukaryota; kingdom Viridiplantae; phylum Streptophyta; class Magnoliopsida; order Cucurbitales; family Cucurbitaceae; genus Momordica; species Momordica charantia. The sequence continues at coordinate 14,746,781 of NW_028275160.1, forward strand.
TGCGAGTTTGGAGAGATCCTAGAAGGCCAAATTTCTACATCAACAATTGGCGCTGTCTATGGGGACGACTAAGATCTAAAAGTCAAGACGATTGACGACGAATTGACCGAGAACAGCTTAAATTCAAGGAGATCTCGGGAGAAACAAATCGACATGTGTTGTGGAGGCAGACCACAACTTTCTAATGATGAATGTCATACGACTCGGGGGCTTCCCTTACTAAAGTTAACAAACAAATCAATAAGTTCTAAGACTGTCCCAGAACGAACGAATCAACAAATGCCAGGACAGATCCTGGATGAGATAAATCGACGGATTCTAAAACAGACTCTGGGATAATAACGACTCAACAAATCCCAAAAAAGAAAAAGCAATTGATTAACATACGGAGTTTCTACTTCAGACAACGGTAAGTTTGCTGTGTAATTCTTGTTGTTTATGATTACGAAAATTTAGGTTTAATTTTCTGGTAATCGCATATTTAGTAAATCGGATAATTTAGAATTGATTTTTTGGTAACCACATGTTGATAAAGTCAAATATTATGTTTCCAAAGATACTTACTCGTTTGTGATTTAAAAAAGCTCATAACATCTAGAATTTAATTAATTCCTTATTACTAGAGCAATTATCTCTTTATATATTATGAATAACACTTTTGACATTTGAAATGTAATTAAATATTTACTACTTGAGCATTTATCTTCTATTCTAAATGAAAATCCCTCAAGTGGGGGCATGGGTAAGTAAATCAACAGCTGGTCAAGGAACTCGAACAGGGGCAGACCTAGAAGCAGACCGATAAGCTAGAAGCCAGTCAGTGAAACCAGGGAAATGAATCTGAAAGGTGCTGAAAGGCACGCATACAGGCCCAAAAGGTTAAAACAAAAAGCAGGCAAGGCTAACTAATCAATGAAACCCCGGGGTAGAAAACCATTTGGTAAAAACCAAAATAGGTTAAAAACTCAGGGGGTGTTGAATAACTTAGGGTAAAAAACTGGCAAAAGCCAAAAGGTTAGAAACCCAAGGTTGACTAAACTCAGGTATAAAACCATTGGCGAAAGCCAAATAGGTTAGAAACCCAAGAGTGAATCCTAAGGTATAGAACCATGGGCTGAAGCCAAATATGTTAGAAAACCCAAAAAGTGCCACTGGCCCTGCTGAGAAGTTAAATCCCAATGTCAAAATCTAACGGTAAAAACTAACCGTATAGTACTGCCTATGAGACTTGATTGCAGCCAACTACAACAAAATACAATGGGGGCTATGACAGCTAGCCCATGAAACGACAACCAACAACAACAAAAGGGTATCGATTGGACTCAATGTATAAAACCACTGGCAAAAGCCAAATAGGTTGGAAACCCAAGAGTAAACCCTAAAGTATAATACTCTAAGCAAAATCTAAATAGGTTAGAAACCCAAGAGGTATAGCAAGCCCAACTAAAAATTAGATCCCAACCCCAAAATCTAACAGTTAAAACTAACCGTATATCAGAGCCCAAGAGACTTGATTGCAGTACAACTACAACACACGAGAATGGGGCTAGGAAAGCCAACTCATAAAGACGACAACCAACAACGAGCAAAAAGAGGGCTATTCCACAAAAATAGTCAACCTATGAACAACAAAATATTCTCAAAGCATAAGTCTGACAATCTTCAACTTTGAGAGTGGGGACTATTGTTATGGATGATAAAATCCCTATTTTCTACAATTCGAATTCGATCTTTCCCCCTTCTTTTCTTTTCCTCCCATCCGGAAAGAAAAAAAGCTAATATTAATAGTAATTAATTACAACTGAGACCTACGCTTTTTTGAATCCAATAGTAGATGTTATGCCAGTAATACCTCTATTCTTTTTTCTATTAGCTTTTGTTTGGCAAGCTGCCGTAAGCTTTCGATGATATTTTTAATACTGTATGAGACAAATTCATGATTTACTAGAAAAAAAAAGATTATAACTAGTTATAAGATCAGATAAGTCGTACATACAGTCTGAACCTTTGAGTTGAGTCCAATATTTAAATTCTTCCTTAGGTGTGATAAATCTGGATCACTCTAATTTTCTTATTCTTACTTTTTTCCATCGAACGACCCTGTTAAAGTCCCCCACAATATATAATTGTGGGTATGAAATCCAATTTTTAGTAAAGAAACTCTGTCAAATAGAGATTTTTTCTTTTGACCATCGTTCGATTGTTAATACGATATATAAGGACCACTACTACAAATAGTACTACACCCTTCATCGTGTAATATCGATTGCTTGTTGAACCCTGTGAATTGCGTGAAAGTAGGATACTCCAAATTCGGGAGTCTAAGAGTTTTATAATGTGAGAATTCTTGATCTCTCTCAATTCGATTGAAAAAAATGTGAATGAAAGATCCCATTGAATTGAATTGGGTCCATGAATCTAAGAAATAGTGAGAATTCTTGATCTCTCTCAATTCGAAAATCCAGGATTTGAATTGATGTCCTTTCATTGAGTCCTCCTATTTCGCTTAGATTCAGGATAATATATATTATATTCAAAAGGAGAGGATATCCTAATGGCCTTAGGATTTCCCGAGAATATATCCTATAAGTATCTTGATGGCCTTAGGATTTTCCCTCTATAAATAGTAGGTAAATACTCAATGAGGGGATGCTATAAATCTCAACTCTTTGCTATGTTCACAACACCCCATACTTTATATTTAACTACTCTGATTCTGATTTAAGCATCGGAGCCACACCAGTCTTTAGTACTATTTTGTTTTGTAGGTCTCGTCGATCCCTTTATTCTAGAAATTGGTGCGAGTTTCGCGAGATCCCAATAGGCCAAATTTCTTCATCAACAGTTTTTATTAATATTGTTAAAAATATATATTGACTACTGTTATATGAAATCATCCATTATTATAAAAAGAAAAAAAATGACAAAACAATATTATGCTATTAATAATTTAAAGTCTAATAATTTTAAATAAATTAAAAACCCATTTAAAATAGTGAATTAGTTGAAAGGAAATGAGAATAGGTCAATTTAGTTTTTCAAAATTTTAAATATCCTCCTTAAAATTTTGTATCAAATATATCTTTACTATTTATTTTGTCATGTAATGCTATCAAATTCAATTGAAACCTCCTTAAAATTGTTTTCTAATATTTTTTTGTTCCAAGTTATTTGACTGGTGTGGAAAAAAAATTGATGACGGTAAAAAAAAAATTGGGAAATTCTACTCAGTGACATGAAATAAATATGTATTTATAAGAATATCATTATTTTTTTTAATGTCACAAAAGTGAGTTTTAGTTGGTCTTGTGTGATTGTATAAGTTTACAAATTATGTCATTTTTGTAAAATTTAAAGCTATATCATTTGTGTTATTTTTGTAACTCTCTCTAACTTATTTTTTTTACATCTTTTTAATTTTAAAAATTATCTTCGCCATCTTATATATCGAATATATTTCTTTGGTATTAAACTAAATACTTGCATTTTAAAATAAAGGTAACTCCATATTCAAAATAATTGAAGTTAGAAAAATATCACTTAATAATAGTTTCATTACGAGAGAACGTCTCATTCATTTTTTTAGTACAACATGTGGGGTGTGGGATTGAACTCACAACCTCATGGTTGGAGGTATATGTCAATTACCGCTGAGCTATGTGATAACTCTCCAAACATAAAGTTATTTGGGTATAATGTTGGTGTAAATTAGCTAAAGATAGCAGCCCTTGCTCCTTTAATCACTGTTTCTGTGCTAAAAAGATCATAAACACTATCTTTCTATGTTGTAGTATTGTCAACTGCAATGGAGCTAATTTTGGTGCCTTTTACTACAGCATTGACGATGCTACAGCATCAGATCTAGATTCAGAAAGCAGCAGAAAATGACAAGCTGACAGTGAAATGACTGCCCAACGGGATTTACCGCAGAAATTGGAGGTTTTAACCAAAAGAGAGAGCTTACCGTAGGACTCTATGCTTCGTCAGAAAAAGTCCCCCAAGATCCGTAATGTTGCCCTAATATCTAAGGGGGCGTATAAATACAAACAAGAGAAGAAGCCTCCAAGGACACACACATCAATAAACATTCCCCTTGTTCATCCTTGGAAGGAGTCCACCCTTACTCTAAGAAACTATCTCTAAGAACCGTTAGAGAAAGCAAAAAGAAGAAGCATACTCTTCAGTGGCAGTTGGGAGCTGATCTTCAGCTCCTTTTCTTCATTTTCTCATCTTTGTATTATTTTCATTCTTGCATTTTGCATAACACTCCTTGTGGCTTTGCATAGCTAACCATTTGTGTAAGGGAGAGATGTTGTAGACTTATTTTCTGGGCTGTAAATATGTTGTTTGTTTTAATGGAAGTGTGTTTTGAGTTGAAGTAGTGTATCACTCTAATTTCATAAATATCTCTTTGACAATGTTTGGAAAAATGTGTTGAGGAGCGAACCTCTTCATCTTGAGCTAGAGTCTACTTTAGTTTAGCGTGTGGTGACTTAGGGATAAGCATTACCTAGCTTAGTCATAAAAACTGTGTGTATATGCTATTGATCTTTGTCTATGAATGTTAGTAGTAGAAAATTTGGGGTGTTTGGAAGAGAAACTTGTCTGTTTGACCACTGCACTTACTCCTTTAATGCTAGAGCATAGTTAGGGTGGCCCAGAAGAGTCGACTTATTCTCCCCCTTGTACCTTTACTTCTACAAGATCTGACCTAGTGATTGTGGATGTTTGGTACTTCTAACAAATTTACCCCTTGTGTTTGCATTAAGATATTTCTTTCAAAGTTCTATTCTCAGCATTGTTTAGTTATTGTTTTGAAGAGAATCATGTTGCTTGTTGTAGTACTTTTTGAGCGAATATTGAGTATTTAAGCATTTAGTCTATGTGGATTCGAACTTTTATTACTTGCTGCGACGATTGTGTAACTTGCACATAGAAGAATTGGTAGCACAATTAGTGGACAACACTATGCTCGCTTTGGCAGAACGTCTCATTCATTCGAAATAATTATCCTCCATTATTCATGAAAGCCATGATCATGCGGAAAATGTTGTAAAATCGCAATGAATGAATAATTTAATAAATTCTCCGAAGTTTTGTTCACATTATAGTCAAAACCATAAACCCAAGACTGGTCTTTTGGCCAAACGTGCGTCTCGTTTTGGTCTTTCCGTCCTTTGGGATAAGTGTTTCCCCACTTGGTTTTTACATCCGGCCAGTGGTGGTTCTAATTCAAATGTGATCGATTGTGGTATGTTTCTTCTTAATATAGTTTCTCTTTGCTAAAAAAAAATCAAAATAAAAAATAAATCTCTGAATATGTATTTTCTTAATATATATATATAATTTTTAATAAATAGAAGAAGACACAATGTTGGCAAATAAGTAAATGCATTTATTCAACTTTAAGATATAGTTTTGTTATACAACATAGTACAACAAATAAACTGTAGCAATGACATGACTTCAATTTTTGTTTTCATAGATTTTGTCAACCAATGAATGGGACACTGGAGACATTGCCACCTGTATCAAGTACCACATTTACACGATTGCAACAAAAATTAGAGAGTCCGACCATGCCAGGTCTAATAAAAACAACTGTCACAAAAGGGACTTCTCTTTCAATTATGGCTTTGGCCTCTCCTTCTTTCTTTCCAAGTAGTTTTGGCCAGCTAAACTTACGCCCTGCATGAACCCAATTTTAGATTCCTAATGAAACAAAAAATCTTAAATTTCAGAGATAAAAAAAAAATATTCACCTAAACCCAGAGTGCAACAGGAAGAGTCTGTACAAGTACCACTAACACAAGGGGGATAGCGAGGCCAAGCAGCACCTGACATTGTTTCGATATTTCACTTTTTGATCTTAAAATGAGGTTTACCATATAATATATATACCAATTTTCTCTCTTACGTTATTTTGGCAATATAATTGGTTCAACGTATTTGCATTCAATTATGATCTTTATACAATCAAGCGATTCATTTTTCCATGTAATTTACTCTATTGGGAACACATTTCCTATTTGTATCTAACATTAATAATTTTTAAATTTATGTTTTTTTTTTTCTTATTTAGCTCTCCTATATACGCTCACACAAATGGAGAAGAAAAGGAAAAACAAGTATGGTAAATTCAGAGACAAATTTTAAAACCACTTTACAGGATAAAACAAAAACATTTAGTGACTAGCTAAGTTTTACAAATAACGTATATAGTCAATTAGAGCTCGTTTGGTAATATTCTCATTTCTTTTTTCACAATTTCTTAAAAAAACTAAGAATTTTGCAACTAACTTTGTTTGTTGTTTCTCCATTTTTTAGGAATATTCTTGAAATTGTATAAAAAATTTGCAAACAACCAAAACGAGTTTATTCTTTTTTGTTCCCGTCTCCAATTTGTTCCAAAACACAAATAAAAATATTGGTTTACCATACTTGAATTCATGTAGGTTGGAGTCATGTAATTAACTTTTTATTTATTAAAAATTAAGAAACATAAACAAGAAACGGAACGTTACCAAACGAGCCTTTAGAGACTAACAAAATCATATTCAACAATTAGTTTAAGCAGTGGAAAAGAAATATATATATATATATAAATTTATTTATCATACTTTTGTGATGCTGAAAATTATAGTTCTTAAAACGTAGTTGAATGTTTGGTTATTTTAGTATTTTTCTTTTGAAAGGTGGTTGAAGGTTTGATTGAAGTATATTATAAAGCATTAACAACATATTTTTAATGCTTAACAATATGTTAAAGTCAAACATAAGCCAAGCACTTATACCTTACTTTATTTATTATTATTTTTTTTTAATGTGGGAGTGGAGATCGAACTCATAACCTTTTGGTTGGAGATATATGTCAAGTACCGCTAATCTACGCTCGCTTTGGCTATACATTGTTAAAGTTGAGTATTGTAATGAATTACTTATACTCAAGGTTCAAAATGTCGATGTCGATGGACATGTCGATGTTGACGGATATTTGGGGAAAAATCACGGAAACTGTGAAAAATAATAAAAATTATTTTAATTAGTAAATAAAACTTTAATTGAAGTTTAATGAAGTTATAATTGATCACTTCTAACCATCCTATGTTAAAATATGAGTAACTTACTTATGAAAATGTCGATGTCGATAGAAATGTCGGAATAGAAGATTGATGAAAATAATTTGAATAAGTAAATTGAAGTTCAACGTTGCTTAATTATGTTTTATTGATAATTAATAATTTATAAGAAGCAAGATATGAAAAATTGAAAAAAGAAATTCAATTAGAATAAAAATACCTTAATATTGAAAATTGAACTAAATGAATAATAGTATTATCAATATTAGAAATTTAGAAATATAAAAGAATTAGAATTACAAACAACAACAAAAATAGAGAAAGATTGAAAAAAAAAGAAAAAAAAAAGGCAAGGCAGCGTGATTCCTTTCCATCCCAATCCCACATAGGAAAGGGACGGAGGGGGAGAAAGGAGCGTGTTATAAACCCCCCTCCCCCTCTTTCTTTTTTCCATCACATATAGGGTGGACCTCTAATGCGAGTGGGGCAATACTAGGCCTCTAATGTAGACTGGACAATTTAAATTTCTTTTTTTAAAGACATCTTTTAAAATATCGTCGATATGTCGACGTTATCGCGACATTTCGACGTAATATATCTTCGATAAGGAGAGAAAACGACACGTCGACATATCGGTCAACAGTGTCGATCGACATTTAGAACATTGCTTATACGTTCATGATGAAGTCCTCAAAATATTTATCACTTTAAGATTAAAAAGAGTAAATTTCAAATTACAAACTTCTTTTTTATTAATATTTTAACACTCTGGTATCTCAATTAAAAAAGTTGAGCATCAAATTAAATAATATAATCATTTACGATGAAATAAATTATACAAGTATTTTAAATATATATATATATATATATACGGTGACAGTATAACTTCGGAAAAATGAATCACGAATGATAATGCATAATGTTTTGAATATTATCGAAACATCTTTTTTTTTTTTGTCATCTAATACTATCAATTCTATTTAACACCTCTTTCAATTCTACTTTAAAGTTTGTTTTACTTGTGTAAAAAAAGAAAAAAAAAAGAAAAAGAAAAAGCACTATGACCACAACAAAAGTTTGTTTCGCATACCTGTGTATGGTTGAGAATGGTCTGTAAAGTATCTTATTGAATATATATAACAAGAAGGAGACCATTGGTAGTAAACAAGTAAATTCATTTATTTCACTTTAAGATATAGTTTTGTTGTACAACTCATAGCAACAAAACAAGCGACGTAGTCCTAAGATGACACAATTTGTCTTCCATTCATTTTCTAACCAATGGATGGGACACTGGCGACATTGCCACTCGTATCAAGGACAATGTTAACACGATTGCAACAAAAATTGGCGAGTCCAATCATGCCAGGCTTAAGCAAAACAACTGTCACAAATGGAGCTTCTCTTTAGATCACAGTTTTAGCCTCTCCTGCTTTCTTTTCGAGTAATTCTGGCCATCTAAACTTATGTCCTGCATGAACTAACTTTTAGCGATTATAATAAAACCAAAAGTCTTTAGTTATAGAGATAGAAATAGTACTCACCTAGACCCGAAGTGCAACAAGTAGAGTCTTCACAACCACCACTAACACAGGGGGATAACGAGGCCACGAAGAACCTGACATCCTTTCAATATTTCACTTTTTGATATTAAAAAGGGATTTTATCATATAATATATATACTAATCCAACTTATCTTATTTTGGCTATATAATTAAGTAAATACATTTGCATTCAAGTATGATTTTTATGCAATCAAGCAATTAATTTTGCCTTCCAGTTTACTTTTTATGAAATGTATTTTCTATTTCATTCCTATAATTTACTTTATATGGAAATGTATTTTCTATTTCAATCTTATGTTACTTTCTTATTTATCTATGATATCTACAACCATTCAAGTAATTTTTACAAATAACATTCAGATGCAATTAGAGACAAACCAAATCATATTTAATAATTTATTCATGCAAGAAATATAAAATATATAAAATTTATTTCTCTAACTGTTTCGATGGAGAAAATTAATATGAGCCAACTTATGTAAGCCCACAGCTAACATCTCATTCGACAATAAGTTGAGAATTCGGAATAGTTGCAACCATCAAGAATGTGGGATCCAAAAATCTTAGCCTAGAGATAGATGCACATTCTATTTGCCTTCTTCAGAGATATAGATCGGACTTATATTAATTTGAGCGTCGGAAGCCTTGTTCTCTCCTGCATAAAAGTTTTTTAAATTTGAATAAAAGTTTTGTCGGAACTTCACGGGACGATCAAAATTGTACTTAAACAAATATAACTGTTTTTAAAATCCGAATAAAAATAAAATATAGGAAAATTTAGTATTCAATGTTCATTTTTCTCTTTCTAATTTTTTGTTTTAGTAAAAATAATATGTAATTCATCTAGCTTGAATATTCTAATTACTTATACCCTTACTCTGAAGTCATCAAAGTATCTATCTATTTAAAATTAAAGAAAAAATAGAGTCTGAAATGTTTAGTATAACCTTTTTTTTTTAATAATTTAGTCTTAGATATATCATATAAATTATTAAGTTTATCCTAATTTATTAGCTCAAGCTTTTGGATAATGGGTAATCTAATGATCATGTTTGAGATGGTATTAGAACAGGAGATCCTACGTTCGAACCTCTCTCAACCTATACATAATATTTCACAAATATTCATTATTTTAATTATTTACGATTTCGAAATTTAAATTATAAATTTTGTTGTCCAAATTTTTTTAAATTAATAGCAATTGATTTAATGGGGTTTATCTTTTATTTGAATAACATATATTTAATATAGATAAAATATTTGCATCTTTCGAGGGTTGAGACAATAAAGATTCAATTTTAATTGATCAAACATAACTCAAACAAAAATGTCAGAATTTTAGCATGACCTTTGTTCAAATATCCTAAAATTACACCTGCTAACTCATAAACCTTCTAAGGATTACACCCTTCGGTAGACCATCCGTGGAGAATTTGTAGTTGCAACCAATTGTATTCTCCTCATATAATGCCAATTGTTGAATGATATATTCCTCCGTACAAAGCAAAAGACTCTCTTGTAGAAAAGTCGATCTGTTACATATACTGCTGAGCATAAACATTAATGGACATCAAAAGATAAAACTAAGCATCAAAATTAATCCAAATAGAAAAAAAAATGTTCCAACAAACAGGAAGTCCATTAAGAAATGTGCTGACAACTGCATGAGAAGAGGGTAAAAATAAATTATAGAAACATACACTGATCATAAAGTCGATTCATATAATTCGGGGTTGATCCAACCCAATAACAATTCAACTGGATTTGCATATCTAGTCATAAACGATTGAGAAGATGCATCGAGATTTTCGTATCCAACAAAATTCCTGCAAGCTAGAACAAAGGAGATGTATGTTAGAAATTAAACCTCAAATAATGCTGCTCTCAAAATCTGTTTCAAGAAAATGTACAATCCCAACCGGGTACAATGACTAAATAAGAACAAATGTTCTGTACAGTAGAAATTAGGTTTGAAGTAAATGATAGGCATCTTCATAATAATTATCAGTTAGAAGGGTGAAAAGGTTCACACTATAAATAAAGAGCAAAAATAGCCTGTTTTAGTGGCATAACCTTGTCAATGGCACATTTTCATCCATTTGCTGCAAGTACAACCATTCTATTGGCTCTTGCAAATGCAAGAGCCAAATATCCATCAAGTGTTTTCATTTCTTAGAAGAGTTTGTTTGCAAGACCGTAAGTTCGTAAGTTCATATGTTGTTTTCAAATGCGAATAAAGTAGGTTGATTTACTATGTCTTATATTATTTTCGGGGCATGTTCCTTGTTTTATTTTATCTCGTTTGTTCTTCATTTATTCCTATTGTTACAAAATTCATATCAGAGTGAAAAAAAAAATGGATCAAAACCACAAGATTGAAGGAGATGAAAGAGAAATTAGACACAAGAATTAGCCTACGTCCACTCTTAGAATCAGAAGGATTTTTTTTATTTGAGTTTCTTGGATACAAGCTTATACAAAAGTACTTCTTTTGGGTAAAGATACTCTTGCTTTTATAACCCCAACTCCCAGTGACTAATAAAAACCCAAAATATGTGAAGCACTGAAAGAAAAGTTTTAACAAATCACCCTCTTGGTGAACATATTCTATCGTAACAAGAAAGAAAATATATTCTGACTTTGCTTTTCACCTTAGTCAACAAGGCATCAACCAATTCCGAGCTTAAGCAGCTCACAGAGGTACTCCAATCTACCAGCAGCAAGAGATTTGGTCATTTAGTCAACACGATTATTCAAGGTGTTTACCTTAAGCAATTGTAGTTTCCTCTCACTTACAGCATCACGAATGAAATGAAAACGCACGTCAATGTGCTTAGTTCTATCATGAAACGTATAGTTCTTTGAGAGGGCAACAACACTTTGTGAGTCACAATAAATCTTGACATCACATAAGCCCATGTACATTTTAGAAATAATCCCTTTTAGCCATAGTGACTCCTTTACAGATTCAGATAATGTCATGTATTCAGCTTCAGTTGAAGATAAGGGTACCACAGACTGAACTGTTGATCTCCAACTAATTACAATACCAAATAGAGTGAATACGTATCCAGTGAAAGACCTTTTCTTGTCCAAATCAGCAGCATAATTGGAGTGCATTTACACAACTATCCAATTTGTTTCCTCAGTGGCTTTAGTATATAATAGCCCTTTAGATTTTGTACCTTTTACATATGGAAGTACCCATTTAGCAGCCTCTCAGTGTGGCTTATCTGAGAGTCCTAATAGGGGTATATAGGGAGTATTGTTAGTATGTTAGGGAAGGGGCAATATGATAATTAGTTTGGGGTAAGTTGGTTATAAATAAGGGTAGTAGGGGAGAAGGGGGTATCTTTGGGAATAGTATTTTGGGTGACGAACTTGAAAGAGTTATTGGGAGAGAGTAGCCCTCTCGTAAGGCTATCGATATTGTAATTTCTTCTTTGATATTGCAATATAGTTATCTTGTTAGGTTCTTGTATTTGGGATCCTAACAAATTGGTATCATAGTAAGTTCATCCTGGACATGGATCGTGATAGTGTTGTTGGAGTTGATGTTGAACCTTCAGAGATGTTTGGCTAGAGAAAGTGATCTTATGAGACAAATGCACAGAAGAGCTACTGTATTCAAAACGGGAAACTCAATGGTGGTACAGCTAGCCCAGCTAAAAGTTGGATCCCAAGGCCAATAGAAAACTTAAACAGTTAAGACTAACTGTATGACAAAGCCAAAGAGACTTCACTACAGCCAACTACGACAAGAGTATAGGGGCTAAGAAGGCTAGCCTGCGAAACGACAACCAACAGCGACAAAAGGGTATGGAGACTATTCCACAAAAATAGTCATCCATGAAACAACCAAGCGACAATTAATCTCAATATAGAAACCTTAGCATTTTGCTCATATTTATTGACTTCTACATTGAGATTGGGGGCTATTGTTATAGGGAGAAAGAATTCATCCAGCGAAGCGAGACAACGACCGGAGAAGAACCAAGAGAAGACACAAACTAGAAATGGGCGGGTGCTAGGCGACCCAAGCCAGCCCCCCGGGCCGACCATGGCTCGGCTCCAAGAAGGCAGTTCTCGGCCCCTACCACGGAGAACTCTAGAGACCCGACTCGACCGCGATGCATGGCGGCTTAAACCCATCGTGTCCCGACTCTTGATCTGACGATAGGCCAATAACAAGATACGCTGGTCCAGATTACTAGATTTCCTAGATGTATCAGGATTCGACTTCCGTAATTCCTAGAAGGATCAAGATTCAACTTATATAAATAGGGAAGTAAGTCAAATCCTAAAGGTACGCCTAAATACCCTACACTCTACACTCGACTACTATGATACTAACTTAAGCATCGGAGGCTGTGTGGTAAGAGCCACACCGGTCTTTAGTGCTATTATGTTTTGCTGGTTTAGTCGATCCCTTTTATTTGAGAAGATTTGTGCGAATTTGGAGGAATCCCAAGAAGCCAAATTCCGCCAAATTTCTGCATTAACACAAAGTATTTGTCACTGTACCATATAGGGGATTAAACCAAAAATTTGATTATAAGAGATCAAAACGTTTATTTTATTTTCTAGTTTAAATAAATATAATAACTTGAAATTAAAATATTTAATGTTTAAATTACCCGACTTAAAAAATAATAATTTTATAAATTATCTAAAGGCTTTAGTGCTTATTATTAAAAATGAAAAATAAGAAATAAAATTAGATAAACTAAGATTTAGGTTGGAGGTATGAGTTTGCAATAATGATTATATATATATATATATATATATATATATATATATATATATATATATTCTCAATGACAATTTAAAAAAAAAAATCTTAATTTTTAAATAACGGATTAAATTTAAATGATTAGATTAATTTAAACCTTTTACTATAAGCATAATTAATTAGATATAAATTTAAAATATAAATATTTTGATTAAGGATGGTCTTCTTTCAAGCTTACTGAGGACGAATCTGTGGCTGTCACGTTTGATGAGTCAGCGTCTCTTTTGTCCCCCGCCTCGTTAAATTTTGGGAGATTTAGCTTGCAAACGTCACAATATCTCATAAGCTTCTCCCCTCCCAGACCCTACCGTGAAACGGCAACAGCTAGGCGCTCTGTCAACTTCTCTGACTTCTGCATCATTGAGTGATGTTTCTCGGTATTTTTTCCATCGACAGCAGCTGAGGTTCAGCCCGACCGGGCACCATGAAAACCATATTTTGGAATGCACGTGGCTTGGGGTCCCCACGCGTGTTCCGTCGCCTGCACAAGCTGGTGCAACTTCATCGACCTCATATTCTGTTCTTATGTGAGACAAAATCTTCTTCTGTTTATATAGATGGTTTGAGGCGTCAGTTGAGTTTTCCAGTGGCTTCAATGTGGCCAATGTTGGTTCGAGTGGTGGTTTATCACCGATGTGGTCTTCTGTGGTGTTCTTTAGTTTGATCTCCTACTCCAAAATTCATATTGACGGCTAGGTGGATTGGCAAGATGTCGAGTGGCGTTTTTCGAGCTTTTATGGTTTTTCTAATATGATCGAAGCATTTATCTTGGTCCTTGTTGCGGCACTTGCATGGTAGTTGTTTGGGGAAGGGAATACCCTGGACACGTGGAGGACCCCTATTGGTGCTCCAAGATGGCTCATGAGTCATGCCCAGCTCGGATAGCCGAGATGGCCGCCACTAACGTCGACAAATGCTAAGTATGAGGGCCGAGGTGAACCTGGCCCAGGTCTGACCTACCGGGGAGCTCGGTAGGGGCCGATGTGAGCAACTGTCTGCAGCGTGATTATCGGGCGTAACCGTCGGTTCCGAGATTACCGGGTGTAACCAACGGTCCCGAGATTACCGAATGTAACCGTCGCAAGATTAGCGGAACTACCACCCATAAGTAGAGGACCTCACTCCCCGATCAGGTACGATGATTTCTGGCCTCGAACTAAACCGGGAATCCGACCTATACTGACTTGATCGTCGGAGTGCTCACCTTTTTGTGCAGGTCCGCCCAAGCGTTCAGGTCGGTCCGGAGGCTGAGTTCGAGCTGCAATCTGGAACACACTGTTGTGCATATCTTTGCATAAACAGAAGGGTTTCCAAGGAAGCCTCGGCGGCAAAACGTTCATCTCGGTTAGGCCGAAAATGCAAACCTGTAGGGGTGACCAATTTTCTTTCTATACCTACCAATTTTCGAATGCTCCCAATTAGCCAAAAGAGGCAAACAACATTTAATTTTGTGAGCTAAACCTGGGGTGGGGGCATCACAATCTGTAATAACAATGGTCGATGATCAAACTTATAATAATCCAGATGCTGAACGGTGTTGTAAGGAAACAAAGATTGCCAAGCAAGATTGCACAGAACTCTATCTAAATGTTCACGAATAATGGTAGTCCCTGGCCAACGATTGGTCCACGTAAATGAAGGGCCCTTGAAACCCAAATCCAAATGGCAACAGTCATCAATGACCTTGCGAAAATCCTGAATGGAACAAACTAAGTGAACAGTACCACCAGACTTTTCGTCCGGAGACAATATTTCGTTAAAATCACCACCAACAAGCCAAGGCGTCATATTACTACTGTTTATGCAAAGATGTGCACAATAGTGTGTTCCAGATTGCAGCTCGAACTCGGCCTCCGGACCGACCTGAACGCTTGGGCGGACCTGCACAAAAAGCTGAACACTCCGACGATCAAGTCAGTATAGGTCAGATTCCCGGTTTAGTTCGAGGCCAGAAATCATCGTACCTGATCGGGAGTGAGGTCCTCTACTTATGGGTGGTAGTCCCGCTAATCTTGCGACGGTTACATTCGGTAATCTCGGGACCGTCGGTTACACCCGGTAATCTCGGGACCGACGGTTACGCCCGATAATCACGCCGCAGACAGTTGCTCACATCGGCCCCTACCGAGCTCCCCGGTAGGTTAGACCTGGGCCAGGTTCACCTCGGCCCTCATACTTAGCATTTGTCGACGTTAGTGGCGGCCATCTCGGCTATCCGAGCTGGGCATGACTCATGAGCCATCTTGGAGCACCAATAGGGGTCCTCCACGTGTCCAGGGTATTCCCTTCCCCAAACACCTTCTTTTGGAGGAGGAGGTTTATTGGAAACAACGTTCGAGGGAAAACGGACTTAAGTGGGGTGACCAAAATACCAGTTGGTTCCACAATCGAACCTCGTATTGCAAAAAAATTAACACTATTTCTGGGCTCTAGGATGTGTTTGGTCAATGGATCACAAGTTCGGTTACCATTGAAGGTATGATTTCAGAATATTTCTCTACTATCTTTACTTCCTCCTTGCCCTCTGTGACAGATATTTGTCGTGTTTTGGTTGATGTTCCTTGAACAATTGACGCGGGAATAAATACTGTTCTTCTTTAGCCTTTTATTGCGCAGGATATTTCTTCAGCGTTAAAACAAATCCATCCTGATAAGGTATCAGGGCTTGATGGGTTGTTTGGAGCCTTTTTTCGCAATGAGTGGGAAACACTTGACCATTCCATAATCTAGAGCTGCTTAGAGCTTTTAAATAATGGTGCCTACCCTGGGCCCATTAATGACATACCGATCGTTCTTATTCCGAAGGTCAAATAGCCCCGTCATATTACAGAATATCGCCCAATTTTGCAATTTAATGTGGTTTATAAGTTGATTTTGAAGGCATTCGTCAATCAGATGAAAGGATTTCTCAATCATATTATCTCACATAATCAGAGTGCTTTTATTCGAGCCGATACGTGGTTGACAATGCGATCTTAGGTTATGAATGTGTTTATTCCCTGAAAAATAAGCGAGGTGGTCGGGTTGCTTGGGCAGCTTTAAAACTCGATATGAGTAAAGTATATGATCGAGTTGAATGAGTTTTCTTGGAACGTATTATGCTAAAAATGAGTTTTGCAGCACCTAGTGTGTTCGATCGGTTCAGTTGATTCAGTCTTGTGTAACGTTCGCCACCTACTCGTTTAATTTTAATGGTGTGCGGTATAGTCGGAGGGCTTCGTCAACGGGACCCGTTATCTCCATATCTCTTCTTATTGTGCACTGAGGGGCTTTCTTGCTTATTGCATGGTGCTGAGCGACAACGAGTTATTACAAGTTTGTCTATAGCACGGGCCTGTCTGCCTGTTTCTCACCTTTCTTTCGCTGATGACAGTTTATTGTTCTTTAAAGCAAAGTTATCGAAGGGGTGAACGGTTCGTGATGCTCTCCGTTGTTATAAACGAGCGTTGAGGCAAACAATTAATTTTGAAAAGTCCATTATTTCGTTTAGTCCCAACACGCTTGAGTCCTATCAGTTGGTGCTTAGTTCATTATTTTTTGTGCCTAGAATGCTTTGCCATGAGAAGTATTTGGGTCTCCCATTTTTCATGCCTCGGAATAAGAGGCAGACATTGGGTTTTTAAAAGACCGTATTTGGCGTCACTTACAGGACTGGCGAGGTAAACTTTTCTCTGTTGGGAGCAAGGAAATCTTACTCAAAGTTGTAATTCAATCAATTTCTTGCTACACTATGAACTGCTTTCATTTGACTAAAAATCTTATGGCTGAGATCCACAAACTGATGGCAAGATTTTGGTGGAATGTTGTGACCAGCGAGCGGCGCATTCATTGGGTTAGTTGGGCTAACATGTGTTGTCCAAAATGTTTGGCTGGAGTGAGTTTCAGGGATTTAG
Organism: Momordica charantia; assembly: GCF_013281855.1. Lineage (NCBI taxonomy): Eukaryota > Viridiplantae > Streptophyta > Magnoliopsida > Cucurbitales > Cucurbitaceae > Momordica > Momordica charantia. Next base: position 14,764,110 of record NW_028275160.1, read on the forward strand.
AGCTTTTTAGCCAAGCTGTCCTAACGAAAGAGGGCTGGCGAAACCTACGGGATCCTTTATCTTTATCTGTGCGGGTCCTAAAGGGTCGGTATTTTCGTGATGGTTCGTTTATGGATGCTCGCTTAGGTTGGACTCCCTTTTTCATTTGGCACATAGTCTGCTTTGGGGTCGCGACCTTTTGCGCTTGGGTCTCCGTTGGCAGGTGGATAATGGTGAGTCTATATATATTTATGACTCTAACTGGCTTCCTGTTGATAATTCGCTCCAGGTTCAGTCCCCGCACCACCTTTCACCATCTAGTCGGGTGTGTGAGCTTTTTTCGGCTTCAGGCCAGTGGAATGAACCTTTGGTGAAGGCAGTTTTCAATGCAGACGAGGCTCGTTCTATTGTGGCAATTCTGCTCCATGGGTTGCATCAAGCAGACACGCATATTTGGCATTATACTAAGACAAGTATTTATTCTATCAAAAGTGGTTATTCTCTTGCTCAGCAACAGGTTATCTTGGGTCATCCTCTTCCAGTCTGTCTTATCTGGTGCGTTGGTGGAAGCGTGTTTGGCAACTAAATCTCCCAAGTAAAATAAAAATCTTTATTTGGCACTTGTGTCTGAATCGTCTCTCCACCTGTGGAGCTCTTATTACTTGTGGCGTGAATCTTTCGAATATATGCAGTTTGTGTGGGTGTTCGGGGGAGGACGTTCTCCATGTATTCTGGTCTTGTTCTGTCTCTCCTTCCTACTATTTTAATTTTGCTTTTTGATATGCAAGACAGATTGGCGACCCGCGATTTTGAAGAATTTTCTGTTATCCTTTGGGGCATTGGGAATTTACGGAATCGGCTCTGTGTAGGCGGTTCTTTTCCCGTGGGGGCTATGGATAGTTGGACGATACATTACGTGGCTTCTTTCCACGTTGTGCGTGCCTCTCGATCATTGCCTTCTGCTTCCCGTGGCTACCGTCCGGTTTGTCAATGGCTCCCTCCGACTTATGGTTTTCTCAAATTGAATACCGATGCCTCCATCTATCCCTCTCGCTCCACGCTGGTTTGGGGTTTATTCTCAATGACACCGTTGGTCGTGTTCTCCTTGCTGGTTCTAAATTCCTTTCCGTTTACAGTTCAGTCGATTTGGTAGAAGCTCTTGCTCTTGACGAGGGTATGTCTTTTGTGGTGTTGTCGTGTTTTCGACAGCTCTTTTTGGAAACTGATTCGATGCGCTGTTTCTCGTTGCTTGAACATGGTATGGAGGACCTTCCGAAGGTGGGTTAGTTGCTGTCGGATTTTCATCAACGTTGTTTGCAACTCGATTTTGTTCGTTTTGGTTTCACTCGCCGAAAGAGTAATGGTGCGGCTCACCAACTTGCTCGTCTTGCTTTCTCGCATCATTTGGATTGCGTTTGGTTTCAATAAGTACCTCCTGTCATTTCTAAGATAGTTCTTTCTGATTCTGCTATTTCTCTTGTTTAGTTTTTGTTTGTTGTTTCACTTGTCAAAAAAAAATTATATATTATACATAAATGTATCTTTTTATTTTTATTTTAATCAATAACATTATATTTCAAAGATTATAATATAAAAAAAGCTGACTAATTTTCCACATTGAGGGATCCACGTCCACACTTTTATATATTGTTTATATGTTATACATAAAGATATAGATTTATATATATGTTTTATTTTAATCAATAACAATATAAGTCAAAGACTATTGTAAAAAAAATCTTACTAATTTTCTACATTTAGGGACAATGGAAAGAGTTGTATATATAATTTTAATATGTTGTGAAATTGAGAAATAGAACCAAGACACCGTCGACCCAATAAATAAAATTAAAGTAGAGAGAAAACATGAGGAATTTCCACCTGAATTTCTATTGTATTTGGGAGAGAAAGTGTAAAATAATTTGGTCCTCTTTTTGGTGTATTTTACACCAGAATTCACCCTCTTTTATAGTATACAAGGTAGGCATACACCTTAGTGACTAAGGGTTATGGACAACATTTTTTATCTTGATTGTGTTATAATAAATAGAGGATAAGTGTGTTGGTGTGTGCTTGACACCAAGGCAACAAGGTATATGGGCATCTACTAAATAAATAATATTCACAATACTCCTCTTTAAATGCTCGTTATTTATATGATATATGCCTCATTAAAACCTTAGTAGGAACAAAACCCGATGAGAAAAAATCCTATTAAAGGAAAAAAAGTACATATTTCATATAATTTTAATAAACCAAAAAATACAATGTACTTGCTCCCCTTTCAAAACATCACTTGACATCATTGAGTCGCTGCATTCACAATATTGTGTATCAAATTTTCAAATGTTGTAGTAGGTAATGCTTTTGTAAATATATTTGCCAGGTTATCGTTCGAACAAATTTGTGGTATATTCATGTCGCCATTTTCTTCAAGACCACGAGTGTTGAAAGTGAAATATGCTTTGTTTTATCTCCTTTAATATATCCTCATTTGATTTGAGATATACATGCTGTGTTGTCTTCGTATAATATTGTTAGAAGATTTTTACTAGAAGACAAGCTGCATGTTCCATCTCAGCATGATTTGAAAAGGTGGTTGTTATTGTCTGTTTCACCGATCTCCATGATATAGCTAGCTAGTACAAAATCGGGTTTTAATGACAGGCATTGCCTGTCATTGAAGGGAAACGATGTCGAACATGCGTCAAAATCTTTTTGAGTGTTATTGTAACTTTTTATGTCAGGCGGGTATCAATGACGAGTCGGACCCATCATTGTAGGTGACTGTGGAAACAATGACGGTCACTTATGATGTCGGTCATGGCCTGACATCTATTCTTGTGTTATTGTAGCATAATGTCGATAATTAAATGTTCGTCATTGAATGTCCGTCATTGCTTGGGTAATAATTTAATTAAAAAAAATTGTTGGTTGCTCATGTAGGCTAACCAACAATCTTTCTCAATTTCTTAACCTAGGCATAAATCTTAATAGTCTTCTAAAAATTGCAATTACTTACTCAAAACACATGTATAATATAAACAACAACCTTCTTCTTTATACATAACTCAATAGACAATAAAGAGTTACTACTCATTCATCAAACATAACTCAAACGAAAAAACATGTGTAACCACCTCTTTTACATAACTCGATAGACAATAAAGATTCAATTTTAATTCATCAAACATAACTGAAACAAAAATGTCAGAATTTTAGCATGAACTTTGTTCAAATATCCTAAAATTACACCTGGTAACTCATAAACCTTCTAAGGATTACACCCTTCGGTAGACCATCCGTGGAGAATTTGTACTTGCAACCCATTGTATTCTCCTCATATAATGCCAATTGTTGAATGAGATATTCCTCTATACAAAGCAAAAGACTCTCTTGTAGAAAAGTTGATCTGTTACATACGGCTGAGCATAAACATAAATGGACATCAAAAGATAAAACTAAACCTCAAAATTAATCCAAATAGAAAAAAAAAATGTTCCAACAAACAGAAAGTCCATTAAGAAATGTGCTGACAAATTCATGAGAAGAGGGTAAAAATAAATTATAGAAACATACACTAATCATAAAGTCGATTCATTTAATTCGGGGTTGATCCAACCCAATAACAATTCAACTGGATTTGCATATCTAGTCATACGGGATTGAGAAGATGCATCGAGATTTTCGTATCCAACAAAATTCCTGCAAGCTAGAACAAAGGAGATGTATGTTAGAAATTAAACCTCAAAGAATGCTTTTCTCAAAATTTGTTTCAAGAAAATGTACAATCACAACCGATACAATGACTAAATAAGAACAAATGTTATGTACAGTAGAAATAAGGTTTGAAGTAAATGATAGGCATCTTCATAATAATTATCAGTTAGAAGGGTGAAAAGGTTCACAGTATAAATAAAGAGCAAAAATAGCCTGTTTTAGTGACATAACCTTGTCAGTGGCATATTTTCATCCATTTGCTGGAAGTACAGCCACTCTATTGGCTCTTACTTTTGTAAGAGCAAAATATTCGTCAAGTGTTTTCATTTCTTCTTATAGGACACAGAAATTAATGTCAACTATTTTTGTAATGCACTACGAGATTCAAAATAAGTAGTACATGCATGTCAAGCGTTGCCTTTGCTCTAAATCTCATCACTTGCTTCTATTAATATCTTGATGGTTCCATACCATTAACCAAAAAATATAACTTTAATTAACTTTAGCAGATAAGGACCATTCAATTAACTTTTGCACATTATTAAACAATTCTCTATCTCTCTACAAGTTAAATTCAATGCTCCAATAATTCACTACTATAATTAGAGCAGGGCATTTGATATAGTTCTTTTCAGATGATTAAGGATGCAACTCACAAAAGTCATGATATCCTACCATCTTTACTACATAACGAGCTTAAGGAATCTCCAATAATATACTTTCATACAAAATTGTAAGATATCTTTTGTTTTTCCGTAAAAAACCATAGTAATAGTTGGGATATGGAAGACATTAGAAATAACAGTGTACGCTACCATTGTGAAGAAACATTCGCAATCAGTAATGGCGTCAATGAAAATCAGTTCATATAATATACAAAAAAAAAAACAACAAACAAAAATAGCCACTTAATTTATAACATGCCCACGAAGCAAATCTAGCAAGGAAATTTCTCAATTATACTTCTAATTTTAAAAAAATCATATCAAATCTTAGTCGCAAAAGCTTGAGAACTCCTCAAACTATTCTCAGATACCCAAACAACATTATTTCCTCCATCAAGAATACCATTGCTAAACATTCTCAAGATCTGGCATATTAAAAAAGCGAACGAACAAAACCCCAATAATATAGAAAAGAATAATTTTTTGTAATGAAAAATGTGACGTATTCTCATTAACTTTATAAAATAATACATCATAAGACTAAGCTCACCAAATACAATGTAAGCATAACTGAATACATAACAGATTAACCAATCTAGGTAATAGTAATAACAAGTCTAACCTCTAATACTCGGTTTTCTTTATTCTAAGGTTTTAAAAGTTTGCTGTAAAATTTTCGGCGCTTATGTTGAGGAATGACAGTTAGTTTGTAACGCCTCGAGTCTCTCAGGTTAGTTAGTCTCGAATCAGGAGATTTTTTCATTTATTTTAAATTGGTTGTTAATTAAATTTATCTATATTTATCGGGCTCTAAACACCAATTAAATTCATAATTACCGGACTCCGTGTGGTGGGTCTTGTTTTAAGGGGGGGATGGATTTCTTTTCTGTTGGGCTTGGGCTTGTTGGGCCACCATTTGGGTTAATTTGGTTTTTAAAACAAGGGGAAAGAAAAAGAAAAGAAAACAAAAGGAAACCCTAGCCCAAATTCTCTTCTTTCTTCTTCTTCTTTCTTCTTACCCTAGCCACCCCCTCCTCCTTGTTGAAAGACCTTCAGCAGCGACAAGGGCGTTTTCCGGCAAGGTGAAGCAGCGTTCCGGCGGCGCTTCTTCGGATCAAGCAGCAACGGCGGCGGCGCCCTTCGGATCGAGCAGCGGCGCTGCGACACTCCTTCGAACAGCAGCAGCGACGTCCCGATCCAGCGGCGGCGCGACCTCCTCCTCGCAGCGACGCACGGCAGACTATTACAGCGGCGGACCGGGGGTGCGACTCCCCGACGTCCCGGCGGTCCGCAGCAGCGGCGGCGCGTCCCGGCGGTCTGCAACGAACCAGCGCCGCTCCTCCTCGCGGCGGCGCACGACGAACGGGTGGTACAGCGGCGAAACGGCGGCGACCTGCTACTACGATCCGACGAACAACAACTCCAGCGGCGGGATTTGTACGTTACAGTAGTGTTTAGGACGTTTGGCAGTGACCCACATCCGTTCGAAGCTCGATTTGGGCTACCCACACCTTGGCGAGCTAGATCTAGGTGACCCACATCTATACGGAGTCAGTTTGGGCGGTAATGAGTCATTCGAACCTTTTTGAATTGATTTCGAAGGTTAAATAGTGTACGTAACGTGCTGTATTTTTTCTGTTTTAGTGCTTAGGTGTGAGGTCGACGCAAAACTTAAGGGCGCGGTTGTGTGTAAGTAGACAAGGGGCGTGTGTGTGCGTTAATGTATGTTAAATTGTCTCTAATGTGCTGATTTTGTGGCATTCAATGCTAATTTTATTACGTCATTGTGCTAAATAATTCTCGTTGTGTTAGTCAATATACTTGGAGTAGTGTTGGATGTTTGTGGATGAAAATGGTGAGATTGTTGCATTGCTAAACTGTCGAGTATTGATGTGGTAATGTTGGTTGCCTGGATATGCATGAATTGTTTGGCGTGTTTTGTGAGTTATTACACTTAGTAATGCTTGTTAAATAATGATGTGGGATATTAAGCATGATTGGGTTGTTATCTCATTATTAGAAAGTTGTCTATGTTGTGGAAGCATGTTGAATTGTATTTGTGAGTTAGAAGATGCAGGGGTAGTGACTTAAGAAAGTATATAGTAAGACGCTGGTGAGAGTTGGATTCTTGGAGGAAGTGAATGAGTGAGTGTCAAGGCCTCGGGTATAAATGGTCGGTGGCTGATACGTCACTAATTGGGTATCGAGGCCTCGGGTAAAAACAGTCGAGGGTCGATACACCAATATTGGATAAGGATGAGTGTCGAGGCCTCGGGTATAAATGGTCGAGGGTCGATGCGAGGAGTCTTTTGAAAGAAACACTATTGGGGTCTTGGGTATAAATGGTCAAGGGCCAATAGATGGTGAAGTCATCGGGGCCTCGGGTATAAATGGTCGAGGGCCGATGCAGCAGTGTCGGCGCTCTGGGTATAAATGGTCAGGGGCCGACTCTACTCGAAGGAGATAGCTGTGGAAGGGTAGGATAACTGTGATAAGCGTAGAGGTACTTGTGATGTTAGGGAGACTAGAGGTTGGTTGTTAATGTGCTTCCTGGTTGTGGTTGTCACTAAAGTTTTATGGAATGTTTTTATGTTTGAATGCATAATGTATTGAAAAGCATGACTACGAATGTTTCTTGATATAGTTGAGCATGATGTGTGTGTGTGTTGGTGAGGGCTACTTACGGAGTATATTTTATATACTCACCCCCCCTATAATGATTGTTTTAGGTGAAGGACTCGTGGGCGACCATGGTGATGGGACGAATGAGACATGACGAGCGAGGACCATAGGCTGCTTAGTCACTCTTGCTTAGCTTAAGTGTTTAGTTAGGACCATATGTTAGGGTCAATAAACTATTTGTTCGTATTTGAATAATTGAGATATTTCCCCTTGTTCTTAGTTTCATTTCGGGATAGGTGCCTATTTTAGTTTTATTCCATGCTTTGAGTTTTGCCTAGTTTGAATAATAAACTTGCCTCGTGAGGTGGTCCACGAATGTTGTTGAATGATATACTATGAGATTTATTTGTCGTTAAATTGATGAGAATTGGAACTTGATTTTATATATTTGTTTGTATAGAGAGTTGGCATGACGTATTTGGGGGTAAGTTTAATTAGTTGGGTAGTTAACGTGACCTAGAATTGTGTGGGAAATTCTGGGTCGTTACATAGTTCTTCAATAAGACTTGACTACTGATGTTATTGGATTATATTTTGGTTTCTCCTTTTCACATGCTCATTCTTTAAAACTTTGTCATGAGTTAGACTTTCTTTCCCTGAGATAACCATGATCACTATTGCCTAGGCGGGATACAGTAATCCAAAATTTGTTATTATTTTTTTATATGGAGATATAGGACTAATTTTCATATTCTTGTACATTATGTTGAGTTAGATGGCAATCGAAACTAAAGGTTTTGCAGTAACTACACTAGTTTACTTTCTCGAATTTTAACTTACATGGTTTATGTCTTTGCTCATTGTAATTTCATATGTCTTTCCTCCCTCTATTACAACCTTTTTTGGGGTTGGTAGTATTAATGTGATAAAATCAAAGTTAAACTAATTTAACTCATTGTCTATAGTATCTATTTACAGTGTGGCGATGTCGTTGTCGTTGATCAATTAACTCATATTTTCATATTGAGATGAGAATCACTGCTTCATGGAAGAAGTGAATAGCATGCTTTTGTTAAACTAAGCTCATATCCTTATAATGTTGTGACAATAGTAGCAAATAACTTAAAGTTATCCTCACTCTTCTTGATTAACATTTTGAGAGGTTACTCATAGGTGTTTTGTTTGTAGTTAGATGCATGGAAGAGGGATCCCTTCATATTTTCTCTTAAGTAATAAAGTTACGATGAAGCATCCTTAAATAATATGCTTAAAAACTTTTCTTTGCAAGGTGGTTTCTCTTTCACTTTTATTTTCCTTTAGAATATATGCTTCTTTTAGGATTGACAGAAGTTCATTGCAAGATGATCTTACTTGGCACCAAAGCAATTTGGTCATCATGTCAGCAAATTTCTTGAATGCACGTAAACACTCTTTGTAGTTTAACACGAACAATGCATATCAACAAGAAGAAATTGACAAAGTTCGAATAGAATCGGTAGCTTTATAGATATATGAATATGTATTATGTGTACTTATATAAATTTTTAGAATGGAATCGACATGTTGAGTATGTTTTGAAACAGACACAATACTATTGTGATTTTATTTTGTACCAAGGTTGGTTTAAGACACAAACTTTTTGTACTTTGTCATTCTATGGGAATATTTGAGGATGGAACTTGTAAATTCTTTTTCCTAGAACATTTATTTTTAGCCTTTCGATTGGTGAGTTAGCTAGTTTGCATACAAATAAATTACTATTTTAATTTTTTTGTAGGTCGAGAAAAATAATGTTTTTTTTTTGTAGAAGAAAAAGAATATTGTTGGTTAGCTAGCGTGCAACCAACAATATTATTTTTTTTATCCAGCTATTCAACAAACAACGACGGGCATTGCCAGTCATTAAAAGTGAATGTTTAATGACAGACGCTTAATGATCGTCATTGTAGGATTGAATAGATGTCGGTCGACCGACATAATAGGCTACAATAACACTGGAATTGATGTCGGGCCACAGCTAACAATATATGTGATGTCATTGTGGGCAACAATGGTGGTCACCTACAATGACGGGCCATGCCCGACCTTGATTCCCACCAGACATAAAAAGTTACGATAAGACTCGAAACGATGTCGGACACGTGACCGACATCGTTTTTCCTTCAATGACAGACAATGCCAGTCACTTTTCCAGCCTTTACCAATGTTTCTTCCGCCATTTTAATCGTCTCATATGACAAGACACCTTTAGTAGCAAAATGAATGGGCTTTTTGCATAACATTGTTCATCTTAGAATTTCCTTTAGTTGATTTGTTAACTCCTTCTTGATCATCATTGTTTCTTCATAATCCATCATTTGCATATTTTGTCCATTTCCTTAAAATATGCCAAGGAGGAATAGAAAAACTATTGTTAAAATTTAGAACTCTTAAGGGGCCGTTTTTTTTTCGAGGATAGTAGATGTTCGATATCTATAGATGCCTGGAATTTCAGATGCCCGGAATTTTAGATGTCCGACTTCTTTAGATAACCATGTTTGTTTCGTAGGAAAATTATTAAGGATATCCGGGAATATTTGAATAGTCACGTTTGTTTTGCCGCATTTATTTTTGGGAATGTGTTGAATTTGTAGAATGTTCCAAAAATGCCCTTACGAATATTTATATTATTTATCAATTCATTTAATATAATTGATTTATTTGGTTTAATTTAATAATTTTTATATGTTATTTTATAGAACAAATTAATTCATATTAACTTAATATAAATTTCATTTTCAACTTTAATAGTTTACCAAAAAGACAATCATATAATTTATGCTATCTTGTGTGAAATTTATTTATTTTATCATCACATTATACTTTTTTTTTAAGAACAACACATCACAAGTTTTCATAATATATATATATATATCACAGGTGTATTGGTCGTAAAAAAATGTTGATTCAAAATTATATATTATGATCATAGATATTATTAATAATGTAATTCCTACAAAATATTTAAAATAAATGGAGATATTACATAATTTAATTGTAATTTATTTTACATGTAAATCTAATGTACAAATATACTTAGATGATGAGCACATTAATTTATTTTAATTATAAATTTAAAAATAAATACTAAATAATTTTTTTGAGGAAAAATTAAAAAATTTGATGAAAGAAAATATATGGAAAAAAAATGAAGGCCAAGCATGTAAAAGGTGGATGCCCTCGACACGGGAATCTTAAAAATCCGTGTTTCAAAAGGGCATCCACAACTCATAAGATGCCTCCTACGATACATCTCAAGATTCTCCGAGTATCCTACATTTCAGCAAAACAAATGTAGGAATCCAGATGTCCATCCAACGGGAATCTCAGATCCCATGAAACAAATGGCCTCTAAGTGTGCAAACATAAGATGCCCATAGATTCAAATTTCTTACATGTACAATCTGTTGGAAAAATAGTAAGATTAAATAAAAAGATTGTTGTGCCGTGGACGAAGCCACTGCCTTGAAAGCGATTTCGGCACGACCACGGTGTTATATCGTACAATTACCGATTGCTCCCCAAGGTTAACACAACTTCAAACTCAGGCGTGCACTTGTCCGGACCGAATGGAATCGATAAACGTGCTCAGAAACGTTTTCTTTCTATATTCTAAAAAAAAACAATCCTTTATTTATATAGAAACAATATGCTATTTTTGGTGGTTTAAAAAATAGTAAAGTTAAAAATAGCATACTCTAAAAATATCAACTTTAAAATAGCTAGAAGACTAAGTTTTTTTAAGGACAAATTAGTCATTCCCAACAACCCCCACAAATGACTAACTAGTTCTCTAAAAAATACTTTTTTTGAGCAATGAAAGAAAATAAACTTAAGCATTAATATCTTACAATTTAAATTAATGCATAGTGAAGTGAGGCAACAACCTGAATAATGAAAGTGAGTTGTCTCTTGAACTTTCAGTTAGTATGGTTGAGACCCCTACAATACATTTTATTCCTTGTTTTTGGATTCCACGATATAAATCAAGTGCTATTAATGGCCATGGACATAAAACCTTGGTTCATTGTGAAAGCTCTAGAAGATACATTTTAACTCTTTCATAGAAGGCGACTTACCTTCACAATCACGTTATTGCTTCATCAAGTCTATCAACGATAAACCACTAAAAATTTGAGCTATGAAGACTTCGTACATCATCCATCAAGTCCGTACAGACCACCCAAATAAATTGCTATTGACTCTCAAACTACATCACAACATAAATGTATTATCCATCAAGTCTAAATAGACCACCCAAATAAAGGGCTATGGATTTCACAATACATCACACACATAAGTGTATTATCCATCAAGTCTATACAGACCACCCAAATAAAGGGCTATGGATTTTCACATTACATCACTAGATGAGTGTATTATCCATCAAGTCTATACAGACCACTTAAATAAAAGGCTATGGATTTTCACAGTACATCACACACTCTAGAGAAATAACTTCACCACTGAGCAACTGTTTCATAGCTTCATTTCTCAAGTAAGTCTATCAATTTCTACTTATATATTTTCGACCAAGAAGGTAGTTAAGAGAATTTAATTTTACATGATTATAACCATAATTAATTATTCTACTAATAATTAATTTAATTTCATATAATCATGACAATAAACTTCACTAAGAAGATATTTTTCCACTGTTTGCTAAATAACTTAAATAGCAACATCTCATCGTCAATTGACATTAGATGTAATTAACCATTCACATAAATTCACAACTCTTCACCTTCTATAATACTCATAATACTTCAAAAGAAAATAAGACGACAAGTATGCACCATATAATGTACAATTTATTCATTTTGAGATCATAGAAATGCTCACAAAAATATCCGTAACGAATAATTTTATATATTTAATAAAAATAAGACTGTAATATTAAATTAAGATAAACTTAAATTGAGATACTTCATTACCTCAATTTTCTTCTTCATAATTTTAAGCTGCATCTCAAAACAACTTATCATAAATAATTGCAAATTTTACAAAGAAGAAAATGGAGAAACTTGCTTTAGCTCATGCATAAAATTGTCAATAAATATCATGCTCAATTTATGACAATGATATGAGTTGAAAATTGTTAAAAAAATCTCATCAGAAAATTAAAAGATTTAAAAATTTTTCACACATAATATAAGAAAAACCAGCCTATATAAAACTTAATTATGTAGCAAGAATAACAATCCAAATATTTCCAACTTAATTTTGACATAAAAACATATTTATGCCAAATAATTTACGCAAAAATTATATTATCATTATATCATTGTACAAGTCTCAATAATATAGAATACAAAATTCACCTGTTCAGCTACCCTTTTTCCATCTTTCAAAATTTTCCGGTGGCATTTACGCATAATCCATTCCCGAAAATTATTTCTCTTCAAACGTGTTGGGCCAATCGATAATTCTGAAAGAAAAAATTGAAAATCGAGAGATTATAAAATATAAAGAAAATCTCACACATATAAACCACCAGAAGTAATATAGGTTTAAGATGGATTTATCTCTTTTATAATAGGACAAAAAAGAGACCCCTAACTTTTTATCTTTTCTCTTCCCTTTTTTCCTTCCTTTCTGTTTCTGTTTCTCCGAGCCCATCATCATTCTTTTCTTTTCTTTTTTCTTTTCTTTTTTTCTCTCTCTTTTTTCCTCTGCGGCCCATCATCATCCTTTTTTTTTTCATTTTTCTCTCTTTTTCTCTTCCTCTTTCTTCCAGACGCCCACAAGTTTCATTCTCCCTTATTTTTTATTTATTCTCTTTCTACTGCATCGTCTCTCTTCTAATTTTTTCTTCTTCTTCTTCTCAGCCACCAATGTTCTCCACCATCGATCCTCTCTCACCGACGGCTACCTCCGACGACTGCAGATCAGTGGTTTCACCACAAGCGACGAGTGCACAGTAGTTGATGGCTACCCACCATGGCGACCTACGAATAACGTCGAGCTGATCGAGCTCTGGTGGCTAGAGGGTTCTTGATTGATGGACACTACGTGCGGCAGTGCACCCTGCCGGCGACTCGATGGAGATCTACGAAACCATGACCCATTAACCATAGACATATCGCCCACGCGACTAGACCCAACCTGACGAATCCAACTTCTACAGCAACTCGATCAGATCTCCCACGGGAGGGAGTGAGTGGTAGCACCGGTGACCTCAACCGCATGCGCCAGTGATGGCAATACACTACCAAACAGATCCACGAGCAAACCGGATGTGCGACTCAGTTCAGATCCATGCCATGGAAAGGCGACCCACATGTAGATCTGCTCCACAGAGCATGACCCATGTTCAGATCCGAGCGGTTGAAGGCAATCCACGGGCAGACCCGCTCCGTCGACTCGAGCGGTGGCATCTTCTTCACGAACAGTGCAACGGATCTGCAGAATCACACACAATAGTGACCAGCATTTTGTTCCGTCCAGATCTACAACGCCGCATGACCCTACGATGAACCTCAACCAATTCCAGTTACCGATTTTTGGATCGGATTTAGGTGCAGGGAGCTAGATTTTCGATCTTCCATTAGGCAAGACAGTATGTGGTTTATACTGTGTAGTCTTTCATTGATGCAACCGAAGATGCCACCCAGGAAGTGCTCTTCGAGCTTTCCCAAATAGTTGAGTTCTACAAAAATAACTTAACATCAAAACCTTGAAATTAAAAACACCAATAATGTATCGAATTGTTGGAAAAATAGTAAGATTAAATAAAAAGATTGTTGTGTCGTAGACAAAGCCACTGCCTTTAAAGCAATTTTCGCACCACCACGATGCTATATCGTACAATTACAGATTGCTCCCCAAGATTAACACAACTTCGAACCCAGGCATGCACTCGTCCAGACCGAATGGAATCGATAAACGTGCTCATAAAAGTTTTCTTTCTATATTCTAAAACAAAAACAAGCCTTTATTTATATAGAAACAGTATGCTATTTTTGGTGGTTTACGAAACAATAAAGTTAAAAATAGCATACTCTAAAAATAGCAACTTTAAAAATAGCTAGAAGACTAAGTTTTTTTAAGGACAAATTAGTCATTTCTAACACAATCAACAACTTTATCAGAATTTATGAAATTCACCATGTACTCTTTCTCATTACCGTGTTTTCACTAACTTATAAGTGAAACAATTTCCATCATAATTGACGCTTTCAATACTCACTGGTTAAGATTCAAACAACTCATCTTGAAATTCTTGAAAATTAGCATCAGTATACTCTATAGATGCTTGTTGGATCATGCCTCAAAATTTACTTGTCCAAGAAGGTGTAGTTTGACTAGATTGGAAATCCTTAATCAACTTAGATCGATAAATCCTCTCTAACACCTTTTCATAACGAAAAAATAAATTGAGTAAGAGATGTAGACATACTTGTCATCTTTCGAAAGACACTATTCATGCTTTAACTTCTTTGTGTTAACAGTATACCTACCGAGAAATATTGCTTACTGGAAGCTAGACACCATTTTCTTCATAACTAAAAAAATATTATGAGTCATGAACTTTAACACAAATCAATAATGGTTATAAGTTCGATTCCAAACATCTTCAAACTCTTGTTCAGTCTCACAATTGTGAAGACATCTATTGAATAGTACTTTGAAATCATGCATTTTTAGATAATGAGCAAGATGTTTAGGAGAATTTTGACCAATATGCCATAAACAAAGGAACAACCAAATTGAATTGGTCATTGCTTAATATTGATCCGTAAATATCGTTTTCGACTGATAGTTTTCCATTGCTTTGTTGTCTCATGAAATAAAAAGGCTCAACCAAACAGCATATTTTGCTTATGATGGTTCACTCTAGTAAAAGGTGCACATATCATGTTGTACTTATTTGTTCGATATGTGGTATAAAAAATAGCATCTCCAAAATAATTATAATCCATCCTGGACATACTATCTATCCAAAAAAAAGTTTGTTAGATGGTTTTCATAATCTACTTGCATTGTATAAAAGCACCATGGGTCCTCTAATTACATTATCTTGAAGTGATTTATTACACTTTGTACAACTCCCGCTTCAAGTGTAGTTTTGGTTTTGTCTTGTAAAAAATTGTTGCAATCAGATTTTTAAAAAATCCTACATTATACGCATAACCAACTTGAACAACTACATAAAGGGGAATATATTACTTGGTCTAATGCCAGCATTTTCTATTCTTTCAATTACAATTGTTTGTGTTTCATCTACATGTCTATGAGATCTAAGCATATCTTGGCGACTTTCTTTTGCAAATTCATAATTATGATCACATGAATTGAGAAATAACCAATTATTCATTTTCAATCGTAAATTATATTTTTGCTGACATCCTATTCTTGTCTTAGTCGATTGTCATTTTTTTACTTTGGAAGGACCATTTAGCTTTCGATTACCTTCTCTTCCTTATAGTTCCATTTTCCAATCGCCGGTATTGGTTTTTTTGCACACTAAAACAAGTTGTTTTTGCATATTCATTATAAAACTTGAATGCTTCGTTTTCACTTGAAAACATCATTTCAATCTTTCTAGAAGTAACAAGTACTGTGTTCTCTATCTCTACTTCGTTTTCTAATATGAATTATAAAATTCACTCATCTGAAGTTGTTCTGGACTAGCCATTGATTTGTCACCAACAAAATTTTCAACAAAACATAAAGTTCAAGAATAATTTTGCTCAAATTGACAACAAAAAATATATATGCACGTACTTAATTATAATCAAAATTCATAAAAATGATTAGTTAAAAAAAATTAAAAAAAGCAAAGAATTAAACATAACATACTTAGAGATTTCCGAGATTAATAGATCCAACTGTTTTTATGCATTAAAGAAAGATAAATATATGAAATGGCTATAAATGAATAGAAAAACAAAGAAAAAAATAAAAATAAAATAGATAGGTTGATCATACATACTTCGAACTATAGCAATTTTTTCAAGAAAAAAGAACGAATATGTTTAGTTTGAATGGAGGAAAATCTACAAATAAACCAAAGAAGCACGAAGGAAAGTGGATTTGTAAAAATATTCAAATGAAAAAATAGAATATGAAGAAACGAAAGAAAAAAATAAATAAAAGGTATATTTTGGAAGTAGAAATAATATTCAGTAAGAGAGAGGTAATTTTAGAGGGAGAGAATATATATATATAATACGAGAATATTTTTTGGTTTTAAAATCTTGCGGGGTTCACTTTAGTTGTATATTTTATTTGTGTTTGTAACAATATAGATGACACATGGCGTAAAATGATTGGCAATAGTATGAAAGATTTCCATACTAGGTACAACTTTAAATTTTCCGAGGAAAATTAAGACTGAAGAAGCCAAATAAGGAGAGGATTATTTGGCTCTAATTTTCTTCATTTCAGTGTAGTGGGTGACTTAGCTGCTGAGGTGGCAGTGATAGTGATTGTTGGTTGATGTGGTAGTGGTTGCTGCTGGATTGTCTACAAATTATAAAATGAGGATGTAATAAAACAATATTTTGAAGAACTAAATTCAATAATTATTGATAATTAAATATTTTTCTCCATATTTCATCATTACAATACATTTAAAATTTTTAATGATCCGTATAAGAATAAAAGATAGGAAAATGGAGTATATATGGTACCTATCACGCAATTCCATATTCTTTTAATTTCTCGATATAGTTTTTGTTATGGATGAGAAAATCTTTATTTTCTACAATTCGAATTCTCCTTATTTAAGCAATTCAATCTAGAATTTCCCTTAGATTCAGGACAATATATCATCTATTCGAAAGGAGAGGATATCCTAATGGCTTTAGGATTTCCCCTAGATTAAGGAGAATATATCCTATAAGTATCCTGATGGCCTTAAGATTTTCCTCTATAAATAGAAGGTAAATACTCAATGAGGGGATGCTACAAATCTCTAATCTTTGCTATGCTCACAACACCCCACACTTTATACAACTACTCCGATTCTTACTTAAGTATCGGAGTCTGTGTGGCAAGAGTCACACCGGTCTTTAGTGCTATTCTGTTTTGCAAGTCTCGTCGATCCCTTTATTCTAGAACATTGATGCGAGTTTGGCGAGATCCCAGAAGGCCAAATTTCTACATCAACAATTGGCGTCGTCTGTGGGGATGACTAAGATCTAAAAGTCAAGACGATTGACGACGAGTTGAATGAGAACAACTTAAATCCAAGGAGATCTCGAGAGAAACAAATCGAGATTTGTTCTGGAGGCAGACCACAACTTTATAACGATGAATGTCATACGACTCGAGGACTTCCATTACTAGAGGTAGCAAACAAATCAATAAGTTCTAAGACAGGTTCCAAAACGAACGAATCAACAAATGCCAGGACAGATCCTGGATGAGATAAATCAACGGATACTAAAACAGCCTCTGGGATAATAACGAGTCAATAAATCCCAGACAAGAAAAAGCAACTGATTAACATACGGAGTTTCTACTTTAGACAATGGTAAGTTTGCCGTGTAATTCTGGTTGTTTATGCTTACGAAAATTTAGGTTTAATTTTTTGGTAATTGCATATTTAGTAAATCGCATAATTTAGAACTCATTTTTTGGTAACTGCATGTTGATAAAGTCAAATATTATGTTTCCAAAGATACTTACTTGTTTGTGATTTAAAAAAGCTCATAGAATTTGGAATTTAATTAATTCTTTATTACTATAGCAATTATCTCTTTATATATTATGAATAAGACTTTTGACATTTGAAATGTAATTAAATATTTACTACTTAAGCATTTATCTTCTATTCTAAATGAAAATCTCTCAAGTGGGGGAATGGGTAAGTAAATCAACAGCTGGTCAAGGAACTCGAACAGGGGCAGACCTAGAAGCAGACCGATAAGCTAGAAGCCAGTCAGTGAAACCAGGGAAATGAATCCGAAAGGTGCTGAAAGGCACGCATACAGGCCCAACAAGGTTTAAACAAAAAGCAGGCAAGGCTAACTAATCAATGACACCCAGGGGTAGAAAACCATTTGGTTCAAACCAAAATAGGTTAAAAACTCAGGGGTGTTGATTAACTTAGGGTAAAAAATTGGCAAAAGCCAAAAGGTTAGAAAACCAAGGCCGACTAAGCTCAAGTATAAAACCATTAGCGAAAGCCAAATAGGGTTAGAAACCCAAGAGTGAATCATGTGGTATATAACCATGGGCTGAAGCCAAATATGTTAGAAAACCAAAAAAATGTCACTGGCCATGCTGAGAAGTTAAATCCCAATGTCAAAATCTAACGATAAAAACTAACTGTATAGCAGTGCCTAAGAGACTTGAAATTGCAGCCAACTACAACAAAAGAGAATGGGAGCTATGACAGCCAGCCTATGAAACGATAACCAACAACAACAAAAGGGTATCGATTGGACTCAATGTATAAAACCATTAGCAAAAGCCAAATAGGTTGGATATCCAAGAGTAAATCCTAAAGTATAAAACTCTAAGCAAAATCCAAAAAGGTTAGAAACCCAAGGGGTACAGCTAGCCCAACTAAAAATTAGATCCCAACCCGAAAATCTAACGGTTAAAACTAACCGTATAGTAGAACCGAAGAGACTTGATTGCAGTCCAACTACAACACACGAGAATGGGGCTAGGAAAGCCAGCCCATAAAGGCGACAACCAACAACGACCAAAAAGAGGGCTATTCCACAAAAATAGTCAACCTATGAACGACAAAATATTCTCAAAGCATAAGTCTGACAATCTTCAACTTTGAGAGTGGGGGCTATTGTTATGGATGGTAAAATCTCTATTTTCTACAA
This sequence comes from Momordica charantia, assembly GCF_013281855.1. Classification (NCBI taxonomy): domain Eukaryota; kingdom Viridiplantae; phylum Streptophyta; class Magnoliopsida; order Cucurbitales; family Cucurbitaceae; genus Momordica; species Momordica charantia. The sequence goes on from NW_028275160.1 coordinate 14,782,927, forward strand.
TTCGAATTCCCCTTATTTAAGCAATTCAATCTAGAATTTCGCTTAGATTCAGGATAATATATCTTATATTCAAAAGGAGAGGATATCCTAATGGCCTTAGGATTTCCCGAGAATATATCCTATTAGTATCTTGATGGCCTTAGGATTTTCCCTCTATAAATAGTAGGTAAATAATCAATGAGGGGATGCTATAAATCTCTATTCTTTGCTATGCTCACAACACCCCACACTTTATACTCAACTACTCTGATACTGACTTAAGCATCGGAGCCTGTGTGGTAAGAGCCACACCAGTCTTTAGTGTTATTCTGTTTTGTAGGTCTCGTCGATCCCTTTATTCTAGAAGATTGGTGCGAGTTTGACGAGATCCCAAGAGGTCAAATTTCTGCCTCAACAGTTTTTATTAATATTGTTAAAAATATATATATATTTACTATTGTTATATAAAATCATTCATTATTATAAAAAGAAAAAAACGACAAAACAATATTATGCTATTAATAATTTAAAGTCTAATCGTTTTAAATAAATTAATAACCCATTTAAAATAGTGGATTAGTTGTAACTAAATGAGAATAGGTCAATTTAGTTTTTCAAAATTTTAAATATCCTCATTAAAATTTTGCATCGAATATATCTTTACTGTTTATTTTGTCATGTAATGCTATCAAATTCAATTGAAACCTCCTTAAAATTGTTTTCTAATATTTTTTTATTCCAAGTTATTTGACTGTTGTGGAAAAAAAAATTGATGACGGTAAAAAAAATATTGGGCAATTCTACAATGACATAAAATAAATATGTATTTATAAGAATATCATTATTTTTTTTAATGTCACAAAAGTGAGTTTTAGTTGGTCTTGTGTGATTGTATAAGTTTACAAATTATGTCATTTTTGTAAAATTTAAACCTAATTCATTTACGTTATTTTTGTAATTCTTTGTATATTCTTTTTTTTTTTTACATCTTTTTAATGTTAAAAATTATCTTTGCCATCTTATATATCGAATATATTTCTTAGGTATTAAACTAATACTTACATTTTAAAATAAAGGTAACTCCATATTCAAAATAATTGAAATTAGAAAAATATCACTCAATAATACTTTTATTAGGAGAGAACGTCTCATTCAATTTTTTTAGTACAACATGTGGGGTGGGGGATCAAACTCACAACCTCATGGTTGGTGGTATATGTCAATTACTGCTGAGCTATGTTATAACTCTCCAAATAGAGAGTTATTAGGTATAATGTTGGTGTAAATTAGCTAAAGATAGCAGCCCTTGCTCCCTTAATCACTGTTTTTGTGCTAAAAAGATCATAAACACTAGCTTTCTACACTGTAGTATTGTCAATTGCAATGGAGCTAATTTTTGTGCATTTTGCTACAGCTTTGACGATGCTACAGCTTTGACGATGCTACAGCATCAGATCCAGATTCAAAAGCAGCAGAAAACGCCAAGCTGACGGTGAAAGGACTGCCCAACGGGATTTACCGCAGTAATTGGAGGTTTTAATCAAAAGAGAGAGCTGGGTCCCCCAAGGTCTGTAATGTTGCCTTAATATCTAAGGGGGGTATAAATACAAGCAACAGAAGAAGCCTCCAAGGACACACACATGAAGAAACATTTCCCTTGTTCATCCTTGGAAGGAGTCCACCCTTACTCCAAGAAACTCTCTCTAAGAACCGTTAGAGAAAGCAAAGAGAAGAAGCAGACTCTTCAATGGCAGTTGGGAGCTGATCTTCAGCTCATTTTCTTCATTTTCTCATCTTTGTATTATTTTCATTCTTACATTTTGCTTAACTCTCCTTATGGCTTTGCATAGCTAACCAGTTGTGTAAGGGGGAGATGTTCTAGACTTATTTTCTGGGCTATAAACGTGATGTTTGTTTTAATGGAACTGTGTTTTGAGTTGAAGTAGTGTATCACTCTAATTTCATTGTGCTTGATCACCATTTTGAAATATCTCTTTGACAATGTTTTGAAAAATGTGTTGACGAGCGAACCCCTTCATCTTGAGCTAGAGTCTACTTAAGTTTAGCATGTGGTGACATAGGAATAAGCATCACCTAGCTTGGTCATAAAAACTGTGTGTATATGCTATTGATGTTTGTCTATGAATGTTAGTAGTAGAAAATCTGGGGTGTTTGGAAGAGCATCTTGTCTGTTTGACCACTACACTTACTCCTTTAATGCTACAGCATAGTTAGGGTGACCCAGAAGAGTCGACTTAATCTCCCCCTTGCACCTTTATTTTTACAAGATCTGACTGAGTGATTGTGGATGTTTGGTACTTCTAACGAATTTACCCCTTGTGTTTGCATGAGGATATTTCTTTCAAAGTTCTATTCTCAGCACTATTTGGTTATTGTTTGGAAGAGAATCATGTTGCTTGTTGTAGTACTTTTTGAGCGAATATTGAGTATTTAAGCATTTAGTCTCTGTGGATTCGAACTTTTATTACTTGTTGCGACGATTGTGTACACTTGCACATAGAAGAATTGGTAGCACAATTAGTGGACAACAAGTTTTTGGCGCCGTTGCCGGGGACTAAATTGCCCTTACACCCTTTATTTTGCTTAAAGAAATTTTATTCTAAAGTTTGACTACTATATTGGTGAACTTTGAAGGTGAATGCACGATTTTCAGGGGTTAGAGTACTTGCTTGACAACGAAATTGAACGCACATTCCACCAACGAAGAAAGACAGCGTTGTCAGAAAGTGAAAATTAACCCCATGGATGAACCACCAAGGCTCCCCAATCCAGTTGTGGAAGAACTACATGGAGAAGAAATGGCGAAACCATCAACCGTGCCCCTATAAATGCCATTCTGTTGGCAGACGATGGAGATAGAGCTATTAGGGCTTATTCTGCGCCAGCACTTCACGGTTTTCATCCAGTCATAGCAGAGCCAAAGATAGAAGCTGAGCGATTTGTATTGAAACCGGTGATGTTTCAAATACTGCAAACAGTGGGACAGTTCTATGGGAATCCATCTGAAGACCGACATCTCCATCTCAGATACTCCTTGAAGTGAGTGATTCCTTTAAGATGCAAGGAGTATCTTGTCTGTTTGACCACTGCACTTCCTCCTTTAATGCTACAACATAGTTAGGGTGGCCCAGAAGAGTCGACTTGATCTCCCCCTTGCGCCTTTATTTTTACAAGATCTTACTGAGTGATTGTGGATGTTTGATACTTCTAACGAATTTATCCCTTGTGTTTGCATTAAGATATTTATTTCAAAGTTCTATTCTCAGTGTTGTTTAGTTATTGTTTGGAAGAGAATCATGTTGCTTGTTGTAGTACTTTTTGAGCGAATATTGAGTATTTAAGCATTTAGTCTATGTGGATTCGAACTTTTATTACTTGGTGCGATGATTGTATACACTTGCACATAAAAGAATTGGTAGCACAATTAGTGGACAACACTATGCTTGCTTTGGCAGAACGTCTCATTCATTCGAAATACTTATCCTCCATTATTCATTAAAGTCATGATCATGCGGAAAATGTTGTAAAATCGCAATGAATGAATAATTTAATAAATTCTCCGAAGTTTTGTTCACATTATAGTCACAACCATAATCCGAAGACTGGTCTTTTGGTCAAACGTGCATCTTGTTTTGGTCTTTCCATCCTTTGGGATAGGTGTTTCCCCACTTGGTTTTTACATCCGGCCAACGGTGGTTTTAATTCAAATGTGATCGATCGTGGTATGTTTCTTCTTAATATAGTTTCTCTTTGCTCCAAAAATAAAAAATAAAAAATAAAAAATAAATCTCTCAATATGTATTTTGTTAATATATATATATATATATAAAATTTTTAATAACTAGAAGAAGACGCAATGTTAGCAAATAAGTAAATGCATTTATTGAACTTTAACATATAGTTTTGTTATACAACTTAGTACAACAAATAAAATGTAGCAATGACATGACTTCAATTTCTGTTTTCAATTTCTCTTTCAATTAGTGCTTTGGCCTCTCCTTTCTTTCCAAGTAGTTCTGGCCATCTAAACTTACGCCCTGCATGAACCCAATTTTAGATTCTTAATAAAACAAAAAATCTTAAATTTCAGAGATAGAAAAAATACTCACCTAAACCAAGAGTGCAACAGGAAGAGTCCGTACAAGTACCACTAACACAGGGGGGATAACGAGGCCAAGAAGCACCTGACATTGTTTCAATATTTCACTTTTTGATCTTAAAATGAGATTTACCATATAATATATATACCCATTTTCTCTCTTACGTTATTTTGGCAATATAATTGGTTCAACGTATTTGTATTCAATTATGATCTTTATACAATCAAGCAATTCATTTTTCCATGTAACTTACTCTATTGGGAACACATTTCCTATTTGTATCTAACATTAATAATTTTTAAATTTATGTTTTTTTTTTCTTATTTAGCAATCCTATCTACGCTCACCCAAATGGAGAAGAAGAGGAAAAACAAGTATGGTAAATTCATATAGACAAATTTTAAAACCATTGTATAGGATAAAACAAAAACATTTAGTGACTAGCTAAGTTTTACAAATAACGTATATAGCCAATTAGAGCTCGTTTGGTAATATTCTCATTTCTTTTTTCTCGTTTCCAAATTTCTTAGAAAATCTAAGAATTTTGCAACTAACTTTGTTTCTTGTTTCTCCATTTTTAGTAATATTCTCAAAATTGTATAAAAAATTTGCAAACAACCAAAACAAGTTTATTCTTTTTTGTTCCCATCTCCAATTTGTTCCAAAACACAAATAAAAATGTTAGTTTACCATACTTGAATTCATGTAGGTTGGAGTCATGTAATTAATTTTTTATTTATTAAAAATGAAGAAACATAAACAAGAAACAGAACGTTACCAAACGAGACTTTAGAGACTAACAAAATCATATTCAACAATTAGTTTAAGCAGTGGAAAATATATATATATATATATAAATTTATTTATCATACTTTTGTGATGCTGAAAATTATAGTTCTTAAAACGTAGTTGAATGTTTGGTTATTTTAGTATTTTTCTTTTGAAAGGTGGTTGAAAGTTTGATTGAAGTATATTATAAAGCATTAACAACATATGGTTAATGCTTAACAATATGTTAAAGTCAAACATATGCCAAGTACTTATACCTTACCTTATTATTTTTTTTTTAATGTGGGAGTAGAAATCGAACTCATAACCTTTTGGTTGGAGATATATGTCAAGTAGCGTTAATCTACGCTCGTTTTGGCTATACATTGTTAAAGTTGAGTATTGTAATGAAGTACTTATACCCAAGGTTCAAAATGTCGAGGTCCCGATTTTACCGATATGTGATGGACATGTCGATGTCGACGGATATTTGGGGAAAAATCACGAAAATTGTCAAAAATAATAAAAATTATTTTAATTAGTAAATAAAACTTTAATTGTAGTTTAATTAAGTTATAATTGATCACTTCTAACCATCCTATGTAAAAATATGAGTAACTTACTTATGAAAATGTCGATGTCGATAGAAATGTCGGAATAAGATAATGAAGATTGATGAAAATAATTTGAATTAGTAAATTGATGTTCAATGTTGCTTAATTATGTTTTATTGATAATTAATAATTTATAACAACCAAGATATGAAAAATGGAAAAAAGAAATTCAATTACAATAAAAATAGATTAATATTGAAAATTGAACTAAATGAATAATAGTATTATCAATATTAGAAATTTAGAATTATAAAAGAATTAGAATTACAAACAACAACAAAAATAGACAAAGAAAGAAAAAGAAAGAAAAAAAAAGGCAAGGCAGTGTGATTCCTTTCCATCTCAATCCCACATAGGAAAGGGACGGAGGGGGGTACGCTCCCCTCCCCCTCTTTCTTTTTTCCATCACATACAGGCTGGACCTCTAATGCGAGTCGGGCAACGCTAGGCCTCTAATGCAGGCTAGACAATTTAAATTTCTTTTTTTTAACGACATCTTTTAAAATATCATCAATATGTCGATGTTATCGCGACATTTTGGCGTAATATATCGTCGATAAGGGGGGAAAACTAGAACATTGCTTATACGTTCATGATGAAGTCCTCAAAATATTTCTCTTTAAGATTAAAAAGAGTAAATTTCAAATTACAAACTTCTTTTTTATTAATATTTTAACACTCTGGTATCAGAATTAAAAAAGTTGAGCATCAAATCAAATAATATAATCATTTACGATGAAATAAATTATACAAGTATTTTAAGTGTATATATATATATATATATATATATATATATATATATATGAAAAATCAAATACTTTAAGAACCCCTTATTATGATATAGAGAAACAGATACAGATTTCGGGGAATGATGAGTTTAGGAGCGAGAGAAAACCAGTGAGCAAAACAAGAGTGTGAAGAGAAAAGTCAGAGAAATTGGACAATTGGGTGAAAGAAAAAAACCCTAGCCACTGCGGCAGAGAGATGAGGCTGGAATAAACCCAAACTTAAAAACCCTAATGGGATATAATCCTCTACACCCGATTCCACTGAATACTAACATCTACACGATCAGATGCTTATTCTATTCACACGTGGTACGTTTTCGTTGGCTTCCCTATTTCATAAATAAAGCTATCTAATTAATTATGCATAATTTCCTAATTGACACTCGATGGAAATTTCAAAAATCGGTTCTTTGATTTTATTTTATTTTTTGTTTATAATCATTGAGTAATTTTCATAATTATGGTGTAAAAATTTTATACAGTGAAAATATTTATTTTGATTTAAAATTTTCTCGATCTCCAAAATTATTGGATATTTCTCTTTTTCGCCTATTTAATTTAGCCATTTCTGGTCATTTATGTTTCTATAATATCCGGAATGCTATGGGCTGCCCATGTGGGCCTAATGGGCTGGGCTGCCATGGCTTTGTTTCAACAATCCAAAATACTTTTCATATATAAACATTTTCAATATTGGCCTTTTTAATTTACAATATTCTAATCTAAATCTTAATTGTTTCTCGTTTAATTTCAAGTGAGTTTTTCTTCTTTTCTAACCTTTTGTTTGTCAAACATATGCCAAGAATTCATAATCTTTTGGTTGGGGATATATGTGAACTACCGTTAATTTACCCTCGCTCGCTTTGGCTATACATGGTTAAAGTTGAATATTGTAATTAAGTACTTATAACTTGATGATGAAGTACTCAAAATATTTATCTCCATAAGATTCGAAAGAGTAAATTTCAAATTGCAAACATCTTTTTTATTAATATTTTAACACACTCTGCCATCTCAATTTCAAATTGCAAACATCTTTTTTATTAATATTTTAACACACTCTGCTATCTCAATTTTATTTTATCATATGGATAGAAATTTTTATTTTTAAAAAGTTGAGCATCAAATCAAATAATATAATCATTTACGATGAAATAAATTATACAAGTATTTCAAAAATATATATATGAAAAATCAAATACGTTAAGTATTTACTTTTCTTTCCTAAAATTATCCGTCATTATAAAAACAATGAAAAAAAAAACGGTTATGCCATTAATAATATGATGCCTAATAATTAAGTCCCAAGCTTTTCAAATTTTTATGAAATATATCATTACCGTTTACTTTTGTCCTTCGAAAGAGTAATGTGGAATTAATGGTGACGTATACTACGGAAAAATGAATCACGAATGATAATGCATAATGTTTTGAATATTATCCAACACATAAAACATTATTTTTTATTTTTTTTTTGTCATCTAATACTATCAATTCTATTTAACACCACTTTCAAATAGTTTTTATTTCTTAAAGTTGTTTTACTTCGGTAAAAAAGGGGAAAAAAAAGGAAAAACTTAAAGCACTGTGACCACAACAAAAGTTTGTTTGGCATATCATTGTATCGTTGAAATTGGTCTGTAAAGTATCTTGTTGAATATATATAACAAGAAGGAGACGCAATGGGAGTAAACAAGTAAATGCATTTATTTCACTTTAAGATATAGTTTTGTTATACAATTCATAACAACAAACAAGCGGCGTAGTCATAACATGACACAACTTGTGTTCCATTTATTTTTTAACCATAAAAGGGGGTTTTATCATATAATATATATACTAATCCCATTTATCTTATTTTGCCAATATAATTAAGTAAATATATTTGCATTCAAGTATGATTTTTACGCAATCAAGCAATTCATTTTGTCTTGTAATTTACTTTTTATGAAATGTATTTTCTATTTCATTCCTATAATTTACTTTATACGGAAATGCATTTTCTATTTCAATCTTATGTTACTTTCTTATTTATCTATGATATCTACAGCCATTCAAATGAAGGGAAAAACGAAAAACGAGTAATTTTTAATTATGATATGTATGGTAAAGTCATCTGATGATAAATGCCAACAAATTTTTTTTCAATTAATAGCAATTGATTTAATGCGGTTTATGTTGGATTTGAATAAAACATATATTTAATATATATAAAATATTTGCATCTTTGCGACTTAAACTTAGAGATCTATTAAAATTTACCAATCATTCCCAAATTCAATCCAATTTTGGTGCGGCGGCCTTTCAAATGTTTCCATAAACTTTTCCCCACAATCAAAGATTCCCTCCCCTGTGTTACTTGCTCCAATACCAACAGAAAGGAAGATTCAAATTTATGGCTTCTTGGTCAGAAATATATGTCGATTACCACTACATTAGCCTGATACCACAGTCAAAATTTTTCACCTTTATGCCCTATACCTGGGGGGTATGCACATTGTCCCCATACGGAGTCATTGCTTGATGAAAGTTGCATCCCATGTGGCTTGAACCCAAGACCTCAAGGTTATTCTTTGAGGCCCCAAGCCACCCAAACTATCTCTTAGGGACTATATAACGTATATTTATTCAACACATTTTCCCTAGGGTCAAAATTTTCTTTCAGCGTCCTCGTTATCTTCATACCATTCTTATTTAGCAATTCTTATTGGACACTAGTGACTCATTATTGATTAATTTCCTGGCTCTTCTTCTTTCTATTAGATTTTTCAATGTTTTTTCTTTATCGTTCGACCATTGGCCATTGTGCAGTCCTCAAGCTTACAGCGGCGACTCTAGAATTTTCTCCTAGATCTAATTTTTCTTCGGTGACCCATTAATTTTTCGACTAGAATTAGTTTTCCAACGGCCATATACCAGTATATAATATATTTCACATTTTAATCGATAAACAGTATGATAAATATTTATTGGTATATAATAAACTATTAGGTTATATCACTACAATAAAAAACGAGTTGTTCCAACAACATTTTATCCAATGTTATTTTTTTATTTTTTATTTTTTGAAAATATTTATCGAAGGTTATTGAAATTTCTTTTAATCCTGAGATAATAATATACCCGCCCAATCTATGGTATATTATACACCTTTTATCATTACTAGTTAATATCACGTACAATGAACGTGATTTTAAATATTTTTTTATATGATGTCTCTAACAATTTAACATATAAAATAACAATTAAACACAATTTTTAAATATCACTAATATTTAGTTTTTCAAATAAAAAATATTATTATTCGTTCACATTTTCAATTAAAAAAGCACAGTATTCCAACTAAAAAACAAAAATAAGATGTATAGAAAACATTGAATATAATATAAATTTGAAATAATTAATGTAGTTATCCATTTTTAATAAAAAATATTTTTAGAATTTTAAAATAAGCAAATCTATTGTTGACTAAGAAACAATAAATAAAATCAAATTATGTAATTAAAATTCAAACAGTAAAAAAATTTGTTAGATAGTCAAAATGATAATTAAATATTAAATGATTTAATAAATAAATTTACCCATTTATATAGTAGAGTTTGTTTGCAAGACGGTATGTTCGTATGTTGTTTTCAAATGCGAATAAAGTAGGTTGATTTACTTTGTCTTATATTATTTTCGGGGCATGTTCCTTGTTTTATTTTATCTCGTTTGTTCTTCATTTATTCCTATTGTTACAAAATTCAGATCAGAGTGAAAAAAAAAACTAATCAAAACCACAAGATTGAAGGAGACGAAAGATAAATTAGACACAAGAATTATCCTACGTCCACTCTTAGAATCAGAAGGATTTTTTTATTTGAGTTTCTTGGATACAAGCTTATACAAAAGTACTTCTTTTGGGTAAAGATACTCTTGCTTTTATAACCCCAACTCCCAGTGACTAATAAAAACCCAAAATATGTGAAGCACCGAAAGAAAAGTTTTAACAAAACACCCTCTTGGTGAACATATTCTATCGTAACAAGAAAGAAAATATATTCTGACTTTGCTTTTCACCTTAGTCAACAAGGTATCAACAAATTCTGAGCTTAAGCAGCTCACAGAGCTACTCCAATCTATTAGCAGCAAGAGATTTGGTCATTTAGTCAACATGATTATTCAAGTTTAGTCAACAGGATTATTCAAGGTCTTTACCTTAAGCAGTTGTAGTTTCCTCTCACTTACAACATCACAAATGAAATGAAAACGCATGTCAATGTGCTTAGTTCTATCATGAAACGTATAGTTCTTTGAGAGGGCAACAACACTTTGTGAGTCACAATAAATCTTGACATCACATAAGCCCATGTACATTTCAGAAATAATCCCTTTTAGCCATAGCCGATTGGTTGTCATTTCATGGGCCAGCTGTCATAGCCCCCATTCTATTTTGCTGTAGTTGGCTGCAATCAAGTCTCTTAGGCACTAACTACTATACGGTTAGTTTTTACCGTTAGATCTTGACATTGAGATTTAACTTCTCAGCAGGGCCAGTGCCACTTTTTTGGTTTTCTAACATATTTGGCTTCAGCCCATGGTCCTATACCTTAGGATTCACTCTTAGGCCCATTAATGACATACCGATCGTTCTTATTCCGAAGGTCAAACAGCCCCATCATATTACAGAATAGCGCACAGTTTTGCTATGTAATGTGGTTTATAAGTTGATTTCGAAGACATTGGTTAATCAGATGAAAGGACTTCTCAATCATATTATCTCACAGAATCAGAGTTCTTTCATTCCGGGCCAATGTGTGGTTGACAATGCGATCTTAGGTTATGAATGTGTTTATTCCCTGAAAAATAGGCGAGATGGTCGGGTTGCTTGGGCAGCTTTAAAACTCGATATGAGTAAAGCGTATGATCAACTTGAATGAGTTTTCTTGGAACGTATTATGCTGAAAATGAGTTTTGCAAATCGATGGGTTCGGTTGATTCAGTCTTGTGTAACGTTCGTCACCTACTCGTTTAATTTTAATGGTGTGCAGTGCAGTCGGAGGGCTTCGTCAACGGGACCCGTTATCTCCATATCTCTTCTTATTGTGCACCGAGGGGCTTTCTTGCTTATTGCATGGTGCTGAGCGACGATGAGTTATTACAAGTTTGTCTATAGCACAGGCCTGTCTGCCTGTTTCTCACATTTCTTTCGCTGATAGTTTGTTGTTCTTTAAAGCAAAGTTATCGCAGGGGCGAACGGTTCGCGATGCTCTCTATTGTTATGAACGAGCGTCGGGGCAAACAATTAATTTTGAAAAGTCCATTATTTCGTTTAGTCCCAACATGCTTGAGTCCTATCAGTTGGTGCTTAGTTCGTTATTTTTTGTGCCTAGAATGCTTTGCCATGAGAAGTATTTGGCTCTCCCATCTTACATGCCTCGGAATAAGCGGCAGACATTGGGTTTTTTAAAGACCGTATTTGGCGTCACTTACAGGACTGACGAGTTAAACTTTTCTCTGTTGGGGGCAAGGAAATCTTACTCAAAGTTGTAATTCAATCAATTCCTTGCTACACTATGAACTGCTTTCGTTTGACTAAAAATCTTCTTGCTGAGATCCTCAAACTGATGGCAAGATTTTGGTGGAATGGTGTGACCAGTGTTGGGTGTGTTGCCCTAAACTCGTAGTTTGTATTTTGTAAAAACAAATGTCTATTTAATAAAGTTTTATTCAATAAATTTGTTATTGAATCATAGCTTTGCATTATCCAAAATCTAATAAACTAAACATCCAAGGTTATTTGTGATGTAATCGGGACAGTATATATACTGAGTATATAGTTGATATACGGGGTATATATTTGATATACCCCTGATATATGAATGAATAATATCCCGTGAATAACCTAACGGGTCTATAGTATATGGATAAGGCTGGGTACCTTATCCTGGCAACACTATAGATACGGCCCACTCTGTAAAGGTTACAGACGACTCGATCCAGGTCGTTCGTGTGGAGACATGCGAGTGGGGGTATCCTGTACAATGAGTTTGTATAAGACCGGACCGCGAAATAGGCAATCTTTAGGTGTAACACCGTTAACTAATAGATTGCTATTTCTTAGGATGACCAGGCAACTCATTCTCAATCCCGAGTGAGTTATGGACTCCTGCCCGTGAGGGCTCGTCCTTTGATCTGTATAGGTGAGAGTGGCCTGAGTCGCCGACTCAACATTCGTACCATTTTGGGGACGAGACCGAGTGGGGAGCTGAGAACATAACTTCACAAGATGGAATTCACTCCTCCCCGACTTTAGAGGAGTAGATGAGTGTTCCCTTAAATGCTGACTCCGGGACTTGAACAAGGGACCCCACCCTCTCATTGGCCGAGAGGGACTTCCGGTTATTGGTTGGACCATAACCGGGTTGTTCATTAGAGGAGCAGTGGTGTTTAAGGAGTAAGATGTAACTCAGGGGTAAAACGGTAATTTGACCCAACTTGAGTTACGAACACTCGTGAAAGATTGACTCGTCATTAATGGTCATATATCCATGGACACGAAAATATTCTGCAGTGAGAAGAGTGCAACTGCGGGTCTTTAGTGGAATGACTCGTAGTTAACGAATCTAGATTAACTCGGTCAATGAGTTTGACCGATTAATCTTGCATCGTTGGAGCTTCGAATCTGTACGTCCATTAGGTCCCCTTGCTAGCTCATAACGGGTAAAACGAGGATCAAGTTTTTGGAAGAATTTGAATTATTCAAATTACTTAAGGGATTATATGTATATTGATATTATAATATATAGTTAATTGTGAATTAAAACTATATATTATGAGAGATATTATTTGAATGAGATTCAAATAAAATTAATATGAATAAGATTCATATAAAAACTATGGGTTAAAAATAATGTGCATAAGATGTACATTAAAACTATAGCTTATACGAGAGTAATGTTTTAGAATATGATTCTAATTTTATAATAAATAATTAAGTGTTAATTATTTATGTATATATATATTTATTAATTATTAATTGAATTAATAATTAATTATACTAATTAATTTGATTAATTAATTTTTTATATATATTAGTTATTATATATATATTTTTAATTATTATTATATATTATAAATATATATATATATATATTAATATTAATATTATTATTATTATTAATATTCTTACTAATATTAACTCCCTTACAAAATTACAGGGGAGTGGGGGGTTGCTGTGACGTCATTGTTCTTCTTCACTGTTTTCTGAAAACAGAACAGAATAGTGGAAAAAAAGACATCCCCCAGATCTCTCTCAAGAAGATCAATTTCTCCCTCTCGTTCCAAAGAATTGCTCCCACCAGCACGATCCCGAGACCCAAGAGGATAGTGTTGAAGGCATAGTGGTGCTGTTAGAGGGAAACTCGTTGAAGAAACGTTCTTCAAAGATAAAGTTTCCTCTGTATTTTCCTACTTTGTAACTCGATTTTGTATCCCGAAAATCAGCAACGAAAATCCGTTTCCGCTCCGGGATTCACATCCCTTGAATTGGTATCAGAGCCAGGTTGTAGTTCTGATTTTTTCGGATCAAAATGGTTGAGTTTGGTGGGTGATTTCATATTTTTGAAATATGGGTTTGCGGGTTGGAAAATTTTTGGATTTTTGGCACTTAGTTAGCGTTTTTCTTCGTGATTCGATCATGTAAGGGCCCGGTGTTTTGGGCATTATGTTTCTGCTTAGTTTCTGTAAGTCCGTGTCGCTCGAAAGTCGTTCGTGGCGTTGGATTGGGCGAAAAGTTGCAGAAAACAGCGAAGAAGACGAAGCAGACTGCGAAGACAGCGCCATGGCGCTGCGGGACAACACATAGCGCCGCAGCGCTGCACTGTAGCGCCGCAGCGTTGTGCAGCGCCATGGCGTCATGCCAGGGCGCCGCGGCGCTGCCCTTAAGCGCCGAGGCGCTGTACCGGGTGTTTTTCGACGCTGTTCCGAGGCTCCGGTTCGCGGTTCGAGGGCAAATGCAGTCGGTTTTCTTATTTTTTATTATTTCGTTTTCTTAGGGTGCCAAAAACCGTTCCAACTTTGCTATTTAATTATTTTATGCATTATGAATGTATATTTTAATTAAAATCATATAGCATATTGTATGCCATATAGTTTTAAAATCCCACCATAGGTTACATGCATAATATGTATGTTTGATATATAGTATGTATGTATGGTCATGCATCATATAGTTATAAATGTTATAATGTATGTATGCATGTTTTGTTTTCATAATTAATATAAGTGTTGTATTAATTAGATGAAAATAAAGTTGCATTGAGCATGACATTATTTTGGATAATATAATTGTTAGATTAATGTATGCTTTCAATGCATGTTTATAGTTTTAATTTCTTAAAATTTTATAAGAGATATAAAATGTGGTAGATAGAAATTAAAATCTATAATAAAGAGTTGCATGCAAACATAAGGTCTAAGTTAATTAATTTTAAAGGGGTTTAAAATTAATTAGACCTTAGGTTATATCTTCTAATGTGATTAGGGGTAGTCTTTTATTTTGTTTTAACTAGGTTTAAAATGAAATAACAAAAGACTAAATATAAAATGTTGTCTATAAGGGAACCCTGTTTAAGGAAGGTTCTGTCTAGGCTGAGGTATTTAAGCTGATCGTAAGGGAACACCTCTACCTGGGAACCGACCTGGGGGTTGAATTAGTCAATATTTTATATACAAGCAATAATGTCGTTGGTTTATTAAAGTTTTTAACGAACTAAAACATTATTGTACAACTTCCGATATAATAGTTATATTGAAGGGATGTGATTCCCGGAGCGGAAGCGGATTTTCGTTGCTGATTTTAGGGATACAAAATCGAAATTGAAAGAGAGAAAATAAAGGGGAAACCATTACCATTGAAGAACGTTTCTTCAACTAGTTTTCCTTGAATAACACCACTATTTCTTCCTCGCTATCCTCTTGGGTCTCGGGATCGTGCTGGTGGGAGCAAAAATTTAGAACGAGAAGGAGAGATTGAGCTTCTTGAGAGAGATCTAGGCATGCTTATTTTTCCACAGTCGTGTTCTGTTTTCTTCAACCATTAAAGAAGAAGAACAGACTCCCCACATCACAGCAACCCCCACACTCCACTGCAATTTTGCAGGGGAGTTAATATTAATATATATATATATATATATATATATATATATTTATAATATATAATAATAATTAAAAAATATATATAATAATAATATATTTATAATAATTAATACATATATATATAATTAATTAATCAAATTAATTAATATAATTAATTATTAATCCAATTAATAATTAATAAATATATATATACATAAATAATTAACACTTAATTATTTATTATAAAATTAGAATCATATTCTAAAACATTACTCTCGTATAAGCTATAGTTTTAATGTACATCTTATGCACATAATTTTTAACCTATAGTTTTAATATGAATCTTATTCATATTAATTTTATTTTAATCTCATTCAAATAATATCTCTCATAATATATAGTTTTAATTTACAATTAACTATATATTATAATGTATCAATATACATATAATCCCTTAAGTAATTTGAACAATTCAAATTCTTCCAAATACTTGATCATCGTATTACCCGTTATGATCTAGCAAGGGGACCTAATGGACCTACAGATCCGAAGCTCCAACGATGCAAGATTAATCGGTCAAACTCATTGACCGAGTTAATCTAGATTCGTTAACTACGGGTCATTCCACTAAAGACCCGCAGTTGCACTCTTCTCATTGCAGAATGTTTTCGTGTCCATGGATATATGACCATTAATGACGAGTCAATCCTTCACGAGTGTTCGTAACTCAAGTTGGGTCAAATTATTGTTTTACCCCTGAGTTACATCTTACTCATTAAACACCACTGCTCGTCTAACGAACAACCCGGTTATGGTCCAACCAATAACTGGAAGTCCCTCTCGTACAATGAGAGGGTGGGGCCTCTTGTTCAAGTCCCGGAGTCAGCATTTAAGGGAACACTCATCTACTCCTCTAAAGTCGGGGAGAAGTGAATTTCATCTGGTGAAGTTATGTTCCCAGCTCCCCACTAGATCTCGTCCCCAAAATGGTAGGATTATTGAATCGGCGACTCGGGCCACTCTCACCCATACAGATCAAAGGACGAGCTCTCACGGGCAGGAGTCCATAACTCACTCAGGATTTAGAATGAGTTGCCTGGTCATCCTAAGAAATAACAACCTATTAGTTAACGGTGTTACATCTAAAGATTGCCTATTTCGTGGTCCGGTCTTATACAAACTCATTGTGTAGGATACCCCCACTCGCATGTCTCCACACGAACGACTTGGATCAGGTCGTCTGTAACCTTTACAGGGTGGGCCGTATCCATAGTGTTGCCAGGATAAGGTACCCAGCCTTATCCATATACTAGAGACCCTTTAGGTTATTCACGGGACATTATCCATTCATATATGAGGGGTATATCAAATATATACCCCGTATATCAACTATATACTAAGTATATATACTGTCCCGATTACATCACAAATAACTGACTGGCGTTTTGCTGAACGCACGCGCTAAGCGTGGTAACAATTATATAGATGCAAGCGCACACCTGTCAGAGTAATATAAAATGGATGGAGTATCCAAGTATCGATCCTCAAGGACTTCTAAACAATTTCCAAACTCTAAAGTTTTAAAGAATAGTGAATGTTGAAATGAGTGATTCTTGTAAAATGGGAAGTGGTCACAAATAATGGTTTGGATTTGGGATTTGGACTTATAATGATAAAACCTAGCCCGAATTACTTCAAGTTAGCCAACAAAGAATCAAGGACATGCTAAGGACAATATGCATTTTACTTTAGAAGCCAACGACTACGCTTCTCACTTGACTTATGTCTAAGCAAGTTCAAAGTCCTAAGACATTCCCTAATATGTCTATTATGAGATATATCTTAGTTTTAGGATGGAAATAGTCGCAACCTCGGGTTAAGGTCCTTTGTCTAGGCTACTTAAGAGGAACCCTTATGTCTAAGGCGCTCCTCTCCTCGGTTTAACCACTCAACAATGCAAATAAGCAACCTTTTCAGTATTGACTTGTTAAGACTTACAGTGGCCTTCTCCAAATCCTAACTTTTTGGGAAAACATGTTGAGCAATGAATGGAAAGCAAAAACACTACTTTTTAGCAACCCTTTTTAGACATAAAAGGCTAACTATCCATAACCGGGCTAGAGACGGGAATTTAGAAAGACATATTGAAGAAAATACAGCAAGTAGAATGGTTGAAATTGAAATGCATGTGTGAAAAACAAAAGTTAACTAATGGAGAGTTTTTATCGGGATTGAGAGCTTCGCCCTTCTCTTTCAAGCAAGGGGGAGTGTCACGTGCTCTT
This sequence comes from Momordica charantia, assembly GCF_013281855.1. Classification (NCBI taxonomy): domain Eukaryota; kingdom Viridiplantae; phylum Streptophyta; class Magnoliopsida; order Cucurbitales; family Cucurbitaceae; genus Momordica; species Momordica charantia. Next base: position 14,800,596 of record NW_028275160.1, read on the forward strand.
TCCTCCAAAAACACAACTCTCTTAAAAAATAAAGTAAAGGCAAAGGGAAGATAAGCAAAGTGCTGGATTTTTATATATTTGAATAAGTAGAAAATAACTAAGTACAAATGGAAACAAAACAAAGCTCAATAAAGAAATGTAAAGTGCTCGGGATTTAAAAACCAAAAACAACTAATGAAAGCAACTCAAAAGTACTTAGAAAGCAATAAAGAAACACTAAAAATGATCAAATGAAGGAAGCAAGGCTTGATGAATTTGGTGGAGAAGTTGCTGGACTTTATAGCTGTGCAGAATTGGTTAGGTAGGTCCTAAAACGATGGTGAATCACCCATTTCCAACTCTTTTGACTGACCAAATCGTGCTCAAACTGATAGTGGAACACTTCTTCTACACGTATGCATCGGTTGGAACCACCAAAACGCATTGGAAGACGTGTTTCATTAAGGGCAAAGTTGGAAGAAAACCAGTTTTTCTGCAGGCTTCCCAGGCGCCTGGCGCCTCCCATGTAGGTTTTTCCATCTTTTTGCTTCTTTTGATTAATTTGCACTCCCAAATGGTCCTAAAATGTCATAAATACAATATAAGCCAACCACAAACCATAATATATGAATTTTGCATGAATTGGAACTCAAACGACCGAGAAAAATCCGAAACAAAGCTGAAACATAATAAAAACAGCATTTAAAACCTTCTTTTTACGCATGTAAACAAGCGTAATCACACCCCCAAACTTAACTTTTTGCTTGTCCTCAAGCAAAACATAGCAACTTTAATCAGCTTTCTAACACATGGACAAGGAAAAGCAAAAGCAACCGAGATGTTCAATCATAAATTGTCTCAGGGAAAAGATGTCAAAGCCTACCATTCTATTGCCTTTGTAAACTTAGTCACTATAAACCAAGTTTGAAATGATAAAAACTTTCTCTTTCAAAATTTTTTTTTTCTTTCAAAAACAGAAAACGTTTTCAAATACCCCTAAGGAATCTGCACACTCCCTCCTTACACTAAGACTTTTACATCTGACAGACCGGGTACTAGCACCTGAGGTTTTCACACACTAACATCGGTTCCAACCACAGCTACTCGTAGAAAGACTTTGAGCTAACAGCTAGGTCACAAAACGACGACAATGAGAAACACGAAGTCACTTATCACCATCTTTACTGCTATTTTCAAAGTCAACACCCAACCTAAAACTAAATGGGTGTCTACAGTAGGACTCGGGAATCATAAATACATTTTCTTTAACTCTCAATGTTTTTACCACTCTTTTCTTTCTAACACAAGTCTTTTCCCCACTCTTATTTTCTTTGACAAAGACTCTTTTTTACTCTTTTGCAACTTTTGTCTTCTCTTTTTTTTTTCTTCTTTTTCTTTCTCGGTTTTTAAGCTAAGTGCTTTTCAACACTTTCTTTCTTTCCAACTGACTCTTTTTCAAAAGAAAATAGCATGATTTTTCAAATATAAATAACACTTTATCTTTCTGAAACAACGACTCACACAACAACTGTCCCCCCCAAACTTAAGAGAGACAGTGTCCTCACTGGGAAAAGACTTTTGCATCGGATGAAAAAAGGCTTAACAGTAAAAAGGACAAGGACTTCCTATATAGGGGCAAAGAAAAAGCTTAAAGTCTGTAAAGATCAAAAAGACATAAAATAAAATGAGTTTATCACATAAACAAAGGAAATAGCTCAAAGCTTAGTCAGGCATAGAACAGAAAACTCAACAATCTCCTATAATCATCATCGACATGAAATCACAGGCACAGCACAGATGCTTCAAAATAGGCATGTGAAAAGCTAAACTAAGGGTAAGTGAAGGCATACTTTAAGTGATCAGAAGATAAACGATACTAATTTATACATGCTTCAACTGAGCTCGAAACATAATGAATACAAAAAAAAAAACATGCGTAGTAATGCTAGAATATGCAAACTACGTCATTAACCAAAAGAATAAAACACAAAAAATAGCAAAGAAGGAACCTCCCCTTCATGAAGTCGGAGGTTGTGGACAAGGATCAGTGTCAGTACTGGGAGATGGATGACCAAGGATAGCAGCTAGCGCTGGAGGCCATGAAGGTAAAACTGCAAAATCCAATGAAGCCCTTAAGTTGTAGATATGTTGCACGACTTCTCGAACCTGAGAGTTTTCGAAATGCTGGAAAAACAGGGCAGGCGCCAGGCGCCTGCGTGATTTATTTTCGCAAAGGGCAGGCGCCAGGCACCTGCGTAATTCTCTTTTTTTTTTCTTTTTTTTTTCAACGTTTTTTTTTTCTTTTTTTTTCTTTTTTTCAGCGTTTTCAAAAACATTCTCTTAATAAGAAAAACTTTATAATGAAACAAAGAGAAAATACAAGATACAAAGACTTCCTTCCTTTACTTTTGTTCTTTCAAAAACGGATAAGAAGGAAAAAACATTTTTCGCAAAAATTTATTGACCTGAAAGTTGAATAGAGGTTTTTCCTCTATCCACTGGTTCTCCAAAATACGGCTTAAGTCTCTGCCCATTTACTTTAATAACATTTCCTTTAGAGTCAACTAGATCCACTGCCCCATATGGGTAGACTTTAAAAATTTGAAAGGGACCAGACCATCTAGACTTAAGTTTTCCAGGGAAAAGTTTCAAGCTAGAGTTGAATAACAGAACCAGATCACCTTCTTGAAGATTGTTCGGCCGAAGACGCCTATCATGCCACTGTTTGGTTTTTTCCTTAAACAACTTAGCATTCTCATAAGAAAAGTGCCTGTGTTCTTCTAATTCCAACAATTGTAACTTCCTCGCTTCACCTGCAGCCAACAAATCAAAATTTAATTTCTTAGTAGCCTAAAATGCTTTATATTCTAGCTCAAGAGGCAAATGACATGCTTTTCCAAAGATTAGCCTATAGGGGGACATGCCGAGGAGAGTCTTAAATGCTGTCCTATATGCCCAAAGTGAATCATCAAGCTTAAAAGACCAATCCCTACGGTTAAGATTTACAATTTTTTCTAAGATGTTTTTTATCTCCCTATTAGATATTTCGGCTAACCCATTCGACTGAGGATGATATGCTGTTGCAACCCTATGACGCGCATTGTATTTAGTCAGCAACTTTTGCATAGACCTATTCACAAAATGAGCCCCCCCATCGCTTATCAGACAACGCGGGGTTCCATAACGCGTAAAAATGTGCTTTTGCAGAAAACGAATGACAACTTTGGAATCATTGGTAGCAGTTGCAATGGCTTCTATCCATTTCGAAACATAATCTACTGCTAACAATATATAAAGCTTACCATTAGAAGATGGAAATGGACCCATAAAATCTATACCCCACACATCAAATATTTCAATCTCCAGGATCGGGGTTTGAGGCATTTCGTGGCGTTTAGATATATTACCTGTCCGTTGGCATTTGTCACAAACCTGGGCAAACTTATGTGCATCTTTGAACAGAGTGGGCCAAAAGAACCCACTTTGCAAAACTTTAGCTGCGGTTTTGTGTCCTGCAAAATGTCCTCCATATGGAGACATATGACAAGCATCTAATATCGCCTCGTGCTCTTCTTCTGCGACACACCTGCGTAAGATATTGTCAGGTCCTAACTTATATAAAAAAGGCTCATCCCAACGATAAAATCGAACTTCATTTAGAAATTTCTTTACCTGTTGCTTGTTGAACTCATAAGGAACTATTCGACTTACCAAATAATTTGCTATATCGGCATACCACGGAACTGAATCAACTCGCAAGAGTTGCTCGTCAATAAACTGTTCACGTATAACAGTTCCATCATCACAGAGCGGGGATTCCAATCTAGACAGGTGATCAGCAACTTGGTTTTCAGTACCCTTCCTGTCCCTAACTTCAATATCAAACTCTTGAAGTAACAAAATCCACCGTATCAAACGTGGTTTAGCATCTTTTTTAGCAAATAAATATTTTAAAGCAGAATGGTCAGTAAAAACAATGACTTTTGTGCCTATCAAGTAAGACCTAAACTTATCAAAGGCGAACACAACTGCTAACAGTTCCTTCTCAGTAGTAGTGTAATTGAGTTGTGCACCGGTCAGAGTCTTACTAGCATAATACACAGGATGCAAGATCTTGTTTTTACGTTGACCTAACATAGCTCCTATTGCATAATCACTGGCATCACACATGAGCTCAAAAGGTAAATCCCAATTAGGTTCGATAATTATAGGAGCTGAACTTAGAGCAACTCTCAACATTTCAAATGATTTCAAACAGTCATAAAAAACAAATGGTCTATCATATTCTAGCAATTGACACAAGGGTTTAGAAATTTTAGCAAAGTCTTTTATAAAGCGGCGGTAAAATCCCCCATGCCCTAAAAAACTTCTAATCCCTTTGACATTTGTAGGAGGAGGTAGCTTTGAAATGATGTCTATCTTAGCGTGATCTACCTCTATTCCTTGCTTGGAAATTTTGTGACCCAAAACAATACCCTCTTGTACCATGAAATGACACTTCTCCCAATTTAGGACTAGGTTTGTTTGTTCACATCTCTCCAATACTCTCTCCAAATTAACTAAACATGCGTCAAAAGAATTTCCAAAAACAGAAAAGTCATCCATAAAAACTTCTAGAATATTTTCTACCATGTCAGAGAAGATGGCCATCATACACCTCTGAAAAGTCGCGGGTGCATTGCATAGTCCAAAGGGCATTCGCCTAAAAGCGAACGTACCATACGGACACGTAAATGTTGTCTTCTCCTGGTCTTCTGGAGCAATAGTAATTTGATTATAACCCGAATATCCATCTAAAAAACAATAGAAATCCTTACCTGCCAGACGGTCGAGCATCTGGTCAACAAACAGGAGAGGAAAATGGTCTTTCTTTGTTACCTTGTTAAGTTTGCGATAGTCAATGCAAACTCTCCGCCCGCTCACAGTTCGGGTCGAGATGAGCTCATTCTCCTCGTTGGCCACCACGGTTATACCCTCTTTCTTTGGTACACACTGTACTGGGCTTACCTAGCTGCTGTCGGATATTGGGTATATAACACCGGCGTCAAGCCATTTGAGAATTTCTTTCCTTACAACCTCTTTCATCTTCGGGTTCAACCGCCTTTGACTCTTAATAGAGTTCTTAGCATCTTCTTCCAATAGAATTTTGTGCATGCAAAAGGCCGGGCTTATCCCTCGGATATCTGCTATCGTCCATCCAATGGCCTTTTTGTGCTTCTCCAAAATCTGCAATAAAGAATATTCATTAGTAGGTGATAAATTGGAAGCTATAATAACTGGTAAAGTGTCGTTATCCCCTAGATACGCATATTTCAAATGCGACGGCAATGGCTTCTGCTCCAACGTGGGTGGTGCCACTATGGACGGAAGTAACGACTTGCATTCTTCTTTTTGTATTTTTTCAATAGGATTAGCCACATCTTCTGGTCCTTCTGCTATCTTATCAAGCTCTTCTTCAATCTCTGTAACTAACGAGTCATAAAACTCATCAAACATAACAGGATTCAAGCTATTTATAGCAGAGCACTCTTCAAAGTCTCCTGGTAATTTCATGGCATCTAGAACGTTAAATTTAACTTCTTCATTATTTACCCTCATTGTAATTTCTCCCTTCCTCACATTAAAAACTGTATCCCCAGTGGCTAGAAATGGTCTTCCCAAAATAATGGGAACGTCTAAGTCTGCCTCGCAATCTAGAATGATAAAGTCCGCAGGGTTATGTGGACAATTATCATAAATATGGTTTTCATTGCAAAATGAACAAATGAGATCGTTGACTTGGCAAACAGGGGCAGGAGTGCAATAATCCGACTGCACAGGTTGTATCGGCGTGGCTAATGGATTTTTTATTCCCAACGCCATCCCTTTCAGCCTCTGGTTCATTGTAACCATCTCTTTTTGCATCGAAGTCGCAATGTCCAGAGCCAAAACTCCAGCTGGATCTTGCTTCTTTGGTGCTGCCCTAGATCTTTGCGAACACCATAGTTCGTTGTGTGAAGCTAAGTCATTTAGGATGTCAACTATCTCGTTGAATGTCTTCTTTGTAAAGGCTCCATTGGCAGCATTGTTTAGCATCATCTTAGTTGGATGATCTAAACCTCTAAAGAAATGTTCTATCTGGATGCATGCCGGCAAGCCATGGTTCGGACATTTCCTGATTAGTTCTTTAAATCTCTCCCACGCCTCGTGAACAGGTTCACGATCATACTGTCTAAAGGAGATGATCTCCTCTCTGATATCAGCGTGGCGAGTAGGTGGGAAGAATTTTGTTAAGAACTTCTCCAATAACGACCCCCATGTGGTGATGGATCCCGGTGGAAATGCATTGAGCCATGCTCTAGCTTGGTCCTTCAAAGAAAATGGAAAAAGTGTTAGTCTCAGAGCATCGTCTGTTATACCAGGTAATCGAAATGCATTTGCAATTTGAATGAATGATTTCAGATGATCATGTGGATCCTCATGTTCCTGCCCTCCAAAATGTCCAATTGTCTGCAACATTTGGAATATCATTGGTTTAAGCTCAAAGTTTGCGTGGGCTGGAATAGGGTTGACTATCCCTGAATCAAAGTTCTGAAAAGCCGTGGCGGCATATTCTCGCATTGCCACGTCTCTGTTGTCCGCCATCTGGATATGGTTGAATTCATCATTTCTTGCATGATCCCTCATATTACCGTTAACAGCAGGTGGATCAACCGGATCACGAGGTGGAATATCTGCCATTGATGTGCTTGTACTCTCTACCTCACTTTCAGGACTGATTTCACCTTCTCTCTCTTTTTGCTTTTCTAGTTGTTTTCGAAGTCTTTGCTCCTTTCGAGTTTTTCGAAGGGTCCGCTCAATCTCAGGGTCAAGGGGTAGAAGAAAAGATCTTGTGCTCGTGCACTTTAACTTACCCTTGTGAGATAAACGACCAAAAATGTAGAACAAAAACGGTGGATGGAAATTACACCCAACAAAAATTCACAAAAATAAAAACAAAAAGAATTTGAAAAATAATTTTAAAACTAAAGTCCCCGGCAACGGCGCCAAAAACTTGACTGGGATGTTGCTAAACGCACGCACTAAGCGTGGTAGCAATTATATAGATGCAAGCGCACACCTGTCAGAGTAATATAAAATGGATGGAGTATCCAAGTATCGATCCTCAAGGACTTCTAAATAATTTCCAAATTCTAAAGTTTCAAAGAATAGTGAATGTTGAAATGAGTGATTCTTGTAAACTGGGAAGTGGTCACAAATAATGGTTTTGGATTTGGGATTTGGACTTATAATAAATAAGCCTAGCCCGATTTACTTCAAGTTAGCCAAGAAAGAATCAAGGACATGCTAAGGATAATATGCAATTTACTTTAGAAACCAACGACTACGCTTCTCACTTGACTTATGTCTAAGCAAGTTCAAAGTCCTAAGACATTCCCTAATATGTCTATTATGAGATATATCTTAGTTTTAGGATGGAAATAGTCGCAACCTCGGGTTAAGGTCCTATGTCTAGGCTACTTAAGCGGAACCCTTATGTCTAAGGCGCTCCTCTCCTCGGTTTAACCACTCAACAATGTAAATAAGCAACCTTTTCAGTATTGACTTGTTAAGACTTACAGTGGCCTTCTCTAAATCCTAACTTTTTGGGAAAACAAGTTGAGCAATGAATGGAAAGCAAAAACACTACTTCTTAGCAACCCTTATTAGAAATAAGAGGCTAACTATCCATAACCGGGCTAGAGACGGTAATTTAGAAAGACATATTGAAGAAAATACAGCAAGTAAAATGGTTGAATGTGGAATGCATGTGTAAAAAAAAAGTTAACTAACGGAGGGTTTTTCTCGGGATTGAGAGCTTCGCCCTTCTCTTTCAAGCAAGGGGGAGTGTCACGTGCTCTTTCCTCCAAAAACACAACTCTCTTAAAAAAATAAAGTAAAGGCAAAGGGAAGATAAGCAAAGTGCTGGATTTTTATATATTTGAATAAGTAGAAAATAACTAAGTACAAATGGAAACAAAACAAAGCTCAATAAAGAAATGTAAAGTGCTCGGGATTTAAAAACCAAAAACAACTAATGAAAGCAACTCAAAAGTACTTAGAAAGCAATAAAGAAACACTAAAAATGATCAAGTGAAGGAAGCAAGGCTTGATGAATTTGGTGGAGAAGTTGCTGGAATTTATAGTTGTGCAGAATTGGTTAGGTAGGTCCTAAAACGATGGTGAATCACCCATTTCCAACTCTTTTGACTGACCAAATCGTGCTCAAACTGATAGTGGAACACTTCTTCTACACGTATGCATCGGTTGGAACCACCAAAACGCATGGGAAGACGCGTTTCATTAAGGGCAAAGTTGGAAGAAAAACTGTTTTCTGCAGGCACGCAGGCGCCTGGCGCCTCCCATGAAGCTTTTTTCGTCTTTTTGCTTCTTTTGATTAATTTGCACTCCCAAATGGTCCTAAAATGTCATAAATACAATATAAGCCAACCACAAACCATAATATATGAATTTTGCATGAATTGGAACTCAAACGATCGAGAAAAATCTGAAACAAAGCTGAAACATAGTAAAAACAGCATCTAAAACCTTCTTTTTACGCATGTAAACAAGCGTAATCACACCCCCAAACTTAACTTTTTGCTTGTCCTCAAGCAAAACTTAGCAACTTTAATCAGCTTTCTAACACATGGACAAGGAAAAGCAAAAGCAACCGAGTTGTTCAATCATAAATTGTCTCAGGGAAAAGATGTCAAAGCCTACCATTCTATTGCCTTTGTAAACTTAGTCACTATAAACCAAGTTTGAAATGATAAAAACTTTCTATTTCAAAATCTTTTTTTTTTTTCTTTCAAAAACAGAAAACGTTTTCAAATACCCCTAAGGAATCTGCACACATCCCCTTCTTCAAAGTGTTAAGAACGAAGGGGCCATTCAAGTGAACAGCTGAGTGCGAGGCAGCCTTTGAAGAAATCAAAAGCTACCTCTGCTCGACACCATTGCTTGCAAAGCCCATGCTAGGGGATAAACTACATTTATATTTGGTCGTATTCGACAACGCAGTCAGCTCGGCCCTAATCCAGCAAGATGGAATATGGCAAAGTCCTATTTACTACACAAATAAGGCCACGACCGAGGCCGAGACAAGGTATCCCCAAATGGAGAAGTTGGCCCTCGCTTGGTCATCTCGGCACGAAGTCTGAGGCCGTACTTCCAAGCCCACACGGTTACTGCACTCACAAACCTACCTTTGAAGCAAGTCTTTCATAAATAGAAACATCTGGCAGATTGATGAAATGGGTCGTGGAACTGAGTGAGTATGATATTCAGTTCGAGCCCTGAACGGCGGTGAAGGGGCAGGTCGTCGCAGACTTCATAGCCGAACTCACTCCCCCACCGTCTTAAACATCTGTGTCCGACCAGCCATGGATGATGTACGTGGACGGATCTTCGAATGAGAAAGGATGCGGAGCGGGTGTGCTTCTCCTCGCCACGGATGGCATGTGTTTTGAGTACGTCCTTCGCTTTAACTTCTATACCTCAAACAATGAGGTCGAGTACGACGCCCTATTGGCCGGACTACGCATGGCAAGAGGACTTGGAGCCAGCCACCTTGAAATCTTCAGTGATTCATAGCCTATAGTGAATCGAATCAAAGAAGAATATCAGACAAAGGACCCGCAAATGGAGAAAAATCTAGGAAGGGTCAGATCGCACCTCGCCCATTTCTAGACTTATGAAATTAGCCAGATTCTGAGGTCGCCAAACTCCAATGCCGACGCCTTGGCCAAATTAGCGTCAGCCTACAAGACCGACCTGGCGTGATCGGTCTTGGTGGAAATCTTGTACAACCCGTCCATCGTGGAGCCGGATATGATGGAAGTCGACTCCCAGCCTCTGTCATGGATGGATCTGATTAGAAACTTCCGAGAAGGCAATATTCCAATGGACCCGAGGGAAGCCAAAAAATTGACAAGGAAAGCAACTTTGGTACTTGCTTTGAGACGGAACAATGTACCGGCGCGGATTTTCATTACCCCTCCTTAAATGCATTTCCAAAGAAGATGGGAACTATGTCCTCAAGGAAGTGCATAAAGGGGTTTTTGGCAATCACTCGAGGGCCAGGTCATTGTCGGGCGAAGGTCATTCGTCAAGGTTACTACTGGCCCATAGTTGACTGAGATGCAAAAGAATTTGCGAAAATGTGTGACAATTGCCAGCGCTTTGAATTTCATCCATCAACCTCCCAAGCTGTTGACTTCGATCTCAGCACCATGGCCCTTTGCACAATGGGGAGTTGACCTTATCGGACCTTTCCCATTGGGCAAGGAGCAGACTAAGTATGCCGTTGTTGCCGTGGATTACTTCACCAAGTGGGCCGAGGCCGAAACACTTTCGACAATCACGGAGGCTAGAGTCACGACCTTTATTTGGAATAACGTCGTCTGCCTTTTCGGTATACCCAATGCTATTGTGAAGGACAATGGCAAGCAGTTTGACGACGCCAAGTTCAAAGACTTTTGTCGCAAGCTCGGAATCAGTCACCTCTGCTCGTCCCTAACTCACCCAAAAGCCAACAGACAAGTAGAGGCGGTCAACAAAATCATTAAACGCGGCCTTAAGCTACGGCTTGACGCCAGGAAAGGGCGGTGGACCGAGGAGCTACCCAAAGTACTTTGGTCTTACTAAACTATGCCTCGAGAATCCACTGGCGAAACTCCCTTCGCTATGCCCTTTGGTTCCTAGGCAGTGCTGCCTATAGAAATTGGGATGCCAACTGAGAGGATAGACTACTATGAGCAGGTTAGGAACGAGGAAAAGCTGTTCCTCAACCTTGACCTCCTCAATGAAAAAAGGGGAGCAGCCCAACTGCATTTAGCAGAATACCAAAATCGAATGGCAAGGCACTATAACTCGAGAGTCCGACCTCAAAGTTTTCAGATCTGACACTTGGTCCTGCATAAAGTACAGAGGCATGTAGATACGTTGGAACCAAGCTGGGAGGGGCCATTCGAAGTCAAGGGCATAGTCCGACCTGAGACGTATATGCTGGCCGATCTTGAAGGAAAGTTACTCTTGCAACCATGGAACACGGAGCATTTGAAGAGATATTACCCTTGAAATGTCAAAATGGTCTGAAAATGGTTCAGACTTGTCAAAATTTTCAAGGAATAATACCAGTGGGTGAACTAAGGGCATGAGTTCGATGTGAAATTAAATGGGGGCCAGGTGTATATTAAGGCTTAAGAAATCTGAACTTTTAAGAACTTACGAGTTCGAGGTAAGGTGTGAATTGAGACTTGGAAAATTTAAAGGCTTTAAAGACTTGCAGCTGTGGAGTACAAAGCAAAATAAGAACAGGTAAAATTCGGAACACAGCTGATATTAATAAAAGAAGTTTTGGCTGAGGAGTATAGACGTCGCGGCGAAGTACAAAGAGATGAAAGGATAGAGACAAAAACGATAGAGCCGAAAAGAGATGGAGAAGCATTAACTGCTTCCGAGGTGCGATCCGAGCTCGCCCTGGGTCCCAAAGATGTTGACCTCCTGCGAGTCTATCATCTCAGCCTCTTGAGATGAGTTGCATTAGCAGGTGGGAGGAGGCCCCCGTCAACTTCTTGGGAAGATGGGTTCGCATAATCGCCCTTAGTCAGCTCGGTGTCAGACTCGAGCTTCTTCAAACATTGCTCCCCGAAGACTTGGGGGCTAGGGGTCTCATTGGGACCCGACGCCCACTTCTTCGTGTACCTAAGTTTGATAGGTGTCAGGTTGAGCTAATGAGCTACTTCCTGGATTCCCTTCATTAGAAACTTAAAACCAGAATCGCTGAAGTCCTTGGCAAAGCCATCAAAGTCAAGATGCTTGCGAAATGCCTCTTCCAAGAGAACCCCATTGCAAAGCTTGGACTCTTCGAGCTAGAGCTTAGCCTTAAGTTCCGCCGCCTCGGAGTCACTAGCACTCAGCTTGCCCTCCAGGTCCTCTCGAAGGCGCTGAAGTTCATCATTCTCCTTCAACAGCGCAAACTTCTCCTTCTCCAGGCCCTTGGCCACAGCATGCGCACCCCTCAGGTGCTCCATGTGCCGGGCAACCTCCGCCTTCACGATTTTTAGCTCCACCTTGTCGTCATCGGAGGTGGACTTCCACGTCTGGGCTTCAGCTTGGGCCTCCTTGAGTTCTCCTTCCAGAGCCGCGACAGTCTCTAAGGCGGCCAAAGAGGCTTCTCGTTCCTTCAGAGTCAAAAGCTCGCGCCTATCGAGCTCGGCCTTTACTCTGATAGCAGTCTGGCAACTGCAGCGTGAGCAAGTGGGCAAGGACAAAGGGAACCGAAATGTCAGGATAAAAGGTAAACATACGAAAACAAAGGAAGGCAAGCAAAGTCGCACCTCGGCAGTGAAATCCAACAGTCGTTGGATGGCTGACCTGGGAGCGCTGAAGAACTTGGAAGCCCTCCTCCAACAGCGGTTGAAGTAGGAGCTCGACATCTCCATGGCTCTCTCTCTCACCCTGGCACTAGATGGCTCAACCTTAAACTTCATCTCGATGTTAGAGGTGCCACCCATTCTAGCCTCGGGGTCGTTAACTAATTCCCCGAAAGGACTGATTCGTCGCCTAGCGCGCAACTCCCTCACCTCGTCCTCGGAGTGATGGGTCTTGCGCTTCTTCTTCTTAGATTTCTTAGGGGAGCCTTCCTCCGAATCTCCCTAGGGGGAGAAACTTCAAGGATCTCCTATCCAGAGAGGCTCCAGCCGTAGTCGCCTCCTGTGTCGAAGCGGCTTCGTGTCCAACCTCAACCACCTCGACCTCGGTAGGAGGTTCAGCGATAGCAGGGCTAGGTGCCTCCTTATTCTTGGAAGCCTGCCCAGTGCGTGGGCGCTTGCGCCAAACATCCTGGGAGAAGCCGCAAACCATGGCTGCAAGAAAGAGTAGTTGTAAGTTAAGTACAAGATACGAAAAGCATCCGATGTAAAGCATCAGAACATCTAAAAGGCAACTAACCTAGTTCGGAATTCGGTCTTCGAGCTTCGAGTGGAGATAAGAGAGGGTTGTAATCGAGCAGTCTTGAGGCGAGAAGAAGCTTATTTGTTATAAGAGTGCTGATCTGCCTGCCGCTCTTAAACTTGCTCTTGAAAAATTTCAACGCGTTGAAGGTCGGCTCGGAAGGTTGAGGAATTGGCCGAATAGCAACTGAAAACATCAAAGTTATAAGTTAGACAAAGAAAGGAAGCAACTTAAAGCGAGTAAAAGACTCCGCTCCTTGCCTAAATTCCCAAACCTACGAGGGACGCTGAAGAAAGGCAGGTCGACCTCGTTCCTAGCCAGCCACACGCCAGTGGCAAAGAACCATTTTCCGACCCATTTCTTTATGGAGGTCAGACCTTTCAGAATGCCTCTCGCGCCCATTCTAGCGCACAGGTAATACCTCCCTGGTTTCCTAGAGATTTATTTAACCTCGAAGCAAGCCAGAAGCTGGTGAACTCCGATGAGGTCCAAATCATCCACCTCCTTACACCGTAACCAGAATAAAACGACTAATTCAAAGACGACTCCCCATCCATTGGGGGCCACTTGTGTAGGGGCTAGTCCAGTTCGGAACAAAAAATCCTGGGCCAAAGGGTGGATGGGAAGGCGGAAGTCGTACTCAAACATTTTTAAGTAAAGGGTTACGCATTCTTCAGATGGATTATCAGCTCGTTCCCCTTACTTGGGGAGCCTAAGGATGATGTCATCCGGAATGCTATATCTCGTATGAAGGGAGCCAAGGTAACTCTCAGGCATCTGAAAAGGGAATTCTAAACCTTGTCCCAAGGTTGAAGTATCACTATCATCCCCATCATCCTCTGAGAACCCAAAATTATCTATCTCCTCCTCTAGCTCGGAGTCTAACCTATTAGCAAACTTCTCTACGGAATCGGCCCTTCTGGGCGAAGGGCGTCCTAATTCCGAGCTGCCCATTAGAAGAACTACTATTACTTGGGCTGGAGGGACTAGAAGATGTCGACATGACTTTGAAAATAAAAGAGTGAACTTAAAAAAAGAGAATGAGCCAGACTGACCTAAAGATTCCGATCTGACGAGGTCGAACTCCAAGATTTCAGAAAGCGTAAAAAACGAAAACAGAACCTTGGTGGTATTTATAGTAGCCCGAAATTCAATCTTGGCCACACACATGTCCCAAATTGGACGTCTCAGATCGGAAGAAGTCTGAACGTCAAAGGTAATCAAGTGTGCGTTGACCGCCGGTTCCGTTTTCGAGATTTCCCAATGGTAACATTTATCGTGTCGGCCTAGGAAGTCACCAAGCGAATCAGCTTCCCCAAGGATAACAAACTTCTCTGTCAGGTCGAGATCGAACCCGGCAGAGAGGGGGCCACTGTTTGGGGAAGAAATATCTTTTCACCAAGTGGAGGACAGGGATTCGCCATTAAACAGAAGAATTAAAGGATTAAGTTTATGGAGCTCCATCTCGGACCCTTCCGAGACGGATCACTCACCACTTCCTATTAAGGAATTAACTCAACATTTCCAAGAGTGTGTCTAAGTTCAATCTGCTCGAATCCGACACATCCGACCTCAATTCCAACCAAGGTAATCACTTGTCGTAACCCCTGTCGGAGCCTAAACCTATAAACAGAGGGCCTCATTTCATTATCAGGTATCGAATTTCTCCTCGAACTTAATATTGAGTCTGAGCTGCTTAGTGACTTGAGCGTTGGAGATTTTGTCCTCTTGTGTAGGTCTTCCCTTCGCATTTCGGGTCAGGGATCGGGTTCAAGCTAGATAGATGTTGTGCAAATCCTTGCGTAAATACCATTGTTTTTATAAGGATGGATAATTTTAGGTAAGAAAAGTATTTTTTTCCTTTGAAATTAGTAAGAAAAGTTAATACTTAAGGTATTTGATTTTTAATATATATATTTTTATTAATACTTAAGGTATTTGGCTTTTCATTTTTTAATGCAATTAACACAATACATAACAAGAAATGGTTGTAATTTGTAGTTTACTAAGTTAGACAAACATTTCTAACTTGTAGTTTACTAAGTTAGACAAACGTTTCTAACTCCAGTTTTTCTCTAACTTTAACGAGATAAATATGCTGAGTACTTCATAATAAAAGTATGAGTTATTAGAGTATTCAACTTGGCTGACATAAATATTTTTTTTACTAATATAAATAAATTAGATAATGAAATGAAAAGAACATCGAATTAATTAATAGGTTTATTCATAAAAAAATATTAAATTGGAAAAAATATATAATTGCCAAATAATTCTTGGTTTGTTTATTAAAAACTTTGTTTTACTCCCTTGGTTGTCTTCTAATCACTACAGCTTTGTTTACATTTACTTAGAATATCAATATGTCTACAAGAAAATATGAATATTGCTATAAAAAGCCTAAGAAGAAAAGAAGAATAGAAAACCTTAATATACATTAAAGTTTTACTTAGATTACATGATCTAGGAAGGTGAGAAAATATTGACTCTTAATTGATTTACTAGTAGAGAAAGGTATCATTAGAGAACGTTATTTAATTTTTTCCGAAAGATAAAAATTATTGACATTTTTATAATATTCATTAAACTAAAAAATTATGTAGCGGCAAAAAATATGATATAAATCTGAGAGTTTACTCAAAGTAGTGTGATAAAGTTTATTGTTTTTGTAAGTTATTTGGTACTAAATCAAATACAGTCCAAAGGGGATGAAGAAGGTAACAACTAATATTAGTTCGACGTGTAGAAGCCATGAATCTAGTAATGAATACATATTTAATATGAAAGTTTGATTGATTTACAAATTAGATTATTTGAAAATAAAACAATTGACAAAGATATTCAAGAATTAATTAATAAAGAAAAAGGACATTGGAATAAAGTATACTAATAAACAATTATTGATCTGGTTAAAAATCTTCATATATTTTATATTAAGCCCTCCTTGTCAAAAGTTTTGTCTAAGACCTCATATCATCCGGAATCGCCCTGTTTTTATTAATTAATTCTAAAGATTTTTTTAGTATAATAAATAGAGTAAGAGATTCGAATTTATGATCTGTTGGTTAGAGACATGTGTCAATTACACTTGAATTAAATTCGTATTGGCTTATTTCTCTTGAAGACTACTCATGTTAGCTTAATTCTTTATATTTATGATTTTAGAATTTCAAAATATTAAAGATGTAACAATTAAATAATTTTTAAAAATAAAAAGTATAAAAGCACATTAAACTGAATAATATGAATTCACACGATAATGCTGACCATTTCAATCCAAGAATATTGAATATAAAAAAATTGTTTTTTCAATTTATTTAAAAAATTAATTATAAGATTTAGGGTGTTATCTTAATGGTAAAAGTCTAGAGACAAAATCTTTTATTTGGACAATATTAACATTGGGCTTTAGATAATACTTAAGATATCATATTTTTTATTTTTAATTTAAAAATACAAATTTAATTCAAAAAATATATTATGAACCTTTCTTTTTGATCAACTTTACCAATGTTTGCGAATATAATATTTTACATTCTCGTGGGATGCAAATTGTAGTTTCGGTATTATTTATCATCTCGTGAAATTATTTAAAAAAAAATGTTTACCCGCACATAAATATACACACTTTTTATCAATTTCCAGTAAAGTAATAGTTTTTTTTCCCACTTGTTTACAATGGTGATTTTCAACCAAAATTAATTGTATTGGCCACTTGTTGTTTAGTGAGCATTAATAGGCACATAAATTTAAGGGAGAAGTAGTTATTCCATTCATTCTAGAAGGTAGAGAGAAAAACTTAAGAATAGGATCCGAAAACAAGCAAGTTTTACGGTATAACCTCTAAAACATATTGGACAAATTTAGGTAATAAGAATTGAGTTTTTTCTTGTATATAAAGACGGTTTGGATGAATGGACATCGGTACCCATTTTAAAGTTAAAAAAGAATCTAACCCCAAAAAAATTTAAAAAGAAAAGGAAAAAGGATGGGATTGGGATCGAGATCGAAGTTCGTGCTATTACAATTGGTGTTATTGTTGCAATTGGCGTTTCTAGGTAAAGCTAAAACTGGTGGTGCTGCTGCTGCCGGCGGCGGAGGCGGTGTTTTAGATCTCACGAAGTTGGGTGCTAAGCCTAAGGGTGATATTACTCAAGCTTTCACAAGTGCATGGACGCAAGCATGTGGATCCACCGCTGCAACTAAAATATCGATTCCAAAAGGAGAGTATAATTTAGGTGAAGTCAACGTCAAAGGCCCTTGCAAGAGTCCAATTGAGATTGAACTCCAAGGAACGTTAAAGGCTCCAATTGTAACAAAAACAGATGGATGGCTTACTATCGGAAATGTTAATTACTTAACATTGTCGGGCAGTGGAGTTTATGATGCCCAAGGGAAAGAAAGTTGGAAATTGAATGATTGCCACGTAAACAAAAAGTGTACCATGCTTCCCATCGTAAGCTTACCTTCTTCAATAATTACAATACAATTATATTCCCTTCACATCATCTTATTATGAGTAATTTTAACATTTTTTTATGGTTCACCAGAGTTTTAGGTTCAACTTCGTTAACCACTCAATAGTAAAGGGCATAACTTCATTGAACAGCAAGAACTTCCATGTTAATGTCATGGGTTGCAATAATGTTACCTTCGACCATTTCACAATTACTGCACCAGAGGACAGTCCAAACACTGATGGAATTCACATAGGTCGTTCCACCGGGATTAACATCATCAGCTCCAACATAGGAACTGGAGATGATTGTGTGTCTATAGGAGACACAAGCAAACAAATAACAGTCACAGATGTCACTTGTGGACCAGGACATGGCATTAGCATAGGAAGTTTGGGAAAGTTTGAAGGTGAAGAGAACGTGGAAGGAGTTACAGTAAAAAAGTGCAAATTAATTAATACTTCCAACGGTGTTAGGATCAAAACATGGCCTGGTACTCCTGGCACTGGTAGTGTCACCGACATGCATTTTGAAGATATTGAAATGGTTAACGTTAGCAATCCTGTCTATATAGACCAAGAATATTGTCCACACAATCACTGCAAGAAAACGGTACATGTTTCATTCTCACATTTTCAGTTTATCATTAACTTTAAAGTTGATCTATATTATAATGTTTTTTTTTTTTGTATCTCTAGAGTCCATCAAAGATTAAGATCTCAAAAGTTACCATTAAAAATATCAAAGGCACTTCTGCTACTCCAGTTGCAGTCAAACTTGTTTGCAGCCAAAGTCATCCATGTGAAGGTGTAGAGGTAGCTGATATTGATCTTACTTATAATGGAAAGGAAGGACCAATTATGTCTGAATGTCTAAATGTGAAACCTACTATTTCTGGAAAGCAAAACCCTCGTGCATGTGCTAAACCGGCCGCTGCTAATTCTCCATCAACTCCGTAATCAATTTCATTGTGAGACTTTTATATATAGAAAGCAATTTGTATCTTTTTTTACGTAGCATTATCATTTTTTCCTCCTAAAATTTTGTAGGTATATTTCATTTCATGTCGTGAATTATGTGCATGGTTTCAATAATGTATTTCTATATCATGTATCATGAGAGTGAAACCATAACTCTCATGGGGTTAGAAATTTTTTTTGAATTCAATGTTTGGAAGCAATTCCAATTCTAAATGAAAAAGGACAAAATACTCCATTCATATGGGTTGGAAAACTTTTACCATATTTTATATTCTTTTTAGATTTTGTGGCACTTCTTCCTTCGCTCGTTTCTTCTCTTCATCCACGACCTTCGTTAACATGAGATCAATTAAGTGCATCTTGAATAATTTGTGTAGTTCTAATACTATCCAACCGAGTCACAAAAGCTTGATAAGAGAGAAGTAATTTTATATATGTCATCTATTTTTCGAATGGACTAGTACAACCTTAACTCATTAATTTCATCTAAAAGGATCCATAGAAGTAATATTTTCTCACCAGTCAGATTTAGATTATGAATTCTGCTCAAGTTGATAAGAAACGTTGTTCTGACTTGAGGTAGCACATTCTTAATTATTTTTAGGGGAAGCTATTCTCACATGGTATGCCAATTCCTTTACTAGTCAATTTTCTATAGCAAATAATAATTTCAAGTCAACGAATTTACTATGCGCTGAGCGATATGGAATGAGTAGGTTCTTTTTTTCTTAGGTTAGTGATAGGCTTATTTCATAAAATTAAATGACATTACATCATCAATTTATAAATTAATTTTAATATTGTGTAACATTAAGAAGTTATTTGCGTTAGGATTTATATTCTAAAGCCTTGTAATATATCAAGAAAATAATTTCATTATTTTAATGTATAATTTGAATTATTCACTTTATGAAAATTGAAGGTCATTCATGTAATCTCGAATGATATATAGTTGACATACAAAGAATTATGTTCAAGTAGTAATCTATAAATCTTACAGTTTATGGAAGAAATTAGGTGCCGTATCTTGATAATGCTATTAATAGGGTCCAATTTGTAAAAGTTACAAATGATTTGATCATAATCATTCATGTGATTATATGTATCACATATAATAAGTTTGTATAAGACTAGACAAACAATATGTCTTCTAGTTTCCTATTAAGACCATTAATGAAATTGAAGCCACATCACTAGAGTGATTATTATATGTTTATTTAGTCTTAATCTTGCATATGTTATGATCTTTTATTCACATGGAGAGCAATACCCATATGCCATACATACAACTTTTCTCAAAGAGACATATCAACTCAAATAATTGCATCCGGTAAAAGTTTGAAGGGAGAGTATAATTTAGGCGAAGTTAACATCAAAGACCCTTGCAAGAGTGCAGTTGAGATTGAACTCCAAGAAACGTTGAAGGCTCCCATTCTAACAAAAGGAGATGGATGACTTACTATTGAAAATGTTAATCACTTAACATTGTCGGGCAGTGGAGTTTATGATGCCCAAGGAAAAGAGAGTTGGAAATTGAATGATTGCCACGTAAACAAAAAGTGTACCATGCTTCCCATCGTAAGCTTACATTCTTCAATAATTACAATAATATTCTATTTCATTTGCATCATCTTATCACTAATTTTAACGTGTTTTTATTGTTCACCGGAGGTTTAGGTTTAACTTCATTAATAGCTCAATAGTGAAGGGTACAACATCATTGAACAACAAGAATTTCCATGTCAATGTCTTGGGTTGCAATACTGTTACCTTCGACCATTTCACAATTACTGCACCAGAGGACAGTCCAAACACTCATGGAATTCACATAGTTTGTTCCACTGGGATTAACATCATCATCTCCAACATTGGAACTGGAGATGATTGTGTCTATAGGAGACACAAGCAAATAAATAACGGTAACATATGTCACTTGTGGACCAGAAAATGACATTAACATAGGAATTTTGAGAAAGTTCGAAGGTGAAGAGATTGTGGAAGGAGTTATAGTAAAAAAGTGCAAATTAAATAATACTTCCACGGTGTTAGGATCAAAACATGAATTGGTACTCCTAGCCCTAGTAGGGTTACTAACACGCATTTTGAAGATATTAAATGGTTAACGTTAGTTATCCTGTCTTTATAGACCAACAATATTGTCCACACAATCACTGCGAGAAAAAAGGTATGTGTTTCATTCTCACGTTTTTCAGTTTATTATTAATTAACTTTAAAGTTTATTTATATTATAATGTTCGTTTTTGTATTTTTCAAGTCCAAAGATTGAGATCTCAAAAGTTACCATTAAAAATATCAAAGGCACTTCTACTACTCCAGGTCCAGTCAAACTTCTTTATAGTCAAGGTCATCCATGTGAAGGTATAGAGGTAGTCCATATTGACCTTACTTACAATAGAAAAAGGAAGGACCAATTACGTGTTAATGTCTAAATGTGAAACCTACTATTTTTTGAAAGCAAAACCCTCGTGCATATGCTGAATCGGCTGCTGCTAATTCTCCATCAACTTCATAATCAATTTAATTGTTTAAATTTTATATATAGGAAGTAATTTGTATTTGTATTTTTTTTACGTAGCAATATCAATTGTTCCCTATAAAATTTCGTAGGTATATGTCATTTCATGCCGTGAATTATGTACACGTTTCAATAATGTACTTCTATATCATGAGAGTGAAACCACTACCTCTCATACGGATTAGAAATTTTTTTGTGAGTTAAAAGTTTGGATGCGTTTTCAATTCTAAATGAAAGAGGACAAAATACTCCTTATAAATCAGTTGGTAATTTTTAATAATTTTATATTATTTTTAGACTACGTTGCACTTCTTCACTCTGCTCTTTTTCTCTCTTCATCCACGACCTTTATTAACTTTTGGTCTTTTAAGGGCATCTTGAATAGCTTGTGTAATTTGTATACTGTCCAATTGAGTCACAAAAGCTTGATAAGAAAAGAGTTTTCTATTTGTCCTATATGTTTCAACTTGATGACTAAATCCTCAATCAAAGGACTTATAGATTATGAATCTAGTCCAAGTGGTTGACATTCTAAGTCTTGTGAGGTAGCCATTAATTTCTTGTTGTGTAAACAACAAGTGTTCGTTTTTGTGGGATTTCAAGTTCAGAATTAAACAATAGGCTTAGAAACAATAGACCAATTGGGCTAAAAAACATGGAAGTAATGGTTGTGACACAGATAGAATCAACTTTCAATGGCTCAAATTCCCTCATATTCTTCCCCTTAATTTGGGACTATGTGAGAAAAGATTGATTTTCAAAGAAACTAATATTCATAGATGTGTACATTTTTCTAGTGATCTCAGAATAATATCTGTACTCTTTTGATGTGACGAAAATAACTAAGAAAAATGTACTTTAAGTTATTTTGGATCAAGTATAAATCATAAGGAGAATGATTACGAAAAAAAGGAACATCATCAAAATATGTGAAGATGTTGCTGTTTGGGATGAATTATAAGTAAGACATTTCTAGGAGATTCAAATTTGAGAATACGGATAGGCACTCAATTGATAAGAAACCACGAACTCTCGTATGGATTACAAATTTGTGTAAGTTCAAAGTTTTGAAGCAATTTCGATTCTAAATGAAAAAAAAAACGCAAAATACATTATTGGTTCTTGAAGTTTGAGCTGAAAAAAGAGTACATCGACCACAAAACAATTCATTATTGTGTACCTTTTATATAGCATATTTCTCTCCTTTTCCTCTTTCATTTTCACTAGTTGAAGTAGTTTTCTATTTCGATTCTCAGGAAATTCATTGTCTTAATACCCCTATTTTCCTTTCATCTGAAGCTGCTGTAAATATCTATTTGATCTCAAACGTTCAAAAGGGACATTTTTAGTCCTTAAGGTCACTAAGAGTCAGTTATCATCAAATACAAACTTCTATGCCTCGTATAAGGACTATCTTTCCTAATAGGATTCCCTGCTCATTTTAGGCCCGTGATAAGGTAAAACTCTCTCCGACCGAGCAATACTTTATTCTCGAACAGATCTATACTAATCATGTTCGGTCTCCTCTCCTCCACCACCCCAAACAATAGGTTTGTATGTCAGCAACCTATTAAATACGGCATCCACGTCAAAGAAATGAACAAAAATAACTGCTGCTCTCCCATCAAAATATCAATCTCCAATTCTCATGTTTTTCTCCTCTTTTTCTTTTAGCACTACATTCCTTTCTTTTTTTTTCTTTTTACCTTATTAGCTCTCCCATCAAATTCCGTTGTCCATTGTCACGTCAACTTTCCATTTGACTAAAAGTGTATTTTATCCTAAATTTTTCTAACAGATCTTATCACGCATAAGTAATAAGCAATTTAGGTCACACTCTAGCTCTTGGTTCTTCTTCTCTCCTACCCTCATTCTTGCTCCTTTTTTTTATCTACACTTTCTTTCTTTTTATTCAACTAGAATTCAAAACCCCCAACAACTAGAAAATTCTGGAGATTTTATCTAAATTCAGTTACCAAAACTATTCCTTAAAAAAGAGAGAACAAGAAGAAGGAAGACTGCTATGGAGAGGAAATTAGTCATGGGAATTTCAAAAATCTCTATATCGCAATCGTGATTGCAACTTCTAAAATCTAACAAAAAAAAAAATTTCTTTTAGGGTAGATATGTAATTTTGTGTACGGACAAGTTTCATTTGGATTCAATATGGTCAAATTTCTCGAAAATCTGTTTCTGATTGCTACAAAACTATTTTTTGTTGCCAAAGCAAAATAATGCTCGGGTCGATCCATGGCACACATACGTCCCACACATTAACATCAAAATTAATATTTGCATTTTACATTTTGAAGTTAGAAAATTGAATTAGTAAATGAATTCTCAAATTTATCTATTATGTTAAAAAAAATAAAAAGATTAAACGGACCACCGTCAATATGATCACACCCATTAATTTATTTAATTTTAAAAGATTTGCTACTCTATATAATTTCTATAATTCTTATATAGGTAACACTCGTGTGACCCTTCGTATTCTACCTCTTTAGATACCTCTTGAACGAGCAAATAACTTCTGTATTTTTAGTTTTTCTTTCTCCCATTCTCTCATATGGATTTTGCTTTTTACATCATTTTCTTATCTAGGTCTTGATGATTATGTATATTATCATATTAGTGTGTTTCTTATTAATAATTACTTTTGGGGGTTGACATACCCAAGACACGTGGAGGACCCTTATTAGTGTTTGAAGAAACTAAATAAGAAAAAGGATTGCTTAGGTCCACCTTGGTCCCGCCGAGGAGACCGGGTTCGCCCGCTACAAAAGACTAAGTATGGGCACCAAGGTTCGACCTGACTGGGGTCCGACCTGCTCGGAACCCGACAGGTCCGATATGAGAAAAGAAACGTAACCGCCGGTCGTGTGTGCTGTCGGATCCATCAGCTATAAATAGAGGACTTCATTTTACGCTCAGGTATCGAATCTTACCTCGAAATAAGTAAGGAGTCTGATCTATACTGACTTGAGCGTCGGAGTGCTTACCCTCTTGTGTAGGTCCACTATAGTGTTCAGGTCAGAACCGGAGACCGGGTTCGAGCTCGATTCGTGAAGAACCGTTGGGCAAATTCCTGCATAAACATTTGGCGCTGTCTGTGGGAAGGGACATCCTAAGTCATCCCGGTTTAGAAAATATACGCAACAATGGTGCATGTGGCAAGCTCTGTTAATACAACAGAACGGAGGGGTATGAACACTGATAATGGCACTCAGCGAGACCTCGACACAAGAATAGTCGAGGACCAGGTCCGAGCAGGGCAAGAAGGAGATCTGCCGCATAGATCTGCCTACCATGCGAACCACGAGTTACCCCCTGCTCATCCAAAACCCTCAAAGGCCAACCGAGGCCGATGAGGGACCTCGAGAAAGACCTTCCAAAGGGCCAACCAGGCAGCAGACCCTGAAGCTTTGTGTACTCTCAAGCGCGAGTTGGATGATATGCGCCATCGGTTGCGCACAATGGCAGAAATGTACGCCGAAGCAACGCGTGCTAACCGAACTGCGTCTCCCTCTAGGGGCCCGACGCACCTGGTGAAAAGGGAGCTCCATCCATCCAACCTGGCGACCGCGAGCCCATTCCCAACGTTGAAGGAGTGGATTACAGCTTGGGAGACAACGATCTTAGAAAGCACCTCACTGATAAGAAGAAGAAAGCCTCTCGGGAGCCGGAAGACTCTCCGTCCTACTCCCGAGAGTTCTCCAACTCTGACCTTAAGGCTCAGTCAAACTATAAGCCCCTAACACCAGAAGCTGTGATCACCAGGGAAGAGTTCGACCTGATGAAGCACAGGTTCGATAAGCAGGTCGAGACTCTCAAAGCTAGGTGCGAGAAGAAGGAGAGCTCGTTTGACGATGGCGACTTGGGAGAATCGCCATTCACCTCGGATATTATGGAGGCTCCAATCCCTCTAAAGTTTAAGACTCCCACGATGAAGCCTTATGATGGGTCTAAGGATCCAAAGGATTATCTTGAGGTCTTCGAAGGCCTCATGGACTTTCAAGCGGCAACAGATGCAATCAAGTGTCGCGCCTTCCAGATCGCGCTCACCGGTAACGCGCGCTTGTGTTATCGAAGACTGCCGGCTAGGTCGATCTCAACCTACTCTCACCTGAGAAAGGAGTTCATCAGTCAGTTCTCTTATCGGCATTATGACAGGAAGACAGTGACTCATCTCGCCACTATCAGGCAGAAGGAAAGAGAGACCCTGAGAGAGTATGTCACGAGGTTCCACGAGGAACAGTTGAAGGTCGCGCACTACTCCGATGATTCGGCCATGTGCTACTTCCTCACCGGCCTGGCCGATGAGACCTTAACAGTAAAACTAGGAGAGGAGGCTCCAGCCATCTTCGCCGAAGTCCTGCAGAAGGCGAAGAAGGTCATTGATGGGCAAGAGCTCCTCCGAACCAAAACTGGCCGACCTGAGAAGCAGATCGACCAGAACAAGTTGAGCCAAGAGAAGAGGAAGGCCGATTCCAAGTCTAGAGATAAGGGATCGTCCTCTTTCGCCAGCAGAACAGAGTACCGTAGGTCGGAGAGCGGCCCCAGTCGGAGCCGACCTTATGAACGGTATACTCCAACCACCATTCCCATCTCCGAGATACTCACGAACATCGGGGAGAGCGGGATGGAAAAACTCCTCAAGCGACCTGAGAAGCTCCAAGGATACCCGGAAAAACGTAACAAAGACAAGTATTGCCGTTTTCGTCACGATCACGACCACAATACGACTAGTTGCTGGGAATTGAAGCGCCAGATTGAAGACCTCATTCAAGACGGCTACTTCAAAAAGTTCGTGGGCAAACTGAGGTCTAACTCGGTTGAAAAGAAAGAGGAGAGGAAGCGTTCAAGAACGCCGCCTCGCCGGGATGACCGACCTGCGGTCATCAACACTATTTTCGGAGGTCCGAGCGGGGGCCAGTCCGAAAACAAGAGGAAGGAGTTAGCTCGCGAGGCCAGGCACGAGGTATGCGTCATCAGGGAGCAGAAACCTACTTGCTCCATCACTTTCGGCGATACCGATCTGGGGGGGGTCCATTTGCCTCATCATGATGCGCTCGTGATTGCCCCTCTCGTTGATCACGTCCTGGTCCAAAGAGTATTGGTCGATGAAGGCGCATCTGCCAACATCTTGTCCCTCCCAACATATTTAGCATGGGATGGACTAGGTCACAATTGAAGAAGAGTCCAACACCCTTGGTTGGATTCTCTGGATAATCGGTCTCCCCAGAAGGGTGCATTGACCTGCTGGTAACTATAGGGCAAGATGCTACCCAAGTAACGCAGATGGCCGAGTTCGTGGTAATCGACGGCAGATCGGCCTACAACGCCGTTTTTGGGAGACCCATTATCCACTAATTTCGGGCTGTCCCCTCTACATTGCATCAAGTCTTGAAGTACTCAACCCTGAATGGAGTGGGAATGGTCCGAGGTGAGCAAGAAACCTCGCGGAAGTGTTATGCATCCGCGCTTAAAGGGTCGGCGGTATGCACCCTGGGAGAGCTACAAGAGTCCGAAGCAGACCTGCCAAAGGAAGGTAAAAGGCAATTCTCCCCGCCAACAGAAGAGGTCGAGCTTGTTCCTTTACTCAGCCCTGAAAATTAAGTAAGCATAGGAACCAAGCTGGGGGCCACTGACAGGGAAGAACTGATCAACTTCCCCAGGTCTAACTCGGACGTCTTCGCATGGTCTCACGAGGACATGCCTGGCATCGACCCAATGATTATGGTGCATCGCCTCAACATAGACCCAACATTCCAACCTGTAAAGCAAAAAAGAAGACATGTAGATAAAGAGAGGAGTGATGTAATTGTTGAGGAAGTAAACAAACTCTTAAAAGCTTAATATATACGAGAAATTATGTATCCTGAGTGGCTATTTAACGTTGTATTAGTTAAAAAATCCAACGGGAAGTGGAGGATGTGCGTGGACTTCACTAATTTAAATAAGGCATGCCCAAAAGATTGCTTCCCCCTTCCGAGGATCGACCAGCTCGTGGATGCAACGGCCGGGAACGAGCTGCTCACCTTCATGGATGCCTACTTCAGATACAACCAAATTAAAATGCACTTGCCAGACCAAGATCATACCGCGTTCATAACAGACCAAGGTCTGTACTGCTACAAGGTGATGCCTTTTGGCCTAAAGAATGCAGGTGCGACCTACCAAAGGATGGTGAACAAAATGTTCGCCAAGCAGATCGGTCGGAATATGGAAGTGTATGTGGATGACATGCTTGTCAAGAGCAAGAAATCAAAGTCGCATCTTTCCGATCTGACCGAAGCCTTTGGAGTGCTACGCAAGTATAAAATGAAGTTCAATCCGACCAAGTGTGCCTTTGGAGTCTCCTCGGGAAAGTTCCTTGGTTTTATGGTAACTAACCGTGGGATTGAGGCTAACCCAGAGAAGATAAAGGCCGTGCTCGAGATGGAGGCGCCCAAGACTCTAAAGCAGCTTCAGTGCCTCAATGGCAGGATTACAGCCTTGAATAGGTTCATGTCAAGATCAACGGACAAATGCCTTCCTTTCTTTAATGTTATTAGGAAGAAAGGACCGTTCGAATGGACGGTAGAGTGTGAGCAAGCACTTGAGCAGAAGCCAGTCAAGTTCGGTTTAAGAACTCCTGAGCAAATGGATGAAGGGGAACTCTGAGGCCGTACTCAAACATCTTCAAATAAATAGTGACCCATCCCTCTGGAGGATTGTCAGCTCTTTCTCCTTCCTCCGGAATCCTAAGGAGGATGTCATTCGGAATTTTAAACCCCCTACGAAGGGGTCCAAGATAGTGCTTGGGCATCCTAGAAGGGTATTCCAGACCCTGGCCCGAGGTGGAGGTATCGCTATCCTCTCCGTCATCTGAGAACCTAAAGTTCTCTATTTCTTCCAGCTCGGACTCTAACCTACGAGCTAAGACCTCCCTAGAGTCACTTGGTTTGGGGGGCGAACTACTTATTGTCCGACCTATACTACCCAGGCTATCACTACTGGAGGGGGAAGACAAGAAAACTACCATGTTTGAAAGAAGAATAAGAGCAAGGAAAAGTGATTGACCTATAGAAAGGGTTCGAGCTGGTTTCAGATCGAACTCCAGAAATTCAGGAAACGTAATGTTTGACCTGAAGTTTCGGGACTATTTATAGCTGATCGGAAAAACCTCTGCGCCATACACGTGTAATCAACGAGCGGTTGGGATCTTCTCGAGATACACAACGGCGAAACACTTGAGTGCTCCGACAACCTGGCAGGTCGAAACGTCTTCTGCAACAGTCATATTCCCTCTACAAATGAAAAGTCGCCACGTGTCCAAAATAGATTCGAATGAACTTCTCTGCCAGGTCGAGATCGAACCTGATAGAGAGGGGGCCAATGTTTGGGGGTAGACATACCCAAGACACGTGGAGGACCCTTATTAGTGTTTGAAGAAACTAAATAAGAAAAAGGATTGCTTAAGTCCACCTCGGCCCCGCCGAAGAGACCGGGTTCGCCCGCTATAAAAGACTAAGTATGGGCACCAAGGTTCAACCTGACTGGGGTCCGACCTGCTCGGAACCCGACAGGTCCGATATGAGAAAAGACACGTAACCGCCGGTCGTGTGTGCTGTCAGATCCATCATCTATAAATAGAGGACTTCATTTTACGCTCAGGTATCGAATCTCACCTCGAACTAAGTAAGGAGTCCGATCTATACTGACTTGAACGTCGGAGTGCTTACCCTCTTGTGTAGGTCCACTCTAGTGTTCAGGTCGGAATCGGAGACCGGGTTCGAGCTCCATTCGTGAAGAACCGTTGTGCAAATTCCTGCATAAACAAATTATGTATTATTTGGATTGTATGAACAAGGCTCTGTATATGTATATTAGGACCATCGCGCCTTTGAGGTTAGCTTCCTTCTCCATCTTTATTATTCAAAAATTACCAAATCTTTGCTTCATTTGCCATCATCTTATTTTTAATTTATTTCTCATCTTCTCAGTGAAACATATAACCACCAATTTTTTTCTTTTTTTGATCGATTTTTTATTCTGAATTTCTTTCTGCTCGCCATTTGGCCGTCTAAGATGGATGGAAAATTGATAGGAGAATGAAGGTAACCTAAGCATAATAAATTTACTTGTTTCTTATGTTTTTTCACTTACTAATACATGTTTCCATTTTATTATACTAGTAAGAAATATGTGATGCACATGAAATCTGTAGTTTTATTTTACAGTATAAAAAAACATTAAAAATTTGAATAAAAAAATATAATTACTTTTTTCAAAGTAGAAGACATTAGTTTTAATATTAATTATTGTTTACAAATTTTTTTGAGAAATTAATTTTACATTATATGAAGAAACCTTTTGTTATTGGAAGACAAAACTAGACTCGACAGGCGAGCTACATCAAAGTGAAAGGACGTAAATCTCGCAGCGGAAACAGAGATTTTTATTCTAGAATTTTTGGGAACAAAACTCACAACATAAAAATGAAATAAAGGGGAAAAATAAAAAACTCTCTTTTGAAGAACTATTCTTAACTGAGTTACCAACGAACACCAATCTATTTCAGCACCACCGGTTTTCCTGCAATCCTCTGAGAACAAAAATCTTGCTCGTAGGAGCAAAGATTGGAAACTCCGGGGGAATTGAGATTTTTTTTATTTTATTTTTTTGCAAGGAACCCAACAACAAACAAACTCCATAATGGTAAAATGCAGGGGAGTTATAATTAATAATAGGGAAAAATACACTTTTGGTCCCTTAGGTTTGAAGTAGGTGTCCGTTTGGTCACTCAACTTTCAAAATGTACATTTTTAGTCCTCGAGGTTTGAAAAATAGTTCTAAACGGTCCTTGACCTCATTTGACCATTAATTGACCTAACAGAATGCTTACGTGACAGTGAAATACTCATTGAACTACGATGATGTAGGGAAATTTGAATTTGTGACACCTTCAATAACTGAAACTGGATAAATGACCCCATTTTCAAAAAACCTAATTTGTGACCCCTCCACCCCTTATTTATGATCCCTTAAATATTTTATTCATGGGAAAAGACCAATTTACCCTCATTGTTAATAAATGTGCATTTATGATTTCCACCTAACCATTTCACCAAACTGTAAACCCATATTTTACATATGTTTGAACTTGTTAATATTTTAGATTATGTAAAACTCACAGATCACGTTTTCAAAATCCGCTCAAAGCATCAACGTGTTTGATCTTTCTTTGTCCCCACACTATCCAAAATCATTGTCCCCACAATTTCACTTGTGAAAGCTAGGTATGTTACCTTTACACAAACTTTTGTACTCTATAATTGTTGAACTTTATTGAAATATTTTCCCATTAATGGGTTCAACTACTAGATTTGGTTGTTGACAAGAAAAAAAAAAATCAGATTGTTGTAATTACTTCAATCCCGGATTTATACCTGGTCCGGGATTGAATGTAAACAATCCAGGTGCATCACGTATCGGGACTGTCTCGGATATATCTCGGACCTATCTTGGTTCGAGACATGTCGTGGACTAATCTCGAAGCATATTTAGTCTGGGACATGTTGTGGACCAGTCTTGCTTCGAGATTTATCCGGGACATGTCTCGGACCAAGACTGATCCAAGATTTATCCGAGACATTTATTTTTTTTATTTTCTTAATTTTTAATATTTATTTTTGAATGATCGATTTTCCTATCTCACTTAGTTTATCTATTTGCAGGATGCCTCATGTTTTCATAACATTCAGTGGAGAATGGAATGATAGTGAAAAAGATTATGTCGGCGGTGGTATGAAGGTATTGACAGTGGATAGTACAATCATGTACAGAGAATTTCTAGGTCACGTGTATAGATTGAGAAACATTAACTCCCTACAGTTTGATATTATAATTAGACGCATGTATCATTTTAAAACTAAAGTTTGTGTGATGGAAATAACTGATGACGATGACTTGCGTTTTTTTTACTGGTGAGGATGTATTTGAATTGCCTATATATATATATCTAATGTGCCAATGCAGGTACATGGGAATGAAACGTACATGCCTTCTTTCTCATATTATGTAGGCCAAAACGTGTCCTCGATTCCTATGTCTCATATTATTTGAATTGCCTGCTTGTATTCCCCCATTCCAGAGACCCACATATCCTATACCTTCTTTTCCTTCCTCATCATCGAACCCCTCTTCTTCCCGACAGCCACACCCCTCCTACGGGCATATAGGTCATGATGTAGAGGGTTTAACACCATTGGGGTCAGATGTTGTTCCATGAAATCTGGGAGATGACAGGGTGTGTGATTGAGATGTGCTGGGAGTATGGAATGATAACAAAGATGAAAGTGGTGAATCATATGACCCGTTGGCAGAGTCTGAAGAAGGACACTCTCAAGCAGAATATGGGAATGAAGAGCATGACGATGCGCTTGATGATGAGCTTGAGCCTGATGTGGAACAGGTGCACACTGAGATTCGCAGGGATGAAGATGCGGTCCGGCCACCGGGATGTAATGGTCTCACCGAACACGCTAATGATGAGAAATTGCAACTCATAGTACAGTCTTCTAGGACAAATGATGTTAATGAGGGCGATGTATTTGATAATAAGAAGAAGTTGAGTATGAAAATGCATTTAGTTGCAATGCGGAAGAATTTTCAGTTTAAAGTAAAAAAGTCGACGCTGGAGCTAGATATACTGCGGTGCGTTCATGCTGATTGCACGTGGAGACTTTGAGCTACGAAGCTAAAGGAATGCACTTTGTTCAAGATAAAAAATTATTGTGCAGCCCATACGTGCTATGGTGGGGCTTTAAAACATGATCATAGGCAAGCAAAAAGTTGGGTGGTAGGACATCTTGTGCAGGAGAAGTTCACAGACGTCTCCCGCACGTATAGACCGAAGGACATTATACAAGACATGAGGAAGGAGTATGGTGTCAAATTAAGTTATGATAGAGAATCGCATTCTAGTGAAAAAGCACTCCGGCTTATTAGAGGTAATCCAGCATCGTCATATGGTCTACTTCCAGCTTATGGTGAAGCTTTGAAAATCATGAACCCAGGTACTATTTTCGAATTAGAACTAGAAGGTGGCAAATATTTAAAATATGTATTTATGACATTGGGTCAATCGATTCCAGGTTTTCTGGGTTGTATTAAACCAGTGTTGGTTGTTGACGGGGCCCACATAAAGGAGAAGTTCAGAGGGGTATTGTTATCAGCTTCTGGTGTCGATGCGAATAACCAGATTTACCCGGTAGCATTTGCGATTGTCGACGGTGAGACGGTAGCATTATGGGTGTGGTTCATGACTCAAATAAAACATGCGCTCGCCGGAGTGGATAATTTGGTTTTTGTTTATGATATACATCAAACCATTTGTAAGGCAATCGACAAGGTATTTCCTGCTGCATTTCATTGCTTTTGTATATAGCATATCAAGGTTAACTTGAAAGCAAAATTTAAAGACGATGCGAAGGCAGTCGAGGAACTATTTTTAAAGACTGCAAAGGCGTATCGCAAGTCATACTTCAACTCGATCTGGGCCCAACTTCGTGCATACCCAGTTTACGGGAATATCTAGACGATATTGGGAAGGAGCGTTGGGCTTGTTGTTTCCAAACTCAATTGATGTACACACAGATGACTACAAATATTGCAGAGTCTGTAAATGCCCTCTTCACGCACGCCCGTAAGTTGCCGGTTACCGCCTTACTTGACCACATTAGAGGTAACTTACAGACTCGGTTCTATGATCGACGGACGCTTGCAGCTTCCCGATCAACCACATTGTCCGACTACGCAGAAAACATGTATGCCGAATATTCAGATAGTGCGCGGAGACACGTTGTAGACAATATTGACCAGTTCCATTTCCAGGTACGGGATGGCAACCTTGACGAGATTGTTGATTTGAACGCTATGACGTGTTGTTGTCGGGAGTTTGATTACTTTAAGATTCCATGCTCTCATGCTATTGCGGTGGCGACGATGCGAAATATAAATCCATACAGTCTGTGCGACGAGGCATATACGACGAACTCCTGGATATTGGCTTATGTAGAACCCATATTTCCAGTCGGACACGTCTCGACATGGAACAATTCCCCATAGTTTGTCAACATACCAGTGGAACCACCGAAGACTGTTCCAAGAGTTGGGAGGAGGAAGACGGCTAGGATTCCTTCCACGGGCGAGGTACGACAAACACGTAAATGTGGTCGCTGTGGTGCGTGGGGACATAATCGCAAAACTTGTAGTGAACCCCTTTTCACATTGTGAATGTATGCTTTTGTTGTTCATTTACGTTTAAACATGTATGAAGTGGATTTTAAAGAAATTGGTAAGGTAACTTGTACCTCACGAAACAAACCATGCATGCATTCATTTGCAACTCTATGTATTTTATTATTGTGGGGATTGGATTGTATTATTTTTGTGTGTTTCATGTATCATGCTTCAAGAATGAAATACGAATTTGAAAAGACAATATCGGAATTCCATAAATATTCGAAAAATGGGACGGCGCGCCCACATCTATACAGCGTACTGACGCCTAAAAAATACAATATTATCTTGGGTCAAAGTGCATACTGACGCCTAAAAAATACAATATTATCTTGGGTCAAAGTGTCCAGCTCTGACCCGATAACATTGTACTCGAAGAATCGTACACAGAAAATCTCGCAATCTGTGGCGTTACTCTGTTGGGGTGTGCACGTTATTAACAATTTTAAACTCATATCATTGTCATAAATTGAGCATGATATTTATTGACAATTTTATGCACGAGCTAAAGCGAGTTTCTCTATTTTCTTCTTTGTAAAATTTGCAATTATTTATGATAAGTTGTTTTGATATGCAGCTTAAAATTATGAAGAAGAAAATTGAGGTAATGAAGTATCTCAATTTAAGTTTGTCTTAATTTAGTAGTGGTTTGAGATCATGTTTTCACTATAGTTGAACATTACAGTCTTATTTTTATTAAATATATAAAATTATTCGTTATGAATATTTTTGTGAGCATTTCTATGTTCTCAAAATGAATAAATTGTACATTATATGGTGCATAATTGTCGTCTTATTTTTTTTTTTTTAAGTATTATGAGTATTATAGAAGGTGGAAAGTTGTGAATTTATATGAATGGTTAATTACATCTAATGTCAATTGACGATGAGATGTTGCTATTTAAGTTATTTAGCAAGCAGTGGAAAAATATCTTCTTAGTGAAGTTTATTGTCATGATTTATATGAAATTAAATTAATTATTGGTAGAATAATTAATTATGGTTATAATCATGTAAAATTCAATTCTCTTAACTGCCTTCTTGGTCAAAAATATATAAGTAGAAATTGATAGACTTACCTGAGAAATGAAGCTGTGAAACAGTTGCTCAATGGTGAAGTTATTTCTCTAGAGTGTGTGATGTACTGTGAAAATCTATAGCCCTTTATTTAAGTGGTCTGTATAGACTTGATGGATAATACACTCATGTAGTGATGTAATGTGAGAATCCATAGCCTTTTATTTGGGTGGTCTGTATAGACTTGATGGATAATACACTTATCTATGTGATGTATTGCGAAATCCATAGCCCTTTATTTGGGTGGCTGTATAGACTTGATGGATAATACATTTATGTTGTGATGTAGTGTGAGAGTCAATAGCAATTTATTTGGGTGGTTTGTATGGACTTGATGGATGATGTACGAAGTCTTCATAGCTCAAATTTTGAGTGGTTTATCTATGATAGACTTGATGAACCAATAACGTGATTGTGAAGGTGAGCCGCCTTCTATGAAAGAGTTAAAATGTATCTTCTAGAGCTTTCACTATGAACCAAGGTTTTATGTCCATGGCCATTAATAGCACTTGATTTATATCGTGGAATCAAAAAACAAGGAATAAAATGTGTTGTAGGGGTCTCAATCATACTTACTGAAAGTTCAAGAGACAACTTACTTTCATTATTTAGGTTGTTGCCTCACTTCACTATGCATTAATTCAAATCGTAAGATATTAATCCTTAAGTTTAATTTCTTTCATTGCTCAGAAAATGTATTTTTTAGAGAACTAGTTAGTCATTCGTGGGGGTTGTTGGGAATGACTAATTTGTCCTTAAAAAACTTACTCTTCTAGCTATTTTAAAATTGATATTTTTAGAGTATGCTATTTTCAACTTTACTATTTTTTAAACCATAAACAATAGCATACTGTTTCTATATAAATAAAAGATTGTTTTTGTTTTAGGATATAGAAAGAAAACTTTTCTGAACACGTTTATCGATTCCATTTGGTCCGGACGAGTGCACGCCTGAGTTTGAAGTTGTGTTAACCTTGGGGAGCAATCGGTAATTGTACAACATAACATCGTGGTCGTACCGAAATCGCTTTCAAGGCAGTGGCTTCGTCCACGGCACAGCAATCTTTTTATTTAATCTTACTATTTTTCCAACAGATTGTACATGTAAGAAGTTTGAATCTATGGGCATCTTATGTTTCCACACTTAAAGGCCATTTGTTTCATGGGAATCTGAGATTCCCGTTGGACGAACATCTCGATTCCCACATTTGTTTTGCTAGAACGTAGGATACTCAGAAAATCTTGAGATGCCCACGTATCCTAGGAGGCATCTTATGAGTTGTGGATGCCCTTTTGAAACACGGATTTTCAAGATTCCCGTGTCGAGGGCATCCACCTTTTACATGCTTGCCATTTATATTTTTCTCCATATACTTTCTTTCATCAAATTTTTTAACTTTTCCTCAAAAAAATTATTTAGTATTTATTTTTAAGTTTATAATTAAAATAAATATGTGCTCATCATCTAAGTATATTTGTACATTAGATTTACATGAAAAATAAATTGCAATTAAATTATGTAATATCTCCATTTATTTTTAATATTTTGAAGGAATTACATTATTAATAATATCTATGATCATAAATATATAATTTTAAATCAACATTTTTTTACGACCAATATACATGTGATATATATATATATATATATATATATATATATATATATATATATAAATTATGAAGACTTGTGATGTTGTTCTTAAAAAGAAGTATAATGTGATGATAAAATAAATAAATTTCACACAAGATAGCATAAATTATATGATTGTGTTTTTGGTAAACTATTAAAGTTAGAAAATGAAATTTAGATTAAGTAAATATGAATTAATTTGTTCTATAAAATAACATATAAAAAATATTAAATTAATTCAAATAAATCAATTATATTAAATGAATTGATAAATAATATAAATATTCGTAAGGGCATTTTTGGAACATTCTACAAATTCAACACATTCCCAAGAATAAATCCGGCAAAACAAACGTGACTATTCAAATATTCCGGGATACCCTTATTAATTTTCCTATGAAACAAACATGGTTATCTGAAAAAGTTGGACATCTAAAATTCCAAGCATCTATAGATATCGGACATCTACTATCCTCGAAAAACAAACGGCCTCTTAAGAAATCTAAATTTGAACAATACTTTTTCTATTCCTCCTTGGCATATTTTAAGGAGATGGACAAAATATGCAAATGATGGATTAGGGAGCAAGAATGATGATGAAGAAGAAGTTAACAAATCAACAGTAGGAAATCTAAGATGAACAATGTTATGTAGAAAGCCCATTCATTTTGCAATTAAAGGTGTCTTATCATACGAGACGGTTAAAATCGCGGAATAAACTTTGGTAAAGGCTGGAAAAGTATCGAAATAGTACAAAATCGGGTTTTAATGACAGGCATTGTCTGTCATTGAAGGAAAAACTTTTTATGTCTAGTGGGAATCAAGGTCAGGCATGGCCCGTCATTGTAGGTGACCACCGTTATTGCCCACAATGACAATCACATATATTGTTAGTTGTGGCCCGACATCAATTCCAGTGTTATTGTAGCCTACTATGTCAGTCGACTGACATCTATTCAATCCTACAATGACGGTCATTAAGCGTCTGTCATTAAACATTCACTTTTAATGATTGGCAATGCCCGTCATTGTTTGTTGAATAGCTGGATAAAAAAATAATATTGTTCGTTGCACACTAGCTAACCAACAATATTCTTTTTCTTCTACAAAAAAAAACAATATTTTTCTCAACCTACAAAAAAATGAAAATAGTAATTTATTTGTTGCAAACTAGCTAACTCACCAATCGAAAGGCTAAAAATAAATGTTCTAGGAAAAATAATTTACAAGTTTCATCCTCCAATATTCCCATAGAATGACAAACTACAAAAAGTTTGTGTCTTAAACAAACCTAGGTACAAAATAAAATCACAATAGTATTGTGTCTGTTTCAAAACATACTCAACATGTCGATTCCATTCTAAAAATTTATATATGTACACATAATACACTTTCATATATCTATAAATCTACCGATTCTATTCGAACTTTGTCAATTTCTTCTTGTTGATATGCATTGTTCGTGTTAAACTACAAAGAGTGTTTACGTGCATTCAAGAAATTTGCTGACATGATGACCCAAATTGCTTTCGTGCCAAGTAAGATCATCTTGCAATGAACTTCTGTCAATCCTAAGAGAAGCATATATTCTAAAGGAAAATAAAAGTGAAAGAGAAACCACCTTGCAAAGAAAAGTTTTTAAGCATATTATTTAAGGATGCTTCATCGTAACTTTATTACTTAAGAGAAAATATGAAGGGATCCCTCTTCCATGCATCTAACTACAAACAAAACACCCACAAGTAACCTCTTAAAATCTTAATCAAGAAGAGTGAGGATAACTTTAAGTTATTTGCTACTATTGTCACAATACTATAAGGATATGAGCTTAGTTTAACAAAAGCATGCTATTCACTTCTTCCATGAAGTAGTGATTCTCATCTCAATATGAAAATATGAAAATATGAGTTAATTGATCAACGACAACGACATCGCCACACTGCAAATAAAAACTAGAGACAATGAGTTAGATTAGTTCAACATTGATTTGATCACATTAATACTACCAACCCTAAAAAAGGTTGTAATAGAGGGAGGAAAGACATATGAAATTACAATGAGCAAAGACATAAACCATGTAAGTTAAAATTCGAGAAAGTAAACTAGTGTAGTTACTGCAAAACCTTTAGTTTCGATTGCCATCTAACTCAACATAATGTACAAGAATATGAAAATTAGTCTTATATGTCCATATAAAAAAATAATAACAAATTTTGGATTACTCTATCCCACCTCCGGAATAGTGATCATGGTTATCTCAGAGAAAGAAAGTCTAACTCATGACAAAGTTTTAAAGAATGAGCATGTGAAAAGGAAAAACCAAAATATAATCCAATAACATCAATAGTCAAGTCTTATTGAAGAACTAACTGTGATTCCTCAACATAAGCGCCGAAAATTTTACAGCAAAATTTTAAAACCTTAAAATAAAGAAAATCGAGTCATGTATACTAAAACCAATATATTAGAATAAGTAACTAAAATTTCTGTTAAATGCTATGAAAATTTAATGATAAGGACTATAAGAAACTTTTATGAAAGTTCATACAATAAATTATTTTAAGGTATACGGAATGAAGCAAAGTAGATATGATGGTTCTATGGACCAAAAGAGATTTACACTTTGAAGACCAAGATAATGCACACATTTATTTATCTTGGATGGCTCCCTAAACCATTTAAGTTTTTGTATGAAACTCATCATACATAAGAATTAGGCGGAGAACAACAGTAATAGTGTGAGTAGCCAACCATTTTTTTTTTCTTTTTCGCAAAGGTGAGTACCCAACCTTATCAGAGAAATGTAAAATTAAAATTTATTCCTAGTCATAATTGTTGTGTTGTAATTTCATAATTATCTAAAGGGAAAGATGGGCTATGTTAAATTATATTATTATCTTTTAATTTCTTATTGTATTTAGATTTTAATAGGTTAGGTTTCCTTGTTGTAATAGGTAACTGTTTTCTTATCCTAATTAACTTTCTTTTCTTTTCTTCTCTGCAGTTCCTATTTATAGTCTTGTATCAATTCTTTGTAAGCAAGTTAGATTTATTTTATTTTTCTTATCAATTAACACGATATCAGAGCCTTGAGGCTTTTTTTTTAGTTGGCTTCCATTGTCGATCGATTTCTTGTTAATTTTGGGACCAATAGACTATTTTCTTCTTCTTCTTGTCCGTGGGTTTCTTCCACCATTATCTGTTCAGACCCGTTTTTCTTCTTGTTCGTGGTTTCTTCTGCTGCCGCTATTCAGACGTCACAGCTGTTGTTCAGATGTTGTCGCCGCAACTGTTCGAGGTTTAAATCGCCCCTATTCAGATGCCGAGTTCGTTGTCCATCTTTTCTTACAGCGTCGTCGCAGCCATTCGAGGACATCACCTTCGTATTCGCTGTGAGTTGTTTCGTAGTCGGATTTTTGGTTTGTGGTCGTCGAATTCTTGGTGGATTTCTATTCGTGTGGCTGCTAGGGTTTCAAAGTTAAAACTAAATATTATTGGTTCAATTCAAAGCGTTTCGAGTTTTGCCCAATTCATCTTTTAGTTCAGTTCAGTTTTAATTGGTCTGATTCAAGTTTTTAGCTAAGCTCGGTTTGGTTTTGTCTGGTTCGGTTCAACTCCGTAAAATCCGATTCGATATGGTTCATCTTGATCCGGTTCGATACAGCTTGACCCGGTTCAGTACATTTTCATTATAAATCTTTTGCCGTTTTAATTCATACTTAAAACATCAGTTTTGTGCATGGATCTTCATTTCTGAGTTGCTATTTAGTCTCTTTATTCACATCAATGTCACAATCAACCAAAATTACTACAAAGTTGGACAAATATGATAAAAAATCTAAGGAGTTTTTTAGAAACTTTGAACAATTATCCTAGTCAAGGTACATGTTTGGCAACTTTGACAAGTACAACTTCTCAATCTAAACGGTGTACCTGAATCATTGGTTCTCGTACAACTGATCATATGACGAATAGTAGCTATCATTTTATCTCTTATAGTATTTGCTTGAGTAATAAGAAAATTTCTATAGCAGATGGGTGCCAAATATTTTTGTTTGAGTGTGATTGTTCATCTGACCGACTATGTGGCATGACTCGTGAGGGACTGATGGTCAAAGGATTTAAGAGTTGTGTGTCGTCCCATGTTTGAGCATCTGTTT
The DNA here is from genome assembly GCF_013281855.1 of Momordica charantia. Lineage (NCBI taxonomy): Eukaryota > Viridiplantae > Streptophyta > Magnoliopsida > Cucurbitales > Cucurbitaceae > Momordica > Momordica charantia. The sequence goes on from NW_028275160.1 coordinate 14,840,684, forward strand.
TGGGAGAGAAGTCCTAACAAGATTAATAATCTTGATTAGTCCATGTAATCTTAGTTCATAAGTACTTATATCGGACAATGTCGGATAAAAAAAACACGGAAGTTTTAATGTCGAAACAAAAACACAGAGGAAACAATGTCGGAAAATGTAAGAAGAAAGCTAAAATTAGATTTGATTTTTTTTTAAGTTTCGATGTTAGGCGTTGCCCGTCATTGTAAGTCTACTTTTAATGTTAGGCTGGTCCCAATACTAAAAGTGACCAATTTTAACCCTAACTTAAATTTTCACCCCATAAAATTTTACATTCCCAAAATTTCTACATCTCACCCCTTTGCTGCACGAACTCTCCATTGTTGTGCGCAGCTCCATTGCCGTGGGAAGCGAGCGAGCAAGGATCTAGGAATAGAGGGACGATCCACGGTTAGTGAGGCTCGATTTGGCGACTACGAGCGACGGACAGACGGTAGGGTTCTTGCAAATGAAGTTGGTTAGTTTGATGCTTTATTCTTAAGAAATGATAGTTCTATTAGTTCTATTTCCATTCAATCCTCTCTTGTTCCTTTATGTCTTACACTCCCTCTCCATGTATTTGTTGGTTTAATACTTTGATTCATAGTGTTATTGGGGCAGCTAAGCTAGGATTTTATCTCTTTTATCTAATTAATCAATACGCTAATCTCCCTCAACTTCCTCCCACTTTATGGGACTAAAACAAGATTTTGGGGAAATAATGGAGATTGAATCTCGATTTGGTGGGAGAATATCGTGTGTTAATACCAAAACCAAAACCAAAAGGGTAGGTTGGGTTTTCTTGGAAAGCAAGTGGAGATGAGATTTGGCATGCCCTTACTGGTTGATTCTCCATCTCTATCTCTCTTATTTTTCCTCGATTTTTGGGTGATTCATTTTAGTATTATTATTAGAGGTTAAACTTGTTATTACTATTACCTAAATAGGTTAATCTGTTATGTTATGTATTCAGTTATGCTCACATTGTGTTTAGTGAGTTTAGTCTTTTGTATATATATATAGACCTTTGATGTATTATTTTATCAAGTTAATGAGAATACGTCATATTTCTCATTACTAAAATGGTATCAAATAGATTTTTACTGTGCGCCATTTTTTTGACATTTTCTTTGTTTTTTGCGCCTTTCTTTTTTGCGATTCTTCTTGGTCTCCATAGCCTCGGATGTTCCCACCGACTCTCCTTCAAATTCACCGGAATTTTCTTTCATTACACCTCAATCTATTTCTAAGGCTGCTACAAATTCGTATTATATCCATTATACAGATAATACTCGATTGGTTCTAGTGAATCAAGTTCTGACAGAGGAAAAGTATACATCATGGGGCCGATCTATGATAATCGCATTATTAGTCAAAAACAAATTAGGTTTTATTGACGGATCTATTGAGCGTCCCACCGGTGATCTTCTACTGGCATGGATTCACAATAACCATGTGGTTATTGCATGGATCTTGTATTCCGTTTCGAAGGATATTTCTGCAAGCATCATGTTTTCAGAATCTGCTAGGGATATTTGCCTCGATCTTAAGGAGAGATTGTAGAAGAGCAATGTTCCACGAATATTTCAACTCAAACGTGATCTGGCTACTATAATTCAGGAGCAGCAATCGGTGAGTCTATACTTCACCAAATTGAAGATTGCTTGGGATGAATTGTATCAATTTCGTCCCATTTGCACTTGTACTTACACATGTGGTGGTGCTAAGTCTGCTTCTGAGTTTCTACAACTAGAATACATTATCAATTTGCTCATGGGACTCAATGAGTTCTACGCTTCAACTCGAGCAGAGTTATTATTGATGGATCCCCCGCCTTCCGTCAATAAAGCTTTATCATTAGTTCGACAGGAGGAGCAGCAAAGATCGATTGGCACCTTTACTATGATTCCTACTGCTTCTTTCTTTCCACTGGTTGCTCAACACTCTGCATCTAAACCACCTTCGAAAGCCACTAATTATGTGACGAATCAGAAGGTACGCAAAGACAATCCAGTTGTTCTCACTATGGACTCATTGGTTACACTACTGATCGATGCTACAAGTTACATGGATATCCGATTGGCTATCGAAGTGGTCATCGGTCTTCATCTGGATCTCAGAATCCTGGTGCTTCGAAGTCTTTTGAATCCTCTGCCCTAGCCGTTTCACATGAAAATTATGATGTTGTTATCCATGATTACGCTTGTTTACATGCGTAAAAAGAAGGTTTTAGATGCTGTTTTTACTATGTTTCAGCTTTGTTTCGGATTTTTCTCGGTCGTTTGAGTTCCAATTCATGCAAAATTCATATATTATGGTTTGTGGTTGACTTATATTATATTTATGACATTTTAGGACCATTTGGGAGTGGAAATTAATCAAAAGAAGCAAAAAGATGAAAAAACATCATGGGAGGCGCCAGGCGCCTGGGAAACCTGCAGAAAAACAGTTTTTCTTCCAACTTTGCCCTTAATGAAACGCGTCTTCCAATGCGTTTTGGTGGTTCCAACCGATGCATACGTGTAGAAGAAGTGTTCCACTATCAGTTTGAACACGATTTGGTCAGTCAAAAGAGTTGGAAATGGGTGATTCACCATCGTTTTAGGACCTACCGAACCAAGTCTGCACAGCTATAGATTCCAGCAACTTCTCCACCAAATTCTTCAAGCCTTGCTTCCTTCTCTTGATCATTTTTAGTGTTTCTTTGTTGCTTTCTAAGTACTTTTGAGTTGCTTTCATTAGTTGCTTTTGGTTTTTAAATCCCGAGTACTTTACATTCCTTTATTGAGCTTTGTTTTGTTTCCATTTGTACTTAGTTATTTTCTACTTATTCAAATATATAAAAATCCAGCACTTTGCTTATCTTCCCTTTGCCTTTACTTTATTTTTAGTTAAGAGAGTTGTGTTTTTGGAGGAAAGAGCACGTGACACTCCCCCTTGCTTGAAAGAGAAGGGCGAAGCTCTCAATCCCGATAAAAACTCTCCGTTAGTTAACTTTTGTTTTTCACACATGCATTCCACATTCAACCATTTTACTTGCTGTATTTTCTTCAATATGTCTTTCTAAATTCCCATCTCTAGCCCGGTTATGGATAGTTAGCCTTTTATTTCTAATAAGGGTTGCTAAGAAGTAGTGTTTTTGCTTTCCATTCATTGCTCAACATGTTTTCCCAAAAAGTTAGGATTTAGAGAAGGCCACTGTAAGTCTTAACAAGTCAATACTGAAAAGGTTGCTTATTTGCATTGTTGAGTGGTTAAACCGAGAAGAGGAGCGCCTTAGACATAAGGGTTCCGCTTAAGTAGCCTAGACATAGGACCTTAACCCGAGGTTGCGACTATTTCCATCCTAAAACTAAGATATCTCTCGTAATAGACATATTATGGAATGTCTTAGGACTTTGAACTTACTTAGACATAAGTCAAGTGAGAAGCGTAGTCGTTGGTTTCTAAAGTAAAATGCATATTGTCCTTTGCATGTCCTTGATTCTTTGTTGGCTAACTTGAAGTAATTCGGGCTAGGTTTTATCATTATAAGTCCAAATCCCAAATCCAAAACCATTATTTGTGACCACTTCCCATTTACAAGAATCACTCATTTCAACATTCACTATTCTTTAAAACTTTAGAGTTTGGAAATTATTTAGAAGTCCTTGAGGATCGATACTTGGATACTCCATCCATTTTATATTACTCTGACAGGTGTGCGCTTGCATCTATATAATTGTTACCACGCTTAGTGCGTGCGTTCAGCAACAACCAGTCAAGTTTTTGGCACCGTTGCCGGGGACTTTAGTTTTAAAATTATTTTCAAATTCTTTTAGTTTTTATTTTTGTGAATTGTTGTTGGGTGTAATTTCCATCCACCGTTTCTGTTCTATATTTTTGGTCGTTTATCTCACAAGGGTAAGTTAAAGTGCATGAGCACAAGATCTTTTCTTCTACCCCTTGACCCTGAGATTGAGCGGACCCTTCGAAAAACTCGAAAGGAGCAAAGACTTCGAAAACAACTAGAAAAGCAAAAAGAGAGAGAAGGTGAAATCAGTCCTGAAAGTGAGGTAGAGAGTACAAGCACATCAATGGCAGATATTCCACCTCGTGATCCGGTTGATCCACCTGCTGTTAACGGTAATATGAGGGATCATGCAAGAAATGGTGAATTCAACCATATCCAAATGGCGGACAACAGAGACGTGGCAATGCGAGAATATGCCGCCACGGCTTTTCAGAACTTTGATTCAGGGATAGTCAACCCTATTCCAGCCCACGCAAACTTTGAGCTTAAACTAATGATGTTCCAAATGTTGCAGACAATTGGACATTTTGGAGGGCAGGAACATGAGGATCCACATGATCATCTGAAATAATTCATTCAAATTGCAAATGCATTTCGATTACCTGGTATAACAGACGATGCTCTTAGACTAACACTTTTTCCATTTTCTTTGAAGGACCAAGCTAGAGCATGGCTCAATGCATTTCCACCGGGATCCATCACCACATGGGGGTCGTTAGTGGAGAAGTTCTTAACAAAATTCTTCCCACCTACTAGCCACGCTGATATCAGAGAGGAGATCATCTCCTTTAGACAGTATGATCGTGAACCTGTTCACGAGGCGTGGGAGAGATTTAAAGAATTAATCAGGAAATGTCCGAACCATGGCTTGCCGGCATGCATCCAGATAGAACATTTCTTCAGAGGTTTAGATCATCCTACTAAGATGATGCTAAACAATGCTGCCAACGGAGCCTTTACAAAGAAGACATTCAACGAGATAGTCGACATCCTAAATGACTTAGCTTCACACAACGAACTATGGTGTTCGCAAAGATATAGGGCAGCACCAAAGAAGCAAGATCCAGCTGGAGTTTTGGCTCTTGACATTGCGACCTCGATGCAAAAGAGATGGTTACAATGAACCAGAGGCTGAAAGAGATGGCATTGGGAATAAAAAATCCATTAGCCACGCCGATACAACCTGTGCGGTCGGATTATTGCACTCCTGCCCCTGTTTGCCAAGTCAACGATCTCATTTGTTCATTTTGCAGTGAAAACCATATTTATGATAATTGTCCACATAACCCTGCTTCCGTTTTTTATGTAGGACATGGGAACAATAGGAACTTTAACCCATATTCGAACACCTACAACCCAGGTTGGAGGCACCACCCTAATTTCTCATGGAGTGGTCAAGGAGGTTCGAGCGGTTTTAATCAAGGGCAGAGCCAGCAGAACAAGCAGCCCTATGTTCCACCTACACAGTAATACATCCCGCCACCGCAACAATAGTACAATCAGAGAACACAGACTCCACCAGTTCAAAATAACAGCTCAAATATTGAGAATATGACGAATGAGTACATGGCCCGAACCGACGCAGTGATATAATCCCAAGCGGCATCAATGAGGAATTTCGAGACCCAATTGGGACAGCTCACCAATGAATTGAAGAATAGACCACAAGGTTCTTTTCCAGGCCATACTGAATTACCAAAACGAGAAGGGAAAGAACAATGCAAAGCTATCACCCTTAGGAGTGGACTCGCATATGATGGACCAACAATGCCAACAACAGATGTACAGATTCCGTCCACTGAACCAACTGTAAAGATACCAGAAAATCCAACAACACCAGAAAAAGAAAATACTAGAAAAGGTAATGAGGACACCCCGAGTGTTCTTCCATAGGTACAACCTTCTTTTACCCCTACTCCCCCGTTTCCACAAAGATTAGTTAAGAAAAATAATGATTCCCAGTTTAGAAAATTTTTAGATATTTTAAAACAATTGCATATAAATATACCATTAGTAGATGCTCTAGAACAGATGTCAAATTATGCTAAGTTTTTGAAAGATATAGTTTCTAGGAAGAAAAAAATAGGAGAGCATGAACTGGTAGCCATGACAAAATGTAGTAGTGAAGCTGTAGGCAGCCCGCTACCCATGAAGTGTAACGATCCTGGCAGTTTTACCATTCCATGTTCCATAGGAGAAAAAAACTTAGGTAGGGCATTATGTGATCTAGGCGCTAGCATTAATCTTATGCCATTATCAGTTTTCAAATCTTTAGGCATAGGAGAAGCTAGACCTACTACGGTTACCCTCCAACTAGAAGATAGATCTATCATAAGACTTGAGGGAAAGATAGAAGATGTTTTAGTCCAGGTGGACAAATTCATTTTCCCTGCGGACTTTATCATTCTAGATTGCGAGGCAGACTTAGACGTTCCCATTATTTTGGGAAGACCATTTCTAGCCACTGGGGATACAGTTTTTAATGTGAGGAAGGGAGAAATTACAATGAGGGTAAATAATGAAGAAGTTAAATTTAACGTTCTAGACGCCCTGAAATTACCAGGAGACTTTGAAGAATGCTCTGCTATAAATAGCTTGAATCCTGTTATGTTTGATGAGTTTTATGACTTATTAGTTACAGAGATTGAAGAAGAGCTTGATAAGATAGCAGAAGGACCAGAAGATGTGATTAATCCTGTTGAAAAAATACAAAAAGAAGAATGCAAGTCGTTACTTCCGTCCATAGTGGAACCACCGACGTTGGAGCAGAAGCCATTGCTGTCGCATTTGAAAGATGCGTATCTAGGGGATAACGACACTTTACCAGTTATTATAGCCTCCAATTTATCACCTGCTAATGAATATTATTTATTGCAGATTTTGGAGAAACACAAAAAGGCCATTGGATGGACGATAGCAGATATCCGAGGGATAAGCCCGGCCTTTTGCATGCACAAAATTTTATTGGAGGAAGATGCTAAGAACTCTATTGAGAGTCAAAGGCGGTTGAACCCGAAGATCAAAGAGGTTGTAAGGAAAGAAATTCTTAAATGGCTTGACGCCGGTGTTATATACCCAATATCCGACAGCAGCTGGGTAAGCCCAGTACAGTGTGTACCAAAGAAAGGGGGTATAACCGTGGTGGCCAATGAGGAGAATGAGCTCATCTCAACCCGAACTGTGAGCGGGTGGAGATTTTGCATTGACTATCGCAAACTCAACAAGGTAACAAAGAAAGACCATTTTCCTCTCCCGTTTATTGACCAGATGCTCGACCGTCTGGCAGGTAAGGATTTCTATTGTTTTTTAAATGGATATTCGGGTTATAATCAAATTACTATTGCTTCAGAAGACCAAGAGAAGACAACATTTACGTGTCCGTATGGTACGTTCGCTTTTAGGCGAATGCCCTTTGGACTATGCAATGCACCCGCGACTTTTCAGAGGTGTATGATGGCCATCTTCTCTGACATGGTAGAAAATATTCTAGAAGTTTTTATGGATGACTTTTCTGTTTTTGGAAATTCTTTTGACGCATGTTTAGTTAATTTGGAGAGAGTATTGGAGAGATGTGAACAAACAGACCGAGTCCTAAATTGGGAGAAGTGTCATTTCATGGTACAAGAGGGTATTGTTTTGGGTCACAAAATTTCCAAGCAAGGAATAGAGGTAGACCACGCTAAGATAGACATCATTTCAAAGCTACCTCCTCCTACAAATGTCAAAGGGATTAGAAGTTTTTTAGGGCATGGGGGATTGTACCGCCGCTTTATAAAAGACTTTGCTAAAATTTCTAAACCCTTGTGTCAATTGCTAGAACATGATAGACCATTTGTTTTTTATGATGACTGTTTAAAATCATTTGAAATGTTGAAAGTTGCTCTAAGTTCAGCTCCTATAATTATCGAACCTAATTGGGATTTACCTTTTGAGCTCATGTGTGATGCCAGTGATTATGCAATAGGAGCTATGTTAGGACAACGTAAAAACAAGATCTTGCATCCTGTGTATTATGCTAGTAAGACTCTGACCGGTGCACAACTCAATTACACTACTACTGAAAAGGAACTGTTAGCAGTTGTGTTCGCCTTTGATAAGTTTAGGTCTTACATGATAGGCACAAAAGTCATTGTTTTTACTGACCATTCTGCTTTAAAATATTTATTTGCTAAAAACGATGCGAAGCCACGTTTGATACGGTGGATTTTGTTACTTCAAGAGTTTGATATTGAAGTTAGGGACAGGAAGGGTATTGAAAACCAAGTTGCTGATCACCTGTCTAGATTGGAATCCCCGCTCTGTGACGATGGAACTGTTGTACGTGAACAGTTTATTGACGAGCAACTCTTGCGAGTTGATTCAGTTCCGTGGTATGCCGATATAGCAAATTATTTGGTAAGTCGAATAGTTCCTTATGAGTTCAACAAGCAACAGGTAAAGAAATTTCTAAATGAAGTTCGATTTTATCGTTGGGATGAGCCTTTTTTATATAAGCTAGGACCTGACAATATCTTACGCAGGTGTATCGCAGAAGAAGAGCACGAGGCGATATTAGACGCTTGTCATATGTCTCCATATGGAGGACATTTTGCAGGACACAAAACCGCAGCTAAAGTTTTGCAAAGTGGGTTCTTTTGGCCCACTCTGTTCAAAGATGCACATAAGTTTGCCCAGGTTTGTGACAAATGCCAACGGACAGGTAATATATCTAAACGCCACGAAATGCCTCAAACCCCGATCCTGGAGATTGAAATATTTGATGTGTGGGGTATAGATTTTATGGGTCCATTTCCATCTTCTAATGGTAAGCTTTATATATTGTTAGCAGTAGATTATGTTTCGAAATGGATAGAAGCCATTGCAACTGCTACCAATGATTCCAAAGTTGTCATTCGTTTTCTGCAAAAGCACATTTTTACGCGTTATGGAACCCCGCGTTGTCTGATAAGCGATGGGGGGGCTCATTTTGTGAATAGGTCTATGCAAAAGTTGCTGACTAAATACAATGTGCGTCATAGGGTTGCAACAGCATATCATCCTCAGTCGAATGGGTTAGCCAAAATATCTAATAGGGAGATAAAAAACATTTTAGAAAAAACTGTAAATCTTAACCGTAGGGATTGGTCTTTTAAGCTTGATGATTCACTTTGGGCATATAGGACAGCATTTAAGACTCCCCTCGGCATGTCCCCCTATAGGCTAGTTTTTGGAAAAGCATGTCATTTGCCTCTTGAGCTAGAATATAAAGCATTTTGTGCTACTAAGAAATTAAATTTTGATTTGTCGGCTGCAGGTGAAGCGAGGAAGTTACAATTGTTGGAATTAGAAGAACACAGGCACTTTTATTATGAGAATGCTAAGTTGTTTAAGGAAAAAACTAAACAGTGGCATGATAGGCGTCCTCGGCCGAACAATCTACAACAAGGTGATCTGGTTCTGTTATTCAATTCTAGGTTGAAACTTTTTCCTGGGAAACTTAAGTCTAGATGGTCTGGTCCCTTTCAAATTTTTAAAGTCTACCCATATGGGTCAGTGGATCTAGTTGACTCTAAGGGAAATATTTTTAAAGTAAATGGGCAGAGACTTAAGCCGTATTTTGGAGAACCAGTGGATAGAGAAAAAACCTCTATTCAACTTTCAGGTCAATAAATTTTTGCGAAAAATGTTTTTTCCTTCTTATCCGTTTTTAAAGAACAAAAGTAAAGGAAGGAAGTCTTTGTATCTTGTATTTTCTCTTTGTTTAATTATAAAGTTTTTCTTATTAAGAGAATGTTTTTGAAAACGTTGAAAAAACAAAAAGAAAGAAAAAAAAACGTTGAAAAAAAAAAAGAATTACGCAGGCGCCTGGCGCCTGCCCTTTGCGAAAAATAAAAATCACGCAGGCGCCTGGCGCCTGCTCTGTTTTTCAGAAGTTCGAAAATATTTTCTATCACGGTTTGGGTTTTAATTTTCGATAATATGGGCTTTATTTTGGGTCAAACATTAATCCTCTATGATTTAACTTTAAAAACTTCTCTTCAAACTCAAATTTTGTTTCCCTAATCCTATTTTGTATTCAAATTTGTTTTCTTTTCCTTTTAGGGTTAGGAAACTTAGTTGAACTTAAATGTCAATCCCTTTCCATTTAGGATTTAGTTTGGGGAAAGCTTAAATAGACCCATTGCCTAAGCTTTACAACTCCACCAAAACCCACACAACTTTCTTCTTCCCCTTGTTTTTCCGGAAAAACTCACTCCCTTCATCACCTTTGTTTTCGATTTTCAGCTACCACCAAAAAGAAGAAGAAATTTCCAGCATTTGCTCACATCTATGGCTTCTTCTTCTCAACATACTTCACTTCATACCTCTTCTACTCAAGCTCCAAATGCCACAAGCATTCCCTTTCCACCATTGGAGAACTTCCAACACCACATGGTTTCAGATTCTAGGCTAGCTGCTGTTAGGGGAGGAAACCCGCTTCAAACATTTGAATGTCCTCCATCCGAAGCTCCTACACAACATCCTATAATGAGCCCACATGGTTATGTTAATTTTCAGCAACTACCCACCTTTAATATACCTCAAAACAGTGAGTTTAGGGCTGAAAATCCTCAACAACTTCCTCCAATAATCAATCCGGGTATGTACCAACCGTTTATGTTTAACCCGGTTTCTTTCTATCATCTCTTGTCTCAAATGCAAACTCCAGCTAGTGTTCATCCTTATGGAATGCCAAACCCATCTACTCTATTTCCTAGCCTTCCACCTTGTTATGGATTGGGTCATTGGGTACCTCCACATAATTATGGGATGACTTCACCTAGGGTTCCCCCACCACCTCAACTTTCATTCCTAGAAAGAGGACCTCAAGCACCCCAATTGAACCCTAACATATTGAGTACCTTCAACATGGGACAACTAAAACCCTTAGAGCCTCCTAGGATGCCAACCCCAACCAATATGCCAATGGATGCAGGAGATGAGCATGGAGGAGAGCAAGAAAAGAGCCATAGCCATAGGCTAGAGCCCGGGGTGTTGATAGGGCAAAAGAGGAAGGGCAAAGAGGTGATGATAGACCCAGAAATTGAGGAAGATGGGAGTAGTAGGCGTCTGACGCCTAAGGATTCGTCTATGGAGAACAGGGATGAGGAGCAGTTTTATTCATCTCCATTGATTATTACACCGGGAGATGGTTTCTACTGGTTTCCCGAGGCAATTGTTCAAATATGCCGGAAACAGAGGATACCGACAACGAAGTGGTGAGAACAGATACTCAGGAACCTTCCCCATTGGATACACCTACAGAAGGAGCGTTTTGTAGTCACCAAGAGTTGCCTACTGGGGCAACTGGATCTACTCCGTTGGCAACGGATGAGTATGTCACACCGATGGCCACTCTACCAGGGGTAAGGGATGCTCACACTATTCCTTCTACTACAGTTAACCCGCTTGGGTGTGATACAGGTAGATCTAAGGTTGGGGAGAATAGTACTCAAGAACCTACCAGTGAAGAAGATCCTGAGGACACGCAGACGATAAGGGAAATGTTTCAATATAAGAGGCGGGAGAAAAAGAGTTCAAAACGTCGTGCAGTTCAGGCTAAGAAGCCGACAGTGCCCATGAATGAACCTAAACGAGAGCTGCGAAAGCTAAAGCAGCTGAAGCTAAGAAGAAGGTAGTGGCACCTGAGGACTAAAGTCGTGCAGTTCAGGTTGGGGAGAATAGTACTCAAGAACCTACCAGTGAAGAAGATCCTGAGGACACGCAGACGATAAGGGAAATGTTTCAATATAAGAGGCGGGAGAAAAAGAGTTCAAAACGTCGTGCAGTTCAGGCTAAGAAGCCGACAGTGCCCATGAATGAACCTAAACGAGAGCTGCGAAAGCTAAAGCAGCTGAAGCTAAGAAGAAGGTAGTGGCACCTGGGCCAGTTGATACAATTGAACTGGACTTGTCTGAGGGAGAGGAGGTCGAGACGAAATGGAACGCGGCAAATTTAGCCACTCGAACTTCATTAATGAAATCCCATAAGATTATGACAGAATTGAGATTCGATCTCACTCTAGAAGATGTGCATGATGATTGGAGGGAGACCGCTAGAGACAAAGAGTGGAGACCACTCATTCAGCCCATACAATGTGAGGCTTTGGAGTTAGTCAGAGAGTTCTATGCTGCTGTCCATCCCCAATCACATATAGCCATAGTGCGCGGGAAGGAAATACGGTTTGATGCCACTCAGATCAACTACACCTTCAACATTAAGAATATCAGAGATGTTGTGGGCAATAAGATGTTAGTGACTCCGACTCTGGAACAGCTTGATGAGGCTCTAGAATGTGTTGGGAAGCCCTCTGCCGCTTGGGATTTGACTACTCATGGCAAGGTACGACTAAAACCCGAGGATGTTTCCCTAGCTGCTGCAGGATGGTTATACATAGTCAAAAACAGAATTCTGCCAATGGAGCATGATGAGCATGTCACTCAGGATAGGGCACTGCTGGTTTATGCCATGCTAAAGGGCATAGATGTGAATTATGGAGAATTGATCAATACCAGTATCCATGAGTGTGCCCACCGAACACGTGGTAAGCTTTATCACCCACGATTGGTCACTTCTTTATGCTTGCGACAAGGTGTACAGCTCCCTGAGAATCAAGTTAAGAGAGATGCCCCAATTGTGGAAGAGAAGAATATTCGGCGTATTATCGCCCATGCGTTACAAAGAAGGGAAGGTACTGGGATGTCTCCTACATCGGAGATCCGTCGTCTTCGAGAGGAGAACCAACAGCTGCGAGATCAGGTTCGAAAAGTCGTGCAACATATCTAAAACTTGAGGGCTTCATTGGATTTTGCGGTTTTACTTTCATGGCCTCCAGTGCTAGCTGCTATCCTTGGTCATCCATCTTCCAGTACTGACACTTATCCTAGTCCACAACCTCCGACTTCATGAAGGGGAGGTTCCTTCTTTGCTATTTTTTGTGTTTTATTCTTTTGGTTAATGACGTAGTTTGCATATTCTAGCATTACTACGCATGTTTTTTTTTTTTGTATTGATTATGTTTTGAGCTCAGTTGAAGCATGAATAAATTAGTATCATTTATCTTCTGATCACTTAAAGTATGCCTTCACTTAACATTAGTTTAGCTTTTCACATGCCTATTTTGAAGCATCTGTGCTGTGCATGTGATTTCAGGTCGATGATGATTATAAGAGATTGTTGAGTTTTCTGTTCTATGCCTGACTAAGCTTTGAGCTATTTCCTTTGTTTATGTGATAAACTCATTTTCTTTTATGTCTTTTTGATCTTTACAAACTTTAAGCTTTTTCTTTGCCCCTATATAGTAAGTCCTTGTCCTTTTTACTGTTAAGCCTTTTTCATCCGATGCAAAAGTCTTTTCCGAGTGAGGACACTGTCTCTCTTAAGTTTGGGGGGGACAGTCGTTGTGTGAGTCGTTGTTTCAGAAAGATAAAGTGTTATTTATATTTGAAAAATCATGCTATTTTCTTTTGAAAAAGAGTCAGTTGGAAAGAAGGAAAGTGTTGAAAAGCACTTAGCTTAAAAACCAAGAAAGAAAAAGAGAAAAAAAAAAAAAAAAAGACAAAAGTTGCAAAAGAGTAAAAAAGAGTCTTTGTCAGAGAAAATAAGAGTGGGGAAAAGACTTTTGTTAGAAAGAAAAGAGTGGTAAAAACAATGAGAGTTAAAGAAAATGTAGTTATGATTTCCGAGTCCTACTGTAGACACCCATTTAGTTTTAGGTTGGGTGTTGACTTTGAAAATAGCAGTAAGGATGGTGATAAGTGACTTCGTGTTTCTCATTGTCATCGTTTTATGACCTAGCTGTTAGTTTCAAAGTCTTTCTACGAGTAGCTGTGGTTGAAACCGATGTTAGTGTGTGGAAACCTCAGGGGCTAGTAGCCGGTCTTTCATATGTAAAAGTCTTAGTGTAAGGAGGGAGTGTGCAGATTCCTTAGAGGTATTTGAAAACGTTTCTGTTTTTGAAAGGAAAAAGGATTTTGAAAGAGAAAGTTTTTATCATTACAAACTTGGTTTATAGTGACTAAGTTTAAAAAGGCAATAGAATGGTAGGCTTTGACATCTTTTCCTTGAGACAATTTATGATTGAACATCTCGGTTGCTTTTGCTTTTCCTTGTCCATGTGTTAGAAAGCTGATTAAAGTTGCTAAGTTTTGCATGAGGACAAGCAAAAAGTTAAGTTTGGGGGTGTGATTACGCTTGTTTACATGCGTAAAAAGAAGGTTTTAGATGCTATTTTTACTATGTTTCAGCTTTGTTTCGGATTTTTCTCGGTCGTTTGAGTTCCAATTCATGCAAAATTCATATATTATGGTTTGTGGTTGGCTTATATTATATTTATGACATTTTAGGACCATTTGGGAGTGGAAATTAATCAAAAGAGGCAAAAAGACGAAAAAACATCATGGGAGGCGCCAGGCGCCTGGGAAGCCTGCAGAAAAACAGTTTTTCTTCCAACTTTGCCCTTAATGAAACGCGTCTACCAATGCGTTTTGGTGGTTTCAACCGATGCATACGTGTAGAAGAAGTGTTCCACTATCAGTTTGAACACGATTTGGTCAGTCAAAAGAGTTGGAAATGGGTGATTCACCATCGTTTTAGGACCTACCTAACCAAGTCTGCACAGCTATAAATTCCAGCAACTTCTCCACCAAATTCATCAAGCCTTGCTTCCTTCTCTTGATCATTTTTAGTGTTTCTTTGTTGCTTTCTAAGTACTTTTGAGTTGCCTTCATTAGTTGCTTTTGGTTTTTAAATCCCGAGTACTTTACATTCCTTTATTGAGCTTTGTTTTGTTTCCATTTGTACTTAGTTATTTTCTATTTATTCAAATATATAAAAATCCAGCACTTTGCTTATCTTCCCTTTGCCTTTACTTTATTTTTAGTTAAGAGAGTTGTGTTTTTGGAGGAAAGAGCACGTGACACTCCCCCTTGCTTGAAAGAGAAGAGCGAAGCTCTCAATCCCGATAAAAACTCTCCGTTAGTTAACTTTTGTTTTTCACACATGCATTCCACATTCAACCATTTTACTTGCTGTATTTTCTTCAATATGTCTTTCTAAATTCCCGTCTCTAGCCCGGTTATGGATAGTTAGCCTTTTATTTCTAATAAGGGTTGCTAAGAAGTAGTGTTTTTGCTTTCCATTCATTGCTCAACATGTTTTCCCAAAAGGTTAGGATTTAGAGAAGGCCACTGTAAGTCTTAACAAGTCAATACTGAAAAGGTTGCTTATTTGCATTGTTGAGTGGTTAAACCGAGGAGAGGAGCGCCTTAGACATAAGGGTTCCGCTTAAGTAGCCTAGACATAGGACGTTAACCCGAGGTTGCGACTATTTCCATCCTAAAACTAAGATATCTCTCGTAATAGACATATTAGGGAATGTCTTAGGACTTTGAACTTGCTTAGACATAAGTCAAGTGAGAAGCGTAGTCGTTGGTTTCTAAAGTAAAATGCATATTGTCCTTAGCATGTCCTTGATTCTTTGTTGGCTAACATGAAGTAATTCGGGCTAGGTTTTATCATTATAAGTCCAAATCCCAAATCCAAAACCATTATTTGTGACCACTTCCCATTTACAAGAATCACTCATTTCAACATTCACTATTCTTTAAAACTTTAGAGTTTGAAAATTATTTAGAAGTCCTTGAGGATCGATACTTGGATACTCCATCCATTTTATATTACTCTGACAGGTGTGCGCTTCCATCTATATAATTGTTACCACGCTTAGTGCGTGCGTTCAGCAACAACCAGTCAATCCACTACCAACAACTTTTTCAAATACTTCAATCTCAGCTTTCAACTGGCAAATTTGTTGCTGACATAGACACTACTGCCTCTTACACTGCAGGTATTGATACTTAATCTTGGATCCTCGATTTTGGTGCATCTGCACATATATGCGGTTCTCGCAAATTGTTTGATAAAATACACAAGATTTGTCCTGTCCATGTGAATCGGCCAAATAAACCTCGACTTGTGGTTGAATACTTTGGTTCTGTACGGTTATCTGATCATCTGTCTATACATGGTGTTTTATACATTCCTGAGTTTTATTTCGACCTCATCTCAGTCAGTGTATTGTTGAGGGACATGCCTTCTCTATCAGTAGAATTCACTAACGACACTTGCATTATCCAGGACAAGTCCATTTCGAAGACGAATGACAGGGGTAGATTGTACAATGGCCTTTACCTACTTGACAATACTTCAGAATGTTCCTCTACTGCACAGTCTACATGTGTTTCTGCTTCTACACTTGTTTCATTTGATGTTTGGCATAATCATCTTGGTCATCCATCCTTTACTAGATTACAAGCTTTAAAGAGTGTGTTACCTCTTGATAATTGTTCATTACAGGATTTTCTTAATTATTCATGTGATGTATGTCCATTAGCCAAATAAAAGAGGCTGTCTTTTCATTCAAACAATAATTTGTCAAACAGGCCTTTTGATCTAATACATGCTGATATCTGGGGACCATTTTCTCATGTTTCGCATGCTAGATATTGTTTCTTTCTCACCATTGTGGATGACTGCTCTAGATATACATGGTTGTTTATGCTTCGTCACAAGTCTGATGTTTTGAATATCATCTGTCATTTTTTCACATTTGTTGAGACTCAACTTGGTGTTAGTATCAAGGCTTTTAGATCTGATAATGCACCAGAATTTCTTTTCAAGTAGTTTTTTCTTTTCAAAAGTGTCATTCATCAGTTTTCATGTGTTGAGAGACCTCAACAAATTCCGTTGTTGATCGTAAACACCAACACCTATAGAATGTTGCTTGGGCCTTATACTTTCAGTCAAGGATTCCTCTCAAATTTTGGAGTGAGTGTGTTCTTACAGCTGCATACCTTATTAATATGACTCATTTGCCTGTTTTGAAATGGTAATATTCTTTTCAAGTCCTGTATAAAATTGATCTTGATTACTGTATATTGAGAACCTTTTGATCTTTGTGCTATGCCTCTACCTTAGCTTCTCATCGCATAAAGTTTGAACCTAGATCTTGTGTGGCAGTTTTTCTTGGCTATGCACCAGGTATGAAAGGTTATCGAGTATTTGATATTCAAACTCAACGCTTATTTCTCTCGTGATGTGATTTTTTATGAAACTAAGTTCCCATTTTTGGAATCCTCGGGTAATGATGTATCAGTTGACCCTTTTCCAAACTTGGTTTTGCCAAATGTCGTTGATTTTCGAATTGATATGCCTGCTAATCATATTGATATGACTAATGCTCATATCGATATACCAGCTGTTGTACCTACTACTGTCATTTCCCCTACTGTTCCGATTGAGCCATGTGCTCCTGCCATTGTGCCTAGTGCTAATGGGTCTTAATCCATGCCACTTGTGTCTGAACCTATGCCTAACACAGTACCTAGTGTGTTTGCACCTATGCCTAACACAGGATCTTCGATTGTACATTTGGATATTTTCCCTCGGCATTCTACTAGGCCTTCCAAAATGCCTTCATATTTACAGGATTTTCATTGTAGTCTTTTGACTAACTCTTTGCCATCTCCCACTTCTACAAGGCATCCTTTACAGCAGTATTTATCATATTCACGACTTTCTTCTTCTCGTCGACATTATGTTCTAAATGTCTCCTTTACATATAAGCCGCAGTTTTATGACCAAGTCATTTGTCATTCTCATTGACGTGAAGCCATAAATTGCAAGCTACTGATAATCACACTTGGACTGTGGTTTCCCTTCCTAATCATCGCCATTCTATCAATTGTTGCTAGATTTATAAAGTCAAAATTAAATCTGATGGT
Organism: Momordica charantia; assembly: GCF_013281855.1. Taxonomy (NCBI): domain Eukaryota; kingdom Viridiplantae; phylum Streptophyta; class Magnoliopsida; order Cucurbitales; family Cucurbitaceae; genus Momordica; species Momordica charantia. Next base: position 14,858,288 of record NW_028275160.1, read on the forward strand.
TCAATCAAACGTTACAAAGCTCGTCTAGTGGCCAAGGGATACAATCAACAAGATGGACTCGACTTCATAGAGAGTTTTACTCTAGTGGCTAAAATGGTCACTGTCAAAGTTCTTCTCACTCTTGCAGTATCCAAATCTTTGCCTTTCACTTAGTTGGATTTCAATAATGCCTTCCTCCATGGTGATCTGCCTGAGGAAGTATACATGGACTTACCGCTTGGCGATCAACCTCCCTTTACTTCTTGTCCTCAGGGGGAGCGTTCGAAATACTCTCTTGGTCTTGAAATTGCTCGAACTACCAAGGGTATTTGTTTGTCTCAGAGGCATTATACCCTCACTCTTCTTGAGGAGTATGGTCTGCTTGGGTGTAAACCAAAAGCTCTTCCTATGGATCCCTCTACAAAGCTTCGTCTTGCTTATGGGAGTCCTCTACATGATCCCACCTCTTATCGCAGACTCATTGGTAGACTCTTGTATCTTACTATCTCGAAGCCAGACATCACATATGTTGTATATCGGCTTAGCCAGTTTGTTTCTAAGCCCTCTACTACTCATTATCAGGCAGCTTTATATTTGTTGCGTTAGTCACTAGGGCAAGTAGTCTTCCTTTATGCCAGTTCTTCTTTTCAGTTACGTACTTATGCAGATGCTGATTGAGGTTCTTGCCTTGATACTCGTTGGTCTACTACAGGTTTTGTGTGTTTATGGGAACATCGTTGATTTCTTGGAAGTCTAAAAAGCAAACTACTATATCACGATCTTCTACTGAGGCCGAATACAGGTCTTTGGCTGCTATTTCTTGTGAACTTCTATGGCTTTCTCATTTGCTTCAAGACTTGCAAGTTACTGTTTCCATGCCTGCTGTAGTATTTTGTGATAATGAAGCAGCAATTCACTTGGCTACTAACCCGGTGTTTCATGAACGCACTAAACATATAGAGTTTGACTGCCATTTTGTTCAAGATCGTGTGCCAGATGGTTTTCTTCGCCTCTTACCAGTTTGTTCCACTCATCAGCTAGTAGATGGTTTTACTAAGCCGTTGGTGTTATCTGTTTTTCGATTTCTTATGTCCAAGATGGGTCTTTTAGATCTTTTTTGCGCATCTTGAGAGAGTGTATTAGAGGTTAAACTTCTTATTACTGTTACCTAGATTGGTAATCTGTTATGTATTCAGTTATGCTTACATTGTATTTAGTGAGCTTAGTCTTATGATGTATTATTTTATAAAGTTAATTAGAATACGTCATATTTTTCATTACAAAAAATTATTCTTTTCTATATTATTGGGGTTTTGTTCGTTCGCTTTTTTAATATGCCAGATCTTGAGAATGTTTAGCAATGGTGTTCTTGACGGAGGAAATAATGTTGTTTGGGTATCTGAGAATAGTTCGAGGAGTTCTCAAGCTTTTGCGGCTAAGATTTGATATGATTTTTTAAAAATTAGAAGTATAATTGAGAAATTTCCTTGCTAGATTTGCTTCATGGACATGTTATAAATTTAGTGGCCATTTTTGTTTGTTGTTTCTTTTTTTTGATATTATATGAACTGCTTTTCATTGACGCCATTACTGATTGCAAATGTTTCTTCATAATGGTAGTGTACACTGTTATTTCTATTGTCTTCCATATGTCAACTATTACTATGGTTCTTTACCAAAAACAAAAGATATCTTACAATTTTGTATGAAAGTATATTATTGGAGATTCCTTAAGCTGGTTATGTAGTAAAGATGGTAGGATATGATGACTTTTGTGAGTTGCATCCTTAATCATCTGAAAATAACTATATCAAATGCCCTGCTTTAATTATAGTAGTGAATTATTGGAGCATTGAATTTAACTTGTAGAGAGCTAGAGAATTGTTTAATTATGTGCAAAAGTTAATTGAATGGTCCTTATCTGCTAAAGTTAATTAAAGTTATATTTGTTTGGTTAATTTTGTGATTTAATAATACAATATCCAATTGAGATGTTATTTTGTTCACAGGTAGGGAACCGTCAAGATATTAATAAAAGCAAGTGATGAGATTTAGAGCAAAGGCAACACTTGACATGCATGTACTACTTATTTTGAATCTCGTAGTGCATTACAAAAATAGTTGACATTTATTTCTGTGTCCTTTAGGAAGAAATGAAAACACTTGACGGATATTTGGCTCTTGCAAAAGTAAGAGCCAATAGAGTGGTTGTACTTGCAGCAAATGGATGAAAATATGCCATTGACAAGGTTATGCCACTAAAACAGGCTATTTTTGCTCTTTATTTATACTGTGAACCTTTTCACCCTTCTAACTGATAATTATTATGAAGATGCCTATCATTTACTTCAAACCTAATTTCTACTGTACAGAACATTTGTTCTTATTAAATCATTGTACCCGGTTGGGATTGTACATTTTCTTGAAACAGATTTTGAGATAAGCATTCTTTGAGGTTTAATTTCTAACATACATGTCCTTTATTATAGCTTGCAGGAATTTTGTTCGATACGAAAATCTGGATGCATCTTCTCAATCCCCTATGACAAGATATGCAAATCCAGTTGAATTGTTATTGGGTTGGATCAACCCCGAATTATATGGATCGACTTTATGATCAGTGTATGTTTCTATAATTTATTTTTACCCATATATTTCTCATACATTTGTCAGCACATTTCTTAATGGACTTTCTGTTTGTTGGAACATTTTTTTTCTATTTGGATTAATTTTGATGTTTAGTTTTATCTTTCGATGTCCATTTATGTTTATGCTCAGCTGTATGTAACAGATTGACTTTTCTACAAGAGAGCAGCTGTATGTAACAGATTGACTTTTCTACAAGAGAGTCTTTTGCTTTGTACAGAGGAATATCTCATTCAACAATTGACATTATATGAGGAGAATACCATGGGTTGCAACTACAAATTCTCCACAGATGGTCTTCCAAAGGGTGCAAACCTTAGAAGGTTTATGAGTTAGCAGCTGTAAATTTAGGATATTTGAACAAAGGTCATGCTAAAATTCTGACATTTTTCTTTGAGTTATGTTTGATGAATTAAAATTGAATCTTTATTGTCTATCGAGTTATCTAAAAGAGGTGGTTAAACATGTTTTTTTGTTTGAGTTATGTTTGATGAATGAGTAGTAAATCTTTATTGTCTATTGAGTTACCTATAAAGAAGAAGAAGGTGGTTGTTTATATTATACATGTGTTTTGAGTAAGTAATTGCAATTTTTAGAAGACTATTAAGATTTATGCCTAGGTTAAGAAATTGAGAAAGATTCTTGGTTAGCCTACATGAGCAACCAACCATTTTTTTTTAATTAAATTATTACCCAAGCAATGACGGTCATTGCCAGCCATTGAAAACAAACATTTAATGACCGACATTGAATGACGAACATTTAATTACCGACATTATGCTACAATAACACAAGAATAGATGTCAGGCCATGACCGACATCACAAGTGACCGTCATTGTTTCCACAGTCACCTACAATGACGGGTCCGGCTCGTCATTGATAGTCGTCTGACATAAAAAGTTACAATAACACTCGAAAAGATGTCGGACGCATGTTCGACATCGTTTCCCTTCAATGACGGGCAATGCCTGTCATTAAAACCCGATTTTGTACTAGCTAGCTATATCATGGAGATCGGTGAAACAGACAATAACAACCACCTTTTCAAATCATGCTGAGATGGAACATGCAGCTTGTCTTCTAGTAAAAATCTTCCAACAATATTATACGAAGACAACACAACATGTATATCTCAAATCAAATGAGGATATATTAAAGGGGATAAAACAAAGCATATTTCACTTTCAACACTCGTGGTTTTGAAGAAAATGGCGACATGAATATACCACAAATTTGTTCGAATGATAACGTGGCAAATATATTTACAAAAGCATTACCTACTACAACATTTGAAAATTTGATACACAATATTGTGAATGCAGCGACTCAGAGATGTCAAGTGATGTTTCCATAAGGGGAGCAAGTACATTGTATTTTTTGGTTTATTAAAATTATATGAAATATTTACTATTTTTCCTTTAGTAGGATTTTTTCTCATCGGGGTTTTTCCTAGTAAGGTTTTAACGAGGCATATATCATATAAATAACGAGCATTTAAGGAGGAGTATTGTGAATATTATTAATTTAGTAGATGCCCATATACCTTGTTGCCTTGGTGTCAAGCACACACCAACACACTTGTCCTCTATTTATTATAACACAATCAAGATAACAAATGTTGTCCATAACCCTTAGTCACTAAGGTGTATGCCTACCTTGTATACTATAAAAGAGGGTGAATTCTGCGTGTAAAATACACCAAAAAGAGGACGAAATTATTTTACACTCTCAAATACAATAGAAATTCAGGCGGAAATCTCTCATGTTTTCTCTCTACTTTAATTTTATTTATTGGGTCGACGGTGTCTTGTTCTATTTCTCAGTTTCACAACATATTAAAATTATATATACAACTCTTTCCATTGTCCCTAAATGTAGAAAATTAGTAACATTTTTTTTACAATAGTCTTTGACTTATATTGTTATGGATTAAAATAAAACATATATATTAATCTATATCTTTATGTATAACACAAAACAATATATAAAAGTGTGGACGTGGATCCCTCAGTATGGAAAATTAGTCAGCTTTTTTTATATTATAATCTTTGAAATATAATGTTATTGACTAAAATAAAAATAAAAAGATACATTTATGTATAATATATAAATTTTTGTTTTTTGACAAGTGAAACAACAAACAGAAACTAAACAAGAGAAATAGCAGAATTAGAAAGAAGTATCTTAGAAATGACAGGAGGCACTTCTTCAAACCAAACGCAATCCAAATGATGCGAGAAAGCAAGAAGAGCAAGTTGGTGAGCCGCACCATTACTCTTCCGGCGAGTGAAACCAAAACGAACAGAATCAAGTTGCAAACAACGTTGACGAAGATCCGACAGAAACTAACCCACCTCCGAAAGGTCCTCCATACCATGTTTAAGCAACGAGAAACAGCGCATCGAATCAGTTTCCAAAAAGAGGTGTCGAAAACACGACAACACCACAAGAGACATACCCTCGTGAAGAGCAAGAGTTTCTACCAAATCGACTTAACCGCAAAGGGAAAGGAATTTAGAACCAGCAAGGAGAACACAACCAGTAGCGTCACTGAGAATAAACCCCAAACCAGCACGGAGCGAGAGGGATAGAAGGATGCATCGATATTCAATTTGAGAAAACCATAAGTCGGAGGGAGCCATTGACAAACCGAACGGTAGCCACGGGAAACAGAAGGCAATGATCGAGCGGCACACGCAACGTGGAAAGAAGCCATGTAATGTATCGTCCAACTATCCGTAGCCCCCACAGGAAAAGAACCGCCTACAGAGAGCCCATTCCGTAAATTCCAAATGCCCCAAAGAATAACAGAAAATTCTTCAAAATCGCGATTCACCAATTGGTCTTGCATATCAGGAATCAAAATAAAAATACTAGGAACGAGAGACAGAACAAGACCATAATACATGGAGAACATCCTCCCCCGAACACCCACACAAACTGCATATATTCGAAAGATTCACGCCACAAGTAATAAGAGCTCCACAACTGGAGAGACGATTCAGACACAAGCGCCAAATAAAGATTTTTATTTTACGTGGGAGATTCAGTTGCCAAACACGCTTCCACCAACGCACCACATAAGACAGACTCGAAGAGGATGACCCAGGATAACCTGTTGCTGAGCAAGAGAATAACCACTTTTGACAGAATAAATACTCGTCTTAGGCATAATGCCAAATATGCGTGTCCGCTTGATGCAACCCACGGTGCGGAATTGCGACAATAGAACGAGCCTCGTCTGCATTGAAAATTGCTTTCACCAAAGGTTCATTCCACTGGCCTGAAGCCCAAAAAAGCTCACACACCTAGCTAGACGGTGAAAGGTGGTGCGGGGACTGAACCTGAAGCGAATTATCAACAGGAAGCCAGTTAGAGTCATAAATACATATGGACTCACCATTACCCACCCGCCAACGGAGACCCAAGCACAAAAGGTCGCGACTCCAAAGCAGACTATGTGCCAAATGAAAGAGGGAGTCCAACCCAAGCGAGCATCCATAAACGAACCATGACGAAAATACCGACCTTTTAGGACCCGTACAAATAAAGATAAAGGATCCCGTAGGATTCGCCAGCCCTCTTTCGTTAGGAGAGCTTGGTTAAAAAGCTCTAAATCCCTGAAACTCACTCCACCCAAACATTTCAAACAACACTTGTTAGTCCAACTAACCCAATCAATGCGCCGCTCGCTGGTTGAAATGATGTGAATCCCGGAGCGGAAACGGATTTTCGTTGCTGATTTTTGGGATACAAAATCGAATTACAAAATAGGAAAATACAGAGGAAACTTTACCTTTGAAGAACATTTCTTCAACGAGTTTCCCTCGAACACCACCACTATGTCGTCCTCGCTATCCTCTTGGGTCTCGGGATCATGCTGGTGGGAGCAATTTTTTGGAACGAGAGGGAGAGATTGAGCTTCTTGAGAGAGATCTGGGCGATGACTTTTTTTCCACTGTTGTGTTCTGTTTTCAGAAAATAGTGAAGAAGAAGAGGTAACTCCCCACGTCACACCAACCCCCCCCCCCAACTCCCCTACAATTTAATATTAATATTAATATGTATATATATATATATTTACAATATATAATAATAATTAAAAAAATATATAATAATATCTATATAAAATTAATTAATCAAATTAATTAATATAATTAATTACTAATCCAATTAATAATTAATAAATATATATATACATAAATAATTAACACTTAATTATTTATTAAAAAATTAGAATCATATTCTAAAACATTGATCTCGTATAAGCTATAGTTTTAATGTACATCTTATGCACATTATTTTTAACCTATAGTTTTTATATGAATCTTATTCATATTAATTTTATTTGAATCTCATTCAAATAATATATAGTTTTAATTCACAATTAACTATATATTATAATGTATCAATATACATATAATCCCTTAAGTAATTTGAATAATTCAAATTCTTCCAAAAACTTGATCCTCATTTTACCCGTTATGAGCTAGCAAGGGGACCTAATGGACGTACAGATCCGAAGCTCCAACGATGCAAGATTAATCGGTCAAACTCATTGACCGAGTTAATCTAGATTCGTTAACCACGGGTGATTCCACTAAAGACCCGCAGTTGCACTCTTCTCACTGCAGAATATTTTCGTGTCCATGGATATATGACCATTAATGACGAGTCAATCCTTCACGAGTGTTCGTAACTCAAGTTGGGTTAAATTACCATTTTACCCCTGAGTTACATCTTACTCCTTAAACACCACTGCTACTCTAATGAACAACCCGGTTATGGTCCAACCAATAACCGGAAGTCTCTCTCGGCCAATGAGAGGGTGGGGCCCCTTGTTCAAGTCCCGGAGTCGGCATTTCAGGGAACACTCATATATTCCCCTAAAGTCGGGGAGGAGTGAATTCCATCTTGTGAAGTTATGTTCCCAGCTCCCCACTCGGTCTCGTCCCCAAAATGGTACGAATGTTGAGTCGGCGACTCGGGCCACTCTCACCCATACAGATCAAAGGACAAGCCCTCACGGGCAGGAGTCCATAACTCACTCAGGATTGAGAATGAGTTGTCTGGTCATCCTAAGAAATAGCAATCTATTAGTTAACGGTGTTACACCTAAAGATTGCCTATTTCGCGGTTTGGTCTTATACAAACTCATTGTACAGGATACCCCCACTCGCATGTCTCTACACGAACGACCTGGATCGAGTCGTCTGTAACCTTTACAGAGTGGGCCGTATCCATAGTGTTGCTCGGATAAGGTACCCAGCTTTATCCATATACTATAGACCCTTATTCACGGGATATTATCCATTCATATATCAGGGGTATATCAAATATATACCCCGTATATCAACTATATACTCAGTCTATATACTGTCCCGATTACATCACAAATAACCTCATATGTTTAGTTTATTGGATTTTGGATAATGCAAAGCTATGATTCAACAACAAATTTATTGAATAAAACTTTATTAAATAGACATTTGTTTTTACAAAATACAAACTACGAGTTTAGGGCAACATACCCAACAAACTCCCACTTGAACTAATCTCGAGTGGGGTGTACATTATCATAAATCAAAGGGAAAATACAATAAACTAGGGCATACACTATACCCAATTACATTTCTCCCACTTGCCCTAGACTAACTGTACAAAGCTCGTAAACCTAGACTTTCTAGATGGCCCTCAAACACTTTAGTCGTGAGTGCCTTTGTAAAAGGATCAGCAATATTGTGCTCTGTAGCGATCTTCGTGACAATCACATCTCCTTGCTGCACTATCTCCCGTATAAGGTGGTACTTCCTTTCGATGTGTTTGCCTCTCTTATGGCTTCGACATTCTTTAGAATTTGCCACAGCACCACTGTTATCACCATAAAGTGTGATGGGCAAGTTCATGTTTAGAACGACGTCGAAATCTGTCAAGAACTTTCTAAGCCAAACCGCCTCTTTTGCTGCTTCACAAGCCGCAACATATTCAGCCTCCATCGTGGAGTCTGCGATGCATCCTTGTTTGATCCTTCGCCAAACTACCGCTCCTCCGTTAAGAGTGAATACTGACCCTGACGTGGATTTCCTTGAATCCTTGTCTGTTTGGAAGTTAGAGTCAGTGTATCCTGTAAGGATCAAATCCATAGCGCCATACATAAGCTTGTAGTCCCTCGTTCTCCTAAGATACTTGAGGATTCCCTTAACAGCAGTCCAGTGATCATATCCTGGGTTGGATTGGTACCTACTGACTATCCCTACCGCATAGCAAATGTCAGGCCTCGTGCACAGCGTAGCGTACATCAGGCTGCCCACTGCAGAAGCATAGGGTATACGTCTCTTATCCTCAACTCCTTGAGGTGTCTTAGGACACTGCTTTTTAGACAGATGAATTCCATGCCTGAAGGGTAACAAACCTTTCTTGGAATTCTGCATCGAATATCGAACAAGCATCTTGTCGATATAAGTTGCTTGAGACAGGGCTAACGTTCTGTTCTTGCGATCCCTTAGAATTTGGATGCCAAGAATATACTGAGCTTCTCCCAAATCCTTCATTTGGAACTCAGTCACTAGCCACTTCTTTATGTCAGTAAGGTATCCTACATCATTCCCTATGAGTAAAATATCATCCACATACAACACTAAGAAGGATACAGTGTTGTTGATGATCTTCTTGTATACATAAGGCTCATCAACGTTTTGGTCAAAACCATAAGATTTGATCGTTGTATCGAACCTTATGTTCCAAGATCGAGATGCTTGTTTGAGTCCATATATGGACAGTTTAAGCTTGTAAACCTTTTGCTCTTGACCTTGTTCTATGAACCCTTCGGGTTGAGACATATAAATACTTTCTTCAAGATTACCATTTAGAAAAGTAGTCTTGACGTCCATTTGCCATATCTCATAGTCATAATATGTGGCAATGGACAAAAGTATTCTAATAGACTTAAGCATAGCTACAGGGGAGAAGGTTTCTTCATAGTCCACCCCTTCTCTTTGTGTGTAGCCTTTTGCCACAAGTCTCGCCTTATAGGTCTGTACCTTTCCTTCGGCGTTTCGTTTTCGCTTGTAGATCCATTTGCACCCTATTGGTTTGACCCCGTCAGGTTGATCTACAAGTTCTCAAACGGAATTGAACTACATCGACTCCATTTCCAGGTCCATTGCTTTGACCCATTTGTCCTTGTCAGTATCTTCCATTGCCTTCTTATAGGTCAATGGATCCTTGACGCTGTCATCAGGTATGACAACTTGAGTTTTAGTTAAACCCACGTAGTGGTCAGGTTGTGACACAATTCTCCCACTACGTCGAGGCACCCTCAACACTTGAGGTGGATGCGACTGACGTGATGTGTTGGCTTCATCAACAACTCTTGTTGTAGTCCAGTTTGATCAACAACTCTTGTTGACGTGTGTGTAGCCTCTTCGGAAATCTCATTAATTACTACCTTACTCCGTGGTTTATGATCTCGACATGGCCTTCTTCTAAGAAAGTAGCATTTATCGATACAAACACTCTGTTTTCTTTATGATCGAAGAAGAGACCACCTCTCGTCTCTTTAGGGTAACCTACGAATAGGCATACTTTTGAACGAGGTTCCAGTTTCTTCGGGTTAGTCATGAGCACGTTTGCCAGGCATCCCCAAATGCGAAAGTGACGTAAACTAGGTTTACGACCCTTCCACATCTCAAAGGGTGTTTCAGAAACACTCTTTGATGGAACTACGTTCAAAATATAAACTGCAGTCTCCACTACATAACCCCAAAACGAGTTAGGCAACTGAGCATAGCCCATCATTGATCGAACCATGTCCAACAGGGTTCTGTTTCTCCTTTCTGATACACCGTTTTGTTGAGGTGTACCAGGGGCTAAGAGTTGAGACGTGATTCCATGTTCTATCATATAGTCCTGGAATCTCAAGTCCATATACTCTCCACCCCGATCTGATCGAAGTGTTTTAATGGTTTTACCTAATTGATTTTCAACTTCAGTCTTGTACTCCTTGAACTTTTCAAGGGCTTCAGACTTATGTTGCATTAGGTATAAATAACCATACCTTGAATAATCATCGATAAAAAAGATGAAGTATTCATACCCTCCTCAAGCTCTAACATTCATCGGACCACAAAGGTCTGAATGTATAGGTTCTAAGGGCTCTTTGGCTCTATAACCTTTTCCAGTAAAAGGTCTTTTAGTCATCTTGCCTTCAAAACAAGACTCACATGGTGGTAAAAAATCGTCTTCTAACTCACTTAGAATGTCATTCTTAACCAACCTCTCAATCCTATTGAGATTAATGTGACCTAATCTTAAGTGTCAAAGATAGGTATCTTCATTTTGAGAAACTTTTTGCCTTTTATTTTTAGTTCTAGCATTTTTAAACAACTCGGTATTTAAAACTGCTTTAGTTATGGTTGGTCTTAGCACATACAAGTTGTTTTCAAGCAAAGCAGAACAAATATTAACACCTTTTCTCGAAATGAACACTTCATTCATATGAAAATAAATTAAATACATATGTTCTAACAAACAATAAATTGAAATTAAGTTCCTTTTAATTTTAGGAACAACGTACACATTATCTAATAATATATACATATTCTTATTTGTAAACAACTTGAGCTCCCCTACTGCCACAGCTGAGACGACCTCTCCCGTTTCGAACTTGAGAGTCATCTCTCCGGCGTCAAGCTGCCTCCAGGAACCAATTCCCTGAAATGAAGAAAAAACGTGATTAGTGGCTCCTGAATCCAATATCCAGGCGGAGTCATCATTCTCCACTAAACATGTTTCCAATACTAGTAAATCATATTTACCTTCGTTGGCTTTCTTCTTTTCGGCCAAGTACTTTGGGCAGTTGCGCTTCCAATGCCCGTCCATGTTGCAGTGGAATCACTTTCCTTTCTCTGCAACCTTGACCTTGCCTTTCTGGGCAGCAGCAGCTGAGTCAAGTTTAGACCCCTTACTAGCAGCCTTCTTTTTCTTAAAAGTCTTACTTCCAGAATAAGAGGGCGCAGACCTGGTTCCAGAGGACGATCCTCTGTTGAACCTCTTTGAGGTGGCAACATTTGCCTCCCCTTCTTGTCCCTTACATTTCATTAGAGACTGGTAGGTTCGAAGCTCGTTTAGGAGCGTGGTAAGAGTGTACTCCAGCTTATTCATAACCGCATTGCTGCGGAATCGAAGGAAACTCTTCGAAAGAGATTCCAGAATAAAGCTGACCTGACTCTGCTCGTCTATGACAGCCCCGTTCGACTCAGCCACGTTCAAGTGGACCATCAGGTTGAGAACGTGTTCTCGCACTGAGGAGCCCTCCTTCATGAGGGAGTTTTAAATGAACTTAAGGGCTTCATGTCGAGCCTGTGAGGACGGTTGTCCAAACATGTTCTGCAGCGAGTCCATGATCTCGTTAGCGGTGACCGTGTCCTCGTGCTTCTTGGCAAGCACATCAGATATGCTCGCCAAGATGTAGACCTTGGCCTTGTTATTGGCCTTGATCCACCTGTCATAGGCGTTGAGCACCGCCACAGTGGCGTTAGGCGCAGGAGCTTGAGGACAATCCTCTTGTAAGACGAACCTAAGATCATCTATCACGAGAATAGTGTTTAGGTTTGACTTTCATTGTTTCTAATTTTCGCCATTAAGTCTTTGCGCGGCTAAGTGTGCAATAATAGAAGTAGACATGCTGAAAGTAAAAACAAATCTATATTAGTTTCATGCATTAGCCTTTTAAACCCAATCAAAATTTAGCAAAAGTAATTAATCACCCTAACAAAATTGTTTTGCAACGACGCTTCAGTGATTTAGAGCAACAGCCACCGTAGGGCGGACTAGTACTCCTTCACTGAATTGAGACATTATCAACTAAATTTTACACCAGAATAACTCTTATTCCTATAAATGTTAGTCATTGTTTATTTGGTCAGGAAATTACTCACTAACTTAACAACTTCTCGTAAGTGTGACCCAACATTTTCGGACCTCAGAGGTCCACCCCAATAATCCTGCCGTAGGGAAGGAAAATATTGGAGCAAATCCTAGGAGACTCCTATCCATTTTTTGAGTTTGCCTTGATTTTGATTTTCATACAATGAACCCTCCATATGGATGGTCGCTCCAGGATGACACGCAGGTCATGTATGACACCTCACGGTGCAACCCAATGGCGGAGACCGCAGGATGTGTTGTCACACGTCCTTCTCCCACTTACTATGAACACTATCTCCATTCACCTCGATATTGAACCATGCAAACACCTTCTGTAGGGAGGCCGCGCCCAGGGCGACACGAGGCCGAGCATGGAACTCACAGCGTGAATCTAAAGGAGAACGTGAGAGAGAGAGTCAAGTATGTTATGTATACTTTGTATATCAAATATATACGTTGTATATTACATATTCTCTTTTGCTCCCACTTAGTATTCTAAGACTAGGGTATATTACTTAGATAAATCCCGGCTAGAAATTAACTAAGTGAATTTTTAGTCGGCCCAATATATGTTGGGTGTGTTGCCCTAAACTCGTAGTTTGTATTTTGTAAAAACAAAAGTCTATTTAATCAAGTTTTATTCAATAAATTTGTTGTTGAATCATAGCTTTACATTGTCAAAAATCCAATAAACTAAACATCCAAGGTTATTGATTACGCTTGTTTACATGCGTAAAAAGAAGGTTTTAGATGCTGTTTTTACTATGTTTCAGCTTTGTTTCGGATTTTTCTCGGTCGTTTGAGTTCCAATTCATGCAAAATTCATATATTATGGTTTGTGGTTGGCTTATATTGTATTTATGACATTTTAGGACCATTTGGGAGTGCAAATTAATCAAAAGAAGCAAAAAGACGGAAAAACCTACATGGGAGGCGCCAGGCGCCTGGGAAGCCTGCAGAAAAACTGGTTTTCTTCCAACTTTGCCCTTAATGAAACGCGTCTTCCAATGCGTTTTGGTGGTTCCAACCGATGCATACGTGTAGAAGAAGTGTTCCACTATCAGTTTGAGCACGATTTGGTCAGTCAAAAGAGTTGGAAATGGGTGATTCACCATCGTTTTAGGACCTACCTAACCAATTCTGCACAGCTATAAATTCCAGCAACTTCTCCACCAAATTCATCAAGCCTTGCTTCCTTCACTTGATCATTTTTAGTGTTTCTTTATTGCTTTCTAAGTACTTTTGAGTTGCTTTCATTAGTTGTTTTTGGTTTTTAAATCCCGAGCACTTTACATTTCTTTATTGAGCTTTGTTTTGTTTCCATTTGTACTTGGTTATTTTCTACTTATTCAAATATATAAAAATCCAGCACTTTGCTTATCTTCCCTTTGCCTTTACTTTATTTTTTATGAGAGTTGTGTTTTTGGAGGAAAGAGCACGTGACACTCCCCCTTGCTTGAAAGAGAAGGGCGAAGCTCTCAATCCCGATAAAAACTCTCCGTTAGTTAACTTTTGTTTTTCACACATGCATTTCAATTTCAACCACTCTACTTGCTGTATTTTCTTCAATATGTCTTTCTAAATTCCCGTCTCTAGCCCGGTTATGGATAGTTAGCCTTCTATGTCTAAAAAGGGTTGCTAAGAAGTAGTGTTTTTGCTTTCCATTCATTGCTCAACATGTTTTCCCAAAAAGTTAGGATTTGGAGAAGGCCACTGTAAGTCTTAACAAGTCAATACTGAAAAGGTTGCTTATTTGCATTGTTGAGTGGTTAAACCGAGGAGAGGAGCGCCTTAGACATAAGGGTTCCGCTTAAGTAGCCTAGACATAGGACCTTAACCCGAGGTTGCGACTATTTCCATCCTAAAACTAAGATATATCTCATAATAGACATATTAGGGAATGTCTTAGGACTTTGAACTTGCTTAGACATAAGTCAAGTGAGAAGCGTAGTCGTTGGTTTCTAAAGTAAAATGCATATTGTCCTTAGCATGTCCTTGATTCTTTGTTGGCTAACTTGAAGTAATTCGGGCTAGGTTTTATCATTATAAGTCCAAATCCCAAATCCAAACCATTATTTGTGACCACTTCCCATTTTACAAGAATCACTCATTTCAACATTCACTATTTTTTAAAACTTTAGAGTTTGGAAATTGTTTAGAAGTCCTTGAGAATCGATACTTGGATACTTCATCCATTTTATATTACTCTGACAGGTGTGCGCTTGCATCTATATAATTGTTACCACGCTTAGCGCGTCCGTTCAGCAAAACGCCAGTCAAGTTTTTGGCGCCGTTGCCGGGGACTTTAGTTTTAAAATTATTTTTCAAATTCTTTTAGTTTTTATTTTTGTGAATTGTTGTTGGGTGTAATTTCCATCGACCGTTTTTGTTCTACATTTTTTGTCGTTTATCTCACAAGGGTAAGTTAAAGTGCATGAGCACAAGATCTTTTCTTCTACCCCTTGACCCTGAGATTGAGCGGACCCTTCGAAAAACTCGAAAGGAGCAAAGACTTCGAAAACAACTAGAAAAGCAGAGAGAGAAGGTGAAATCAGTCCTGAAAGTGAGGTAGAGAGTACAAGCACATCAATGGCAGATATTCCACCTCGTGATCCGGTTGATCCACCTGCTGTTAACGGTAATATGAGGGATCATGCAAGAAATGATGAATTCAACCATATCCAGATGGCGGACAACAGAGACGTGGCAATGCGAGAATATGCCGCCACGGCTTTTCAGAACTTTGATTCAGGGATAGTCAACCCTATTCCAGCCCACGCAATCTTTGAGCTTAAACCAATGATGTTCCAAATGTTGCAGACAATTGGACATTTTGGAGGGTAGGAACATGAGGATCAACATGATCATCTGAAATCATTCATTCAAATTGCAAATGCATTTCGATTACCTGGTATAACAGACGATGCTCTGAGACTAATACTTTTTCCATTTTCTTTGAAGGACCAAGCTAGAGCATGGCTCAATGCATTTCCACCGGGATCCATCACCACATGGGGGTCGTTAGTGGAGAAGTTCTTAACAAAATTCTTCACACCGACTCGCCACGCTGATATCAGAGAGGAGATCATCTCCTTTAGACAGTATGATCGTGAACCTGTTCACGAGGCGTGGGAAAGATTTAAAGAACTAATCAGGAAATGTCCGAATCATGGCTTGCCGGCATGCATCCAGATAGAACATTTCTTTAGAGGTTTAGATCATCCTACTAAGATGATGCTAAACAATGCTGCCAACGGAGCCTTTACAAAGAAGACATTCAACGAGATAGTCGACATCCTAAATGACTTAGCTTCACACAACGAACTATGGTGTTCGCAAAGATCTAGGGCAGCACCAAAGAAGCAAGATCCAGCTGGAGTTTTGGCTCTGGACATTGCGACCTCGATGCAAAAAGAGATGGTTACAATGAACCAGAGGCTGAAAGAGATGGCGTTGGGAATAAAAAATCCATTAGCCACGCCGATACAACCTGTGCAGTCGGATTATTGCACTCCTGCCCCTGTTTGCCAAGTCAACGATCTCATTTGTACATTTTGCAATGAAAACCATATTTATGATAATTGTCCACATAACCCTGCTTCCGTTTTTTATGTAGGACATGGGAACAATAGGAACTTTAACCCATATTCGAACACCTACAACCCAGGTTGGAGGCACCACCCTAATTTCTCATGGGGAGGTCAAGGAGGTTCGAGCGGTTTTAATCAAGGGCAGAGCCAGCAGAACAAGCAGCCCTATGTTCCACCTACTCAGCAATACATCCCGCCGCCGCAACAGCAGTACAACCAGAGAACACAGACTCCACCAGTTCAAAATAACAACTCAAATCTTGAGAATATGATGAAGAAGTACATGGCCCGAACCGACGCAGTGATACAATCCCAAGCGGCATCAATGAGGAATTTTGAGACCCAATTGGGACAACTCGCCAATGAATTGAAGAATAGACCACAAGGTTCTTTTCCAGGCCATACTGAATTACCAAGACGAGAAGGGAAAGAACAGTGCAAAGCTGTCACCCTTAGGAGTGGACTGGCATATGATGGACCAACAATGCCAACAACAGATGTACAGATTCCGTCCACTGAACCAATTGTAAAGATACCAGAAAATCCAACAACACCAGAAAAAGAAAATATTAAAAAAGGTAATGAGGACACCCCGAGTGTTCCTCCACAGGTACAGCCTTCTTTTACCCCTACTCCCCTGTTTCCACAAAGATTAGTTAAGAAAAATAATGATTCCCAGTTTAGAAAATTTTTAGATATTTTAAAACAATTGCATATAAATATACCATTAGTAGATGCTCTAGAACAGATGCCAAATTATGCTAAGTTTTTGAAAGATATAATTTCTAGGAAGAAAAAAATAGGAGAGCATGAACTGGTAGCAATGACAAAATGTAGTAGTGAAGCTGTAGGCAGCTAGCTACCCATGAAATGTAACGATCCTGGCAGTTTTACCATTCCATGTTCCATAGGAGGAAAAAACTTAGGTAGGGCATTATGTGATCTAGGCGCTAGCATTAATCTTATGCCATTATCAGTTTTCAAATCTTTAGGCATAGGAGAAGCTAGACCTACTACGGTTACCCTCCAACTAGCAGATAGATCTATCATAAGACCTGAGGGAAAGATAGAAGATGTTTTAGTCCAGGTGGACAAATTCATTTTCCCTGCGGACTTTATCATTCTAGATTGCGAGGCAGACTTAGACGTTCCCATTATTTTGGGAAGACCATTTCTAGCCACTGGGGATACAGTTTTTAATGTGAGGAAGGGAGAAATTACAATGAGGGTAAATAATGAAGAAGTTAAATTTAACGTTCTAGATGCCATGAAATTACCAGGAGACTTTGAAGAGTGCTCTGCTATAAATAGCTTGAATCCTGTTATGTTTGATGAGTTTTATGACTCGTTAGTTACAGAGATTGAAGAAGAGCTTGATAAGATAGCAGAAGGACCAGAAGATGTGGCTAATCCTATTGAAAAAATACAAAAAGAAGAATGCAAGTTGTTACTTCCGTCCATAGTGGAACCACCCACGTTGGAGCAGAAGTCATTGCCGTCGCATTTGAAATATGCCTATCTAGGGGATAACGACACTTTACCAGTTATTATAGCTTCCAATTTATCACCTACTAATGAATATTCTTTATTGCAGATTTTGGAGAAGCACAAAAAGGCCATTGGATGGACGATAGCAGATATCCGAGGGATAAGCTCGGCCTTTTGCATGCACAAAATTCTATTGGAAGAAGATGCTAAGAACTCTATTGAGAGTCAAAGGCGGTTGAACCCGAAGATGAAAGAGGTTGTAAGGAAAGAAATTCTCAAATGGCTTGACGCCGGTGTTATATACCCAATATCCGACAGCAGTTGGGTAAGCCCAGTACAGTGTGTACCAAAGAAATGGGGTATAACCGTGGCGGCCAACGAGGAGAATGAGCTCATCTCGACCCGAACTGTGAGCGGGTGGAGAGTTTGCATTGACTATCGCAAACTCAACAAGGTAACAAAGAAAGACCATTTTCCTCTCCCGTTTATTGACCAGATGCTCGACCGTCTGGCAGGTAAGGATTTCTATTGTTTTTTAGATGGATATTCGGGTTATAATCAAATTACTATTGCTCCAGAAGACCAGGAGAAGACAACATTTACGTGTCCGTATGGTACGTTCGCTTTTAGGCGAATGCCCTTTGGACTATGCAATGCACCCGCGACTTTTCAGAGGTGTATGATGGCCATCTTCTCTAACATGGTAGAAAATATTCTAGAAGTTTTTATGGATGACTTTTCTGTTTTTGGAAATTCTTTTGACGCATGTTTAGTTACTTTGGAGAGAGTATTGGAGAGATGTGAACAAACAAACCTAGTCCTAAATTGGGAGAAGTGTCATTTCATGGTACAAGAGGGTATTGTTTTGGGTCACAAAATTTCCAAGCAAGGAATAGAGGTAGACCATGCTAAGATAGACATCATTTCAAAGCTACCTCCTCCTACAAATGTCAAAGGGATTAGAAGTTTTTTAGGGCATGGGGGATTTTACCGTCGCTTTATAAAAGACTTTGCTAAAATTTCTAAACCCTTGTGTCAATTGCTAGAACATGATAGACCATTTGTTTTTTATGATGACTGTTTGAAATCATTTGAAATGTTGAGAGTTGCTCTAAGTTCAGCTCCTATAATTATCGAACTTAATTGGGATTTACCTTTTGAGCTCATGTGTGATGCTAGTGATTATGCAATAGGAGCTATGTTAGGTCAACGTAAAAACAAGATCTTGCATCCTGTGTATTATGCTAGTAAGACTCTGACCGGTGCACAACTCAATTACACTACTACTGAGAAGGAACTGTTAGCAGTTGTGTTCGCCTTTGATAAGTTTAGGTCTTACTTGATAGGCACAAAAGTCATTGTTTTTACTGACCATTCTGCTTTAAAATATTTATTTGCTAAAAAAGATGCTAAACCACGTTTGATACGGTGGATTTTGTTACTTCAAGAGTTTGATATTGAAGTTAGGGACAAGAAGGGTACTGAAAACCAAGTTGCTGATCACCTGTCTAGATTGGAATCCCCGCTCTGTGATGATGGAACTGTTATACGTGAACAGTTTATTGACGAGCAACTCTTGCGAGTTGATTCAGTTCCGTGGTATGCCGATATAGCAAATTATTTGGTAAGTCGAATAGTTCCTTATGAGTTCAACAAGCAACAGGTAAAGAAATTTCTAAATGAAGTTCGATTTTATCGTTGGTATGAGCCTTTTTTATAAAAGCTAGGACCTGAAAATATCTTACGCAGGTGTGTCGTAGAAGAAGAGCACGAGGCGATATTAGATGCTTGTCATATGGAGGACATTTTGCAGGACACAAAACCGCAGCTAAAGTTTTGCAAAGTGGGTTCTTTTGGCCCACTCTGTTCAAAGATGCACATAAGTTTGCCCAGGTTTGTGACAAATGCCAACGGACAGGTAATATATCTAAACGCCACGAAATGCCTCAAACCCCGATCCTGGAGATTGAAATATTTGATGTGTGGGGTATAGATTTTATGGGTCCATTTCCATCTTCTAATGGTAAGCTTTATATATTGTTAGCAGTAGATTATGTTTCGAAATGGATAGAAGCCATTGCAACTGCTACCAATGATTCCAAAGTTGTCATTCGTTTTCTGCAAAAGCACATTTTTACGCGTTATGGAACCCCGCGTTGTCTGATAAGCGATGGGGGGGCTCATTTTGTGAATAGGTCTATGCAAAAGTTGCTGACTAAATACAATGCGCGTCATAGGGTTGCAACAGCATATCATCCTCAGTCGAATGGGTTAGCCGAAATATCTAATAGGGAGATAAAAAACATCTTAGAAAAAATTGTAAATCTTAACCGTAGGGATTGGTCTTTTAAGCTTGATGATTCACTTTGGGCATATAGGACAGCATTTAAGACTCCCCTCGGCATGTCCCCCTATAGGCTACTCTTTGGAAAAGCATGTCATTTGCCTCTTGAGCTAGAATATAAAGCATTTTAGGCTACTAAGAAATTAAATTTTGATTTGTTGGCTGCAGGTGAAGCGAGGAAGTTACAATTGTTGGAATTAGAAGAACACAGGCACTTTTCTTATGAGAATGCTAAGTTGTTTAAGGAAAAAACCAAACAGTGGCATGATAGGCGTCTTCGGCCGAACAATCTTCAAGAAGGTGATCTGGTTCTGTTATTCAACTCTAGCTTGAAACTTTTCCCTGGAAAACTTAAGTCTAAATGGTCTGGTCCCTTTCAAATTTTTAAAGTCTACCCATATGGGGCAGTGGATCTAGTTGACTCTAAAGAAAATGTTTTTAAAGTAAATGGGCAGAGACTTAAGCCGTATTTTGGAGAACCAGTGGATAGAGGAAAATTCTCTATTCAACTTTCAGGTCAATAAATTTTTGCGAAAAATGTTTTTTCCTTCTTATCCGTTTTTTAAAGAACAAAAGTAAAGAAAGGAAGTCTTTGTATCTTGTATTTTCTCTTTGTTTCATTATAAAGTTTTTCTTATTAAGAGAATGTTTTTGAAAACGCTGAAAAAAAGAAAAAAAAAAAAAAAAAAAAACGTTGAAAAAAAAAAAAAAAAAAAAGAGAATTACGCAGGTGCCTGGCGCCTGCCCTTTGCGAAAATAAATCACGCAGGCGCTTGGCGCCTGCCCTGTTTTTCCAGCATTTCGAAAACTCTCAGGTTCGAGAAGTCGTGCAACATATCTACAACTTAAGGGCTTCATTGGATTTTGCAGTTTTACCTTCATGGCCTCCAGCGCTAGCTGCTATCCTTGGTCATCCATCTCCCAGTACTGACACTGATCCTAGTCCACAACCTCCGACTTCATGAAGGGGAGGTTCCTTCTTTGCTATTTTTTGTGTTTTATTCTTTTGGTTAATGACGTAGTTTGCATATTCTAGCATTACTACGCATGTTTTTTTTTTTGTATTGATTATGTTTCGAGCTCAGTTGAAGCATGTATAAATTAGTATCGTTTATCTTTTGATCACTTAAAGTATGCCTTCACTTAGCCTTAGTTTAGCTTTTCACATGCCTATTTTGAAGCATCTGTGCTGTGCATGTGATTTCATGTCGATGATGATTATAGGAGATTGTTGAGTTTTCTGTTTTATGCATGACTAAGCTTTGAGCTATTTCCTTTGTTTATGTGATAAACTCATTTTATTTTATGTCTTTTTGATCTTTACAGACTTTAAGCTTTTTCTTTGCCCCTATATAGGAAGTCCTTGTCCTTTTTACTGTTAAGCCTTTTTTCATCCGATGCAAAAGTCTTTTCCCAGTGAGGACACTGTCTCTCTTAAGTTTGGGGGGGACAGTTGTTGT
Source organism: Momordica charantia (assembly GCF_013281855.1). Taxonomy (NCBI): domain Eukaryota; kingdom Viridiplantae; phylum Streptophyta; class Magnoliopsida; order Cucurbitales; family Cucurbitaceae; genus Momordica; species Momordica charantia. The sequence continues at coordinate 14,879,723 of NW_028275160.1, forward strand.
GTGAGTCGTTGTTTCAGAAAGATAAAGTGTTATTTATATTTGAAAAATCATGCTATTTTCTTTTGAAAAAGAGTCACTGGAAAGAAAGAAAGTGTTGAAAAGCACTTAGCTTAAAAACCGAGAAAGAAAAAGAAGAAAAAAAAAAGAGAAGACAAAAGTTGCAAAAGAGTAAAAAAGAGTCTTTGTCAAAGAAAATAAGAGTGGGGAAAAGACTTGTGTTAGAAAGAAAAGAGTGGTAAAAACATTGAGAGTTAAAGAAAATGTATTTATGATTCCCGAGTCCTACTGTAGACACCCATTTAGTTTTAGGTTGGGTGTTGACTTTGAAAATAGCAGTAAAGATGGTGATAAGTGACTTCGTGTTTCTCATTGTCGTCGTTTTATGACCTAGCTGTTAGCTCAAAGTCTTTCTACGAGTAGCTGTGGTTGGAACCGATGTTAGTGTGTGAAAACCTCAGGGGCTAGTAGCCGGTCTGTCAGATGTAAAAGTCTTAGTGTAAGGAGGGAGTGTGCAGATTCCTTAGGGGTATTTGAAAACGTTTTCTGTTTTTGAAAGAAAAAAAAAAGATTTTGAAAGAGAAAGTTTTTATCATTTCAAACTTGGTTTATAGTGACTAAGTTTACAAAGGCAATAGAATGGTAGGCTTTGACATCTTTTCCCTGAGACAATTTATGATTGAACATCTCGGTTGCTTTTGCTTTTCCTTGTCCATGTGTTAGAAAGCTGATTAAAGTTGCTATGTTTTGCTTGAGGACAAGCAAAAAGTTAAGTTTGGGGGTGTGATTACGCTTGTTTACATGCGTAAAAAGAAGGTTTTAAATGCTGTTTTTATTATGTTTCAGCTTTGTTTCGGATTTTTCTCGGTCGTTTGAGTTCCAATTCATGCAAAATTCATATATTATGGTTTGTGGTTGGCTTATATTGTATTTATGACATTTTAGGACCATTTGGGAGTGCAAATTAATCAAAAGAAGCAAAAAGATGGAAAAACCTACATGGGAGGCGCCAGGCGCCTGGGAAGCCTGCAGAAAAACTGGTTTTCTTCCAACTTTGCCCTTAATGAAACACGTCTTCCCATGCGTTTTGGTGGTTCCAACCGATGCATACGTGTAGAAGAAGTGTTCCACTATCAGTTTGAGCACGATTTGGTCAGTCAAAAGAGTTGGAAATGGGTGATCACCATCGTTTTCGGACCTACCTAACCAATTCTGCACAGCTATAAGTTCCAGCAACTTCTCCACCAAATTCATCAAGCCTTGCTTCCTTCACTTGATCATTTTTAGTCTTTCTTTATTGCTTTCTAAGTACTTTTGAGTTGCTTTCATTAGTTGTTTCTGGTTTTTAAATCCCGAGCACTTTACATTTCTTTATTGAGCTTTGTTTTGTTTCCATTTGTACTTAGTTATTTTCTACTTATTCAAATATATAAAAATCCAGCACTTTGATTATCTTCCCTTTGCCTTTACTTTATTTTTTTAAGAGAGTTGTGTTTTTGGAGGAAAGAGCACGTGACACTCCCCCTTGCTTGAAAGAGAAGGGCGAAGCTCTCAATCCCGAGAAAAACCCTCCGTTAGTTAACTTTTTTTTTACACATGCATTCCACATTCAACCATTTTACTTGCTGTATTTTCTTCAATATGTCTTTCTAAATTCCCGTCTCTAGCCCGGTTATGGATAGTTAGCCTCTTATTTCTAATAAGGGTTGCTAAGAAGTAGTGTTTTTGCTTTCCATTCATTGCTCAACTTGTTTTCCCAAAAAGTTAGGATTTAGAGAAGGCCACTGTAAGTCTTAACAAGTCAATACTGAAAAGGTTGCTTATTTACATTGTTGAGTGGTTAAACCGAGGAGAGGAGCGCCTTAGACATAAGGGTTCCGCTTAAGTAGCCTAGACATAGGACCTTAACCCGAGGTTGCGACTATTTCCATCCTAAAACTAAGATATATCTCATAATAGACATATTAGGGAATGTCTTAGGACTTTGAACTTGCTTAGACATAAGTCAAGTGAGAAGCGTAGTCGTTGGTTTCTAAAGTAAATTGCATATTATCCTTAGCATGTCCTTGATTCTTTGTTGGCTAACTTGAAGTAAATCGGGCTAGGCTTATTTATTATAAGTCCAAATCCCAAATCCAAAACCATTATTTGTGACCACTTCCCAGTTTACAAGAATCACTCATTCCAACATTCACTATTCTTTGAAACTTTAGAATTTGGAAATTATTTAGAAGTCCTTGAGGATCGATACTTGGATACTCCATCCATTTTATATTACTCTGACAGGTGTGCGCTTGCATCTATATAATTGCTACCACGCTTAGTGCGTACGTTCAGCAACATCCCAGTCAGGATGCACTTGTCGGTACACCTAGATACGAACCTGTTGAGGGCAGCAATTCTCCCATTAAAGCACTGCAGCTGTTTAAGGGTCCTCGGTGCTTGCATCTCGAGCACGGCCTTTATCTTCTCTGGTTAGCCTCTATGACACGATTATTAACCATGAACCTTAGGAACTTGCCAAATGAAACCTCAAAGGCACACTTGGTAGGGTTTAATTTCATCTAGTACTTGTGGAGGACCCTGAATGCTTCGGTTAGATCGGCCAGGTGCGACCTGGACTGCTTGATCTTGACAAGCATATCGTCCACGTATACCTCCATATTGTGTCTGATCTGTTTTACGAACATTTTGTTCACCATCCTTTGATAAGTTGCCTCTGCATTCTTTAGTCTGAAAGACATGACTTTATAACAGTACAGGCCTTGATCGGTTATGAAAGAGGTGTGAACATGGTCTGGTTCGTGCATCTTTATTCGGTTGTATCGGATGTAGGCATCCATAAAGGTGAGCAGCTCTTGCCCGGCCGTAGCGTCTATGAGCTAGTCAATCCTTGGTAGTGAGTGGGAAGCAATCTTTTGGGCAAACCTTATTAAGATTAGTGAAGTCTATGCACATTCTCCACTTTCCGTTGGATTTTTAAACTAAGACAACGTTAGAAAGCCACTCAGAATACATAACCTCTTTTATATATTCAGCTTTCAGTAATTTGTTCACTTCCTCAACAATTACATCGTTCCTCTCCCTATTTACAAGTCTTCTTTTTTGCTTAATAGGTTGGAACGATGGGTCAATGTTGAGGCGATGGACCGTAATCTTCGGATTTATACCTGGCATGTCCTGATGAGACCACGTGAACACGTCCGAGTTCGCCCTAAGGAAGGAGATGAGTTCTTCTCTGTCCGCGGCCCCCAGCTTGGTGCCTATGCTCACTTGCTTCTCCGGGGTGAGCAAAGGGATAAGCTCCAACTCCTCTGCGGGCGCAGTTATCTTTCGAGGGTTCGTTCTTGGTAGTTCATCCTCGGAGGTCTGGGTGGGTGGGCTGGAGAGATTCGTTTGTTCCTCCAAGGTGCAAACTGAAGATCCCTTGAGTGTAGTAGTATAACATTATCTGGATGTTTTCTGCTCTCCTTGTATCTTGCCGACTCCGTTTACCGTATTATACTTCATGACTTGATGTAGAGTCAATGGGATGGCACGAAGTGAGTGAATTATAGGTCATCTGAATATGGCATTGTAGGTCGACCTACCATGTATCACCATAAACTCGGCCATCTGGGTGACTTGAGTGTCACCTTGACCGATTGTGATGGGAAGACCAATGCAACCTTCCGGAGTGACATATTCTCCTGAAAATCCGACTAAACGTGTTGGACTTTTCTTAAGTTGTGCCTTGGTCCATCCCAATGTCAAATAAGTGTTGAGGGATAGAATGTTGGCTAAAGCACCTCCATCGACTAACACCCTTATGACCTGCACATGGTCAATCAGTGGCGAAATCACCAAGGCGTCATTGTGGGGCAAATGCACCCCCTCGAGGTCGTAGTCGGAGAAGGAGATAGGGCAGGTCGGCTTCTCGTCCTGAATAATATAGACTTCACGCCGAGCCTTTCCCTGGCAAGCTCTTTCCTGTTATTCCCCGACTAGACCTCACTAGGGCCGCCAAAAATGGTGTTGGTGACTGCAGATCGGTCATCCCTCTGAGGTGGCGTCCTTGAACGCTTCCTCTCTTCTTTCTTCCCTACCGAGCTCGAGCCCGGCTTTCCAACATACTTCTTGAAGTAGCCATCCTGAATCAAGTCCTCAATCTGGCACTTCAATCTCAGCAGCTTGAGGTATCATGGTCGTGGTCCCGGTGGAAACGGCAGTACCTATCCTTGGTGCGCTTTTTTGGATCTCCCCTGAGCTTATCAGGTCGCTTGGGGAGCTTCTCCAATCCGTTTTCCTCGATGTTGGTGAGGATCTCGGAGATCATAATGGTGGTTGGGGTGTACCTTTCATAGGGCCCCCTTCGATTGGAGCCCGAGTCGGATCTCCTGTAGTCAGATCGGCCCTGTGAGGGCTGAGAAGACGATCCCTTGTCCTTGGATTTAGGATAAGACTTCCCTTTGTCCTACCACCTGATTTTCCCTGGTCAGACGTCTTGTCTGTCCGACCTAGCTTGGTTCTGAGCAACTCTTACCCGTCTATGACGTTCTTCGCCGTCTACAAAACTTCGACAAAGGTTGACGGTGCTTCTTCACCCAGTTTAACGGTCAGAGTTTCGTCGGCCAGGTCAGTAACGAAGTAGCACATGGCCGAGTCGTCAGAGTAGTGCGCGACCTTAAACTCGTCCTCTTGGAAGCGGGTCACGTACGCTCTCAAAGTCTCGCCTTATTTCTGTTGGATGGTGGCGAGGTGGGTGGCAGTCTTTCTGTCGTAATGCCAAGAAGAGAATTGGCTAATTAACACTTTCCTCAACTGACTATAGGTCGAGATCGACCTCGCCGGTGGCCTTCTGTACCAGAGCCGAGCGCTCCCCGTGAGAGCGATCTAAAAGCCTCGGCACTTGATGGCATCAGATGCCGCTTGGAAGTCCATGAGGCCCTCAAAGACCTCTACATAGTACTTCAAGTCCTTAGACCCGTCGTAGGGCTTCATGGCTGGCGTTTTGAATTTCGAAGGGATTGGGGCTTCCAATACGTCCGACGTGAATGGCGATTCACCCATCTCGCCATCATCGAACGACTTTCCTTCTTTTCGCACTTAGCCTTAAGTGCCTCGACTTGTTCGTCAAATCTGTGTTTCATCAGGTCAAACTCTTCCCTCGTAATTACGGCCTTTAGCGTTAACGATGTGTATTTTCACTGGGCCTTGAGGTTGGAATTCGAGTATTTTTTAGAGCAGGATGAAGAGATCCCTTGGCCCTGTGAGGCCTTCCTCTCCTTATCGACAAGGTGCTTCTGAAGGTCGTGATCCCTCAGACTATAATCAATCCCTTTGTTTTTTGCAGCAGGCTCATAGTCATCAAGGTGGATGGGTGGATCCAAGTCATCTCCATCCTCCGGCAGGTCGTCCGCCCTGCCTGGGACCTTGGAATAGGACCCAGTTCTGTTTGCCCTTATCATCTCATTGTATGTTTCCTCCATGGTGTGCACTCGGTTGCGCATATCATCTAACCCTCGCTGGAGGGTGGCGAGGATCTTAGGGTCCGCAGCAGGTGCGGCCCTTCACGAGATTTTTTTCGAGGTCCCACCTCAACCACGGTTCGTCTTGCTATGCCTCGGATATGTCGGAGGCAGGACTGTATTTGCGTTGCATATGGACCTCCGAGGTGGCTTCACCTCCTGCTCGGCTCTGGCCTGATCTTCGGTCGCTTTGGTGTCCAGCTCGCGCTGAGCGCCATTGTTTCCGTTCAAGGCTCTCCCTTCTACCGTGTTTGTAGATTCTGTCGGTTGAACCATCTCGGATCAGATTATCCTAATTGCTAGGACGACTTGTAATGTCCTTCCCACAGACGGCGCCAAATGTTTATGCAAGGATTTGCACAACGTCTATCTAGCTTGAACCCAGTCTTTGCTCCAACCCGAAATGCGAAGGGAAGACCAACACAAGAGGGCAAAATCTCTGACGCTCAAGTCAGTAAGCAGCTCGGACTCAATATTAAGTTCGAGGAGAAATTTGATACCTGATGATGAAATGAGACCCTCTATTTATAGGTTTAGGTTCCGACAGGGGTTACGACAGGCGGTTACCTTGGTCGGAATTTAGGTCGGATGTGTCGGATTCGAGCAGATCGAACTCGGACACAGTCCTGAAAATGTTGAGTTAATTCCTTAATAGGAAGTGGTGAGTGATCTATCTCGAAAGGGTCTGAGATGGAGCTTCGTAAACTTAATCCTTTAATTCTTTTGTTTAACGGTGAATCCCTGTCCTCCACTTGGCGAAAAGATATTTCTTCCCCAAACAGGGATCATTGTGCCATTTGGAATAAAACAAAACCCTAACGAAATGTTGAAGCGACGGAATTGGGTTGAGAGAAGCGGAGTAACATTATTCAAGTGGATGATATAAGAATTTTAGATTTGAATAGTAAATATACTATTAAATTCCTCCTATTTAGTCCTCCCACTATTTCTCTCTCTCTCTCGTCTTTCTTGATAAAAGTCAGACATCAAATCACATATTCGTGGGTCCATCCATTTATTTATTTTATTAAATTCTAGTTTGTTATGCTATTTCTATCCCTTTTCTTTTTTTACTGCCCTTCATTACTCTCATCTATCTTCTTCTAATTTTCAATTATTAAACTTGTTAATTCTCAATTTAGTTGTTTGGATTTCACATCCCTCCATACTCATATAGATATTGAAGTTTTGTAAATTGTAATTTAAATATAAAATTTTTTTATTCATATATATGTATATATATGTCACATACATACAACTATGCATGCATACATACGTACACATATATGTATGTATATATACATATGGAGTATAATTCAATTTTATATCTATGCATAGTTTTATTTTTAATATATGTATATGTAGTAATGTTTTGATATAAAATACATTTTAAAATACCAAAATTAAATAATTAAATTTAAACATTTGATGCAATCAACAAATACTTAAATTTAATCTTAATTCTTTAAGTGAACTTTTTTTCATAATTTTTTTTAACCAGTGTATTTTTTCATTCTTCTTCTCCCTTGTCAATGTTTAAATAATTATAGGTCCTAAGAATATATAATTTTAAACTATTGATTTTAAAATAACAATAATATTTTATTTTGAATTTATAAAGATAAATATACTTAATTTCAAGCGAATAAAAATTAAAATAAAATAAAATATTTATTTCTCAAATTAGTCCTATTCAAAATAACAAAATAAATTGGATTGTATTTCATACTTACTAAAATCAAATCTATATTAATAGAGGTATTGTAACGGCCCGAGTCCCTCAGGTTAGTTAGTCTCGAATCGGGAGATTTTTCTTTTAATTTTCAAAGTGAACGTTAATTGAATTTATTTATATTTATCGGACTCTAAAATCCAATTAAATTAATATTTACTGGATCCGTGTGGTGGGTCTTGTTTAGGAGGGGGTTAGATTTCTTATATTTGGGCTTGGATATTTTGGGCCTCCTTTGGGTTATTTTGTTTTTAAAACAAAGGGAAAAAGAAAGAAAACAAAAACAAAACCCTAGCCCATTCCTTCTTTCCTGTTTTCTTCTTCTTCTTCTCCGTAGCCCCCCCCCCCCTTCTTCTTCGTTCCAATTTCCGCCGCCCCTCTCTTCGTTTTCCGGCAGCCCCTCCGATGCTCGACGCAGCACCGGTGCTGCCTCCGACCCGGACGTCGACTTGTGCAGCGGCGGACGAAGGACCACGCGCGGCGGCCGGTGACCGAACAGCAGCAGCAGGCGGCTTGACCCGACGTTCCGGCACCTAGATCTGCCGGAAACGGACCAACGCGTCGGCAACAGACCAGCGCAGCTCCTCTCCGCGGCGGCGACCTAGATCTGCGGCGGCGCACGGTGAGCAGGTGTACAGCGGCGAACCGGTGGCGGTCGGCTGCTACGATCCAACGGACAACGACTCCAGCGGCGGGTTTTGTACGTTACAGCAGCGTTTTGGACGTTTGGCGGCGACCCACACCCGTTCGAAGCTCAATTTAGGCTACCCACACCTTGGCAAGCTAGATCTAGGTGACCCACATCCATACGAAGCCGGTTTGAGGGTAATGTGTCATTCGAATCCTTTTAGAGTTGAATTTCGGAGGCCAAATAGGTTGTTTAATGTGCTGTATTTTTTGTTTCGGTGTGCTTAGGTGTGGAGTCAGCGCAACATTTAAGGGAGCGGTTGTGTGTAAGTAGCACGAGGGCGGGTGCGTGCGTTGATGTTAGTTGCTTGGTTGCCGATGTGCTCTTTATGATGCTTAATATTGGTTCTGATACGTGGTTGTGTAGTGTAACTCTTGTTTATGTTGTTTGTATGCCTGGTTAGTGTTGAATGTTCGTCAGTGATAATTGTGGGAATGTTGTATTGTTGAACTGCTGAGATCTATTGTAAAATGAGGTATGATTGTAGTGAATGTTCGTTAAAGTGAATTTATTTTGGAAATGTTTGTTGTCTAAACTTGTATTAAGTGTTTGGATGAATTGTGTTGGGCTCCAATCGTTTGAAATTTGTTGACCATGCGCCGTTATGACTAAACTCACTATGGCGTTGTTGTTAAGATTTAATATGTTGTGAAAACATGTTTGATTTATTGTTTTGCTATTATAATGATGTTTATGTTGTGGAAGCTTGCTGAAATGTGTTGGTGAGTTGTGAGATGCATTGAAATCATACTAGTGGTGGTGTTGTTGATGGGCGTTGTGGTGGTTGGTGTTATTAAGGGGTTAGTCCTGGAATCTTGGTTGGAGGCTATAAACGATATGTGGAGTTTTGCAAATTATGAAGTGAATGAGTGAGTGTCAGGGCCTCGGGTATAAATGGTCGGGGGTCGATACGCCAATATTGGATAAAGATAAGTGTCGAGGCCTCGGGTATAAATGGTTGGGGGTCGATGCGAGGAGTCTTTCGGAAGGAGAACTATTGGGGCCTTGGGTATAAATGGTCAAGGGCCAATAGATTGTAAGACATCGAGGCCTCGGGTATAAATGGTCGAGGGTCGATGCACTAATGTCGGGGCTCTAGGTATAAATGGTCAGGGGCCGACCATACCAAAAGAATGGTTTCGAAGAGCTCGAATAACTGAGGTGATCATAGTTGTATTTGAGGTGTTAGGGAGCCAGGTGGACGGTAATTGTTTTTATATGATTGTGGTTAGCATTGGGTCTTATAGAGCATGTTTATGGATGAATATATAATGTACCAGTAAAGCATGTCTATGGTTGTTCACATATTGTAATGATAGAGCATGACGATGTATGTTCCCTTTATGGTTATAAGCATGATGTTTGTGTGTGCTTCCCCCCCCCCCCCCCCTCTACAATGATTGTTTCAGGTGAAGGACTCGGGAGTGACCCAGGGTGATGGGACGGAGGAGACCTGACAAGCGAGGACTATAGGTTGCTTAGTTTTCCTATTTGGTTTAATTCATTGGTTAGGGTCTTATGTTGTGGCCAATAAACGGTTTATTTGCATTTGAATAATCGAGAGATTTTTCCCTTGTTGTTAGATTTGCTTCGGGTTAGGTGCCTATTTGAGTTTTATTCCATTTGTTTAGATTCATATAGATTGAATAATAACTTGCCTCGTGAAGTGGTTCTTGAATGTTGTTGAATGTTATTCCATGAGATTGGTTTATCGTTAATTTGATGAGGATTGGGACTTGACTTTATAAGTTTATGTGTGTTTGGGGAAAAGAATACCGTGGACACGTGGAGGACCCCTATTGATGCTCCAAGATGACCCATGAGTCATGCCCCAGCTCGGACCGCCGAGATCACCACCACTAGCGTTGACAAATGCAAAGTATGAGGGCCGAGGTGAACCTGGTCGAGGTCCGACCTACCGGGAAGCTCGGTGGGGGCCGATGTGAGCTACTGTCAGCGGCGTGATTATTGGGTGTAACCGTCGGTCCCGAGATTACCGGGTGTAACCGACGGTCCCGAGATTACCGGGTGTAACCGTCGCGAGATTAGCGGGACTATCACCCATAAGTAGAGGACTTCACTCCACGATCAGGTACGATAATTTCTGACCTCGAACTAAACTGGGAATCCGACCTATACTGACTTGATCGTCGGAGTGCTCACCTCTTTGTGCAGGTCCGCCCAAGTATTCAGATCGGTCCGGAGACCGAGTTCGAGCTGGAATCTGAAATACACTGTTGTGCATATCCTTGCATAAACATCTGGCGCCGTCTGTGGGGACGACAATTTAAGTCATCCCAATTCTTTCAAACCAACACGCGAGCGACAATGGCTCAACCAGCAAACTCGACCAATACGGTAGATCGAAGGACTCTAGCTGCCAGCGATGCCCACCAGAGGGAGGTCGGAGCAGCAGTGGTAGAGGGGCAAGGTCACGACGGCCTAGCAACAGAACCCCTCCGCAGGTCGGCACGAATCACCGCGTCTGTCCTACCACCTGCGCACCCAAGGACATCCAAGGCCACCCGTGGCCGAGGTGGGACCTCTAAGAAGGGCGCCCGGGGTCCAGCCCCGGCTCCACCAATGAGAACTTTGACGCACTCCAGAGAGAAATGGAGGCAATGCGCACACAAATGCGGTCCATGGAAGAAATGTATAACGAGATGATACTAGCTGCAGGCGCAGGGTCTCGATCTGAAAATCGAATGACGCGCATTGACATACGCGAGTAAAGGTGTTCCCACCTCGGCCCAGTCGAGGAGGAACATCCCGAAGAGAACGAGAGCGAGGGACACACTCGCCGGAGGGGAGACCTCCGTGAGCATCTCAACAGAAAGAGAGGCTCATCTCTCCGAAAAGGACAGTCCCCATCCCGCTCACACCGAAGCTCCGACCAGCAGGCTGAATCCTCTCACAACCCAGCAACTCCCTCAGGGGTGATCACAAGGGCGGAGTTCGACCAGCTGAGGGGCCAGCTCGACGCTCAGGTGGAGGCCTTAAAGGCCAAATGTGATCAGAAAGAAGGTTCACTGAACGATGGCGACTTGGGATAATCGCCCTTCACCTCGGACGTGTTGGAAGCACCGATCCCTCCGAAGTTCAAAGCTCCTACCGTGAAACCTTATGACGGGTCGAAGGACCCCAAGGATTACGTTGAGGTCTTTGAAGGCCTTATGGATTTCCAAGCGGCATCAGACGCAATCAAATGTCGCGCCTTTCAGATCGCGCTTACCGGCAGCGCGCGTTTGTGGTATCGGAGACTGCCAGCCAGGTCGATCTCGACCTACTCTCAGTTGAGAAAGGAGTTCCTCGCCCAGTTCTCTTCTCGGCATTATGACAAAAAGACAGCGACCCATCTCGCCACCATCAGACAGAAGGAGGGTGAGACGCTGCGAGAATATGTCACCAGATTCCAGGAGGAGCAATTGAAGGTCGCACATTGCTCCGATGACTCGGCCATGTGCTATTTTCTCACCGGTCTAGCCGACGAAGCCCTCACGGTGAAACTTGGAGAGGAGGCCCCGGCCACCTTCGCCGAGGTGCTTCAGAAGGCGAAGAAAGTCATCGATGGACAAGAGCTCCTCCGAACCAAAACCGACCGACCAGAACAAAAGACCGGCCGGGGCAGAAGTGGAAAAGATATAGAAAAGGCAGATCCCAAGTCCAAGGACAAGGGATCCTTTTCCAGCGGCCGAGCTGAGTATCGAAGGGCGGAGAACGGACCAACCAGGAGCCGACCATACGAACGCTTCACCCGGACCACGATTCCAATTTCCGAGATCCTAATGAACATCGAGGAGTCTGGAATGGAAAAACTACTCGAGCGTCCTGAGAAGCTTCGGGGAGCCCTGGAGAGGCGCAGCATGGACAATTATTGCCGCTTCCATCGGGAGCACGGCCATAACACGTCGGACTGCTGGGAGTTGAAGCGCCAAATTGAGGATCTAATTCAAGATGGCTACTTCAAGAAATTTGTGGGAAAGCCCAGGACCAGCTCGGCAGAGAAAAAGGAAGAGCGGAAGCGTTCGAGGACGCCGCCCCGGCGCACTGACCGACCTGCGGTCATCAATACCATTTTCGGAGGGCCAAGCAGGGGTCAGTCCGGACATAAAAGAAAGGAGTTAGCTCGTGCAGCCAGGCGCGAGGTGTGCATCATCAGGGAGCAGAGGCCGACCTGCCCAATCACCTTCGATGGTGCAGACTTGGAGGAGGTCCACCTGCCCCACAATGATGCACTTGTGATCGCCCCCTTGATTGATCATGTGGTGGTCAGGAGGGTGCTGGTAGACGGAGGCGCATCTGCTAACATCTTGTCCTTACCGACCTACCTCGCCCTGGGATGGACGAGGTCGCAATTGAAGAAAAGCCCGACAACGCTGGTTGGGTTCTCTGGAGAATCGGTCATCCCATAGGGTTGCATCGACTTGCCGGTCACGCTTGGGCAGGACCAAACTCAGGTCACCCAAATGGCCGAGTTCGTGGTAATTGATGGTAGGTCGACCTATAACGCCATCTTTGGGAGACCCATCATCCACTCATTTCGGGCCCTTCCCTCGACACTTCATCAAGTTTTGAAGTATTCCACCCCCAATGGCGTGGGCACGGTCCGAGGAGAACAAACCGCTTCGAGGGAGTGCTATGCCTCCGCACTCAAAGGCTCATCGGTCTGCGCCCTTGAAACTCTCGCTAGTAGGGATGGGACGCTCGAGTTCGAGGCCGACCTGCCAAGGAGGGAGTTTGCCGCACCCACTGAGGAGCTCGAGCTTGTTCCTCTGCTTAGTCCCGAGAAGCAAGTAAGCATAGGAACCAAGCTGGGGGCCACCGACAGAGAGGAGCTAATCCACTTCCTCAAATCCAACTCGGACGTCTTTGCGTGGTCCCATGAGGACATGCCTGACACTGACCCGAAAATTATGACGCATCGCCTCAGCATAGATCCGTCATTCCGACCTGTAAAGCAAAAAATAAGACCATAAACAAGGAGCGGAGTGATGTAATTGTTGAGGAAGTTAGCAAACTTTTGAAAGCTGAATACATAAGAGAAATTTCGTATCCCGAGTGGCTCTCCAATGTTGTATTAGTTAACAAATCTAACGGAAAGTGGAGAATGTGCGTAGATTTTACGAACTTAAACAAGGCATGCCCGAAAGATTGCTTCCCAGTGCCGAGGATTGATCAGCTCGTGGACGCCACAGCCGGGCACGAACTGCTCACCTTCATGGACGCCTACTCTGGGTACAACCAAATCAAGATGCATGTCCCAGATCAAGATCATACCGCATTCATAACAGACCAAGGTCTGTAGTGTTACAAGGTCATGCCCTTCGGTTTAAAGAACGCAGGAGCGACCTACCAGAGAATGGTGAACAAAATGTTCGCCAAGCAGGTTGGCCGGAATATGGAAGTGTATGTGGACGACATGCTTGTCAAGAGCAAGCAGTCTAAGTCGCATCTCTCCGATCTGACCGAAGCCTTCGAGGTTCTGAGGACATATCAAATGAAGCTCAACCTAGCTAAATGTGCCTTTGCAGTCTCTTCGGAAAATTCCTTGGCTTCATGGTGAACAACTGGGGGATCGAGGCCAACCCCGAAAAGATTAAAGCCGTGCTCGAGATGGAGGCACCCAAAACGCTGAAGCAGCTTCAGTGCCTCAATGGCAGGATTGCGGCCCTGAACCGGTTTGTTTCAAGATCGACAGATAAGTGCCTTCCTTTCTTCAAAGTCCTACGAAAGAAAGGGCCGTTTGGATGGACAACAGAGTGCAAACAAGCATTCCAGCAATTGAAGAGCTACCTCTGTTCGGCACCTTTGCTCGCCAAGCCCCTGCCAGGGGACAAGCTCCAATTGTACTTACCAGTGTCTGACAGTGCCGTCAGCTCGGCCCTAATCAGGCAAGAGGAAGCGTGGCAAAACCCGGTCTACTACACAAGCAAGGCTATGACCGAAGCCGAGACTAGATACCTTCAGATGGAAAAGTTGGCTCTCGCTTTAGTCACCTCGGCCCGACGGCTTAGACCATACTTCCAAGCTCATACTGTGGTGGTGCTCACTAACTTGCCCCTAAAAAACATCTTCCATAAGCCCGAAACTTCTGGACGCCTGATGAAGTGGGCAATGGAACTAAGTGAATACGACATCCAGTTCGAACCTAGAGTTGCGTTGAAAGGACAAGCAGCGGCAGATTTCATAGCCGAGCTCACACCACCTTCCGAGCTGAGCGAGTCCGACCTACCGTGGACAATCTATGTCGACGGATCCTCCAATGAGAGGGGGTGCGGGGCCGGGGTCCTCTTGCTCGGACCAAGAGGCGAGCGATTTGAGTATGCCTTGCGGTTCGACTTCCGGACTTCTAACAACGAGACTGAGTATGGAGCATTTATTGCCGGTCTGCGAATCGCTAGAGCATTAGAGGCCTCTTGTGTTAAGGTCTTTAGCGACTCCCAGCTGGTTGTGAGCCAGATCAAGGAAAAGTACCAAGCCAAAGACTCCCGAATGGAGAAGTATTTGGGCAAGGTCAGATCGTACCTTGCCCAGTTTCGAACTTACGAAGTAAGCCGGGTTCCCCGAGCAGAAAATTCTAATGCTGACGCCTTGGCCAAGTTAGCATCGACGTACGAGACCGACCTGGCCAGGTCGGTCCCCGTCGAGATCTTAGATAATCCTTCGATCTCAGAGCCAGATCTGATGGAGATCGGCGCTCCGAAGTCCTCATGGATGGACCCGATTGCGGACTTCATTAGGGGCAACTCACCACAAGACCCCAAGGAGCGCAGAAAGTTGGCAAGGCGAGCAGCTCGGTTCGTGGTCCGAGGTGGAGCATTGTATCGACGCGGCTTTTCCCTGCCTCTATTGAGATGCCTAACCCCTGAAGAGGGCCTGTACGTCCTCAGAGAAATCCACGAAGGAGTGTGCGGCAATCACTCAGGCGCCCGGTCGCTGTCAGCCAAAGTGATCCGACAAGGATACTATTGGTCGACCCTCAGCCAGGACGCCAAGAAGTTCGTTAGAACTTGCGACAATTGCCAACGCTACGGAACCATAATCCACGAACCTCCCGAGCTGCTCACCCCCATCTCGGCCCCGTGGCCATTCGCGCAGTGGGGGGTAGATATCATTGGTCCTTTCCCTTTGGGCAAGGGCCAGACCAAGTTCGCTGTGGTTGCTGTGGATTACTTCACGAAGTGGGCCGAGGCCGAGGCGCTCTCCCACATAACGGAATCCAGAGTCACGTCGTTCGTATGGACAAATATTATATGTCGCTTTCGTATACCGCAGGCCATTGTGACAGACAATGGGAAGCAGTTTGACAACGCCAAGTTCAAAGACTTTTGCAGCAAGCTTGGCATAAGTCACCTTAGCTCGTCCCCCGCACATCCGCAAGCAAATGGCAGGTGGAGGCAGTGAACAAGATCATCAAGCGAGGCATCAAACTTAGACTGGATTCCAAGAAAGGCAGGTGGGCCGAGGAGCTACCAAAGGTTCTATAGACAATAAAGATTTACTACTTATTCATCAAACATAACTCAAATGAAAAAACATGTGTAACCACCTCTTTTACATAACTCGATAGACAATAAAGATTCAATTTTAATTCATCAAACATAACTGAAACAAAAATGTCAGAATTTTAGCATGAACGTCGTTCAAATATCCTAAAATTACACCTGCTAACTCATAAACCTTCTAAGGATTACACCCTTCGGTAAACCATCCGTGGAGAATTTGTACTTGCAACCCATTGTATTCTCCTCATATAATGCCAATTGTTGAATGAGATATTCCTCTATACAAAACAAAAGACTCTCTTGTAGAAAAGTCGATCTGTTACATACGGCTGAGCATAAACATAAATGGACATCAAAAGATAAAACTAAACATTAAAATTAATCCAAATAGAAAAAAAAATGTTCCAACAAACAGAAAGTCCATTAAGAAATGTGCTGACAAATGCATGAGAAGAGGGTAAAAATAAATTATAGAAACATACACTGATCATAAAGTCGATTCATTTAATTCGGTGTTGATCCAACCCAATAACAATTCAACTGGATTTGCATATCTAGTCATACGGGATTGAGAAGATGCATCGAGATTTTCGTATCCAACAAAATTCCTGCAAGCTAGAACGAAGGAGATGTATGTTAGAAATTAAACCTCAAAGAATGCTTTTCTCAAAATCTGTTTCAAGAAAATGTATAATCACAACCGGTACAATGACTAAATAAGAACAAATGTTCTGTACAGTAGAAATAAGGTTTGAAGTAAATGATAGGCATCTTCATAATAATTATCAGTTAGAAGGGTGAAAAGGTTCACAATATAAATAAAGAGCAAAAATAGCCTGTTTTAGTGACATAACCTTGTCAATGGCATATATTCATCCATTTGCTGGAAGTACAGCCACTCTATTGGCTCTTACTTTTGTATGAGCAAAATATTCGTCAAGTGTTTTCATTTCTTCTTAAAGGACACATAAATTAATGTCAACTATTTTTGTAATGCACTACGAGATTCAAAATAAGTAGTACATGCATGTCAAGCGTTGCCTTTGCTCTAAATCTCATCACTTGCTTCTATTAATATCTTGATGGTTCCATACCATTAACCAAAAAATATAACTTTAATTAACTTTAGCAGATAAGGACCATTCAATTAACTTTTGCACATTATTAAACAATTCTCTATCTCTCTACAAGTTAAATTCAATGCTCCAATAATTCAATACTATAATTAGAGCAGGGCATTTGATATAGTTCTTTTCAGATGATTAAGGATGCAACTCACAAAAGTCATGATATCCTACCATCTTTACTACATAACGAGCTTAAGGAATCTCCAATAATATACTTTCATACAAAATTGTAAGATATCTTTTGTTTTTCCGTAAAAAACCATAGTAATAGTTGGGATATGGAAGACATTAGAAATAACAGTGTACGCTACCATTGTGAAGAAACATTCGCAATCAGTAATGGCGTCAATGAAAATCAGTTCATATAATATACAAAAAAAAAACAACAAACAAAAATAGCCACTTAATTTATAACATGCCCACGAAGCAAATCTAGCAAGGAAATTTCTCAATTATACTTCTAATTTTAAAAAAATCATATCAAATCTTAGTCGCAAAAGCTTGAGAACTCCTCAAACTATTCTGAAATACCCAAACAACATTATTTCCTCCATCAAGAACACCATTGCTAAACATTCTCAAGATCTGGCATATTAAAAAAGCGAACGAACAAAACCCCAATAATATAGAAAAGAATAATTTTTTGTAATGAAAAATATGACGTATTCTCATTAACTTTATAAAATAATACATCATAAGACTAAGCTCACTAAATACAATGTAAGCATAACTGAATACATAACAGATTAACCAATCTAGGTAATAGTAATAACAAGTTCAACCTCTAATACTCCCTCTCAAGATGCGCAAAAAAGATCTAAAAGACCCATCTTGGACATAAGAAATCGAAAAACAGAGAACACCAACGGCTTAGTAAAATCATCTGCTAGCTGATGAGTGGAACAAACTGGTAAGAGGTGAAGAAAACCATCTGGCACACGATCTCGAACAAAATGACAGTCCAACTCCATATGTTTAGTGTGTTCATGAAACACCGGGTTAGTAGCCAAGTGAATTGCTGCTTGATTATCACAAAATACTACAGCAGGCATGGGAACAGTAACTTGCAAGTCTTGAAACAAATGAGAAAGCCATAGAAGTTCACAAGAAATAACAGCCAAAGGCTTGTATTCGGCCTCAACAGAAGATCGTGATATAGTAGTTTGCTTTTTAGACTTCCAAAACATCAACGATGTTCCCATAAACACACAAAACCCTGTAGTAGACCGACGAGTATCAAGGCAAGAACCTCAATCAACATCTGCATAAGTACGTAACTGAAAAGAAGAACTGGCATAAAGGAAAACACCTTGCCCTGGTGGCCCCTTCAGATAACGCGACAAATATAAAGCTGACTGATAATGAGTAGTAGAGGGCTTAGAAACAAACTGGCTAAGCCGATGTACAGCATATGTGATGTCAGGCTTGGAGATAGTAAGATACAAGAGTCAACCAATGAGTCTGCGATAAAAGGTGGGATCATGTAGAGGACTCCCATCAGCAAGACGAAGCTTTGTGGAGGGATCCATAGGAAGTGCTGTTGGTTTACACCCAGGCAGACCATACTCCTGAAGAAGAGTGAGGGTATAATGCCTCTGAGACAAACAAATACCCTTGGCAGTTCGAGCAATTTCAAGACTAAGAAAGTATTTCAAACGCTCCCCCTGAGGACAAGAAGTAAAGGGAGGTTGTTAGCCAAGCAGTAAGTCCATGTATACTTCCTCAGTCAGATCACCATGGAGGAAGGCATTATTGAAATCCAACTAAATGAGAGGCCAAGATTTGGATACTGCAAGAGTGAGAAGAACTTTGATAGTGACCATTTTAGCCACTAGAGTAAAAGTTTCTATAAAATCGAGTTGAGTGTATCCCTTGGCCACTAGACGAGCCTTGTAATGTTTGATTGAACCATCAAATTTAAGTTTGACTTTATAAATCCAGCGACAACTGACAAAGTGGCGATGATTATGAAGGGAAACCACAGTCCAAGTGTGATTATGAGTTATAACTTGCAATTTATGGCTTCACGCCAATGAGAATGACAAATGACTTGGTCATAAAACTCAGGCTTATATGTAAATGAGACATTTAGAACATAATGTCGATGAGCAGAAGAAAGCCGTGAATATGATAAATACTGTTGTAAGTGATGCCTTGTAGAAGCGGAAGATGGCAAAGAGTTAGTCAAAAGACTACAATGAAAATCCTCTCAATATGAAGGCCTTTTGGAAGGCCTAGTAGAACGCCGAGGGACAATATCCAAAGGTACAATCGAAGATCTTGTGTTAGGCATAGGTGTAGACACACTAGGTGCTGTGTTAGGCATAGGTTCAGACATAACTAGCATGGATTAAGACCCATTAGCACTAGGCACAGTGGCAAGAGCACATGGCTCAATGGGAAGAGTAGGGGAAATGATAGTAGTAGGTACGACAGCTGGTATATCGATATTAGCATTAGTCATATCAATATGATCAGCAGGCATATCAATTCGAAAATCAATGACATTTGGCAAAACCAAGTTTGGAAAAGGGTCAACTGATACATGATTACCCGAGGATTCCAAAAATGAGAATTTAGTTTCATGAAAAATCACATCACGAGAGAAATAAGCGTTGAGTTTAAATAACAACTAGTCGATAACCTTTCATACCTACTGCATAGCCAAGAAAAGCTGTCACACAACATCTAGGTTCAAACTTTGTGCGATGAGAAGCTACGGTAGAGGCATAGCACAAAGATCAAAAGGTTCTCAACATGGAGTAATCAGGATCAGTTTTATACAAGACTTGAAAAGAAGACTACCATTTCAAAACAGGCAAATGAGTCCTATTAATAAGGTATGCAGTTGTAAGAACACACTCACTCCAAAATTTGAGAGGAATCCTTGACTGAAAGTACAAGTCCCGAGCAACATTCTAGAGGTGTTGGTGTTTACGATCTACAACGGAATTTGTTGAAGTCTCTCAACACATGAAAACTGATGAATGACACCTTTGGAAAGAAAAAACTCCTTGAAAAGAAATTCTAGTGCATTATCAGATCTAAAAGCCTTGATACTGACACCAAGTTGAGTCTTATCAAATGTGAAAAAATGAGGGATGATATTCAAAACATCAGACTTGTGACGAAGCATAAACAACCATGTATATCTAGAGCAGTCATCCACAATGGTGAGAAAGAAACGATATCCAGCATGCGAAACATGAGAAAATGGTCCCGGACATCAGCATGTATTAGATCAAAAGGCTTGTTTGACAAACTATTAGTTGAATGAAAAGACAGCCTCTTTTGTTTGGCTAATGGACATACATCACATGAATCAGTAAGAAAATCTTCCAATGAACAATTATCAAGAGGTAACACACTCCTTAAAGCCTGTAATCGAGTAAAGGATGGATGACCAAGACGATTATGCCAAACATCAAATGAAACAAGTGTAGAAGCAAAAACACAAATAGACTGTGTAGTAGAGGAACATTATGAAGTATTGTCAAGTAGGTAAAGGCCATTGCACAATCTACCCCTGTCAATCGTCGTCGAAATGGTCTTGTCCTGGATAATGCAAGTGTCGTTAGCGAATTCTACTAATAGAGATGGCATGTCCCTCAACCATACACTGACTGAGATGAGGTTGAAATAAAACTCAGGAATGTATAAAACACCATGTATAGACAGATGATCAGATAACCGTATAGAACCAAAGTATTCAACCACAAGTCGAGGTTTATTTAGCGGATTCACATGGACAGGAGAAATCTTGTGTATTTTATCAAACAATTTGCGAGAATCGCATATATGTTCAGATGCACCAAAATCGAGGATCCAAGATTGAGTATCAATACCTGCTGTGTAAGAAGCAGTAATGTCTATGTCAGCAACAAATTTGCCAGTTGAAAGCTGAGATTGAAGTAATTGAAAAAGTTGTTGCTAGTGGCTAATAACATGAGAATTTGCATGTGAAGCGGCTAGGGCAGAGAATTCAGAAGACTTCGAAGCACCAGGATTCTGAGATCCAGGTGAAGACCGCTGACCACTTCGACAGCTAGGCGGATATCCATGTCACTTGTAGCATCGATCAGCAGTGTGACCAATGAGTCCACAGTGAGAACAAACTGGATGGTCTTTGCGTACCTTCTGATTCGTCACATAATTAGTGGCTTTTGAAGGTGGTTTAGATGTAGAGTGTTGAGCAACCAGTGCAAAGGAAGGAGTAGTAGGAATCGTAGCTGAGGTGCCAATCGATCTTTGCTGCTCCTCCTGTCGAACTAATGATAAAGCTTTATTGACGGATGGCGGCGGATCCATCAATAATAACTCTGCTCGAGTTGAAGCGTAGAACTCATTGAGTCCCATGAGCAAATTGATAATGTATTCCAGTTGTAGAAACTCAGAAGTGGACTTAGCACCACCACATGTGCAAGTACAAGTGCAAACGGGACGACATTGATGCTATTTATCCCAAGCAATCTTCAATTTGGTGAAGTATAGACTCACCGATTGCTGCTCCTCAATTATAGTAGCCAGATCACGTTTGAGTTGAAATATGCGTGGACCATTGCTCTTCTAGAATCTTTCCTTAAGATCGAGGCAAATATCCCTAACAGATTCTGAAAACAAGATGCTTGTAGAAATATCCTTCGAAACGGAATACAAGATCCATGCAATAACCACATGGTTATTGTGAATCCATGCCGGTAGAAGATCACTGGTGGGACGCTCAATAGATCCGTCAATAAAACGTAATTTGTTTTTGACTGATAATGCGATTATCATAGATCGGCTCCATGATGTATACTTTTCCTCTGTCATAAGTTGATTCACAATAACCAATCCAGTATTATATGTATAATGGAGATAATACGAATTTGTAGCAGCCTCAGAAATAGATTGAGGTGTAATGAAAGAAACTTCCGGTGAATTGCAAGGAGAGTCGGTGGGAACATCGGAGCATATGGAGACCAAGAAGAATCGCGAAAAAGAAAGGCGTAAAAAACAAAGAAAATGTCAAAAAAATGGTGCGGAGTAAAAATTTATCTGATACCATTTTAGTAATGAGAAATATGACGTATTCTCATTAACTTGATAAAATAATACATCAAAGGTCTATATATATATACAAAAGATTAAACTCACTAAATGCAATGTGAGCATAACTGAATACATAACATAACAGATTAACCAATTTACGTAACAGTAATAACAAGTTTAACCTCTAATAATAATACTAAAATGAATCACCCAAAAATCGAGAAAAAATAAGAGAGATAGAGATGGAGAACCAACCAGTAGGGGCATGCCAAATCTCATCTCCACTTGCTTTCCAAGAAAACCCAACCTACCCTTTTGGTTTTGGTTTTGGTATTAACACACGATATTCTCCCACCAATTCAAGATTCAATCTCCATTATTTCCCCAAAATCTTGTTTTAATCCCATAAAGTGGGAGGAAGTTGAGGGAGATTAGCGTATTGATTAATTAGATAAAAGAGATCAAATCCTAGCTTAGCCGCCCCAATAACACTATGAATCAAAGTATTAAACCAACAAATACATGGAGAGGGAGTGTAAGACATAAAGGAACAAGAGAGGATTCAATGGAAATAGAACTATTATTGCTTAAGAATAAAGCATCAAACTAACCAACTTCATTTGCAAGAACCCTATCGTCTGTCCGTCGCTCGTAGTTGCCAAATCAAGCCTCACTAACCGCGAATCGTCCCTCTATTGCTAGATCATTGCTCGCTGGCTTCCCACGGCAATGGAGCTGCGCACAACAATGGAGAGTTTCGTGCAGCAAAGGGGTGAGATATAGAAATTTTGGGAATGTAAAATTTTATGGGGTGAAAATGTAAGTTAGGGTTAAAATTGGTCACTTTTAGTATTGGGACCAGCCTAACATTAAAAGTAGACTTACAATGACGGGTAATGCCTGACATCGAAACTTAAAAAAAAAATCAAATCTAATTTTAGCTTTTTTCTTACATTGTCCGACATTGTTTCCTCAGTCTTTTTTTGTTCGACATTAAAACCTCCGTGTTTTTTTTATCCGACATTGTTCGATAGTTGTAACAACCAAAATATATATATATATATATATATATATATATATATATATATATATAAATATATATATTTAAATTATTATTTTTTAGTTGTTTTCTTTGATTCTCTCAAAGATAAACCTTTTTTGTTTTAGAGGCTTTTTAACCTAGTTTTCAGATCTGGTTTTGTAGCCCCAAATCCATACTTTCCTAATTATTTTACATAAAAAAGTGTTTTGAATGGGAAAATTGGATAGATAAGATTTGAGTTAGTAATTGGTTGAATTTTAAATCCTTGGATAGGATTTAAGAATTGATTTTGGATATTGGTTGTTTCTAGGCCTCTAGTTGACAACTACCAAAGAATAAGTTAATTAGATTCGTATGAT
The DNA here is from genome assembly GCF_013281855.1 of Momordica charantia. NCBI lineage: Eukaryota > Viridiplantae > Streptophyta > Magnoliopsida > Cucurbitales > Cucurbitaceae > Momordica > Momordica charantia. The sequence goes on from NW_028275160.1 coordinate 14,902,711, forward strand.
TTCTGAAAGAGGTAAGTAATTTGTCATATCCCTTCGAAAAAGTGTTGTAAGTAATTGGTCATATCCTTTCGAAAAAGTATTGTAAGTAATTTACCGTATCCCTTCGAAAAGTGTTGTAAGTGATTTGTCATATTTGAAAAACTAAAATGTATTTTGGATTTGATAGGAAGATTTGAAATTGATATCTTGCATATGAAATTGAAGTTTTATTATGGATTTGAAAACTAATTTGGCAATTGAAATTATGTTTATTTGCAAAGTATTTGAAGTATTCTTAAATGATTTGATAAAGTTTTGCTTAGATTTATTTAAAGGTTTGAAATTGATATTTTGTTTATTTGTGAAATATTTGAAATCATGTTTTAGGTGATTGATAAAGTTTGTTTTAAATTAGTTCAATGTTTTGAATTAATTTAATATTGAAAGTAAGTATTTGTTTTGCATTTTTTTAAAAGATATTTTGATTGATTTGATAGGGGTATCCAGATATGTCATGATTTTGTTTTGAGGAATGTTTTGCTTATTTGGGGTAGTAGCCTAATTTGGAATTGATGGATTTCTGTTCTGGCTTATTTGTGGGAAGACACTTTTGTGGTTTGGCATTCTTTGGGAATGAAGATTCATGTGTATGTTATTCACTCGCATGGCCTCACACTTAAGTAACTCTGTTCTGGTCGATATTATTTCGACAACTTTGTTATGGTCGATATTATTTCGACAACTCTGTTCTGATCGATATTAATTCGACAACTCTGATAGAAGCTTCTAATTGATTTGGTGTTACCGACGGGTAACCACATATGTTTTGTAGGCTACCCAAATAATGCAACCTTCCACTCTGATTTTGAAAGTATGAATGAATGTAAGATTGTTTTGAATATTTGAATGATTTTGTTATTCGAAAGTTTGAAAGTTGTACCAAATGTTTTAGAAGGAATTTTGAAAGTTTTGATTGGAAGAAAGTTTGTCTTGAAGGATTTTGAGTTTGATCAAATGAAAGTTCGTTTTGAATGAATGAAAGTTTGTTTTGAAAAAATGAAAGTTTGTTTTGATTGACTGAAAATTGTACCTTACTTGAAGACTTTGTTTCTGAAAATTTGGTTTGTTTTGAAAGTTTTGAAAATTGTATTAAATATTTTAAAGGACTTTACAAGTTTTGATCTGTTCGTATTTTTTTTTACGAATGTTTTGAAAGGAAAATGAATTTTGAAATTCGATATGGAAATTGTTTATTGAGTATTTTGTACTCATCTTTGTTTTCCTAAATGTTTTTCAGATGAAGGCTTGAATGATCGTTCTGGTAGAAGGTGAAGTTTAGCATACTAGCATGAGTTTGAAAGTCATCCTCCTATTTAGTTAAGTTAGTTTAGAAAAATTCTGTAAAGAAATTGCTTCCACTGAATAATTTTAGTTCTTAAGGTTTCTTGAAAGTTACGTTTCCGCATTTTGTTAGAATGACTGTACTAGAAAATACGGGTTGTTACATAAGTACTTATGAACAAAGATTACATGGACTAATCAAGATTATTAATCTTGTTAAGACTTCTCTCCCAAAACAGATGCTCAAACATGGACGACACACAACTATTAAACCCTTTGACCCTCAGTCCCTCACGAGTCACGCCACATAGTCGGTCAGATGAACAATCACACTCAAACAAAAATATTTGGCACCCATCTACTATAGAAATTTTCTTATTCTTCAAGCAAATACTATAAGAGATAAAATGATAGCTATTATTCGTCATATGATCAGTTGCACGAGAATTAATAATTCAGGTACACCGTTTAGATTGAGAAGCTGTACTTGTCAAAGTTGCCGAACATTTACCTTGACTAGGATAATTGTTCAAAGTTTCTAAAAAACTCCTTAGATTTTTTATCATATTTGTTCAACTTTGTAATAATTTTGGTTGATTGTGACATTGATGTGAATAAAGAGACTAAACAGCAACTCAGAAATGAAGATCCACACACAAAACTAAAGTTTTAAGTATGAATTAAAAGGGCGAAAGATCTATAATGAAAATGAACTGAACCGGGTGAAGCTGTATCGAACCGGACCAAGATAAACCATATAGAACCGAATTTTACCAAGTTGAACCGAACCAGACAAAACCAAACCGAGCTGAGCTAAAAACATGAATCAGACCAATTAAAACTGAAGTGAACTAAAAAATGAATTGGGCGAAACTGGAAACGCTTTGAACTGAACCAATAATATTTAGTTTTAACTTTGAAACCCTAACAGCCACACGAACAGAAATCCACCAAGAATTGGACGACCACAAACAAAAAAATCCAACGACGGAATAACTCACAGCGAACACGAAGGTGATGTCCTCAAATGGCTGCGACGACGCTGTAAGAAAAGATGGACAACGAACTCGGCATCAAAATAGTGGCGATTTAAACCTCGAACAGTTGCGGCGACAACGTCTGAACAACAGCTGTGAGGTCTGAATAGCAGGAGCAGAAGAAACCCACGAACAAGAAGAAAACGGGTCTGAAGAGATAATGGTGGAAGAAACCCACGGACAAGAAGAAGAAGAAAATAGTCTATTGATCCCAAAATTAACAAGAAACCGATTGGCAATGGAAACCAACTAAAAAAAAGCCTCAAGGCTCTGATACCGTGTTAATTGATAAGAAAAGTAAAATAAATCTTACTTACTTACAAAGAATTGATACAAGACTATAAATAGGAACTACAAAGAATAAAAGAAAAGAAAGCTAATTAGGATAAGAAAACACTTACCTATTAGAACAAGGAAACCTAACCTATTAAAATCTAAAAAGAATAGGAAATTAAAAGATAATAATATAATTTAACATAGCCTATCTTTCCCATTAGATAATTATGAAATTACAACACAACAATTATGACTAGGAATAAATTTTAATTTTACATTTCTCCGATAAGGTTGGGTACTCACCTTTGCAAAAAAGAAAAAAAAATGGTTGGGTACTCACACTATTACTGTTGTTCTCCGCCTAACTCTTATGTATGATGAGTTTCATACAAAAACTTAAATGGTTTAGGGAGCCATTCAAGATAAATAAATGTGTGCATTATCTTGGTCATCAAAGTGTAAATCTCTTTTGGTCCATAGAACCATTATATCTACTTTGCTTCATTTCGTATACCTTAAAATAATTTATTGTATGAACTTTCATAAAAGTTTCTTATGGTCCTTATCATTAAACTTTCATAGCATTTAACTGAAATTTTAGTTACTTATTCTAATATATTCGTTTTTGTCTACATGACTCGGTTTTCTTTATTCTAAGGTTTTAAAAGTTTGCTGTAAAATTTTCGGCACTTATGTTGAGGAATGATAGTTAGTTTGTAACGCCCCGAGTCCCTCAGGTTAGTTAGTCTCGAATCAGGAGATTTTTTCATTTATTTTAAATTGGTTGTTAATTAAATTTATCTATATTTATGGGGCTCTAAACACCAATTAAATTCATAATTACCGGACTCCGTGTGGTGGGTCTTGTTTTAAGGGGGGATGGATTTCTTTTCTCTTGGGCTTGGGCTTGTTGGGCCACCATTTGGGTTAATTTGGTTTTTAAAACAAGGGGAAAGAAAAAGAAACGAAAACAAAAGGAAACCCTAGCCCAAATTCTCTTCTTTCTTCTTCTTCTATCTTCTTACCCTAGCCACCCCCTCCTCCTTGTTCAAAGACCTTCAGCAGCGACAACGGCGTTTTCCGGCGAGGTGAAGCAGCGTTCCGGCGGCGCTTCTTCGGATCAAGCAGCAACGGCGGCGCCGCCCTTCGGATCGAGCAGCGGCGCTGCGGCACTCCTTCGAACAGCAGCAGCGACGTCCCGATCCAGCGGCGGCGCGACCTCCTCCTCGCAGCGACGCATGGCAGACTGTTACAGCGGCGGACTGGCGGCGCGACTCCCCGACGTCCCGGTAATCCGCAGCAGCGGCGGCGCGTCCCGGTGGTCTGCAACGAACAAGTGCCGCTCCTCCTCGCGGCGGCGCACGGCAAACGGGTGGTACAGCGGCGAAACGGGGACGACCTGCTACTACGATCCGACGAACAACAACTCCAGCGGCGGGATTTGTACGTTACTACAGTGTTTAGGACGTTTGGCAGTGACCCACATCCATTCGAAGCTCGATTTGGGCTACCCACACCTTGGCGAGCTAGATCTAGGTGACCCACATCTATACGGAGTCAGTTTGGGCGGTAATGAGTCATTCGAACCTTTTTGAATTGATTTCGAAGGTTAAATAGTGTACGTAACGTGCTGTATTTTTTCTGTTTTAGTGCTTAGGTGTGAGGTCGACGCAAAACTTAAGGGCGCGGTTGTGTGTAAGTAGACAAGGGGCGTGTGTGTGCGTTAATGTATGTTAAATTGTCTCTAATGTGCTGATTTTGTGGCGTTCAATGCTAATTTTGTTACGTCATTGTGCTAAATAATTCTCGTTGTGTTAGTCAATATACTTGGAGTACTGTTGGATGTTTGTGGATGAAAATGGTGAGATTGTTGCATTGCTAAACTGTTGAGTATTGATGTGGTAATGTTGGTTGCCTGGATATGCATGAATTGTTTGGCGTGTTTTGTGAGTTATTACACTTAGTAATGCTTGTTAAATAATGATGTGGGATATTAAGCATGATTGGGTTGTTATCTCATTATTAGAAAGTTGTCTATGTTGTGGAAGCATGCTGAATTGTATTTGTGAGTTAGAAGATGCAGGGGTAGTGGCTTAAGAAAGTATATAGTAAGACGCTGGTGAGAGTTGGATTCTTGGAGGAAGTGAATGTGTGAGTGTCCGGGCCTCGGGTATAAATGGTCGGAGGCTGATACGTCACTAATTGGGTATCGAGGCCTCGGGTAAAAACGGTCGAGGATCGATACACCAATATTGGATAAAGATGAGTGTCGAGGCCTCGGGTATAAATGGTCAAGGGTCGATGCGAGGAGTCTTTTGAAAGAAACATTATTGGGGCCTTGGGTATAAATGGCCAAGGGCCAATAGATGGTGAAGTCATCGGGGCCTCGGGTATAAATGGTTGAGGGCCGATGCAGCAGTGTCGGGGCTCTGGGTATAAATGGTCAGGGGCCGACTCTACTCGAAGGAGATAGCTGTGGAAGGGTAGGATAACTGTGATAAGCGTAGAGGTACTTGTGATGTTAGGGAGACTAGAGGTTGGTTGTTAACGTGCTTCCTGGTTGTGGTTGTCACTAAAGTTTTATGGAATGTTTTTATGTTTGAATGCATAATGTATTGAAAAACATGACTACGAATGTTTCTTGATATAGTTGAGCATGATGTGTGTGTGTGTTGGTGAGGGCTACTTACGGAGTATATTTTATATACTCACCCCCCTATAATGATTGTTTTAGGTGAAGGACTCGTGGGCGACCATGGTGATAGGACGAAGGAGACATGACGAGCGAGGACCATAGGCTGCTTAGTCACTCTTGCTTAGCTTAAGTGTTTAGTTAGGACCATATGTTAGGGTCAATAAACTATTTGTTCGTATTTGAATAATTGGGATATTTCCCCTTGTTCTTAGTCTCATTTCGGGATAGGTGCCTATTTTAGTTTTATTCCATGCTTTGAGTTTTGCCTAGTTTTAATAATAAACTTGCCTCGTGAGGTGGTCCACGAATGTTGTTGAATGATATACTATGAGATTTATTTGTCGTTAAATTGATGAGAATTGGAACTTGATTTTATATATTTGTTTGTATAGGGAGTTGGCATGACGTATTTGGGGGTAAGTTTAATTATTTTGGTAGTTAACGTGACCTAGAATTGTGTGGGAAATTCTGGGTCGTTACATAGTTCTTCAATAAGACTTGACTACTGATGTTATTGGATTATATTTTGGTTTCTCCTTTTCACATGCTCATTCTTTAAAACTTTGTCATGAGTTAGACTTTCTTTCTCTGAGATAACCATGATCACTATTGCCTAGGCGGGATACAGTAATCCAAAATTTGTTATTATTATTTTATATGAAGATATAGGACTAATTTTCATATTCTTGTACATTATGTTGAGTTAGATGGCAATCGAAACTAAAGGTTTTGCAGTAACTACACTAGTTTACTTTCTCGAATTTTAACTTACATGGTTTATGTCTTTGCTCATTGTAATTTCATATGTCCTCCCTCCCTCTATTACCACCTTTTTTGGGGTTGGTAGTATTAATGTGATAAAATCAATGTTAAACTAATCTAACTCATTGTCTATAGTATCTATTTGCAGTGTGGCGATGTCGTTGTCGTTGATCAATTAACTCATGTTTTCATATTGAGATCAGAATCACTGCTTCATGGAAGAAGTGAATAGCATGCTTTTGTTAAACTAAGCTCATATCCTTATAATGTTGTGACAATAGTAGAAAATAACTTAAAGTTATCCTCACCCTTCTTGATTAACATTTTGAGAGGTTACTCGTAGGTGTTTTGTTTGTAGTTAGATGCATGGAAGAGGGATCCCTTCATATTTTCTCTTAAGTAATAAAGTTACGATGAAGCATCCTTAAATAATATGCTTAAAAACTTTTCTTTGCAAGGTGGTTTCTCTTTCACTTTTATTTTCCTTTAGAATATATGCTTCTCTTAGGATTGACAGAAGTTCATTGCAAGATGATCTTACTTGGCACCAAAGCAATTTGGGTCATCATGTGAGCAAATTTCTTGAATGCACGTAAACACTCTTTGTAGTTTAACACGAACAATGCATATCAACAAGAAGAAATTGACAAAGTTCGAATAGAATCGGTAGCTTTATAGATATATGAATATGTATTATGTGTACTTATATAAATTTTTAGAATGGAATCGACATGTTGAGTATGTTTTGAAACAGACACAATACTATTGTGATTTTATTTTGTACCAAGGTTGGTTTAAGACACAAACTTTTTGTACTTTGTCATTTTATGGGAATATTTGAGGATGGAACTTGTAAATTCTTTTTCCTAGAACATTTATTTTTAGCCTTTCGATTGGTGAGTTAGCTAGTTTGCATACAAATAAATTACTATTTTAATTTTTTTTGTAGGTCGAGAAAAATAATGTTTTTTTTTTGTAGAAGAAAAAGAATATTTTTGGTTAGCTAGCGTGCAACCAACAATATTATTTTTTTATCCAGCTATTCAACAAACAATGACGGGCATTGCCAGTCATTAAAAGTGAATGTTTAATGACAGACGCTTAATGATCGTCATTGTAGGATTGAATAGATGTCGGTCGACCGACATAATAGGCTACAATAACACTGGAATTGATGTCGGGCCACATCTAACAATATATGTGATGTCATTGTGGGCAACAATGGTGGTCACCTACAATGACGGGCCAAGCCCGGCCTTGATTCCCACCAGACATAAAAAGTTACGATAAGACTCGAAACGATGTCGGACACGTGACCAACATCGTTTTTCCTTCAATGACAGACAATGCCAGTCACTTTTCCAGCCTTTACCAATGTTTCTTCCGCCATTTTAATCGTCTCATATGACAAGACACCTTTAGTAGCAAAATTAATGGGCTTTCTGCATAACATTGTTCATCTTAGAATTTCCTTTAGTTGATTTGTTAACTCCTTCTTGATCATCATTGTTTCTTCATAATCCATCATTTGCATATTTTGTCCATTTCCTTAAAATATGCCAAGGAGGAATAGAAAAACTATTGTTAATATTTAGAACTCTTAAGGGGCCGTTTGTTTTTCGAGGATAGTAGATGTTCGATATCTATAGATGCCTGGAATTTTAGATGCCCGGAATTTTAGATGTCCGACTTCTTTAGATAATCATGTTTGTTTCGTAGGAAAATTAATAAGGGTATCCGGGAATATTTGAATAGTCACGTTTGTTTTGCCGCATTTATTTTTGGGAATGTGTTGAATTTGTAGAATGTTCCAAAAATGCCCTTACGAATATTTATATTATTTATCAATTCATTTAATATAATTGATTTATTTGGTTTAATTTAATATTTTTTATATGTTATTTTATAGAACAAATTAATTCATATTAACTTAATATAAATTTCATTTTCAACTTTAATAGTTTACCAAAAAGACAATCATATAATTTATGCTATCTTGTGTGAAATTTATTTATTTTATCATCACATTATAATTTTTTTTAAGAACAACACATCACAAGTGTCGTAAAAAAATGTTGATTCAAAATTATATATTATGATCATAGATATTATTAATAATGTAATTCCTAAAAAATATTAAAAATAAATGGAGATATTACATAATATAATTGTAATTTATTTTACATGTAAATCTAATGTACAAATATACTTACATGATGAGCACATTAATTTATTTTAATTATAAATTTAAAAATAAATACTAAATAATTTTTTTGAGGAAAAATTAAAAAATCTGATGAAAGAAAATATATGGAAAAAAAATGAAGGGCAAGCATGTAAAAGGTGGATGCCCTCGACACGGGAATCTTAAAAATCCGTGTTTCAAAAGGGCATCCACAACTCATAAGATGCCTCCTAGGATACGCGGGCATCTCAAGATTCTCCGAGTATCCTACATTTCAGCAAAACAAATGTAGGAATCCAGATGTCCATCCAACGGGAATCTCAGATTCCCATGAAACAAATGGCCTCTAAGTGTGCAAACATAAGATGCCCATAGATTCAAATTTCTTACATGTACAATCTGTTGGAAAAATAGTAAGATTAAATAAAATGATTGTTGTGCCGTGGACGAAGCCACTGCCTTGAAAGCGATTTCGGCACGACCACGGTGTTATATCGTACAATTACCGATTGCTCCCCAAGGTTAACACAACTTCAAACTCAGGCGTGCACTTGTCCGGACCGAATGGAATCGATAAACGTGCTCAGAAACGTTTTCTTTCTATATTCTAAAAAAAACAATCCTTTATTTATATAGAAACAATGTGCTATTTTTGGTGGTTTAAAAAATAGTAAAGTTAAAAATAGCATACTCTAAAAATATCAACTTTAAAATAGCTAGAAGACTAAGTTTTTTTAAGGACAAATTAGTCATTCCCAACAACCCCCACAAATGACTAACTAGTTCTCTAAAAAATACATTTTTTGAGCAATGAAAGAAAATAAACTTAACCATTAATATCTTACGATTTGAATTAATGCATAGTGAAGTGAGGCAACAACCTAAATAATGAAAGTGAGTTGTCTCTTGAACTTTCAGTTGGTATGGTTGAGACCCCTACAATACATTTTATTCCTTGTTTTTGGATTCCACGATATAAATCAAGTGCTATTAATGGCCATGGACATAAAACCTTGGTTCATTGTGAAAGCTCTAGAAGATACATTTTAACTCTTACATAGAAGGCGACTTACCTTCACAAACACGTTATTGCTTCATCAAGTCTATCAACGATAAACCACTAAAAATTTGAGCTATGAAGACTTCGTACATCACCCATCAAGTCCGTACAGACCACCCAAATAAATTGCTATTGACTCTCACACTACATCACACACATAAGTGTATTATCCATCAAGTCTATACAGACCACCCAAATAAAGGGCTATGGATTTTCACATTACATCACTAGATGAGTGTACTATCAATCAAGTCTATATAGACTACTTAAATAAAAGGCTATGGATTTTCACAGTACATCACACACTCTAGAGAAATAACTTCACCATTGAGCAACTGTTTCATAGCTTCATTTCTCAGGTAAGTCTATCAATTTCTACTTATATATTTTCGACCAAGAAGGTAGTTAAGAGAATTTAATTTTACATGATTATAACCATAATTAATTATTCCACCAATAATTAATTTAATTTCATATAATCATGACAATAAACTTCACTAAGAAGATATTTTTCCACTGTTTGCTAAATAACTTAAATAGCAACATCTCATCGTCAATTGACATTAGATGTAATTAACCATTCACATAAATTCACAACTCTTCACCTTCTATAATACTCATAATACTTCAAAAGAAAATAAGACGACAAGTATGCACCATATAATGTACAATTTATTCATTTTGAGATCATAGAAATGCTCACAAAAATATCCATAACGAATAATTTTATATATTTAATAAAAATAAGACTGTAATATTCAATTAAGATAAACTTAAATTGAGATACTTCATTACCTCAATTTTCTTCTTCATAATTAAGCTGCATCTCAAAACAACTTATCATAAATAATTGCAAATTTTACAAAGAAGAAAATGGAGAAACTTGCTTTAGCTCATGCATAAAATTGTCAATAAATATCATGCTCAATTTATGACAATGATATGAGTTGAAAATTGTTAAAAAAATCTCATCAGAAAATTAAAAGATTTAAAATTTTTTCACACATAATATAGGAAAAACCAGCCTATATAAAACTTAATTATGTAGCAAGAATAACAATCCAAATATTTCCAACTTAATTTTGACATAAAAACATATTTATGCCAAATAATTTACGCAAAAATTATATTATCATTATATCATTGTACAAGTCTCAATAATATAGAATACAAAATTCACCTGTTCAGCTACCCTTTTTCCATCTTTCAAAATTTTCCGGTGGCATTTACTCATAATCCATTCCCGAAAATTATTTCTCTTCAAACGTGTTGGGCCAATCGATAATTCTGAAAGAAAAAATTGAAAATAGAGAGATTATAAAATATAAAGAAAATCTCACACATATAAACCACCAGAAGTAATATAGGTTTAAGATGGATTTATCTCTTTTATAATAGGACAAAAAAGAGACCCCTAACTTTTTATCTTATCTCTTCCCTTTTTTCCTTCCTTTCTCTTTCTCTTTCTCCGAGCCCATCATCATTCTTTTCTTTTCTTTTTTTCTCTCTCTTTTTTCCTCTGGGGCCCATCATCATCCTTTTTTTTTCATTTTTCTCTCTTTTTCTCTTCCTCTTTCTTCCAGACGCCCACAGGTTTCATTCTCCCTTATATTTTATTTATTCTCTCTCTTTTTTTTTTCTTCTTCTTCTTCTTCTCAGCCACCAATGTTCTCCACCATCGATCTTCTCTCACCGACGGCTACCTCCGACGACTGCAGATCAGTGGTTTCACCACGAGCGACGAGTGCACATGAGTTGATGGCTACCCACCATGGCGACCTACGAACAGCGTCGAGCTGATCGAGCTCTGGTGGCTAGAGGGTTCTTGATTGATGGACACTACGTGCGGCAGTGCACCCTGCCGGCGACTCGATGGAGATCTACGAAACCATGACCCATTAACCATAGACATATCGCCCACGCGACTAGACCCAACTTGACGAATCCAACTTCTACAGCAACTCGATCAGATCTCCCACGGGAGGGAGTGAGTGGTAGCACCGGTGACCTCAACCGCATGCGTTGGTGACGGCGATACACTACCAAACAGATCCACGAGCAAACCGGATGTGCGACTCACGTTCAGATCCATGCCATGGAAGGCGACCCACATGCAGATCTGCTCCGCAGACAATGACCCATGTTCAGATCCGAGCGGTTGAAGGCAATCCACGGGCAGACCCGCTCCGTCGACTCGAGCGGTGGCATCTTCTTCACGAACAGTGCAACGGATCTGCAGAATCACACACAATAGTAACCAGCGTTTTGTTCCGTCCAGATCTACAACGCTGCATGACCCTACGATGAACCTCAACCAATTCCAGTTACCGATTTTTGGATCGGATTTAGGTGCAGGGAGCTAGATTTTCGATCTTCCATTAGGCAAGACAGTATGTGGTTTATACTGTGTAGTCTTTCATTGATGCAACCGAAGATGCCGCCCAGGAAGTGCTCTTCGAGCTTTCCCAAATAGTTGAGTTCTACAAAAATAACTTAACATCAAAACCTTGAAATTAAAAACACCAATAATGTATCGAATTGTTTTCAAATTGTTGGAAAAATAGTAAGATTAAATAAAAAGATTGTTGTGCCGTAGACAAAGCCACTGCCTTTAAAGCAATTTTCGCACCACCACGATGCTATATCGTACAATTACAGATTGCTCCCCAAGATTAACACAACTTCGAACCCAGCCATGCACTCGTCCAGACCGAATGGAATCGATAAACGTGCTCAGAAAAGTTTTCTTTCTATATTCTAAAACAAAAACAAGCCTTTATTTATATAGAAACAGTATGCTATTTTTGGTGGTTTACGAAACAATAAAGTTAAAAATAGCATACTCTAAAAATAGCAACTTTAAAAATAGCTAGAAGACTAAGTTTTTTTAAGGACAAATTAGTCATTTCTAACACAATCAACAACTTTATCAGAATTTATGAAATTCACCATGTACTCTTTCTCATTACCGTGTTTTCACTAACTTATAAGTGAAACAATTTCCATCATAATTGACGCTTTCAATACTCACTGGTTAAGATTCAAATAACTCATCTTGAAATTCTTGAAAATTAGCATCAGTATACTCTATAGATGCTTGTTGGATCATGCCTCAAAATTTACTTGTCCAAGAAGGTGTAGTTTGACTAGATTGGAAATACTTAATCAACTTAGATCGATAAATCCTCTCTAACACCTTTTCATAACGAAAAAATAAATTGAGTAAGAGATGTAGACATACTTGTCATCTTTCGAAAGACACTATTCATGCTTTCACTTCTTTGTGTTAACAGTATACCTACCGAGAAATATTGCTTACTGAAAGCTAGACACCATTTTCTTCATAACTAAAAAAATATTATGAGTCATGAACTTTAACACAAATCAATAATGGTTATAAGTTCCATTCCAAACATCTTCAAACTCTTGTTCAGTCTCACAATTGTGAAGACATCTATTGAATAGTACTTTGAAATCATGCATTTTTAGATAATGAGCAAAATGTTTAGGAGAATTTTGACCAATATGCCATAAACAAAGGAACAACCAAATTGAATTGGTCATTGCTTAATATTGATCCGTAAATATCGTTTTCCACTGATAGTTTTCCATTGCTTTGTTGTCTCATGAAATAAAAAGGCTCAACCAAACAGCATATTTTGCTTATGATGGTTCACTCTAGTAAAAGGTGCACATATCATGTTGTACTTATTTGTTCGATATGTGGTATAAAAAATAGCATCTCCAAAATAATTATAATCCATCCTAGACGTACCATCTATTCAAAAAAAAGTTTGTTAGATGGTTTTCATAATCTACTTGCATTGTATAAAAGCACCATGGGTCCTCTAATTACATTATCTTGAAGTGATTTATTACACTTTGTACAACTCCCGCTTCAAATGTAGTTTTGGTTTTGTCTTGTAAAAAATTGTTGCAATCAGATTTTTAAAAAATCCTACATTATACGCATAACCAACTTGAACAACTACATAAAGGGGAATATATTACTTGGTCTAATGCCAGCATTTTCTATTCTTTCAATTACAATTGTTTGTGTTTCATCTACATGTCTATGAGATCTAAGCATATCTTGGTGACTTTCTTTTGCAAATTCATAATTATGATCACATGAATTGAGAAATAACCAATTATTCATTTTCAATCGTAAATTATATTTTTGCTGACATCCTATTCTTGTCTTAGTCGATTGTCATTTTTTTACTTTGGAAGGACCATTTAGCTTTCGATTACCTTCTCTTCCTTATAGTTCCATTTTCCAATCGCCGGTATTGGTTTTTCTGCACACTAAAACAAGTTGTTTTTCCATATTCATTATAAAACTTGAATGCTTCGTTTTCACTTGAAAACATCATTTCAATCTTTCTAGAAGTAACAAGTACTGTGTTCTCTATCTCTACTTCGTTTTCTAATATGAATTATAAAATTCACTCATGTGAAGTTGTTCTGGACTAGCCATTGATTTGTCACCAACAAAATTTTCAACAAAAAATAAAGTTCAAGAATAATTTTGCTCAAATTGACAACAAAAAATATATATGCACGTACTTAATTATAATCAAAATTCATAAAAATTATTAGTTAAAAAAAATTAAAAAAAAAGCAAGGAATTAAACATAACATACTTAGAGATTTCCGAGATTAATAGATCCAACTGTTTTTATGCATTAAAGAAAGATAAATATATGAAATGGCTATAAATGAATAGAAAAACAAAGAAAAAAATAAAAATAAAATAGATAGGTTGATCATACATACTTCGAACTATAGCAATTTTTTCAAGAAAAAAGAACGAATATGTTTAGTTTGAATGGAGGAAAATCTACAAATAAACCAAAGAAGCACGAAGGAAAGTGGATTTGTAAAAATATTCAAATGAAAAAATAGAATATGAAGAAATGAAAGAAAAAAATAAATAAAAGGTATATTTTGGAAATAGAAATAATATTCACTAAGAGAGAGGTAATTTTAGAGGGAGAGAATATATATATATAATACCAGAATATTTTTTGGTTTTAAAATCTTGCGGGGTTCACTTTAGTTGTATATTTTATTTGTGTTTGTAACAATATAGATGACACATGGTGTAAAATGATTGGCAGTAGTATGAAAGATTTCCATACTAGGTACAACTTTAAATTTTCCGAGGAAAATTAAGACTGAAGAAGCCAAATAAGGAGAGGATTATTTGGCTCTAATTTTCTTCATTTCAGTGTAGTGGGTGACTTAGCTGCTGAGGTGGCAGTGATAGTGATTGTTGGTTGATGTGGCAGTGGTTGCTGCTGGATTGTCTACAAATTATAAGATGAGGATGTAATAAAACAAGATTTTGAAGAACTAAATTCAATAATTATTGATAATTAAATATTTTTTTCCATATTTCATCATTACAATACATTTAAAATTTTTAATGATCCGTATAAGAATAAAAGATAGGAAAATGGAGTATATATGGTACCTATCACGCAATTCCATATTCTTTTAATTTCTCGATATAGTTTTTGTTATGGATGAGAAAATCCTTATTTTCTACAATTCGAATTCTCCTTATTTAAGCAATTCGATCTAGAATTTCCCTTAGATTCAGGACAATATATCATCTATTCGAAAGGAGAGGATATCCTAATGGCTTTAGGATTTCCCCTAGATTAAGGAGAATATATCCTATAAGTATCCTGATGGCCTTAAGATTTTCCTCTATAAATAGAAGGTAAATACTCAATGAGGGGATGCTACAAATCTCTAATCTTTGCTATGCTCACAACACCCCACACTTTATACAACTACTCTGATTCTTACTTAAGTATCGGAGTCTGTATGGCAAGAGTCACACCGGTCTTTAGTGCTATTCTGTTTTGCAAGTCACGGGCAGGAGTCCATAACTCACTCAGGATTGAGAATGAGTTGCCTGGTCATCCTAAGAAATAGCAACCTATTAGTTAACGGTGTTACATCTAAAGATTGCCTATTTCGTGGTCCGGTCTTATACAAACTCATTGTGTAGGATACCCCCACTCGCATGTCTCCACACGAACGACTTGGATCAGGTCGTCTGTAACCTTTACAGAGTGGGCCGTATCCATAGTGTTGCCAGGATAAGGTACCCAGCCTTATCCATATACTAGAGACCCTTTAGGTTATTCACGGGACATTACCCATTCATATATGAGGGGTATATCAAATATATACCCCGTATATCAACTATATACTCAGTATATATACTGTCCCGATTACATCACAAATAACCTTGGATGTTTAGTTTATTGGATTTTTGACAATGCAAAGCTATGATTCAACAACAAATTTATTGAATAAAACTTGATTAAATAGACTTTTGTTTTTACAAAATACAAACTACGAGTTTAGGGCAACACACCCAACATATATTGGGCCGACTAAAAATTCACTTAGTTAATTTCACTTAGCCGGGATTTATCTAAGTAATATACCCTAGTCTTAGAATACTAAGTGGGAGCAAAAGAGAATATGTAATATACAACGTATATATTTGATATACAAAGTATACATAACATATTTTACTCTCTCTCTCACGTTCTCCTTTAAATTCACGCTGTGAGTTCCATGCTCGGCCTCGTCTCGCCCTGGGTGCGGCCTCCCTACGGAAGGTGTTTGCATGGTTCAATATCGAGGTGAATGGAGATAGTGTTCATAGTAAGTGGGAGAAGGACGTGTGACAACACATCCTGCGGTCTCCACTATTGGGTTGCACCGTGAGGTGTCATACATGACCTGCGTGTCGTCCTGAAGCGACCATCCCTATGGAGGGTTCATTGTATGAAAATCAAAATCAAGGCAAACTCCAGAAATGGATAGGAGTCTCCTAGGTTTTGCTCCAATATTTTCCTTCCCTACGGCAGGATTATTGGGGTGGACCTCTGAGGTCCGAAAATGTTGGGTCACACTTACGAGAAGTTGTTAAGTTAGTGAGTAATTTCCTGACCAAATAAACGATGACTAACATTTATAGGAATAAGAGTTATTCTGGTGTAAAATTTAGTTGATAATGTCTCAATTCAGTGAAGGAGTACTAGTCCGCCCTACGGTGGCTGTTGCTCTAAATCACTGAAGCGTCGTTGCAAAACAATTTTGTTATGGTGATTAATTACTTTTGCTAAATTTTGATTGGGTTTAAAAGGCTAATGCATGAAACTAATATAGATTTGTTTTTACTTTCAGCATGTCTACTTCTATTATTGCACTCTTAGCTGCGCAAAGACTTAATGGCGAAAATTAGAAACAATGAAAGTCAAACCTAAACACTATTCTCGTGATAGATGATCTTCGGTTCGTCTTACAAGAGGATTGTCCTCAAGCTCCTGCGCCTAACGCCACTGTGGCGGTGCTCAACGCCTATGACAGGTGGATCAAGGCCAATAACAAGGCCAAGGTCTACATCTTGGCGAGCATATCTGATGTGCTTGCCAAGAAGCACGAGGACACGGTCACCGCAAACGAGATCATGGACTCGCTGCACAACATGTTTGGACAACCGTCCTCACAGGCTCGACACGAAGCCCTTAAGTTCATTTAAAACTCCCTCATGAAGGAGGGCTCCTCAGTGCGAGAACACGTTCTCAACCTGATGGTCCACTTCAACGTGGCTGAGTCGAACGGGGCTGTCATAGACGAGCAGAGTCAGGTCAGCTTTATTCTGGAATCTCTTTCGCAGAGTTTCCTTCCATTCCGCAGCAATGCGGTTATGAATAAGCTGGAGTACACTCTTACCACGCTTCTAAACGAGCTTCAGACCTACCAGTCTCTTATGAAATGTAAGGGACAAGAAGGGGAGGCAAATGTTGCCACCTCAAAGAGGTTCAACAGAGGATCGTCCTCTCGAACCAGGTCTGCGCCCTCTTCTTCTGGAAGTAAGACTTTTAAGAAAAAGAAGGCTGCTAGTAAGGGGTCTAAACCTGACTCAGTTGCTGCTGCCCAGAAAGGCAAGGTCAAGGTTTCAGAGAAAGGAAAGTGATTCCACTGCAACAATTGACAGAGTGGCGATGATTAGGAAGGGAAACCACAGTCCAAGTGTGATTATCAGTAGCTTGCAATTTATGGCTTCACGTCAATGAGAATGACAAATGACTTGGTCATAAAACTGCGGCTTATATGTAAAGGAGACATTTAGAACATAATGTCGACGAGAAGAAGAAAGTCGTGAATATGATAAATACTGCTGTAAAGGATGCCTTGTAGAAGTGGGAGATGGCAAAGAGTTAGTCAAAAGACTACAATGAAAATCCTGTAAATATGAAGGCATTTTGGAAGGCCTAGTAGAACGCCGAGGGAAAATATCCAAAGGTACAATCGAAGATCCTGTGTTAGGCATAGGTGCAAACACACTAGGTATTGTGTTAGACATAGGTTCAGACACAAGTGGCATGGATTAAGACCCATTAGCACTAGGCACAGTGGCAGGAGCACATGGCTCAATCGGAACAGTAGGGGAAATGACAGTAGTAGGTACAACAGCTGGTATATCGATATGAGCATTAGTCATATCAATATGATTAGCAGGCATATCAATTCGAAAATCAACGACATTTGGCAAAACCAAGTTTGGAAAAGGGTCAACTGATACATCATTACCCGAGGATTCCAAAAATGGGAACTTAGTTTCATAAAAAATCACATCACGAGAGAAATAAGCGTTGAGTTTGAATATCAAATAGTCGATAACCTGTCATACCTGGTGCATAGCCAAGAAAAACTGCCACACAAGATCTAGGTTCAAACTTTGTGCGATGAGAAGCTAAGGTAGAGGCATAGCACAAAGATCAAAAGGTTCTCAACATACGGTAATCAAGATCAATTTTATACAGGAATTGAAAAGAATATTACCATTTCAAAACAGGCAAATGAGTCATATTAATAAGGTATGCAGCTGTAAGAACACACTCACTCCAAAATTTGAGAGGAATCCTCGACTGAAAGTATAAGGCCCGAGCAACATTCTACAGGTGTTGGTGTTTACGATCAACAACGGAATTTGTTGAGGTCTCTCAACACATGAAAACTGATGAATGACACCTTTGAAAAGAAAAAACTACTTGAAAAGAAATTCTGGTGCATTATCAGATCTAAAAGGCTTGATACTGACACCAAGTTGAGTCTCAACAAATGTGAAAAAATGACGGATGATATTCAAAACATCAGACTTGTGACGAAGCATAAACAACCATGTATATCTAGAGCAGTCATCCACAATGGTGAGAAAGAAACGATATCTAGCATGCGAAACATGAGAAAATGGTCCCCAGACATCAGCATGTATTAGATCAAAAGGCCTGTTTGACAAATTATTGTTTGAATGAAAAGACAGCCTCCTTTATTTGGCTAATGGACATACATCCCATGAAATCAGTAAGAAAATCCTGTAATGAACAATTATCAAGAGGTAACACACTCTTTAAAGCTTGTAATCTAGTAAAGGATGGATGACCAAGATGATTATGCCAAACATCAAATGAAACAAGTGTAGAAGCAGAAACACATGTAGACTGTGCAGTAGAGGAACATTCTGAAGTATTGTCAAGTAGGTAAAGGCCATTGTACAATCTACCCCTGTCATTCGTCTTCGAAACGGACTTGTCCTGGATAATGCAAGTGTCGTTAGTGAATTCTACTGATAGAGAAGGCATGTCCCTCAACAATACACTGACTGAGATGAGGTTGAAATAAAACTCAGGAATGTATAAAACACCATGTATAGATAGATGATCAGATAACCGTACAGAACCAAAGTATTCAACCACAAGTCGAGGTTTATTTGGCCGATTCACATGGACAGGAGAAATCTTGTGTATTTTATCAAACAATTTGCGAGAACCGCATATATGCGCAGATGCACCAAAATCGAGGATCCAAGATTAAGTATGAATACCTGCAGTGTAAGAGGCAGTAGTGTCTATGTCAGCAACAAATTTGCCAGTTGAAAGCTGAGATTGAAGTAATTGAAAAAGTTGTTGGTAGTGGATAACAACATCATAATTTGCATGTGAAACGGCTAGGGCAGAGGATTCAAAAGACTTCGAAGCACCAGGATTCTGAGATCCAGATGAAGGCCGATGACCATTTCGATAGCCAAGCGGATATCCATGTAACTTGTAGCATCGATCAGTAGTGTAACCAATGAGTCCATAGTGAGAACAACTGGACTGTCTTTGTGTACCTTCTGATTCGTCACATAATTAGTGGCTTTCGAAGGTGGTTTAGATGCAGAGTGTTGAGCAACCAGTGGAAAGAAAGAAGCAGTAGGAATCATAGTAAAGGTGCCAATCGATCTTTGCTGCTCCTCTTGTCGAACTAATGATAAAGCTTTATTGACGGAAGGCGGGGGATCCATCAGTAATAACTCTGCTCGAGTTGAAGCGTAGAACTCATTGAGTCCCATGAGCAAATTGATAATGTATTCTAGTTGTAGAAACTCAGAAGCGGACTTAGCACCACCACATGTGTAAGTACAAGTGCAAATGGGACGAAATTGATGCAATTCATCCCAAGCAATCTTCAATCTGGTGAAGTATAGACTCACCGATTGCTGCTCCTGAATTATAGTAGCCAGATCACGTTTGAGTTGAAATATTCGTGGAACATTGCTCTTCTACAATCTCTCCTTAAGATCGAGGCAAATATCCCTAGCAGATTCTGAAAACAAGATGCTTGCAGAAATATCCTTCGAAACGGAATACAAGATCCATGCAATAACCACATGGTTATTGTGAATCCATGCCGGTAGAAGATCACCGGTGGGACGCTCAATAGATCCGTCAATAAAACCTAATTTGTTTTTGACTAATAATGCGATTATCATAGATCGGCCCCATGATGTATACTTTTCCTCTGTCAGAACTTGATTCACAAGAACCAATCCAGTATTATCTGTATAATGGATATAATACGAATTTGTAGTAGCCTCAGAAATAGATTGAGGTGTAATGAAAGAAAATTCCGGTGAATTTGAAGGAGAGTCGGTGGGAACATCCGAGGCTATGGAGACCAAGAAGAATCGCAAAAAAGAAAGGCGCGAAAAACAAAGAAAATGTCAAAAAAATGGCGCACAGTAAAAATCTATTTGATACCATTTTAGTAATGAGAAATATGACGTATTCTCATTAACTTGATAAAATAATACATCAAAGGTCTATATATATATACAAAAGACTAAACTCACTAAACACAATGTGAGCATAACTGAATACATAACATAACAGATTAACCAATTTAGGTAATAGTAATAACAAGTTTAACCTCTAATAATAATACTAAAATGAATCACCCAAAAACCGAGGAAAAATAAGAGAGATAGAGATGGAGAACCAACCAGTAAGGACATGCCAAATCTCATCTCCACTTGCTTTCCAAGAAAACCCAACCTACCCTTTTGGTTTTGGTTTTGGTATTAACACACGATATTCTCCCACCAAATCGAGATTCAATCTCCATTATTTCCCCAAAATCTTGTTTTAGTCCCATAAAGTAGGAGGAAGTTGAGGGAGATTAGCGTATTGATTAATTAGATAAAAGAGATAAAATCCTAGCTTAGCTGCCCCAATAACACTATGAATCAAAGTATTAAACCAACAAATACATGGAGAGGGTGTGTAAGACATAAAGGAACAAGAGAGGATTGAATGGAAATAGAACTAATAGAACTATCATTTCTTAAGAAGAAAGCATCAAACTAACCAAACTTCATTTGCAAGAACCCTACCGTCTGTCTGTCGCTCGTAGTCGCCAAATCGAGCCTCACTAACCGCGGATCGTCCCTCTATTGCTAGATCCTTGCTCGCTCGCTTCCCACGGCAATGGAGCTGCGCACAACAATGGAGACTTTCGTGCAGCAAAGGGGTGAGATGTAGAAATTTTGGGAATGTAAAATTTTATGGGGTGAAAATTTAAGTTACGGTTAAAATTGGTCACTTTTAGTATTGGGACCAGCCTAACATTAAAAGTAGACTTACAATGACGGGCAACGCCTAACATCGAAACTTAAAAAAAAAATCAAATCTAATTTTAGCTTTTTTCTTACATTTTCCGACATTGTTTCCTCTGTGTTTTTGTTTCGACATTAAAACTTCCGTGTTTTTTTTATCCGACATTGTCCGATATAAGTACTTATGAACTAAGATTACATGGACTAATCAAGATTATTAATCTTGTTAGGACTTCTCTCCCAAAACAGATGCTCAAACATGGGACGACACACAACTCTTAAACCCTTTGACCATCAGTCCCTCACGAGTCACGCCACATAGTCGGTCAGATGAACAATCACACTCAAACAAAAATATTTGGCACCCATCTGCTATAGAAATTTTCTTATTACTCAAGCAAATACTATAAGAGATAAAATGATAGCTACTATTCGTCATATGATCAGTTGCACGAGAACCAATGATTCAGGTACACCGTTTAGATTGAGAAGTTGTACTTGTCAAAGTTGCCGAACATGTACCTTGACTAGGATAATTGTTCAAAGTTTCTAAAAAACTCCTTAGATTTTTTATCATATTTGTCCAACTTTGTAGTAATTTTGGTTGATTGTGACATTGATGTGAATAAAGAGACTAAACAGCAACTCAGAAATGAAGATCCATGCACAAAACTGATGTTTTAAGTATGAATTAAAACGGCAAAAGATCTATAATGAAAATGAACCGAACCGGGTCAAGCTGTATCGAACCGGTTGAGATGAACCATATCGAATCGGATTTTACGGAGTTGAACCGAACCAGACAAAACCAAACCAAGCTTAGCTAAAAACTTGAATCAGACCAATTAAAACTGAACTGAACTAAAAGATGAATTGGGCAAAACTGGAAACGCTTTGAATTGAACCAATAATATTTAGTTTTAACTTTGAAACCCTAGCAGCCACACGAATAGAAATCCAGCAAGAATTCGACGACCAAAAACCAAAAATCCGACTACGAAACAACTCACAGCGAATACGAAGGTGATGTCCTCAAATGGCTGCAACGACGCTGTAAGAAAAGATGGACAACGAACTCGGCATCTGAATAGGGGCGATTTAAACCTCGAACAGTTGCGGTGACAACATCTGAACAACAGCTGTGACGTCTGAATAGCAGCCGCAGAAGAAACCACGAACAAGAAGAAAAACGGGTCTGAACAGATAATGGTGGAAGAAACCCATGGACAAGAAGAAGAAGAAAATAGTCTATTGGTCCCAAAATTAACAATAAATCGATCGACAATGGAAGCCAACTAAAAAAAAGCCTCAAGGCTCTGATATCGTGTTAATTGATAAGAAAAATAAAATAAATCTAACTTACTTACAAAGAATTGATACAAGACTATAAATAGGAACTACAGAGAAGAAAAGAAAAGAAAGTTAATTAGGATAAGAAAACACTTACCTATTAGAACAAGGAAACCTAACCTATTAAAATCTAAATACAATAAGACATTAAAAGACAATAATATAATTTAACATAGCCTATCTTTCCCTTTAGATAATTATGAAATTACAACACAACAATTATGACTAGGAATAAATTTTAATTTTACATTTCTCTGATAAGGTTGGGTACTCACCTTTGCGAAAAAAAAAAAAAAACGGTTGGCTACTCACACTATTACTGTTGTTCTCCGCCTAATTTTTATGTATGATGAGTTTCATACAAAAACTTAAATGGTTTAGGGAGCCATTCAAGATAAATAAATGTGTGCATTATCTTAGTCTTCAAAGTGTAAATCTCTTTTGGTCCATAGAACCATTATATCTACTTTGCTTCATTCCGTATACCTTAAAATAATTTATTGTATGAACTTTCATAAAAGTTTCTTATAGTCCTCATCATTAAATTTTCATAGCATTTAACTGAAATTTTAGTTACTTATTCTAATATATTGGTTTTAGTATACATGACTCGGTTTTCTTTATTTTAAGGTTTTAAAATTCTGCTGTAAAATTTTCGGCGCTTATGTTGAGGAATCACGGTTAGTTCTTCAATAAGACTTGACTATTAATGTTATTGGATTATATTTTGGTTTTTCCTTTTCACATGCTCATTCTTTAAAACTTTGTCATGAGTTAGACTTTCTTTCTCTGAGATAACCATGATCACTATTCCCGAGGTGGGATAGAGTAATCCAAAATTTGTTATTATTTTTTTATATGGACATATAAGACTAATTTTCATATTCTTGTACATTATGTTGAGTTAGATGGCAATCGAAACTAAAGGTTTTGCAGTAACTACACTAGTTTACTTTCTCGAATTTTAACTTACATGGTTTATGTCTTTGCTCATTGTAATTTCATATGTCTTTCCTCCCTCTATTACAACCTTTTTTAGGGTTGGTAGTATTAACGTGATCAAATCAATGTTGAACTAATCTAACTCATTGTGTATAGTTTTTATTTGCAGTGTGGCGATGTCGTTGTCGTTGATCAATTAACTCATATTTTCATATTTTCATATTGAGATGAGAATCACTTCATGGAAGAAGTGAATAGCATGCTGTTGTTAAACTAAGCTCATATCCTTATAGTATTGTGACAATAGTAGCAAATAACTTAAAGTTATCCTCACTCTTCTTGATTAAGATTTTAAGAGGTTACTTGTGGGTGTTTTGTTTGTAGTTAGATGCATGGAAGAGGGATCCCTTCATATTTTATCTTAAGTAATAAAGTTACGATGAAGCATCCTTAAATAATATGCTTAAAAACTTTTCTTTGCAAGGTGGTTTCTCTTTCACTTTTATTTTCCTTTAAAATATATGCTTATCTTAGGATTGACAGAAGTTCATTGCAAGATGATCTTACTTGGCACGAAAGCAATTTGGGTCATCATGTCAGCAAATTTCTTGAATGCACGTAAACACTCTTTGTAGTTTAACACGAACAATGCATATCAACAAGAAGAAATTGACAAAGTTCGAATAGAATCGGTAGATTTATAGATATATGAAAGTGTATTATGTGTACATATATAAATTTTTAGAATGGAATCGACATGTTGAGTATGTTTTGAAACAGACACAATACTATTGTGATTTTATTTTGTACCTAGGTTTGTTTAAGACACCAACTTTTTGTAGTTTGTCATTCTATGGGAATATTGGAGGATGAAACTTGTAAATTTCTATTTCCTAGAACATTTACTTTTAGCCTTTCGATTGGTGAGTTAGCTAGTTTGCAACAAATAAATTACTATTTTCATTTTTTTGTAGGTTGAGAAAAATAATGTTTTTTTTTTTGTAGAAGAAAAAGAATATTGTTGGTTAGCTAGCGTGCAACGAACAATATTATTTTTTTATCCAGCTATACAACAAACAATGACGGGTATTGCCAATCATTAAAAGTGAATGTTTAATGACAGACGCTTAATGATCGTCATTGTAGGATTGAATAGATGTCGGTCGACCGACATAGTAGGCTACAATAACACTGGAATTGATGTCGGGCCACAACTAACAATATATGTGATTGTCATTGTGGGCAACAACGGTGGTCACCTACAATGACGGGCGATGCCTGACCTTGATTCCCACTAGACATAAAAAGTTTTTCCTTCAATGACAGACAATGCCTGTCATTAAAACCCGATTTTGTACTATTTCGATACTTTTCCAGCCTTTACCAAAGTTTATTCCGCCATTTTAACCGTCTCGTATGACAAGACACCTTTAATTGCAAAATGAATGGGCTTTCTACATAACATTGTTCATCTTAGATTTCCTACTGTTGATTTGTTAACTTCTTCTTCATCATCATTCTTGCTCCCTGATCCATCATTTGCATATTTTGTCCATCTCCTTAAAATATGCCAAGGAGGAATAGAAAAAGTATTGTTAAAATTTAGAACTCTAAAGGGGCCGTTTGTTTTTCGAGGATAGTAGATGTCCGATATCTATAGATGCTTGGAATTTTAGATGTCCGACTTTTTCAGATAACCATGTTTGTTTCGTAGGAAAATTAATAAGGGTATCCCGGAATATTTGAATAGTCACGTTTGTTTTGCCGGATTTATTCTTCGGAATGTGTTGAATTTGTAGAATGTTCCAAAAATGCCCTTACGAATATTTATATTATTTATCAATTCATTTAATATAATTGATTTATTTGAATTAATTTAATATTTTTTATATGTTATTTTATAGAACAAATTAATTCATATTTACTTAATCTAAATTTCATTTTCAACTTTAATAGTTTACCAAAAAGACAATCATATAATTTATGCTATCTTGTGTGAAATTTATTTATTTTATCATCACATTATACTTTTTTTTAAGAACAACATCACAAGTCTTCATAATTTTTATATATATATATATCACATGTATATTGGTCGTAAAAAAATGTTGATTTAAAATTATATATTTATGATCATAGATATTATTAATAATGTAATTCCTTCAAAATATTAAAAATAAATGGAGATATTAAATAATTTAATTGCAATTTATTTTTCATGTAAATCTAATGTACAAATATACTTAGATGATGAGCACATATTTATTTTAATTATAAATTTAAAAATAAATACTAAATAATTTTTTTGAGGAAAAGTTAAAAAATTTGATGAATGAATGTATATGGAGAAAAATATAAATGGCAAGCATGTAAAAGGTGGATGCCCTCGACACGGGAATCTTGAAAATCCGTGTTTCAAAAGGGCATCCACAACTCATAAGATGCCTCCTAGGATACGTGGGCATCTCAAGATTTTCTGAGTATCCTACGTTCTAGCAAAACAAATGTGGGAATCGAGATGTTCGTCCAACGGGAATCTCAGATTCCCATGAAACAAATGGCCTTTAAGTGTGCAAACATAAGATGCCCATAGATTCAAACTTCTTACATGTACAATCTGTTGGAAAAATAGTAAGATTAAATAAAAAGATTGCCGTGTCGTGGACGAAGCCACTGCCTTGAAAGCGATTTCGGTACGACCACGATGTTATGTCGTACAATTACCGATTGCTCCCCTTTAACACAACTTCAAACTCAGGCGTGCACTCGTCCGAACCGAATGAAATCGATAAACGTGTTCAGAAAAGTTTTCTTTCTATATCCTAAAACAAAAACAATCTTTTATTTATATAGAAACAGTATGCTATTTTTTATGGTTTAAAAAATAGTAAAGTTGAAAATAGCATACTCTAAAAATATCAACTTTAAAATAGCTAGAAGAGTAAGTTTTTTAAGGACAAATTAGTCATTCCCAACAACCTCCACGAATGACTAACTAGTTCTCTAAAAAATACATTTTCTGAGCAATGAAAGAAATTAAACTTAAGCATTAATATCTTACGATTTGAATTAATACATAGTGAAGTGAGGCAACAACCTAAATAATGAAAGTAAGTTGTCTCTTGAACTTTCAGTAAGTATGATTGAGACCCCTACAACACATTTTATTCATTGTTTTTTGATTCCACGATATAAATCAAGTGCTATTAATGGCCATGGACATAAAACCTTGGTTCATAGTGAAAGCTCTAGAAGATACATTTTAACTCTTTCATAGAAGGCGGCTCACCTTCACAATCACGTTATTGGTTCATCAAGTCTATCATAGATAAACCACTCAAAATTTGAGCTATGAAGACTTCGTACATCATCCATCAAGTCCATACAAACCACCCAAATAAATTGCTATTGACTCTCACACTACATCACAACATAAATGTATTATCCATCAAGTCTATACAGACCACCCAAATAAAGGGCTATGGATTTCACAATACATCACATACATAAGTGTATTATCCATCAAGTCTATACAGACTACCCAAATAAAAGGCTATGGATTATCACATTACATCACTACATGAGTGTATTATCCATCAAGTCTATACAGACCACTTAAATAAAGGGCTATAGATTTTCACAGTACATCACACACTCTAGAGAAATAACTTCACCATTGAGCAACTGTTTCACAGCTTCATTTCTCAGGTAAGTCTATCAATTTCTACTTATATATTTTTGACCAAGAAGGTAGTTAAGAGAATTGAATTTTACATGATTATAACCATAATTAATTATTCTACCAATAATTAATTTAATTTCATATAATCATGACAATAAACTTCACTAAGAAGATATTTTTCCACTGTTTGCTAAATAACTTAAATAGCAACATCTCATCGTCAATTGACATTAGATGTAATTAACCATTCATATAAATTCACAACTTTTCACCTTCTATAATACTCATAATACTTCAAAAAAAAATAAGACGACAATTATGCACCATATAATGTACAATTTATTCATTTTGAGATCATATAAATGCTCACAAAAATATTCATAACGAATAATTTTATATATTTAATAAAAATAAGACTGTAATATTCAACTATAGTAAAAACATGATCTCAAACCACTACTAAATTAAGACAAACTTAAATTGAGATACTTCATTACCTCAATTTTCTTCTTCATAATTTTAAGCTGCATCTCAAAACAACTTATCATAAATAATTGCAAATTTTACAAAGAAGAAAATAGAGAAACTTGCTTTAGCTCATGCATAAAATTGTCAATAAATATCATGCTCAATTTATGACAATGATATGAGTTGAAAATTGTTAATAACGTGCATACCCCAACAAAGTAACGCCACAGATTGCGGGATTTTCTGTGTACGATTCTTCGAGTACAATGTTATCGGGTCAAAGCTGGACACTTTGACCCAAGATAATATTGTATTTTTTAGGCGTCAGTATGCACTTTGACCCAAGATAATATTGTATTTCTTAGGCGTCAGTACGCTGTATAGATGTGGGCGCGCCGTCCCATTTTTTGAATATTTTTGGAATTCCGATATTGTCTTTTCAAATTCGTATTTCATTCTCGAAGCATGATACATGAAACACACAATAATAATACAATCCAATCCCCACAATAATAAAATACATAGAGTTGCAAATGAATGCATGCATGGTTTGTTTCTTGAGGTACAAGTTACCTTACCAATTTCTTTAAAATCCACTTCATACATGTTTAAAAGTAAATGAACAACAGAAGCATACATTCACAATGTGAGAAGGGGTTCACTACAAGTTTTGCGATTATGTCCCCACGCACCACAACGACCACATTTACGTGTTTGTCGTACCTCGTCCGTGGAACGAATCCTAGCCGTCTTCCTCCTCCCAACTCTTGGAACAGTCTTCGGTGGTTCCACTGGTATGTTGACAAACTCTGGGGAATTGTTCCATGTCGAGACGTGTCCAACTGGAAATATGGGTTCTGCATAAGCCAATATCCAGGAGTTCGTCGTATATGCCTCGTCGCACAGACTGTATGGATTTATATTTCGCATCGTCGCCGCCGCAATAGCATGAGAGCATTGAATCTTAAAGTAATCAAACTCCCGACAACGACACGTCATAGCGTTCAAATCAACAATCTCGTCAAGGTTGCCATCCCGTACCTGGAAATGGAACTGGTCAATATTGTCTACAACGTGTCTCCGCGCACTATCTAAATATTCGGTATACATGTTTTCTGCGTAGTCGGACAATGTAGTTGATCGGGAAGCTGCAAGCGTCCGTCGATCATAGAACCAAGTCTGTAAGTTACCTCTAATGTGGTCAAGTAACGCGGTAACCGGCAACTTACGGGCGTGCGTGAAGAGGGCATTTACAGACTCTGCAATATTTGTAGTCATCTGTGTGTACCTCAATTGAGTTTGGAAACAACAAGCCCAACGCTCCTTCCCAATATCGTCTAGATATTCCCGTAAACTGGGTATGCACGAAGTTGGGCCCAGATCGAGTTGAAGTATGACTTGCGATACGCCTTTGCAGCATTTAAAAATAGTTCCTCGACTGCCTTCGCATCGTCTTTAAATTTTGCTATCAAGTTAACCTTGATATGCTATATACAAAAGCAATGAAATGCAGCAGGAAATACCTTGTCGATTGCCTTACAAATGGTTTGATGTATATCATAAACAAAAACCAAATTATCCACTCCGGCGAGCGCACGTTTTATTTGAGTCATGAACAACACCCATGATGCTACCGTCTCACCATCGACAATCGCAAATGCTACCGGGTAATCTGGTTATTCGCATCGACGCCAGAAGCTGATAACAATACCCCTCTGAACTTCTCCTTTATGTGGGCCCCGTCAACAACCAACACTGGTTTAATACAACCCAGAAAACCTGGAATCGATTGACCCAATGTCATAAATACATATTTTAAATATTTGCCACCTTCTAGTTCTAATTCGAAAATAGTACCTGGGTTCATGATTTTCAAAGCTTCACTATAAGCTGGAAGTAGACCATATGACGATGTTGGATTACCTCTAATAAGCCGGAGTGCTTCTTCACTAGAACGCGATTCTCTATCATAACTTAAATTGACACCATACTCCTTCCTCATGTCTTGTATAATGTCCTTCGGTCTATACGTGCGGGAGACGTCTGTGAACTCCTCCTGCACAAGATGTCATACCACCCAACTTTTTGCTTGCCTATGATCATGTTTTAAAGCCCCACCATAGCACGTATGGGCTGCACAATAATTTTTTATCTTGAACAAAGTGCATTCCTTTAGCTTGGTAGCTCGAAGTCTCCACGTGCAATCAGCACGAACGCACCGCAGTATATATAGCTCCAGCGTCTACTTTTTTACTTTAAACTGAAAATTCTTCCGCATTGCAACTAAATGCATTTTCAAACTCAACTTCTTCTTATTATCAAATACATCGCCCTCATTAACATCATTTGTCCCAGAAGACTATACTATGAGTTGCAATTTCTCATCATTAGCGTGTCCGGTGAGACCATTACATCCCGGTGGCCGGACCGCATCTTCATCCCTGCGAATCTCAGTGTGCACCTGTTCAACATCAGGCTCAAGCTCATCATCAAGCGCATCGTCATGCTCTTCATTCCCATATTCTGCTTGAGAGTGTCCTTCTTCAGACTCTACCAACGGGTCATATGATTCACCACTTTCATCTTTGTTATCATTCCATACTCCCGGCACGTCTCAATCACACACCCTGTCACCAAATCTAGTAGATGAACCCATTAATGGGAAAATATTTCAATAAAGTTCAACAATTATAGAGTACAAAAGTTTGTGTAAAGGTAACATACCTAGCTTTCACAAGTGAAATTGTGGGGACAATGATTTTGGATAGTGTGGGGACAAAGAAAGATCAAACACGTTGATGCTTTGAGCGGATTTTGAAAACGTGATCTGTGAGTTTTACATAATCTAAAATATTAACAAGTTCAAACATATGTAAAATATGGGTTTAGAGTTTGGTGAAATGGTTAGGTGGAAATCATAAATGCACATTTATTAACAATGAGGGTAAATTGGTCTTTTCCCATGAATAAAATATTTAAGGGATCATAAATAAGGGGTGGAGGGGTCACAAATTAGGTTTTTTGAAAATGGGGTCATTTATCCAGTTTCAGTTATTGAAGGGGTCACAAATTCAAATTTCCCTACATCATCGTAGTTCAATAAGTATTTAACTGTCACGTAAGCATTCTGTTAGGTCAATTAATGGTCAAATGAGGTCAAGGACCGTTTAGAACTATTTTTCAAACCTCAAGGACTAAAAATGTACATTTTGAAGCTTGAGGGACCAAACAGACACCTACTTCAAACCTCAGGGACCAAAAGTGTATTTTTCCCTATTATTAATTATAACTCCCCTGCATTTTACCATTATGGAGTTTGTTTGTTGTTGGGTTCCTTGCAAAAAAATAAAATAAAAAAAATTCTCAATTCCCCCGGAGTTTCCAATCTTTGCTCCCACGAGCAAGATTTTTGTTCTCAGAGGATTGCAGGAAAACCGGTGGTGCTGAAATAGATTGGTGTTCGTTGGTGACTCATTGAAGAACAGTTCTTCAAAAGAGAGTTTTTTATTTTTCCCCTGTATTTCATGTTTATGTTGTGAGTTTTGTTCCAAAAAATTCTAGAATAAAAATCTCTGTTTCCGCTGCGAGATTTACGTCCTTTCACTTTGATGTAGCTCGCCTGTCGAGTCTAGTTTTGTCTTCCAATAACAAAAGGTTTCTTCATATAATGTAAAATTAATTTCTCAAAAAAATTTGTAAACAATAATTAATATTAAAACTAATGTCTTCTACTTTGAAAAAAGTAATTATATTTTTTTATTCAAATTTTTAATGTTTTTTTATACTGTAAAATAAAACTACAGATTTCATGTGCATCACATATTTCTTACTAGTATAATAAAATGGAAACATGTATTAGTAAGTGAAAAAACATAAGAAACAAGTAAATTTATTATGCTTAGGTTACCTTCATTCTCCTATCAATTTTCCATCCATCTTAGACGGCCAAATGGCGAGTAGAAAGAAATTCAGAATAAAAAATCGATCAAAAAAAGAAAAAAATTGGTGGTTATATGTTTCACTGAGAAGATGAGAAATAAATTAAAAATAAGATGATGGCAAATGAAGCAAAGATTTGGTAATTTTTGAATAATAAAGATGGAGAAGGAAGCTAACCTCAAAGGCGCGATGGTCCTAATATACATATACAGAGCCTTGTTCATACAATCCAAATAATACATAATTTGTTTATGCAGGAATTTGCACAACGGTTCTTCACGAATCGAGCTCGAACCCGGTCTCCGGTTCCGACCTTAACACTAGAGTGGACCTACACAAGAGGGTAAGCACTCCGACGTTCAAGTCAGTATAGATCAGACTCCTTACTTAGTTCGAGGTGAGATTCGATACCTGAGCGTAAAATGAAGTCCTCTATTTATAGGTGATGGATCTGACAGCACACACGACCGGCGGTTACGTGTCTTTTCTCATATCGGACCTGTCGGGTTCCGAGCAGGTCGGACCCCAATCAGGTCGAACCTTGGTGCCCATACTTAGTCTTTTATAGCGGGCGAACCCGGTCTCTTCGGCGGGGCCGAGGTGGACTTAAGCAATCCTTTTTCTTATTTAGTTTCTTCAAACACTAATAAGGGTCCTCCACGTGTCTTGGGTATGTCTACCCCCAAACATTGGCCCCCTCTCTATCAGGTTCGATCTCGACCTGGCAGAGAAGTTCATTCGAATCTATTTTGGACACGTGGCAACTTTTTATTTGCAGAGGGAATATGACCGTTGCAGAAGACGTTTCGAACTGCCAGGTTGTCGGAGCACTCAAGTGTTTCGCCGTTGCGTATCTCGAGAAGATCCCAACCGCTCGGTTATTACACGTGTACGGCGCAGAGGTTTTTCCGATCAGCTATAAATAGTCCCGAAACTTCAGGTCAAACCTTACGTTTCCTGAATTTCTGGAGTTCGATCTGAAACCAGCTCGAACCCTTTCTGTAGGTCAGTCACTTTTCCATGCTCTTATTCTTCTTTCGAACATGGTAGTTTTCTTGTCTTCCCCCTCCAGTAGTGATAGCCTGGGTAGTGTAGGTCGGACAATAAGTAGTTCGCCCCCCAAACCAAGTGACTCTGGGGAGGTCTTAGCTCGTAGGTTAGAGTCCGAGCTGGAAGAAATAGAGAACTTTAGGTTCTCAGATGACGGAGAGGATAGCGATACCTCCACCTTGGGCCAGGGTCTGGAGTACCCTTCTAGGATGCCCGAGCACTATCTTGGACCCCTTCGTAGGGGGTTTAAAATTTCGAATGACATCCTCCTTAGGATTCCGGAGGAAGGAGAAAGAGCTGACAATCCTCCAGAGGGATGGGTCACTATTTATTTGAAGATGTTTGAGTACGGCCTCAGACTTCCCCTTCATCCATTTGCTCAGGAGTTCTTAAACCGAACTGGACTGGCTTCTGCTCAAGTGCTTGCTCACACTCTACCGTCCATTCGAACAGTCCTTTCTTCCTAAGAACCTTAAAGAAAGGAAGGCATTTGTCCGTTGATCTTGACACGAACCTATTCAAGGCTGCAATCCTGCCATTGAGGCACTGAAGGTGCTTTAGAGTCTTGGGCGCCTCCATCTCGAGCACGAGCTTTATCTTCTCTGGGTTAGCCTCAATCCCACGGTTATTTACCATAAAACCAAGGAACTTTCCCGAGGAGACTCCAAAGGCACACTTGGTCGGATTGAGCTTCATTTTATACTTGCGTAGCACTCCAAAGGCTTCGGTCAGATCGGAAAGATGCGACTTTGATTGCTTGCTCTTGACAAGCATGTCGTCCACATACACTTCCATATTCCGACCGATCTGCTTGGCGAACATTTTGTCCACCATCCTTTGGTAGGTCGCACCTGCATTCTTTAGGCCAAAAGGCATCACCTTGTAGCAGTACAGACCTTGGTCTGTTATGAACGCGGTATGATCTTGGTCTGG
This sequence comes from Momordica charantia, assembly GCF_013281855.1. Lineage (NCBI taxonomy): Eukaryota > Viridiplantae > Streptophyta > Magnoliopsida > Cucurbitales > Cucurbitaceae > Momordica > Momordica charantia. Next base: position 14,936,384 of record NW_028275160.1, read on the forward strand.
CAAGTGCATTTTGATTTGGTTGTATCCGAAGTAGGCATCCATGAAGGTGAGCAGCTCGTTCCCGACCGTTGCATCCACGAGCTGGTCGATCCTCGGAAGGGGGAAGCAATCTTTTGGGCATGCCTTATTTAAATTAGTGAAGTCCACGCACATCCTCCACTTCCCGTTGGATTTTTTAACTAATACAACGTTAAAGAGCCACTCAGGATACAGAATTTCTCGTATATATTAAGCTTTTAAGAGTTTGTTTACTTCCTCAACAATTACATCACTCCTCTCTTTATTTACATGTCTTCTTTTTTGCTTTACAGGTTGGAATGATGGGTCTATGTTGAGGCGATGCACCATAATCTTTGGGTCGATGCCAGGCATGTCCTCGTGAGACCATGCGAAGACGTCCGAGTTAGACCTGAGGAAGTTGATCAGTTCTTCCCTATCAGTGGCCCCCAGCTTGGTTCCTATGCTTACTTGCTTTTCAGGGCTGAGTAAAAGAACAAGCTCGAGCTCTTCTGTTGGCGGGGAGAATTGCCTTTTACCTTCCTTTGGCAGGTCTGCTTCAGACTCTTGTAGCTTGCCACGATTGGTTGGCTCTTCCAGGGCGCATACCGCCGACCCTTTAAGCGCGGATGCATAACACTTCCGCGAGGTTTTTTGCTCACCTCGGACCATGCCCACTCCATTCAGGGTTGAGTACTTCAAGACTTGATGCAATGTGGAGGGGACAGCCCAAAATTAGTGGATAATGGGTCTCCCAAAAATGGCGTTGTAGGCCGATGTGCCGTCGATTACCACGAACTCGGCCATCTGCATTACTTGGGTAGCATCTTGCCCTATAGTTACCAGCAGGTCAATGCACCCTTCTGGGGAGACCGATTCTCCAGAGAATCCAACCAAGGGTGTTTGACTCTTCTTCAATTGTGACCTAGTCCATCCAAATGCTAAATATGTTGGGAGGGACAAGATGTTGGCAGATGCGCCTCCATCGACCAATACTCTTCAGACCAGGACGTGATCAACGAGAGGGGTAATCACGAGCGCATCATTATGAGGCAAATGGACCCCCCCAGATCGGCATCGCCGAAAGTGATGGAGCAAGTAGGTTTCTGCTCCGTGATGACGCATACCTCGTGCCTGGCCTCGCGAGCTAACTCCTTCCTCTTGTTTTCGGACTGGCCCCCGCTCGGACCTCCGAAAATAGTGTTGATGACCGCAGGTCGGTCATCCCGGCGAGGCAGTGTTCTTGAACGCTTCCTCTCCTCTTTCTTTTCAACCGAGTTAGACCTCAGTTTGCCCACGAACTTTTTGAAGTAGCCGTCTTGAATGACATCTTCAATCTGGCGCTTCAATTCCCAGCAACTAGTCGTATTGTAGCCGTGATCGCGATGAAAACGACAATACTTGTCTTTGTTACATTTTTCCGGGTATCCTCGGAGCTTCTCAGGTCGCTTGAGGAGCTTTTCCATCCCGCTCTCCTCGATGTTCGTGAGTATCTTCGAGATGGGAATGGTGGTTGGAGTATACCGTACATAAGGTCGACTCTGGCTGGGGCGTCTCTCCGACCTACGGTACTCTGTTCTACTGGCGAAAGAGGACGATCCCTTATCTCTAGACTTGGAATCGACCTTCCTCTTCTCTTGGTTCAACTTCTTCTGATCGATCTGCTTCTCAGGTCGCCAGTTTTGGTTCGGAGGAGCTCTTGCCCATCAATGACCTTCTTCGCCTTCTGCAGGACTTCGGCGAAGGTGGCTGGAGCCTCCTCTCCAAGTTTTACTGTTAAGGTCTCATCGGCCAGGCCGGTGAGGAAGTAGCACATGGCCGAATCATCGGAGCAGTACGCGACCTTCAACTGCTCCTCCTGGAACCTCGTGACATACTCTTCCGGCTCCCGAGAGGCTTTCTTCTTCTTATCAGTGAGGTGCTTTCTAAGATCGTTGTCTCGCAAGCTGTAATCCACTCCTTCAACGTTGGGAATGGGCTCGCGGTCGCCAGGTTGGATGGATGGAGCTCCCTTTTCATCAGGTGCGCCGGGCCCCTAGAGGGAGATGCAGTTCGGTTAGCACGCATTGCTTCGGCGTACATTTCTTCCATTGTGCGCAATCGATGGCGCATATCATCCAACTCGCGCTGGAGAGTAGACAAAGCTTCAGGGTCTGCTGCCTGGTTGGCCCTTTGGAAGGTCTTTCTCGAGGTCCCTCCTTGGCCTCGGTTGGCCTTTGAGGGTTTCAGATGAGCAGGGGGTAACTCTTGGTTCGCATGGTGGGCAGATCTACGCGGCAGATGTCCCTCTTGTCCTGCTCGGACCTGGTCCTCGACTATTCTTGCGTCGAGATCTCGCTAAGTGCCATTATCAGTGTTCATACCCCTCCGTTCTGTTGTATTAACAGAGCTTGCCAGATGCACCATTGTTGCGTATATTTTCTAAACCGGGATGACTTAGGATGTCCCTTCCCACAGACAGCGCCAAATGTTTATGCAGGAATTTGCCCAACGGTTCTTCACGAATCGAGCTCGAACCCGGTCTCCGGTTCTGACCTGAACACTATAGTGGACCTGCACAAGAGGGTAAGCACTCCGACGCTCAAGTCAGTATAGATCAGACTCCTTACTTAGTTCGAGGTAAGATTCGATACCCGAGCGTCAAATGAAGTCCTCTATTTATAGCTGATGGATCCGACAGCACACACGACCGACGGTTACGTGTCTTTTCTCATATCGGACCTGTCGGGTTCCGAGCAGGTCGGACCCCAGTCAGGTCGAACCTTGGTGCCCATACTTAGTCTTTTGTAGCGGGCGAACCCGGTCTCCTCGGCGGGGCCAAGGTGGACCTAAGCAATCCTTTTTCTTATTTAGTTTCTTCAAACACTAATAAGGGTCCTCCACGTGTCTTGGGTATGTCAACCCCCAAAAATAATTATTAATAAGAAAAACACTAATATGATAATATACATAATCATCAAGACCTAGATAAGAAAATGATGTAAAAAGCAAAATCCATATGAGAGAATGGGAGAAAGAAAAACTAAAAATACAGAAGTTATTTGCTCGTTCAAGAGGTATCTAAAGAGGTAGAATACCAAGGGTCACACGAGTGTTACCTACATAAGAATTATAGAAATTATATAGAGTAGCAAATCTTTTAAAATTAAATAAATTAATGGGTGTGATCATATTGACGGTGGTCCGTTTAATCTTTTTATTTTTTTTAACATAATAGATAAATTTGAGAATTCATTTACTAATTCAATTTTCTAATTTCAAAATGTAAAATGCAAATATTAATTTTGATGTTAATGTGTGGGACGTATGTGTGCCATGGATCGACCCGAGCATTATTTTGCTTTGGCAACAAAAAATAGTTTTGTAGCAATCAGAAACAGATTTTCGAGAAATTTGACCATATTGAATCCAAATGAAACTTGTCCGTACACAAAATTACATATCTACCCTAAAAGAAATTTTTTTTTTTTGTTAGATTTTAGAAGTTGCAATCACGATTGCGATATAGAGATTTTTGAAATTCCCATGACTAATTTCCTCTCCATAGCAGTCTTCCTTCTTCTTGTTCTCTCTTTTTTAAGGAATAGTTTTGGTAACTGAATTTAGATAAAATCTCCAGAATTTTCTAGTTGTTGGGGGTTTTGAATTCTAGTTGAATAAAAAGAAAGAAAGTGTAGATAAAAAAAAGGAGCAAGAATGAGGGTAGGAGAGAAGAAGAACGAAGAGCTAGAGTGTGACCTAAATTGCTTATTACTTATGCGTGATAAGATCTGTTAGAAAAATTTAGGATAAAATACACTTTTAGTCAAATGGAAAGTTGACGTGACAATGGACAACGGAATTTGATGGGAGAGCTAATAAGGTAAAAAGAAAAAAAAAGAAAGGAATGTAGTGCTAAAAGAAAAAGAGGAGAAAAACATGAGAATTGGAGATTGATATTTTGATGGGAGAGCAGCAGTTATAAACAAAGCTAAGAAAAGTTGGAAATGGGAGACTTGAACAACAGAACATAATACTCACCTCCACAATTTGATGGGAGAGCAGCAGTTATTTTTGTTCATTTCTTTGACGTGGATGCCGTATTTAATAGGTTGCTGACATACAAACCTATTGTTTGGGGTGGTGGAGGAGAGGAGACCGAACATGATTAGTATGGATCTGTTCGAGAATAAAGTATTGCTCGGTCGGAGAGAGTTTTACCTTATCACGGGCCTAAAATGAGCAGGGAATCCTATTAGGAAAGATAGTCCTTATACGAGGCATAGAAGTTTGTATTTGATGATAACTGACTCTTAGTGACCTTAAGGACTAAAAATGTCCCTTTTGAACGTTTGAGATCAAATAGATATTTACAGCAGCTTCAGATGAAAGGAAAATAGGGGTATTAAGACAATGAATTTCCTGAGAATCGAAATAGAAAACTACTTCAACTAGTGAAAATGAAAGAGGAAAAAGGGAGAAATATGCTATATAAAAGGTACACAATAATGAATTGTTTTGTGGTCGATGTACTCTTTTTTCAGCTCAAACTTCAAGAACCAATAATGTATTTTGCGTTTTTTTTTCATTTAGAATCGAAATTGCTTCAAAACTTTGAACTTACACAAATTTGTAATCCATACGAGAGTTCGTGGTTTCTTATCATCTGAGTGCCTATCCGTATTCTCAAATTTGAATCTCCTAGAAATGTCTTACTTATAATTCATCCCAAACAGCAACATCTTCACATATTTTGATGATGTTCCTTTTTTTCGTAATCATTCTCCTTATGATTTATACTTGATCCAAAATAACTTAAAGTACATTTTTCTTAGTTATTTTCGTCACATCAAAAGAGTACAAATATTATTCTGAGATCACTAGAAAAATGTACACATGTATGAATATTAGTTTCTTTGAAAATCAATCTTTTCTCACATAGTCCCAAATTAAGGGGGAGAATATGAGGGAATTTGAGCCATTGAAAGTTGATTCTATCTGTGTCACAACCATTACTTCCATGTTTTTGAGCCCAATTAGTCTATTGTTTCTAAGCCTATTGTTTAATTCTGAACTTGAAATCCCACAAAAACGAACACTTGTTGTTTACACAACAAGAAATTAGTGGCTACCTCACAAGACTTAGAATGTCAACCAGTTGGACTAGATTCATAATCTATAAGTCCTTTGATCGAGGATTTAGTCATCCAGTTGAAACATATATGACAAATAGAAAACTTTTTTCTTATCAAGCTTTTGTGACTCAATTGGACAGTATACAAATTACACAGGCTATTCAGGATGCCCTTAAAAGACCAAAAGTTAATAAAGGTCGTGGATGAAGAGAGAAAAAGAGCAGAGTGAAGAAGTGCAACGTAGTCTAAAAATAATATAAAATTATTAAAAATTACCAACTCATTTATAAGGACTATTTTGCCCTCTTTCATTTAGAATTGAAAACGCATCCAAACTTTTAACTCACAAAAAAATTTCTAATCCGTATGAGAGGTAGTGGTTTCACTCTCATGATATAGAAGTACATTATTGAAACATGTACATAATTCACGGCATGAAATGACATATACCTACGAAATTTTATAGGGAACAATTGATATTGCTATGTAAAAAAAATACAAATACAAATTGCTTCCTATTATATAAAATTTAAACAATTAAATCGATTATGAAGTTGATGGAGAATTAGCAGCAGCCGATTCAGCATATGCACCAGGGTTTTGCTTTCAAAAAATAGTAGGTTTCACATTTAGACATTAACACGTAATTGGTCCTTCCTGTTTCTATTGTAAGTAAGGTCAATATCGGCTACCTCTATACCTTCACATGGATGACCTTGACTATAAACAAGTTTGACTGGACCTGGAGTAGCAGAAGTGCCTTTGATATTTTTAATGGTAACTTTTGAGATCTCAATCTTTGGACTTGAAAAATACAAAAACGAACATTATAATATAAATAAACTTTAAAGTTAATTAATAATAAACTGAAAAACGTGAGAATGAAACACATACCTTTTTTCTCGCAGTGATTGTGTGGACAATATTGTTGGTCTATAAAGACAGGATAACTAACGTTAACCATTTAATATCTTCAAAATGCGTGTTAGTAACCCTACTAGGGCTCGGAGTACCAAGTCATGTTTTGATCCTAACACCGTGGAAGTATTATTTAATTTGCACTTTTTTACTATAACTCCTTCCACAATCTCTTCACCTTCGAACTTTCTCAAAATTCCTATGCTAATGTCATTTTCTGGTCCACAAGTGACATATGTTACCGTTATTTATTTGCTTGTGTCTCCTATAGACACAATCATCTCCAGTTCCAATGTTGGAGATGATGATGTTAATCCCAGTGGAACAAACTATGTGAATTCCATGAGTGTTTGGACTGTCCTCTGGTGCAGTAATTGTGAAATGGTCGAAGGTAACGATATTGCAACCCAAGACATTGACATGGAAATTCTTGTTGTTCAATGATGTTGTACCCTTCACTATTGAGCTATTAATGAAGTTGAACCTAAACCTCCGGTGAACAATAAAAACACGTTAAAATTAAAGATAAGATGATGCGAATGAAATAGAATATTATTGTAATTATTGAAGAAGGTAAGCTTACGATGGGAAGCATGGTACACTTTTTGTTTACGTGGCAATCATTCTATTTCCAACTTTCTTTTCCTTGTGCATCATAAACTCCACTGCCCGACAATGTTAAGTGATTAACATTTTCAATAGTAAGTCATCCATCTCCTTTTGTTAGAATGGGAGCCTTCAACGTTCCTTGGAGTTCAATCTCAACTGGACTCTTGCAAGGGTCTTTGATGTTAACTTCGCCTAAATTATACTCTCCCTTCAAACTTTTACCGGATGCGATTATTTGAGTTGATATGTCTCTTTGAGAAAAGTTGTATGTATGGCATATGGGTATTGCTCTCCATGTGAATAAAAGATCATAACATATGCAAGATTAAGACTAAATAAACATATAATAATCACTCTAGTGATGTGGCTTCAATTTCATTAATGGTCTTAATAGGAAACTAGAAGACATATTGTTTGTCTAGTCTTATACAAACTTATTATATGTGATACATATAATCACATGAATGATTATGATCAAATCATTGGTAACTTTTACAAATTGGACCCTATTAATAGCATTATCAAGATACGGCACCTAATTTCTTCCATAAACTGTAAGATTTATAGATTACTACTTGAACATAATTCTTTGTATGTCATCTATATATCATTCGAGATTACATGAATGACCTTCAATTTTCATAAAGTGAATAATTCAAATTATACATTAAAATAATGAAATTATTTCCTTGATATATTACGAGGCTCTAGAATATAAATCCTAACACAAATAACTTCTTAATGTTACACAATATTAAAATTAATTTATAAATTGATGATGTAATGTCATTTAATTTTATGAAATAAGCGTATCACTAACCTAAGAAAAAAAGAACCTACTCATTCCATATCGCTCAACGCATAGTAAATTCGTTGACTTGAAATTATTGTTTGCTATAGAAAATTGACTAGTAAAGGAATTGGCATACCATGTGAGAATAGCTTCCCCTAAAAATAATTAAGAATGTGCTACCTCAAGTCAGAACAACGTTTCTTATCAACTTGAGCAGAATTCATAATCTAAATCTGACTGGTGAGAAAATATTACTTCTATGGATCCTTTTAGATGAAATTAATGAGTTAAGGTTGTACTAGTCCATTCGAAAAATAGATGACATATATAAAATTACTTCTCTCTTATCAAGCTTTTGTGACTCGGTTGGATAGTATTAGAACTACACAAATTATTCAAGATGCACTTAATTGATCTCATGTTAACGAAGGTCGTGGATGAAGAGAAGAAACGAGCGAAGGAAGAAGTGCCACAAAATCTAAAAAGAATATAAAATATGGTAAAAATTTTCCAACCCATATGAATGGAGTATTTTGTCCTTTTTCATTTAGAATTGGAATTGCTTCCAAACATTGAATTCAAAAAAATTTCTAACCCCATGAGAGTTATGGTTTCACTCTCATGATACATGATATAGAAATACATTATTGAAACCATGCACATAATTCACGACATGAAATGAAATATACCTACAAAATTTTAGGAGGAAAAAATGATAATGCTACGTAAAAAAAGATACAAATTGCTTTCTATATATAAAAGTCTCACAATGAAATTGATTACGGAGTTGATGGAGAATTAGCAGCGGCCGGTTTAGCACATGCACGAGGGTTTTGCTTTCCAGAAATAGTAGGTTTCACATTTAGACATTCAGACATAATTGGTCCTTCCTTTCCATTATAAGTAAGATCAATATCAGCTACCTCTACACCTTCACATGGATGACTTTGGCTGCAAACAAGTTTGACTGCAACTGGAGTAGCAGAAGTGCCTTTGATATTTTTAATGGTAACTTTTGAGATCTTAATCTTTGATGGACTCTAGAGATACAAAAAAAAAAAACATTATAATATAGATCAACTTTAAAGTTAATGATAAACTGAAAATGTGAGAATGAAACATGTACCGTTTTCTTGCAGTGATTGTGTGGACAATATTCTTGGTCTATATAGACAGGATTGCTAACGTTAACCATTTCAATATCTTCAAAATGCATGTCGGTGACACTACCAGTGCCAGGAGTACCAGGCCATGTTTTGATCCTAACACCGTTGGAAGTATTAATTAATTTGCACTTTTTTACTGTAACTCCTTCCACGTTCTCTTCACCTTCAAACTTTCCCAAACTTCCTATGCTAATGCCATGTCCTGGTCCACAAGTGACATCTGTGACTGTTATTTGTTTGCTTGTGTCTCCTATAGACACACAATCATCTCCAGTTCCTATGTTGGAGCTGATGATGTTAATCCCGGTGGAACGACCTATGTGAATTCCATCAGTGTTTGGACTGTCCTCTGGTGCAGTAATTGTGAAATGGTCGAAGGTAACATTATTGCAACCCATGACATTAACATGGAAGTTCTTGCTGTTCAATGAAGTTATGCCCTTTACTATTGAGTGGTTAACGAAGTTGAACCTAAAACTCTGGTGAACCATAAAAAAATGTTAAAATTACTCATAATAAGATGATGTGAAGGGAATATAATTGTATTGTAATTATTGAAGAAGGTAAGCTTACGATGGGAAGCATGGTACACTTTTTGTTTACGTGGCAATCATTCAATTTCCAACTTTCTTTCCCTTGGGCATCATAAACTCCACTGCCCGACAATGTTAAGTAATTAACATTTCCGATAGTAAGCCATCCATCTGTTTTTGTTACAATTGGAGCCTTTAACGTTCCTTGGAGTTCAATCTCAATTGGACTCTTGCAAGGGCCTTTGACGTTGACTTCACCTAAATTATACTCTCCTTTTGGAATCGATATTTTAGTTGCAGCGGTGGATCCACATGCTTGCGTCCATGCACTTGTGAAAGCTTGAGTAATATCACCCTTAGGCTTAGCACCCAACTTCGTGAGATCTAAAACACCGCCTCCGCCGCCGGCAGCAGCAGCACCACCAGTTTTAGCTTTACCTAGAAACGCCAATTGCAACAATAACACCAATTGTAATAGCACGAACTTCGATCTCGATCCCAATCCCATCCTTTTTCCTTTTCTTTTTAAATTTTTTTGGGGTTAGATTCTTTTTTAACTTTAAAATGGGTACCGATGTCCATTCATCCAAACCGTCTTTATATACAAGAAAAAACTCAATTCTTATTACCTAAATTTGTCCAATATGTTTTAGAGGTTATACCGTAAAACTTGCTTGTTTTCGGATCCTATTCTTAAGTTTTTCTCTCTACCTTCTAGAATGAATGGAATAACTACTTCTCCCTTAAATTTATGTGCCTATTAATGCTCACTAAACAACAAGTGGCCAATACAATTAATTTTGGTTGAAAATCACCATTGTAAACAAGTGGGAAAAAAAACTATTACTTTACTGGAAATTGATAAAAAGTGTGTATATTTATGTGCGGGTAAACATTTTTTTTTAAATAATTTCACGAGATGATAAATAATACCGAAACTACAATTTGCATCCCACGAGAATGTAAAATATTATATTCGCAAACATTGGTAAAGTTGATCAAAAAGAAAGGTTCATAATATATTTTTTGAATTAAATTTGTATTTTTAAATTAAAAATAAAAAATATGATATCTTAAGTATTATCTAAAGCCCAATGTTAATATTGTCCAAATAAAAGATTTTGTCTCTAGACTTTTACCATTAAGATAACACCCTAAATCTTATAATTAATTTTTTAAATAAATTGAAAAAACAATTTTTTTATATTCAATATTCTTGGATTGAAATGGTCAGCATTATCGTGTGAATTCATATTATTCAGTTTAATGTGCTTTTATACTTTTTATTTTTAAAAATTATTTAATTGTTACATCTTTAATATTTTGAAATTCTAAAATCATAAATATAAAGAATTAAGCTAACATGAGTAGTCTTCAAGAGAAATAAGCCAATACGAATTTAATTCAAGTGTAATTGACACATGTCTCTAACCAACAGATCATAAATTCGAATCTCTTACTCTATTTATTATACTAAAAAAATCTTTAGAATTAATTAATAAAAACAGGGCGATTCCGGATGATATGAGGTCTTAGACAAAACTTTTGACAAGGAGGGCTTAATATAAAATATATGAAGATTTTTAACCAGATCAATAATTGTTTATTAGTATACTTTATTCCAATGTCCTTTTTCTTTATTAATTAATTCTTGAATATCTTTGTCAATTGTTTTATTTTCAAATAATCTAATTTGTAAATCAATCAAACTTTCATATTAAATATGTATTCATTACTAGATTCATGGCTTCTACACGTCGAACTAATATTAGTTGTTACCTTCTTCATCCCCTTTGGACTGTATTTGATTTAGTACCAAATAACTTACAAAAACAATAAACTTTATCACACTACTTTGAGTAAACTCTCAGATTTATATCATATTTTTTGCCGCTACATAATTTTTTAGTTTAATGAATATTATAAAAATGTCAATAATTTTTATCTTTCGGAAAAAATTAAATAACGTTCTCTAATGATACCTTTCTCTACTAGTAAATCAATTAAGAGTCAATATTTTCTCACCTTCCTAGATCATGTAATCTAAGTAAAACTTTAATGTATATTAAGGTTTTCTATTCTTCTTTTCTTCTTAGGCTTTTTATATCAATATTCATATTTTCTTGTAGACATATTGATATTCTAAGTAAATGTAAACAAAGCTGTAGTGATTAGAAGACAACCAAGGGAGTAAAACAAAGTTTTTAATAAACAAACCAAGAATTATTTGGCAATTATATATTTTTTCCAATTTAATATTTTTTTATGAATAAACCTATTAATTAATTCGATGTTCTTTTCATTTCATTATCTAATTTATTTATATTAGTAAAAAAAATATTTATGTCAGCCAAGTTGAATACTCTAATAACTCATACTTTTATTATGAAGTACTCAGCATATTTATCTCGTTAAAGTTAGAGAAAAACTGGAGTTAGAAACGTTTGTCTAACTTAGTAAACTACAAATTACAACCATTTCTTGTCATGTATTGTGTTAATTGCATTAAAAAATGAAAAGCCAAATACCTTAAGTATTAATAAAAATATATATATTAAAAATCAAATACCTTAAGTATTAACTTTTCTTACTAATTTCAAAGGAAAAAAATACTTTTCTTACCTAAAATTATCCATCCTTATAAAAACAATGGTATTTACGCAAGGATTTGCACAACATCTATCTAGCTTGAACCCGATCCCTGACCCGAAATGCGAAGGGAAGACCTACACAAGAGGACAAAATCTCCAACGCTCAAGTCACTAAGCAGCTCAGACTCAATATTAAGTTCGAGGAGAAATTCGATACCTGATAATGAAATGAGGCCCTTTGTTTATAGGTTTAGGCTCCGACAGGGGTTACGACAAGTGATTACCTTGGTTGGAATTGAGGTCGGATGTGTCGGATTCGAGCAGATTAAACTTAGACACACTCTTGGAAATGTTGAGTTAATTCCTTAATAGGAAGTGGTGAGTGATCCGTCTCGGAAGGGTCCGAGATGGAGCTCCATAAACTTAATCCTTTAATTCTTCTGTTTAATGGCGAATCCCTGTCCTCCACTTGGCGAAAAGATATTTCTTCCCCACACAGTGGCCCCCTCTCTGCCGGGTTCGATCTCGACCTGACAGAGAAGTTTGTTATCCTTGGGGAAGCTGATTCGCTTGGTGACTTCCTAGGCCGACACGATAAATGTTACCATTGGGAAATCTCGAAAACGGAACCGACGGTCAACGCACACTTGATTACCTTTGACGTTCAGACTTCTTCCAATCTGAGACGTCCAATTTGGGACATGTGTGTGGCCAAGATTGAATTTCGGGCTACTATAAATACCACCAAGGTTCTGTTTTCGTTTTTTATGCTTTCTGAAATCTTGGAGTTCGACCTCGTCAGATCGGAATCTTTAGGTCAGTCTGGCTCATTCTCTTTTTTTAAGTTCACTCTTTTATTTTCAAAGTCATGTCGACATCTTCTAGTCCCTCCAGCCCAAGTAATAGTAGTTCTTCTAATGGGCAGCTTGGAATTAGGACGCTTCGCCCAGAAGGGCCGATTCCGTAGAGAAGTTTGCTAATAGGTTAGACTCCGAGCTAGAGGAGGAGATAGATAATTTTGGGTTCTCAGAGGATGATGGGGATGATAGTGATACTTCAACCTTGGGACAAGGTTTAGAATTCCCTTTTCAGATGCCTGAGAGTTACCTTGGCTCCCTTCATACGAGATATAGCATTCCGGATGACATCATCCTTAGGCTCCCTAAGTAAGGGGAACGAGCTGATAATCCATCTGAAGAATGCGTAACCCTTTACTTAAAAATGTTTGAGTACGACTTCCGCCTTCCCATCCACCCTTTGGCCCAGGATTTTTTGTTCCGAACTGGACCAGCCCCTACACAAGTGGCCCCCAATGGATGGGGAGTCGTCTTTGAATTAGTCGTTTTATTCTGGTTACGGTGTAAGGAGGTGGATGATTTGGACCTCATCGGAGTTCACCAGCTTCTGGCTTGCTTCGAGGTTAAATAAATCTCTAGGAAACCAGGGAGGTATTACCTGTGCGCTAGAATGGGCGCGAGAGGCATTCTGAAAAGTCTGACCTCCATAAAGAAATGGGTCGGAAAGTGGTTCTTTGCCACTAGCGTGTGGCTGGCTAGGAACGAGGTCGACCTGCCTTTCTTCAGCGTCCCTCGTAGGTTTGGGAATTTAGGCAAGGAGCGGAGTCTTTTACTCGCTTTAAGTTGCTTCCTTTCTTTGTCTAACTTATAACTTTGATGTTTTCAGTTGCTATTCGGCCAATTCCTCAACCTTCCGAGCCGACCTTCAACGCGTTGAAATTTTTCAAGAGCAAGTTTAAGAGCGGCAGGCAGATCAGCACTCTTATAACAAATAAGCTTCTTCTCGCCTCAAGACTGCTCGATTACAACCCTCTCTTATCTCCACTCGAAGCTCGAAGACCGAATTCCGAACTAGGTTAGTTGCCTTTTAGATGTTCTGATGCTTTACATCGGATGCTTTTCGTATCTTGTACTTAACTTACAACTACTCTTTCTTGCAGCCATGGTTTGCGGCTTCTCCCAGGATGTTTGGCGCAAGCGCCCACGCACTGGGCAGGCTTCCAAGAATAAGGAGGCACCTAGCCCTGCTATCGCTGAACCTCCTACCGAGGTCGAGGTGGTTGAGGTTGGACACGAAGCCGCTTCGACAAAGGAGGCGACTACGGCTGGAGCCTCTCTGGATAGGAGATCCTTGAAGTTTCTCCCCCTAGGGAGATTCGGAGGAAGGCTCCCCTAAGAAATCTAAGAAGAAGAAGCGCAAGACCCATCACTCCGAGGACGAGGTGAGGGAGTTGCGCGCTAGGCGACGAATCAGTCCTTTCGGGGAATTAGTTGACGACCCCGAGGCTAGAATGGGTGGCACCTCTAACATCGAGATGAAGTTTAAGGTTGAGCCATCTAGTGCCAGGGTGAGGGAGAGAGCCATGGAGATGACGAGCTCCTACTTCAACCGCTGTTGGAGGAGGGCTTCCAAGTTCTTCAGCCCTCCCAGGTCAGCCATCCAACGACTGTTGCATTTCACTGCCGAGGTGCGACTTTGCTTGCCTTCCTTTGTTTTGGTATGTTTACCTTTTATCCTGACATTTCGGTTCCCTTTGTCCTTGCCCACTGGCTCACGCTGCAGTTGCCAGACTGCTATCAGAGTAAAGGCCGAGCTCGATAGGCGCGAGCTTTTGACTCTGAAGGAACGAGAAGCCTCTTTGGCCGCCTTAGAGACTGTCGCAGCTCTGGAAGGAGAACTCAAGGAGGCCCAAACTGAAGCCCAGGCGTGGAAGTCCACCTCCGATGACGACAAGGTGGAGCTAAAAATCGTGAAGGCGGAGGTTGCCCGGCACATGGAGCACCTGAGGGGTGCGCATGCTGTGGCCAAGGGCCTGGAGAAGGAGAAGTTTGCGCTGTTGAAGGAGAATGATGAACTTCAGCGCCTTCGAGAGGACCTGGAGGGCAAGCTGAGTGCTAGTGACTCCGAGGCGGCGGAACTTAAGGCTAAGCTCTAGCTCGAAGAGTCCAAGCTTAGCAATGGGGTTCTCTTGGAAGAGGCATTTCGCAAGCATCCTGACTTTGATGGCTTTGCCAAGGACTTCAGCGATTCTGGTTTTAAGTTTCTAATGAAGGGAATCCAGGAAGTAGCTCATTAGCTCAATCTGACACCTATCAAACTTAGGTACACGAAGAAGTGGGCGTCGGGTCCCAATGAGACCCCTAGCCCCCAAGACTTCGGGGAGCAATGTTTGAAGAAGCTCGAGTCTGACACCCATCTTCCCAAGAAGTTGACGGGGGCCTCCTCCCACCTGCTAATGCAACTCATCTCAAGAGGCTGAGATGATAGACTCGCAGGAGGTAAACATCTTTGGGACCCAGGGCGAGCTCGGATCGCACCTCGGAAGCAGTTAAGGCTTCTCCATCTCTTTTCGGCTCTATCGTTTTTGTCTCTATCCTTTCATCTCTTTGTACTTCGCCGCGACGTCTATACTCCTCGGCCAAAACTTCTTTTATTAATATCAGCTGTGTTCCGAATTTTACCTGTTCTTATTTTGCTTTGTACTCCACAGCTGTAAGTCTTTAAAGCCTTTAAATTTTCCAAGTCTCAATTCACACCTTACCTCGAACTCGTAAGTTCTTAAAAGTTCAGATTTCTTAAGCCTTAATATACACCTGGCCCCCATTTAATTTCACATCGAACTCATGCCCTTAGTTAACCCACTGGTATTATTCCTTGAAAATTTTGACAAGTCTGAACCATTTTCAGACCATTTTGACATTTCAAGGGTAATATATCTTCAAATGCTCCGTGTTCCATGGTTGCAAGAGTAACTTTCCTTCAAGATCGGCCAGCATATACGTCTCAGGTCGGACTATGCCCTTGACTTCGAATGACCCCTCCCAGCTTGGTTCCAACGTATCTACATGCCTCTGTACTTTATGCAGGACCAAGTGTCAGATCTGAAAACTTTGAGGTCGGAATCTCGAGTTATAGTGCCTTGCCATTCGATTTTGGTATTCTGCTAAATGCAGTTGGGCTGCTCCCCTTTTTTCATTGAGGAGGTCAAGGTTGAGGAACAGCTTTTCCTCGTTCCTAACCTGCTCATAGTAGTCTATCCTCTCAGTTGGCATCCCAACTATAGGCAGCACTGCCTAGGAACCAAAGGGCATAGCGAAGGGAGTTTCGCCAGTGGATTCTCGAGGCATAGTTTAGTAAGACCAAAGTACTTTGGGTAGCTCCTCGGTCCACCGCCCTTTTCTGGCGTCAAGCCGTAGCTTAAGGCCGCGTTTAATGATTTTGTTGACCGCCTCTACTTGTCTGTTGGCTTTTGGGTGAGTTAGGGACGAGCAGAGGTGACTGATTCCGAGCTTGCGACAAAAGTCTTTGAACTTGGCGTTGTCAAACTGCTTGCCATTGTCCTTCACAATAGCATTGGGTATACCGAAAAGGCAGACCACGTTATTCCAAATAAAGGTCGTGACTCTAGCCTCCGTGATTGTCGAAAGTGTTTCGGCCTCGGCCCACTTGGTGAAGTAATCCACGGCAACAACGGCATACTTAGTCTGCTCCTTGCCCAATGGGAAAGGTCCGATAAGGTCAACTCCCCATTGTGCAAAGGGCCATGGTGCCGAGATCGAAGTCAACAGCTTGGGAGGTTGATGGATGAAATTCAAAGCGCTGGCAATTGTCACACATTTTCGCAAATTCTTTTGCATCTCAGTCAACTATGGGCCAGTAGTAACCTTGACGAATGACCTTCACCGACAATGACCTGGCCCTCGAGTGATTGCCAAAAACCCCTTTATGCACTTCCTTGAGGACATAGTTCCCATCTTCTTTGGAAATGCATTTAAGGAGGGGTAATGAAAATTCGCGCCGGTACATTGTTCCGTCTCAAAGCAAGTACCAAAGTTGCTTTCCTTGTCAATTTTTTGGCTTCCCTCGGGTCCATTGGAATATTGCCTTCTCGAAAGTTTCTAATCAGATCCATCCATGACAGAGGCTGGGAGTCGACTTCCATCATATCCGGCTCCACGATGGAAGGGTTGTCCAAGATTTCCACAAAGACCGATCACGCCAGGTCGGTCTTGTAGGCTGACGCTAATTTGGCCAAGGCGTCGGCATTGGAGTTTGGCGACCTCGGAATCTGGCTAATTCATAAGTCTAGAAATGGGCGAGGTGCGATCTGACCCTTCCTAGATTTTTCTCCATTTGCGGGTCCTTTGTCTGATATTCTTCTTTGATTTGATTCACTATAGGCTATGAATCACTGAAGATTTCAAGGTGGCTGGCTCCAAGTCCTCTTGCCATGCGTAGTCCGGCCAATAGGGGTCGTACTCGACCTCATTGTTTGAGGTATAGAAGTTGAAGCGAAGGACGTACTCAAAACACATGCCATCCGTGGCGAGGAGAAGCACACCCGCTCCGCATCCTTTCTCATTCGAAGATCCGTCCACGTACATCATCCATGGCTGGTCGGACACAGATGTTTAAGACGGTGGGGGAGTGAGTTCGGCTATGAAGTCTGCGACGACCTGCCCCTTCACCGCCGTTCAGGGCTCGAACTGAATATCATGCTCACTCAGTTCCACGACCCATTTCATCAATCTGCCAGATGTTTCTATTTATGAAAAACTTGCTTCAAAGGTAGGTTTGTGAGTGCAGTCACCGTGTGGGCTTGGAAGTACGGCCTCAGACTTCGTGCCGAGATGACCAAGGCGAGGGCCAACTTCTCCATTTGGGGATACCTTGTCTCCGCCTCGGTCATGGCCTTATTTGTGTAGTAAATAGGACTTTGCCATATTCCATCTTGCTGGATTAGGGCCGAGCTGACTGCGTTGTCGAATACGGCCAAATATAAATGTAGTTTATCCCCTAGCATGGGCTTTGCGAGCAATGGTGTCGAGCAGAGGTAGCTTTTGATTTCTTCAAAGGCTGCCTCGCACTCAGCTGTTCACTTGAATGGCCCCTTCGTTCTTAACACTTTGAAGAAGGGGATGCACTTGTCGGTACTCCTAGATACGAACCTGTTGAGGGCAGCAATTCTCCCATTAAAGCACTGCAGCTGTTTAAGGGTCCTCGGTGCTTGCATCTCGAGCACGGCCTTTATCTTCTCTGGGTTAGCCTCTATGACACGATTATTAACCATGAACCTTAGGAACTTGCCAAATGAAACCTCAAAGGCACACTTGGTAGGGTTTAATTTCATCTAGTACTTGTGGAGGACCCTGAATGCTTCGGTTAGATCGGCCAGGTGCGACCTGGACTGCTTGCTCTTGACAAGCATATCATCCACGTATACCTCCATATTGTGTCTGATCTGTTTTACGAACAATTTGTTCACCATCCTTTGATAAGTTGCCTCTGCATTCTTTAGTCTGAAAGACATGACTTTATAACAGTACAGGTCTTGATCGGTTATGAAAGAGGTGTGAACTTGGTCTGGTTCGTGCATCTTTATTTGGTTGTATCGGAAGTAGGCATCCATAAAGGTGAGCAGCTCGTGCCCGGCCGTAGCGTCTACGAGCTAGTCAATCCTTGGTAGTGGGAAGAAATCTTTTGGGCAAACCTTATTAAGATTAGTGAAGTCTATGCACATTCTCCACTTTCCGTTGGATTTTTAAACTAAGACAACATTAGAAAGCCACTCAGAATACATAACCTCTTTTATATATTCAGCTTTCAGTAATTTGTTCACTTCCTCAACAATTACATCGTTCCTCTCCCTATTTACAAGTCTTCTTTTTTGCTTAATAGGTTGGAACGATGGGTCAATGTTGAGGCGATGGACCGTAATCTTCGGATTTATACCTGGCATGTCCTGATGAGACCACGTGAACACGTCCGAGTTCGCCCTAAGGAAGGAGATGAGTTCTTCTCTGTCCGCGGCCCCCAGCTTGGTGCCTATGCTCACTTGCTTCTCCGGGGTGAGCAAAGGGATAAGCTCCAACTCCTCTGCGGGCGCAGTTATCTTTCGAGGGTTCGTTCTTGGTAGTTCACCCTCGGAGGTCTGGGTGGGTGGGCTGGAGAGATTCGTTTGTTCCTCCAAGGTGCAAACTGAAGATCCCTTGAGTGCAGTACTATAACATTCTCTGGATGTTTTCTGCTCTCCTTGTATCTTGCCGACTCCGTTTACCGTATTATACTTCATGACTTGATGTAGAGTCAATGGGATGGCACGAAGTGAGTGAATTATAGGTCATCTGAATATGGCATTGTAGGCCGACCTACCATGTATCATCATAAACTCGGCCATCTGGGTGACTTGAGTGTCACCTTGACCGATTGTGATGGGAAGACCAATGCAACCTTCCGGAGTGACAGATTCTCCTGAAAATTCGACTAAACGTGTTGGAGTTGTGCCTTGGTCCATCCCAATGTCAAATAAGTGTTGAGGGATAGAATGTTGGCTAAAACACCTCCATCGACTAACACCCTTCTGACCTGCACATGGTCAATCAGTGGCGAAATCACCAAGGCGTCATTGTGGGGCAAATGCACCCCCTCGAGGTCGTAGTCGGAGAAGGCGATAGGGCAGGTCGGCTTCTGGTCCTGAATAATACAGACTTCACACCGAGCCTTTCCCTGGCAAGCTCTTTCCTGTTATTCCCCGACTAGCCCTCACTAGGGCCGCCAAAAATGGTGTTGGTGAATGCAGGTCAGTCATCCCTCTGAGGTGGCGTCCTTGAACGCTTCCTCTCTTCTTTCTTCTCTACCGAGCTCGAACCCGGCTTTCCAACATACTTCTTGAAGTAGCCATCCTGAATCAAGTCCTCAATCTGGCGCTTCAATCCCAGCAGCTTGAGGTATCATGGTCGTGGTCCCGGTGGAAACGGCAGTACCTATCCTTGCTGCGCCTTTTTGGATCTCCCCTGAGCTTATCAGGTCGCTTGGGGAGCTTCTCCAATCCGTTTTCCTCGATGTTGGTGAGGATCTCGGAGATCATAATGGTGGTTGGGGTGTACCTTTCATAGGGCCCCCTTCGATTGGAGCCCGAGTCGGATCTCCTGTAGTCAGACCGGCCCTGTGAGGGCTGAGAAGACGATCCCTTGTCCTTGGATTTAGGATAAGACTTCCCTTTGTCCTACCACCTGATTTTCCCTGGTCAGACGTCTTGTCTGTCCGACCTAGCTTAGTTCTGAGCAACTCTTACCCGTCTATGACGTTCTTCGCCTTCTACAAAACTTCGACAAAGGTTGACGGTGCTTCTTCGCCCAGTTTAACGGTCAGAGTTTCGTCGGCCAGGTCAGTAACGAAGTAGCACATGGCCGAGTCGTCAGAGTAGTGCGCGACCTTAAACTCGTCCTCTTGGAAGCGGGTCACGTACGCTCTCAAAGTCTCGCCTTCTTTCTGTTGGATGGTGGCGAGGTGGGTGGCAGTCTTTCTGTCGTAATGCCAAGAAGAGAATTGGCTAATTAACACTTTCCTCAACTGACTATAGGTCGAGATCGACCTCGCCGGTAGCCTTCTGTACCAGAGCCGAGCGCTCCCCGTGATAGCGATCTGAAAGGCTCGGCACTTGATGGCATCAGATGCCGCTTGGAAGTCCATGAGGCCCTCAAAGACCTCTACATAGTACTTCAAGTCCTTAGACCCGTCGTAGGGCTTCATGGCTGGCGTTTTGAACTTCGAAGGGATTGGGGCTTCCAATACGTCCGACGTGAATGGCGATTCACCCATCTCGCCATCATCGAACGACTTTCCTTCTTTTCGCACTTAGCCTTAAGTGCCTCGACTTGTTCGTCAAATCTGTGTTTCATCAGGTCAGACTCTTCCCTCGTAATTACGGCCTTTAGCGTTAACGATGTGTATTTTCAATCGGCCTTGAGGTTGGAATTCGAGTATTTTTTAGAGCAGGATGAAGAGATCCCTTGGCCCTGTGAGGCCTTCCTCTCCTTATCGACAAGGTGCTTCTGAAGGTCGTGATCCCTCAGACTATAATCAATCCCTTTGTTTTTTGCAGCAGGCTCATAGTCATCAAGGTGGATGGGTGGATCCAAGTCATCTCCATCCTCCGGCAGGTCGTCCGCCCTGCCTGGGACCTTGGAATGGGACCCAGTTCTGTTTGCCCTTATCATCTCATTGTATGTTTCCTCCATGGTGTGCACTCGGTTGCGCATATCATCTAACCCTCGCTGGAGGGTGGCGAGGATCTTAGGGTCCGCAGCAGGTGCGGCCCTTCACGAGATTTTTTTCGAGGTCCCACCTTAACCACGGTTCGTCTTGCTATGCCTCGGATATGTCGGAGGCAGGACTGTATTTGCGTTGCATGTGGACCTCCGAGGTGGCTTCACCTCCTGCCCGGCTCTGGCCTGATCTTCGGTCGCTTTGGTGTCCAGCTCGCGCTGAGCGCCATTGTTTCCGTTCAAGGCTCTCCCTTCTACCGTGTTTGTAGATTCTGTCCGTTGAACCATCTCGGATCAGATTATCCTAATTGCTAGGACGACTTGTAATGTCCTTCCCACAGACGGCGCCAAATGTTTATGCAAGGATTTGCACAACGTCTATCTAGCTCGAACCCAGTCTTTGCTCTAACCCGAAATGCGAAGGGAAGATCAGCACAAGAGGGCAAAATCTCCGACGCTCAAGTCAGTAAGCAGCTCGGACTCAATATTAAGTTCGAGGAGAAATTTGATACCTGATGATGAAATGAGACCCTCTATTTATAGGTTTAGGTTCGGACAGGGGTTACGACAGGCGGTTACCTTGGTCGGAATTTAGGTCGGATGTGTCGGATTCGAGCAGATCGAACTCGGACACACTCCTGAAAATGTTGAGTTAATTCCTTAATAGGAAGTGGTGAGTGATCCATCTCGAAAGGGTCTGAGATGGAGCTCCGTAAACTTAATCCTTTAATTCTTTTGTTTAACTGTGAATCCCTGTCCTCCACTTGGCGAAAAGATATTTCTTCCCCAAACAGGGATCATTGTGCCATTTGGAATAAAAGAAAACCCTAACGAAATGTTGAAGCGACGGAATTGGGTTGAGAGAAGCGGAGTAACATTATTCAAGTGGATGATATAAGAATTTGAGATTTGAATAGTAAATATACTATTAAATTCCTCCTATTTACTCCTCCCACTATTTCTCTCTCTCTCTCGTCTTTCTTGATAAAAGTCAGACATCAAATCACATATTCGTGGGTCCAACCATTTATTTATTTTATTAAATTCTAGTTTGTTATGCTATTTCTATCCCTTTTCTTTTTTTACTGCCCTTCATTACTCTCATCTATCTTCTTCTAATTTTCAATTATTAAACTTTTTAATTCTCAATTTAGTTGTTTGGATTTCACATCCCTCCGTACTCATAGAGATATTGAAGTTTTGTAAATTGTAATCTAAATATAAATTTTTTTTATTCATATATATGTATATATATGTCACATACATACAACTATGCATGCATACATACGTACACATATATGTATGTATATATACATATGGAGTATAATTCAATTTTATATCTATGCATAGTTTTATTTTTAATATATGTATATGTAGTAATGTTTTGATATAAAATACATTTTAAAATACCAAAATTAAATAATTAAATTTAAACATTTGATGCAATCAACAAATACTTAAATTTAATCTTAATTCTTTAAGTGAACTTTTTTTCATAATTTTTTTTAACCAGTGTATTTTTTCATTCTTGTTCTCCCTTGTCAACGTTTAAATAATTATAGGTCCTAAGAATATATAATTTTAAACTATTGATTTTAAAATAACAATAATATTTTATTTTGAATTTATAAAGATAAATATACTTAATTTCAAGCGAATAAAAATTAAAATAAAATAAAATATTTATTTCTCAAATTAGTCCTATTCAAAATAACAAAATAAATTGGATTGTATTTCATACTTACTAAAATCAAATCTATATTAATAGAGGTATTGTAACGGCCCGAGTCCCTCAGGTTAATTAGTCTCGAATCGGGAGATTTTTCTTTTAATTTTCAAAGTGAACGTTAATTGAATTTATTTATATTTATCGGACTCTAAAATCCAATCAAATTAATATTTACTGGATCCGTGTGGTGGGTCTTGTTTAGGAGGGGGTTAGATTTCTTATCTTTGGGCTTGGATATTTTGGGCCTCCTTTGGTTTATTTTGTTTTTAAAACAAAGGGAAAAAGAAAGAAAACAAAAACAAAACCCTAGCCCATTCCTTCTTTCCTCTTTTCTTCTTCTTCTTCTCCGTAGCCGCCCCCCCCCTTCTTCTTCGTTCCAATTTCCGCCGCCCCTCTCTTCGTTTTCCGGCAGCCTCTCCGATGCTCGACGCAGCACCGGTGCTGCCTTCGACCCGGACGTCGACTTGTGCAGCGGCGGACGAAGGACCACGCGCGGCGGCCGGTGACCGAACAGCAGCAGCAGGCGGCGTGACCCGACGTTCCGGCACCTAGATCTGCCGGAAACGAACCAACGCGCCGGCAACGGACCAGCGCAGCTCCTCTCCGCGGCGGCGACCTAGATCTGCGGCGGCGCACGGTGAGCAGGTGTACAGCGGCGAACCGGTGGCGGTCGGCTGCTACGATCCAACGGACAGCGACTCCAGCGGCGGGTTTTGTACGTTACAGCAGCGTTTTGGACGTTTGGCGGCGACCCACACCCGTTCGAAGCTCGATTTAGGCTACCCACACCTTGGCAAGCTAGATCTAGGTGACCCACATCCATACGAAGCCGGTTTGGGGGTAATGTGTCATTCGAATCCTTTTAGAGTTGAATTTCGGAGGCCAAATAGGTTGTTTAATGTGCTGTATTTTCTGTTTCGGTGTGCTTAGGTGTGGAGTCAGCGCAACATTTAAGGGAGCAGTTGTGTGTAAGTAGCACGGGGGCGGGTGCGTGCGTTGATGTTAGTTGCTTGGTTGCCGATGTGCTCTTTATGATGCTTAATATTGGTTCTGATACGTGGTTGTGTAGTGTAACTCTTGTTTATGTTGTTTGTATGCCTGGTTAGTTTGAATGTTCGTCAGTGATAATTGTGGGAATGTTGTATTGTTGAACTGCTGAGATCTATTGTAAAATGAGGTATGATTGTAGTGAATGTACGTTAAAGTGAATTTATTTTGGAAATGTTTGTTGTCTAAACTTGTATTAAGTGTTTGGATGAATTGTGTTGGGCTCCAATCGTTTGAAATTTGTTGACCATGCGCCGTTATGACTAAACTCACTATGGCGTTGTTGTTAAGATTTAATATGTTGTGAAAACATGTTTGATTTATTGTTTTGCTATTAGAAAGATGTTTATGTTGTGGAAGCTTGCTGAAATGTGTTGGTGAGTTGTGAGATGCATTGAAATCATACTAGTGGTGGTGTTGTTGATGGGCGTTGTGGTGGTTGGTGTTATTAAGGGGTTAGTCCTGGAATCTTGGTTGGAGGCTAGAAACGATATGTGGAGTTTTGAAAATTATGAAGTGAATGGGTGAGTGTCAGGGCCTCGGGTATAAATGGTCGGGGGTCGATACGCCAATATTGGATAAAGATGAGTGTCGAGGCCTCGGGTATAAATGGTCGGGGGTCGATGTGAGGAGTCTTTCGGAAGGAGAACTATTGGGGCCTTGGGTATAAATGGTCAAGGGCCAATAGATTGTAAGACATCGAGGCCTCGGGTATAAATGGTCGGGGGTCGATGCACTAATGTCGGGGCTCTAGGTATAAATGGTCAGGGGCCGACCATACCAAAAGAATGGTTTCGAAGAGCTCGAATAACTGAGGTGAGCATAGTTGTATTTGAGGTGTTAGGGAGCCAGGTGGACGGTAATTGTTTTTATATGATTGTGGTTAGCATTGGGTCTTATAGAGCATGTTTATGGATGAATATATAATGTACCAGTAAAGCATGTCTATGGTTGTTCACATATTGTAATGATAGAGCATGACGATGTATGTTCCCTTTATGGTTATGAGCATGATGTTTGTGTGTGCTTCCCCCCCCCCTTCTACAATGATTGTTTCAGGTGAAGGACTCGGGAGTGACCAGGGTGATGGGACGGAGGAGACCTGACAAGCGAGGACTATAGGTTGCTTAGTTTTCCTATTTGGTTTAATTCATTGGTTAGGGTCTTATGTTGTGGCCAATAAACGGTTTATTTGCATTTGAATAATCGAGAGATTTTCCCCTTGTTGTTAGATTTGCTTCGGGTTAGGTGCCTATTTGAGTTTTATTCCATTTGTTTAGATTCATATAGATTGAATAATAACTTGCCTCGTGAAGTGGTTCTTGAATGTTGTTGAATGTTATTCCATGAGATTGGTTTATCGTTAATTTGATGAGGATTGGGACTTGACTTTATAAGTTTATGTGTGTTTGGGGAAAAGAATACCGTGGACACGTGGAGGACCCCTATTGATGCTCCAAGATGACCCATGAGTCATGCCCCAGCTCGGACCGCCGAGATCACCACCACTAGCGTTGACAAATGCAAAGTATGAGGGCCGAAGTGAACCTGGTCGAGGTTCGACCTACCGGGAAGCTCGGTGGGGGCCGATGTGAGGTACTGTCAGCGGCGTGATTATCGGGTGTAACCGTCGGTCCCGAGATTACCGGGTGTAACCGACGGTCCCGAGATTACCGGGTGTAACCGTCGCGAGATTAGCGGGACTACCACCCATAAGTAGAGGACTTCACTCCACGATCAGGTACGATGATTTCTGACCTCGAACTAAACTGGGAATCCGACCTATACTGACTTGATCGTCGAAGTGCTCACCTCTTTGTGCACGTCCGCCCAAGTATTCAGATCGGTCCGGAGGCCGAGTTCGAGCTGCAATCTGAAATACACTGTTGTGCATATCCTTGCATAAACATCTGGCGCCGTCTGTGGGGACGACAATTTAAGTCATCCCAATTCTTTTAAACCAACACGCGAGCGACAATGGTTCAACCAGCAAACTCGACCAATACGGCAGATCGAAGGACTCTAGCTGCCAGCGATGCCCACCAGAGGGAGGTCGGAGCAGCAGTGGTAGAGGGGCAAGGTCACGACGACCTAGAACAGAACCCCTCCGCAGGTCGGCACGAATCACCGCGCCTGTCCTACCACCTGCGCACCCAAGGACATCCAAGGCCACCCGTGGCCGAGGTGGGACCTCTAAGAAGGGCGCCCGGGGTCCAGCCCCGGCTCCACCAAGTGAGAACATTGACGCACTCCAGAGAGAAATGGAGGCAATGCGCACACAAATGCGGTCCATGGAAGAAATGTATAACGAGATGATACTAGCTGCAGGCGTAGGGTCCCGATCTGAAAATCGAATGACGCGCATTGACATACGCGAGTAAAGGTGTTCCCACCTCGGCCCAGTCGAGGAAGAACATCCCGAAGACAACGAGAGCGAGGGACACACTCGCCGGAGGGGAGACCTCCGTGAGCATCTCAACAGAAAGAGAGGCTCATCTCTCCGAAAAGGACAGTCCCCATCCCGCTCACACCGAAGCTCCGACCAGCAGGCTGAATCCTCTCACAACCCAGCAACTCCCTCAGGGGTGATCACAAGGGCGGAGTTCGACCAGCTGAGGGGCCAACTCGACGCTCAGGTAGAGGCCTTAAAGGCCAAATGTGATCAGAAAGAAGGTTCACTGAACGATGGCGACTTGGGAGAATCGCCCTTCACCTCGGACGTGTTGGAAGCACCGATCCCTCCGAAGTTCAAAGCTCCTACCTCGAAACCTTGTGACGGGTCGAAGGACCCCAAGGATTATGTTGAGGTCTTTGAAGGCCTTATGGATTTCCAAGCGGCATCAGACGCAATCAAATGTCGCGCCTTTCAGATCGCGCTTACCGGCAGCGCGCGTTTGTGGTATCAGAGACTACCAGCCAGGTCGATCTCGACCTACTCTCAGTTGAGAAGGGAGTTCCTCGCCCAGTTCTCTTCTCGGCATTATGACAAAAAGACAGCGACCCATCTCGCCACCATCAGACAGAAGGAGGGTGAGACGCTGCGAGAATATGTCACCAGATTCCAGGAGGAGCAATTGAAGGTCGCACATTGCTCCGATGACTCGGCCATGTGCTATTTTCTCACCGGTCTAGCCCTTGAAACTCTCGCTAGTAGGGATGGGACGCTCGAGTTCGAGGCCGACCTGCCAAGGAGGGAGTTTGCCGCACCCACTGAGGAGCTCGAGCTTGTTCCTCTGCTTAGTCCCGAGAAGCAAGTAAGCATAGGAACCAAGCTGGGGGCCACCGACAGAGAGGAGCTAATCTACTTCCTCAGATCCAACTCGGACGTCTTTGCGTGGTCCCATGAGGACATGCCTGGCATTGACCCGAAAATTATGACGCATCGCCTCAGCATAGATCCGTCATTCCGACCTGTAAAGCAAAAAATAAGACCATAAACAAGGAGCGGAGTGATGTAATTGTTGAGGAAGTTAGCAAACTTTTGAAAGCTGAATACATAAGAGAAATTTCGTATCCCGAGTGGCTCTCCAATGTTGTATTAGTTAACAAATCTAACGGAAAGTGGAGAATGTGCGTAGATTTTATGAACTTAAATAAGGCATGCCCGAAAGATTGCTTCCCAGTGCCGAGGATTGATCAGCTCGTGGACACCACAGCCGGGCACGAACTGCTCACCTTCATGGACGCCTACTCTGGGTACAACCAAATCAAGATGCATGTCCCAGATCAAGATCATACCGCATTCATAACAGACCAAGGTCTGTAGTGTTACAAGGTCATGCCCTCCGGTTTAAAGAACGCAGGAGCGACCTACCAGAGAATTGTGAACAAAATGTTCGCCAAGCAGGTTGGCCGGAATATGGAAGTGTATGTGGACGACATGCTTGTCAAGAGCAAGCAGTCTAAGTCGCATCTCTCCGATCTGACCGAAGCCTTCGAAGTTCTGAGGACATATCAAATGAAGCTCAACCCAGCTAAATGTGCCTTTGGAGTCTCTTCGGGAAAATTCCTTGGCTTCATGGTGAAAAACTGGGGGATCGAGGCCAACCCCGAAAAGATTAAAGCGGTGCTCGAGATGGAGGCACCCAAAACGCTGAAGCAGCTTCAGTGCCTCAATGGCAGGATTGCGGCCCTGAACCGGTTTGTTTCAAGATCGACAGATAAGTGCCTTCCTTTCTTCAAAGTCTTACGAAAGAAATGGTCGTTTGGATGGACAACAGAGTGCGAACAAGCATTCCAGCAATTGAAGAGCTACCTCTGTTCGGCACCTTTGCTCGCCAAGCCCCTGCCAGGGGACAAGCTCCAATTGTACTTACCAGTGTCTGACAGTGCCGTCAGCTCGGCCCTAATCAGGCGAGAGGAAGCGTGGCAAAACCCGGTCTACTACACAAGCAAGGCTATGACCGAAGCCGAGACTAGATACCTTCAGATGGAAAAGTTGGCTCTCGCTTTAGTCACCTCGGCCCGACGGCTTAGACCATACTTCCAAGCTCATACTGTGGTGGTGCTCACTAACTTGCCCCTAAAAAACATCTTCCATAAGCCCGAAACTTCTGGACGCCTGATGAAGTGGGCAATGGAGCTAAGTGAATACAACATCCAGTTCGAACCTAGAGTTGCGTTGAAAGGACAAACAGCGGCAGATTTCATAGCCGAGCTCACACCACCTTCCGAGCTGAGCGAGTCCGACCTACCGTGGACAATCTATGTCGACGGATCCTCCAATGAGAGGGGGTGCGGGGCCGGGGTCCTCTTGCTCGGACCAGGAGGCGAGCAATTTGAGTATGCCTTGCGGTTCGACTTCCGGACTTCTAACAACGAGACTGAGTATAGAGCATTTATTGCCGGTCTGCAAATCACTAGAGCATTAGGGGCCTCTTGTGTTAAGGTCTTTAGCGACTCCCAGCTGGTTGTGAGCCAGATCAAGGAAGAGTACCAAGCCAAAGACTCCCGAATGGAGAAGTATTTGGGCAAGGTCAGATCGTACCTTGCCCAGTTTCGAACTTACGAAGTAAGCCGGGTTCCCCGAGCAGAAAATTCTAATGCTGACGCCTTGGCCAAGTTAGCATCGGCGTACGAGACCGACCTGGCCAGGTCGGTCCCCGTCGAGATCTTAGATAATCCCTCGATCTCAGAGCCAGATCTGATGGAGATCGGCGCTCCGAAGTCCTCATAGATGGACCCGATTGCGGACTTCATTAGGGGCAACTCACCACAAGACCCCAAGGAGCGCAGAAAGTTGGCAAGGCGAGCAGCTCGGTTCGTGGTCCGAGGTGGAGCATTGTATCGACGCGGCTTTTCCCTGCTTATATTGAGATGCCTAACCCTTGAAGAGGGCCTGTACGTCCTCAGAGAAATCCACGAAGGAGTGTGCGGCAATCACTCAGGCGCCCGGTCGCTGTCAGCCAAAGTGATCCGACAAGGATACTATTGGTCGACCCTCAGCCAGGACGCCAAGAAGTTCGTTAGAACTTGCGACAATTGCCAACGCTACGGAACCATAATCCACGAACCTTCCGAGCTGCTCACCCCCATCTCGGCCCCGTGGCCATTCGCGCAGTGGGGGGTAGATATCATTGGTCCTTTCCCTTTGGGCAAGGGCCAGACCAAGTTCACTATGGTTGCTGTGGATTACTTCACAAAGTGGGCCGAGGCCGAGGCGCTCTCCCACATAACGGAATCCAGAGTCACGTCGTTCGTATGGACAAATATCATATGTCGCTTTCGTATACCGCAGGCCATTGTGACAGACAATGGGAAGCAGTTTGACAACGCCAAGTTCAAAGACTTTTGCAGCAAGCTTGGCATAAGTCACCTTAGCTCGTCCCCCGGACATCCGCAAGCAAATGGGCAGGTGGAGGCAGTGAACAAGATCATCAAGCGAGGCATCAAACTTAGACTGGATTCCAAGAAAGGCAGGTGGGCCGAGGAGCTACCAAAGGTTCTATAGACAATAAAGATTTACTACTTATTCATCAAACATAACTCAAATGAAAAAACATGTGTAACCACCTCTTTTACATAACTCGATAGACAATAAAGATTCAATTTTAATTCATCAAACATAACTGAAACAAAAATGTCAGAATTTTAGCATGAACGTCGTTCAAATATCCTAAAATTACACCTGCTAACTCATAAACCTTCTAAGGATTACACCCTTCGGTAAACCATCCGTGGAGAATTTGTACTTGCAACCCATTGTATTCTCCTCATATAATGCCAATTGTTGAATGAGATATTCCTCTATACAAAGCAAAAGACTCTCTTGTAGAAAAGTCGATCTGTTACATACGGCTGAGCATAAACATAAATGGACATCAAAAGATAAAACTAAACATCAAAATTAATCCAAATAGAAAAAAAAAAATGTTCCAACAAACAGAAAGTCCATTAAGAAATGTGCTGACAAATGCATGAGAAGAGGGTAAAAATAAATTATAGAAACATACACTGATCATAAAGACGATTCATTTAATTCGGGGTTGATCCAACCCAATAACAATTCAACTGGATTTGCATATCTAGTCATACGGGATTGAGAAGATGCATCGAGATTTTCGTATCCAACAAAATTCCTGCAAGCTAGAACAAAGGAGATGTATGTTAGAAATTAAACCTCAAATAATGCTTTTCTCAAAATCTGTTTCAAGAAAATGTATAATCACAACCGGTACAATGACTAAATAAGAACAAATGTTCTGTACAGTAGAAATAAGGTTTGAAGTAAATGATAGGCATCTTCATAATAATTATCAGTTAGAAGGGTGAAAAGGTTCACAGTATAAATAAAAAGCAAAAATAGCTTGTTTTAGTGACATAACCTTGTCAATGGCATATATTCATCCATTTGCTGGAAGTACAGCCACTCTATTGGCTCTTACTTTTGTATGAGCAAAACATTCGTCAAGTGTTTTCATTTCTTCTTAAAGGACACAGAAATTAATGTCAACTATTTTTGTAATGCACTACGAGATTCAAAATAAGTAGTACATGCATGTCAAGCGTTGCCTTTGCTCTAAATCTCATCACTTGCTTCTATTGCTTCTATTAATATCTTGATGGTTCCATACCTGTGAACAAAATAACATCTCAATTTGATATTGTATTATTAAATCACAAAATTAACCAAAAAAATATAACTTTAATTAACTTTAGCAGATAAGGACCATTCAATTAACTTTTGCACATTATTAAACAATTCTCTATCTCTCTACAAGTTAAATTCAATGCTCCAATAATTCACTACTATAATTAGAGCAGGGCATTTGATATAGTTCTTTTCAGATGATTAAGGATGCAACTCACAAAAGTCATGATATCCTACCATCTTTACTACATAACGAGCTTAAGGAATCTCCAATAATATACTTTCATACAAAATTGTAAGATATCTTTTGTTTTTCCGTAAAAAACCATAGTAATAGTTGGGATATGGAAGACATTAGAAATAACAGTGTACGCTACCATTGTGAAGAAACATTCGCAATCAGTAATGGCGTCAATGAAAATCAGTTCATATAATATACAAAAAAAAAACAACAAACAAAAATAGCCACTTAATTTATAACATGCCCACGAAGCAAATCTAGCAAGGAAATTTCTCAATTATACTTCTAATTTTAAAAAAATCATATCAAATCTTAGTCGCAAAAGCTTGAGAACTCCTCAAACTATTCTCAAATACCCAAACAACATTATGTCCTCCATCAAGAACACCATTGCTAAACATTCTCAAGATCTGGCATATTAAAAAAGCGAACGAACAAAACCCCAATAATATAGAAAAGAATAATTTTTTGTAATGAAAAATATGACGTATTCTCATTAACTTTATAAAATAATACATCATAAGACTAAGCTCACTAAATACAATGTAAGCATAACTGAATACATAACAGATTAACCAATCTAGGTAATAGTAATAACAAGTTCAACCTCTAATACTCCCTCTCAAGATGCGCAAAAAAGATCTAAAAGACCCATCTTGGACATAAGAATCGAAAAACAGAGAACACCAACGGCTTAGTAAAATCATCTGCTAGCTGATGAGTGGAACAAACTGGTAAGAGTGAAGAAAACCATCTGGCACACGATCTCGAACAAAATGACAGTCCAACTCCATATGTTTAGTGTGTTCATGAAACACCGGGTTAGTAGCCAAGTGAATTGCTGCTTGATTATCACAAAATACTACAGCAGGCATGGGAACAGTAACTTGCAAGTCTTGAAACAAATTAGAAAGCCATAGAAGTTCACAAGAAATAACAGCCAAAGGCTTGTATTCGGCCTCAACAGAAGATCGTGATATAGTAGTTTGCTTTTTAGACTTCCAAAACATCAACGATGTTCCCATAAACACACAAAACCCTGTAGTAGACCGACGAGTATCAAGGCAAGAACCTCAATCAACATCTGCATAAGTACGTAACTGAAAAGAAGAACTGGCATAAAGGAAGACACCTTGCCCTGGTGGCCCCTTCAGATAACGCGACAAATATAAAGCTGACTGATAATGAGTAGTAGAGGGCTTAGAAACAAACTGGCTAAGCCGATGTACAGCATATGTGATGTCAGGCTTGGAGATAGTAAGATACAAGAGTCAACCAATGAGTCTGCGATAAAAGGTGGGATCATGTAGAGGACTCCCATCAGCAAGACGAAGCTTTGTGGAGGGATCCATAGGAAGTGTTGTTGGTTTACACCCAGGCAGACCATACTCTTGAAGAAGAGTGAGGGTATCATGCCTCTGAGACAAACAAATACCCTTGGCAGTTCGAGCAATTTCAAGACTAAGAAAGTATTTCAAACGCTCCCCCTGAGGACAAGAAGTAAGGGGAGGTTGTTAGCCAAGCAGTAAGTCCATGTATACTTCCTCAGTCAGATCACCATGGAGGAAGGCATTATTGAAATCCAACTAAATGAGAGGCCAAGATTTGGATACTGCAAGAGTGAGAAGAACTTTGACAGTGACCATTTTAGCCACTAGAGTAAAAGTTTCTATAAAATCGAGTTGAGTGTATCCCTTGGCCACTAGACGAGCCTTGTAATGTTTGATTGAACCATCAAATTTAAGTTTGACTTTATAAATCCAGCGACAACTGACAAAGTGGCGATGATTATGAAGGGAAACCACAGTCCAAGTGTGATTATGAGTTATAACTTGCAATTTATGGCTTCACGCCAATGAGAATGACAAATGACTTGGTCATAAAACTCAGGCTTATATGTAAATGAGACATTTAGAACATAATGTCGATGAGCAGAAGAAAGCCGTGAATATGATAAATACTGTTGTAAGGGATGCCTTGTAGAAGCGGAAGATGGCAAAGAGTTAGTCAAAAGACTACAATGAAAATCCTGTCAATATGAAGGCCTTTTGGAAGGCCTAGTAGAACGCCGAGGGACAATATCCAAAGGTACAATCGAAGATCTTGTGTTAGGCATAGGTGTAGACACACTAGGTGCTGTGTTAGGCATAGGTTCAGACATAACTAGCATGGATTAAGACCCATTAGCACTAGGCACAGTGGCAAGAGCACATGGCTCAATGGGAAGAGTAGGGGAAATGATAGTAGTAGGTACGACAGCTGGTATATCGATATTAGCATTAGTCATATCAATATGATCAGCAGGCATATCAATTCGAAAATCAATGACATTTGGCAAAACCAAGTTCGGAAAAGGGTCAACTGATACATGATTACCCGAGGATTCCAAAAATGAGAACTTAGTTTCATGAAAAATCACATCACGAGAGAAATAAGCGTTGAGTTTAAATAACAACTAGTCGATAACCTTTCATACCTACTGCATAGCCAAGAAAAACTGTCACACAACATCTAGGTTCAAACTTTGTGCGATGAGAAGCTACGGTAGAGGCATAGCACAAAGATCAAAAGGTTCTCAACATACGGTAATCAAGATCAATTTTATACAGGACTTGAAAAGAATATTACCATTTCAAAACAGGCAAATGAGTCATATTAATAAGGTATGCAGCTGTAAGAACACACTCACTCCAAAATTTGAGAGGAATCTTTGACTGAAAGTATGAGGCCCGAGCAACATTCTACAGGTGTTGGTGTTTACAATCAACAACGGAATTTGTTGAGGTCTCTCAACACATGAAAACTGATGAATGACACCTTTGAAAAGAAAAAACTACTTGAAAAGAAATTCTGGTGCATTATCAGATCTAAAAGCCTTGATACTGACACCAAGTTGAGTCTCAACAAATGTGAAAAAATGACGGATGATATTCAAAACATCAAACTTGTGACGAAGCATAAACAACCATGTATATCTAGAGCAGTCATCCACAATGGTGAGAAAGAAACGATATCCAGCATGCGAAACATGAGAAAATGGTCCCGGACATCAGCACGTATTAGATCAAAAGGCTTGTTTGACAAACTATTAGTTGAATGAAAAGACAGCCTCTTTTGTTTGGCTAATGGACATACATCACATGAATCAGTAAGAAAATCTTCCAATGAACAATTATCAAGAGGTAACACACTCCTTAAAGCCTGTAATCGAGTAAAGGATGGATGACCAAGACGATTATGCCAAACATCAAATGAAACAAGTGTAGAAGCAGAAACACAAATAGACTGTGTAGTAGAGGAACATTTTGAAGTATTGTCAAGTAGGTAAAGGCCATTGCACAATCTACCCCTGTCAATCGTCGTCGAAATGGACTTGTCCTGGATAATGCAAGTGTCGTTAGCGAATTCTACTAATAGAGAAGGCATGTCCCTCAACCATACACTGACTGAGATGAGGTTGAAATAAAACTCAGGAATGTATAAAACACCATGTATAGACAGATGATCAAATAACCGTATAGAACCAAAGTATTCAACCACAAGTCGAGGTTTATTTAGCGGATTCACATGGACAGGAGAAATCTTGTGTATTTTATCAAACAATTTGCAAGAATCGCATATATGTTCATATGCACCAAAATCGAGGATCCAAGATTGAGTATCAATACTTGCTGTGTAAGAAGCAGTAATGTCTATGTCAGCAACAAATTTGCCAGTTGAAAGCTGAGATTGAAGTAATTGAAAAAGTTGTTGCTAGTGGCTAATAACATGAGAATTTGCATGTGAAGCGGCTAGGGCAGAGAATTCAGAGACTTCGAAGCACCAGGATTCTGAGATCCAGGTGAAGACCGCTGACCACTTCGATAGCTAGGCGGATATCCATGTCACTTGTAGCATCGATCAGCAGTGTGACCAATGAGTCCACAGTGAGAACAAACTGGATGGTCTTTGCGTACCTTCTGATTCGTCACATAATTAGTGGCTTTCGAAGGTGGTTTAGATGTAGAGTGTTGAGCAACCAGTGCAAAGGAAGGAGTAGTAGGAATCGTAGCTGAGGTGCCAATCGATCTTTGCTGCTCCTCCTGTCGAACTAATGATAAAGCTTTATTGACGGATGGCGGCGGATCCATCAGTAATAACTCTGCTCGAGTTGAAGCGTAGAACTCATTGAGTCCCATGAGCAAATTGATAATGTATTCCAGTTGTAGAAACTCAGAAGTGGACTTAGCACCACCACATGTGGAAGTACAAGTGCAAACGGGACGACATTGATGCTATTTATCCCAAGCAATCTTCAATTTGGTGAAGTATAGACTCACCGATTGCTGCTCCTGAATTATAGTAGTCAGATCACGTTTGAGTTGACATATGCGTGGACCATTGCTCTTCTAGAATCTTTCCTTAAGATCGAGGCAAATATCCCTAACAGATTCTGAAAACAAGATGCTTGTAGAAATATCCTTCGAAACGGAATACAAGATCCATGCAATAACCACATGGTTATTGTGAATCCATGCCGGTAGAAGATCACTGGTGGGACGCTCAATAGATCCGTCAATAAAACGTAATTTGTTTTTGACTGATAATGCGATTATCATAGATCGGCTCCATGATGTATACTTTTCCTCTGTCATAAGTTGATTCACAATAACCAATCCAGTATTATATGTATAATGGAGATAATACAAATTTGTAGCAGCCTCAGAAATAGATTTAGGTGTAATGAAAGAAACTTCCGGTGAATTGCAAGGAGAGTCGGTGGGAACATCGGAGCATATGGAGACCAAGAAGAATCGCGAAAAAGAAAGGCGTAAAAAACAAAGAAAATGTCAAAAAAATGGTGCGGAGTAAAAATTTATCTGATACCATTTTAGTAATGAGAAATATGACGTATTCTCATTAACTTGATAAAATAATACATCAAAGGTCTATATATATATACAAAAGATTAAACTCACTAAATGCAATGTGAGCATAACTGAATACATAACATAACAGATTAACCAATTTACGTAACAGTAATAACAAGTTTAACCTCTAATAATAATACTAAAATGAATCACCCAAAAATCGAGAAAAAATAAGAGAGATAGAGATGGAGAACCAACCAGTAGGGGCATGCCAAATCTCATCTCCACTTGCTTTCCAAGAAAACCCAACCTACCCTTTTGGTTTTGGTTTTGGTATTAACACACGATATTCTCCCACCAATTCAAGATTCAATCTCCATTATTTCCCCAAAATCTTGTTTTAATCCCATAAAGTGGGAGGAAGTTGAGGGAGATTAGCGTATTGATTAATTAGATAAAAGAGATCAAATCCTAGCTTAGCTGCCCCAATAACACTATGAATCAAAGTATTAAACCAACAAATACATGGAGAGGGAGTGTAAGACATAAAGGAACAAGAGAGGATTCAATGGAAATAGAACTATCATTGCTTAAGAATAAAGCATCAAACTAACCAACTTCATTTGCAAGAACCCTACCGTCTGTCCGTCGCTCGTAGTTGCCAAATCAAGCCTCACTAACCGCGAATCGTCCCTCTATTGCTAGATCATTGCTCGCTCGCTTCCCACGGCAATGGAGCTGCGCACAACAATGGAGAGTTTCGTGCAGCAAAGGGGTGAAATATAGAAATTTTGGGAATGTAAAATTTTATGGGGTGAAAATGTAAGTTAGGGTTAAAATTGGTCACTTTTAGTATTGGGACCAGCCTAACATTAAAAGTAGACTTACAATGACGGGTAATGCCTGACATCGAAACTTAAAAAAAAAATCAAATCTAATTTTAGCTTTTTTCTTACATTGTCCGACATTGTTTCCTCAGTCTTTTTTTGTTCGACATTAAAACCTCCGTGTTTTTTTTTATCCGACATTGTTCGATAGTTGGAACAACCAAAATATATATATATATATATATATATATATATATATATATTTAAATTATTATTTTTTAGTTGTTTTCTTTGATTCTCGCAAAGATAAACCTTTTTTGTTTTAGAGGCTTTTTAACCTAGTTTTCAGATCTGGTTTTGTAGCCCCAAATCCATACTTTCCTAATTATTTTACATGAAAAAGTGTTTTGAATGGGAAAATTGGATAGATAAGATTTGAGTTAGTAATTGGTTGAATTTTAAATCCTTGGATAGGATTTCAGAATTGATTTTGGATATTGGTTGTTTCTAGGCCTCTAGTTGACAACTACCAAAGAATAAGTTAATTAGATTCGTAGGATTTCTGAAAGAGGTAAGTAATTTGTCATATCCCTTCGAAAAAGTGTTGTAAGTAATTGGTCATATCCTTTCGAAAAAATATTGTAAGTAATTTACCGTATCCGTTCGAAAAGTGTTGTAAGTGATTTGTCATATTTCAAAAACTAAAATGTATTTTGGATTTGATAGGAAGATTTGAAATTGATATCTTGCATATGAAATTGAAGTTTTATTATGGATTTGAAAACTAATTTGGCAATTGAAATTATGTTTATTTGCAAAGTATTTGAAGTATTCTTAAATGATTTGATAAAGTTTTGCTTAGATTTATTTAAAGGTTTGAAATTGATATTTTGTTAATTTGTGAAATATTTGAAATCATGTTTTAGATGATTGATAAAGTTTGTTTTAAATTAGTTCAATGTTTTGAATTAATTTAATATTGAAAGTAAGTATTTGTTTTGCATTTTTTTTAAAGATATTTTGATTGATTTGATAGGGGTATCCAGATATGTCATGATTTTGTTTTGAGGAATGTTTTGCTTATTTGGGGTAGTAGCCTAATTTGGAATTGATGGATTTCTGTTCTGGCTTATTTGTGGGAAGACACTTTTGTGGTTTGGCATTCCTTGGGAATGAAGATTCATGTGTATGTTATTCACTCGCATGGCCTCACACTTAAGTAACTCTGTTCTGGTCGATATTATTATTAAACCCTTTGACCCTCAGTCCCTCACGAGTCACGCCACATAGTCGGTCAGATGAACAATCACACTCAAACAAAAATATTTGGCACCCATCTACTATAGAAATTTTCTTATTCTTCAAGCAAATACTATAAGAGATAAAATGATAGCTTTATTCGTCATATGATCAGTTCCACGAGAATTAATAATTCAGGTACACCGTTTAGATTGAGAAGCTGTACTTGTCAAAGTTGCCGAACATTTACCTTGACTAGGATAATTGTTCAAAGTTTCTAAAAAACTCCTTAGATTTTTTATCATATTTGTCCAACTTTGTAATAATTTTGGTTGATTGTGACATTGATGTGAATAAAGAGACCAGCAACTCAGAAATGAAGATCCACACACAAAACTAAAGTTTTAAGTATGAATTAAAAGGGCGAAAGATCAATAATGAAAATGAACTGAACCGGTTGAAGCTGTATCGAACCGGACCAAGATAAACCATATGGAACCGAATTTTACCGAGTTCAACCGAACCAGACAAAACCAAACCGAGCTGAGCTAAAAACTTGAATTAGACCAATTAAAACTGAAGTGAACTAAAAAATGAATTGGGCGAAACTGGAAACGCTTTGAACTGAACCAATAATATTTAGTTTTAACTTTGAAACCCTAACAGCCACACGAACAGAAATCCACCAAGAATTGGACGACCACAAACAAAAAAATCCAACGACGGAATAACTCACAGCGAACACGAAGGTGATGTCCTCGAATGGCTGCGACGACGCTGTAAGAAAAGATGGACAACGAACTCGGCATCAAAATAGTGGCGATTTAAACCTCGAACAGTTGCGGCGACAACGTCTGAACAACAGTTGTGAGGTCTGAATAGCGGGAGCAGAAGAAACCCACGAACAAGAAGAAAACGGGTCTGAAGAGATAATGGTGGAAGAAACCCACGGACAAGAAGAAGAAGAAAATAGTCTATTGATCCCAAAATTAACAAGAAACCGATTGGCAATGGAAGCCAACTAAAAAAAAGCCTCAAGGCTCTGATACCGTGTTAATTGATAAGAAAAGTAAAATAAATCTAACTTACTTACAAAGAATTGATACAAGACTATAAATAGGAACTACAAAGAAGAAAAGAAAAGAAAGCTAATTAGGATAAGAAAACACTTACCTATTAGAACAAGGAAACCTAACCTATTAAAATCTAAATAGAATAGGAAATTAAAAGATAATAATATAATTTAACATAGCCTATCTTTCCCATTAGATAATTATGAAATTACAACACAACAATTATGCCTAGGAATAAATTTTAATTTTACATTTCTCCGATAAGGTTGGGCACTCACCTTTGCAAAAAAGAAAAAAAAATGGTTGGGTACTCACACTATTACTGTTGTTCTCCGCCTAACTCATATGTATGATGAGTTTCATACAAAAACTTAAATGGTTTAGGGAGCCATTCAAGATAAATAAATGTGTGCATTATCTTGGTCATCAAAGTGTAAATCTCTTTTGGTCCATAGAACCATTATATCTACTTTGCTTCATTTCGTATACCTTAAAATAATTTATTGTATGAACTTTCATAAAAGTTTCTTATGGTCCTTATCATTAAATTTTCATAGCATTTAACTGAAATTTTAGTTACTTATTCTAATATATTGGTTTTTGTCTACATGACTCGGTTTTCTTTATTCTAAGGTTTTAAAAGTTTGCTGTAAAATTTTCGACACTTATGTTGAGGAATGACAGTTAGTTTGTAACGCCCCGAGTCCCTCAGGTTAGTTAGTCTCGAATCAAGAGATTTTTTCATTTATTTTAAATTGGTTGTTAATTAAATTTATCTATATTTATGGGGCTCTAAACACCAATTAAATTCATAATTACCGGACTCCGTGTGGTGGGTCTTGTTTTAAGGGGGGATGGATTTCTTTTCTCTTGGGCTTGGGCTTGTTGGGCCACCATTTGGGTTAATTTGGTTTTTAAAACAAGGGGAAAGAAAAAGAAAAGAAAACAAAAGGAAACCCTAGCCCAAATTCTCTTCTTTCTTCTTCTTCTTTCTTCTTACCCTAGCCACCCCCTCCTCCTTGTTGAAAGACCTTCAGCAGCGACAAGGGCGTTTTCCGGCGAGGTGAAGCAGCGTTCCGGCGGCGCTTCTTCGGATCAAGCAGCAACGGCGGCGCCGCCCTTCGGATCGAGCAGCGGCGCCGCCCTTCGGATCGAGCAGCGGCGCCGCCCTTCGGATCGAGCAGCGGCGCTGCGGCACTTCTTCGAACAGCAGCAGCGACGTCCCGATCCAACGGCGGCGCGACCTCCTCCTTGCAGCGACGCACGGCAGACTGTTACAGCGGCGGACTGGCGGCGCGACTCCCCGACGTCCCGGTGGTCCGCAGCAGCGGCGGCGCGTCCCGGTGGTCTGCAACGAACAAGCGCCGCTCCTCCTCGCGGCGGCGCACGGCGAACGGGTGGTACAGCGGCGAAACGGCGGCGACCTGCTACTACGATCCGACGAACAACAACTCCAGCGGCGGGATTTGTACGTTACTACAGTGTTTAGGACGTTTGGCAGTGACCCACATCCATTCGAAGCTCGATTTGGGCTACCCACACCTTGGCGAGCTAGATCTAGGTGACCCACATCTATACGGAGTCAGTTTGGGCGGTAATGAGTCATTCGAACCTTTTTGAATTGATTTCGAAGGTTAAATAGTGTACGTAACGTGCTGTATTTTTTCTGTTTTAGTGCTTAGGTGTGAGGTCGACGCAAAACTTAAGGGCGCGGTTGTGTGTAAGTAGACAAAGGGCGTGTGTGTGCGTTAATGTATGTTAAATTGTCTCTAATGTGCTGATTTTGTGGCGTTCAATGCTAATTTTGTTACGTCATTGTGCTAAATAATTCTCGTTGTGTTAGTCAATATACTTGGAGTAGTGTTGGATGTTTGTGGATGAAAATGGTGAGATTGTTGCATTGCTAAACTGTTGAGTATTGGTGTGGTAATGTTGGTTGCCTGGATATGCATGAATTGTTTGGCGTGTTTTGTGAGTTATTACACTTAGTAATGCTTGTTAAATAATGATGTGGGATATTAAGCATGATTGGGTTGTTATCTCATTATTAGAAAGTTGTCTATGTTGTGGAAGCATGCTGAATTGTATTTGTGAGTTAGAAGATGCAGGGGTAGTGGCTTAAGAAAGTATATAGTAAGACGCTGGTGAGAGTTGGATTCTTGGAGGAAGTGAATGTGTGAGTGTCCGGGCCTCGGGTATAAATGGTCGGAGGCTGATACGTCACTAATTGGGTATCGAGGCCTCGGGTAAAAACGGTCGAGGATCGATACACCAATATTGGATAAAGATGAGTGTCGAGGCCTCGGGTATAAATGGTCGAGGGTCGATGCGAGGAGTCTTTTGAAAGAAACATTATTGGGGCCTTGGGTATAAATGGTCAAGGGCCAATAGATGGTGAAGTCATCGGGGCCTCGGGTATAAATGGTCGAGGGCCGATGCAGCAGTGTCGGGGCTCTGGGTATAAATGGTCAGGGGCCGACTCTACTCGAAGGAGATAGCTGTGGAAGGGTAGGATAACTGTGATAAGCGTAGAGGTACTTGTGATGTTAGGGAGACTAGAGGTTGGTTGTTAACGTGCTTCCTGGTTGTGGTTGTCACTAAAGTTTTATGGAATGTTTTTATGTTTGAATGCATAATGTATTGAAAAACATGACTACGAATGTTTCTTGATATAGTTGAGCATGATGTGTGTGTGTGTTGGTGAGGGCTACTTACGGAGTATATTTTATATACTCACCCCCCTATAATGATTGTTTTAGGTGAAGGACTCGTGCGCGACCATGGTGATGGGACGAAGGAGACATGACGAGCGAGGACCATAGGCTGCTTAGTCACTCTTGCTTAGCTTAAGTG
This sequence comes from Momordica charantia, assembly GCF_013281855.1. Taxonomy (NCBI): domain Eukaryota; kingdom Viridiplantae; phylum Streptophyta; class Magnoliopsida; order Cucurbitales; family Cucurbitaceae; genus Momordica; species Momordica charantia. The sequence goes on from NW_028275160.1 coordinate 14,978,119, forward strand.
TTTAGTTAGGACCATATGTTAGGGTCAATAAACTATTTGTTCGTATTTGAATAATTGGGATATTTCCCCTTGTTCTTAGTCTCATTTCGGGATAGGTGCCTATTTTAGTTTTATTCCATGCTTTGAGTTTTGCCTAGTTTTAATAATAAACTTGCCTCGTGAGGTGGTCCACGAATGTTGTTGAATGATATACTATGAGATTTATTTGTCGTTAAATTGATGAGAATTGGAACTTGATTTTATATATTTGTTTGTATAGGGAGTTGGCATGACGTATTTGGGGGTAAGTTTAATTATTTTGGTAGTTAACGTGACCTAGAATTGTGTGGGAAATTCTGGGTCGTTACATAGTTCTTCAATAAGACTTGACTACTGATGTTATTGGATTATATTTTGGTTTCTCCTTTTCACATGCTCATTCTTTAAAACTTTGTCATGAGTTAGACTTTCTTTCTCTGAGATAACCATGATCACTATTGCCTAGGCGGGATACAGTAATCCAAAATTTGTTATTATTATTTTATATGAAGATATAGGACTAATTTTCATATTCTTGTACATTATGTTGAGTTAGATGACAATCGAAACTAAAGGTTTTGCAGTAACTACACTAGTTTACTTTCTCGAATTTTAACTTACATGGTTTATGTCTTTGCTCATTGTAATTTCATATGTCCTCCCTCCCTCTATTACCACCTTTTTTGGGGTTGGTAGTATTAATGTGATAAAATCAATGTTAAACTAATCTAACTCATTGTCTATAGTATCTATTTGCAGTGTGGCGATGTCGTTGTCGTTGATCAATTAACTCATGTTTTCATATTGAGATGAGAATCACTGCTTCATGGAAGAAGTGAATAGCATGCTTTTGTTAAACTAAGCTCATATCCTTATAATGTTGTGACAATAGTAGAAAATAACTTAAAGTTATCCTCACTCTTCTTGATTAACATTTTGAGAGGTTACTCATAGGTGTTTTGTTTGTAGTTAGATGCATGGAAGAGGGATCCCTTCATATTTTCTCTTAAGTAATAAAGTTACGATGAAGCATCCTTAAATAATATGCTTAAAAACTTTTCTTTGCAAGGTGGTTTCTCTTTCACTTTTATTTTCCTTTAGAATATATGCTTCTCTTAGGATTGACAGAAGTTCATTGCAAGATGATCTTACTTGGCACCAAAGCAATTTGGGTCATCATGTCAGCAAATTTCTTGAATGCACGTAAACACTCTTTGTAGTTTAACACGAACAATGCATATCAACAAGAAGAAATTGACAAAGTTCGAATAGAATCGGTAGCTTTATAGATATATGAATATGTATTATGTGTACTTATATAAATTTTTAGAATGGAATCGACATGTTGAGTATGTTTTGAAACAGACACAATACTATTGTGATTTTATTTTGTACCAAGGTTGGTTTAAGATACAAACTTTTTGTACTTTGTGATTTTATGGGAATATTTGAGGATGGAACTTGTAAATTCTTTTTCCTAGAACATTTATTTTTAGCCTTTCGATTGGTGAGTTAGCTAGTTTGCATACAAATAAATTACTATTTTAATTTTTTTTGTAGGTCGAGAAAAATAATGTTTTTTTTTTGTAGAAGAAAAAGAATATTTTTGGTTAGCTAGCGTGCAACCAACAATATTATTTTTTTATCCAGCTATTCAACAAACAATGACGGGCATTGCCAGTCATTAAAAGTGAATGTTTAATGACAGACGCTTAATGATCGTCATTGTAGGATTGAATAGATGTCGGTCGACCGACATAATAGGCTACAATAACACTGGAATTGATGTCGGGCCACAGCTAACAATATATGTGATGTCATTGTGGGCAACAATGGTGGTCACCTACAATGACGGGCCAAGCCCGACCTTGATTCCCACCAGACATAAAAAGTTACGATAAGACTCGAAACGATGTCGGACACGTGACCAACATCGTTTTTCCTTCAACGACAGACAATGCCAGTCACTTTTCCAGCCTTTACCAATGTTTCTTCCGCCATTTTAATCGTCTCATATGACAAGACACCTTTAGTAGCAAAATTAATGGGCTTTCTGCATAACATTGTTCATCTTAGAATTTCCTTTAGTTGATTTGTTAACTCCTTCTTGATCATCATTGTTTCTTCATAATCCATCATTTGCATATTTTGTCCATTTCCTTAAAATATGCCAAGGAGGAATAGAAAAACTATTGTTAATATTTAGAACTCTTAAGGGGCCGTTTGTTTTTCGAGGATAGTAGATGTTCGATATCTATAGATGCCTGGAATTTTAGATGCCCGGAATTTTAGATGTCCGACTTCTTTAGATAATCATGTTTGTTTCGTAGGAAAATTAATAAGGGTATCCGGAAATATTTGAATAGTCACGTTTGTTTTGCCGCATTTATTTTTGGGAATGTGTTGAATTTGTAGAATGTTCCAAAAATGCTCTTACGAATATTTATATTATTTATCAATTCATTTAATATAATTGATTTATTTGGTTTAATTTAATATTTTTTATATGTTATTTTATAGAACAAATTAATTCATATTAACTTAATATAAATTTCATTTTCAACTTTAATAGTTTACCAAAAAGACAATCATATAATTTATGCTATCTTGTGTGAAATTTATTTATTTTATCATCACATTATAATTTTTTTTAAGAACAACACATCACAAGTGTCGTAAAACAATGTTGATTCAAAATTATATATTATGATCATAGATATTATTAATAATGTAATTCCTAAAAAATATTAAAAATAAATGGAGATATTACATAATTTAATTGTAATTTATTTTACATGTAAATCTAATGTACAAATATACTTACATGATGAGCACATTAATTTATTTTAATTATAAATTTAAAAATAAATACTAAATAATTTTTTTGAGGAAAAATTAAAAAATCTGATGAAAGAAAATATATGGAAAAAAAATGAAGGGCAAGCATGTAAAAGGTGGATGCCCTCGACACGGGAATCTTAAAAATCCGTGTTTCAAAAGGGCATCCACAACTCATAAGATGCCTCCTAGGATACGCGGGCATCTCAAGATTCTCCGAGTATCCTACATTTCAGCAAAACAAATGTAGGAATCCAGATGTCCATCCAACGGGAATCTTAGATTCCCATGAAACAAATGGCCTCTAAGTGTGCAAACATAAGATGCCCATAGATTCAAATTTCTTACATGTACAATCTGTTGGAAAAATAGTAAGATTAAATAAAATGATTGTTGTGCCGTGGACGAAGCCACTGCCTTGAAAGCGATTTCGGCACGACCACGGTGTTATATCGTACAATTACCGATTGCTCCCCAAGGTTAACACAACTTCAAACTCAGGCGTGCACTTGTCCGGACCGAATGGAATCGATAAACGTGCTCAGAAACGTTTTCTTTCTATATTCTAAAAAAAAACAATCCTTTATTTATATAGAAACAATATGCTATTTTTGGTGGTTTAAAAAATAGTAAAGTTAAAAATAGCATACTCTAAAAATATCAACTTTAAAATAGCTAGCAGACTAAGTTTTTTTAAGGGCAAATTAGTCATTCCCAACAATCCCCACAAATGACTAACTAGTTCTCTAAAAAATACATTTTTTGAGCAATGAAAGAAAATAAACTTAAGCATTAATATCTTACGATTTGAATTAATGCATAGTGAAGTGAGGCAACAACCTAAATAATGAAAGTGAGTTGTCTCTTGAACTTTCAGTTAGTATGGTTGAGACCCCTACAATACATTTTATTCCTTGTTTTTGGATTCCACGATATAAATCAAGTGCTATTAATGGCCATGGACATAAAACCTTGGTTCATTGTGAAAGCTCTAGAAGATACATTTTAACTCTTTCATAGAAGGCGACTTACCTTCACAAACACGTTATTGCTTCATCAAGTCTATCAACGATAAACCACTAAAAATTTGAGCTATGAAGACTTCGTACATCACCCATCAAGTCCGTACAGACCACCCAAATAAATTGCTATTGACTCTCACACTACATCACAACATAAATGTATTATCCATCAAGTCTAAATAGACCACCCAAATAAAGGGCTATGGATTTCACAATACATCACACATAAGTGTATTATCCATCAAGTCTATACAGACCACCCAAATAAAGGGCTATAGATTTTCACATTACATTACTAGATGAGTGTACTATCAATCAAGTCTATACAGACTACTTAAATAAAAGGCTATGGATTTTCACAGTACATCACACACTCTAGAGAAATAACTTCACCATTGAGCAACTGTTTCATAGCTTCATTTCTCAGGTAAGTCTATCAATTTCTACTTATATATTTTCGACCAAGAAGGTAGTTAAGAGAATTTAATTTTACATGATTATAACCATAATTAATTATTCTACCAATAATTAATTTAATTTCATATAATCATGACAATAAACTTCACTAAGAAGATATTTTTCCACTGTTTGCTAAATAACTTAAATAGCAACATCTCATCGTCAATTGACATTAGATGTAATTAACCATTCACATAAATTCACAACTCTTCACCTTCTATAATACTCATAATACTTCAAAAGAAAATAAGACGACAAGTATGCACCATATAATGTACAATTTATTCATTTTGAGATCATAGAAATGCTCACAAAAATATCCATAACGAATAATTTTAATAAAAATAAGACTGTAATATTAAATTAAGATAAACTTAAATTGAGATACTTCATTACCTCAATTTTCTTCTTCATAATTAAGCTGCATCTCAAAACAACTTATCATAAATAATTGCAAATTTTACAAAGAAGAAAATGGAGAAACTTGCTTTAGCTCATGCATAAAATTGTCAATAAATATCATGCTCAATTTATGACAATGATATGAGTTGAAAATTGTTAAAAAAATCTCATCAGAAAATTAAAAGATTTAAAAATTTTTCACACATAATATAGGAAAAACCAGCCTATATAAAACTTAATTATGTAGCAAGAATAACAATCCAAATATTTCCAACTTAATTTTGACATAAAAACATATTTATGCCAAATAATTTACGCAAAAATTATATTATCATTATATCATTGTACAAGTCTCAATAATATAGAATACAAAATTCACCTGTTCAGCTACCCTTTTTCCATCTTTCAAAATTTTCCGGTGGCATTTACTCATAATCCATTCCCGAAAATTATTTCTCTTCAAACGTGTTGGGCCAATCGATAATTCTGAAAGAAAAAATTGAAAATAGAGAGATTATAAAATATAAAGAAAATCTCACACATATAAACCACCAGAGGTAATATAGGTTTAAGATGGATTTATCTCTTTTATAATAGGACGAAAAAGAGACCCCTAACTTTTTATCTTATCTCTTCCCTTTTTTCCTTCCTTTCTCTTTCTCTTTCTCCGAGCCCATCATCATTCTTTTCTTTTCTTTTTTTCTCTCTCTTTTTTCCTCTGGGGCCCATCATCATCCTTTTTTTTTTTCATTTTTCTCTCTTTTTCTCTTCCTCTTTCTTCCAGACGCCCACAGGTTTCATTCTCCCTTATATTTTATTTATACTCTTTCTCTTTTTTTTTTCTTCTTCTTCTTCTCAGCCACCAATGTTCTCCACCATCGATCCTCTCTCACCGACGGCTACCTCCGACGATGCAGATCAGTGGTTTCACCACGAGCGACGAGTGCACAGTAGTTGATGGCTACCCACCATGGCGACCTACGAACAGCGTCGAGCTGATCGAGCTCTGGTGGATAGAGGGTTCTTGATTGATGGACACTATGTGCGGCAGTGCACCCTGCCGGCGACTCGATGGAGATCTACGAAACCATGACCCATTAACCATAGACATATCGCCCACGCGACTAGACCCAACCTGACGAATCCAACTTCTACAGCAACTCGATCAGATCTTCCACGGGAGGGAGTGAGTGGTAGCACCGGTGACCTCAACGGCATGCGTCGGTGACGGCGATACACTACCAAACAGATCCACGAGCAAACCGGATGTGCGACTCACGTTCAGATCCATGCCATGGAAGGCGACCCACATGCAGATCTGCTCCGCAGAGGATGACCCATGTTCAGATCCGAGCGGTTGAAGGCAATCCACGGGCAGACCCGCTCCGTCGACTCGAGCGGTGGCATCTTCTTCACGAACAGTGCAACGGATCTGCAGAATCACACACAATAGTGACCAGCGTTTTGTTCCGTCCAGATCTACAACGCCGCATGACCCTACGATGAACCTCAACCAATTCCAGTTACCGATTTTTGGATCGGATTTAGGTGCAGGGAGCTAGATTTTCGATCTTCCATTAGGCAAGACAGTATGTGGTTTATACTGTGTAGTCTTTCATTGATGCAACCGAAGATGTCGCCCAGGAAGTGCTCTTCGAGCTTTCCCAAATAGTTGAGTTCTACAAAAATAACTTAACATCAAAACCTTGAAATTAAAAACACCAATAATGTATCGAATTGTTTTCAAATTGTTGGAAAAATAGTAAGATTAAATAAAAAGATTGTTGTGCCGTAGACAAAGCCACTGCCTTTAAAGCAATTTTCACACCACCACGATGCTATATCGTACAATTACAGATTGCTCCCCAAGATTAACACAACTTCGAACCCAGGCATGCACTCGTCCAGACCGAATGGAATCGATAAACGTGCTCAGAAAAGTTTTCTTTCTATATTCTAAAACAAAAACAAGCCTTTATTTATATAGAAACAGTATGCTATTTTTGGTGGTTTACGAAACAATAAAGTTAAAAATAGCATACTCTAAAAATAGCAACTTTAAAAATAGCTAGAAGACTAAGTTTTTTTAAGGACAAATTAGTCATTTCTAACACAATCAACAACTTTATCAGAATTTATGAAATTCACCATGTACTCTTTCTCATTACCGTGTTTTCACTAACTTATAAGTGAAACAATTTCCATCATAATTGACGCTTTCAATACTCACTGGTTAAGATTCAAACAACTCATCTTGAAATTCTTGAAAATTAGCATCAGTATACTCTATAGATGCTTGTTGGATCATGCCTCAAAATTTACTTGTCCAAGAAGGTGTAGTTTGACTAGATTGGAAATCCTTAATCAACTTAGATCGATAAATCCTCTCTAACACCTTTTCATAACGAAAAAATAAATTGAGTAAGAGATGTAGACATACTTGTCATCTTTCGAAAGACACTATTCATGCTTTCACTTCTTTGTGTTAACAGTATACCTACCGAGAAATATTGCTTACTGGAAGCTAGACAACATTTTCTTCATAACTAAAAAAATATTATGAGTCATGAACTTTAACACAAATCAATAATGGTTATAAGTTCGATTCCAAACATCTTCAATCTCTTGTTCAGTCTCACAATTGTGAAGACATCTATTGAATAGTACTTTGAAATCATGCATTTTTAGATAATGAGCAAGATGTTTAGGAGAATTTTGACCAATATGCCATAAACAAAGGAACAACCAAATTGAATTGGTCATTGCTTAATATTGATCCGTAAATATCGTTTTCGACTGATAGTTTTCCATTGCTTTGTTGTCTCATGAAATAAAAAGGCTCAACCAAACAGCATATTTTGCTTATGATGGTTCACTCTAGTAAAAGGTGCACATATCATGTTGTACTTATTTGTTCGATATGTGGTATAAAAAATAGCATCTCCAAAATAATTATAATCCATCCTGGACGTACCATCTATCCAAAAAAAAGTTTGTTAGATGGTTTTCATAATCTACTTGCATTGTATAAAAGCACCATGGGTCCTCTAATTACATTATCTTGAAGTGATTTATTACACTTTGTACAACTCCCGCTTCAAGTGTAGTTTTGGTTTTGTCTTGTAAAAAATTGTTGCAATCAGATTTTTAAAAAATCCTACATTATACGCATAACCAACTTGAACAACTACATAAAGGGGAATATATTACTTGGTCTAATGCCAGCATTTTCTATTCTTTCAATTATAATTGTTTGTGTTTCATCTACATGTCTATGAGATCTAAGCATATCTTGGCGACTTTCTTTTGCAAATTCATAATTATGATCACATGAATTGAGAAATAACCAATTATTCATTTTCAATCGTAAATTATATTTTTGCTGACATCCTATTCTTGTCTTAGTCGATTGTCATTTTTTTACTTTGGAAGGACCATTTAGCTTTCGATTACCTTCTCTTCCTTATAGTTCCATTTTCCAATCGCCGGTATTGTTTTTTTTGCACACTAAAACAAGTTGTTTTTCCATATTCATTACAAAACTTGAATGCTTCGTTTTCACTTGAAAACATCATTTCAATCTTTCTAGAAGTAACAAGTACTGTGTTCTCTATCTCTACTTCGTTTTCTAATATGAATTATAAAATTCACTCATCTGAAGTTGTTCTGGACTAGCCATTGATTTGTCACCAACAAAATTTTCAACAAAACATAAAGTTCAAGAATAATTTTGCTCAAATTGACAACAAAAAATATATATGCACATACTTAATTATAATCAAAATTCATAAAAATGATTAGTTAAAAAAAATTTAAAAAAAAGCAAGGAATTAAACATAACATACTTAGAGATTTCCGAGATTAATAGATCCAACTGTTTTTATGCATTAAAGAAAGATAAATATATGAAATGGCTATAAATGAATAGAAAGACAAAGAAAAAAATAAAAATAAAATAGATAGGTTGATCATACATACTTCGAACTATAGCAATTTTTTCAAGAAAAAAGAACGAATATGTTTAGTTTGAATGGAGGAAAATCTACAAATAAACCAAAGAAGCACGAAGGAAAGTGGATTTGTAAAAATATTCAAATGAAAAAATAGAATATGAAGAAATGAAAGAAAAAAATAAATAAAAGGTATATTTTGGAAGTAGAAATAATATTCAGTAAGAGAGAGGTAATTTTAGAGGGAGAGAATATATATATATATAATACGAGAATATTTTTTGGTTTTAAAATCTTGCGGGGTTCACTTTAGTTGTATATTTTATTTGTGTTTGTAACAATATAGATGACACATGGCGTAAAATGATTGGCAGTAGTATGAAAGATTTCCATACTAGGTACAACTTTAAATTTTCCGAGGAAAATTAAGACTGAAGAAGCCAAATAAGGAGAGGATTATTTGGCTCTAATTTTCTTCATTTCAGTGTAGTGGGTGACTTAGCTGCTGAGGTGGCAGTGATAGTGATTGTTGGTTGATGTGGCAGTGGTTGCTGCTGGATTGTCTACATATTATAAGATGAGGATGTAATAAAACAAGATTTTGAAGAACTAAATTCAATAATTATTGATAATTAAATATTTTTCTCCATATTTCATCATTACAATACATTTAAAATTTTTAATGATCCGTATAAGAATAAAAGATAGGAAAATGGAGTATATATGGTACCTATCACGCGTTCCATATTCTTTTAATTTCTCGATATAGTTTTTGTTATGGATGAGAAAATCCTTATTTTCTACAATTCGAATTCTCCTTATTTAAGCAATTCAATCTAGAATTTCCCTTAGATTCAGGACAATATATCATCTATTCGAAAGGAGAGGATATCCTAATGGCTTTAGGATTTCCCCTAGATTAAGGAGAATATATCCTATAAGTATCCTGATGGCCTTAAGATTTTCCTCTATAAATAGAAGGTAAATACTCAATGAGGGGATGCTACAAATCTCTAATCTTTGCTATGCTCACAACACCCCACACTTTATACAACTACTCCGATTCTTACTTAAGTATCGGAGTCTGTATGGCAAGAGTCACACCGGTCTTTAGTGCTATTCTGTTTTGCAAGTCTCGTCGATCCCTTTATTCTAGAACATTGATGCGAGTTTGGCGAGATCCCAGAAGGCCAAATTTCTACATCAACAATTGGCGTCGTCTGTGGGGATGACTAAGATCTAAAAGTCAAGACGATTGACGACGAGTTGAATGAGAACAGCTTAAATCCAAGGAGATCTCGGGAGAAACAAATCGAGATTTGTTCTGGAGGCAGACCACAACTTTATAACGATGAATGTCATACGACTCGAGGACTTCCATTATTAGAGGTAGCAAACAAATCAATAAGTTTTAAGACAGGTCCCAGAACGAACGAATCAACAAATGCCAGGACATATCCTGGATGAGATAAATCGACGGATACTAAAACAGACTCTGGGATAATAACGAGTCAATAAATCCCAGACAAGAAAAAGCAACTGATTAACATTCGGAGTTTCTACTTTAGACAATGGTAAGTTTGCCGTGTAATTCTGGTTGTTTATGCTTACGAAAATTTAGGTTTAATTTTTTGGTAATTGCATATTTAGTAAATCACATAATTTATAACTGATTTTTTGGTAACTGCATGTTGATAAAGTCAAATATTATGTTTCCAAAGATACTTACTTGTTTGTGATTTAAAAAAGCTCATAGAATTTGGAATTTAATTAATTCTTTATTACTATAGCAATTATCTCTTTATATATTATGAATAAGACTTTTGACATTTGAAATGTAATTAAATATTTACTACTTAAGCATTTATCTTCTATTCTAAATGAAAATCTCTCAAGTGGGGGAATGGGTAAGTAAATCAACAACTGGTCAAGGAACTCGAACAGGGGCAGACCTAGAAGCAGACCGATAAGCTAGAAGCCAGTCAGTGAAACCAGGGAAATGAATCCGAAAGGTGCTGAAAGGCACGCATACAGGCCCAACAAGGTTTAAACAAAAAGCAGGCAAGGCTAACCAATCAATGACACCCAGGGGTAGAAAACCATTTGGTTCAAACCAAAATAGGTTAAAAACTCAGGGGTGTTGATTAACTTAGGGTAAAAAATTGGCAAAAGCCAAAAGGTTAGAAAACCAAGGTCGACTAAACTCAAGTATAAAACCATTAGCGAAAGCCAAATAGGGTTAGAAACCCAAGAGTGAATCATGAGGTATATAACCATGGGCTGAAGCCAAATATGTTAGAAAACCAAAAAAGTGTCACTGGCCATGCTGAGAAGTTAAATCCCAATGTCAAAATCTAACGATAAAAACTAACTGTATAGCAGTGCCTAAGAGACTTGAAATTGCAGCCAACTACAACAAAAGAGAATGGGAGCTATGACAGCCAGCCCATGAAACGATAACCAACAACAACAAAAGGGTATCGATTGGACTCAATGTATAAAACCATTAGCAAAAGCCAAATAGGTTGGATATCCAAGAGTAAATCCTAAAGTATAAAACTCTAAGCAAAATCCAAAAAGGTTAGAAACCCAAGGGGTATAGCTAGCCCAACTAAAAATTAGATCCCAACCCGAAAATCTAACGGTTAAAACTAACCGTATAGTAGAACCCAAGAGACTTGATTGCAGTCCAACTACAACACACGAGAATGGGGCTAGGAAAGCCAGCCCATAAAGGCGACAACCAACAACGACCAAAAAAAGGGCTATTCCACAAAAATAGTCAACCTATGAACGACAAAATATTCTCAAAGCATAAGTCTGACAATCTTCAACTTTGAGAGTGGGGGCTATTGTTATGGATGGTAAACTCTCTATTTTCTACAATTCGAATTCCCCTTATTTAAGCAATTCAATCTAGAATTTCGCTTAGATTCAGGATAATATATCTTATATTCAAAAGGAGAGGATATCCTAATGGCCTTAGGATTTCCCGAGAATATATCCTATTAGTATCTTGATGGCCTTAGGATTTTCCCTCTATAAATAGTAAGTAAATAATCAATGAGGGGATGCTATAAATCTCTATTCTTTGCTATGCTCACAACACCCCACACTTTATACTCAACTACTCTGATACTGACTTAAGCATCGGAGCCTGTGTGGCAAAAGCCACACCAGTCTTTAGTGTTATTCTGTTTTGTAGGTCTCGTCGATCCCTTTATTCTAGAAGATTGGTGCGAGTTTGACGAGATCCCAAGAGGCCAAATTTCTGTCTCAACAGTTTTTATTAATATTGTTAAAAATATATATATTTACTACTGTTATATAAAATCATCCATTATTATAAAAAGAAAAAAACGACAAAACAATATTATGCTATTAATAATTTAAAGTCTAATCCTTTTAAATAAATTAATAACCCATTTAAAATAGTGGATTAGTTGTAACTAAATGAGAATAGGTCAATTTAGTTTTTCAAAATTTTAAATATCCTCATTAAAATTTTGCATTAAATATATCTTTACTATTTATTTTGTCATGTAATGCTATCAAATTCAATTGAAACCTCCTTAAAATTGTTTTCTAATATTTTTTTATTCCAAGTTATTTGACTGTTGTGGAAAAAAAATTGATGACGGTAAAAAAAATATTGGGAAATTCTACAATGACATAAAATAAATATGTATTTATAAGAATATCATTATTTTTTTTAATGTCACAAAAGTGAGTTTTAGTTGGTCTTGTGTGATTGTATAAGTTTACAAATTATGTCATTTTTGTAAAATTTAAACCTAATTCATTTACGTTATTTTTGTAATTCTTTGTATATTCTTTTTTTTTACATCTTTTTAATGTTAAAAATTATCTTTGCCATCTTATATATCGAATATATTTCTTAGGTATTAAACTAATACTTACATTTTAAAATAAAGGTAACTCCATATTCAAAATAATTGAAATTAGAAAAATATCACTCAATAATAGTTTCATTAGGAGAGAACGTCTCATTCAATTTTTTTAGTACAACATGTGGGGTGGGGGATCAAACTCACAACCTCATGGTTGGTGGTATATGTCAATTACTGCTGAGCTATGTTATAACTCTCCTACAAATAGAGAGTTATTAGGTATAATGTTGGTGTAAATTAGCTAAAGATAGCAGCCCTTGCTCCCTTAATCACTGTTTTTGTGCTAAAAAGATCATAAACACTAGCTTTCTACACTGTAGTATTGTCAATTGCAATGGAGCTAATTTTTGTGCATTTTGCTACATCTTTGACGATGCTACAGCATCAGATCTAGATTCAAAAGCAGCAGAAAACGCCAAGCTGACGGTGAAAGGACTGCCCAACGGGATTTACCGCAGTAATTGGAGGTTTTAATCAAAAGAGAGAGCTGGGTCCCCCAAGGTCTGTAATGTTGCCTTAATATCTAAGGGGGGTATAAATACAAGCAACAGAAGAAGCCTCCAAGGACACACACATCAAGAAACATTTCCCTTGTTCATCCTTGGAAGGAGTCCACCCTTACTCCAAGAAACTCTCTCTAAGAACCGTTAGAGAAAGCAAAGAGAAGAAGCAGACTCTTCAGTGGCAGTTGGGAGCTGATCTTCAGCTCCTTTTCTTCATTTTCTCATCTTTGTATTATTTTCATTCTTACATTTTGCTTAATTCTCCTTATGGCTTTGCATAGCTAACCAGTTTTGTAAGGGGGAGATGTTCTAGACTTATTTTCTGGGCTATAAACGTGATGTTTGTTTTAATGGAACTGTGATTTGAGTTGAAGTAGTGTATCACTCTAATTTCATTGTGCTTGATCACCATTTTGAAATATCTCTTTGACAATGTTTTGAAAAATGTGTTGACGAGCGAACCCCTTCATCTTGAGCTAGAGTCTACTTAAGTTTAGCATGTGGTGACTTAGGAATAAGCATCACCTAGCTTGGTCATAAAAACTGTGTGTATATGCTATTGATGTTTGTCTATGAATGTTAGTAGTAGAAAATCTGGGGTGCTTGGAAGAGCATCTTGTCTGTTTGACCACTACACTTACTCCTTTAATGCTACAGCATAGTTAGGGTGGCCCAGAAGAGTCAACTTAATCTCCCCCTTGCACCTTTATTTTTACAAGATCTGACTGAGTGATTGCGGATGTTTGGTACTTCTAACGAATTTACCCCTTTTGTTTGCATGAGGATATTTCTTTCAAAGTTCTATTCTCAGCACTATTTAGTTATTGTTTGGAAGAGAATCATGTTGCTTGTTCTAGTACTTTTTGAGCGAATATTGAGTATTTAAGCATTTAGTCTCTGTGGATTCGAACTTTTATTACTTGTTGCGACGATTGTGTACACTTGCACATAGAAGAATTGGTAGCACAATTAGTGGACAACAAGTTTTTGGCGCCGTTGCCGGGGACTAAATTGCCCTTACACTCTTTATTTTGCTTAAAGAAATTTTATTCTAAATGTTTGACTACTATATTGGTGAACTTTGAAGGTGAATGCATGATTTTCAGGGGTTAGAGTACTTGCTTGACAACGAAATTGAACGCACATTCCACCAACGAAGAAAGACAGCGTTGTCAGAAAGTGAAAATTAACCCCATGGATGAACCGCCAAGGCTCCCCAATCCAGTTGTGGAAGAACTACATGGAGAAGAAATGGCGAAACCATCAACCGTGCCCCTATAAATGCCATTCTGTTGGCAGACGATGGAGATAGAGCTATTAGGGCTTATGCTGCGCCAGCACTTCACGGTTTTCATCCAGTCATAGCAGAGCCAGAGATAGAAGCTGAGCGATTTGTATTGAAACCCGTGATGTTTCAAATACTGCAAACAGTGGGACAGTTCTATGGGAATCCATCTGAAGACCGACATCTCCATCTCAGATACACCTTGAAGTGAGTGATTCCTTTAAGATGCAAGCAGTATCTTGTCTGTTTGACCACTGCACTTCCTCCTTTAATGCTACAACATAGTTAGGGTGGCCCAGAAGAGTCGACTTAATCTCCCCCTTGCGCCTTTATTTTTACAAGATCTTACTGAGTGATTGTGGATGTTTGATACTTCTAACGAATTTATCCCTTGTGTTTGCATTAAGATATTTATTTCAAAGTTCTATTCTCAGTGTTGTTTAGTTATTGTTTGGAAGAGAATCATGTTGCTTGTTGTAGTACTTTTTGAGCGAATATTGTGTATTTAAGCATTTAGTCTATGTGGATTCGAACTTTTATTACTTGCTGCGACGATTGTGTACACTTGCACATAAAAGAATTGGTAGCACAATTAGTGGACAACACTATGCTTGCTTTGGCAGAACGTCTCATTCATTCGAAATACTTATCCTCCATTATTCATTAAAGTCATGATCATGCGAAAAATGTTGTAAATCGCAATGAATGAATAATTTAATAAATTCTCCGAAGTTTTGTTCACATTATAGTCACAACCATAATCCCAAGACTGGTCTTTTGGTCAAACGTGCGTCTCGTTTTGGTCTTTCCGTCCTTTGGGATAGGTGTTTCCCCACTTGGTTTTTACATCCGGCCAACGGTGGTTCTAATTCAAATGTGATCGATCGTGGTATGTTTCTTCTTAATATAGTTTCTCTTTGCTCAAAAAATAAAAAATAAAATATAAAAAATAAATCTCTCAATATGTATTTTCTTAATATATATATATATATAGATATATATATAATTTTTAATAACTAGAAGAAGACACAATGTTAACAAACCAGTAAATGCATTTATTGAACTTTAACATATAGTTTTGTTATACAACTTAGTACAACAAATAAAATGTAGTAATGACATGACTTCAATTTCTGTTTTCATAGATTTTGTCAACCAATGAATGGGACATTGGAGACATTGCCACTTGTATCAAGTACGACGTTTACACGATTGCAACAAAAATTAGGGAGTCCGACCATGCCAGGTCTAATAAAAACAACTGTCACAAAAAGGGCTTCTCTTTCAATTAGTGCTTTGGCCTCTCCTTTCTTTCCAAGTAGTTCTGACCATCTAAACTTACGCCCTGCATGAACCCAATTTTAGATTCTTAATAAAACAAAAAATCTTAAATTTTAGAGATAGAAAAAATACTCACCTAAACCAAGAGTGCAACAGGAAGAGTCCGTACAAGTACCACTAACACAAGGGGGATAACGAGGCCAAGAAGCACCTGACATTGTTTCAATATTTCAGTTTTTGATCTTAAAATGAGATTTACCATATAATATATATACCCATTTTCTCTCTTACGTTATTTTGGCAATATAATTGGTTCAACGTATTTGTATTCAATTATGATCTTTATACAATCAAGCAATTCATTTTTCCATGTAACTTACTCTATTGGGAACACATTTCCTATTTGTATCTAACATTAATAATTTTTAAATTTATGTTTTTTTTTTTCTTATTTAGCAATCCTATCTACGCTCACCCAAATGGAGAAGAAGAGGAAAAACAAGTATGGTAAATTCATATAGACAAATTTTAAAACCATTTTATAGGATAAAACAAAAACATTTAGTGACTAGCTAAGTTTTACAAATAACGTATATAGTCAATTAGAGCTCGTTTGGTAATATTCTCATTTCTTTTTTCTCGTTTCCAAATTTCTTAGAAAATCTAAGAATTTTGCAACTAACTTTGTTTCTTGTTTCTCCATTATTAGGAATATTCTCAAAATTGTATAAAAAATTTGCAAACAACCAAAACAAGTTTATTCTTTTTTGTTCCCATCTCCAATTTGTTCCAAAACACAAATAAAAATGTTAGTTTACCATACTTGAATTCATGTAGGTTGGAGTCATGTAATTAATTTTTTATTTATTAAAAATGAAGAAACATAAACAAGAAACAGAACGTTACCAAACGAGACTTTAGAGACTAACAAAATCATATTCAACAATTAGTTTAAGCAGTGGAAAATATATATATATATATATATAAATTTATTTATCATACTTTTGTGATTCTGAAAATTATAGTTCTTAAAACGTAGTTGAATGTTTGGTTATTTTAGTATTTTGAAAGGTGGTTGAAGGTTTGATTGAAGTATATTATAAAGCATTAACAACATATTTTTAATGCTTAACAATATGTTAAAGTCAAACATAAGCCAAGCACTTGTACCTTACTTTATTTATTATTATTTTTTTTTAATGTGGGAGTGGAGATCGAACTCATAACCTTTTGGTTGGAGATATATGTCAAGTACCGCTAATCTACGCTCGCTTTGGCTATACATTGTTAAAGTTGAGTATTGTAATGAAGTACTTATACTCAAGGTTCAAAATGTTGATGTCGATGGAAATGTCGAGGTCCCGATTTTACCGATATGTCGATGGACATGTCGATGTCGACGGATATTTGGGGAAAAATCACGGAAATTGTGAAAAATAATAAAAATTATTTTAATTAGTAAATAAAACTTTAATTGAAGTTTAATTAAGTTATAATTGATCACTTCTAACCATCCTATGTAAAAATATGAGTAACTTACTTATGAAAATGTCGATGTCGATAGAAATGTCGGAATAAGATAATGAAGATTGATGAAAATAATTTGAATTAGTAAATTGAAGTTCAATGTTGCTTAATTATGTTTTATTGATAATTAATAATTTATAACAATCAAGATATGAAAAATTCAAAAAATAAATTCAATTAGAATAAAAATAGATTAATATTGAAAATTGAACTAAATGAATAATAGTATTATCAATATTAGAAATTTAGAATTATAAAAGAATTAGAATTACAAACAACAACAAAAATAGACAAAGAAAGAAAAAGAAAGAAAAAAAAAGGCAAGGCAGCGTGATTCCTTTCCATCTCAATCCCACATAGGAAAGGGACAGAGGGGGGTACGCTCCCCTCCCCCTCTTTCTTTTTTCCATCACATACAGGCTGGACCTCTAATGCGAGTCGGGCAACGCTAGGCCTCTAATGCAGGCTAGACAATTTAAATTTCTTTTTTTTAACGACATCTTTTAAAATATCATCAATATGTCGATGTTATCGCGACATTTTGGCCTAATATATCGTCGATAAAGGGGGAAAACTAGAACATTGCTTATACGTTCATGATGAAGTCCTCAAAATATTTCTCTTTAAGATTAAAAAGAGTAAATTTCAAATTACAAACTTCTTTTTTATTAATATTTTAACACTCTGGTATCTCAATTAAAAAACTTGAGCATGAAATCAAATAATATAATCATTTACGATGAAATAAATTATACAAGTATTTTGTCAGGCTTAAGCAAAACAACTGTCACAAATAGAGCTTCTCTTTGGATCACAGTTTTAGCCTCTCCTGTTTTCTTTCCGAGTAATTCTGGCTATCTAAACTTATGTCCTGCATGAACTAGCTTTTAGCAATTATAATAAAACCAAAAGTCATTAGTTATAGAGATAGAAATAGTACTCACCTAGACCCGAAGCGCAACAAGTAGAGTCTTCGCAACCACCACTAACACAAGGTGGATAACGAGGCCACGAAGAACCTGACATCCTTTCAATATTTCACTTCTTGATATTAAAAAGGGGTTTTATCATATAATATATATACTAATCCCATTTATCTTATTTTGCCAATATAATGAAGTAAATATATTTGCATTTAAGTATGATTTTTACGCAATCAAGCAATTCATTTTTCCTTGTAATTTACTTTTTACGAAATGTATTTTCTATTTCATTCCTATAATTTACTTTATATGGAAATGCATTTTCTATTTCAATCTTATATTACTTTTTTATTTATCTATGATATCTACAACCATTCAAATGAAGGGAAAAACGAAAAACGAGTAATTTTTAATTATGATATCTATCGTAAAGTCATCTGATGATAAATGCCAACAAATTTTTTTTCAATTAATAGCAATTGATTTAATGCGGTTTATGTTGGATTTGAATAAAACATATATTTAATATATATAAAATATTTGCATCTTTGCGACTTAAACTTAGAGATCTATTAAAATTTACCAATCATTCCCAAATTCAATCCAATTTTGGTGCGGCGGCCTTTCAAATGTTTCCATAAACTTTTCCCCACAATCAAAGATTCCCTCCCCTGTGTTACTTGCTCCAATACCAACACAAAGGAAGATTCAAATTCATGACTTCTTGGTCAGAAATATATGTCGATTACCACTACATTAGCCTTCAAAGTGTGAAAGAAAGTTACAATAGTGGTTTTGTTTCTTTATTTAGTACTAGTCATTCACATTGTGCATACCCCCATTGCTATGAATGGGGGTATGCACATTGTCCCCATACGGAGTCATTGCTTGATGAAAGTTGCATCCCATGTGGCTTGAACCCAAGACCTCAAGGTTATTTCTTGAGGCCCCAAGCCACTTTTCCTAGGGTCAAAATTTTCTTTCAGCTTCCTCGTTATCTTCGTACCATTCTTATTTAGCAATTCTTATTGGACACTAGTGACTCATTATTGATTAATTTCCTGGCTCTTCTTCTTTCTATTAGATTTTTCAATGTTTTTTCTTTATCGTTCGACCATTGGCCATTGTGCAGTCCTCAAGCTTACAGCGGCGACTCTAGAATTTTCTCCTAGATCTAATTTTTCTTCGGTGACCCATTAATTTTTCGACTAGAATTAGTTTTCCAACGGCCATATACCAGTATATAATATATTTCACATTTTAATCGATAAACAGTATGATAAATAATTATTGGTATATAATAAACTATTAGGTTATATCACTACAAGAAAAAACGAGTTGTTCCAACAACATTTTATCCAATGTTATTTTTTTATTTTTTATTTTTTGAAAATATTTATCGAAGGTTATTGAAATTTCTTTTAATCCTGAGATAATAATATACCCGCCCAATCTATGGTATATTATACACCTTTTATCGTTACTAGTTAATATCACGTACAATGAACGTGATTTTAAATATTTTTTTATATGATGTCTCTAACAATTTAACATATAAAATAACAATTAAACACAATTTTTAAATATCACTAATATTTAGTTTTTCAAATAAAAAATATTATTATTCGTTCACATTTTCAATAAAAAAAGCATAGTATTCCAACTAAAAAAACAAGCAATAAAATAAGATGTATAGAAAACATTGAATATAATATAAATTTGAAATAATTAATGTAGTTGTCCATTTTTAATAAAAAATATTTTTAGAATTTTAAAATAAGCAAATCTATTGTTGACTAAGAAACAATAAATAAAATCAAATTATGTAATTAAAATTCAAACAGTAAAAAAATTTGTTAGATAGTCAAAATGATAATTAAATATTAAATGATTTGAATAAATAAATTTACCCATTTATATAGTAGAGTTTGTTTGCAAGACGCTAGGTTCGTATGTTGTTTTCAAATACGAATAAAGTAGGTTGATTTACTTTGTCTTATACTATTTTCGGGGCATGTTCCTTGTTTTATTTTATCTCGTTTGTTCTTCATTTATTCCTATTGTTACAAAATTCAGATCCGAGTGAAAAAAAAAACTAATCAAAACCACAAGATTGAAGGAGACGAAAGATAAATTAGACACAAGAATTATCCTACGTCCACTCTTAGAATCAGAAGGATTTTTTTATTTGAGTTTCTTGGATACAAGCTTATACAAAAGTACTTCTTTTGGGTAAAGATACTCTTGCTTTTATAACCCCAACTCCCAGTGACTAATAAAAACCCAAAATTTGTGAAGCACCGAAAGAAAAGTTTTAACAAAACACCCTCTTGGTGAACATATTCTATCGTAACAAGAAAGAAAATATATTCTGACTTTGCTTTTCACCTTAGTCAACAAGGTATCAACCAATTCCGAGCTTAAGCAGCTCACAGAGCTACTCCAATCTATTAGCAGCAAGAGATTTGGTCATTTAGTCAACATGATTATTCAAGTTTAGTCAACAGGATTATTCAAGGTCTTTACCTTAAGCAGTTGTAGTTTCCTCTCACTTACAACATCACAAATGAAATGAAAACGCATGTCAATGTGCTTAGTTCTATCATGAAACGTATAGTTCTTTGAGAGGGCAACAACACTTTGTGAGTCACAATAAATCTTGACATCACATAAGCCCATGTACATTTCAGAAATAATCCCTTTTAGCCATAGCCGATTGGTTGTCATTTCATGGGCCAGCTGTCATAGCCCCCATTCTATTTTGCTGTAGTTGGCTGCAATCAAGTCTCTTAGGCACTAACTACTATACGGTTAGTTTTTACCGTTAGATCTTGACATTGGGATTTAACTTCTCAGCAGAGCCAGTGCCACTTTTTTGGTTTTCTAACATATTTGGCTTCAGCCCATGGTCCTATACCTTAGGATTCACTCTTAGGCCCATTAATGACATGCCGATTGTTCTTATTCCGAAGGTCAAACAGCCCCATCATATTACAGAATAGCGCACAGTTTTGCTATGTAATGTGGTTTATAAGTTGATTTCGAAGGCATTGGTTAATCAGATGAAAGGACTTCTCAATCATATTATCTCACAGAATCAGAGTTCTTTCATTCCGGGCCGATGTGTGGTTGACAATGCGATCTTAGGTTATGAATGTGTTTATTCCCTGAAAAATAGGCGAGATGGTCGGGTTGCTTGGGCAGCTTTAAAACTCGATATGAGTAAAGCGTATGATCAACTTGAATGAGTTTTCTTGGAACGTATTATGCTGAAAATGAGTTTTGCAAATCGATGGGTTCAGTTGATTCAGTCTTGTGTAACGTTCGTCACCTACTCGTTTAATTTTAATGGTGTGCAGTGCAGTCGGAGGGCTTCGTCAACGGGACCCGTTATCTCCATATCTCTTCTTATTGTGCACCGAGGGGCTTTCTTGCTTATTGCATGGTGCTGAGCGACGATGAGTTATTACAAGTTTGTCTATAGCACAGGCCTGTCTGCCTGTTTCTCACCTTTCTTTCGCTGATAACTATTTGTTGTTCTTTAAAGCAAAGTTATCGCAGGGGCGAACGGTTCGCGATGCTCTCTATTGTTATGAACGAGCGTCGGGGCAAACAATTAATTTTGAAAAGTCCATTATTTCGTCTAGTCCCAACACGCTTGAGTCCTATCAGTTAGTGCTTAGTTCGTTATTTTTTGTGCCTAGAATGCTTTGCCATGAGAAGTATTTGGCTCTCCCATCTTACATGCCTCGGAATAAGCGGCAGACATTCGGTTTTTTAAAGACCGTATTTGGCGTCACTTACAGGACTGGCGAGTTAAACTTTTCTCTGTTGGGGGCAAGGAAATCTTACTCAAAGTTGTAATTCAATCAATTCCTTGCTACACTATGAACTGCTTTCGTTTGACTAAAAATCTTATTGCTGAGATCCTCAAACTGATGGCAAGATTTTGGTGGAAT
This sequence comes from Momordica charantia, assembly GCF_013281855.1. Classification (NCBI taxonomy): domain Eukaryota; kingdom Viridiplantae; phylum Streptophyta; class Magnoliopsida; order Cucurbitales; family Cucurbitaceae; genus Momordica; species Momordica charantia. Next base: position 15,000,197 of record NW_028275160.1, read on the forward strand.
GGTGTGACCAGTGTTGGGTGTGTTGCCCTAAACTCGTAGTTTGTATTTTGTAAAAACAAATGTCTATTTAATAAAGTTTTATTCAATAAATTTGTTATTGAATCATAGCTTTGCATTATCCAAAATCCAATAAACTAAACATCCAAGGTTATTTGTGATGTAATCGGGACAGTATATATACTGAGTATATAGTTGATATACGGGGTATATATTTGATGTACCCCTGATATATGAATGAATAATATCCCGTGAATAACCTAAAGGGTCTATAGTATATGGATAAGGCTGGGTACCTTATCCTGGCAACACTATAGATACGGCCCACTCTGTAAAGGTTACAGACGACTCGATCCAGGTCGTTCGTATGGAGACATACGAGTGGGGGTATCCTGTACAATGAGTTTGTATAAGACCAGACCGCGAAATAGGCAATCTTTAGGTGTAACACCGTTAACTAATAGATTGCTATTTCTTAGGATGACCAGGCAACTCATTCTCAATCCTGAGTGAGTTATGGACTCCTGCCCGTGAGGGCTCGTCCTTTGATCTGTATAGGTGAGAGTGGCCTGAGTCGCCGACTCAACATTCGTACCATTTTGGGGACGAGACCGAGTGGGGAGCTAGGAACATAACTTCACAAGATGGAATTCACTCCTCCCCGACTTTAGAGGAGTAGATGAGTGTTCCCTTAAATGCTGACTCCGGGACTTGAACAAGGGGCCCCACCCTCTCATTGGCCGAGAGGGACTTCCGGTTATTGGTTGGACCATAACCGGGTTGTTCATTAGAGGAGCAGTGGTGTTTAAGGAGTAAGATGTAACTCAGGGGTAAAACGGTAATTTGACCCAACTTGAGTTACGAACACTCGTGAAAGATTGACTCGTCATTAATGGTCATATATCCATGGACACAAAAATATTCTGTAGTGAGAAGAGTGCAACTGCGGGTCTTTAGTGGAATCACCCGTAGTTAACGAATCTAGATTAACTCGGTCAATGAGTTTGACCGATTAATCTTGCATCGTTGGAGCTTCGGATCTGTACGTCCATTAGGTCCCCTTGCTAGCTCATAACGGGTAAAACGAGGATCAAGTTTTTGGAAGAATTTGAATTGTTCAAATTACTTAAGGGATTATATGTATATTGATATATTATAATATATAGTTAATTGTGAATTAAAACTATAGATTATGAGAGATATTTTTGAATGAGATTCAAATAAAATTAATATGAATAACATTCATATAAAAACTATAGGTTAAAAATAATGTGCATAAGATGTACATTAAAATTATAGCTTATACGAGAGTAATGTTTTAGAATATGATTCTAATTTTATAATAAATAATTAAGTGTTAATTATTTATGTATATATATATATTTATTAATTATTAATTGGATTAATAATTAATTATATTAATTAATTTGATTAATTAATTATATGTATATATATTATTATATATATTTTTTAATTATTATTATATATTATAAATATATATATATATTAATATTAATATTATTATTATTATTAATATTGTTATTAATATTAACTCCCTTGCAAAATTGCAGGGGAGTGGAGGGGTTGCTGTGACGTGGGGAGTTTCCCCACGTCATTGTTCTTCTTCTTCACTGTTTTCTGAAAACATAACAGAACAGTGGAAAAAAAGACATCCCCCAGATCTCTCTCAAGAAGATCAATTTCTCCCTCTCGTTCCAAAGAATTGCTCCCACCAGCACGATCCCGAGACCCAAGAGGATAGCGAGGAAGGCATACTGGTGCTGTTAGAGGGAAACTCGTTGAAGAAACGTTCTTCAAAGATAAAGTTTCCTCTGTATTTTCCTACTTTGTAATTCGATTTTGTATCCCGAAAATCAGCAACGAAAATCCGTTTCCGCTCCGGGATTCACATCCCTTCAATTGGTATCAGAGCCAGGTTGTAGTTCTGATTTTTTGGGATCAAAATGGTTGAGTTTGGTGGGTGATTTCATATTTTCGAAATATGGGTTTGCGGGTTGGAAAATTTTTGGATTTTTGGCACTTAGTTAGCGTTTTTCTTCGTGATTCGATCATGTAAGGGCCCGGTGTTTTGGGCATTATGTTTCTGTAAGTTCGTGTCGCTCGAAAGTCGTTCGTGGCGTTGGATTGGGCGAAAAGTTGTAGAAAACAGGGAAGAAGACGAAGCAGACTGCGCAGACAGCGCCATGGCGCTGCGGGACAGCACATCGCGCCGCAGCGCTGCACTGTAGCGCCGCGGCGCTGTACCGGGTGTTTTTCGACGCTGTTGCGAGGCTCCGGTTCGCGGTTCGAGGGCAAATGCAGTCGGTTTTCTTATTTTTTATTATTTCGTTTTCTTAGGGTGCCAAAAACCGTTCCAACTTTGCTATTTAATTATTTTATGCATTATGAATGTATATTTTAATTAAAATCATATAGCATATTGTATGTCATATAGTTTTAAAATCCTACCATAGGTTACATGCATAATATGTATGTTTGATATATAGTATGTATGTATGGTCATGCATCATATAGTTATAAATGTTATAATGTATGTATGCATGTTTTATTTTCATAATTAATATAAGTGTTGTATTAATTAGATGAAAATAAAGTTGCATTGAGCATGACATTATTTTGGATAATATAATTGTTAGATTAATGTATGCTTTCAATGCATGTTTATAGTTTTAATTTCTTAAAATTTTATGAGAGTTATAAAATGTGGTAGATAGAAATTAAAATCTATAATAAAGAGTTGCATGCAAACATAAGGTCTAAGTTAATTAATTTTAAAGGGGTTTAAAATTTATTAGACCTTAGGTTATATCTTCTAATGTGATTAGGGGGTAGTCTTTTATTTTGTTTTAACTAGGTTTAAAATGAAATAACAAAAGACTAAATATAAAATGTTGTCGATAAGGGAACCCTGTTTAAGGAAGGTTCTGTCTAGGCTGAGGTATTTAAGCTGACCGTAAGGGAACACCTCTACCTGGGAACCGACCTGGGGGTTGAATTAGTCAATATTTTACATACAAGCAATAATGTCGTTGGTTTATTAAAGTTTTTAACGAACTAAAACATTATTGTACAACTTCCGATATAATAGTTATATTGAAGGGATGTGATTCCCGGAGCGGAAGCGGATTTTCGTTGCTGATTTTGGGGATACAAAATCAAAATTGAAAGAGAGAAAATAAAGGGGAAACCATTACCATTGAAGAACGTTTCTTCAACTAGTTTTCCTTGAACACCACCACTATTTCTTCGTCCCTATTCTCTTGGGTCTCGGGATCGTGCTGGTGAGAGCAAAAATTTGGAACGAAAAGGAGAGATTGAGCTTCTTGAGAGAGATCTAGGCATGCTTATTTTTCCACAGTCGTGTTCTGTTTTCTTCAACCATTGAAGAAGAAGAACAGACTCCCCACATCACAGCAACCCCCCACTCCCCTGCAATTTTGCAGGGGAGTTAATATTAATATATATATATATATTTATAATATATAATAATAATTAAAAAATATATATATAATAATAATATATTTATAATAATTAATATATATATAACTAATTAATCAAATTAATTAATATAATTAATTATTAATCCAATTAATAATTAATAAATATATATATACATAAATAATTAACACTTAATTATTTATTATAAAATTAGAATCATCTTCTAAAACATTACTCTCGTATAAGCTATAGTTTTAATGTACATCTTATGCACATAATTTTTAACCTATAGTTTTAATATGAATCTTATTCATATCAATTTTATTTGAATCTCATTCAAATAATATCTGTCATAATATATAGTTTTAATTCACAATTAACTATATATTATAATGTATCAATATACATATAATCCCTTAAGTAATTTGAACAATTCAAATTCTTCCAAAAACTTGATCATCGTATTACCCCTTATGAGCTAGCAAGGGGACCTAATGGACCTACAGATCCGAAGCTCCAACGATGCAAGATTAATCGGTCAAACTCATTGACCGAGTTAATCTAGATTCGTTAACTACGGGTCATTCCACTAAAGACCCGCAGTTACACTCTTCTCACTGCAGAATGTTTTCGTGTCCATGGATATATGACCATTAATGACGAGTCAATCCTTCACGAGTGTTCGTAACTCAAGTTGGGTCAAATTACTGTTTTACCCCTGAGTTACATCTTACTCATTAAACACCACTGCTCGTCTAATGAACAACCCGGTTATGGTCCAACCAATAACCGGAAGTCCCTCTCGTACAATGAGAGGGTGGGGCCCCTTGTTCAAGTCCCGGAGTCAGCATTTAAGTGAACACTCATCTACTCCTCTAAAGTCGGGGAGAAGTGAATTCCATCTTGTGAAGTTATGTTCCCAGCTCCCCACTCGATCTCGTCCCCAAAATGGTAGGAATATTGAATCGGCGACTCGGGCCACTCTCACCCATACAGATCAAAAGACGAGCTCTCACGGGCAGGAGTCATAACTCACTCAGGATTGAGAATGAGTTGCCTGGTCATCCTAAGAAATAGCAACCTATTAGTTAACGGTGTTACATCTAAAGATTGCCTATTTCGTGGTCCGGTCTTATACAAACTCATTGTGTAGGATACCCCCACTCGCATGTCTCCACACGAACGACTTGGATCAGGTCGTCTGTAACCTTTACAGAGTGGGCCGTATCCATAGTGTTGCCAGGATAAGGTACCCAGCCTTATCCATATACTAGAGACCCTTTAGGTTATTCACGGGACATTATCCATTCATATATGAGGGATATATCAAATATATACCCCGTATATCAACTATATACTCAGTATATATACTGTCCCGATTACATCACAAATAACCTTGGATGTTTAGTTTATTGGATTTTTGACAATGCAAAGCTATGATTCAACAACAAATTTATTGAATAAAACTTGATTAAATAGACTTTTGTTTTTACAAAATACAAACTACGAGTTTAGGGCAACACACCCAACATATATTGGGCCGACTAAAAATTCACTTAGTTAATTTCACTTAGCCGGGATTTATCTAAGTAATATACCCTAGTCTTAGAATACTAAGTGGGAGCAAAAGAGAATATGTAATATACAACGTATATATTTGATATACAAAGTATACATAACATATTTTACTCTCTCTCTCACGTTCTCCTTTAAATTCACGCTGTGAGTTCCATGCTCGGCCTCGTCTCGCCCTGGGTGCGGCCTCCCTACGGAAGGTGTTTGCATGGTTCAATATCGAGGTGAATGGAGATAGTGTTCATAGTAAGTGGGAGAAGGACGTGTGACAACACATCCTGCGGTCTCCGCCATTGGGTTGCACTGTGAGGTGTCATACATGACCTGCGTGTCGTCCTGAAGCGACCATCCCTATGGAGGGTTCATTGTATGAAAATCAAAATCAAGGCAAACTCTAGAAATGGATAGGAGTCTCCTAGGTTTTGCTCCAATATTTTCCTTCCCTACGGCAGGATTATTGGGGTGGACCTCTGAGGTCCGAAAATGTTGGGTCACACTTACGAGAAGTTGTTAAGTTAGTGAGTAATTTCCTGACCAAATAAATGATGACTAACATTTATAAGAATAAGAGTTATTCTGGTGTAAAATTTAGTTGATAATGTCTCAATTCAGTGAAGGAGTACTAGTCCGCCCTACGGTGGCTGTTGCTCTAAATCACTGAAGCGTCGTTGCAAAACAATTTTGTTATGGTGATTAATTACTTTTGCTAAATTTTGATTGGGTTTAAAAGGCTAATGCATGAAATAATATAGATTTGTTTTTACTTTCAGCATGTCTACTTCTATTATTGCACTCTTAGCCGCGCAAAGACTTAATGGCGAAAATTAGAAACAATGAAAGCCAAACCTAAACACTATTCTCGTGATAGATGATCTTCGGTTCGTCTTACAAGAGGATTGTCCTCAAGCTCCTGCGCCTAACGCCACTGTGGCGGTGCTCAACGCCTATGACAGGTGGATCAAGGCCAATAACAAGGCCAAGGTCTACATCTTGGCGAGCATATCTGATGTGCTTGCCAAGAAGCACGAGGACACGGTCACCGCTAACGAGATCATGGACTCGCTGCAGAACATGTTTGGACAACCGTCCTCACAGGCTCGACATGAAGCCCTTAAGTTCATTTAAAACTCCCTCATGAAGGAGGGCTCCTCAGTGCGAGAACACGTTCTCAACCTGATGGTCCACTTCAACGTGGCTGAGTCGAACGGGGCTGTCATAGACGAGCAGAGTCAGGTCAGCTTTATTCTGGAATCTCTTTCGCAGAGTTTCCTTCCATTCCGCAGCAATGCGGTTATGAATAAGCTGGAGTACACTCTTACCACGCTCCTAAACGAGCTTCAGACCTACCAGTCTCTTATGAAATGTAAGGGACAAGAAGGGGAGGCAAATGTTGCCACCTCAAAGAGGTTCAACAGAGGATCATCCTCTCGAACCAGGTCTGCGCCGTCTTCTTCTGGAAGTAAGACTTTTAAGAAAAAGAAGGCTGTTAGTAAGGGGTCTAAACCTGACTCAGTTGCTGCTGCCCAGAAAGGCAAGGTCAAGGTTGCAGAGAAAGGAAAGTGATTCCACTGCAACAATTGACAGAGTGGCGATGATTAGGAAGGGAAACCACAGTCCAAGTGTGATTATCAGTAGCTTGCAATTTATGGCTTCACGTCAATGAGAATGACAAATGACTTGGTCATAAAACTGCGGCTTATATGTAAAGGAGACATTTAGAACATAATGTCGACGAGAAGAAGAAAGTCGTGAATATGATAAATACTGCTGTAAAGGATGCCTTGTAGAAGTGGGAGATGGCAAAGAGTTAGTCAAAAGACTACAATGAAAATCCTGTAAATATGAAGGCATTTTGGAAGGCCTAGTAGAAAGCCGAGGGAAAATATCCAAAGGTACAATCGAAGATCCTGTGTTAGGCATAGGTGCAAACACACTAGGTATTGTGTTAGACATAGGTTCAGACACAAGTGGCATGGATTAAGACCCATTAGCACTAGGCACAGTGGTAGGAGCACATGGCTCAATCGGAACAGTAGGGGAAATGACAGTAGTAGGTACAACAACTGGTATATCGATATGAGCATTAGTCATATCAATATGATTAGCAGGCATATCAATTCGAAAATCAACGACATTTGGCAAAACCAAGTTTGGAAAAGGGTCAACTGATACATCATTACCCGAGGATTCCAAAAATGGGAACTTAGTTTCATAAAAAATCACATCACGAGAGAAATAAGCGTTGAGTTTGAATATCAAATAGTCGATAACCTTTCATACCTGGTGCATAGCCAAGAAAAACTGCCACACAAGATCTAGGTTCAAACTTTGTGCGATGAGAAGCTAAGGTAGAGGCATAGCACAAAGATCAAAAGGTTCTCAACATACGGTAATCAAGATCAATTTTATATAGGACTTGAAAAGAATATTACCATTTCAAAACAGGCAAATGAGTCATATTAATAAGGTATGCAGCTGTAAGAACACACTCACTCCAAAATTTGAGAGGAATCCTTGACTGAAAGTATAAGGCCCGAGCAACATTCTATAGGTGTTGGTGTTTACGATCAACAACGGAATTTGTTGAGGTCTCTCAACACATGAAAACTGATTAATGACACCTTTGAAAAGAAAAAACTACTTGAAAAGAAATTCTGGTGCATTATCAGTTCTAAAAGCCTTGATACTGACACCAAGTTGAGTCTCAACAAATGTGAACAAATGACGGATGATATTCAAAACATCAGACTTGTGACGAAGCATAAACAACCATGTATATCTAGAGCAGTCATCCACAATGGTGAGAAAGAAACGATATCTAGCATGCGAAACATGAGAAAATGGTCCCCAGACATCAGCATGTATTAGATCCAAAGGCCTGTTTGACAAATTATTGTTTGAATGAAAAGACAGCCTCTTTTATTTGGCTAATGGACATACATCCCATGAATCAGTAAGAAAATCTTGTAATGAACAATTATCAAGAGGTAACACACTCTTTAAAGCTTGTAATCTAGTAAAGGATGGATGACCAAGATGATTATGCCAAACATCAAATGAAACAAGTGTAGAAGCAGAAACACATGTAGATTGTGCAGTAGAGGAACATTCTGAAGTATTGTCAAGTAGGTAAAGGCCATTGTACAATCTACCCCTGTCATTCGTCTTCGAAATGGACTTGTCCTGGATAATGCAAGTGTCGTTAGTGAATTCTACTGATAGAGAAGGCATGTCCCTCAACAATACATTGACTGAGATGAGGTTGAAATAAAACCCAGGAATGTATAAAACACCATGTATAGACAGATGATCAGATAACCGTACAGAACCAAAGTATTCAACCACAAGTCGAGGTTTATTTGGCCGATTCACATGGACAAGAGAAATCTTGTGTATTTTATCAAACAATTTGCGAGACCGCATATATGCGCAGATGCACCAAAATCGAGGATCCAAGATTAAGTATCAATACCTGCAGTGTAAGAGGCAGTAGTGTCTATGTCAGCAACAAATTTGCCAGTTGAAAGCTGAGATTGAAGTAATTGAAAAAGTTGTTGGTAGTGGATAACAACATCATAATTTGCATGTGAAACGGCTAGGGCAGAGGATTCAAAAGACTTCGAAGCACCAGGATTCTGAGATCCAGATGAAGACCGATGACCATTTCGATAGCCAAGCGGATATCCATGTAACTTGTAGCATCGATCAGTAGTGTAACCAATGAGTCCATAGTGAGAACAACTGGACTGTCTTTGCGTACCTTCTGATTCGTCACATAATTAGTGGCTTTCGAAGGTGGTTTAGATGCAGAGTGTTGAGCAACCAGTGGAAAGAAAGAAGCAGTAGGAATCATAGTAAAGGTGCCAATCGATCTTTGCTGCTCCTCCTGTCGAACTAATGATAAAGCTTTATTGACGGAAGGCGGGGGATCCATCAGTAATAACTCTGCTCGAGTTGAAGCGTAGAACTCATTGAGTCCCATGAGCAAATTGATAATGTATTCTAGTTGTAGAAACTCAGAAGCGGACTTAGCACCACCACATGTGTAAGTACAAGTGCAAATGGGACGAAATTGATGCAATTCATCCCAAACAATCTTCAATCTGGTGAAGTATAGACTCACCGATTGCTGCTCCTGAATTATAGTAGCCAGATCACGTTTGAGTTGAAATATTCGTGGAACATTGCTCTTCTACAATCTCTCCTTAAGATCGAGGCAAATATCCCTAGCAGATTCTGAAAACAAGATGCTTGCAGAAATATCCTTCGAAACGGAATACAAGATCCATGCAATAACCACATGGTTATTGTGAATCCATGCCGGTAGAAGATCACCGGTGGGACGCTCAATAGATCCGTCAATAAAACCTAATTTGTTTTTGACTAATAATGCGATTATCATAGATCGGCCCCATGATGTATACTTTTCCTCTGTGAGAACTTGATTCACAAGAACCAATCCAGTATTATCTGTATAATGGATATAATACGAATTTGTAGCAGCCTCAGAAATAGATTGAGGTGTAATGAAAGAAAATTCCGGTGAATTTGAAGGAGAGTCGGTGGGAACATCCGAGGCTATGGAGACCAAGAAGAATCGCAAAAAAGAAAGGCGCGAAAAACAAAGAAAATGTCAAAAAAATGGCGCACAGTAAAAATCTATTTGATACCATTTTAGTAATGAGAAATATGACGTATTCTCATTAACTTGATAAAATAATACATCAAAGGTCTATATATATATACAAAAGACTAAACTCACTAAACACAATGTGAGCATAACTGAATACATAACATAACAGATTAACCAATTTAGGTAATAGTAATAACAAGTTTAACCTCTAATAATAATACTAAAATGAATCACCCAAAAACCGAGGAAAAATAAGAGAGATAGAGATGGAGAACCAACCAGTAAGGGCATGCCAAATCTCATCTCCACTTGCTTTCCAAGAAAACCCAACCTACCCTTTTGGTTTTGGTTTTGGTATTAACACACGATATTCTCCCACCAAATCGAGATTCAATCTCCATTATTTCCCAAAATCTTGTTTTAGTCCCATAAAGTGGGAGGAAGTTGAGGGAGATTAGCGTATTGATTAATTAGATAAAAGAGATAAAATCCTAGCTTAGCTGCCCCAATAACACTATGAATCAAAGTATTAAACCAACAAATACATGGAGAGGGTGTGTAAGACATAAAGGAACAAGAGAGGATTGAATGGAAATAGAACTAATAGAACTATCATTTCTTAAGAAGAAAGCATCAAACTAACCAACTTCATTTGTAAGAACCCTACCGTCCGTCTGTCGCTCGTAGTCGCCAAATCGAGCCTCACTAACCGCGGATCGTCCCTCTATTGCTAGATCCTTGCTCGCTCGCTTCCCACGGCAATGGAGCTGCGCACAACAATGGAGAGTTTCGTGCAGCAAAGGGGTGAGATGTAGAAATTTTGGGAATGTAAAATTTTATGGGGTGAAAATTTAAGTTACGGTTAAAATTGGTCACTTTTAGTATTGGGACCAGCCTAACATTAAAAGTAGACTTACAATGACGGGCAACGCCTAACATCGAAACTTAAAAAAAAATCAAATCTAATTTTAGATTTTTCTTACATTTTCCGACATTGTTTCCTCTGTGTTTTTGTTTCGACATTAAAACTTCCGTGTTTTTTTTATCCGACATTGTCCGATATAAGTACTTATGAACTAAGATTACATGGACTAATCAAGATTATTAATCTTGTAAGGACTTCTCTCCCAAAACAGATGCTCAAACATGGGACGACACACAACTCTTAAACCCTTTGACCATCAGTCCCTCACGAGTCACGCCACATAGTCGGTCAGATGAACAATCACACTCAAACAAAAATATTTGGCACCCATCTGCTATAGAATTTTTCTTATTACTCAAGCAAATACTATAAGAGATAAAATGATAGCTACTATTCGTCATATGATCAGTTGCACGAGAACCAATGATTCAGGTACACCGTTTAGATTGAGAAGTTGTACTTGTCAAACTTGCCGAACATGTACCTTGACTAGGATAATTGTTCAAAGTTTCTAAAAAACTCCTTAGATTTTTTATCATATTTGTCCAACTTTGTAGTAATTTTGGTTGATTGTGACATTAATGTGAATAAAGAGACTAAACAGCAACTCAGAAATGAAGATCCATGCACAAAACTGATGTTTTAAGTATGAATTAAAACGGCAAAAGATCTATAATGAAAATGAACCGAACCGGGTCAAGCTGTATCGAACCGGATCAAGATGAACCATATCGAATCGGATTTTACGGAGTTGAACCGAACCAGACAAAACCAAACCGAGCTTAGCTAAAAACTTGAATCAGACCAATTAAAACTGAACTGAACTAAAAGATGAATTGGGCAAAACTGGAAACGCTTTGAATTGAACCAATAATATTTAGTTTTAACTTTGAAACCCTAGCAGCCACACGAATAGAAATCCAGCAAGAATTCGACGACCACAAACCAAAAATCCGACTACGAAACAACTCACAGCGAATACGAAGGTGATGTCCTCGAATGGCCGCGACGACGCTGTAAGAAAAGATGGACAACGAACTCGGCATCTGAATAGGGGCGATTTAAACCTCGAACAGTTGCAGTGACAACATCCGAACAACAGCTGTGACGTCTGAATAGCGGCCGCAGAAGAAACCACGAACAAGAAGAAAAACGGGTCTGAACAGATAATGGTGGAAGAAACCCATGGACAAGAAGAAGAAGAAAATAGTCTATTGGTCCCAAAATAAACAATAAATCGATCGACAATGGAAGCCAACTAAAAAAAAGCCTCAAGGCTCTGATATCGTATTAATTGATAAGAAAAATAAAATAAATCTAACTTACTTACAAAGAATTGATACAAGACTATAAATAGGAACTACAGAGAAGAAAAGAAAAGAAAGTTAATTAGGATAAGAAAACACTTACCTATTAGAACAAGGAAACCTAACCTATTAAAATCTAAATACAATAAGACATTAAAAGACAATAATATAATTTAACATAACCTATCTTTCCCTTTAGATAATTATGAAATTACAACACAACAATTATGACTAGGAATAAATTTTAATTTTACATTTCTCTGATAAGGTTGGGTACTCACCTTTGCGAAAAAAAAAAAATGGTTGGCTACTCACACTATTACTGTTGTTCTCCGCCTAATTTTTATGTATGATGAGTTTCATACAAAAACTTAAATGGTTTAGGGAACCATTCAAGATAAATAAATGTGTGCATTATCTTAGTCTTCAAAGTGTAAATCTCTTTTGGTCCATAGAACCATTATATCTACTTTGCTTCATTCCGTATACCTTAAAATAATTTATTGTATGAACTTTCATAAAAGTTTCTTATAGTCCTCATCATTAAATTTTCATAGCATTTAACTGAAATTTTAGTTACTTATTCTAATATATTGGTTTTAGTATACATGACTCGGTTTTCTTTATTTTAAGGTTTTAAAATTTTGCTGTAAAATTTTCGGCGCTTATGTTGAGGAATCACGGTTAGTTCTTCAATAAGACTTGACTATTAATGTTATTGGATTATATTTTGGTTTTTCCTTTTTACATGCTCATTCTTTAAAACTTTGTCATGAGTTAGACTTTCTTTCTCTGAGATAACCATGATCACTATTCCCGAGGTGGGATAGAGTAATCCAAAATTTGTTATTATTTTTTTATATGGACATATAAGACTAATTTTCATATTCTTGTACATTATGTTGAGTTAGATGGCAATCGAAACTAAAGGTTTTGCAGTAACTACACTAGTTTACTTTCTCGAATTTTAACTTACATGGTTTATGTCTTTGCTCATTGTAATTTCATATGTCTTTCCTCCCTCTATTACAACCTTTTTTAGGGTTGGTAGTATTAATGTGATCAAATCAATGTTGAACTAATCTAACTCATTGTGTATAGTTTTTATTTGCAGTGTGGCGATGTCGTTGTCGTTGATCAATTAACTCATATTTTCATATTTTCATATTGAGATGAGAATCACTACTTCATGGAAGAAGTGAATAGCATGTTGTTGTTAAACTAAGCTCATATCCTTATAGTATTGTGACAATAGTAGCAAATAACTTAAAGTTATCCTCACTCTTCTTGATTAAGATTTTAAGAGGTTACTTGTGGGTGTTTTGTTTGTAGTTAGATGCATGGAAGAGGGATCCCTTCATATTTTCTCTTAAGTAATAAAGTTACGATGAAGCATCCTTAAATAATATGCTTAAAAACTTTTCTTTGCAAGGTGGTTTCTCTTTCACTTTTATTTTCCTTTAGAATATATGCTTCTCTTAGGATTGACAGAAGTTCATTGCAAGATGATCTTACTTGGCACGAAAGCAAATTGGGTCATCATGTCAGCAAATTTCTTGAATGCACGTAAACAATCTTTGTAGTTTAACACGAACAATGCATATCAACAAGAAGAAATTGACAAAGTTCGAATAGAATCGGTAGATTTATAGATATATGAAAGTGTATTATGTGTACATATATAAATTTTTAGAATGGAATCGACATGTTGAGTATGTTTTGAAACAGACACAATACTATTGTGATTTTATTTTGTACCTAGGTTTGTTTAAGACACACTTTTTGTAGTTTGTCATTCTATGGGAATATTGGAGGATGAAACTTGTAAATTTCTATTTCCTAGAACATTTATTTTTAGCCTTTCGATTGGTGAGTTAGCTAGTTTGCAACAAATGAATTACTATTTTCATTTTTTTGTAGGTTGAGAAAAATAATGTTTTTTTTTTGTAGAAGAAAAAGAATATTGTTGGTTAGCTAGCGTGCAACGAACAATATTATTTTTTTATCCAGCTATTCAACAAACAATGACGGGTATTGCCAATCATTAAAAGTGAATGTTTAATGACAGACGCTTAATGACCGTCATTGTAGGATTGAATAGATGTCGGTCGACCGACATAATAGGCTACAATAACACTGGAATTGATGTCGGGCCACAACTAACAATATATGTGATTGTCATTGTGGGCAACAACGGTGGTCACCTACAATGACGGGCCATGCCTGACCTTGATTCCCACTAGACATAAAAAGTTTTTCCTTCAATGACAGACAATGCCTGTCATTAAAACCCGATTTTGTACTATTTCGATACTTTTCCAGCCTTTACCAAAGTTTATTCCGCCATTTTAACCGTCTCGTATGACAAGACACCTTTAATTGCAAAATGAATGGGCTTTCTACATAACATTGTTCATCTTAGATTTCCTACGGTTGATTTGTTAACTTCTTCTTCATCATCATTCTTGCTCCCTAATCCATCATTTGCATATTTTGTCCATCTCCTTAAAATATGCCAAGGAGGAATAGAAAAAGTATTGTTAAAATTTAGAACTCTAAAGGGGCCGTTTGTTTTTCGAGGATAGTAGATGTCCGATATCTATAGATGCTTGGAATTTTAGATGTCCGACTTTTTCAGATAACCATGTTTGTTTCGTAGGAAAATTAATAAGGGTATCCCGGAATATTTGAATAGTCACGTTTGTTTTGCCAGATTTATTCTTCGGAATGTGTTGAATTTGTAGAATGTTCCAAAAATGCCCTTACGAATATTTATATTATTTATCAATTCATTTAATATAATTGATTTATTTGAATTAATTTAATATTTTTTATATGTTATTTTATAGAACAAATTAATTCATATTTACTTAATCTAAATTTCATTTTCAACTTTAATAGTTTACCAAAAAGACAATCATATAATTTATGCTATCTTGTGTGAAATTTATTTATTTTATCATCACATTATACTTTTTTTTAAGAACAACATCACAAGTCTTCATAATTTATATATATATATATATCACATGTATATTGGTCGTAAAAAAATGTTGATTTAAAATTATATATTTATGATCATAGATATTATTAGTAATGTAATTCCTTCAAAATATTAAAAATAAATGGAGATATTACATAATTTAATTGCAATTTATTTTTCATGTAAATCTAATGTACAAATATACTTAGATGATGAGCACATATTTATTTTAATTATAAATTTAAAAATAAATACTAAATAATTTTTTTGAGGAAAAGTTAAAAAATTTGATGAAAGAATGTATATGGAGAAAAATATAAATGGCAAGTATGTAAAAGGTGGATGCCCTCGACACGGGAATCTTGAAAATCCGTGTTTCAAAAGGGCATCCACAACTCATAAGATGCCTCCTAGGATACGTGGGCATCTCAAGATTTTCTGAGTATCCTACGTTCTAGCAAAACAAATGTGGGAATCGAGATGTTCGTCCAACGGGAATCTCAGATTCCCATGAAACAAATGGCCTTTAAGTGTGCAAACATAAGATGCCCATAGATTCAAACTTCTTACATGTACAATCTGTTGGAAAAATAGTAAGATTAAATAAAAAGATTGTTGTGTCGTGGACGAAGCCACTGCCTTGAAAGCGATTTCGGTACGACCACGATGTTATGTCGTACAATTACCGATTGCTCCCCTTTAACACAACTTCAAACTCAGGCGTGCACTCGTCCGGACCGAATGAAATCGATAAACGTGTTCAGAAAAGTTTTCTTTCTATATCCTAAAACAAAAACAATCTTTTATTTATATAGAAACAGTATGCTATTTTTTATGGTTTAAAAAATAGTAAAGTTGAAAATAACATACTCTAAAAATATCAACTTTAAAATAGCTAGAAGAGTAAGTTTTTTAAGGACAAATTAGTCATTCCCAACAACCCCCACGAATGACTAACTACATTTTCTGAGCAATGAAAGAAATTAAACTTAAGCATTAATATCTTACGATTTGAATTAATGCATAGTGAAGTGAGGCAACAACCTAAATAATGAAAGTAAGTTGTCTCTTGAACTTTCAGTAAGTATGATTGAGACCCCTACAACACATTTTATTCCTTGTTTTTTGATTCCACGATATAAATCAAGTGCTATTAATGGCCATGGACATAAAACCTTGGTTCATAGTGAAAGCTCTAGAAGATACATTTTAACCCTTTCATAGAAGGCGGCTCACCTTCACAATCACGTTATTGGTTCATCAAGTCTATCATAGATAAACCACTCAAAATTTGAGCTATGAAGACTTCGTACATCATCCATCAAGTCCATACAAACCACCCAAATAAATTGCTATTGACTCTCACACTACATCACAACATAAATGTATTATCCATCAAGTCTATACAGACCACCCAAATAAAGGGCTATGGATTTCACAATACATCACATACATAAGTGTATTATCTATCAAGTCTATACAGACCACCCAAATAAAAGGCTATGGATTATCACATTACATCACTACATGAGTGTATTATCCATCAAGTCTATACAGACCACTTAAATAAAGGGCTATAGATTTTCACAGTACATCACACACTCTAGAGAAATAACTTCACCATTGAGCAACTGTTTCACAGCTTCATTTCTCAGGTAAGTCTATCAATTTCTACTTATATATTTTTGACCAAGAAGGTAGTTAAGAGAATTGAATTTTACATGATTATAACCATAATTAATTATTCTACCAATAATTAATTTAATTTCATATAATCATGACAATAAACTTCACTAAGAAGATATTTTTCGACTGTTTGCTAAATAACTTAAATAGCAACATCTCATCGTCAATTGACATTAGATGTAATTAACCATTCATATAAATTCACAACTTTTCACCTTCTATAATACTCATAATACTTAAAAAAAAAATAAGACGACAATTATGCACCATATAATGTACAATTTATTCATTTTGAGATCATAGAAATGCTCACAAAAATATTCATAACGAATAGTTTTATATATTTAATAAAAATAAGACTGTAATATTCAACTATAGTAAAAACATGATCTCAAACCACTACTAAATTAAGATAAACTTAAATTGAGATACTTCATTACCTCAATTTTCTTCTTCATAATTTTAAGTTGCATCTCAAAACAACTTATCATAAATAATTGCAAATTTTACAAAGAAGAAAATAGAGAAACTTGCTTTAGCTCGTGCATAAAATTGTCAATAAATATCATGCTCAATTTATGACAATGATATGAGTTGAAAATTGTTAATAACGTGCACACCCCAACAAAGTAACGCCACAGATTGCGGGATTTTCTGTGTACGATTCTTCGAGTACAATGTTATCGGGTCAAAGCTGGACACTTTGACCCAAGATAATATTGTATTTTTTAGGCATCAGTATGCACTTTGACCCAAGATAATATTGTATTTTTTAGGCGTCAGTACGCTGTATAGATGTGGGCGCGCCGTCCCATTTTTTGAATATTTTTGGAATTCCGATATTGTCTTTTCAAATTCGTATTTCATTCTCGAAGCATGATACATGAAACACACAATAATAATACAATCCAATCCCCACAATAATAAAATACATAGAGTTGCAAATGAATGCATGCATGGTTTGTTTCTTGAGGTACAAGTTACCTTACCAATTTCTTTAAAATCCACTTCATACATGTTTAAAAGTAAATGAACAACAGAAGCATACATTCACAATGTGAGAAGGGGTTCACTACAAGTTTTGCGATTATGTCCCCACGCACCACAACGACCACATTTACGTGTTTGTCGTACCTCGTCCGTGGAACGAATCCTAGCCGTCTTCCTCCTCCCAACTCTTGGAACAGTCTTCGGTGGTTCCACTGGTATGTTGACAAACTCTGGGGAATTGTTCCATGTCGAGACGTGTCCAACTGGAAATATGGGTTCTGCATAAGCCAATATCCAGGAGTTCGTCGTATATGCCTCGTCGCACAGACTGTATGGATTTATATTTTGCATCGTCGCTGCCGCAATAGCATGAGAGCATGGAATCTTAAAGTAATCAAACTCCCGACAACGACACATCATAGCGTTCAAATCAACAATCTCGTCAAGGTTGCCATCCCGTACCTGGAAATGGAACTGGTCAATATTGTCTACAACGTGTCTCCGCGCACTATCTGAATATTCGGTATACATGTTTTCTGCGTAGTCGGACAATGTGGTTGATCGGGAAGCTGCAAGCGTCCGTCGATCATAGAACCAAGTCTGTAAGTTACCTCTAATGTGGTCAAGTAAGGCGGTAACCGGCAACTTACGGGCGTGCGTGAAGAGGGCATTTACAGACTCTGCAATATTTGTAGTCATCTGTGTGTACCTCAATTGAGTTTGGAAACAACAAGCCCAACGCTCCTTCCCAATATCGTCTAGATATTCCCGTAAACTGGGTATGCACGAAGTTGGGCCCAGATCGAGTTGAAGTATGACTTGCGATACGCCTTTGCAGCCTTTAAAAATAGTTCCTCGACTGCCTTCGCATCGTCTTTAAATTTTGCTATCAAGTTAACCTTGATATGCTATATACAAAAGCAATGAAATGCAGCAGGAAATACCTTGTCGATTGCCTTACAAATGGTTTGATGTATATCATAAACAAAAACCAAATTATCCACTCCGGCGAGCGCACGTTTTATTTGAGTCATGAACCACACCCATGATGCTACCGTCTCACCATCGACAATCGCAAATGCTACCGGGTAAATCTGGTTATTCGCATCGACACCAGAAGCTGATAACAATACCCCTCTGAACTTCTCCTTTATGTGGGCCCCATCAACAACCAACACTGGTTTAATACAACCCAGAAAACCTGAAATCGATTGACCCAATGTCATAAATACATATTTTAAATATTTGCCACCTTCTAGTTCTAATTCGAAAATAGTACCTGGGTTCATGATTTTCAAAGCTTCACTATAAGCTGGAAGTAGACCATATGACGATGCTGGATTACCTCTAATAAGCCGGAGTGCTTCTTCACTAGAACGCGATTCTCTATCATAACTTAAATTGACACCATACTCCTTCCTCATGTCTTGTATAATGTCCTTCGGTCTATACGTGCGGGAGACGTCTGTGAACTTCTCCTGCACAAGATGTCATACCACCCAACATTTTGCTTGCCTATGATCATGTTTTAAAGCCCCACCATAGCACGTATGGGCTGCACAATAATTTTTTATCTTGAACAAAGTGCATTCCTTTAGCTTGGTAGCTCGAAGTCTCCACGTGCAATCAGCATGAACGCACCGCAGTATATATAGCTCCAGCGTCTACTTTTTTACTTTAAACTGAAAATTCTTCCGCATTGCAACTAAATGCATTTTCAAACTCAACTTCTTCTTATTATCAAATACATCGCCCTCATTAACATCATTTGTCCCAGAAGACTGTACTATGAGTTGCAATTTCTCATCATTAGCGTGTCCGGTGAGACCATTACATCCTGGTGGCCGGACCGCATCTTCATCCCTGCGAATCTCAGTGTGCACCTGTTCCACATCAGGCTCAAGCTCATCATCAAGCGCATCGTCATGCTGTTCATTCCCATATTCTGCTTGAGAGTGTCCTTCTTCAGACTCTACCAACGGGTCATATGATTCACCACTTTCATCTTTGTTATCATTCCATACTCCCGGCACGTCTCAATCACACACCCTGTCATCTCCCAGATTTCATGGAACAACATCTAACCCCAATGGTGTTAAACCCTCTACATCATGACCTATATGCCCGTAGGAGGGGTGTGGCTGTCGGGAAGAAGAGGGGTTCGATGATGAGGAAGGAAAAGAAGGTATAAAATATGTGGGTCTCTGGAATGGGGGAATACAAGCTGCGGACATAGGAATCGAGGACACGTTTTGGCCTACATAATATGAGAAAGAAGGCATGTACGTTTCATTCCCATGTACCTGCTTTGGCACATTAGATATATATATATAAGCAATTCAGATACATCCTCACCAGTAAAAAAAAATGCAAGTCATTGTCATCAGTTATTTCCATCACACAAACTTTAGTTTTAAAATGATACATGCGTGTAATTATAATATCAAATTGTACGGGGTTAATGTTTTTCAATCTATACACGTGACCTAGAAATTCTCTGTACGTGATTGTACTATCCACTGTCAATCCCTTCATACCACCGCCGACATAATCTTTTTCACTATCATTCCATTCTCCACTGAATGTTATGAAAACATGAGGCATCCTGCAAATAGATAAACTAAGTGAGATAGGAAAATCGATCATTCAAAAATAAATATTAAAAATTAAGAAAATAAAAAAATAAATGTCTCGGATAAATCTTAGATCAGTCTTGGTCCGAAACATGTCCCGGACAAATCTCGAAGCAAGACTGGTCCACAACATGTCCCAGACTAAATATGCTTCGAGATTAGTCCACGACATGTCTCGAACCAAGATAGGTCCGAGATATATCCGAGACAGTCCCGATACGTGTTGCACCTGGATTGTTTACATTCAATCCCAGACCAGGTATAAATCCAGGATTGAAGTAATTACAACAATCTGATTTTTTTTTTCTTGTCAACAACCAAATCTAGTAGATGAACCCATTAATGGGAAAATATTTCAATAAAGTTCAACAATTATAGAGTACAAAAGTTTGTGTAAAGGTAACATACCTAGCTTTCACAAGTGAAATTGTGGGGACAATGATTTTGGATAGTGTGGGGACAAAGAAAGATCAAACACGTTGATGCTTGGAGCGGATTTTGAAAACGTGATCTGTGAGTTTTACATAATCTAAAATATTAACAAGTTCAAACATATGTAAAATATGGGTTTAGAGTTTGGTGAAATGGTTAGGTGGAAATCATAAATGCACATTTATTAACAATGAGGGTAAATTGGTCTTTTCCCATGAATAAAATATTTAAGGGATCATAAATAAGGGGTGGAGGGGTCACAAATTAGGTTTTTTGAAAATGGGGTCATTTATCCAGTTTCAGTTATTGAAGGGGTCACAAATTCAAATTTCCCTACATCATCGTAGTTCAATAAGTATTTAACTGTCACGTAAGCATTCTGTTAGGTCAATTAATGGTCAAATGAGGTCAAGGACCGTTTAGAACTATTTTTCAAACCTCGAGGACTAAAAATGTACATTTTGAAACTTGAGGGACCAAACAGACACCTACTTCAAACCTCAGGGACCAAAAGTGTATTTTTCCCTATTATTAATTATAACTCCCCTGCATTTTACCATTATGGAGTTTGTTTGTTGTTGGGTTCCTTGCAAAAAAATAAAATAAAAAAAATTCTCAATTCCCCCGGAGTTTCCAATCTTTGCTCCCACGAGCAAGATTTTTGTTCTCAGAGGATTGCAGGAAAACCGGTGGTGCTGAAATAGATTGGTGTTCGTTGGTGACTCATTGAAGAACAGTTCTTCAAAAGAGAGTTTTTTATTTTTCCCCTGTATTTCATTTTTATGTTGTGAGTTTTGTTCCAAAAAATTCTAGAATAAAAATCTCTGTTTCCGCTGCGAGATTTACGCATTTCACTTTGACGTAGCTCGCCTGTCGAGTCTAGTTTTGTCTTCCAATAACAAAAGGTTTCTTCATATAACGTAAAATTAATTTCTCAAAAAAATTTGTAAACAATAATTAATATTAAAACTAATGTCTTCTACTTTGAAAAAAGTAATTATATTTTTTTATTCAAATTTTTAATGTTTTTTTATACTGTAAAATAAAACTACAGATTTCATGTGCATCACATATTTCTTACTAGTATAATAAAATGGAAACATGTATTAGTAAGTGAAAAAACATAAGAAACAAGTAAATTTATTATGCTTAGGTTACCTTCATTCTCCTATCAATTTTCCATCCATCTTAGACGGCCAAATGGCGAGCAGAAAGAAATTCAGAATAAAAAATCGATCAAAAAGAGAAAAAAATTGGTGGTTATATGTTTCACTGAGAAGATGAGAAATAAATTAAAAATAAGATGATGGCAAATGAAGCAAAGATTTGGTAATTTTTGAATAATAAAGATGGAGAAGGAAGCTAACATCAAAGGCGCGATGGTCCTAATATACATATACAGAGCCTTGTTCATACAATCCAAATAATACATAATTTGTTTATGCAGGAATTTGCACAACGGTTCTTCACGAATCGAGCTCGAACCCGTTCTCCGGTTCCGACCTTAACACTAGAGTGGACCTACACAAGACGGTATGCACTCCGACGTTCAAGTCAATATAGATCGGACTCCTTACTTAGTTCGAGGTGAGATTCGATACCTGAGCGTAAAATGAAGTCCTCTATTTATAGGTGATGGATCTGACAGCACACACGACCGGCGGTTACGTGTCTTTTCTCATATCGAACCTGTCGGGTTCCGAGCAGGTCGGACCCCAATCAGGTCGAACCTTGGTGCCCATACTTAGTCTTTTATAGCGGGCGAACCCGGTCTCTTCGGCGGGGCCGAGGTGGACTTAAGCAATCCTTTTTCTTATTTAGTTTCTTCAAACACTAATAAGGGTCCTCCACGTGTCTTGGGTATGTCTACCCCCAAACATTGGCCCCCTCTCTATCAGGTTCGATCTCGACCTGACAGAGAAGTTCATTCGAATCTATTTTGGACACGTGGCGACTTTTTATTTGCAGAGGGAATATGACCGTTGCAGAAGACGTTTCGAACTGCCAGGTTGTCGGAGCACTCAAGTGTTTCGCCGTTGCGTATCTCGAGAAGATCCCAACCGCTCGGTTATTACACGTGTACGGCGTAGAGGTTTTTCCGATCAGCTATAAATAGTCCCGAAACTTTAGGTCAAACCTTACGTTTCCTGAATTTCTGGAGTTCGATCTGAAACCAGCTCGAACCCTTTCTGTAGGTCAGTCACTTTTCCATGCTCTTATTCTTCTTTCGAACATGGTAGTTTTCTTGTCTTCCCCCTCCAGTAGTGATAGCCTGGGTAGTGTAGGTCGGACAATAAGTAGTTCGCCCCCCAAACCAAATGACTCTGGGGAGGTCTTAGCTCGTAGGTTAGAGTCCGAGCTGGAAGAAATAGAGAACTTAGGTTCTCAGATGACGGAGAGGATAGCGATACCTCCACCTCGGGCCAGGGTCTGGAGTACCCTTCTAGGATGCCCGAGCACTATCTTGGACCCCTTCGTAGGGGGTCTAAAATTCCGAATGACATCCTCCTTAGGATTCCGGAGGAAGGAGAAAGAGCTGACAATCCTCCAGAGGGATGGGTCACTATTTATTTGAAGATGTTTGAGTACGGCCTCAGACTTCCCCTTCATCCATTTGCTCAGGAGTTCTTAAACCGAACTGGACTGGCTTCTGCTCAAGTGCTTGCTCACACTCTACCGTCCATTCGAACAGTCTTTTCTTCCTAAGAACCTTAAAGAAAGGAAGGCATTTGTCCGTTGATCTTGACACGAACCTATTCAAGGCTGCAATCCTGCCATTGAGGCACTGAAGGTGCTTTAGAGTCTTGGGCGCCTTCATCTCGAGCACGGCCTTTATCTTCTCTGGGTTAGCCTCAATCCCACAGTTATTTACCATAAAACCAAGGAACTTTCCCGAGGAGACTCCAAAGGCACACTTGGTCGGATTGAGCTTCATTTTATACTTGCGTAGCACTCCAAAGGCTTCGGTCAGATCGGAAAGATGCGACTTTGATTGCTTGCTCTTGACAAGCATGTCGTCCACATACACTTCCATATTCCGACCGATCTGCTTGGCGAACATTTTGTTCACCATCCTTTGGTAGGTCGCACCTGCATTCTTTAGGCTAAAAGGCATCACCTTGTAGCAGTACAGACCTTGGTCTGTTATGAACGCGGTATGATCTTGGTCTAGCAAGTGCATTTTGATTTGGTTGTATCCGAAGTAGGCATCCATGAAGGTGAGCAGCTCGTTCCCGACCGTTGCATCCACGAGCTGGTCGATCCTCAGAAGGGGGAAGCAATCTTTTGGGCATGCCTTATTTAAATTAGTGAAGTCCACGCACATCCTCCACTTCCCGTTGGATTTTTTAACTAATACAACGTTAAAGAGCCACTCAGGATACAGAATTTCTCGTATATATTAAGCTTTTAAGAGTTTGTTTACTTCCTCAACAATTACATCACTCCTCTCTTTATTTACATGTCTTCTTTTTTGCTTTACAGGTTGGAATGATGGGTCTATGTTGAGGCGATGCACCATAATCTTTGGGTCGATGCCAGGCATGTCCTCGTGAGACCATGCGAAGACGTCCGAGTTAGACCTGAGGAAGTTGATCAGTTCTTCCCTATCAGTGGCCCCCAGCTTGGTTCCTATGCTTACTTGCTTTTCAGGGCTGAGTAAAGGAACAAGCTCGAGCTCTTCTGTTGACGGGGAGAATTGCCTTTTACCTTCCTTTGGCAGGTCTGCTTCGGACTCTTGTAGCTTGCCACGATTGGTTGGCTCTTCCAGGGCGCATACCGCCGACCCTTTAAGCGCGGATGCATAACACTTCCGCGAGGTTTTTTGCTCACCTCGGACCATGCCCACTCCATTCAGGGTTGAGTACTTCAAGACTTGATGCAATGTGGAGGGGACAGCCCGAAATTAGTGGATAATGGGTCTCCCAAAAATGGCGTTGTAGGCCGATGTGCCGTCGATTACCACGAACTCGGCCATCTGCATTACTTGGGTAGCATCTTGCCCTATAGTTACCAGCAGGTCAATGCACCCTTCTGGGAAGACCGATTCTCCAGAGAATCCAACCAAGGGTGTTGGACTCTTCTTCAATTGTGACCTAGTCCATCACAATGCTAAATATGTTGGGAGGGACAAGATGTTGGCAGATGCGCCTCCATCGACCAATACTCTTCGGACCAGGACGTGATCAACGAGAGGGGTAATCACGAGCGCATCATTATGAGGCAAATGGACCCCCCCAGATCGGCATCGCCGAAAGTGATGGAGCAAGTAGGTTTCTGCTCCCTGATGACGCATACCTCGTGCCTGGCCTCGCGAGCTAACTCCTTCCTCTTGTTTTCGGTCTGGCCCCCGCTCGGACCTCCGAAAATAGTGTTGATGACCGTAGGTCGGTCATCCCGGCGAGGCAGTGTTCTTGAACGCTTCCTCTCCTCTTTCTTTTCAACCGAGTTAGACCTCAGTTTGCCCACGAACTTTTTGAAGTAGCCGTCTTGAATGACATCTTCAATCTGGCGCTTCAATTCCCAGCAACTAGTCGTATTGTGGCCGTGATCGCGATGAAAATGACAATACTTGTCTTTGTTACGTTTTTCCGGGTATCCTCGGAGCTTCTCAGGTCGCTTGAGGAGCTTTTCCATCCCGCTCTCCTCGATGTTCGTGAGTATCTCCGAGATGGGAATGGTGGTTGGAGTATACCGTACATAAGGTCGGCTCTGGCTGGGGCCGCTCTCCGACCTACGGTACTCTGTTCTGCTGGCGAAAGAGGACGATCCCTTATCTCTATACTTGGAATCGGCCTTCCTCTTCTCTTGGCTCAACTTCTTCTGGTCGATCTGCTTCTCAGGTCAGCCAGTTTTGGTTCGGAGGAGCTCTTGCCCATCAATGACCTTCTTCGCCTTCTGCAGGACTTCGGCGAAGGTGGCTGGAGCCTCCTCTCCAAGTTTTACTGTTAAGGTCTCATCGGCCAGGCCGGTGAGGAAGTAGCACATGGCCGAATCATCGGAGCAGTACGCGACCTTCAACTGCTCCTCCTGGAACCTCGTGACATACTCTTCCGGCTCCCGAGAGGCTTTTTTCTTCTTATCAGTGAGGTGCTTTCTAAGATCGTTGTCTCGCAAGCTGTAATCCACTCCTTCAACGTTGGGAATGGGCTCGCGGTCGCCAGGTTGGATGGATGGAGCTCCCTTTTCACCAGGTGCGCCGGGCCCCTAGAGGGAGATGCAGTTCGGTTAGCACGCGTTGCTTCGGCGTACATTTCTTCCATTGTGCGCAATCGATGGCGCATATCATCCAACTCGCGCTGGAGAGTAGACAAAGCTTCAGGGTCTGCTGCCTGGTTGGCCCTTTGGAAGGTCTTTCTCGAGGTCCTCCTTGGCCTCGGTTGGCCTTTGAGGGTTTCGGATGAGCAGGGGGTAACTCTTGGTTCGCATGGTGGGCAGATCTACGCGGCAGATGTCCCTCTTGCCCTGCTCGGACCTGGTCCTCGACTATTCTTGCGTCGAGGTCTCGCTGAGTGCCATTATCAGTGTTCATACCCCTCCGTTCTGTTGTATTAACAAAGTTTGCCAGATGCACCATTGTTGCGTATATTTTCTAAACCGGGATGACTTAGGATGTCCCTTCCCACAGACAGCGCCAAATGTTTATGCAGGAATTTGCCCAACGGTTCTTCACGAATCGAGCTCGAACCCGGTCTCCGGTTCTGACCTGAACACTATAGTGGACCTGCACAAGAGGGTAAGCACTCCGACGCTCAAGTCAGTATAGATCAGACTCCTTACTTAGTTCGAGGTAAGATTCGATACCTGAGCGTAAAATGAAGTCCTCTATTTATAGCTGATGGATCCGACAGCACACACGACCGGCGGTTACGTTTCTTTTCTCATATCGGACCTGTCGGGTTCCGAGCAGGTCGGACCCCAGTCAGGTCGAACCTTGGTGCCCATACTTAGTCTTTTGTAGCGGGCGAACCCGGTCTCCTCGGCGGGGCCAAAGTGGACCTAAGCAATCCTTTTTCTTATTTAGTTTCTTCAAACACTAATAAGGGTCCTCCACGTGTCTTGGGTATGTCAACCCCCAAAAATAATTATTAATAAGAAAAACACTAATATGATAATATACATAATCATCAAGACCTAGATAAGAAAATGATGTAAAAAGCAAAATCCATATGAGAGAATGGGAGAAAGAAAAACTAAAAATACAGAAGTTATTTGCTCGTTCAAGAGGTATCTAAAGAGGTAGAATACGAAGGGTCACACGAGTGTTACCTATATAAGAATTATAGAAATTATATAGAGTAGCAAATCTTTTAAAATTAAATAAATTAATGGGTGTGATCATATTGACGGTGGTCCGTTTAATCTTTTTATTTTTTTAAACATAATAGATAAATTTGAGAATTCATTTACTAATTCAATTTTCTAACTTCAAAATGTAAAATGCAAATATTAATTTTGATGTTAATGTGTGGGACGTATGTGTGCCATGGATCGACCCGAGCATTATTTTGCTTTGGCAACAAAAAATAGTTTTGTAGCAATCAGAAACAGATTTTCGAGAAATTTGACCATATTGAATCCAAATGAAACTTTAAGGAATAGTTTTGGTAACTGAATTTAGATAAAATCTCCAGAATTTTCTAGTTGTTGGGGGTTTTGAATTCTAGTTGAATAAAAAGAAAGAAAGTGTAGATAAAAAAAAGGAGCAAGAATGAGGGTAGGAGAGAAGAAGAACGAA
This sequence comes from Momordica charantia, assembly GCF_013281855.1. Classification (NCBI taxonomy): domain Eukaryota; kingdom Viridiplantae; phylum Streptophyta; class Magnoliopsida; order Cucurbitales; family Cucurbitaceae; genus Momordica; species Momordica charantia. The sequence goes on from NW_028275160.1 coordinate 15,027,553, forward strand.
GAGCTAGAGTGTGACCTAAATTGCTTATTACTTATGCGTGATAAGATCTGTTAGAAAAATTTAGGATAAAATACACTTTTAGTCAAATGGAAAGTTGACGTGACAATGGACAACGGAATTTGATGGGAGAGCTAATAAGGTAAAAAGAAAAAAAAAGAAAGGAATGTAGTGCTAAAAGAAAAAGAGGAGAAAAACATGAGAATTGGAGATTGATATTTTGATGGGAGAGCAGCAGTTATAAACAAAGCTAAGAAAAGTTGGAAATGGGAGACTTGAACAACAGAACATAATACTCACCTCCACAATTTGATGGGAGAGCAGCAGTTATTTTTGTTCATTTCTTTGACGTGGATGCCGTATTTAATAGGTTGCTGACATACAAACCTATTGTTTGGGGTGGTGGAGGAGAGGAGACCGAACATGATTAGTATGGATCTGTTCGAGAATAAAGTATTGCTCGGCCGGAGAGAGTTTTACCTTATCACGGGCCTAAAATGAGCAGGGAATCCTATTAGGAAAGATAGTCCTTATACGAGGCATAGAAGTTTGTATTTGATGATAACTGACTCTTAGTGACCTTAAGGACTAAAAATGTCCCTTTTGAACGTTTGAGATCAAATAGATATTTACAGCAGCTTCAGATGAAAGGAAAATAGGGGTATTAAGACAATGAATTTCCTGAGAATCGAAATAGAAAACTACTTCAACTAGTGAAAATGAAAGAGGAAAAAGAGAGAAATATGCTATATAAAAGGTACACAATAATGAATTGTTTTGTGGTCGATGTACTCTTTTTTCAGCTCAAACTTCAAGAACCAATAATGTATTTTGCGTTTTTTTTTTCATTTAGAATCGAAATTGCTTCAAAACTTTGAACTTACACAAATTTGTAATCCATACGAGAGTTCGTGGTTTCTTATCATCTGAGTGCCTATCCGTATTCTCAAATTTGAATCTCCTAGAAATGTCTTACTTATAATTCATCCCAAACAGCAACATCTTCACATATTTTGATGATGTTCCTTTTTTTCGTAATCATTCTCCTTATGATTTATACTTGATCCAAAATAACTTAAAGTACATTTTTCTTAGTTATTTTCGTCACATCAAAAGAGTACAAATATTATTCTGAGATCACTAGAAAAATGTACACATGTATGAATATTAGTTTCTTTGAAAATCAATCTTTTCTCACATAGTCCCAAATTAAGTGGGAGAATATGAGGGAATTTGAGCCATTGAAAGTTGATTCTATCTGTGTCACAACCATTACTTCCATGTTTTTGAGCCCAATTAGTCTATTGTTTCTAAGCCTATTGTTTAATTCTGAACTTGAAATCCCACAAAAACGAACACTTGTTGTTTACACAACAAGAAATTAGTGGCTACCTCACAAGACTTAGAATGTCAACCAGTTGGACTAGATTCATAATCTATAAGTCCTTTGATCGAGGATTTAGTCATCCAGTTGAAACATATATGACAAATAGAAAACTTTTTTCTTATCAAGCTTTTGTGACTCAATTGGACAGTATACAAATTACACAGGCTATTCAGGATGCCCTTAAAAGACCAAAAGTTAATAAAGGTCGTGGATGAAGAGAGAAAAAGAGCAGAGTGAAGAAGTGCAACGTAGTCTAAAAATAATATAAAATTATTAAAAATTACCAACTCATTTATAAGGACTATTTTGCCCTCTTTCATTTAGAATTGAAAACGCATCCAAACTTTTAACTCACAAAAAAATTTCTAATCCGTATGAGAGGCAGTGGTTTCACTCTCATGATATAGAAGTACATTATTGAAACATGTACATAATTCACGGCATGAAATGACATATACCTACGAAATTTTATAGGGAACAATTGATATTGCTATGTAAAAAAAATACAAATACAAATTGCTTCCTATTATATAAAATTTAAACAATTAAATCGATTATGAAGTTGATGGAGAATTAGCAGCAGCCGATTCAGCATATGCACCAGGGTTTTGCTTTCAAAAAATAGTAGGTTTCACATTTAGACATTAACACGTAATTGGTCCTTCCTGTTTCTATTGTAAGTAAGGTCAATATCGGCTACCTCTATACCTTCACATGGATGACCTTGACTATAAACAAGTTTGACTGGACCTGGAGTAGCAGAAGTGCCTTTGATATTTTTAATGGTAACTTTTGAGATCTCAATCTTTGGACTTGAAAAATACAAAAACGAACATTATAATATAAATAAACTTTAAAGTTAATTAATAATAAACTGAAAAACGTGAGAATGAAACACATACCTTTTTTCTCGCAGTGATTGTGTGGACAATATTGTTGGTCTATAAAGACAGGATAACTAACGTTAACCATTTAATATCTTCAAAATGCGTGTTAGTAACCCTACTAGGGCTCGGAGTACCAAGTCATGTTTTGATCCTAACACCGTGGAAGTATTATTTAATTTGCACTTTTTTACTATAACTCCTTCCACAATCTCTTCACCTTCGAACTTTCTCAAAATTCCTATGCTAATGTCATTTTCTGGTCCACAAGTGACATATGTTACCGTTATTTATTTGCTTGTGTCTCCTATAGACACAATCATCTCCAGTTCCAATGTTGGAGATGATGATGTTAATCCCAGTGGAACAAACTATGTGAATTCCATGAGTGTTTGGACTGTCCTCTGGTGCAGTAATTGTGAAATGGTCGAAGGTAACGATATTGCAACCCAAGACATTGACATGGAAATTCTTGTTGTTCAATGATGTTGTACCCTTCACTATTGAGCTATTAATGAAGTTGAACCTAAACCTCCGCTGAACAATAAAAACACGTTAAAATTAAAGATAAGATGATGCGAATGAAATAGAATATTATTGTAATTATTGAAGAAGGTAAGCTTACGATGGGAAGCATGGTACACTTTTTGTTTACGTGGCAATCATTCTATTTCCAACTTTCTTTTCCTTGTGCATCATAAACTCCACTGCCCGACAATGTTAAGTGATTAACATTTTCAATAGTAAGTCATCCATCTCCTTTTGTTAGAATGGGAGCCTTCAACGTTCCTTGGAGTTCAATCTCAACTGGACTCTTGCAAGGGTCTTTGATGTTAACTTCGCCTAAATTATACTCTCCCTTCAAACTTTTACCGGATGCGATTATTTGAGTTGATATGTCTCTTTGAGAAAAGTTGTATGTATGGCATATGGGTATTGCTCTCCATGTGAATAAAAGATCATAACATATGCAAGATTAAGACTAAATAAACATATAATAATCACTCTAGTGATGTGGCTTCAATTTCATTAATGGTCTTAATAGGAAACTAGAAGACATATTGTTTGTCTAGTCTTATACAAACTTATTATATGTGATACATATAATCACATGAATGATTATGATCAAATCATTGGTAACTTTTACAAATTGGACCCTATTAATAGCATTATCAAGATACGGCACCTAATTTCTTCCATAAACTGTAAGATTTATAGATTACTACTTGAACATAATTCTTTGTATGTCATCTATATATCATTCGAGATTACATGAATGACCTTCAATTTTCATAAAGTGAATAATTCAAATTATACATTAAAATAATGAAATTATTTCCTTGATATATTACGAGGCTCTAGAATATAAATCCTAACACAAATAACTTCTTAATGTTACACAATATTAAAATTAATTTATAAATTGATGATGTAATGTCATTTAATTTTATGAAATAAGCGTATCACTAACCTAAGAAAAAAAGAACCTACTCATTCCATATCGCTCAGCGCATAGTAAATTCGTTGACTTGAAATTATTGTTTGCTATAGAAAATTGACTAGTAAAGGAATTGGCATACCATGTGAGAATAGCTTCCCCTAAAAATAATTAAGAATGTGCTACCTCAAGTCAGAACAACGTTTCTTATCAACTTGAGCAGAATTCATAATCTAAATCTGACTGGTGAGAAAATATTACTTCTATGGATCCTTTTAGATGAAATTAATGAGTTAAGGTTGTACTAGTCCATTCGAAAAATAGATGACATATATAAAATTACTTCTCTCTTATCAAGCTTTTGTGACTCGGTTGGATAGTATTAGAACTACACAAATTATTCAAGATGCACTTAATTGATCTCATGTTAACGAAGGTCGTGGATGAAGAGAAGAAACGAGCGAAGGAAGAAGTGCCACAAAATCTAAAAGGAATATAAAATATGGTAAAAATTTTCCAACCCATATGAATGGAGTATTTTGTCCTTTTTCATTTAGAATTGTAATTGCTTCCAAACATTGAATTCAAAAAAAATTTCTAACCCCATGAGAGTTATGGTTTCACTCTCATGATACATGATATAGAAATACATTATTGAAACCATGCACATAATTCACGACATGAAATGAAATATACCTACAAAATTTTAGGAGGAAAAAATGATAATGCTACGTAAAAAAAGATACAAATTGCTTTCTATATATAAAAGTCTCACAATGAAATTGATTACGGAGTTGATGGAGAATTAGCAGCGGCCGGTTTAGCACATGCACGAGGGTTTTGCTTTCCAGAAATAGTAGGTTTCACATTTAGACATTCAGACATAATTGGTCCTTCCTTTCCATTATAAGTAAGATCAATATCAGCTACCTCTACACCTTCACATGGATGACTTTGGCTGCAAACAAGTTTGACTGCAACTGGAGTAGCAGAAGTGCCTTTGATATTTTTAATGGTAACTTTTGAGATCTTAATCTTTGATGGACTCTAGAGATACAAAAAAAAACATTATAATATAGATCAACTTTAAAGTTAATGATAAACTGAAAATGTGAGAATGAAACATGTACCGTTTTCTTGCAGTGATTGTGTGGACAATATTCTTGGTCTATATAGACAGGATTGCTAACGTTAACCATTTCAATATCTTCAAAATGCATGTCGGTGACACTACCAGTGCCAGGAGTACCAGGCCATGTTTTGATCCTAACACCGTTGGAAGTATTAATTAATTTGCACTTTTTTACTGTAACTCCTTCCACGTTCTCTTCACCTTCAAACTTTCCCAAACTTCCTATGCTAATGCCATGTCCTGGTCCACAAGTGACATTTGTGACTGTTATTTGTTTGCTTGTGTCTCCTATAGACACACAATCATCTCCAGTTCCTATGTTGGAGCTGATGATGTTAATCCCGGTGGAACGACCTATGTGAATTCCATCAGTGTTTGGACTGTCCTCTGGTGCAGTAATTGTGAAATGGTCGAAGGTAACATTATTGCAACCCATGACATTAACATGGAAGTTCTTGCTGTTCAATGAAGTTATGCCCTTTACTATTGAGTGGTTAACGAAGTTGAACCTAAAACTCTGGTGAACCATAAAAAAATGTTAAAATTACTCATAATAAGATGATGTGAAGGGAATATAATTGTATTGTAATTATTGAAGAAGGTAAGCTTACGATGGGAAGCATGGTACACTTTTTGTTTACGTGGCAATCATTCAATTTCCAACTTTCTTTCCCTTGGGCATCATAAACTCCACTGCCCGACAATGTTAAGTAATTAACATTTCCGATAGTAAGCCATCCATCTGTTTTTGTTACAATTGGAGCCTTTAACGTTCCTTGGAGTTCAATCTCAATTGGACTCTTGCAAGGGCCTTTGACGTTGACTTCACCTAAATTATACTCTCCTTTTGGAATCGATATTTTAGTTGCAGCGGTGGATCCACATGCTTGCGTCCATGCACTTGTGAAAGCTTGAGTAATATCACCCTTAGGCTTAGCACCCAACTTCGTGAGATCTAAAACACCGCCTCCGCCGCCGGCAGCAGCAGCACCACCAGTTTTAGCTTTACCTAGAAACGCCAATTGCAACAATAACACCAATTGTAATAGCACGAACTTCGATCTCGATCCCAATCCCATCCTTTTTCCTTTTCTTTTTAAATTTTTTTGGGGTTAGATTCTTTTTTAACTTTAAAATGGGTACCGATGTCCATTCATCCAAACCGTCTTTATATACAAGAAAAAACTCAATTCTTATTACCTAAATTTGTCCAATATGTTTTAGAGGTTATACCGTAAAACTTGCTTGTTTTCGGATCCTATTCTTAAGTTTTTCTCTCTACCTTCTAGAATGAATGGAATAACTACTTCTCCCTTAAATTTATGTGCCTATTAATGCTCACTAAACAACAAGTGGCCAATACAATTAATTTTGGTTGAAAATCACCATTGTAAACAAGTGGGAAAAAAAACTATTACTTTACTGGAAATTGATAAAAAGTGTGTATATTTATGTGCGGGTAAACATTTTTTTTTAAATAATTTCACGAGATGATAAATAATACCGAAACTACAATTTGCATCCCACGAGAATGTAAAATATTATATTCGCAAACATTGGTAAAGTTGATCAAAAAGAAAGGTTCAGAATATATTTTTGAATTAAATTTGTATTTTTAAATTAAAAATAAAAAGTATGATATCTTAAGTATTATCTAAAGCTCAATGTTAATATTGTCCAAATAAAAGATTTTGTCTTTAGACTTTTACCATTAAGATAACACCCTAAATCTTATAATTAATTTTTTAAATAAACTGAAAAACATTTTTTTTATATTCAAGCACCGAAATGGTCAGAATTATCGTGTCAATTCATAAATGTATTTAAATGATTCAGTTTGATGTGCTTTTATACTTTTTATTTTTAAAAATGATTTAATTGTTACATCTTTAACATCTTGAAATTCTAAAATCATAAATATTAAGAATTAAGAGTCCTTTTTCGAGAGGAATAAGTCAACACCAATTTAATTCAATTGTAATTCACACATGTCTCTAACCAAGAGGTCATAAGTTCGAATCTCCTACTCCATTTATTATACTAAAAAAATCTTAAGAATTAATTAATAAAAATAGGGGCGGTTCCAGATGATATGGGGTCTCATATGGGGTCTCAGGCAAAACTTTTGATAGGGAGGGCTTAATATGTAATATATTAAGATTTTTAAGCAAATCAATAATTGTTTATTAGTATACTTTATTCCAATGATCTTCTTCTTTATTAATTAATTCTCGAATATCTTTGTCAATTGTTTTATTTTCAAACAATCTAATTTGTAAATCAACCAAACTTTCATATTAAATACGTATTGGTTACTAGATTCATGACTTCTATACGTCAAACTAATATTAGTTGTTACCTTCTTCATCCCCTATTTGGACTAGATTTGATTTAGTACCAAATAACTTAAAAAAACAATCAACTTTACCACACTACTTTGAGTAAACTCTCAGATTTCTATCATATTTTTTGCAGCTATATAACTTTTTAGTATAATGAATATTATAAAAATGTCAATAATTTTTATCTTTCGGAAAAAATTAAATAACTTTCTCTACCGAGACATTTCTTGACTAGTAAATCAATTAAGAATCAATATTTTCTCATCTTCCTAGATCATGTAATATAATACATGATATTCTAAGTAAAACTTTAATGTATATTACAATCAGTTTTTCTACTATTCTTTTCTTCTTAGGCTTTTTATATCAATATTCATATTTCCATGTAGACATATTGATATTCTATGTAAATGTAAACAAATATGGCATGTTAAAGTATTGAACAATCGGTACGAAATAATTTAAAACAAAAAAAGAATTAAAAAAATTTGAACAAAAAACCTAGAATTTTGAAGCTGCTAGATTGATTTTAACAAATAATGTTGTGCCAGGTGACTGGAATCCTCTGATGTCAACTGAACAGGCTGAAAATCTCAAAGCATACGCCCACGAAAAAGATGAGGGTAGGATTCCTGAAGCGGATTTGAATCGGAGGTCTTGAACTCGAGTTTGTGAAAGACTCTTGCCGCCCCACGTTGTGAAGGGAATGAGCTAGCTGAAGCTTCAGATGATTCTGACTTGATAATCACACTTGGAGCTGTGAAACCACACCGAAATTCAAACATGAAAAGTTGAGACTTGAGAGAGTGAGTTAAAGTTAAAATTAGTCTAACCTATGCAACCTTTTATTAAGAGAAGTTGAAAGATTTTAGTTTTAAAAAAATAAATAAAACTTACAAGTAACATGGAATGTATCCCAACATAAACTTAAGTCTGAAAGTTATATTGATTGATATTTCCTAAAAATTTTAAAGGGGTCGTTAAGAAAAAAGATAATAAGTTGACAAATTTGAAATGGTATCCAATTAAAATTGGGAAAAAATTATTTCATTGACGAGAGAATTCTTATTTTCAAGAGAATTATATATATTATTAGTTTATATTTTTTAATATTTTAAGAAAAAATCTATGAAATGTATATGTTTTATATTTTGAATTTTATTGATAATTAAAAATCTAACATAAACATATAACAATATTATATTATATATACTATATATATTACATTTATACGAAGAATATGAGGTACTTCTATATTAAAAATCTACCAATTGGGAAGGAAAAGGAGTAAGTCCACCACCAATTGCCTAGTTTCTAGGAGATCTCTCAACGTGCAACGAAGGAATAATCCTTGGAGAGGAAAACGAGATAATCTTTTCTACACTATATGCATCATTAATACCACATCTTATAGTGTTCTTCTTGACAGTGGTAGTTGCACTAATGCTAATAGCCCCTATATAGTGGAAAAATTAAAGTAAACCACAAACCCACATCCCTCACCCTATGCTTTGCAATGGTTAACGAATAAAGGTGAGCTAAATGTCGAAAGTCAAGTATTAGTTCCATTTATCATAGGAAGATATAAAAATGAAGTTATTTACGATATTGTGCTTATGCATGCATGTGATCTATTACTTGGAAGACTGTGACAATATGACAAAAATGTAAAGTATGATGGTTTTAATTAACAAGTACTCCCTTAGCAACAATGGCGAGAAAATCACATTACTTCCTTTATCTTCAGAAGAAGTGAGAATTGACCAAGCAAAATTAGAGGAAAGGAGAAGAGAGGTCACAGTCAAGGAAGCTGCCAAGAATCAAGAGAAAAAGTAAATGACCCAACCAAAGTAAGAAGGTCGTAAGTCTCATTGCATGTTCGAGTGAGATTAAGAAAGTTTTGTGTTCTAATCAAATGATTCTCGTGTTTACGTTTAAAGGTACATGATAAAGTTATGTTCTTTTGGAGTTTGATTTCAATTGGAAGCACGTATTAGGTAACAAGATGTAATGAAAAGACAGACTTTTTTTTTTATGGAAGACAAATCTTTGGCGATGAAAATGAAATTTTGTCGCAAAAGGGTTTATCGCTATTAAAGGTTTGTCATTGGAAAAACTGTCTTTGGCAACGAGAATATGTTTGTTGCCATAGTGTCCTTTCGGGACGAAACTGTTACCATCGTGAAAGCAACTTTTGGCGACGAACTGTTATTTCGTCACCAAAAGGATCGCTACTTGAGATAAATTTTCCGATGACAATAATTTCTTTCGCTAATGGAGCTTTGGGATGAAATGCAAATTTCGTCGACAAAAGTGTACCCCAATGTGTATCTGTCGACGAAACTTGCGACCAAAATAAATTATTACCAACAACTTTTGCCGACGAAATTTTAACCAGGACGGTCTTTTGTGAAAAAAAAATCAATTTTGTACGATGGAGTAAAACAAAGTTTTCAATAAACAAACCAAGAATTATTGGGAATTATATATTTTTTCCAATTTAATATTTTTTTATGAATAAACCTATTAAAAAATTCGATGTTTTTTTCATTTCGTTATCTAATTTATTTATATTAGTAAAAAAAAATATTTATGTCAGCCAAGTTGAATATTCTAATAACTTATACTTTTATTATGAAGCCCTCAGCATATTTATCTCGTTAAAAATAAAGAAAAAATGGAGTTAGAAATGTTCGTCTACCTTAGTAGACTACAAGTTACAACCCTTTCTTGGTATGTATTGTGTTAATTGCATTAAAAAATGAAAAATCAAATACCTTAAGTATTATAAAAAAATTTATATTTAAAATCAAATACGTTTGAGTATTAACTTTTCTTACTAATTTCAAAGGAAAAAAAAAGTACTTTTCTTACCTAATATTATCCATCATTATAAAAACAATGGAAAAAAAAAAACGTATGATGTTCCATTCGTTTCATAAAGGTATGATGGGGCAAAGGTTGAAAAATCACACTGAATAAATAATTTTAAAAATTCTATTATTATATTTCTCTTAACAAGAAGAAGGAGACCCAATCATGCTAGGCTTAAGCAAAAAGAAAAGGTCACAAAGGAGCTTCTCTTTCGATCACAATTTTAGCCTCTCCTGTTTTCTTTGTGAGTAATTCTGGCCATCCAAAGTTATGTCCCGCATGAACTAACTTTTAGAAATTATAATAAAACTAAAAAATCTTTAGTTCTAGAGAAAAAAATAATACTCACCTAGACCCAATGTGCAACAGGTAGAATCTTCGCAAGTACCACTAACAAAAGGTGGATAACGAGGCCACGAAGAACTTGACATCATTTCGATATTTCACTTTTTTTATATTAAAATGGGGTTTTATTATATAATATATATACTAATTCCCCTTTATCTTATTTTGACAATATAATTAAGTAAATATATTTGCATTCAATCAGAGTTGATGTCTAGGACGGCTGCTATAGAAACTTATTTCCACAAATGTCTAAAGTTTTCCAATTTTACACTTTTCGGTTTCTTCATTTGGGATTTTTTAATAATACCGATTTTACCCTTAATTATTGCATTTATATTTATTATTGTTTTTTTTAAATGTAAAAGATTTAAATTACTAATTTGATTTTCTAAACCTTTAATTATTCAGGTCCCCAGACCAATTATATTCATAATCTCTTAATTTACACATTTCATATATTAATTACAAAAAGATTATCATGATTTCAAATTCGAAATTAATTAATGGGTAGGTTTCCCACTATTTCAAAGTGAAAATATACCCATGATTTTCTCCAAGTTTCATTGCCCACGATTTTCTGCAATTTTCATTTCTTCTCACAGTCTTCCTTCCCCATTCTTACATTGTGCCGCTCACATGATTGTCGCTCACGAATTAATTAGTCAATTGTAGAATATTACTTCTGGAGTGCACTAATACAAAGATGAAGTTACTATTGTTCACGATTTTGTCTGTTTTTAAATGATATGAGTATGTTTTGATGAATCATAGTGGGCATGACTCCCCCTCTCCCCGTTCTATCGTCCAAAGCATGTCGGCTGTTCGAAGTTCTCAGGTTGAGTCAGATAGGACCAGACCCAATCGACTGGATCTGTGGAATCCAATCGGATATGATCGTAGCTTCGAGTTCAAGTGTCGTACCGCGGTCGGGCCAGAAAGGAAGGGGGCTACGAACCTCCTGCCAAGAGTCCAATGTTGCTTTCTAACTCTTAGCCACTTGTTTGAAGGAAGTGCATCTTGATTCTCGAACGGAATTAATAGGAAGAAAAAATATGGTAGATTATTCGATTTTATTTCCTCGGATTGGCTTATTGTGACAGGGGATGAAAGTTGGGTCCGTGCTGAATGTAAGCGGGTGTGAATGGTACCATTTAGAGCAACTGGACTGAATGTGACGTCTTGGCATAATAAAGACCATACTCTTTTTCATAGCCTTGAGCAAGCAAGTGAGCTTTCTTACTCAGTGAGAAAATTTGCTTGCTATAGTTTGTACCTCTATATAAAAAACCATTTTACTTGTATTTGATCTTGTAAGCCCAACCTTGACCCAACAATGTTTTTGTCAGATGGGGTTTTAGATCCTCGGGAAATCCCTTTTCTTAATACCCCTATTCTCCTTTCATCCGGAGCTGCCGTAACTTGGGCTCATCATGCTATACTCGCAGGGAAGGAAAAACGAGCAGTTTACGCTTTAGTAGCTACCGTTTCACTGGCTCTAGTATTCACAGGCTTTCAAGGAATGAAATATTATCAAGCACCCTTCAGAATTGTGGTTCTAAACTTCAACCTGGATTTCTGAACATTATGTTCTCGTACCCAAGCCCATAACCAAATGATTGTTCAGCCAATGATGGATTTCATGCTACGAAATGGATCAAAGAACTTAACACGTTTCCAATATCGACCGCAACTCCCGCCGAAGCAATTGTAGCAGCTCCAGCACCCATTGATTTTGCACCTTCTAAAAAAAGTCCATAGGAGTCATTCTGTCAGTTGCAGCTAATAGATCTTGGTCATTGCATCAGTTCGATGTAAAAAAGGCCTTTCTTCATGGAGACCCATACGAATAGCTTTTTATTCGTCCTCCACCAGGTTTTCGAGCTCAGGGGGAGGAAGCGAAAGTTTGAAGGTGAAAAAAGGCGATATATGGTCTCATATATATCTCTCCTTGGCTCCTCGGGCTTGGTTCGAGATATGAAGTTTGTTTATGACGAAGATCGATGGGTTTCTAGAGAAGGAATGCTAATCACTCTATGTTCATAAAAATGAAACAAGAGGAAACTATTGTTCTCCTAATGTACTCGGTTTAAAACTCGAAATTCCCAAGTCAAATCATTATATTAGTCAGAAAGGCAGCTAGTAAGCCAGTCGAGTAAGACAGCTATTATTAAGTTGAGCGAGCTTTTGCTAATACTAATCAAAGATGAAAAGCTAAAGTCAGAGAAGGAAAGGGCTTCCACTAACTCGTTCTCCAGCCTCACTCGAAGGCGCAGTAGCTACATGGACTCCTTCATTTCCGTTGTTGCTAGCGCTTTCCCGGGCCAAGCGATCCCTGACTTGTTTATCCAGCTAGCTTTCTTCTTTTTTTTTCCATTTGAGTTGTCTCTCCTCCTTTTTCAATCGACACACTCGACACAGATAAGCTTTGGTGGCCCCAGCCACGACACAATGGCCTCTGACGCCCCACACCATTGCAGTTGGAGGGGTCTTGCCCATCAGCCTACTTTGCCAAGAGGTGGGACAGGAGTGCAACAACCTAGCCCAAACCCACGACGATGAAGCATAAACAATAAGTATTGATGAATCACATAAACTTATATAAACTACCTACTTGATACTTATTTATAGATATAAAGTACATCCGGATATAATCAATAACTATTTAAGATTCAATCTCATATAAACTTATATAGTGTTATATCAAACCACAATTAACAAACAAAGCTAAAAAAACCTACCCTATCAATTTAGAAACTCTAGCACGTGCTTGATTATAAGATACACCTATATGATAAATGAAAAATATATTCGAATATTGAGTTCTTATAACTACCCAATTGGTACTTATTTGTAGATATAAACTATATCCGCATATAAAAAAATGAGTATTGAATTCACACCTAAATTTTGCACCACTCAAATTATATTATCGATTCTTTGACAATATGGACTCCGAAAAAATTGAACTGCTCGATGATGATAACTAATTAAACTAGATAGTACAAAAAATTGTTTTATCTTAAAGGTAGCCTTTTTAAACTAGTTAAACTAGATATAAACTATATCTGCAAAAAAAAAAAAAAAACAACTAGTTCAACAATACAAAACTAGTTCATCTAAAGGAACGGGGTTTCGAAAGGGAGCATTGTTCAAAACCAAAATCGAAAACTTTAAAGGAATGAGGTTAAACAGTTCAAAACTAGTTCATCTAAAGGAATGAGTACATCTTAAAGATATATGGGTATGGAAAATATATCATGGTGAGAAGAAGACGAAGCAAACCTCGACTTTGGAATGGTGAGAAGCTTGACGGGCGGCCGACGACGAGAACAGAGTAAACAGTTTGCGCTACAGGATAAACGAGTAAATGGCTAGTGATGAGAATATAGAACCTCGACGCGATGACCTGATACCAACGAGTGAACGGAGTAAATGGTCTGAAAAAATGGTATTTTGGAAAAAAGAAGAAACAAGCGGATGAAGGAGACGAAAAGGATTTTAGGGATTTCGGTAGGATTATTTTGGTATTTTTATTTTTGGAAAGGGTAAATGGACATAAAACAAGAGATTTAAAATCTAACCTCCCACAAATAAAGAATGATATATTAGTAAATTGTTGATGGATATCATCTCAAACAAAGTTATTTTATAAGAAAAGTGTAAATTTTCTAGATTGAATCATTTGACGTATATCTCTAAAAAGCCTATCAATGTACTAATCTCATTCAATTATGATGTTTATCTAATAAAGCAATTCATTTTACCTTGTAATTTACTTTTTATGGAAATGCATTTTGTAATTTACTTTATATAGAAATGCACTTTCTATTTCAATCTAACATTAAAATTTTGATCAATTTATGTTATTTTGCTTATTTATCTATGATATCTACAACCATACAAATGAAGGGAAAAAAGCGAATAACAAGTAGGGTAAAATCATCTGATGATCAACACTAACGAAATTTTAAATATTTTTGTGGGAAAAAAAGAGAGAAGAAAAAACCTTTACTGACTTATTTTTATAAATAACATTCATATATAATAATTTATTTCTCTAACTTAGTTTTGTTCAAGTATAATATAAACCAATGTCAACCTTTCATAATATAAGACGAGGAATAAAGTAAAACCACATTATAAAGCAAAAAAAAGTCCAATAATTATTGGTAATTAAAACATTTTTCTCTTAATTTAATATTCTTTTTACATATTTTGTTGGTGGCAAATAAACAACCTTAGATGTAGCAACGATTGATAGGTCGAAAGGTTCCATGTTACCATAAAAATCCTTTTGATTTTTTAAAATAGAAGTCTAAGAAGATGTCAGAAATGCTCGACCAGGACTCTTGGTTGAGCCGATAAATAAATAACACCAATGCCGACCTTATTACAATACGAGCCAAAATATGTAAGTCCACAACTAACTACTCATTAACCACTTTTCCGACAATACGTGGAGAATTGAGAATAGTTGCAACTATAAAAAATGTGGCATCCAAAAGTCTTAGCCTATAAATAGATGGACCAGTTCATTTCCCAGGTGTGCGATTTTATTTCTCTTGTTGAGATATATAGATTAGACTTATATTGATTTGTGGGAGCCCTTTTCCATCTTTCATAAAAGTTTTTAAAATTTGAATACAAGTTTTCGTGGGAGCTTCACGGGACCATCAAAATTGTACTTAAACATATATAAAAGTTTTTAAAATCCGAATAAGAATAAAATATAGGAAAATTTAGTATTAAATGTTCATTTTTCTCTTTCTAATTTTTTTTTGTCTTAGTAAAAAGAATATGTATTTGATCAAAGTTGAATATTCTAAGTTGAATATTCTAATTACTTATACCGTTACCATGAAGTCCTCAAAATATCTATCTATTTAAAATTAAAGAAAAAATAGAGTTTGAAATGTTTAATCTAACTTCTTCTCTCTCTTTTTTTAATCCTTTAGGGTTAGATATATCATAAAAATGATTAAATTTATCCTAATTTATTAGCTAAAGTTTTTGAATAATTGTAATTTAAATAATCATACTAAGATGGTATTAGAATAGGAGATCCTAACTTCGAACCTCTCTATTATTGTAATTTTCACTTCATTTAATTTTGATTTCCGGTTGTTGTGTCTTGTGTAATTGTTCAAGCCAAAAAAATGAGGAAGATTATTAAATATCATACAAACCATTACAATTATTGAAACCCTTTCTAATGAGTCAACTTATACATAATATTTCACAGATATTCATTATTTTAATTATTTCTAAATTTGAGTTATAAATTTTGTTTCAAATTTTTCTAAATTAATAGCAACTGATTTAATGGGATTTAGCTTTTAATTGAATAACACATATTTAATACGGATAAAATATTTGCATATTTTGAGGGTTGCACTTAAACTTGAAGATCTATTAAAATTTACCAAAGTCATTTTATTTTTACTAAAATACAAATGGTTTACACTTTACTTTTCCTAAACAAAAATATCTTTTTAAGTAAATAAATATATTTTCTTTAAAAAGATTAAAAAATATACTTCGTTTTTGTAACTCTGTCTTTATTAAATAATTTTTTGTTGTAAAAAGTTCTTTTTATAAACACATTTTCTCGTAGAAAATATTGACATCTTTAAAAGCATTCATGATATTTCTAAAAATTAACAAATCAAACCTTTGTCATTGATATTTTTCCTAAAAAATTCCTATGACGGAAACTGGAGGATTCAAGAGGCCGTTTCGCTCAAGAATATATTGTTGAGGTAATGAATTTATTTTGGGAGACCAATTTGAATTTAAATAACTAAAATTTTCTTAATGCCTTTACGACACTCATAATTACTTTTCATTTTTTACCTTGAATAATGATCAATAAAGCATCCAACATTTAAAAATAAAAAATACAAATATTTTTCGTTTAAAGGTCATTTTCTTTAAAATAATATAAAAATATAAATTATCCTTAATTGAACGAGTGTTGTTGCGGGGTTCTAATACCTTCCCCATACACAAAATACCTCAAACCTAAATCTTTGCGTGCAAATTTCCTTATTCATATATTCGGGTGACCAGACACACCATATAAATCAATACTAATGGCAACTCCATTTTTCTCATTTAGGAAGAAAGTCGGCCGCTCCACATCGCAAACCCGTAGCGACAGTTTGGTGACTCCACTGTGGACTTCATCTTTTAAGCCGGTGATTTTTTTTTTGTGTTATTTTTAATATGTGGCTTCAGTTTATTTATATTTTTTTATTTGACATAGGAGAGCACAAGCCTCCTACCCGGGCATTACCATTAGGTTTAGAATCAAGGATTAGTAATGACGACCTTCGTGGAGTATTGGACTCTTGTGTAGGCACATGTATCAAACTTAATCAGAAGGTTGAAAAGGGTGCCTTTATTTTTTCTTGGATAAACAAACAATGGATGATAGTTTGGAGACCTTTATCCTTTATGACCTTTATGGTTTATATAGCAGAGTATTGCCACACACTTATAATAATAGATTATTAATATGTGTATGTTACATATTTGTCTATTATGTTATTTTTATCTTACTTTGTTTCAGTGTTCAAAATGTCGATGTCGATGAAAATGTCGAGGTCCCGATTTTATGGACATGTCGATGTCGATGGATATTTCGGGAAAAATAATGGAAATTGTGGAAATTAATGGAAATTTTTTGAATTAGCAAATAAAACTTGAATTATAGCCTAATTAGCCTATAATTTATCACCTTTAACCATTAATGTAAGAATATGACCGTTTTACTTATGAAAATGTCGATGTCGATAGAAATATCGAAAAAAGATTTTTTCCTTTAATGAAGATCGATGGAAATTATTTGAATATGTAAAGTAAACTTTAATTGTAAACTTTTGACTACTTCTTTAGTGTTTTTCATAATAGGATTCATTTGGAAATGAGATAATTAACGACTTGGTTTCCAAACACATTTCTAAATTCTAATTAACTCGTACCTGTTTACTTTTTACCTACTTTTCTTTTCAAATTTGAATTTACACATTTTTCAAACACATTTTCAAATCAATCATCAATCCAACTTTCCAATCAAATTTACATAATTTTCAAACACCTCAACCTTGTGATTGTGTCACTCATCCAAATTTCTACCAATAGGTTTTATATATGCTTCATATTCTACTCATTTGAGCAACTATCTTCAAAACTTTCAGTCTAGGATGACCGTGGAGAACTATTGTAATTTATATCAAATTTATCAAGATAGTGCACTAGATCCTCCGAGATCATCTTTTTAGTATTAATTAAACTACCTATTCTACTTCATGTTTCACTACTATTTGTATATAATAATATTTTATTTTAAAAAAATTCTAAAATTATTTCAATCTTTATATATATCGATATTTCACATATATTGTTCAATTATGTAAGTAAGAACTAGATTGGATTAGAAACTATCTATAAAGCAATTCAATTCTTATTAGTTATGCTTTATACAGTATTAAAATTTGAATGTTTCATTGAACAGACTAATATTACAATCATCGAGGTTGTGAGAAATTATAGACTGTAGTGACATAGTAAGAAGATGATGAAAATAAAATAACCTTAAAGAAGAAGAGGGAAAAAAAAGACATGTCGACATTTTGTTGACATTTCGACATGTCCACGACATGGGCGAAAAATCGACTTTTCCCCCCTATGTCGATGTCGACATGTCGACGTCTCGATATTTTGAACCCTGGTTTGTTTATACCTTTTTCTTTTTGTAAATATGGTTGGTTCTTTACTTTCACTTTTATTATTTTTTTATATGCTTATCACTCGTTGTGCATGAAAAAAAAAAACTTATTTATTTTTTTCTTTTTATGACTTTAAAAAAAACAACAAAATTTACTAGTTAGTTGTGTAAAATGCAAAAAAAAAAATAATCTTTTGGGGTTTGTGATTTTCAAGGTTCTAAAATTAATGTTCAAATTTTTCAAATGAATGTTTTTTTTAAGACAAGTAAATTAACATACTCATCTTTTTTTGAATAGATAAATACGTTGATTTAAATTAGTTTTAAGCAAAGTAGAATCCTGTTTGTAAAAAAAATGCACAAAATATGAATACGGTTATAGTCTCTCGAACAACTAGAAAAGTTTTAAATTGACCTCTGTTTTGATGTTAAGAGCTCCACCTTGACTAATTTGGTCCAAAATTTTATCGTCATTATATCCTATCAGTTAAAAGCCCACCCATTATCTTTGACACAATTATTCTTCCAAAATCTATCATGCCACTTTTTCTTGTCATCAAACTCGAACATTAAGTTGAAATTGTCTCCATTAACTTTCACCATACCATTATATGGAGGCAATTGGCCATTTTTTTCTATTGACCTGCACCACCATAACACTATGGGGGCAAATGAGCTCATTTTCTTCACCTACATTATAACTCTACTATAGCGGGGCGATTGACTGTTTTTCTTATCCTCACCCATATATTTATCATCTTCACATACTTTAAACTCCTTTGAGAATCCCCGATTCTTATGTTGTAAGATCACTTTAAAAGTAATAAATAGTAATTTGGTCGACTGCTTTTTATATATCTCAAGTTTCCCAATGACGAGCATAGTCCTTATACTCGTCGTTGCGCCTTCAAATTCTTTTATTTTAATTAAAAATCTTGCTAAAAGTCAAATATTTTTCCCTTTCAATCATTTTGTATCATCTTATATAAGGTGAGCCATTTTTCAATGATAATTATTCTATGGGTTAGATGTGCTAGCAATCGAAAATTAATCTCATTGGAGAGATCAAAATGGAAGTAGATATTGAGATACAACCCAGTTAATTATGAAATTGAAATAATTGAAATTTTGTTAATGGCTTAAGCCACTCATAATTATTCTTCATTATTTATTTAAATAATCATGACCAATAAAGCACGAACATTTAAAAATATAAATAAAATTATTTTTATTTTAAAAGCCATTTTCTTTAAAAAGAAAAAACAAAATAAATTATCGTGCATTGAAGGAGTGTTGTGGGGTGCTAATACCTTCCTCATACACAAAAGATCCCTGAAACTAAATCTTTCTGTGCAAATTAATTTATCCATGTATTCGGGCGACCATACATCATACCCTATAAATCAAGACTGGTGGCGACGCCATTTTTCTCCTCTTGGGAAGAAAGTCAGTCGCTCCAAACCCATAGCGACAACATCTTTTAAATATAAAAATAATTAGAAAATACAATGTATAGGTACTACCACGATTATTAACAACTTCCTTATAAAACTAACATTATAATCTAAATATGGAGAAAAAACTATTAGAAAACTTTAGAAGGAAATATATAATTAAGTATATTACGTTAACCAAGAAATAATTTTTTTATATTAGAAAAATAAAAATAAAATAAACGCATACAAAAATTGGAGTGCATTAAAAAAAAGGAATAAAAAAGAAACAAAACAAAACGAAAAGAAAAAATAAACAAAAATGGGAAATACAAAATTGAAAAAATATTATCTTACTATATATATATATGTATATATATATATATATATATATATATATATATATATATAAAGCTGTGGGGGAGAATTGGTCTCTTTATCCATAAAATTTATTAATTATTAATTTCAAAACTTATTTTCTTCAAAACACTTTTAAAGTCTGAAGTCTTCCACTGCTCTCTTCCCAACTTTTGCCTACAAAACAAGTCATACCTATCTATGTAACCATAATTTCAATGCAAAATTCATTTAAACAGGACAATTCTTATTCATTGCCAATTTTCTATTTTTTTTAAACAACAACAATAATTGTATAAATGGTAGAACGACAATGGCAAACAGACCACCGACAACAGCACTCCAGTATTGCAGATCGACACACAGTAGATCCGAAGCCGGTGCAGTATACCTTTCAGCATACATAGAGTCTTCTTCAAACAATTCCTCCACAACTCCAACAGCAGAAAGTTTATTGGCACATTTTCCCAAAGAGTTCTGACATGTCTTCCCAACGAGTGAGGTGAGTACATTTTGTTTCTTCCTTGGAGTTAGTGGTAACAATATAGGTTGCTCGGATGGGATAATATAATCCTTTAACCCCGTTGACCGCAGAGCCTCCTACAAAACTCGAATGGAGACTCGCAGCACAACAACACTCCGATAACTTTTTTCTGCAATACGCTTTAAGTGAGTAGTAAAAAAATATTTTGCGAAATAAATTTTTATTTTTTATTTTTTATATATATAAGGAAAATTTTGTTTTGGAAAGGAACTTTTTTTTTTAAATAAGTAAATTTTGTTTTTGAAAATAAAGTTTTGTTTTAAATAAGAAAAATGAACGTTTTTTTTTTTATTTTTATTACTAGGCTGCTTGCAAATATGGCAAAAAGATTACATAAAATTAATAAAATAGCACTCACATTCTAAAATTTCAAATATAGCAATTTTTTACCAATTCCTCCACATTGTCAAAAGTCCTAATTACCTTGCAAGCTCAATATTAACAAAAGCCCAAAGATGGTAGCCCAAACCAATAGAAAACCTAATTTTTCAAATTCAATCATTTCCGTCCGTTCCACTTCCATCCTTTCCCTTTCTATTTGACATCCATCCTTCACCACCACTGTTTCATTCAAACCATCAAAACAAAATCTAATTTTTTAATTTTCACTATGATTTCCGTTCGATTTCCATCAAGAATGACATCCCCAACTCATTTTCGTTCGTTTGATTCTCATCCAACCTTCAAGCTTCTAATTTCCAGCCCAAATATCGTCTGATTTCCGTTCGATTTCCGTCAAGAATGTCATCCCCAACTACCATTTTCGTTTGTTCAATTCTCATCCAACTAGCACGGAGCTACAATGTTTACCAAATTTCGATTTCCGTTCGTTTGTTCGTTCTGATATCGTTCGATTTCTTTCATTCTCCACCATTGTATTTTATTTTTCCGCCCTTCCAAATTTTTTAGTTTAAATTTGACGGTTTTCAGTGTAACCTCCTTTGACGGTTTTTGGTGTAAACTCCCATCGACTTTGGTAACTGTAAGTATATGTAAGTAGATGTCCATGTTTCGAAATCTTTATTTTGGCTTCATTTTGATGGACTTTTAGTTTTCAGCATCAATTTACATTCATTCATTCCATTTTTGCTTCCAGTTTCTTTAGTAGAGATATATATGTTTCCATTTCTATTTTGCTTCTATTTTTGCTGAACTCTTAACAGACAATGCTTCCATTTCGGTTTATGGGATAAGTAGAGATATATATGTTTGCTTCCATTTCGATTTCCATTTACTATTTCATCTTGGTGCTGAAATCATCCAACTCTATCTCATTTTCAAATGTTATTCTCTGATATTCTGTCTATTTTCCACTGTTACTTTTTTAGCTCTCGGGGGCACTTGGATCTCTTACCAGTTTCTAATTTTCATTTTTTTGATATATCCTAATAGATCCTTTATTTTTTCTGAATACGTTGGCACCACTGGCTTCGCATATTTGAGAAATTAAACAAACATGTAGCTTACTTTTGTAAGTTCTTATGGCTTGGAAAGTTATCCCCTTGTGCACATGAGCGCCAATCCTTTTTTCGCCACATTTTGCTTTATTGGAGGTGGGTGATATTATGGAATAAATGTTTTATTGTTTAGTTTGCTTTGTTGGTTTAGGCGTTGACACCTAGTATATAACTGATTGACTTTTGATATATTACAGATTTACTTCTAATATACAACTAATTTGCACATATACTCTTAGATATATGATTGATATTATTATAGATAACTGATTGACTTCTGATATACTATTGATTTACTTCTGAGATACTAATGATTAACAGTGTTTATGCAAGGATATGCACAACAGTGTAATTCAGATTGCAGCTCGAACTCGGCCTCCGGACCGATTTGAATACTTGGGCGGACCTGCACAAAAAGGTGAGCACTCCGGCGATCAAGTCAGTATAGGTCGGATTCCCAGTTTAGTTCGAGGCCAGAAATCATCGTACCTGATCGTGGAGTGAAGTCCTCTACTTATGGGTGGTAGTTCCGCTAATCTCGCAACGGTTACACTCGGTAATCTCGGGATCGTCGGTTACGCCCGGTAATCTCGGGACCGACGATTATGCCTGATAATCACGCCGCTAACAGTAATTCGCATCGGCCCCCACCGAGCTTCCCGGTAGGTCGGACCTCGGCCAGGTTCACCTCGGCCCTCACACTTAGTATCTATCAACGCTAGTAGTGGTGATCTCGGCCGTCCGAGCTGGGCATGACTCATGAGTCATCTTGGAGCACCAATAGGGGTCCTCCACGTGTCTAGGGTATTCTCTTCCCCAAACATTGGCCCCCTCTCTGTCTGGTCCGATCTCGACCTGGCAGAGAAGTTCATTTGATTTGCTTTGGACGCGTGGCGACTTCCTATTCGTGGGAAAATATAACCGTCGCGGAAGATTTATCGTCGGAATATTCAAATATTCCGACGCTTCGGATCTTAGGGAGGATCCTAGCCGCTCGTTGATTACACGTGTACGGTGGGGAAATTCTTCCGACGGGCTATAAATGCCCCCAATCCTTCAGGTCATACCTTACGTTCCCTGAATTCTTGGAGTTCGATCTGAAGGTAGCTCGAACCCTTGGTAGGTCGGTCTCTTCCCTCACTTTCTCTTTCGAACGTAATTGCCATGTCGTCCTCTTTTAGCAGCAACTTAGGATCCGATGAGGACTTAGCTCGTAGGTTAGAGTCCGAGCTCGAGGAGATAGACAACTTTAGACTCTCCGATGACGGGGAGGATAGTGACGCCTCCACCTCAGGTCAGGGTTTGGAATACCCTTCTAGGATACCCGAGCACTACCTCGGATTCCTCCGTAGGGGGTTCGCTATCCCTGAGAACATCCTCCTCAGGCTTCCGGAGGAGGAGGAGAGAGCTGACAATCCTCCAGAGGGATGGGTCACTCTCTACTTCAAAATGTTTGAGTACGACCTCAGACTTCCCCTTCACCCTTTTGTCCAAGAATTTCTCTTCCGGACTGGGTTGGCTCCGGCTCAAGTGGCCCCCAATGGGTGGGGTGTAATTTTCGCTTTGGCCATCCTTTTTTGGCTACGAGCTCGGGATAGTGAGGAGGCCGAGCTGTTGGACGTAGACCAGCTCCTCGCGTGCTTCGAAGCGAAAAGGATAGCTAAGAAGCCTGGTCGGTTCTATATGTGCGCGAGGAAAGGCGCAGACGGTATAGTTAAGGGGCCGACCTCCATCAAGGGATGGGTGAGGAAGTGGTTCTACGCTTCAGGGGAATGGCTCGCAAAGGACGAGTCAGGTCGTTCCTTCTTCGACGTCCCCACTAGGTTTGGGAACCTAGGTACAGAGTAGTTCTTGCTTTTTGTAATTTTCTTTTCTGTCATTTAGGTCTAACTCGGATTTTGTCTTCGTGCAGTTTCAATCCATCCAGTCCCCGAGCTTACGCAAGCCTCCTTCGACACGTTGAAATATTACAAGGAGCGCTTTCCGAGGGGTAGGAAGGTCGGAACCCTGGTCACCGACGAGCTGCTGCTTGAGTCCGGGCTGCTAGATTACAACCCTGCAGTTCGTCCCATCGAATCCTCAAGGCCGAACTCCGAACTTGGTATGCCGAGCTTGCCTCCCCCCTTTTTCCTCTAACCTTGTGTTGACCCTTGTTTTTATTTTGCAGCCATGGTTTGCAGATTTGCAAGCAGCGTGAAGCGTAAGTCCAAGGGCCGAGCCCATGCTCTTGAGGCCGCCCAGAGTTCGAAACCTGCCACCCCTGCCATGGCAGGGCCTGCTTCGGAAGATCCAGCCCCAGTGATCGAGCTGGAGTCTTCTAGGGGTCCCTCGAGGGAGAAGCGCCCCAGGGATCAGACCGAGGCGGTGGACGCCCTGCCTTTGGGCGAGGAGGTGAGGGAGGAAGCCCCTCTGAAGCGAAGAAGGAAGAAAAAGAAGGCGATCTCCCCTTCGGAGGTCGGAGCTTGCGGGGTCTTGCCTGCAAGTTTCGCAGATCGGGTGGACGATCCTGCGGCCAGGATGGGCGGGACGTTCGATGTGACGGCACGGTTCAGAGTTCAGCCGTCAAGTGCCGGGGTGAGGGACCAGGTGTCCCGCATTTCGGCTGCAAGTTTGGACCGCTGCTTAAGGAGGGCGTCCAAATTTGTGAGCGACCCAGGGTCCGTTCTACAGAGGACCATCGACTACGCCGCCGAGGTAAGACTGATGTCCATTTTGGCTCAATTTACCTAACAAGTAGCTTGGTCTAACTTTATTCT
Organism: Momordica charantia; assembly: GCF_013281855.1. NCBI lineage: Eukaryota > Viridiplantae > Streptophyta > Magnoliopsida > Cucurbitales > Cucurbitaceae > Momordica > Momordica charantia. The sequence continues at coordinate 15,052,231 of NW_028275160.1, forward strand.
TTGTACCTTTTCTCAGGCGTTTGTTGCTTCCATTCAATCGACTCTGGCTGTAAAGGCTGAGCTGGATGGGAGGGAAGTTGTGGCAGCGAGGGAGAAAGAGGAGTTCTCTACTGCCTTGGAGGTTGCTTCCTCCACCATGAAGGATGAGCTGCTGAAGGCTCACTCTGAGGTGGAGATTTTGAAGGTCGAGGTGGAGACCCAGGCCGAGCTGCTGAAGAAAGAAGAGGACAGGTGCAAGGCCCAACTCCGAGCTGCCCACGCTATCACCAGGGGCTTGGAGAAGGAGAAGTTCCAACTCCTGAAGGAGAAGGACGACATGCTCCAGGCGCTTGAAGCGAAGGATAAGGAGCTGAAGCATGCGACTGCCGAGCTGGAGACGGCGAAGGAGCGCCTCAGCAATGGAGTCCTACTGGAGGAATCGTTTAGGCAGCATCCTGACTTCGATGGATTTGCCAAGGACTTCTCTGACGCGGGCTTCAAGTTCCTCATGAAGGGCATTGATTCCGACATGCCTGACCTTCAGATCGATCTCAGCGGTCTGAAAAAGAGGTATGTCGAGAAGTGGGCGTCTGGGCCTGGCGGCACCCCTGGCCCCCAAGCGTTGGTGGATCGGTATGTCAGAGATCTAGACTCTGACTACTCCGATCTCGAAGAGGACCAGGTCGGCACCGCACAGGAGGGCGCTCCTCAGGCGGACTCTTAGGCGATCATCCTTCATGAGACTTTTCTCTGTCTCTCTTCTTTTCCTTTTTTGTTTGTAAGTGTCAGGGCAGAGCTGCAAGGTCTATAAGCCTTGGCTCTGCTCTCCATTCAATAAAGAAGCTCCCATTTGTTTCTACTTCGTTGTCGGCAGGATCTTTTCTTTGCTTTTTCTTTGAACTGTCACCTTGCACCTCTTACTTTTGAGGTCGCGCCTTTTAATTAAAATAATTTAAAAGTTTGAATTTGAATCTCCGTCTAGCATTCAATGCATTGCGCCAACTCTGGATTTTTTAACATCGCACCCTTAACTTGAAAATGTTAAAAGGCTAAAATCCTAAGTCCGTAGCTATTATTCACATCGCTCCTCGTACCCCCAAGTTCGGAGGCTTGACCATTCTGAACTTTTCACATCGTCCCTTTACCTTGAAGGTAGGTTTGAATTTTAAGTTCATCAGCGGTTTTGGCATCGCACTTCATACCCTTAGGCTTTGGAGGATTGAATTTGAACCGACTGCTGGAATGCGGCCGTGTGGGAGTCCGTGGCCCCCATTTAATTTCTGGTCGAACCCGGAATCATGAAATTAAATCATCACATTTATCCCGATCATAATTCATTTGAAGCAGTGGTTACAGATCCACTGAAAACCCTTCCGGCATTTCAAGGACAATAACGCTTCAGGTGCTCCGCGTTCCACGGGTGCGCGAGGACGTCTCCTTGCAGATCGGCCAATACGTACGTCCCAGGTCGGAGTATGCCCTTGACCTCAAATGGGCCCTCCCAGGCCGGATCAAGGGCACCCACATGTGTTTGGACCCTCCTTAAGACCAGATGTCCGACCTGAAAGGCCCGAGGTCGAACGCGGGCATTGTAATGTGTGGCCATTCTGCCCTGATATTCCGCCAGGCGTAGCTGGGCCATTGCTCTTCTTTCTTCCAACAAGTCGAGGTTGAGGAGCAACTCTTCCTCATTTGCCGTAGGCTAGTAATGCTCTACTCTGTCAGATGGCATGCCGATCTCAATCAGGACTACAGCTTCGGAGCCGAAGGCCAGGGAGAACGGGGTCTCACCCGTCGATTCTCTTTGGGTGGTCCGATACGACCATAGAACCTCTGGCAGCTCCTCGGCTCACCTGCCTTTCTTGGAGTCCAGTCTAAGTTTGATGCCTCGCTTGATGATCTTGTTGACTGCCTCCACCTGCCCCTTTGCTTGCGGATGTGCGGGGGACGAGCTAAGGTGACTTATGCCAAGCTTGCTACAAAAGTCTTTGAACTTGGCGTTGTCAAACTGCTTCCCATTGTCTGTCACAATGGCCTGCGGTATACCAAAGCGACATATAATATTCGTCCATACGAAGGACATGACTCTGGATTCCGTTATGTGGGAGAGCGCCTCGGCCTCGGCCCACTTGGTGAAGTAATCCACAGCAACCACAGCGAACTTGGTCTGGCCCTTGCCCAAAGGGAAAGGGCCAACGATATCTACCCCCCACTGCGCGAATGGCCACGGGGCCGAGATGGAGGTGAGCAGCTCGGGAGGTTGGTGGATTATGGTTCCGTAGCGTTGGCAATTGTCGCAAGTTCTAACGAACTTCTTGGCGTTCTGGCTGAGGGTCGGCCAATAGTATCCTTGTCGGATCACTTTGGCTGACAGCGACCGGACGCCTGAGTGATTGCCGCACACTCCTCAGGGGTTAGGCATCTCAATAGGGGCAGGGAAAAGCCGCGTCGGTACAATGCTCCACGTCGGACCACGAACCGAGCTGCTCGTCTTGCCAACTTTCTGCGCTCCTTAGGGTCTTGTGGTGAGTTGCGCCTAATGAAGTCCGCAATCGGGTCCATCCATGAGGATTCTGGAGCGCCGATCTTCATCAGATCTGGCTCTGAGATCGAGGGATTATCTAAGATCTCGACGGGGACCGACCTGGCCAGGTCGGTCTCGTACGCCGATGCTAACTTTGCCAAGGCTTCTGCATTAGAATTTTCTGCTCGCGGAACCCGGCTTACTTCGTAAGTTCGAAACTGGGCGAGGTACGATCTGACCTTGCCCAAATACTTCTCCATTCGGGAGTCTTTGGCTTGGTACTCTTCCTTGATCTGGCTCACAACCAGCTGGGAGTCACTGAAGACCTTAACACAAGAGGCCCCCAATGCTCTAGCAATTTACAGGTCGGCAATAAATGCTTCATACTCAGCCTCGTTGTTAGAAGTCCGGAAGCCGAACCGCAAGGCATACTCAAATCGCTTGCCTCCTGGTCCGAGCAAGAGGACCCCGGCTCCGCACCCCTTCTCACTAGAGGATCCGTCGACATATACTGTCCACGGTAGGTCGGACTCGCTCAGCTCGGAAGGTAGTGTGAGCTCGGCTATGAAATCTGCCGCTGCTTGTCCTTTCAACACAGTTCTGGGCTCGAACTGGATGTCGTACTCACTTAGCTCCATTGCCCACTTCATTAGGCGCCCAGAAGCTTCTGGCTTATGGAAGATGCTTTTCAAGGGCAAGTTAGTGAGCACCACCACCGTATGACCTTGGAAGTATGGTCTAAGCCGTCGGGCCGAGGTGACTAAAGCGAGAGCCAACTTCTCCATCTGAGGGTATCTAGTCTCGGCTTCGGTCATAGCCTTGCTTGTGTAGTAGACCGGGTTTTGCCGCGCTTCCTCTTGCCTGATTAGGGCCGAGCTGACGGCACTGTCAGACACTGCTAAGTACAATTGGAGCTTGTCCCCCGGCATGGGCTTGACGAGCAAAGGTGCCGAACAGAAGTAGCTCTTCAATTGCTGAAATGTTTGTTCGCACTCCGCTGTCCATTCAAACGACCCTTTCTTTCGTAGGATTTTGAAGAAATGAAGGCACTTATCTGTCGATTTTGAAACAAACCGATTCAGGGCCGCAATCCTGCCATTGAGGCACTGAAGCTGCTTCAGCGTCTTAGGTGCCTCCATCTCGATCACGGCTTTAATCTTTTCGGGGTTGGCCTCGATTCCCCGGTTGTTCACCATGAAGCCAAGGAATTTTCCCGAAGAGACTCCAAAGGCACATTTAGCGGGGTTGAGCTTCATTTGATATGCCCTCAGAACCTCGAAGGCTTCGGTCAGATCGGAGAGATGCGACTTAGACTGCTTGCTCTTGACAAGCATGTCGTCCATATACACTCTCATATTCCGGCCGATCTGCTTGGCGAACATTTTGTTCACCATTCTCTGGTAGGTCGCTCCTGCGTTCTTTAACCCGAAGGGCATGACCTTGTAGCAGTACAGACCTTGGTCTGTTATGAAAGCGGTATGACCTTGGTCTGGGACATGCATCCTGATTTGGTTGTACCCAGAGTAGGCGTCCATGAAGGTGAGCAGTTCGTGCCCGGCTGTGGCGTCCACGAGCTGATCAATCCTCGGAAGTGGGAAGCAATCGTTCGGGCATGCCTTATTTAAGTTCGTAAAATCTACGCACATTCTCTACTTGCCGTTAGATTTTTTAACTAATACAACATTGGAGAGCCACTCGGGATACGAAATTTCTCTTATGTATTCAGCTTTCAAAAGTTTGCTAACTTCCTCAACAATTACATCACTCATCTCATTGTTTATAGGTCTTCTCTTTTGTTTCACAGGTCGGAATGATGGATTTATGCTGAGACGATGCGTCATAATTCGCGGGTCAATGCCAGGCATGTCCTCATGGGACAACACAAAGACGTCCGAGTTGGATCTGAGGAAGTGGTTTAGCTCCTCTCTGTCGGTGGCCCCCAGCTTGGTTCCTATGCTTACCTGCTTCTCGGGACTGAGCAGAGGAACAAGCTCGAGCTCCTCAGTGGGTACGGCAAACTCCTTCCTCGGCAGGTCGGCCTCGAACTCGAGCTTCCCATCACTACCGGCGGGAGTGTCGAGGGCGCAGACCGATGAGCCTTTGAGTGCGGAGGCGTAACACTCCCTTGAAGCGGTCTGTTCTCCTCGGACCGTGCCCACTCCATTGGGGGTGGGATACTTCAAAACTTGATGAAGTGTTGAGGGAATGGCCCGAAATGAGTGGATGACGGGTCTCCCAAAGATGGCGTAATAGGCCGATCTACCGTCAATTACCACGAACTCGACCATTTGAGTGACCCGAGTTTGGTCCTGCCCCAGCGTGACCGGCAAGTCGATGCAACCCTCTGGGATGACCGATTCTCCAGAGAACCCAACCAGCGGTGTCGGGCTTTTCTTCAATTGCGACCTCGTCCATCCCAGGGCGAAGTAGGTCGATAAGGACAGGATGTTAGCGGATGCGCCCCCGTCTACCAGCACTCTCCTGACCACCACATGATCAATCAAGGGAGCGATCACAAGTGCATCATTGTGGGGCAGGTGGACCTCCTCCAAGTCTGCACCGTCGAAGGTGATTGGGCAAGTCGGCCCCTGCTCCCTGATGAGGCACACCTCGCGCCTGGCTGCACGAGCTAACTCCTTTCTTTTATGTCCGGACTGACCATCGCTTGGCCCTCCGAACATGGTATTGATGACTGCAGGTCGGTCAGTGCGCCGGGGCGGCGTCCTTGAACGCTTTCGCTCTTCCTTTTTCTCTGCTGAGCTGGTCCTGGGCTTTCCCACAAATTTCTTGAAGTAGCCATCTTGAATCAGATCCTCAATTCGGCGCTTCAACTCCCAGCAGTCCGACGTGTTGTGGCTGTGCTCCCGATGGAAGCGGCAATACTTGTCCTTGCTGCACCTCTCCGGGGCTCCCCGAAGCTTCTCAGGACGCTTGAGTAGTTTTTCCATTCCAGACTCCTCGATGTTCGTTAGGATCTCGGAAATTGGAATCGTGGTCGGGGTGAAGCGCTCGTAAGGTCGGCTCCTGGTAGGTCCGCTCTCCGCCCTTCGATACTCAGCTCGGCCGCTGGAAAAGGATCCCTTGTCCTTGGACCTGGGATCTGCCCTTTCTACATCTTTTCCACTTCTGCCCCGGCCGATCTTTCGTTCCGGTCGGCCGGTTTTGGTTCGGAGGAGCTCCTGTCCATCGATGACTTTCTTCGCCTTCTGAAGCACCTCGACGAAGGTGGCTGGGGCCTCCTCTCCAAGTTTCACCGTGAGGGCTTCGTCGGCTAGACCGGTGAGGAAATAGCACATGGCCGAGTCATCAGAGCAGTGTGCGACCTTCAATTGCTCCTCCTGGAATCTGGTGACATATTCCCGCAGCGTCTCACCCTCCTTCTGTCTGATGGTGGCGAGATGGGTCGCTGTCTTTTTGTCATAGTGCCGAGAAGAGAACTGGGCGAGGAACTCCCTTCTCAGTTGAGAGTAGGTCGAGATCGACCTGGCTGGCAGTCTCCGATACCACAACCACGCGCTGCCAGTAAGGGCGATCTGAAAGGCGCGGCATTTGATTGCGTCTGATGCCGCTTGGAAGTCCATGAGGCCTTCAAAGACCTCAACATAGTCCTTGGGGTCCTTCGTCCCATCATAAGGCTTCACGGTAGGAGCTTTGAACTTCGGAGGGATTGGTGCTTCCAAAACGTCCGAGGTGAAGGGCGATTCTCCCAAGTCGCCATCGTTCAGTGAATCTTCTCTCTGCTCACATTTGGCCTTTAAGGCCTCCACCTGAGCATCGAGCTTGCCCCTCAGCTGGTCGAACTCTTCCCTTGTGATCATCCCTGCGGGATTGTGAGAGGATTATGCCTACTGGTTGGAGCTCCTGTGTGAGCGGGATGGTGACTGCCCTTTTCGGAGAGACGAGCCTCTCTTTATGTTGAGATGCTCGCGGAGGTCTCCCCTCTGGCGAGTGTACCCCTCGCTCTCGTTGTCTTCGGGACGTTCCTCCTCGACTGGGCCGAGGTGGGAACCCCTTTGCTCGCGTACGTCCACGCGCGTCACTCGATTTTCAGATCGGGACCCTGCGCCTGCAGCTAGTATCATTTCGTTATACATTTCCTCCATGGATCGCATTTGTGTGCGCATTGCCTCCATCTCTTTCTGGAGTGCATCAAAGTTCTCACTTGTTGGAGTCGGGGCTGGACCCCGGGCGCCCCACTTAGAGGTCCCACCTCGGCCACGGGTGGCCTTGGACGTTCTCGGGTGCGCAGGCGGTAGGGTAGGCGCGGTGATCCGTGCCGACCTGCGGAGGGGTTCTGTTGCTAGGCCGTCGTGACCTTGGCCCTCTACCGCTGCTGCTCCGACCTCCCTCTGGTGGGCATCGCTGGCAGCTAAGGTCCTTCGATCCGCCGTATTGGTCGAGTTTGCGGGTTGAACCATTTTCGCTCGCGTAATGGTTTAAAAAGATTGGGATGACTTAGATTGTTAGTTTCCCACAGACGGCGCCAAATGTTTATGCAAGGATATGCACAACAGTGTAATTCAGATTGCAGCTCGAACTCGGCCTCCGGACCGATCTGAACACTTGGGCGGACCTGCACAAAAAGGTGAGCACTCCGACGATCAAGTCAGTATAGGTTGGATTCCCAGTTTAGTTCGAGGCTAGAAATCATCGTACCTGATCGTGGAGTGAAGTCCTCTACTTATGGGTGGTAGTCCCGCTAATCTCGCAACGGTTACACTCGGTAATCTCGGGATCGTCGGTTACGCCCGGTAATCTCGGGACCGACGATTATGCCCGATAATCACGCCGCTTACAGTAATTCGCATCGGCCCCCACCGAGCTTCCCGGTAGGTCGGACCTCGGCCAGGTTCACCTCGACCCTCACACTTAACATCTATCAACGCTAGTAGTGGTGATCTCGGCCGTCCGAGCTGGGCATGACTCATGAGTCATCTTGGAGCACCAATAGGGGTCATCCACGTGTCCATGGTATTCTCTTCCCCAAACAGACAGATATACTTCTAACATGTATGTGATATATGTTTGATATACATATGATATATAACTGATTTACGTCTGATATAACTATGATACCTACTACTATAGCTGGTATATAACTGATTGACTTCTGCTATACTATTGATTTACTTCTGATATACTAATGATTGACAGATATACTCCTCATATATATGTGATATATATTTGATAGACATATGATATAGAACTGGTTTACTTCTGCTATAAATATGATATCTACTACTATAGCTGGTATATAACTAATTGAATTCTGCTATACTATTGATTTACTTATGATATACTAATGATTAACAGATATAATCCTGATATATATTTGATAGACATATGATATAGAACTGATTTACTTCTGCTATAAATATGATATCTACAAATTATTTCAAATATATTACCTCTAATATGTTTCTTAATATACTACTAATATATCAAATATTTTTTTTTTCAGATGAAAACAATGGTCCAAACAAGGAAAATGAAAACTAAAGTCATTGCAGAAAAGGTTGATGTTGTGCGTCCCAAAAGACAGCATAAACCAACTCCAAAGGTGTTGTCTATGGAAAAACGAAAAGCTGCAAAAATATCATCTCCTAAGACGCGACAATCACCGAGAACGAAGATTGATCATGATTACCCAAGCTTTGACTTGAAAATTACTCAATGATGAAGAAAGAAAAACTTTAGGAACTTAAGCTTTTGGAACTTGCTTCTACTTTTCTAGACTTTTGGAACTCATAATTCTACTTTATAGACTTTTGAAAACGATATTGTTAGTCTACTTTGTGTTTATGAACATGACAATCTACTCATGTTTAGATTACAAGACAATATTTTAAAGGTTTTAAATGATATGCCAATTTTTTTGGGGCAATGTTCTTTTGATATGAATACCTTTAAGTTCATTTTGATGTTTAAACCTTTAACTTTTTGAGTTAATATTGATATTACGTCTCCTTGATACATCTTAGTTGGCTATTGCAATACTTAGTTATCGCTCCAAGTGGCTAAAACTTCAAATCAAACTTAATTGTACTACTGATATATATACGATATATTACTGATATATAGATTTACTACTGATATATTACTGATATACAGATTTACTATTGATATATTACTGATATACAGACCAATGTAATACTCTAAATTATGTCATCAACTTTAACTTACACAAGCAAAATCATATAAGCAAACTCCATTGGGTATACACATTGTGTTGTAACAAAGAAACTACTCCATTATATATTAAAATCATAAAAACAATGTTTTAGTATACATCTTTGATATACATCATTGTTCAATAGGTGCAAATTTACAAGTTCTACAATTGTGTCCAACACGTTGACAACGTTCATGTATATCAGTTATAGATATACCCAAAATATCAGTGTGATATACCTCACTGATTTAGGTGATAAACCTCACCTAAAATTCACGCAGGTTCTCCACAATCTTAATGGTGATCCTTCGCCCAAAACTAGACAACAATAACTAAAATAATGCTTAAATTTGAAAGAAGAAGAAGAAATAGAAGAAGAAACACTAAAATCAAGACCTCAGAAACAAACAAAATCGAAGAAAAAGAAGAAGAAGAAGAAGAAGAGAAAAACTAAATATAATTATGGGTAGATAATGGAATAGTAGGCTGAAACTTTATAATTTTCGGCAAGGTATGGGAAAAGGGGTGTAGAATAGTCCCTCAAGAAGTCCAAATTCTTCTCTTCGAAATCTGCCTTATTAAAACAGATAGAAGTTCCTCAAAGGCTGAAAGTTCTTCATGAACAAAATCGAAGAAAAAGAAGAAATAAAATCGAAAGAGCTAAAATCGAAACCTGATGAACGAACGAGTAAGCTAACATCAATACCTGATGAACGAACGAAGACGAACGAAGAAGCTAAAATCGATACTTGATGAACGAACGAAGACGCGCGAAGAAGAGACAGAACGAAGAAGACGATGATCCGAGAGAGAACGAAGATGCGCGTGAAATATGAAGAGGGCAATTTGGGAATACTCAAAAATTCAAAATCAGAATCCTACAAAAATTGCTATATTTGAAATTTTGATAGGTGGGTGCTGTATTGTTAAATACCTAAAACTTACTTGCCACCCAATGCAATTGTAATGACCCCAATTTTTATGTCATTAATAATATAATATTGAGATAATTACTCATAAAACATAATTTCAATAAAATAGAATAAGATAAAAACTTGTATTTTGATCTAAAAATGATGAAAGCTTAATAAGACTTAACTTATAAATCTTTAGCAACGGAAATCACAAAGTTATTATCCTTAAATAAAACAAGTAAACATGTGGTATAGTCATAATTAAAAGTATAGATTATAAATGAAATTCAACTGTGTCTCATATCTCCTCCTCGTCAATGCCCAGGTCATCCTCGACGTTATTCCCGTCAACTATATAACTATCTGTAAAAAAATTTAAACAACATGGAATGAGTATAAAAAAATACCGAGTAAGTAGTTCCCATCATAAGGAACCTTTCATGCTCAAACACACACATCATGCTTATATGAATGCATACCTCAACCTAACATATAAACCAACGAACAACTTAACTTAAGATACTTGTGCTTACTAGCATAAACTTACATATCTAAATCCTTAACTTGGCGCCATGCTATACATAAATACCTCATACCATAACCGTCAATTCCGCATGTAATATTTATAGGGTAATTACCCCCCACAAATACCATTAACATGATCTAATTTGTTTCCTAGGGCCCAGCCTTTAGCAGAAACCATACATGTCATATCATACATCTAGCTGCATAACATAACTACTTAATTTGGGTATTTCATGCATAACATTAATCTTACCTAAATCCATGACACACAAGACTACTAACTTCACTACGAATGCAATGCATCACACATTATGTCATGCTTTACCTAAACATGATTTACTATTAAACATACTTAAAATGACATGAGAAAGCCATAGAATCATAACATGCTTTGTAATACATAAAATTTAACCACAATCACCATTCAATAACAAAATATATTTAAGCAACATGAATAACATAATTCAATAACAAAACAATGCAACACATAACATAATTCACTTACAATTAAACAATAATACAACAAAACATACAAGGCGGTAACTTATGATAGAATCCACTTACTTGAACTTCACAAACTAAAAGAAATTCCTTAAAGCTTCCTAATAACAATTAACACAACTAAAATTAGGACTCAATTACCTAAACTAAGCTTCTTCCTCCAATAAGTTCTCATAACTAGATATGTTCACTATTCTACTAGTAGAAATCCCTTAATAATTAACCTAGTCCATAATAATCATAATATATATATAAATTTGTGAAAAGTAATTTTAAATCTTCATATTAGCCTCTGATTTATATACTATAATATCGATAAAAATGATTTACTGATTTCGCAAATTTACAAAAAAACTAGAGAAAACACATAGCACTAGTTATCATAATTTTAAACCGTAGGTAAAACTAATCATAAAAATCAATTTTAATGCATTCAAATACATTTTAGGTTAGTTTAAAGGTGCTGGTCATGGTCTCAAAAATTCTTAATTAACAATCCAAAATTTGATACTAAACAAGCTAAAACTATGAAAATAACATAAACCGTTAAAAACCGTTATGAAGCAATTTTATAAACATTTTTAGGACCTTTTAAATTCAGATTTTCAGATCTCAAATCAACAAAAATAAGGCCTAAACAGTACCTATTTTATGAACCCTTAAAATATTTTACACAAGGAAGAATGATGCTTACCATTGGTGCGTTTTCCTCTCTACTGTAAAGAATAAAAAGAGAAAATTTCCAGCAACTAAAAGAGCTTGAAATGATGATGAAAACCTTAGAAAATGGATATGAATATGCTTAGGTTGTATAAAAATTATTAGGAAAAATCTACTTACAAAACTAGACTAAAAGAAACCGTACTCACCGAGAAGACAAAACCGCAATGAACGATCCTTGAAGGAACTTGGAAAAGCAACCACAACTCCTCTAAGGTGTGATTTAAAACATAGGATAGATTATTGAGAGAAAATTTTCAGATTTGTTTAGAAATTTTCTTTGAGGAAAATGAATGAAACAAACATAGGTAACTTAAGGAGAATGACTTGAAAGATGAAACAAACTTCTTCTGTCTCCTCATGCATGACCAATTACTTAATGGGATTGTTAGTGTTTTTTGGTCTTCCTAACTAACTTAATTACTACATGCGTCTCTTGGGTGGAAGGTGGGTTATAAAACTTTCTATATCCCCCCAATTAAGTTAATTTAATTAAGGTAGAAAAATAAAGAGTAAAATAAAGGTAATATGAGGTTTTACTTGGTTAATTACCTTAAAATAAAACTTTGGATAAAATGTATGAAACTTTATAAATACTGAAATAATGCTACCATTACAATTACCATATTTCACAACATTTATCTAATTACTAAAGTAGTATTATTAATTTTGTTACTTAAACACAATTATACTCCCGCTAATCTTATTAATATCTTATGCATATTTATTTTTGTTTAACATACATAATTAATTAAACATTGATAAGATGAATCGCTAAAGTTTGTTGTAAATTTCTTTTTAATGAGTAAATAAAATTAACTTGAGCTTAATTAGTTAGCGTATTAGAAGCCGACAATTGGTAACCGGGATTGATTAAAGTTTATTGGCATAAAGCTAATAAGATTTGACTAGCTTACCTAAAAAAAACAATAATAATATAAAGTCATGAAAATAGCCTTATAGGTAATGCGGGGCATTACAACAATTACCCTTTTTTTTAATAAGGAATCTTCTCAAAAGAAGTTTTGAGTAATTTTTTTAAAAGAAAATAAAGTTTTGATAAATAAAATTTCTTTTAAAACAAAAAGATTTTATTTGGTAAATTAACGAAGGTTTTAAAAAACAAAAAGATTTTATTTGAAGTTTTGAGCATTTTTTTAATTCAAAATAAATAAAATATTGGATTTTTAAATAAAATCTATTGTTTTAAAATAAAGTTTTCCTAAATGATTAAAAAGAGTAAAAGATTTTGGGATTTTAAAAAATTTTGTTTTCCGAAATCAATAAAAAAGAGTAAAAAATGTTGGGAATAAATTTTGTTTTAAAACTAAATGAGTTTACAGAGGTTGAGTTTAAAAAAAAAAAGGGGGAATTTCTTTATTTAAAGAGAGTTTAAAAGTAAAGTTATTATTATTATTATTTTTAAGTACATGGAAAGTGTTAAAAAATAAATTTCTTGAAATATTTTAGAAAATAGATTAAAAAATTTGTTTTAAAATAAATTATGTTTTCATCCGAGGATGTTGGGGTAATGGTAAGATGATTTGAGACTAATTTCTGAGTGCATCCCAAAATAATTTTTTTACTTATCATTTTTAATTAATTATTATTTCAATAACTCCGATGATGGATATTGGAATTCTCCAATACTCTCGAGATGATTAATTTTTCTAATGGTCTTTGCACCACTCATAATTGTTAATTCATATTTTATTATAAAATGTGAATTAATAAAGTTGGGACATTTACAATAAAACACAAAAATATTTCATTTGATCAAAAACATAATAGGATAATTTCTGGCAAAATTTGGTACCGTTTTTTGAATGAGTGTCGTAGGGTGCTAACACATTCCCTATGCTCAGTCAACTCCATAACCAAAAATCTGTTTTTTGCAGACCATTTTTTCTTAGGTAACATCACACCTCATGGATTGTTGGTAGCGACTCCAAACTCTTATCTCGAAAGAGACCCTTCAGGGAATGATGTCGGCCGCTCTGCGTCGCGATGATGTTGCAACAAAGATAATACTAATACATATTTGAATACTATACCTCTTAATTGGTGGCGACTCTCGGTGAGTAGCGGATGTCGTATTTGCTTAGCTCGACTGCCCACTTCATTATTCTTCCCAAGGTCTCCGATTTTTAGAGTACTTGTCGGAGAGGGTCGTTAGTTAAGACTGTGATCCGATGCGCCTAGAAGTAAGGGTGCAGCATCCAAGCATATACGATGAGCCATCTTCTCGACTTGCAAGTAACGGGTTTCAGCGCCCACCATCGCCTTCCTCGTATAATAGACTAGGGACTTTTTACCTCCCTCCTCTTTGATCAAGGATGAGTCTTGCATGTCCACAACCGATGTGAATGAAAGTGTACACTATTATAGCAGATTGTAGTATAAAAAAGGTCGAAATCCGCAGGGACTAAGGATATTACTCTAAGCATGCACTTAAGAATATCCAAAAATGCAGATAAAGATAATCAATGGTTGTTAACTAAAACTAAGTAAAATATTACAAAACACACAAAGAAATTCCAAGAAATAAATACTATGATAACAGATGCTGGGGCAAAAAACTGGTTTAGCAAAAAGAACAGAATGGTGAAACAGACAATGATATGAGTACAAGGAATCACTATATACTTTCACTCACTCATAGAAGATGCTCTAGCATAAAATTGATGTTGATGCTTAATCCGACGTGATTCCCTTTCGATACACCAAAAAAATGAATATCTACAACTTCCGTTGCTAAATACCCAAGCATAAAGAATAGTTTATAAGCATGGTTAGGCAGACCTTATCCCTAAGCATCCACAAATTTACAAGAAAATAAGTAATTGACCAAAAAGAGAGCCAAACACGCTACCTATATACCCTTCCGACTCATACAAGAGCGAACAAACTAATAAATGTGGCCAGCATAGTTTAGTAAGATGAAAGTATTATATCAACTCTATTGAACAGCAACAAAACTATGCTAGAAAGCCTCTATTCATAAGCCACAACAAAGGATCCCCTGAAAATGAGGTTTAGTTCATGGGAAATGGAGAAAATACAATGGGTAACTAGAGAAACAACCCATTTGGTGAAAAAGCTTTGAGAAATCCTCTAAAACCTCCAGCTTAGTGAAAAACCGAAGTTTCAGCATCCTCCTGTCGGCTTCTTCTCAAAATGGGGGCAGCTTTTCTTGTTTTCTGCACGTTTTGGGAATAATTTCTCTTATTGGGATCTTTTCCCCCTTGTGGATTGATGATGAGACAACCTCATCTCATTGCTTGTATAGCTCTCCAACATTTTTCATGCTTAGGCTTGGTTGTGCTTTGTCAACAGCTTTTTAGGCTCAGAGTTTATCTCATGCTCTAGCTCTCAACATTCAATCCTGCATAAAAGAGTGGATAACATAAAGAATTCGACACTAACTTAAGACAAAGCATTCTTTGCATGGAATTTCAACTCATAATTCATTCTCTATATTATTCAAGATTTTCTCGAGTTAAAATAGACAGAGATTAACAATAAATTGCACAAAACTTCCCCAATGATGACTGGAATAACTCTCTTTTGGAGAGTTACCACACCTCAAAGCTTGAATCCTTGATTGTCCTCAAGCAGAACTACACTTTACACCCCACAAGAAAGTAGACTGCGATGCATAACATGTTGAACTTAGCTTTACTTACTCGATTCACCCACAATGCAAACACATTTGAGAGCTCATTCATTCTACCTCCACCTTAGACAACGAAAGAGAGTAGCTAATATTTTGCTCTAACTCTATAAAATGCTATTTTCCTAGGCTCTAGCATGTTTCTACTTTTACTTTCACAAACCCGACCCACCTAGAGACTCCTTTCTCAAACTCCCTTTCGCTTGTCTTGAACCACTAACTCTTTTATTACTAGGTTAAGGTCTCAACTATGGGCTACTAGCCCTTCCTAATCCTGCAAACTCTAATGATAACTGGGTCTTGTTTTTTGGCAGAATTATAGGATTAGAAAAATTCATGGTTGTACAAAATTGAGCTAAAAAAGGTTAAAATCAAAGCGAATGCACACACCACCAAACTTAAAAGCTTGCATTGTCCTCAATGCAAGTAAAAACAAATCATGAAAATGCTGCAACATAACCCCAAACTAGCAGTGAGGAAAATATGAGTAGGTGAGAATATTTTCGCTAAGATGATATGGACTGTGGGTGGGGAAAGAAACTGGCATCTAATAGGGTAGTAGGTCCAATCAAGTAATACAAAAGTAGGGTCTGGACCTTGATAGGTGAGTTATTAAAAATTGTGCTTGTTGCTTATGAAGGTTACTAACAGGGAGATGTTAGAGCTTTAGTATTAAAACCTAAGCTAGGAAAAGAGCAAGTGCTACCCACAACTGAAGCTTCAATATCGACAAAACTTCAGAACCACAAATGTTCATAACATTGACACTACTAGATAAAACAGAGCATGCACAAGATGCCAGATGTACAACATTGACAGAAACATTTGTTTTCATTTCATTCTTCTCGAGGGGGGAGGGGGTAGCTAACCATGAAAACTAACAGGGTAAAAATGAGATCGACAGAGAATTAGAAGCAGGAAACAAAATTAAAAGAATAGAATTTTAAGTAGCACCAAGTGGAAATTAACTCACATTTTCAAACATATTTTTATTCAAATTCTTCAATCAAGTGGAGTCTATCACTTTCGGAGATGATGCTCCAGCGTCATGGCTACTTCAGCATACTTCCTATTGTTTTCCATAGAATTTATGTTCCACCTTATGCTTTTAATTCTTTATGGAAACAAAAGATGTAGAAATTACAACTAAACTAAATTGGAATCTAGGTGCTTCCTTCTTTAATGGTTCTTCTGAGGCTATCATCAGCATCAGAAGAACCCTCTTGGCTTGAACTGCTCCATATATATTGTTGTGGTAACACTTTAAATTCGAATATAGGCGCTTCCTCCTTTAATGGTTCCATTGGGCTGAAATGTTCCCTTTTCGACTTTTGTGATTCAAACATCCTTTCAAATTGATTTCTCTTCTATTCTTCTACCCCTAAACTTGATGCTTATTTTGGTTCAATTTCCTCCTTGTTATTCTCATGCTGTAGCTTATTTGCAGTTTCTTGAATTTGATTGTAGATTTCAATTACTACATTGTCTTGGGTACTCTCATTCTCTTGAAGGGTGAGATTTGGTGGAGGAAATGTGTTACCACTCATTAATGTTTGAGTTTTGAATTGTTATTTCTCCTCCCATTTGAGTGTCTCAATAATGCCCGAAAGAGTTTCATGAGATCGCTTTGTTAGTTCTACTACAATTTGTCCCATCCGAATTTTCAAATTTCTTAAAGAGACCGCTTTACTCTGAATCATAGCTAGATTTGAATGGGTGCCGCTTGATTTTGAATGGTAGCCTCATTCTTAGCCATGTAAGCTTTAATTGGGCTTTCCAAAGAATTTGATGAACTTGCAGTTTTGCATGGTAGGTTAATGTTGCTCAACTCCGAAAATTTCTTGGGAAAAGTTTTCTTGTTGGAATGCTAGAGCATTATATTGTCCTGACTGACCCTGTCCATATTGGTTTCCTCTCTATCCAAAATTTGAGTGTTGGCCCGACAATGGGTTGTACGTGTTGGAGTAGGAATTATTTTGATTTGCTGAATTCTATGGGCAGAGATCATGTTGGAAAATTAACGATCTTGTATAATTTCCCCTTACACATAAAATATCCAAACACAAACACAATATGCAAATAGGAAAGAAATTTGTAAAGTACAAGATAAATGACACAGCAGATCATACTGGTTTACCACTAAAGGCTATGTCTAGTCTTCCACACAGATGTAGGTAATTCACTAATATGTTGGGTTTTATGTCAAAAAACTCATAGTTTGTAAATATCAAATATACTTTTATCATTTAATAAAGTTGTTATTGAAGGTTATAATCAATAAGTAGTTTTGATCCAATAAAATGTTACTAGATCTAAATCCAATAAACTAAGGATCATAGACTGTTACATAAGACTCAAACTTTATGTAGAGACATAAATATGGATCAAGTTTGAGTTAACAGTCTAAATGGTCTATAGAGTATAGGAATAAGGTTAGACGCCTTATTCTGGGGACACTATGGATGCGGCCCACTTTGTAGCTAGTATAAATAATGTGATCCTAATTCATTCATGTGAAGACATGTGAGTGGGGCGTCCTGTGCAAAGAGTTTGCATAAGACCAGACCATGAGATAGTCACTTTTACTTTATAACACCGTTTACTGTCTGAAATTGAGTATCTCGACTTTGATGGCCTAAGTAACTCGATCTTAATCCTGAGCTAACAATGAACTTCTGTTTACTCGATTATCCTTAGATCTGCATGGTTGAGAGCAGCTTAACAGCGCTGGCTCAATCAACCTCCCATATCAGGGGTAAGATCAGGTAGATAGCTAGGGACATAGAGTGCAAGAAGGAATTCACTTCTACCAAATTTTGGGATAGTATAGAGGTTGTTCTCTTAATGGCTGAATCAAGTCTTGAACATATGGTGCCACCCTCATCAATATGGCGACTATGCGACTTCATCAACTTATTCATCCATCTAACAACTGGATATTATCCCGACAGTCTACTGAACACCTCATTAAGCTGTTCCCATTTCTCTTTCTTCTACTTCCGAGCTGTTGTACTTTAATTGATGGCAGATTTACCTTATTTGTCCTGACTATCATTGTTGCTAATTCTTTCAAGTCTCGTCCTGAACTATCTGTAGCCCTGTGCATCCTCTCTCTCTTAGATCCTTTGGCAACCTCAGAATCAGACATATAAACAGAAGATCTCTTGTGGCCTGTCGCCCTCACTTTGGATTCCTCTTCGGCTTCCAGCAACTGCAAACAAACTCACTACTGTAGACATCATCGTTTAGCTTCATTGTGGAAAACAAATTAAATATGAAGCTAAGAATATACCTGACGCCTCGTAGCACCATCTTGGTCCCTTCACTTGTCTTGAATCAAACATCTCCAATTCCTCTGACTTTGCCGATATTCTCATTCCCCATTCTTACTGAGGTATAATCACCTGCACTAAAAGATGAGAACCAACGTCTCTCTGAAATAACATGCGCTGATGCTGTAGTGTCCACTATCCACTAGTCTACATATGTGTTCCTCTCAACATAAGCCAAAAACTCTACAACCCGTTCTTCTCCTGTTGTTACAACATCTGCAGTATGGTTCCCCATCTCAAGATCTTTTTTGAACTTCCTCGCATAACATATCCCTTTTTTGTGACATTAATAACACTCTACTTCTCCACTAGAATTCCCACTACCCCTATTATATATATGCTACTGCTTCCCTAAGTAGTTCATATGCCCTTCCCCTTGTTTTGAGCTACCAAAGTTGATTCAACCCCGTTTTCTACCCATGAAGTAGACACATACATTTTTCCTAATTTTCTTTGGGCTTCCTCAAATAAGGCGGCATCACAAATAGCTGAAAATTTCAAACTATTGTCTCCCAAAAAATTCAACATCGTGGTCTTCATCTCCCAACTGTCAGGCAAAGATGTCAGTGTTGGGTGTTGTACCCTAAACTCGTAGTTTGTAATTATGTAAAAACAAATTTATATTCAATAAAGTTATGATTTCATATTCAATTAATTTGTTGTTGAATTTATAACATTGCATTGTTTAAATCAAATAAACTAAACATACAAGGTTATTATCATGTAACTGGGACAATATATATACTGGGTATATATTTGATATACCCTCAATATACATGCAGATAATGTCCTGAGAATAACCTAAAGGGTCTATAGTATATGGATAAGGCTGGGTACCTTACTCTGACAACACTATGGATACGACCTGCTTTATAAATGTCACAGATGACCCAATCCAGGTCGTTCGTGTGGAGACATACGAGTGGGGGTATCCTATTACAATGAGTTTATATAAGACTGGACCGTGAAATAGTCAATCTTTAGATGTAACGCCCTTGACTAACAGATTGCTATTTCATATAGGATGACTAGACAACCCATTCTCAATCCTTAGCGTGTTATGAACTCCTACCCGTGAGGGCTCGTCCATTGATCTATATGGGTGACAGTGGCCTGAGTCATGGACTCAACTTTCCTATCATTTTGGAGACGAGACCGAGTGGGGAGCTGGGAACATAACTTCACAAGATGGAATTCACTCATCCCCAAAGTTAGGGGAGTAGATGAGTGTTCTCTTAAATGTTGACTCCGGCACTTGAACAAGGGGCCCAACCCTCTGACTGGCCCGAGAGGAATATTCGTTTATTGGTCGGACGATAATCGGGTTGTTCATTAGAGGAGTAATAGTATTTAAGGAGCAATATGTAACTTAAAGATAAAATGGTAATTTGACCCAGCTTGAGTTACGAGCACTCGTGAAGGATTGACTTGCCATTAATGGGCGTACATCTGTGGACACGAAAAACATTATGGCGGGAGAAGAGTGCAGTTGCAGGTCTTTAGTGGAGTGACACGTAGTTAACGAATGTTGATTAACTCGGTTAATGAGTTTGACTGATTCATCTCGTATCGTTGGAGCTTCTGATTTGTAGGTCAATTAGGTCCCTTTGCTAGCTTGCAACGGGTAAAACGATGATCAAGAACTATGAAATAATTTGAAATGTTCAAAATATAAAAGAGAATGTATATAATGTACATTGATACATTATATATAAATATATATTAATTTTAGATAAAGATTCAAAATTAATACTATATATTATGAGAGAAATGTTTCAACAGGATTCAAATAATTAATATGAATTGGATTCATATGAAAATTATAGGTTATGTTTGGGGAAGAGAATACCCTGGACACGTGGGGGACCCCTATTGGTGCTCCAAGATGACTCATGAGTCATGCCCAGCTCGGACGGTCGAGATCACCACTACTAGCGTTGATAGATGCTAAGTGTGAGGGCCGAGGTAAACCTGGCCGAGGTCCGACCTACCGGGAAGCTCGATGGGGGCCGATGCGAATTACTGTCAGCGGCGTGATTATCGGGCATAATCGTCGGTCCCGAGATTACCGGGCGTAACCGACGATCCCGAGATTACCGAGTGTAACCGTTGCGAGATTAGCGGGACTACCACCCATAAGTAGAGGACTTCACTCCACGATCAGGTACGATGATTTCTAGCCTCGAACTAAACTGGGAATCCAACCTATACTGACTTGATCGTCGGAGTGCTCACCTTTTTGTGCAGGTCCGCCCAAGTGTTCAGATCGGTCCGGAGGCCGAGTTCGAGCTGCAATCTGAATTACACTGTTGTGCATATCCTTGCATAAACATTTGGCGCCGTCTGTGGGGAACTAACAATCTAAGTCATCCCAATCTTTTTAAACCATTACG
Organism: Momordica charantia; assembly: GCF_013281855.1. Taxonomy (NCBI): domain Eukaryota; kingdom Viridiplantae; phylum Streptophyta; class Magnoliopsida; order Cucurbitales; family Cucurbitaceae; genus Momordica; species Momordica charantia. The sequence goes on from NW_028275160.1 coordinate 15,072,964, forward strand.
CGAGCGAAAATGGTTCAACCCGCAAACTCGACCAATACGGCGGATCGAAGGACCTTAGCTGCCAGCGATGCCCACCAGAGGGAGGTCGGAGCAGCAGCGGTAGAGGGCCAAGGTCACGACGGCCTAGCAACAGAACCCCTCCGCAGGTCGGCACGGATCACCGGGCCTACCCTACCGCCTACGCACCCGAGGACGTCCAAGGCCACCCATGGCCGAGGTGGGACCTCTAAGTGGGGCGCCCGGGGTCCAGCCCTGGCTCCAACAAGTGAGAACTTTGATGCACTCCAGAAAGAGATGGAGGCAATGCGCACACAAATACGGTCCATGGAGGAAATGTATAACGAAATGATACTAGCTGCAGACGCAGGGTCCCGATCTGAAAATCGAGTGACGCGCGTGGACGTACGCGAGCAAAGGGGTCCCACCTCAGCCCAGCCGAGGAGGAACGTCCCGAAGACAACGAGAGCGAGGGGTACACTCGCCAGAGGGGAGACCTCTGCGAGCATCTCAACAGAAAGAGAGACTCGTCTCTTCGAAAAGGGAAGTCACCATCCCGCTCACACAGAAGCTCCAACCAGCAGGCAGAATCCTCTCACAATCCCGTAGGGATGATCACAAGGGAGGAGTTCGACCAGCTGAGGGGCACGCTCGATGCTCAGGTGGAGGCCTTAAAGGCCAAATGTGAGTAGAGAGAAGATTCACTGAACGATGGCGACTTGGGAGAATCGCCCTTCACCTCGGACGTTTTGGAAGCACCAATCCCTCCGAAGTTCAAAGCTCCTACCGTGAAGCCTTATGATGGGACGAAGGACCCCAAGGACTATGTTGAGGTCTTTGAAGGCCTCATGGACTTCCAAGCGGCATCAGACGCAATCAAATGCCGCGCCTTTCAGATCGCGCTTACTGGCAGCGCGCGGTTGTGGTATCGGAGACTGCCAGCCAGGTCGATCTCGACCTACTCTCAACTGAGAAGGGAGTTCCTCGCCCAGTTCTCTTCTCGGCACTATGACAAAAAGACAGCGACCCATCTCGCCACCATCAGACAGAAGGAGGGTGAGACGCTGCGGGAATATGTCACCAGATTCCAGGAGGAGCAGTTGAAGGTCGCACACTGCTCTGATGACTCGGCCATGTGCTATTTCCTCACCGGTCTAGCCGACGAAGCCCTCACTGTGAAACTTGGAGAGGAGGCCCCAGCCACCTTCGCCGAGGTGCTTCAGAAGGCGAAGAAAGTCATCGATGGACAGGAGCTCCTCCGAACCAAAACCGGCCGACCGGAACGAAAGATCGGCCGGGGCAGAAGTGGAAAAGATGTAGAAAGGGCAGATCCCAGGTCCAAGGACAAGGGATCCTTTTCCAGCGGCCGAGCTGAGTATCGAAGGGCGGAGAGCGGACCTACCAGGAGCCGACCTTACGAGCGCTTCACCCCGACCACGATTCCAATTTCCGAGATCCTAACGAACATCGAGGAGTCTGGAATGGAAAAACTACTCAAGCGTCCTGAAAAGCTTCGGGGAGCCCCGGAGAGGCGCAGCAAGGACAAGTATTGCCGCTTCCATCGGGAGCACAGCCACAACACGTCGGACTGCTGGGAGTTGAAGCGCCGAATTGAGGATCTGATTCAAGATGGCTACTTCAAGAAATTTGTGGGAAAGCCCAGGACCAGCTCAGCAGAGAAAAAGGAAGAGCGAAAGCGTTCAAGGACGCCGCCCCGGCGCACTGACCGACCTGCAGTCATCAATACCATGTTCGGAGGGCCAAGCGATGGTCAGTCCGGACATAAAAGAAAGGAGTTAGCTCGTGCAGCCAGGCGCGAGGTGTGCCTCATCAGGGAGCAGGGGCCGACTAGCCCAATCACCTTCGGCGGTGCAGACTTGGAGGAGGTCCACCTGCCCCACAATGATGCACTTGTGATCGCTCCCTTGATTGATCATGTGGTGGTCAGGAGAGTGCTGGTAGACGGGGGCGCATCCGCTAACATCCTGTCCTTATCGACCTACTTCGCCCTGGGATGGACGAGGTCGCAATTGAAGAAAAGCCCGACACCGCTGGTTGGGTTCTCTGGAGAATCGGTCATCCCAGATGGTTGCATCGACTTGCCGGTCACGCTGGGGCAGGACCAAACTCGGGTCACTCAAATGCCCGAGTTCGTGGTAATTGACGGTAGATCGGCCTATAACGCCATCTTTGGGAGACCCGTCATCCACTCATTTCGGGTCATTCCCTCAACACTTCATCAAGTTTTGAAGTATCCCACCCCCAATGGCGTGGGCACGATCCGAGGAGAACAGACCGCTTCAAGGGAGTGTTACGCCTCCGCACTCAAAGGCTCATCGGTCTGCGCCCTCGACACTCCCGCCGGTAGTGATGGGACGCTCGAGTTCGAGGCCGACCTGCCAAGGAAGGAGTTTGCCGCACCCACTGAGGAGCTCGAGCTTGTTCCTCTGCTCAGTCCCGAGAAGCAGGTAAGCATAGGAACCAAGCTGGGGGCCATCGACAGAGAGGAGCTAATCCACTTCCTCAGATCCAACTCGGACGTCTTTGCATGGTCTCATGAGGACATGCCTGGCATTGACCCGTGAATTATGACGCATCGCCTCAGCATAGATCCATCATTCCGACCTGTGAAAAAAAGAGAAGACCTATAAACAAGGAGAGGAGTGATGTAATTGTTGAGGAAGTTAGCAAACTTTTAAAAGCTGAATACATAAGAGAAATTTCGTATCCCGAGTGGCTCTCCAATGTTGTATTAGTTAAAAAATCTAACGGCAAGTGGAGAATGTGCGTAGATTTTACGAACTTAAATAAGGCATGCCCAAAAGATTGCTTCCCACTGCCGAGGATTGATCAGCTCGTGGACGCCACAGCCGGCCACGAACTGCTCACCTTCATGGACGCCTACTATGGGTACAACCAAATCAGGATGCATGTCCCAGACCAAGGTCATACCGCTTTCATAACAGACCAAGGTCTGTACTGCTACAAGGTCATGCCCTTCGGGTTAAAGAACGCAGGAGCGACCTACCAGAGAATGGTGAACAAAATGTTCGCCAAGCAGATCGGCGGGAATATGGAAGTGTATGTGGACGACATGCTTGTGAAGAGCAAGCAGTCTAAGTCGCATCTCTCCAATCTGACCGAAGCCTTCGAGGTTCTGAGGGCATATCAAATGAAGCTCAACCCCGCTAAATGTGCCTTCGGAGTCTCTTCGGGAAAATTCCTTGGTTTCATGGTGAACAACCGGGGAATCGAGGCCAACCCTGAAAAGATTAAAGCCGTGATCGAGATGGAGGCACCTAAGACGCTGAAGCAGCTTCAGTGCCTCAATGGCAGGATTGCGGCCCTGAACCGGTTTGTTTCAAGATTGACAGATAAGTGCCTTCCTTTCTTCAAAATCCTACGAAAGAAAGGGCCGTTTGAATGGACAACGGAGTGCGAACGAGCATTTCAGCAATTGAAGAGCTACTTCTGTTCGGCACCTTTGCTCGCCAAGCCCATGCCGGGGGACAAGCTCCAATTGTACTTAGCAGTGTCTGACAGTGCCGTCAGCTCGGCCCTAATGAGGCAAGAGGAAGCGCGACAAAACCCGATCTACTATACAAGCAAGGCTATGACCGCAGCCGAGACTAGATACCCTCAGATGGAGAAGTTGGCTCTCGCTTTAGTCACCTCGGCCCGACGGCTTAGACCATACTTCCAAGGCCATACGGTGGTGGTGCTCACTAACTTGCCCCTGAAAAGCATCTTCCATAAGCCAGAAGCTTCTTGACGCCTAATGAAGTGGGCAATGAAGCTAAGTGAGTACGACATCCAGTTCGAACCCATAACTGCATTGAAAGGACAAGCAGCGGTAGATTTCATTGTCGAGCTCACACCACCTTCCGAGCTGAGCGAGTCCGACCTACCGTGGAGAGTCTATGTCGACGGATCCTCCAGTGAGAAGGGGTGCGGAGCCGGGGTCCTCTTGCTCGGACCAGGAGGCGAGCGATTTGAGTATGCATTGCGGTTCGGCTTCCGGACTTCTAACAACGAGGCTGAGTATGAAGCATTTATTGCCGGCCTGCGAATCGCTAGAGCATTGGGGGCCTCTTGTGTTAAGGTCTTCAGTGACTCCCAGCTGGTTGTGAGCCAGATCAAGGAAGAGTACCAAGCCAAAGACTCCCGAATGGAGAAGTATTTGGGCAAGGTCAGATCGTACCTCGCCCAGTTTCGAACTTACGAAGTAAGCCGGGTTCCGCGAGCAGAAAATTCTAATGCGGACGCCTTGGCCAAGTTAGTATCGGCGTACGAGACCGACCTGGCCAGGTCGGTCCCCGTCGAGATCTTAGATAATCCCTCAATCTCAGAGCCAGATCTGATGGAGATCGGCGCTGCAGAATCCTCATGGATGGACCCAATTGCGGACTTCATTAGGGGCAACTCACCACAATACCCTAAGGAGCGCAGAAAGTTGGCAAGGCTAGCAGCTCGGTTCGTGGTCCGAGGTGGAACATTGTACCGACGCAGCTTTTCCCTGCCCCTATTGAGATGCCTAACCCCTGAAGAGGGTCTGTACAACCTCAGAGAGATCCGCGAAGGAGTGTGCGGCAATCACTCAGGCGCCTGGTCGCTGTCAGCCAAAGTGATCCGACAATGATACTATTGGCCGACCCTCAGCCAGGACGCCAAGAAGTTCATTAGAACTTGCGACAATTGCCAACGCTACGGAACCATAATCCACCAACCTCCCGAGCTGCTCACCCCCATCTCGGCCCCGTGGCCATTCGCGCAGTGGGGGGTAGATATCGTTGGTCCTTTCCCTTTGGGCAAGGGCCAGAACAAGTTCGCTGTGGTTGCTGTGGATTACTTCACCAAGTGGGCCGATGCCGAGGCGCTCTCCCACATAATGGAATCCAGAGTCACGTCCTTCGTATGGACGAATATCATATGTCGCTTTGGTATACCGTAGGCCATTGTGACAGACAATGGGAAGCAGTTTGACAACGTCAAGTTCAAAGACTTTTGCAGCAAGCTTGGCATAAGTCACCTTAACTCGTTCCCCGCACATCCGCAAGCAAATGGGCAGGTGGAGGCAGTCAACAAGATCATCAAGCGAGGCATCAAACTTAGACTGGACTCCAAGAAACGCAGGTGGGCCGAGGAGCTGCCAGAGGTTCTATGGTCGTATCGGACCACCCAAAGAGAATCGACGGGTGAGACCCCGTTCTCCCTGGCCTTCGGCTCCGAAGCTGTAGTCCCGGTTGAGATCGGCATGCCATCTGACAGAGTAGAGCATTACGAGCCTACGGCAAATGAGGAAGAGCTGCTCCTCAACCTCGACTTGTTGGAAGAAAGAAGAGCAATGGCCCAGCTACGCCTGGCGGAATATCAGGGCAGAATGGCCACATTACAATGCCCGCGTTCGACCTCGGGCCTTTCAGGTCGGACATCTGGTCTTAAGGAGGGTCCAAACACATGTGGGTGCCCTTGATCCGGCCTGGGAGGGCCCGTTTGAGGTCAAGGGCATACTCCGACCTGGGACGTACGTATTGGCCGATCTGCAAGGAGACGTCCTCGCGCACCCGTGGAACACGGAGCACCTGAAGCGTTATTATCCTTGAAATGCCGGAAGGGTTTTCAATGGATCTGTAACCACTGCTTCAAATGAATTATGATCGGAATAAATGTGATGATTTAATTTCATGATTCCGGGTTCGACCTGAAATTAAATGGGGGCCACGGACTCCCACACGGCCGCATTCCAGCAGTCGGTTTAAATTCAATCCTCCAAAGCCTAAGGGTACGAGGTGCGATGCCAAAACCGCTGATGAACTTAAATTCAAACCTACCTTCAAGGTAAAGGGACGACGTGAAACACCTACCTTCAAGGTAAAGGGACGATGTGAAAAGTTCAAAATGGTCAAGCCTCCGAACTTGGGGGTACGAGGAGCGATGTGAAGAATAGCTAAGGACTTAGGATTTTAGCCTTTTAACGTTTTCAAGTTAAGGGTGCGATGTTAAAAAATCCAGAGTTGGCGCAATGCATTGAATGCTAGACGGAGATTCAAATTCAAACTTTTAAATTATTTTAATTAAAAGGCGCGACCTCAAAAGTAAGAGGTGCAAGGTGACAGTTCAAAGAAAAAGCAAAGAAAAGATGCTGCCGACAACGAAGTAGAAACAAATGGGAGCTTCTTTATTGAATGGAGAGCAGAGCCAAGGCTTATAGCCCTTGCAGCTCTGCCCTGACATTTACAAACAAAAAAGGAAGAGAAGAGAGACAGAGAAAAGCCTCATGAAGGATGATCGCCTAAGAGTCCGCCTGAGGAGCGCCCTCTGACATACCGATCCACCAACGCTTGGGGGCCAGGGGTGCCGCCAGGCCCAGACGCCCACTTCTCGGCATACCTCTTTTTCAGACCGCTGAGATCGATCTGAAGGTCAGGCATGTCAGAAGCAATGCCCTTCATGAAGAACTTGAAGCCCGCGTCAGAGAAGTCCTCGGCAAATCCATCGAAATCAGGATGCTGCCTAAACGATTCCTCCAGTAGGACTCCATTGCTGAGGCGCTTCTTCGCCGTCTCCAGCTCGGCAGTCGCATGCTCCAACTCCTTATCCTTCGCTTCAAACGCCTGGAGCATGTCGTCCTTCTCCTTCAGGAGTTGGAACTTCTGCTTCTCCAAGCCCCTGGTGATAGCGTGGGCAGCTCGGAGTTGGGCCTTGCGCCTGTCCTCTTCCTTCTTCAGCAACTCGGCCTGGGTCTCCACCTCGGCCTTCAAAATCTCCACCTCAGAGTGAGCCTTCAGCAGCTCATCCTACATGGTGGAAGAAGCAGCCTCCAAGGCAGCAGAGAACTCCTCTTTCTCCCTCGCTGCCAGAACTTCCCTCCCATCCAGCTCGGCCTTTACAGCCAGAGCCGATTGAATGGAAGCAACAAACGCCTGAGAAAAGGTACAAAGAAGAAATTTAGACCGAGCTACCTGTTAGGTAAATTGAGCCAAAATGGACATCAGTCTTACCTCAGCGGCGTAGTCGATGGTCCTCTGCAGAACGGACCCTGGGTCACTCACAAAGTTTGGACGCCCTCCTTAAGCAGCGGTCCAAACTTGCAGCCGAAATGCGGGACACCTGGTCCCTCACCCCGGCACTTGACGGCTGAACTCTGAACCGTGCTGTCACGTCGGACGTCCCGCCCATCCTGGCCGCAGGATCGTCCACCCGATCTGCGAAACTTGCAGGCAAGACCGTACAAGCTCCGACCTCCGAAGGGGAGATCGCCTTCTTTTTCTTCCTTCTTTGCTTTAGAGGGGCTTCCTCCCTCACCTCCTCGCCCAAAGGCAGGGCGTCCACCGCCTCGGTCTGATCCCTGGGGCGCTTCTCCCTCGAGGGACCCCCAGAAGACTCCAGCTCGATCACTGGGGCTGGATCTTCCGAAGCAGGCCCTGCCACGGCAGGGGTGGCAGGTTTCGAACTCTAGGCGGCCTCAAGAGCATGGGCTCAGCCCTTGGACATGCGCTTCACGCTGCTTGCAAATCCGCAAACCATGGCTGCAAAATAAAAACAGGGGTCAACACAAGGATAGAGGAAAAAGGGGGGAGGCAAGCTCGGCATACCAAGTTCGGAGTTCGGCCTTGAGGATTCGATGGGACGAACTGCAGGGTTGTAATCTAGCAGCCCGGATTCAAGCAGCAACTCGTCGGTCACCAGGGTTCCGACCTTCCTACCCTTCGGAAAGCGTTCCTTGTAATATTTCAACGTGTCGAAGGAGGCTTGCGTAAGCTCGGGGGACTGGACGGATTGAAACTGCACGAAGACAAAATCCGAGTTAGTCCTGAATAACAGAAAAGAAAATTACAAAAAGCAAGAACTACTCCGTACCTAGGTTCCCAAACCTAGTGGGGACGTCGAAGAAGGAACGACATGACTCGTCCTTTGCGAGCCATTCCCCAGAAGCGTAGAACCACTTCCTCACCCATCCCTTGATGGAGGTCGGCCCCTTAACTATACCGCCTGCGCCTTTCCTCGCGCACATATAGAACCAACCAGGCTTCTTAGCTATCCTTTTCGCTTCGAAGCACGCGAGGAGCTGGTCTACGTCCAACAGCTCGGCCTCCTCACTATCCCGAGCTCGTAGCCAAAAAAGGATGGTCAAAGCGAAAATGACACCCCACCCATTGGGGGCCACTTGAGCCGGAGCCAACCCAGTTCAAAAGGGTGAAGGGGAAGTCTGAGGCCGTACTCAAACATTTTGATGTAGAGAGTGACCCATCCCTCTGGAGAATTGTCAGCTCTCTCCCCCTCCTCCGGAAGCCTGAGGAGGATGTTCTCAGAGATAGCGAACCCCCTACGAAGGGATCCAAGGTAGTGCTCGGGTATCCTAGAAGGGTATTCCAAAACCTGACCTGAGGTGGAGGCGTCACTATCCTCCCCGTCATCGGAGAGTCTAAAGTTTTATATCTCCTCGAGCTCGGACTCTAACCTACGAGCTAAGTCCTCATCGGATCCTAAGTTGCTGCTAAAAGAGGACGACATGGCAACTATGTTCGAAAGAGAAAGTGAGGGAAGAGACCGACCTACCAAGGGTTCGAGCTGCCTTCAGATCGAACTCCAAGAATTCAGGGAACGTAAGGTATGAGCTGAAGGATTGGGGGCATTTATAGCCCGTCGGAAGAATTTCCCCACCGTACACGTGTAATCAACGAGCGGCTAGGATCCTCCCTAAGATCCGAAGCGTCGGAATAGTTGAATATTCCGACGATAAATCTTCCGCGACGGTTATATTTTCCCACGAATAGGAAGTCGCCACGCGTCCAAAGCAAATCAAATGAACTTCTCTGCCAGGTCGAGATCGGACCAGACAGAGAGGGGGCCAATGTTTGGGGAAGAGAATACCCTAGACACGTGGAGGACGCCTATTGGTGCTCCAAGATGACTCATGAGTCATGCCCAGCTCGGACAGCCGAGATCACCACTACTAGCGTTGATAGATGCTAAGTGTGAGGGCCGAGGTGAACCTGGCCGAGGTCCGACCTACCGGGAAGTTCGATGGGGGCCGATGCGAATTACTGTCAGCGGCGTGATTATCGAGCAAAATCATCGGTCCCGAGATTACCGGGCGTAACCGACGATCCCGAGATTACCGAGCGTAACCGTTGCGAGATTAGCGGGACTACCACCCATAAGTAGAGGACTTCACTCCACGATTAGGTACGATGATTTCTGGCCTCGAACTAAACTGGGAATCCGACCTATACTGACTTGATCGTCAGAGTGCTCACCTTTTTGTGCAGGTCCGCCCAAGTGTTCAGATCGGTCCGGAGGCCGAGTTCGAGCTGCAATCTGAATTACACTGTTGTGCATATCCTTGCATAAACAGGTTACACAAGAGAGACTTTTTGGATATGATTCAAATATATAGTTTTCATTAAATATGTGATATTTAATTAAAAATAAATAATTAATTGTTAATTATTTATATTTATTTAATTAATATTTGAATTTGATTAATTAATTATTAGTTTGATTAATAATAATTAATTTAATTAAGTAATTAATTAAGTAATTAATTAATTATTAATTTGATTAATGATTATTAATTAAATAATTAATTATTAATCAGATTAATAATTAATTAAATTATTTAAATGTTAATTAATTTAATTTTATTATAACAAACTAATTTAATTAATTATGTTATTAATTAAATAAATCAAATAAAACCAACTCCTTGTACAAATGCACGAGAGTGGTGACATGGGGTAACTCCCCATCTTTTTCTGGTAAAAACTGCATAATGGTTATGTAGTTGGTTTCCTCTTCTTCAACCTGCAAAACATTACAGAGAGATTTTTCTCTATAGATAATTTTCTCTCAATCCCCTTTGTTTGCAAACAATTGCTCCCACGAGCAAGTTCTTCTTTCCGAAAGGATAGCGAGAAGATCGATGGTAGTGAACAGATTAATTACTAGAGAATTTTGAAGAAGGTCTTGAAAAGTAAGTGATTTTTTCTCTATTTTCATTTTATTGAATTGTGTTTTTGCTTCTTAGAATTCAAGAACAAGATTGTCGTTTCTTCTACGGGATTAACGTCTCATCAGTCGGCAAACTCATAGCCTTTACCTCCTCATCAATCTTGATACCCATCCCTTTTAATTTGTTAAAGACGTCAGTGAGCTCATTAATGTGCGAATTCACCGAGATTCCCTCCTCCATGTGGATGTTGAAATACTCTGTCCATAGAAGTACTTTAGTATTTGCAGAAGGTTTCTCATACTTGTCTTCCATGGCTTGCAACATTTCTTTCGCAGTCGTATCTTTCACCATCAGACTGCATGCCCCCATTAATAATGACATTATGGTGTTTGTAACGGCCTGTTCATCCATCTCATTCCAATCATTGTTAGTCATCCTTGCTGGTCTCTCCCCCAAAGTCTTGTGTATCTTCTTGCACGTAAGAAGATCCTTTACGTACATCTTCCAAAAACTGAAATTCTCTTCGATGAGCTTCAGAACCCGTTCATAATAATGGTGTGCGTGATATCTCTCTCCCATGATGTTGCAACCTTACAGCTCTAACACCACTTATTGGAAATTAACGGTTCTGTATAATATCCCTTCCAAATAAAATATCCAAACACAACCACACATGCAAATAGGAAAGAAAACTGTAAAGTATAAGATAAATGATACAACAAATTATACTGGTTCACCACTAAGGGCTACATCTAGTCTTCCACACAAATGTACGTAATTCACTAATAATGTTAGTATTGGAATACAAAGCTCTCCCAAACAATATCCTCTAGAGGTACCAACAAAATCCTCCTAACTACTAAGTATTTTAACTCAATTAATAGTTAAGTATAGGAATGAAAAACTCAAAAGAATCAAGATCTAATTACCCCGAATATGTTGATCTTCATTATCCCCAATGCTTCTATTAGTACTTGAGCCACCGCCACTGATTAGCTGCCAAAACCCTCAAAATTTGCTGCTAAAACCCCTTGTTCGGCTGGAAAAAACCATAAACCCGAAACTGCACATTTATAGGCTTGAAACAGCGCCATGGCGCTGTCCACGATGCCATGGCACTACAGACGGAAGTGGTTCTCTCATTCACAGTAGGAGAGCGTCGCAGTGCTGTAGTTTTGCCCCCTTTGGCTTGCAGCGGTCGCTTCCCCTATTTTTTATTCCCGCTTCAATCCCGACGCGTCTAGACTTGATCTCAACTCATCCTAGCTCGTCTCTACGTCATTTTGGCTCTACCAATCCCAACAGACCAAAGTGGTTCTCTCATTCACAGTAGGAGCATGAAATTGCTTGGACACTACTAACTTCTACCATGGAATTAGATGCTCCAGCATTAGACATATACTTCATTATCATGTCTGCCAGATTTAAGATTTTCATGTTGTTGAAAGTGAGCACGTCGTCATCATGCATTCCTCTTGAATTTTTACCCACAACTAATCTTGAGTTTGACCATTGGTGGTTGTTAGATGAGATTCATCAAGGAGGTTAAATGCTCCAACATATGACTTTGATAGGAGAGCTTCATTTGTAAAAGCATCACCACTAACCTTGTAGCTTTTAGTCAAATAAAATAGCTCTCGATCGGATTCCTCCTAGAAATATTGTGATATGGGCACTTTTGCGAAAGCCCTTTGAACCTGTCCCATGATTCTCTTACGATTCCCCTGCAAATTGTTGAAAGTTATTGACGTCGCTTTTCAACTTTACATTTTTGCTCAATAGAAAATAATTCATAAAAAATGTTTCTACCAATTCATTCCATGTAGTGATGGATTCTGATGGTAGGGAGTGCAAACATATCCTAGCACTGTCTCTCAATGAAAATGAGAACAATTTCAGCCTCAATGCTTCCTTCGTTACTCCCCTGATCTTAAATGAATTATTGATGTCCAAGAAATATCTTAGATGGGATCTTCTGATTCATGAACCTAAAACTGTCCCACAGTTTGGAGCATTAGAAACATTATGGGTGTCAGCTCAAACTCATCAGCATCTATATCTGGCTCCAGTATATCTGGATTAAAATTATAAAATGCTTGAGCCACGTATGCTTTAACTGCTTTATCCCAATCATCTGCTACCATGATAACATTTAAAGAAGGGGCTACTGCTGCCCCAGCAACCTCTTCGTCATGCATTTCCTCAACACCATATTCGACGCTTGCGAATTCGGATTACTATTCATCTCTTCTTGTTGTTGTCTTCTGCTCATTTCTTCTCCTATGAGATGTTCTTTCAATTTGAACATCAAGCAGAAATTCTAACCCTTGGAAATCATACATCGACCTACAAAGCAACCAAAATATGGCTAAGGAAACTCTTTACCCACCATAAGGAAAAAAATTAAAGTAAAATAGCTTAGTCCCCGAAAATAGTACCAAAAACTTGTTGCATGTCCACAGCTGATGTCAATGCAAGTGCAAGTATACACTATTCTAGCCGATTGTAGTATAAACAAGGTCGAAATCCACAGGTACTAAGGATATTACTCTAAGCGTGCACTTAAGAATACCTGAAAAATGCAAATAAAAGATAATCAATGGTTGTTAACTATAACCAAGTAAAATACTATAAAACACAAACAGAAATTCCAAGAGAGAAATACTGTAATAACAGATGTTGGTGCAAAGAAATGCTTTAGCAAAACGAACAAAATGGGAAAATAAACAATGATATGAGTACGGAGGATCATTATATGCTTTCACTCCTCACAGAAGATGCTCTAGCATAATATCGATGTTGATGCTCAAACCGACGTGGTTCCCTTTCGAGACGCAAAAAATATGAATATGTACAATTCTTGTTCCTAAATACCCAAACATAAAGAACAGTTTATAAGCATGGTTAGGCATAACATATCTTTAAGCATCCACAAACTTACAAGAAAAAGAGTAACTAACCACAAAAAGAGCCAAACACACGACGTATATACTGTTCTGAGCCATACAAGAACAAACAAACTGGTAAGTGTGGCCAGCATAGAACAGTAAGATGAAAATATTGTATGAACTCTATTTAACAGCAGCAAAACTATGCTAGAAATCCTTTGTTCATGAGCTACAACAAAGGATCACTCGAAAACGAAGAAAATACAATGGGTAAAGAGAGAAACGATCCATTTGGTGAAAAAGGCTTTGAGAAACCCTCTGAAACCTCCAGCGTAGTGAGAAACCAGCAGTTCCGGCATCCTTCTATCAGTTTCTTCTCGAAATGGGGGTAGCTTTCCTTGTCTTCAGCACGTTTTGGGAATAATTTCTCTTATTGGGATCTTTTCCCCCTTACGGATTGATGATGAGTTAACCCCATCTTGTTACTTTTATAGCTGTCTCGAAAATTAGGGCAAAACTCAGTAAAACGTGAGTTGTATGGACATAATTATAAATCCCGCATGTTACTACTCTGCCTAGGAATTTCTGCAGCAACCAATGCTCCAACACGACATGATCTAGCCTGGTAATGCTCCAGTATTTCTAATCCTCAGGTTTGACTGTGCTTTGTCAACAGCTTTCTGGACTCAGCACTTATCTCATTCCCTGGTTCTCAATTTTCAATCTTGTATAACATAGTCGATAATAGAAAGAATTCTACACTAACTTAAGTCAAAACATTCTTTGCACGGGATTTCAACTCATAATTCATTTTCTATATTATTTAGGATTTTCTCGAGCTAAAATAGATACACATTAATAATAAATTGCACAAAACTTCCCCAATAAGGATAAGAATAACTCTCTTTTAGAGAGCTATCAATGAGCTTACTACGCTTCCCAATGTTGCTAAGTAGAGGTATAGTTTGTCCCCTGGGTTTGGCTTGGTGAGGAGAGGCGAGGACGCCAGGTATGTTTTGAGCTGGTGGACGCCTGCTCGCATTCATTCGTCCACTCGAACTTTCTTGCTTTTCTATGTACCATAAAGAATGGCAAGCATTTGTCAGTAGACTTTGAGTCAAACCTGTTCAGCATGGCGATATTTGCACTGAGACTCTGAAGCTATTTTAGGTTTGTGGGAGACTTCATATCCAAGATGGCTCGAATCTTCTCAAGGTTTGCTTCAATTCCTCTTTGGTAGACTAAGAAGCCAAAGAACTTGCCCGAGTGACTGGAAGGCGTACTTCGTCGGGTTAAGCTTCATGTCGTTGTCCCTCGTGACCTGGAAGGCTTTCTCCAATTCCTCCTCATATCGCTCATCAGTACGACATTGATGAGCATGTCGTCAACGTAGGCCTCCATGTTCCTTCCTATTGGGGAGACAAATATTTTGGTCACCATCCTTTGGTAGGTGGCTCCCATGTTCTTTAACCCGAATGACATGACTTTGTAGCAAAAGAGGCCTCATTCGGTGATGAATGAGATATGTTCTTGGTTTGCAAGGTGCATCTTTATTTGGTTATGCTCTGAGTAGGCGTCTATGAATGTTAACAATTTGTGTCCGACAGTTGCATCTACCAACTCATCGATCCTTGGTAAGGCTAAGTTGTGCTTTGGGCAAGGTTTATGCAGCTTGGTGAAGTCGACACACATACGCCATTTTCCGTTAACCTTATTAACTAAGACTACGTTGGACAGTCAATCCAAGTACTGGACTTTCTAGATGAAGTCGGCCTTAAGCAGCTCAGCTGTGTTTCCAGCAATGTCCATGGCCCTTTACTTTTGAGGGACCGGTTTGGCCCCTGGGTCAATGTTCAGACGATCGATAGTGATGGTGAAGTCTATCCCGGGCATGTCATCGTGTGACCAAGTGAAGACATCGACGTTACTCTGGAGTAACTTGGTCAGACGTTATTTCTTATCATTGATTAGCTTGGTCCCCACGTTAGTGGTTTTCTCTAGCCTTAAAACAGGAACTGCTGAGCTCCTCGACAGATGGAATTCTCTTATCTCTTTCCAAAGTGGCCACCTTAGGCACTTCGACCACAACTTGAGGACCCGTGTTACGGTTAATGCATCACGGAAGCAAATCTGTTGGTCGACAGACATATCTATATTGTCCACGTCTGTGGAGGCTTCGGGTGCGATTGAATGGCACTCTTCAGACTTAGCGTTAATGGCACATACTGATTTAGGCTTCTTCATGGCTGTCGCGTAACACTCCCGAGAAGCTTGTTGTTGCTCGACAACGGGGCCCATCCCATGAGGAGTACGAAACTTCATTACTTGGAGGTAGGTGGAAAGGATAACTCAAAAGTTGTGTATGACTGGCGTTCCCAAGATGGTGTTAAATGCTAATGCACCATCCACCACCACGAACTCTTCAACCAGGGTCACAACCTCCTTGCTTTCTCCCAAGTTTAAAGGCAGCTAAATGCTGCCTTCGTGCTAGACGTTTTCGTCATAGAAAATAACCAGCGAGGAGGGCATCTCTTGAGATTGGTCGAGTCCCACCCAAGGGTTTCACAACACCTTTGATATGGTTCGTAGGAACATGATCGATGTCAGCGACTATCAGCAGCGCGTTGTTATGAGGCTGGAGCTGGACAGTGACTTTTTCGTTCGCGAAGGTTACGAAGGGCCCTAACTTGACAGTCTTTGCTGCTAGGACATCTCGAGCCACCGCCATTCCTGGCCTGTCTAGCTAAGGTTTTACACTTGTTTTCATAATAACTCCCGCCGGTCCTTTGAAGATGGTTAGGATAACCCTCGACTACTCGTCTTCGATTGTTACAGCTAGCATACCTCTTGGTTCTGCGATTAGAAGCTGATCCCTCTCCCACAAACTTTTTAAAATACTCTCGTTGGACCAGCGACTCAACTTGATCTTTGAGGTTACTGTAGTTCATTGTGTCATGTCCATGATCACGATTGAACTTGCAATACGTGCTTTGATCCTTTTTGGCTGAATCATTCTTTGACCACTCTAGCCACTAGAGTAGACTGTTGACTAGTGTCCTGTCAATCTGCACCAATATTTGATGCATAAGGATGTTAGTTGGGGTATCTTTCTCGAATCAAGACGATAAGTCTGCTTTGGTCTCGGAACGAGATGGGTTGGATTCTTTTCATATGGGAGCGGTTCGGTCAACAGCCTTGCCTTTGTTTAGGGAAAGCGCCTCGAGTAACTCTTCCCCAACTATGTGTCGCTGGATCCGGGCAATGAGGTTGGACATATTTTATGCAGAAAACTCCCACAAGGATCGCATGACTCTCTTGTCTTTTAGTCCGTTGGAGAGTACCCTTGGCCATACTCTCCTTACAATTGGCTACTCATACCCGTTTTATGGTGAACCGAGCCATGTATGATTTCCCATCCTCGTCTTGAAGTTGCTTGACTAACATGAGATGGGTCTCCGTCTATCGATTTACACAAAAATAGTGAAACTGGTAGACCAACTTGCGAGCAAGACCTTGATAATTAACCATATAGTATTGTGGCAGGTTCTAGAACCACTATCGTGTAGGGTGTATGAGCATTCTGAATAAGCCCCGACACTGCTCGACATTGTTATACCGAGCATGTCTCATGGCACCATGATAGGAAGTGGCATGGTCCACCAAATTTTTCGATCCGTGTCGATTCATGGACCATTGAAACCATTGGGGAGTTATACGGCCAATATACTGGTTGTAAATAGTTATTGGGCAATCTTGAAAGGTGTATAGTGTGTCCCCGACCACTACCCGAGTTCGATTTTTACCCAGTTGAAGATTTGTTCTTTCATGCAGTCAAACTCCTCCAAGTCGATCCCTACGCGGGACGCACCTGGGTGGGTAGATGTCTCGGTTCTGGTTTGGGGCTCGACATTTGAGCTAGTTGCCCAATGTCAATTTCGATTTTTGTTAATTTTGTCTAAGAGATACTGCGAGTTCTTTGGGAGTCCGAACGCTGCGAGGGGATTCTCATCAGTCAGGCCCTCCCTTAGCATGGCTCGGGGTTCCCCTTTAGTTATTTCTCCTTTGTTCCTGTTCCCATTTGATGAGCAGGGAGTTCCCCAGGTTCAATCATTTAATATTACGTCGATCAATCTCCCGATATCATCGAAAATTTGGGCACTCGCTGCTCACATTTCATTTCGGAACCTACAGCTCCTACGATAGGGGTTCCCACCTTTCGCTTTCTGAGATGGTTGATGGGACGGAGACGGTTGACCGTGTCCTTAGCCTCTATGTCAACAGGCTTGCCTTGTCGACGCTCCTCGTCGACGGACTGCTCGTGCAACGATTCCTTGTCAGAAGTCATTCATTCGGTGTCTTAGTGCGAAGAACTAGTTTTTCTTTTTGGCTTAAAACAGTGTTCCCCACAGACGGTGCCAACTGTTGACGGCCAATTTTGGAGAGGTCCACGTGTCCCCTAGACGATTGGATTCGCCAAATAGCAAATGAGCCTGCAACCAGAAAACTCGATGGCAGTACGTTGTCCCATCTAATATATTCCAACTCTAAAGTCAGTAATCAAAGTAGAGAAAATAAGAGTAGACACCTTACTTGGCAAAGGTGGAGGTCTTTCCCTTTTATAGGCATGGTGGCCGACCAGAAATGACGACGGTTAGGCTGTCAGGGATGCGCCCTGCTGTACGAAACCGTGATGGTGGGGGGTACACCCCCGACAATCAATGGGTGGGGCCTCCACCTACAGATCTGCGGTGTGCAGTCTGCGAGCGCCAGATTGCAGTGCTCGACATCCTCATTGTTCAACAGAGGAGACCAGTCGCCTGCTAGCGCAGCGTACGGTGTATAATAGTCTGTGGTTCGACGTCTTACTTTCATCCTCACAATTTGACGCATGTCCTGCTCGGATTTACCATCAACGATCACAAAAATTATTTGAGCAAAAAATTAGTAGATCATCAACATAGAGTCTAATACTAACATGTGAATCGTCCTAGATTTTCAATATATGCATTTATCAAATTCATTTGGTTTATAACCTTTATTTAGTATGCATGAATCATGTTTTTCATGTCACTACTTTGGGGCTTGTTTTAAGTCATATAAGGATTTAGTAAGCTTTCACACTTTGTTCTCATGCCTAGGCTCTTAGGTTGGTCCATATAAATTCCTTATTCTAAATCATCATTTATAAAATATTGTTTTCACATCCAATTGATGAATACTTAAATAAAAAATTGGAGCAATTTCTATTAGCAACCTAATGGATGTGATTCTAGTAACCATGGAAAAGGTATGTAAACCGTCTAAATCTTCTTCAAATTTAAAGCCTTTTGCAACAAGCCTATCTTTATACTTGTCTATAATACCATCTATTGTTTCAACTTTTTTCTCAAGACCCATTTACACCCTATGGATTTACAGCAGGGTGGTAAGTCAACCAATTTCCAAATTTTATTAGAAATCAGTGGCTTCAACTCATTCGCAACCTATTTCAAGAAAGTTGCATCTAGCGATGATAAATCCATCTTGCAATGAAACTGATGTTTCTTGCACGTGATAAATATAAAAATAAGGACCAAATTCTTTTATAGTTTCTAGCTTTTTTACTCCTCAATTCAACTAGAGAGTTGTTTTCATTATTATGACTTGTAGTAAAAGAACCAAAATTAGTAGAAGTTTGTCCATGATTTTTTCCACCAACTATTTATTGACTTGAAATGATATTTATCTTCACGAAACATTGCATCGCTTGATTCAAAAGTCATATTGCTTTTAATATTAAGAAATCTATAGCCTGTATAATTAACTACATATCCAAGAAAAACATAAGTGGTAGTTTTAGACCCTAATTTTAATGTTTTTGGATCTTGTAGCCTTACAAAAGATAAGCATCCCGAAACCTTAAATACCCCAAATTTGGCTTATACACTTTCCACATTTGAAAAAGTGCAATAATCTTTGTCGATCTATGTGGTACTCCATTTAACACATGACAAGCAGTTAAAATTTCTTCACCCAAAAGATTGTAAGATACACCTGATTCTAATATCATAACATTTAGTTATTCCCAAGAACTCAACATATGAAGGTTATATTTCTCCTCTCAACTGGTTTATTATAAGCAGGTGAATATGGTGGATGGTCTCATGAGTTATTCCCAAGAACTCAACATATGAATTAAATTCAAATGATTCATATTCTCGCCATTTATCACTTCTAACTCTTTTAATTTTTTGACCTAATTGATTTTCAACTTCGAGGACAAATTTTTTGAAATTCTCAAAAGCATCACTTTTATTTTTCATTCAGTAATCATGAATATTTAGAAAAATCATTAATAAGAGTGATAAAATATATATTTCCTCCTCTAGTTAAAATCCCTTCAATTATTAAATCTAATAATTCAGTATTGTCTCCACATTTTTATGAGGTTCTTTTGTAATTTTAGCTCTAGTGCATGTCTCACATTTCTTAAAATATATTGTTAGACTTGAAATTAATCAAAGACAACTCACAGTTTCCACATATTTGCTATTTATATGACATAAACGAGCATGCCGAAAATTTAAAGAAGAGAGCATATAAATTGAACTAGTAGATGCTTTATTAGTACTCTCAATGTTCAATTTGAACATTATATCATCTGCATAAGCTTTCCCAACAAAAACTCGTTTTCTAGTTATAGCATATTGATCATATTCCATGGATGCTTAAAGTAAGCCTTATTAAGAAGATAGCTCGACATAAGATATATGCCATAGTAATTTTTTTAGGATATTATTATTATTTTTTGCTTATTAATTTTAAAATGATGGTGGATTTGAAATTTTTTTTTCTCCCCGAGGCTTATTATTTTTTTTATTCCTTCAAAACTTGGTATGTAAAAAATATTCTTTTAATTATATATATTTAAAAGTTAGTTTAAAACTTATTCTTTGTCTTCGAATTTTTTTTTTACTTTATTTTAAAACTTTAAACAAATTAATTCATATCTTATTTTCAAAATCAATTTGTTTTTCTTTATCGTGTTTTTTTTTTATATTTTTAAGGCGAACAACGATGAGTATTTTTGTTTGCACGGGAATCGTAACTCCAAGAAAGCACATGACTCATACCTAGGTTGTTAGAATTTGACATCAGTAATTCGAAATTAATTTTTACGTAATCAAAATATGAAAGTATATACTATTTTCTAGGAATATATAATATCAAACTCTAAATTTTCAATAATCAGTTGTTCAAAAAAAAAAAAATTCAATAATCTCAAATCCCTTAATTGCCGGTCAATAAAATAGTTGCAAAACCATCCATTTTCAAACAAAATACAACACATAAAATCGCTCAATTTTCAGTTGCAAACAATCCTACAATTGTTCAATTTTCAGCCTATAAAAGTATCGAAAACAGTCCCAATCGTTTGATATTCAGTCCATAAAAGCATGTAAAACAGTCCCAAAGTTGTTAAATTTTCATCCCATAAAATTATTTAAAACAATCCCCAAATTTAAATTCTCATCACGTAACATGTAAAATGGTTCTTCAATTTCAATATTTTTAACAAATATAATGATGAAGCAATCTCAATTTTTCATTAAACAATTACATGGAAGACAATCTATACCCACTTTACTCACTGGGATAATGGGTCGGAAGGTCGAAGGTCAACAGATAAAGTTGCGCTTGACACGAGCTTCGACTTCAATCTTCGGTAGGACTCGATTTAACCAAATAAAATGCAATGGACCAACATGAGACATATGTTTCGACCTCGATCTTCTTTCGAGTTCGATTTAACCAAAAGATTCATTTGACCTTTATTCAAGGCTTTGACCGACCTCCATCTTCGATCGGGTTCGATTTAACCAAAAAAGATAAAATATAAACTGTAGTGGACCTACAGTAGACATAGGCTTCAATCTCGATTTTTCATCGGGTTCAATTAAACCCAACAAGATGATAAAATGCATTGAACCTTTATTTAAGTGTTCGACCTCAATCTTGATCAGGTTTGATTTAAGCAAAAGATGCATTGGACCTTTATTCAAGGCTCGACCTCGATCTTCGATCGGGTTCGATTTGACCAAAAGGAGATGAAAAATGCATTGGAAATTTATTCAAGGCTTCGACCTTGATCTTTGATTGAGTTTGATTTAACCGAAAGGAGATGAGAAAAATTTGGACCTTTATTCAAGGCTTTAACCTCGATCTTCAATCGGGTTTGATTTAACCTAAAGTAGAACAAATGCGATGGACTTGCATGAGACACAAGCTTCAACCTCAATCTTTGATCAGGTTTGATTTAACCTAAAAACGAAGAAATGCGATCGACTTCCATGAGACACAAGCTTCGACCTCGATCTTTGATCGGGTTCTATTTATCCTAAATGTGATGGATCTGCATAAGACAGAGGCTTCGACATCGATCGTTGATCGTGTTCGATTTAAATAAAAGAAAACTTACGGGAAATGGAGTCGCTTTGAAGAATAAAAAAAATACCTTTTTCCTTTTGTAAATGTAACGATTGGAAACCCCTACGATAAAAATGCCTAAATGCACGAGGTTGATTATGACCAAAAGAAAACATTTGTGGTAGTGACCAAAGAAAATGACTTTAGTGAAATCCCTTTTCCCATCGTTTCTTTTATTTCTTTTTTTTGAAACAAAATTATCAAAATAATTCAGTCACCGCATTTTTGCTTTGGTCAATAATGCACAGAGCTAGTCGAGCCTGATATTATTGTCTGACATTCCTTAGTTGGGAGAAAGTGCAGCAGCGACGTTGCCTCACAACAACTTTGTGATGTCTGTTTTGCACCAGATTAACAATGACTCTAAAGGTCACGTATTTATTATTTATGTTTGCCAAATTTGTAACTCGTCTTTTATAAAACCAACCGATATTGTGTAGAACGTCTCTCAGAAGGTGTGGCGCTAATTCTGCCCTATGGCAACTTTGTGATGACTGTTCTGTCCCAAATCTTTATCTTGATTTCTCATGATCCTTTTGTTTTGAAAGAATAGAATATACCTCGCCATTTTTGTACATCTCGAACATGTCTAACCTTGGTTTTATGTGTAATTATAATAAAAGTAATTATGTCAGGATCCGCAAATAGAAATAATTGTAAAAATGAGGAGCATATTTCATAAATGAGAATATTTTTTTACAACAAATTGAGCCTTCAAACAGAGGTAAGAATAGAATGTATCTTGAAGATAGGACTCCTGTCCATAAAATTGGAACAGTGTATGAATATAAAGATAGCTTGTCAAGTAAAATACTGAGATCAAAGTGAATATTACCTAAATACTTATCGACTTCCTTACCACGATGGCAAGTCTTTTGAGAGAGAACAAATGTGAATCTACTCATAATATCTCCGAACATGGTCTGAGTTAACTGGTTTTGTTATCTCAGAGCCATCCATGATAGCCAAAATTAATGCTCGTCTAGAGAAAGCTTTTTTCATCACAAATCTTTCTTCGTAAGTTGGAGTCCATTTTCTCGATGGTTCTTCTCAAATCAGTGAATTCTTTTTTGGACCATATCTCCCCCTCTAAATCATCATGGGCATACTTCCTTGTCATAGACCCTCGCCATCCTTCATTGATAAATTTGTTCTCTGTAAAATTTTGTTAACCTCTTTTCCGCAACAAAGTTTAACTGCTCATATCGACCCCGAACCCAATCAGCCTCTTCCAGCTCAGCCTCCATGAGAACTCTGAATGACAGAATTTCAAATTCAAAAGTTACACAACCTCCATTTCAATAAACTAATGACAAAGGTGTTGCCCCAGTTGAAGTAAAAGGTTAGAAAGAGTGATCTTTGAGTATGTAAAAGGGACAGTGCTCAAGCTTTGAATAAAATATTCAATTTTTCAATTTTGTCTTCTTCTCTCAAGTAAGTTTAATTTTGCCTCTTTATTTACCAATTAAATTCAAAAGCTTTTATCATTTACAATGCCTTCTTATCACCACACATTATTTCAAATTCCAATGCCACCAAACTATTGCATTACACACATTCATGATCTAACATTAGTTTTTATTCTCCATACATCCATCTCCATTCAATATTGTATCATTAACCAAGAGACATTAATTACACTAGATAGTAGTATGGATTTCATTATCTTAACCTAATCTCAACATAGAGGCCGTCGAAAGTGGTATCAAAGCCTTTTAATCCCGGTAGAAGGATATATCGAGACGGTATTAGATCTTGAGAAATTTTAGATCAATAGCCAAGTTCTTTTGGAACTATAGTATTCTTAATAGGCTTTGAGATTCAAGATAATACTGATTAACTTCTTTTGAAAAATCGTCATCAGAAAATCAAATTTAACAGTGTAGTTGTAAACAAATGAGAAAGGTGTTGTCCCAGTTGAAGTACAAACTGATGTGCGATAACCATGTAGAGCGAACAGAAGCATTTCATGCCAATCCCTATATGTTTCAGTCATCTTCTTAATGATTATCTTTAAATTCTTGTTGGCAGCCTCAACCGCACCATTCAATTTTGGTCGATAAGGAGTTGAATTCACATGCTTGATCCTAAAATGCTTGCATAGCTCATTCAACATTTTGTTATTCAGATTCCTTGAATTATCAAAAACTATGGTTTCAAGAAGGCCGTAACGACAAGTGATCTCTCTTTTCATGAATTTGAGTACAACTTCTATTGCCAAATCTCGATAAGAAGTTGCTTCCACCCATTTGGTGAAATAATTTATGGCTACTAAAATGAAACGGTGTCCATTTGAGGTTTTGGGTTTTATAGGGCCTATTACATCCATACCCCACATAGAGAATGACCACTGGATTGTCAAAGCATGTAAGTGGGTTGCGGGAGCATGAGTTTTTGTCTCAATAAATTTTAAATTTGTTACATTTTCTTGTGTATTTGATGTAATCTGTTTCCACAGTTAACCAGTAATAACTTGCACTTAATATTTGTCTCGCCATCATATGCCCCATTTGCATGAGGCAACAAATTCCTTCCTGACCTCTTCCATAACCCTACTAGTCTCATGTCTCTCAACATGTCTTTGGATAACCATGTCATTATTTCTCTTAAAAAGTATTTCTCTATTTAGAAAAAAATTCGCTGCTAACTTACGACGGGTGCGCTTATCATTTTCAAAAGCATTGAGTAGATATTCTATATTATTTAGTTTACTGCTTTATATCGTGAAATCAAGGCTCACGATCTGGTTCCTTTTCGATTCTCCTACAATAGGCTGTAATTTTCCTTCTCAAAATTTCGATTGGTTGGACCTCCTCGTCGAGGTCTATATTAAACATAACCGCAAGTGTAGCCAGTGCATCTACTATCTGACTATTTCATTATGAGTTGCTTATATGACCACAACTTAACATCTCCTTTTTTCCGACTCCCCTTTTAATTGGTGGATTACCAACATTGAATTTCACAAGACTTAGAGTTTTTTTACTTTCATGTCAATAGCAACTAGGACAGCCATATCGCATCTTCATACTCAGCCAAATCTTGGATGCAATCAAAACCTAACCTAGCTGAAAGAGGAAATAGTCCTCCTTTTGGTGATATTAATATTGCTCCTATTCCATGGTCCAGATGCACTATCAAACATCATGGTCCATTTAAGCTTAGTTGGGGGCATTTAAGGAAAAATACAGTTCTTTATCGGCATGTGTTTCAGTCCACTTTGTGAATGTGAAGGACCTCTCGAGAAATGTGATCCTCTCAATCTGGACTTCGCCTTTGTATAAATCAAGTCCAAATGATGAAGCAACGACAACTTTGCCACAATTTGAGGATTTGCAAAGAAGACTTGAAGCATTTGAATGTGTTGGTGTTAATCAATGTTGATTGCCTCTGTCATGGAATAAAACAAAAAAATTCAAATTTGATGGCCTTACACTCTTTTTTTTTCTCTTTTTTTCCTTCTTGTTTTCCTTCTTTTTGTTGTTTTTTTTAATTTTTGTTTTTCTTCCTTTTTTAAGCCAGACACCTTTTTTTCTTATAAGTGAAAATATAGTGCAATGACACATAAAAAAGTTCATCATGTCATACGTGAATGACCCTTTACATCCTTGATCGTTGTTCCAAATTATTTATTTGTTGCTGCTCTAGTAATATGAAAAAATCGTTCCCAAGCAAAATTCATCAAAGAAGATTGATAACTTGAGACTATTTTTTAGGTCGCTAACTTCCAAATTCTCAAATTTACTATCAATCGTGCAATCACCTTTTACTCAAAATAAAAAATAGACTAATGATTAAGCTTGAGGAACAAGATGAAATAGTAATTAGGAATGAGTATTTAGATATTAATAAAATGAAGTCGAAGTAGAGGAGTATTTGTGCAACTATAAATACCAATTCGTGAAATAATAAATCATATGAGCCAAATACTATTTCAGTACCTTCAAAATTCTCAAGGTAATATTAGGTGGATAATTTTGGACGGTTACCATACAATTAGATGTGGCAGACTTAGCCAAAGACTTTTATGGTGGGTAGACATATATGGATATTCATCACAAAATTGCATGTGATGGGTTGAGCAAACAATGTGTGTGTGTTTTTTTTTTTTTGCAGTAAATGGTCAACTCCCGATATTTACCATATTTACTGGTTGGCTAGCTTAAGGTAAGTTAGGTTCAAAGTGGTCTATGCCCAAGATTGGATAGTGAGTGAGTAGTTTTTTATTATCACCTCAAAATGCATCTTTGCCCCAAATATGATAATGTGATGGTTTTATGGTTAGCACGTGATAAGAAATAGGAAGGTGAAGATAAAGTTGCTTTGACAGGATTTGACCCGACAACAAATCTTCGAAAAAATATCTTTTAAAGAGGAAAGCAAAATGGTTGAGACTTGGAAGGCTTTATATCTCATTGAGGACATTGAAGACATTTTTTTTTCTTTATTTTAACAAAAATTTTCACATCTTTTTCCTTTTTTTCACATTGTTTTTTTCACAACACTAGCAAGCTATGAGTCACCGCCATCTTCCCATTTTAAAATATCAACATTGATTTCCATAGTCTTGTACACTAGAAATTGCTTTCTCGTATGAATGTAAACTCATGACTCCAGTGACTTGATGCTTGAATTATCTTTTTTTTTTTACAAAACTTTAGCCATCCTACTTTCACAAGATATTTTACACGGTGCATCAATGTCATACGATCTTTGGTTGAATGTCCTACAACTCATCCATGATAGTCAGATTCTCTTAATGTCCCAGTGGAGTCGCGAAGTTTTCGCAATGTCATCACGACGCGAAGTGGCCGATGCCCTCCCCTAAAGGGTCTCTTTCGAGATAAGAGGTTTGGAGTCGATATCAACCATCCACCGAGGTGTGATTGGTCTCCTATTTTAAAAAAACTTGGTCTGCAAGAAATCGATTTTTGTTAGGGAGTAGATTGAGTGTAGAGAAGTTATTAGCACCATACAACACCTATTTTAAAAATCAGCTACCAAATTTTGTGTTAAATTATCCTATTTGTTCTTGGTCCAAATGAAAACATATTTTTGTGTTTTATTTTTAACGTCCCAAATTGATTATATTACATTTTAGAATAAAACATGAATTAAAAATTATGAACAGCGCAATGACAATTAGGAAAATTAATCTCCTCAAGAATATTCGAGAACTATCTGTTCTAATTTCCGTCATTGAAGGTTTTGAAATAATTATCAATTTTAGAAAAAGTTTATTTTTAAAAAATATAGATTTAAAAACTTATTCCTTTCTAAAAAAATCTTTTATTTTCTTTGGAAAACAACTTACTTAAAAACTTTATAATTAAAACAATTTGTTTCTTTCAAAATTATTTTTTTATTTAGGTTAAAAAAACTATATTTTATTTTAGAAATAAATAATATCTATGAAATCTTTTACTCCTTTTTAAAAACTTATTTTAAAAAGGCTTTTTTGGCTCAGTTTCTTTTACTAAGAAAAATTTTCTTTAAAAAACAACCTTCTCAATAACCTTTCCTTATTAAAACAAACTTTTTTTCCAAAAGCAAAATTTCCCTTATTAAAAAAAAACAAAGAGTTCCTCTCCAAAAACAAAAGCTCTGTGATGGAGGTCGTGGAAAACTAGTGCCATTCGTCGTTGTGCCATAATGGGTCGGGATGGCTGTCGATGTTGGAAGTCTATGGTGTGCTGCCGCAATGGGTTAGGAGGTGTTGTCGTTCGCGCTGGAGGTTGCCAGGTACTGTTGTGGGTGTGCTGCCGGAGCTCGTAGGGACTTGCTAGCTTTGGGAGACTACTACGTCGTTGATTGCAGGTTGCCGGAGTCTCTGGTCATCGTCGAAAATCGTGGGTGCCGCAAGAATTCGTAGCAGATCTGTTCACCAAAAGTGCTGCAGTCGCTGGTTGTCGGGTGGTGTTTTCTACTGAAGGTTCTACCGCTGTGGGTGCTGCACCACTTGCACCCATCGGAGTTGGTCGTGCTGCTGTTCGTGCGTGTGATCCTGCTGGTCACCAAAACTGTCACCGGAGGTGAAGACAATGTAGAATATGAAGATGGAGAAAAATAGTGCAGTTGTGGAGAGAAAAGATAAAGAAAATGAAAATAAAAACGAAATGTGAATTTTACTTAAAGAGAAACAAAATCTACTATTCTTCCTCTACGTTTTTCTATGTTTGCCGCTTATTCACTCTTAAGTATGCACAGAAGTAACCATAACATAGTGTGAGTCAAGTAAAACTAGAGAAAACTAAGAAAGGGAGAGTAGAGAAAAATGACACGTTACTAGAGTTTGACGAACTTGAACCCAAGTCTTTCAGATGAGCGCCGAATATGGTGATCAACTAGACTACAACGGATTGTCGATTGATAGATGATAATTTATTTTCAAAAAAATTTTATTGGCTAATAAATCGGGGAAAAATAATTTTATTAATTAGGTTTGGGATTTTTTTAATAATGTAATTTAAAAAAATATATACAAAACTAAGATAGAAATCGCAAGCAATTTAGTGAAATCGTGGATAATGGACGCAAGTTAGGCCAAATCGGCGTGCGTTGAACGCTATTTACATTTACTCTTGTTTGCCATGCCGAAGTGATTTTCGCTTTGTAAGTTTTTTTTTTTTTATTTTCTCTATTTTTCCATGGCCCTCAATTCCCTCCATTGTTTGTTCTTCTTTCTTTCTAGAAAGAAATTTCTTCCCTGAAAAAAAGGGTCGGATTTGTCGAGTACAAGTCCATTGTATGTTTAAGATCTTGAACAACTCATATGAAATGAAATGGGTCCAACAATGTAGTTGTGAACGTTTCGACGGCAACTGGTGACTGCGATGAAAAATTTGGCAATAGCACGGTAAAGATGATGGTGGCGAAACAGTAGCGAATAGCGATGGTCGGTAGCGGCACACTTTGTTGGACAAGAAAAATTTGCAGGTGAAGAAGGTGGGAGGTGAAGGAGAAATTGCGTATCTTGTATGCGATTTCTCTGTCTAACTTGCCAGCTCCCGCCACATCGCTCCAATTTGGCAATTATTTAAAACAGTTTTTTGTGACTTGTCAATGGAAGTAAATATACCCAAATACCCCTCATTGACAACGTAAATTCTCGGGCGAGATCGGCATACGCCCAGCCGAATTTTGTTAAAAATATCAACATACGGCGAGAATTGTGCGAGAATTAAAGGTTCTTCAATTAATGCAAACACCTAACTTTCGCACACGTTTATTGTCGAGTAAACCATACCTAGGAAATTATTTACTTTTCATCTGTGCACTTTGAGACAACAACAAGAATATTGTACATTCAAAGTCACTCTTCCATCTGAGCTCCTAGTTTGTTTGTGGTTGAATAAAATTTCTACACTAAACGAGATAGGTGAAATTTCTTTTTGAAATGATGTTTTGTTTTCATCTATAAACTCAGACATTTGCATCTCTGCATTTTTTATTTTTTGGAAACCTGTAATGCATCTGTATTTTTTTATTTTTTTCTTATCGGTACAACATGTGGAGGTACATATGTGTTTTGCAATTTTTTTACGATTCTTCGACGAAATTAGAAATATTCTCAACCGAGATGTATACAAGAAGCATCACGACCGAGATTAAAATACTGTCTTCATACAGTGTGTATGCAAATTCTATTTGCAGTACCAAGTTCCAAAGTATTATATCATGGATGACCGTAGCCTTAGATTTTTTTTAAGAGGCCATCCACATCTTTCTGAAGTTCCATTGTACGTATTTGTCATACCGAAAGATAGACACGATAGTGGAAACACTTTACAGAATCGTATCATTCCAGGAACCGAAGCATTCCATTCATTTTCTCACCAGTTAGGGCAAACTGTTCCCATTATGTGTCATCAATTCCTTTTAATTCCACTCTCCAGGGTCTTTGTCCATCATGTTTTGGCCCATCAATAATGTCGGTTACGGACAATGTGGTCCCATGTAACTTGGGAGATGATGAAACAAACTATTACTGTCAATAGGATGATAATGATGAGAATCACGTGGAGTCTGAGGCTGAGGATGATGAGAACCACGATACTGACTGCGAGAACGATGTTGATGTTGACAACAAAGAGGAAGTAGGGTAAGGGGATGTGGCCGCTCCATATTCAGATCCATTGAGGGAAGTGCACATGGTCAATACGAATGCACCGTATGCAACTAGTTAAGCTTCTTGCTTAAGGGAAATCACTAGAACAGGTGATGAAGTTGGATTGTCAATGGACGACATTGCGGTAGGGAGTACTTTTCAATCGAAAGAAGTATTGCAATTAAAACTGTCGGTGTTTGCAATAAGATTGAATTTTTACTATCACGTGAAGAAATTAAAACCAAGAATACCTGTAACGCCCTAGGATTTTCAACATTTCAAACGAAGACCATTACTGAAACCACCTAAAAAGCACTACTTGTACAAGAGAATTAAAACCACGACACATTTGTCTCACCACGCTTCCGCTACGCTACTCTTTTTAATAACACTTACAAATGTTTAAACAAACTAACCAACAACACTCAAGATTTATCCAAAACTCAAATCCTTTATAGATAATCCATCTAATAATAACTTCACCTTATCCAAACTTCTGAAAGAAAACTTTAGCAACAATAAACTATCCACTAAACGAATATTAAGATCTCGAATGGCAACGAAGCAAAATCTAATTGAAGAAACATGACCAAATGTATTAATAATTATTCTTAATAGATTACAACCCCACAGTTCGAAAAGCTAAACAAAACTAATAATCCCAAAGAGTAGTGAGCTGACAACTTAAAACATCTTTTAACCCATAAAACCGAATAAAACCAACCATTAACAATTAAACTACAAGATAGAATAACTGCAACTATCCTAACTAAAAGAAGTTAAGTTAACGCATCACAGCTAATAGTCTTTTCAATCAAGCCTCCTCCTCGCCACTACCATTGCAGACAGTAACCCTGTTACCTACAAAATCTGGTGAGAAAATAAGGGGGGAGTACAACCACGGTACCCAGTAAGCAGTACGTACCTGAAGGGTCACGCACAAACAGCATGCTTATCACATAAAGTTCAAACGACATGCATAACAAATCATCATGCTTTAAATAATAGAAATATAAACATATCTGAACATGCAACCTACATGCCAAACTCATCATCGCATCTCAATTCACTAATTTGTTTTCCTGTTTCTGAAAGCCTTACTCCTTCAAGTCGTATCGATCCCTGACCTTTGTACTCAGGACCTCAACACTTCTCTACGACACTTGACGTTCAACCCTTGACCTTTGTACTCAAGGCGTCAAACTGTTGCGCCGATCCCTAACCACGCATATCCAAGTCATCGACCCTTCTCTGAACTTATTATTTCTCTTTCCTATTCCTCAAAGACTTATTCCATCGAGTCATATCGACCCCTAACCTTTGTACCCAGGGCCTCGACACTTATTTATAGCGCTTGGTGTTTGATTCCTTGACCTTTGTACTTAAGGCCTCGAACTATTGCATCGATCTTGACCATCTATCCAAGGGCTCAATAGCTTCGCAACGTATTGGTCCTTGTCCTTTCCTCTCAAGGGCCCAATACTTGTCTTACCTTTAAGACTCATCACATTGACCCTCGACCTTTGTACCCGAAGCCTCGACATTCATTTTGTCCATAGTTTGGCGTATCGACCTCGACCTTTGTTCCCCGCACCTCGATATCCAACTAGTGACGTATTAGCCCGCTGGCCCTGATACTTATACATTCGCTTCACGACACAACCTTAACTCTCACAGATTCCTACATGCAACTAAGCGATGACTCATGCATCAATCACCTCATAACAGTTCAGTATGCGATATACAGAAAACATACATAAATACCAATCAACATAAAATAGCCTAGCATGATCCAACAACAACAACGTGCATAGTTCACAAAAGAGGCACAACCAACAACTTGATCAATATACATTCAATAGATACCCAACATACTTTAACACAACAGGCTTCTCACAGACATTCAGTATGCTTTCGAAATAACGAATTATAGTACTAGAATAGTTAACACAACTTTCACATTACAGCCAAACCATAACACAACATCAGCCACAATTTCGACCATTATTACATCCCACCCGTCTACAGCTCATGATACAATATATATCATGCAACTACATTTGTAAGGTAACCTCAATCACAAACAACCATGCAACCGACACTTATAGGCACACAACAAGCAACCAATTCATAACAGCATACAATAAACAATCCCCTAAAGTAAGAACTACTTACAGACAATGGCCCTGATACTATTAAGCTCGCCAAAGGATTCCCTAAAACAAACGAGATTACATTTGCATTAGAAATCCATTGGAAACACTTAAATTAATCAAAACCAAGCTTGGGGTGATTCATTACCTACTAACTCGCACTAAAATCTCCTGGGTTAGGAGTGGGTCAACGCCGAGGAGGTTCGGGCTCCCAATTTGTGTTCAAATGGCCATAGGCTTACTGGTCCGATGCTGAAAACTGATGGGTAATGCAAATTAAGGTCTGATTAGAGATGGGTCAACACTGAACCAATGCTGAATAGAGTGGGTATCATGAATCAAGCTCTGGTTATGTGTGGGTGATTGTCTAACGTCGCCGGAAGGGAGCAAACACCACAGATCGGAGCTATTCATGGTCATTGGAATACACACGGCCGTGGGTTGATGGAGATTCGCTGGATCTAAGCTAAGAACACGTAATCCACCGCGTGTAGGATGAAATCTCGTCACTGGAACGCCATAAACGACCGCCAGAAGGGATTTTCGAAGCCGCGTCGCTGTAGAACACACCATGCCGCTGCTGGAGTGTGGATTGTTGGAGAACTCACGGGTGGAGTGTTGCCGTTGCAAATCTGGTGTGGCGGATCATGAGGGGAGAGCTTCACCTGCCGGAGATCATGAAAAACACCAATTTTTAAGGATTGCGCTGCACCCGTTCATTCGAGTAACGTGCGTCGGCCGGAGCAGCATTTGTGCCATCGTGGTGTTACGCTGTAGATCGTGGCTGTCACAACTTAAGGGCGTTGATAGGGAGACTCGCAGCCGTATGGGAGAGCTGCAACGAGTTGCACCGTTGCTTAATGCCAGTCCAACGGGGAACATTTGTTCGTGCGATTACAAATTTCATACTCGAGGAAGAAAATCCATTCACGGTCTACAAAAGTAAGTTTTCTTCATAAAACCTTAACCAAGCGAATCGTCCGGTTCCTCAACAACTTGGTTTCTCTTGCCAAAACTTTGACGGGTACCTCTTCGTAGCACAAGGACTCATCCAGTTGCAATGGTTCGGGGTGGTCCAAGACGTGCGAAGGGTCATGAATATACTTCCTCAGCATAGACACGTGAAACACATTGTGAACAGCTGCCAACGATGGTGGCAAGGCCAACCTAAACGCGACTGGGCCGATCCGTTCCAAAATTTCAAAAGGCCCAATGAACCTTGCGCTGAGCTTGCCCTTCTTCCCAAATCGTAAAATCCCCTTTACGGGTGCCACACGAAGAAACACCCGTTCACCTACCACAAACTCGAGCTCCCTACGCCTGACGTCCGCATAACTCTTTTGACGGCTCTGTGCGACTTGCATCCTTTCCCTGATCTTTTGAATGGCGCTGTTAGTCGCCTACACCAAATCCGGTCCCAAGAGAACTCTTTCTCTGACTTCGTCCCAATTAACCGGAGACCGACACTCCTTCCCATACAGTGCCTCGTATGGGGCCATCCCAATCGTGGCCTGAAAACTGTTATTATAAGCGAACTCTATTAGGTAGAGGTACCTGTCCCAACTACCACCAAAGTCTAACATGCAAGCTCTGAGCATGTCCTCCAAAACCTGGTTCACACGCTCCGTCTTACAATCGATTTGGGGGTGAAACGCCGTGCTAAAGTCCAACTTAGTGCCCAGGGACTTGTGTAGACTACTCCAAAAAGTCGAGGTGAAACGTGGGTCTCGATCAGACACTATGGATACCGGTATACCATGTAGCCGGGCAATTTCGTGTAAATACAGTTCCGCCCATTTTTCTACTGTATACGTGGCCGTGCCGGGAATAAAGTGAGCAGACTTGGTTAAACGATCTACAACTACCCAAATCACAGTGAATCCCTTAACCGTCCTTGGTAGTCCTATAATGAAGTCCATAGCCACATCGTCCCACTTCCAGACTGGTATGCTCAAAGGTTGCAGCAATCCAGCAGGTCTCTGTCTTGAAGCCTTTACCTGTTGGCAAGTCAAACACCTGCTAACAAACTGAGCTATTTCCCTCTTCATGTTATGCCACCAGTAATGTTTCTTCAGGTCTTGGTACATTTTGGTACTTCCTGGATGGACCGAGTAGGGAGTATTGTGTGCCTCTCCCAATAAGTCCTTCCTCAATGAATAATCTTTTGGCACACACAACCTTCCGCGAAAAAGCAAAGCTGCCTCACCCGAGAGAGTGAAATCGCCATGGCCCACCATACTAAAGCCTTTGGCCAAGCTAGGGTCTTCCTTTTGGACAACAATGATCCTCTGCCACAGACTGGGTTCCACCGAGAGTCGAGCCAACAGCGCGGAGACATCATCCACCGTCAGCTCTACCTCCAAGCGTTCCAACTCGCTGTGGACTGGACTGCAGATCGCAACCAGAGATGCCACACTTGCCGCCCTCTAAGAGCATCGGCCACCACGTTTGCTTTACCCGGATGGTAACTAATCTCACAATCATAGTCCTTCACCAACTCTAACCACCGCCTCTGTCTCAAGTTAAACTCCTTCTGAGTAAAAAGGTACTTCAAACTCTGATGATCCGTGAAGACCTGAATTCTCTCTCCGTAAAGGTAGTGCCTCCACAACTTTAAGGCGAAGACCACTGCTGCTAATTCTAAATCATTAGTGGGATAGTTAAGCTCATGCACCTTCAGTTGTCGAGAAGCATAAGCTATAACTTTCCCATGTTGCATCAGCACACATCCCAAGCCCTTTCGTGAGGCATCGCTGTAAACCACCAAACCTCCCGTCCCGTCGGGGACAGTTAACACTGGAGCAGACACCAATCGCTTCTTCAGTTCCTCGAAAGTCTCCTCACACTCGCTGCTCCAAGTGAAGGTGGCATTCTTACGAGTCAATTGCGTCAACGGTGCCGCTATCCGAGAGAAATTCTGGATGAACTTTCTATAATAACCAGCCAAGCAGCGGAAACTACGAATCTCTGTAACGGAACTGGGTCTTGGCCAATTGCTAACAGCCTCCACTTTGGCGGGGTCTACTGCAATACCCTCCCTGGTGACTATGTGTCCTAGGAAAGCCACTTCGTCCAGCCAGAACTCACACTTCGAAAACTTTGTATACAACTTATTTCCCCGTAATGTAGTCAAAACCTGTCGGAGATGTTCCTCGTGACACTGCTCAGTCTTGGAGTATATCAGGATGTCATCGATGAACACAATGACAAAAGAATCTAAATACTCCTTAAATACCCGATTCATTAGATCCATAAAGGCTGCCGGAGCATTTGTGAGTCCAAAAGACATCACAACAAACTCATAGTGCCCATACCTTGTTCTGAACGCTGTCTTCGAGATGTCAGACTCCTTTAGCCTTAACTGATGGTACCCCGAACGCAAGTCTATCTTCGAGAACACCTTCGCCCCCTGAAGCTGATCAAAAAGGTCATCAATGCGCGGTAGGGGATACTTATTCTTAACCGTAACTTTGTTTAGTTCCCTGTAATCTATACAAAGTCGCATAGAATTGTCTTTCTTCTTAACAAAGAGCACAGGCGCACCCCAAGGGGATACGCTTGGGCGGATGAAACCCTTGTCGAGTAATTCTTCTAACTGTAGCTTCAGCTCTTTCAACTCTGCCGGAGCCATTCGATAGGGTGCTTTCGAGATGGGAGCCGTCCTTGGCAGCAACTCTATACAAAAGTCCACTTCGCGGGACGGAGGCAAGCCGGGGATGTCCTCAGGGAACACGTCAGTGAACTCATTAACCACACTAACCGCCTCAATGCTCGGCACAACCTTCCTTGCATCCACAACGCTAGCCAAATAGGCCCAGACACCACGCTGGAGCAGATGGCTGGCCTTCAATGCTGACACCACCCTCGGGACCCCGGCCTTGACTCCCTTAAAGGTAAAGTTTTGTCCGGAGGGCAAGCGAAAGCTAACTTCCTTTTTCGAGCAATCGATATTAGCCCGGTTAGCAGCTAACCAATCCATGCCTAGTATCACATCGATATCCTGCATATCCAGTTGAATTAACTTCACCTCCACGGTCTGACCATCGAAAGAGAGCTGGCCTCCTTTCACCACTTGACTAGTGACCAACACAGATCCTGACGGAGTGGATACCGACAACAAAAAGCCTAACGATTCTAGCTCTAGGTCCGCATGCCGAACAAAGGTAGAAGCAATGAAAGAGTGACTAGACCCCGAGTCAAATAAAGCGTAAGCAGGCATACTGAGTACTAAAACAGTCCCTGCAAAAGTAACACGCATGCAATAAAACACAAGCATATACACACAGCTCAAGACTCGCAAAGAGAAGGTACCTGTGACCACCGCCTCGGCATGCTCAACATCCCCCCTGGTAAGAGCGAAGATGCGCGCCCTATGGGTTCCACCTTGAGTTGCCGCCGTTGCAGGGATCCTCTGGCATAAAGCTTCGGTATTCGAGCTGGTCATCGGACACTCCCTTGCAAAATGTCCTTCCTTCTGACACCTGTAACATATTCTCTTTCTCGCCCAACACGGCCCAGCATGGCTCCTCTTACAAGAGGGGCACACCGGAGAAACAGTCTGCCTTTGCACAAGCTGCTGGTGTCCCCTCGAGGGTTGACTGGAGGAGAACGATGCAAATTTCCTCTTGACCCCCCGAGCTGGAGCCCATCACCTGCTGAGACTGAGGCTCCTCGAGACATTTGTCCATAACCAGCGCACACCTGACTGCTGCTGCATAAGTAGTTGGCTCTTTGAGAACAAGTAGCCCCTTGATCTCCCTACGCAAACCGTCAATGAACTTGTCAATCTTTAATTGTTCAGTAGGAATATATTGCATTCCAAAACGGGACAACTCAGTGAACTTCCTCTCGTATTGGGCCACAGTTAGGCTCCCTTGAGTGAGACGGAGAAACTCTGCCCGTTTTTCGTTCCTGACAGTCACGGGGAAATAGTACTCATAGAGTAGGTCCTTAAACCTCGCCCATGTGACGGGTGCGTTGCCGTGATCCTCCACTGCCGCCACCGACTCCCACCAGTTTACTGCTTCTCCCCGAAGCATAAACACTGCTCCCCGGACCTTGAATTCATTGGAGCATCCCAAATACACATAAAGGGCTTCCAACTCCCTGACCCATTCCTCGGCCGCAGTAGGCCTCTCACTCACCCCGTTGAAAACGGGTGATCCGAAGCGTTTGAAATCCCTGATAAACTAGACCTACTATTGTTGAATCTGTGTCCGGCGAGGCTGCTGCGCTTGAGCCCCACCGGCTCCATTCGCATTATCCAGCAATACTTGCAATGCCTCAGCTAGTAACGCCACTTGGGGATTCACCTGGGGAACTCCCTGAGGTGCTGCCTGCGGGACCGGGGGTGCTACCTCTCCAGGAACTGCCGGGGGAACATTTAGATCCGCTGCTTCCTCACCGCTAGGGTTCGGATCCTCATACTTGTGAGCTCTCGTGTTCCGTCGAAAAGCCATTGTCTAAAGGAATAGAGAACAGAGCACCAAGGTCATTAACACACTAACCGGGGCACAACACAAGTGCAAAATTCAAGCAAAGTCTACATAATGAATCAAAGAAACACACCGACCTATTTAGTATCAGTCAATAATAATATCTCAATCATAAACAATGTAAGACATTCATGATCGAACATCAAGAACTCGGAAACGTACCTGGTGATGACGAGGAGACTGACAAGGACCGTACACTGACGACCTAGATTCTAGGATAGTCTATAGGAACAACTCCGCTCTGATACCAATTGTAACGACCCAGAATTTTCCGCACACCTCTAGGTCACATTAACTACCCAACTAATCAAATTTAACCCCGACTACATTCTGCCAACTTCCTTTGCACACAAGCTTATAAAATCAAGTTTCAATCCTCATCAATTTAACGATAAATCAATCTCATGGAATAACATTCAACAACATTCGTGAACCACTTCACGAAGCAAGTTTATTATTCAATCCATATGAATCTAAATAATGGAATAAAACTCAAATAGGCACCTATTCCGAAGCAAAACTAACAACAAGGGAAAAATCTCTCAATTATTCAAATACAAATAAACCGTTTATTGGCCACAACATAAGGCCTTAACCAATGACTTAGACTAAACCGGAATAACTAAGCAGCCTATGGTCCTCGCTCGTCATGTCTCCTCCGTCCCATCACCATGGTCACCCACGAGTCCTTCACCTGAAACAATCATTGTAGAGTGGGGGTGAGTATATAAAATATACTCCGTATGTAGCCCTCACCAAGCACACACAAACATCATGCTCATAACCATAAAGGAAACATACATCGTCATGCTCTATCATTACAGTATGCGAACGACCATAGACATGCTCTACTATTACATTATACATTCAACCAT
The DNA here is from genome assembly GCF_013281855.1 of Momordica charantia. Lineage (NCBI taxonomy): Eukaryota > Viridiplantae > Streptophyta > Magnoliopsida > Cucurbitales > Cucurbitaceae > Momordica > Momordica charantia. The sequence continues at coordinate 15,110,900 of NW_028275160.1, forward strand.
AAACATGCTCTATAAGACCCGATGCTAACCACAATCATATAACAACAACTACCGTCCACTTGGCTCCCTAACACCTCAAGTACATCTATGTTCACCTCAGCTATTCAAGCTTTCGAAGACCATTATGTTGGTAGTGTCGGCCCCTGACCATTTACACCCAGAGCCCCGACACTAGTGCATCGACCCTCGACCATTTATACCCGAGGCCTCGATGTATTTTCAACTATTGGCCCTTGACCATTTTTACCCAAGGCCCCAATAGTTCTCCTTTCGAAAGACTCCTCGCATCGACCCCCTACCATTTATACCTGAGGCCTCGACGCTCATCTTTATCCAAAATTGGCGTACCGACCCCCGACCATTTATACCCGAGGCCTCGATACCCAATTAGTGACGTATCAGCCCTCGAACATTTATACCCGAGGCCCTGACACTCACCCATTCACTTCATAACTTTCATAATTTCACATAACATTTCTAGCCTCCAACCAAGATTTCAGTACTACTTCCCTAATAGCACCAACCACCACAACGCCCATCAACAACACCACCACTAGTATGATCTCAATGCATCTCCCAGCTCACCAACACAATTCAGCGTGCTTCCACAACATAAACATCATTCTAATAGCAAAACAATAAACCAAACATGCTTTCACAACATACCAAATCTTAACAACAGCGCCATAGTGAGTTTAGTCATAACAGAGCATAGTCAACAAATTGCAAACGATTGGGCCCAACACAATTCAACCAAACACTTAATATCCAACGTCCATATTCAATAAGCACTTCTAGATATAATAAAAACTCATGAGACACGCCAAATACTTCATACAAATTCAGACAACAAACATTTCGAAAATAAATTCACTTTAACGAACTTTCCCTACAATCATACATCATTCTACACAGATCTCAGCAGTTCAACAATACAAAATTCCCACTATTATCACCGACGAACATTCAACACTAACCAGGCATACAAAACAACATAAACAAGAGTTACACTACACAACCACGTATCATAACCAATATTAAGCATCATAAACGGCACATCGGCAACCAAATAACAAACATCAACGCACGCACCCGCCCCGTGCTACTTAAAACAAATGTCCTAAAGCTCCTAAGCTTGTTGAACACTTCCTACTACAAAAAGAGCATGATCTCGAGGTTAGTAGCCCATCAGAAACATTTAGTTATAAACGAAACCGAGTTTAGGTAGAGTCGTTACCTACTAACTCACACTAAAACAACTTGGGTTAGGAGTGGGTCGACGTCAAAACAGTGTCGGAGGGGATGGATAACTCAAATCAAGCTTCGTTTGGGTGTGGGTAAATGCCAAAATGTATCGGAATGAGACGTCTTCGCGAATCTGCTACTGTTCGCGTTGGATTGTAAAAAGAACGAGTCACCGGAGGTGCTGTTCGTCGGAGGCAGCCGTCGGGAGTTGCGCACATCACCGGGGTTGAGGTTGTAGCAGCAGGTCGTCGGGTCCGCCGTGGAGCTGACCTGTGCGTCGTGCGCCACCGTGAAGGAACGCCGCTCGTTGCACACTGCCGCGAGTAGCGCCGCAGGGTGTTACACTGCCGGATCCGACCCGAGCTTCTCACCGACCGTCGAACTCCAACAGACCCGTTAAGATGGGGCCGAAATCGCGTGGGTCGTCGCGGATCTGAGGAACGCGGCCGCGGTGGACACCGTCGTTCGTGCGCCGCCGCGAGCTGCTGAGGGAGGACGCCGGCGTGGGGCTCTCTGCTGCTGCTGTGCCGCTTCGTCGGAGAAGAAGGAGCCGCCGGCTGGAATGCTCCAAGAAGAAGTTTGGGGGGGGGGGGTTGTCGGCTGGGTTGAAGGAGGAGAAGAAAGATAGGGTTTTTTTTTATTCTTTTCTTTTGTTTTGTTTTAAAACCTATAGCCCAATTCCCAAATCTTAAATGAGGCCCAAATAAGTAACACAAAGTCCCGAAACAACAAGCCCAAAGTTTCACTTTAGAAATAAAATAAACCCACAATAATCCGAAATAAAACAGTTAACTTAAACTCTGAAAGCCAAGATTTTTAGAGCCCGATAAATATAGAGAAATTTAATTAACAATCAATTTAATATCGAATGAAAAAAAAATCTCCTGTTTCGAGACTAACTAACCTAAAGAACTCGGGGCGTTACAATCAAGGTCCAATACGCTGAGTAGTCATCGAGAACTTGGGGATAAATGTCAAGGTTCGATGCACAGATCAAAACCGTGGGGATAAATGGCAAGGTCGAACGCCAAGATTTTGTACAGGAGTGCGGGCCTAGAGGATAAATGTCAAGGGTCGATACGATTTGAATAGTTAGACTTGGAGGACTAACATAGTATTGATAGGTTAGAATTATTATGGAGGAGCCTAGTTCAAAGCCTTGAGGAAAAATGTCAAGGTCGAACGCCAAGTTTCTGTACAAGAGTGTCCGCGTCTTGGGGATAAATGTCAAGGGCTGATACGATTCGAAGAGTTAGACTTGTAGAACTAACATAGTTTGACGGTTTAGAGTCAGCTTGAAGGAGTTAGAGATCAATGGGCCTTGTGGTCGAAGTTACGTGAGTCTTGATAGCTTGGATGCTTGTGTTTATGTGTTAATTAACCGTTATGATCTATCGATGCCTGATTAATTGTTATCGTATTGTAAGGACTGTCGCGATTTCGAGCATATTGTTTTGTTATCGATGCATGTTGTTGCGATTACGTTGATTGCATGTGTGTGTTAATGAGCGTTATGATTTATTGATGCATGAATGCCAGTTTAATATTTTGTAATGAATGTTTGTGCCACGCATGTTGTTTGTGCGTAGTTAGAGAGGGCTGCTTATAGAGTATTTTTATACTTACCCCTCTGCAATTATTGTTTTCAGGTAAGGATTCGGGTTACGTTCATGGTGATGGTGTGGAGGAGACTTGATAATAAAGACCATGGCTAGTTTTGTGTAGTTTCATTGGGATTATAAGAGGTTGTTATGAGTTTATTTGTTTCGGTTATGTACTATGTTAAGACCTTGGTTGTGCAAAGTTCAGGCGGTTAGTAAAAGCTTTAGCTTGTTTTATTATTGAGTTTGTCTTCTCCTTAAAAGTTAGGTTGTTGGATCCATTGAAAGTATGTTAAGTTTGTTTATTTTAAAACTCTTTCACTTTAGAAGTTGGAGCTTGGATAAACGCTTTAGTTGGGTGTTTTTCTTTCTTTTAATGTTGTTATCAGAGTAGTGCATCGGAAGCGTGGTGGATTTCTGCGTTTAGTTGATTGCTATTATTTTTGCATGGTTAAGTCACTGTCGAATAGGTTGTTGGACTATTGTCGTTTACTCCAAGTTCATTTAACTTTAACACAAGTAGAAGAGAATTGTATTACTTGTCTATGGAGGACAAGTTATTTTGTTTATATGCCGGTGAGAAGTTCACCGGTTTAAGTCGAACAATTAACATTGTTGAATTTTTGCTTTGTCTGGGTGGTTAGTGGTTTTACTCTCTTGTACAAGCGGAACTGTTTAGGTTGTTTAGTAACGGTCCTCGTTCCTAGATGTTGGAAATTCTGGGGCATTACAAGGGATGCACGGCACACGTGTTTCTAACCAACCCAAAGAAATTGTAGCATGATTCAAAAGTATGTTTATGCATTGGTTACCCTAAAGATACGATGGGTGGACTCTTCTTCGAATATTAAGAAAACAGAATGTTTGTATTGACAAACACCACTTTCTTGAAGAAGATCACATTCGAGATCAAAAACCACAAAGTAAAGTAGTGATAAACGAGCTTTCCGAAAAGGCTACAAACATATCAACAATAATTGTTGATCAAACTGGCACATGAACAAGAGTTGTTGATAAAGCCAACACATCACGTCATTCACATCCACCTCATGAATTGAGGGTGCCGTGACGTAGTATGAGGATTGTGTCACAACCTGACGATTACGTGGGTTTAATTGAAACCCAAGTTTTCATACCTGATGATGGCATCGAGGATCCATTGACCTACAAACAGGCAAAAGAAAATATGGACAAGGACAAATGGGTCAAAGCCATGGACTTGAAAATGAAATCTATGTACTTCAATTTTGTTTGGGAACTTGTACAACAACCCAATAGGATAAAACCCATAGGGTGCAAATGGATCTAGAAGGAAAACGAGACGCCAAAGGAAAGGTACATACAAGGTGAGGCTTGTGGCAAAAGGCTACACATAAAGGGAAAGGGTGGACTATAAAGAAACCTTCTCCCTTGTAGCTATGCTCAAGTCCATAAGAATACTTTTGTCTATTGCCACATATTATGACTGTGAGATTTTTCAAATGGACGGCAAGACTACCTTTCTGAATGGCAATCTTGAAGAAAGTATTTATATGTCTCAACCAGAGAGGTGCATAGCTCAAGGTCAAGAGCAAAAGGTTTGCAAGCTTAAACGGCCCATTTACGGATTAAAACAAGCATCTCAATCTTAGAACATAAGGTTTGATACCGCGATCAAATCTTATGATTTTGACCAAAACGTTGATGAGCCTTGTGTATACAAGAAGATCGTCAACAGCACAGTAGCTTTCTTAGTTGCATGCGATGTTAGCTTTACGAGCTGCAATCACACCAAATGTTTTGATGATAATAAACTTTATTTACAGATGATTTTAGAGTTTCAAAGTATCCATAGCATAGAGCTTTGAAAGACGAATTCAACACATTTTGAATCACTCAAATCAGAGTTCAAATGAATAAATTATAGCCAAAACAAGTTGGGGAAGAAAAAACAAATGTGGCAGGAGACATGACATCTAATAGTTAAATTATGTCACTATGGCAATGATTTGGTAGTAACGTGGCATCAATAAATTTGGTGACGTCGTGGATGACGTGGACAGATCATGTGATGACACGTGGCACTTTCAATTTCAACAAATCAAATTCCCACAATTCTCTCAATTCCACAATCTTCTGTTAATTTCACATAATTTCTCAATCTCCACTAATTTTTCTAAATCTCCATAATTTTCTTCATTCTTTTCCGTATCTCTACTTTTAATCTCCATCATCCATCCTTTGTTGCCCTAAATCCAAGGGCCAAATTTCATCTTGGAAACTTTATTTAAAGCCACCAAATTTCACCATTTTTCACACCAATTATCTGAGCAAACATTCTGCTTTCTTCAAATCACTTTGCTCTAAAAATTTCATTCTCTCCACACAAAAAGTTGCCAATATTTTTATGAGAGATAAATTATCAGTGCGAAATTTGCAAATTCACCTTAGTGAGGTATTTTATTTGTATTACTCATTTCACATTTTTGGGTTCTGTATTAAGGTGTGGGTACACATTTGGTTGCGAGAAAACACAATTGGATAGATCCTGAACCAATAAAAAGAATCAGGGGTTTCTCTTTAGCTTAGGAAAAAAAAGAGGGTCCATAGGTTTGGTTCTCACCCGTAAAAGAACCAGCACAATAAAATACCCAAGAATGAGTCTTGAAGAGGGAGTAGGGATTTCCGAACCACTATAAAATTCCTAGTGTCATTTCTTTCTCCTACTCTTCTCATTTGAGCATTTAAATTTCGTTTGATTTTTTGTTATTCTTAAAATTATTTTTTATGTCTACATAATCGTAAGCAACCCTATTCACCTCCTCTAGTGTTGCCATATCGATCCTACATGCAGATGATGTCCTACTCATTGGTAATGATGTAGGATACCTCACTTACATAAAGAAGTGGCTAGCTACTGAGTTCCAAATGATGGATTTGGGAGAATCTCAGTATGTTATTGGCATCCAAATTTGAAGGGATAAAAAAGAACAAAACGCTACAACTGTCTCAGGCAATTTATATCGTTATACGCTTGTTCGATATTCAATACAGAATTCCAAAAAGGGCTTATTGCCTTTCCGGCATGGAATTCATCTGTTTAAGGAACAATGTCCGAAGACACCTCAAGAATTCAGGATATGAGACGTATACCCTATGCATCAACAGTGAGCATCCCGATGTACGCTATGCTGTGTACTAGGCCTGACATTTGCTATTTAGTAGGGATGGTCAGTAGGTATCAGTCCAGCCCAAGATATGATCATTGGACTTCTAATAAGGGAATCCTCAAGTATCTTAGGAAAACGAGGGACTACAAGCTCGTGTATGGCTCTAAGGATCTGACTTCCAAACAGACAAGAATTCTAGGAAATCTACGTCAGGTTCAATATTCACTCTTAACGAAGGAGCAATAGTTTAGCGAAGCATCAAACAAGGATGCATTGCAGATTTCAGCATGGAGGCTGAGTACCTTGCAGCTTGTGAAGCAGCAAAAGAAACGGTCTGGCTTAGGAAGTTCTTAAACGATTTGGAAATCATTCCAAACATGAACATGACCATCACACTTTGTTGTGATAACAGTGGTGCTATGACAAATTCTAAAGAACCTCAAAACCGCAAGAGGGGAAAGCATATCAAAAGGAAGTACCACCTTATACAAGAGATAATGCAACGAGGAGATGTGATCGGCACAAATATTGTTTCGGGCACAACAATGATGATCCTTTTTATGAAGGCGCTCTCGGCTAAAGTGTTTGAGGGCCATCTAGAAAGTCTAGGTCTACGAGAGTTGTACAATTACTCTAGGGCAAGTCGGAGAAACGTAATGGTTATAGTGTATGTCTTAGTGTATTGTATTTGTTCCTTTGCTTTATGATCATGTACACCCCACTAGAGTTTAGTTCAAGTGGCAGATTGTTGGGTGTGTTACCCTAAACTCGTAGTTTGTAATTTTGTAAGAACAAATTTATATTCAGTAAAGTTTTGTTTCTCTTACTCAATCAATTTGTTGTTAAATTTACAACATTTCATTGTCCAAATCCAATGAACTAAACATCCAAGGTTATAATCATTCAACTGAGCAAGTATATATACTGGGTATATATTTGATATACATTCGATATACAAGTGGATAATGTCCCGAGAATAACCTAAAGGGTCTATAGTATATGGATGAGGCTGGGTACCTTATCTTAGCAACACTATGGATATTACCCAGTTTGTAAATGTTACAAACGACTTGATCCAGGTCGTTCATGTGGAGAGATGCGAGTGGGGGTATCCTATACAATGAGTTTGTATATGACCGGACTGTGAAATAGCCAACTTTTAGATGTAATGTTGTTGACTAATAGATTGCTATTTCATTGAATGACCAGGCAAATCATTTTCAATCCTGAGTGAGTTATGGACTCCTGTCCGTGAGAGCTCGTTCTTTGATATATATTGGTGAGAGTGGCCCGAGTCGCCGACTTAACATTCCTACCATTTTGAGGACGAGACCGACTAGGGAGCTGGGAACATAACATTACAAGGTAGAATTCACTCCTCATTGACATTAGGAGAGTAGATGAGCGTTACCTTTAGTACTGACTTCGAGACTTGAACAAAGGGTCACACCCTCTCACTAGTCAGACAGGGACTTCTAGTTATTGGTCGGACCCATAACCGGGTTGTTTATTAGAGGATTAATGATACTTAAGGTACAACATGTAACATAGGGGACGGCAATTTGACCCATCTGTGGTTACGAACACTCGTGAAAGACTGACTTACCGTTCACGGTCCATATCCATAGAGACAAAAATATTTGATAGTGAGAAGAGTATAGTTGCGGGTTTTTAGTGGAGTAACCTGCAATTAACGTATGTTAATTATGGTGGTTAATGAGTTTAACCAATTAATCTGGTAACGTTTAAGCTCCTCATCTATAGGTCCATTAGGTCCCCTTGCTAACTCTTATAAGGTAAATAAGAACATTACATCTTGAAAAGAATTTGAATTGTTCAACTTTAATTAAAGGGAATTGGATTTTTTTTATAAGGGAATTTGAGTTAATTGTGTATGACACAATTAATATAATATATGATGATGCATTATAGAACTATATAATATGAGAGAATAATCTGAATTGGATTCATATTAAATCTATAAGTTAATATTTAATGTTAATTAGAATCATATTAAATACTATAGGTGACGAGGGAAATGTGTATTTGAGTATGATTCAAATATTAATTGATTTAATTAAATGTGATTTAACTGAATTATGTTTACAATTAATTAATATTTAATTATTTAATTAATTTATTAATTTAAATATATATATATATATAATTAAAACAAACTCACCACTATTGCTGGGGAAGTGGTGAGGTGGAGAGTGGGAGGTTACTCATACTCTTCTCTCATTCCTCTTACCTTAAAATCACTGGTTTTTATTGTGATCGGGTTGGTTCAATTGTTCCTTGCAATAAAGTTTACATAAAAGATTGTTTTATGTCCTATAATCAAACCAATTCCAAAATTCTCTAGGAATTTTCCTTTCCAAGTAGGAGGATCCCAGAATCAGGTTCTTGTTGCTATAGATATAGCAAGGTAACTTCGTGGTGGTGTTCAATGGTGCATTCAGGAACATTTGTTTGTGTTGTCACAAAGTTCTTGCCCCGAGGAAGAAAATCTGTTAATGGTTTACAAAAGTAAGTTTCCTTCCTCCCAACAAGCTTACCCTCTAATTTAAATAGAAATGGTTATATTTTAAAACAAGTAATGTATAGCTTATAAACCGTGTCGAATCACAAGCATTCAACCACTTCCGCTGGGGATTCGATCTCTTCAAGGTACAATCTAAAATACACATTCTCGACAAGAAGCACACCTCATTCGTCACAGATCAGGTGCTCTATTGCTACAAGGTGATGCTTTTCGAGCTAAAGAACATTAGAGCGACCTACCAGCGCATTGTAAACAAAATGTTCACTAAGCATATATGAAAAATATGGAAGTGCACGTAGATGACATTCTACTAAAAAGCAAGCAAGTGACCTCACTCATTATTGACCTGGCAGAGGCGTTTGAGGTCCTCCAACGATATCAAATGAAGCTCAACCTGGATATGTGCATGTTTGGGGTCTCATCCAGCAAATTTATGGGTTTGATGGTCAATTACGCAGGATTGAGGCAAATCACAAGAAAATGCAAGTTGTACTTGACATGCAACGTTCTCATAATCTAAAGAAACTCTAGTGCCACAGCGGGCGAATCGCAGCGCTTAACCAATTTATGATGCGATCTACCAATAAATATTTGCCTACCGTTCTTCAAAGTCCTGCAGAAGAAAGAACGATTTGAATGAACACCAGAATGCCAACTGGCCATCCACGAGCTCAATGATGCTGTTTTCAAAACTATTTCCAGGTGATGAGCTTGTCCTGTACCTCGCAGTGTCGGCATACACAATATATTCAACCTTGATTAAGCAAGACGCAAGTCGGTAGAACCCAATATACTATACTAGCAAGATAATGACAGATTATTAGGTGAAGGTGGAAAAGCTAGCACGCCTTGGTTACAACATCACGATGTCAGCATCCGTACTTCCAAGCTCATTAGGTGAAGGTGCTGACAAATTTCTCCCTCGAGTAGGCCTTCCAAAAACCTCAGATATCAGGGAGACTCATGAAATCGGCCCTCAAGCTAAGCAAGCGATTATGAAATAAGTTTTGAGCCAAAAACCCCGCAATTAAAGGCCAAGGAGTCGCAAACTTCATCACCGAACTAACCTTAACCATCATCTCGGGCGAAACAAATAAAAACAGTAAGACCATAAATGTAGACGGGACTTCTACCAGAGCTGGCTGCGGAGCTGGGGTCCTACACCAGCACCAAACGCCAAATGGAGATCGCTTCGAGTATGCTCTAAGGTTCAACTTCTTAGCCTCGAACAACAAATCTGAATACGAGGCATCAATAGCGAGCCTCTACATGGCTAGGTCATCGGTGCCATGCATATTCATAGCGACACGCACCACGTGGTGAACTAGATAACTAAGGAGTACTGAGTTAGGGATAGCCGAATGCATAAATACTTGTGCAAAGTACATGAGTTGTTGCTCAGTTCAAGGAGTATACCGTAGATCGGGTCCCCTTGTCCAACAACTCTAATGTTGATGCACTAACCAAACAAGCATCCTGTTAGCACACCAAACTCCACAGGTCAATCTTAGTAGAAATCTTTGAAGCCCCTTCGGTCCGCGAGTCAAAGGCGATGAATGTGAAAGTTAAGGCTCCAACCTGGATGGACCCTATAAAGGCCTTCCTCCATAATGAAACGACCTCAGACAAAACTGAGCTAACAAAAATGAGGCAGAAGGTGGCGAGGTATGTCTTCCTTGCAACAAGATGTACAAGAGGGGATTCTCCCTCCCCCTATTACGATGAATAGACCCCGACAAGGTAGTCTATGCCATGAGGGAATTTGCTGCACTCACTAAGGGGTTGATCTTTGGCCACAAAGCTAATAAGGCATAGCTATTACTGGCCCACCATGGGACAGGATGCAAAGGAGTTCGCCCGAAAATGTCATCGCTGTTAGAGGTTTGCCACGACCTTAAATCAGCCGCCAAAGCTCTTCTCGCCAATCTCAAGCCCATGGCCATCCGCCCAGTTGGAATAGACCTCATCGAGCCTCTACCCATCAAAAAGGCCAAAGAAGGTTCACCGTTGTGGCCGTCAATTATTTCACTAAGTAAGTTGAGGCCGAGTCGTTGGCCATCATCACTGAAGCTAAAGTAACAACCTAATTTGTCACTTCGGCATACCTCACGCCATTGTATCTAACAATGGAAAACAATTTGATTATGCTAAGTTCAACAGTTTCTGCTCGAAGCTCGAGATAAGACATTTTAGCTCGTCCCTTCCACACCTCATAGCCAAGTGGAGGTCGTTAACAAAATAATCAAATGTGTACTAAAAGGAGGTTAGAAGACCGAAAAGATTGATGGGCAGAAGAGCTTCCATAAGTGATGTGGTCTTATAGAATGACCACCCGAAGCTCGACTAGAGAAACCCCGTTTGTGCTAGCCTTCGAGTCAGAGGCTGCAGTGCTAATAGAGATCGGGCTACCGATAGCACAAATGGAGGGATTTGACGAGCAGACCAAAAGTGAGGCACTCATGCTAAACGTTGACCTCCTCAAAGAAAAGAGGGAGACCTCTTTGCTCGAGCATGCAAAATACTGAAAACGAATAAGACAGTACTATAATTCAAAGGCAAAGCCTTGTTTTTTCCAACTTTGAGACCTCGTACTTTGGAGGGTTCTCCAACGGGCTAGGGCTCTTAAACCCATGTGGAATGGCCCGTTCAAAGTAAAGGATGTGAGGCGACCTGGAACTTACGTTTTGGCTGACCTTGGCAAAAAGCAACTGCCGCACCCATGGAACGCGGAGCATTCACGAACCTACCACAATCAACGGCGTAGGTGACCTTTGGTGAACAATAGTGCTGCAGTCAACCTGTAAGGACGACATCTGTGTAACTTTGTTCTCACAAAAATAAAGATTTCAATACATCTATTGCATTTGAAACTCACCGAGCTACATTTAAATAGGGGCCGAATGGTTGAAGCGTGAGCTCAGAGGCCATTTATTAATAAAAAGTTAGCAAACTAAGTCCTAAGCAGTAGATCGCAAACAGATAGATTGTGAAAAGCACAAAAGAAACACGAAAGCATAAAAATAAAATGCACCAAGATCATTAAATATCCCGAGGAGAAGGCCTTGGTTTGTAGTACAACGATCCATCACAATGATAAATAAAGAAAAGCGAAACGACTGTGGCGATAAATAAAGAGAAACAAAGCTCATTCATCCGAGAGGTCAGCCTGAGCAGTCCTAGCCAGTGGGTCGTCTTCGGGGATGAGCTCGTCCTATTGGTTGTGTTGCCCTAAACTCGTACTTTGTAATTATTTAAAAACAAATTTGTATTCAATGAAGTTATGTTTTCTTATTAAATCAAATTTTAGTTGAATTTATCGTCCAAATCCAATAAACTAAACATCCAAGTTATTACCATGTAACTGGGACAATATATATACTCCAACAGCTCTTATTCCTCCTCTCACTCGTGCTCCGCTAAAGGATCCTTCTCTGTCGAAGTGTGAGGGAGTTCAACACAAATTGGATCGTCTCTAGAGGTACCCAACATGGTGAAAATTATGAGGGAACAATAGAACCACTCCCTTTCAATTTAAGTGGAGCGAGAGTATACCTCAAACGTTGGGTCCAAGTGAAGCTATGCGGTACGGATAACCCCCAAAATGAGGTGAAAGAATGTGTCGTATCATCAAAGGAACCAACCTTGGGCGTACGTGACATAATGACAAAGCTCAAACAAAAATTGGGGGGGGGGGGGTAGTGCTCTGTGATTGAAGCCCAGCTTTAGCGCCTTCGAAAATGGTAATGTGTACCCCGCGTCGTACGGAGATGCCACGTGGCTTCTGTAACGCCCCCAACTCTTGACCAACTTGTAGATATTATAAAGTACTAATCTTACAATGGTTAGCTCGGTTTCGCTTGTGGAGGATGATAGAAAGTTACTTTTATATATGTTATTTTGGTTTATTTCTATCTATATTGTTTGTGTAATAGTTTGTTACAATTTTCGGTATCCTTCGGCTCCATGTGTTCTGATTCTTTCTTTATATTTTGAGTCTTGAACATCTTCTATATGAGCTTAAAATATTCTCTTCTCGGGGTCGTATCATCTTCTTCAACCATAAGTTCAAATCTTCACTCCCACATATTGTTTGTTCTAAAATATATATATATATATATAAAGTGTGGAGTTGTACATGAGCATCATGACATGGGATTTACGTGTCCATAGGTGTCACTTATGAACAAATATTACATGGACTAAGCAAGATTATTTAATCTTGTTAGAACTCTGTTCCCAAAACAGATGCTCAGACATGGAACGACACTCAACACTTAAGCCCTTCGACCTCGGTCTCTCACGAGTCACGCCACATCGTTGGTCAGATGAACCATCACACTTAAACAAAAATATTCGGCACCCATATATTTGTGAAATAACCATCCCTTCATATTTTTTTGTCCTTTCGGATAGAAAGAAAAAGAAACCCCAAAGCGGTACTCAAGAATCTTTTGGCAAACTCCAATGATGGAATTCCTAATCTCTTCAATGTTCAGTTCGACTCTTTCGTCCCATCTGGAAATTCAAATTACGGTGGGGTCATAAGTGACTCTCAACGATGACGTCGACACTTTTTCAGTAATGGGCATATTGGCTTTAGAATGAACTGTAGGTTGATCTTGTTAAAGGAAAAATTCTAGTAGTATTGATTACTTTTAGTATGATCTTTGGGGATGAAAATCGTACTGCCATGTGGAGGACAAAAAAAATACCAACTTTGAAGGTCTTCCTTCTGGTGGCCGACCTGAAGATCTTCCCTTTGTTGGCTGATCAGCAATGGCCGACCTGAAGAGCTCCCTGAGGGACGACTTGAAGGCCTTGCCTGATGGTCGACCTGAAGAGCTCCCCTAAGGACCGACCTAAGACCTTACCTGAAGGCCAACTTGAAGGTCTTCCCTCAAGATCATTCAAGGGAGGAAGGACCTCCATACTTAGCCAAATTCTAGATGACAAGAGTATGAACTGGAATAGCTACTCCTGACAGGTCGACCTTGGTCCCGACATGTTCAACTGCTGGTCTGATTCTTTGCTGGGTACCTTAACCTATAAATAGAGGGCCTCATTTCACCATCAGGTATGGAATTTCTTCTCGAACTTAATATTGAGTCCGAGCTGCTTACTGACATGAGTTAAAGATTTTGCCCTCTTGTGCAGGTCTTCCCCTAATGTTTCAAGTCGGAGCGAGGATCAGGTTTGAGCTTGACCAAGTTTTAAGTTGTGCAAAATCTTGCATAAACATTTGGCACCGTCTATGGGACGGAGATTTTAAGTCATTCCTACCAAAAAAAACAATGACAACGGAGATCTCCAAGATGTTGTCATGGACCGGGCTAGGTGATCGAAGTGTAAACGATGATAGCTCAACCTTGTCTAGAGAAAGAGCTCCATCTTAGCTCAACCTCGTCTAGAGGAAGAGCTTCATCTTAGCTCATCCTTGTCTAGAGGAAGAGCTCCATCATAGCTCATCCTCGTCTAAAGGAAGAGCTCCATTTTAGCTCATCCTCTTCTAGAGGAAGAGCTCCATCTTAGCTCATCCCCAGCTATAAGAAGAGCTTCATCTTAGCTCAACCTCGCCTAAAGGAAGAGCTACCATCAGATAACTCAACCTCGCCAAGAGGAAGAGCTCAATCTAAGCTCATTCACGTCTAGTGGAAGAGCTTCATCTTAGCTCATCTTCAGCTAGAGGAAGAGTTGCCATCAGATAACTCATCCCCGCCTAGAGGAAGAGACTCCATCCCAACTCATCCTCATCCAAAGGAACAACATCCATCGTTTGATCATATTTGATCCAATATGATAGACCCAACTTAGGTGCTGCTAACATACATTTCAATGGGGGCCAAGAACACCCACATGGCATAAGTGCCAAGGTGCAGTTCAAAACAAAATTCAAACATTTAAACATACGAGTTCAAGGCGTGATGTAATTTCATAAAAGAAAATTCAAACCTCTAAACTTACGAGTTTGAGGTGCGATGTAATTTGATAAAAGAAAAAATTCATACCTCTAAACTTACGAGTTTAAGGTGCGATGTACAAAAAATTGCAACAAGTTCAAAATAACAAAGTAGAGATTGAATTGACCCAATACAAAGTACGCATATCAAACTCCTAAGCGCCTAGCTCAGGTCAAGCTTCTTCAAACAGCAAACTTAATCAACAGAGCAAGTATAAGTTGAGTTTCTCAAAGTCAGCTCAAGTCATGATCATAACACTGTGTTCGACATCCGACCTATTATATATTGTTCGAGGTCCGACCTCTATTCTATTTCAATCTCAAAAGACGGAAGTCACCACTTAGGTAGATTTTCAAACCCAAGAAAAACTTCTCTGCCAGGTCGATCTCATACCAGCTAAGGAGGGGGCCAATGTTTGGGGATGAATATCGTACTGTCACGTGGAGGACAGAAAAAAGACCAACTTTGAACGTCTTTCCTTTGGTGGCCGATCTGAAGTGGCCGACCTGAAGATCATCTCTTTGTTGGCCGATCTGTATTGGCCAACCTAAAGAGATCCTTGAGGGCCGACCTAAAGGCCTTGTCTAATGGCCAACTCAAGGTCTTCCTTGAAGGCCTTCCGTGAAGATCATCCAAGGGAGGAATGACCTTCCATACTTAGTCAAATTCTAGATGACAAGAGTATGAATTGGAATAACTACTCCCGACAGGCCGACCTTGGTCTCAACATGCTCAACCACTGGTCGAATTCTTTGTCGGGTACCTCAATGTATAAATAGAGGGTCTCATTTCACCATTAAGTATGGAATTTCTCCTCGAACTTAATATTGAGTCCGAGCTGCTTACTAACTTCAGCGTCAAAGATTTTGCCGTCTTGTGCATGTTTTCCCCTAAGGTTTCAAGTCGGAGCGAGGACTGGGTTCAAGCTTGACCAAGTTTGACGTTGTGCAAAATCTTGCATAAACATAAGAGATAGAGAAATGTAGAAAGAGATATATATTTTTTTAAATAAAAAGTCATCATAATTTTAGTAGTGGTCAGCACATAGACAAGTGCTTACTAGATAAATATTTTTCCCTAAACAATCACCCATAACGTTAGGTATATGGAAAACTTGGGCATAATAGTTGTTTTTTTATTTGATGGTCAGCAGAATTCGATTCTACTACGGCTCATTTTTTGGAACAGTGTGAGGAAATTTTTTTCTTGGATTTAATTATGGTGACGTAATAAATTAATTAAAAAAAAATTGAAGACCGAGAATGTATTAAAATAATTAAAAAAAGTGAAAAAACAGTAAGCTACATTGTTAGTCCATGACCAACTATTATATGTGCTATATAAAATTGGTTTATTTTCCCCTTATGCTAGCCACCCAATCTCTCATTTCTTCCAAGGTTAATTTTTTTCTCCCTCCCTCTTGTCTAAGTTGTAGCTACCCCTCCCTCGTCTTTTTTTTCTCCAGCGAGTGCAGTGGTGATCGAAGCCATACCCATGAGAGCAAAAAATTTGACTAAGAAGTTTTATATGTGAAAACTGCTTGATGGCACAAAATTTCCATCTATTGAATACAACATCGTTCCTAATTCAGGTTGTTAATATAATTGTATTTTTGGATAGTCTCACTTTCGTGGTCGTAGATGAGTTGAGTGCGATGCTTACTAATGAAATTACTTAGAATCTTCTGAGGCCGTGCTATAAGAATTTAAGATTGCTAAAGCTTGAAGTATAAACAACTTCTGTAACGCCCCGAGTCCCTCAGGTTAGTTAGTCTCGAATCAGGAGATTTTTCATTTAATTTTAAAGTGAATGTTAATTGAATTTATCTATATTTATCGGGCTCTAAAATCCAATTAAACTAATATTTACCGAATCCGGTGTGGTGGGTTTTGTTTTGCAGGGGTAGATTTCTTATCTTTGGGCTTGGACTTGTTGGACCTCCTTTGGGTTAATTTGGTTTTAAAACAAAGGGAAAAAGAAAGAAAACAAAAAGGAAAAACCCTAACCCAAGTTCCTTCTTTCTTCTTCTTTTCTTCTTCTTTCTTCTCCCTAGCCCCCCCCCCCCCCCCCGATTTCTTCTTCGTTCCCAATTTCCGCCGCCCCTCCTCTCGTTTTCCGGCAGCTTCTCCGACGCCTCGACGCAGCACCGGTGCTACTAGCCACTCCGACCTGAACAACGACCCGTAGCAGCGGCGGACGAAGACACCCTCGCGCGGCGGCCGGCGACCAATCTGTAGCAGCAGTAGCAAGCGGCGCGACCCCGACATTCCGGCAATCTGCAGCAGCGGCGGCACGTCCCTCGGTAGTCTGCAACGAACCAGCGCCGCTCCTCTCCGCGGCAGCACACGGCGGTGGGCCAGATCCGCGGCGGTGCACGGCGAACGGGTGTACAGCGGCGAACCAGCGGCGGTCTGCTACCACGATCCGACGAACAGCGACTCCAGCGGCGGGATTTGTACGTTACAGCAGTGTTTAGTACGTTTGGCGGTGACCCACATCCGTTCGAAGCTCGATTTAGACTACCCACACCTTGGCGAGCTAGATATAGGTGACCCACATCCATACGAAGTCGGTTTTGGTGGTAATGCGTCATTTGAACCCTTTTAGAGTTGAATTTCGGAGGCTAAATAGGGTGCGTAATGTGCTGTATTTTCTGTTTTGGTGTGCTTAGGTGTGAAGTCGGCGCAACATTTAAGGGCGCGGTTGTGGGTAAGTAGACAAAGGGCATGTGCGTGTGTTAACATATGCTCGATGGTCTCTGACGTGCTGATTTTGTGGCATTTAATGCTAATTTGTGATGTCATTGTGTTAAATAATTTTCGTTGTGTTAGTCGATATACTTGGAATGGTGTTGGATAATTGTTGATGAAAATGGTGTGTTTTCTGCTTTGTTAAACTGTGAGTATAGCTGTGGTAATGTTTCTTGCCTGGATATGCATGTGTTTTGTCCGGTGTGTTTAGTGAACTATTATCCTTAGTAATACTTGTTAAATAATGAAATTGGATATTGAGCATGATTGGCTTGTTATTTCGTTATTAGAAAGTTGTTAAAGTTGTGAAAGCATGCTGAACTGTACCTGTGAGTTGAAAGATGCAGGGTTAGTGGTAAAAGAAAGTATATAGTAAGACTGGTGAAAGTTGGATATTTTGGAAGAATGAAAGAGTGGGTGTCAGGGTCTCGGGTATAAATGGTCGGGAGCTGATACGTCACTAATGGAGTATCGAGGCCTCGGGTATAAATGGTCGAGGGTCGATACGAGGAGTCCTTTGGAGGGAAGACTATTGGGGTCTTGGGTATAAATGGTCAAGAGCCAATAGATGGTGAAGTCATCGGGGCCTCGGGTATAAATGGTCGAGCGCCGATGCAGAAGTGTCGGGGCTCTGGGTATAAATGGTCAGGGACCGACTCTATTCGAAGAGGATAATTGTGGGAGGTTGCGATAGCTGAGATAAGTATGGAGGTACTTGCGGTGTTAGGAAGACTAGAGGTTGGTTGTTAATGTGTTTACTCGTTGTGGTTGTCACTAATTTTTTTTATGTAATGTGTTTATGTTTGAATGCATAATGTGTTGAAAGACATGACTTCGATTGTTTCATGATATAATTGAGCATGATGTGTGTGTGTGTTGGTGAGGGCTACTTACAGAGTATATTTTATATACTCACCCCCCCCCCCCCCCTCTACGATGATTGTTTCAGGTGAAGGACTCGGGGGCAACCATGGTGATGGGACGAGGAGACATGACGAGCGAGGACCATAGGCTGCTTAGTTACTCCTGTTTAGTTTAAGTCATTGGTTGAGGCCTTATGTTATGGCCAATAAACAAATTGTTCGTATTTGAATAATTGGGAGATTACCCCATGTTGTTAGTTTCATTTCGGGATAGGTGCCTATTTTAGTTTTATTCTATTCATTCAGTTTCGCTTAGTTGAATGATAAACTTGTCTCGTGGGGTGGTCCACGAATGTTGTTGATTGATATTCTATGGGATTGATTTATCGTTAAATTGATGAGAATTGGAACTTGATTTTATATATTTGTTTGCATAGAGAGTTGGCAGGACGTACTTGGGGTTAAGCTTAATTAGTTCGGTAGTTAACGTGACCTAGAAGTGTGTGGGAAATTCTGGGTCGTTACAACTTCAGTTCTTGTCATGGGCAACTCAAAGATGGTTATCAATTTCATATCCAATAATTATGTATCTTAAATCTTATTATAACCTATTTTTAGATTTAGGTAATTATAAAATTACAACACAACAATTATGACTACGAATAAATTTTCATTTTCTATTTCTCTAATATGGTTGGGTATCACACTACTTTATTACTATTGTTCTTCGCCTACCTCCTATGTCTGATGAGTTTCGTAAAAAAACAAAAAAAGAACAAAAAAAAAATTCCATTCGCTGCAATTAGAAGAGAGATCAAATTATTGGTGATGTTAATTGATTCAAGTTAAATAAATGTGTGCATTATCTACTTGGTATTCAAAGTGTAAATCTCTTTTTGGTCTATAGAACCATTACATCTACTTTGCTTCATTATGTATACTTTAAAATAATTTGTTTTATACTTTAGCTTTCATAAATGTTTCTTATGGTCCTTATCATTAAATTTTTCTAACATTTAACTCAAATTTTAGTTACTTATTCTAAGATATTGGTTTTAGTATACATGACTTAGTTTCTTTATTCTATGGTTTGAAAGTTTTGTTGGAAATTTTTTGGAATATTTAGGTTCATTTATGATAATGTTTTTGGGCTATTCTCTGAACTGAGCATATGTTGAGGAATGATCGTTAGTTCTTCAATAAGACCTGGGTACTGATGTTATTGGATTATATTTTGGTTTATCCTTTTGACTTGCTCATTCTTTAAATCTTTGTCACGAGTAAGACTTTCTTTCTCTGAGAATAACATGATAACTATTGTCGAGGAGAGATAGACTAAATCCAAATTTTTTTATTATTTTATATGGGCATATAAGACTAATTTTCATATTCTTGTACATTAGGTACAGTTAGATGGCAATCGAAGGTTTTGCACTAACTACGCTAATTTACTTTATTGAATTTTAATTTACATGGTTTATGTCTTTGCTCATTGTAATTCCATAGATCTTTCATCCATCTATTACAACTTTTCTAGGAATTGGTGGCATTAATGTGATTAAATCAATGTTTAACTAATCTAACTTATTGTCTATATTTGCAGTGTGGTGATGTCATTGTGGTGATCATTAACTCATATTTTCAGATTGAGATGAGAATCCATGCTTTATGGAAAAGGTGAATAACATGCTTTTGTTAAACTATGCTCACATCCTTATTGTAACTTTTATTTTTCTTTAGAATATATGATTCTCCGAGAATTGACACGATTTTATTGTATGATGATCTTACTTGGCATGAAAGCAATTTGCGCCATCTTATCATCAAATCATTGTTTTTCGGTAATCCATCCCTTGTATATTGTGTCCCTCTCCTTGCAATATATTGAGGAGGAATAGAAATAGTATTGTTAAAAATTTAGAACTCTTAAATGTGCGAACATAAGATGCCCAAATATTCAAATTTCTTACATGTACAATCTAACGTCTTGATAAGAATTTATGAAATTCACCATGTACTCTTTCTCATCACTGTGTTTTCACTAACTTATAAGTGAAACAATTCACATCATTATTGGCACTTTCAATACTCACTGATGAAGGTTCAAACAACTCATCTTGAAATTCTTGAAAATTAGCATGAGTATTCTCTATAGATGCTTGTTGGATCATGTCTCAAAATTTAGTTGCCCAAAAATGTGTAGTTTGACTAGATTGGAAATATTTAATCAACTCAGATCGACGAATCCTCTCTAACACCTTTTTATAACGAAAATAATAAATCGAGTAGGAGATGTAGACTTACTTGTCATCTTTTGAAAGAAACTATTCATGCTTTTATTTGTGTCGATAATATACCCGTCGAGAAATATTTCTTACTGGAAGCTAGACATCATTTTCTTCATAACTAAAAAAATGTTATGAGCCATCAACTTTAAGACAAATCAATAATGGTTATAAGTAGATTCCATACATCTTCAAACTCTTGTTTATTCTCACAATTGTGAAGGCATCTATTGAATAGTACTTTGAAATCACACATTTTTAGATAATGAGCAAGATGTTTACGAGCATTTTGACCAATATGCCATACACAAAGTCGGTATTGAGTCTCACGAAATACCTTTTCAATTGAATTGGCCATTGCTTAACATTGATCCATAAATATTAATTGTTTTGGTCTGATAGCCTTCCATTGTTTGTATAAAAGCTTCAAATGATCAATTAGCTTTCTATGCATTGTTTCGAATAAACAAATGATCTCTTCCTTATAGTTCCATCTGCCAATTGCCCGTATTGGTTTTTTTTTTGTACACTAAAGCAAGTTGTATTTGCATATTCATTATAAAACTTGAATGCTTCCTATTCACTTAAAAACATCATTCCAATCTTTCTAGAAGTAACGAATACTGTGTTATGTATCTCTACTTCATTTTCTAATTCAATTGAGCTTATATCCATATTACCTACATGATTTATAATTATTAACATGTAAATTTAAAAAGTGTAATTTATATGTTTAACGAGGGAAAAAAACTCACTCATATAAAGTTGTTATGAGCTGGCCATTTATTTGTCATCAAAGTTTTCAAATAAACCTAAAGTTCAGGAATAATTATGCTCAAATTGACAACAATATATATATATACAAGTAATTAATTATAATCAAAATTCGTAAAAATAATTAGTTAAAATTAATTTTAAAAAAGCAAAGAATTAAACATAACATAGAGATTTCCGAGATGAATAGATCCAACTGTTTCTATGCATCAAAGAAAGAGAAAATATAAAATGGCTAGAAATTAAAAGAAAAACAAAGGAAAAAAAAAAGAAAAATAGATAGATTGATCATACATACTTCAAACTATAGTAAAATTTTCAACAAAAAGAATAAATAGGTTTAGTTTGAATGGAGGAAAATGTACAAATAAACCGAACAAGTACCGAGGAAAGTGGAGTTGTAAAAAGATTCAAATGAAAAAATAGAAGATGAATAAATGAAAGGAAAAAAATAAAAGGTATATCTTGGAAGTAGAAATAATATTAAGTAAGAGAGAGGTAATTTTAGAGGGAGATAATATCTCGCAACAAAAAACTATGTATATAAATAGTACAGGAATATATTTTGGTTTTAAAAATTTTGTGAGGTCCACTTTAGCTATATATTTTATTTGTGTAACAATATAGATATCACCTGATGTAAAATGAATAGGAGTTCCATACTACTGTAGCACTAGAAATTTTCTGGAGAATATTAAGACCAAAACAGCCAAATAAAGACAGGATTATTTGACTTTAATTTTCTTCATTTCAGTGCAGAAGTGAAATCCCTCTCTCTGTTCTAAGGAGCTGCCGAAAATGCAACGGGGATTTTGGGATTCTGGTATTGCTTCACTGCTAGCTAGCTTGTACCGCGACTAGGACCACCAGACTTGGCCAATCCAACCAAACCCTGAAGTATGGGTTCGCGATGATGCCATAATCGACCATACCGCCACCCTTATTCTAATTATCGATAGAAACTCCTTGATTGCAAGCTCTCGTTGTCAACATTCATTAGAAACCTCTCAATTACGTCCTTAATAAAATTGAATGAAATCCCATAAATTGTCAATAATATTGAATACAGTATAGAAATGTTGATTTAATTGGCTAATTTTTTCTTATTATTGAAACCCTCCATTTATGTACTATATCCCATTTTTTAAAAGTAACTTTTACCTTTAAAAATTTATGGGTGTAATTTTGTAAGTTCTAAAATTTTAACAGTTTAATTTGTACTATTCAATGGTTAGAGGTCTAATTTTTCGCTTTCGAAAGTTTGAGGGTTTAATTTTTTTAATTGAAAGTTCAAGGATATAATTGCAACAACATCGATAGTTCAAGGGTTGTTAATGCAATTTACCCTATATATATTATACAAAAAGATATTGTTGAGAGAGGAATCTGAGTAGGATACATGTCTAGCGTTGGGGATGACAGCAAGGCGCGAGACCACAGGTGGTTAGGAACCTATGCTGCGCATGTGTACGGGCGTGTCGCCACCAGAACTGTATGGGTAGGACATCGAGGGTTGTAGCCCGAGACCTGCGGATGCAGAGAGACAAATCGACAAACGAAGGTGAATTGTCGGAGGCATCCACCCTTCTCCATTATAACGCCGTACAACATGACATGCCCATGCACCCATAACTGACATCCTTCTTGGTCGATCATCCGTGCCTATAAAAGGGAAGAACACCCCATCATTACCAAGTAAATGAAAAATTTGTCCCTAAAGCCTCTAAGGTGTCTACTTCTATTTCATCTACTCTGATTACTAACTTGATTGTCCAACTAGATTAAGACGGAGCACCGCCACCGGTATCGAGTTTTTTGGTTGCAAGTTTATTTTTCGTTCGATGATGCAGGTTTTTGAAGGACACATGGACCTCTTTGAAATTTGTCGTCAACAAATATAGATTTATATCTTTTCTACTTTAATCAATAACGATATAAGTCAATGATTACAGAATAAAAAAACTGACTAATTTTCCACATTGAGGGATAATTGAAAGAATTGTATATATAATATTAATAGTTGTATTGGTAAAATTAATTATCTAATTATTGAAATAGGGGTAAAAGAGTTATACTCATGATATCCGAGCAAGGTACCCATAATTATGTAAATACATAAAAATAAATGAAACACTAATAAGGTTGGTTTTTTCTTTGTGCAGCACTCCTTACAATCTATTTTGTTCGCCATGTGAGTTTGCATGTGGATATTAAGGGCTCGTTTGATAACGTTCCTAGGAACTTGTTTTCATTTCTCATTCTTTAGAAACAAACTTGTTTGGCAACTCATCCGTTTCTTGTTTCTAAAATTTGAGAAATGTTTAAAAAAATAAGCTAAATTTTTTAAAACTACAAAAAGTAGTTTCGTTTTTACTCTCTCCATTTCATAAATCTCAACTTACATAAAAAATCGTGTAATTGTATGCAGAATGACTCTTTTGTTTGTTGGTGTAGGCTGGCTGTTTAATAGTAGGGAGCTTGATTTCAATTTGTAACAACATTTTTCATTTGTTTTCATGTTATTTTTTTTAATTAAAGATTTTTTAAAAATTTTTTTATATATTAATTTATTTATTTTATACATTCTATTTGTTTATAAAATAATAAATATATATATATATATATATATATATATTTAAATTAAAAATATTTTGAAAATTTATTCTTTATGTAAGTCTAATAATCTAGACTAATATATATATATATATATATATATATATATATATTATAAATTATATCTTCTTTAATGTATTATATTTCTCGTGTATATATTATATATTTGTTATATCTTTTTATATTTTATCTACAAAATTTTATTTGAACTAAAAATTAATAAACACAATATTTTTTCAGATATATATACCTTCAATTTGATCACACCCTAAATCTGGCCATGCCCTTGATCTGGTCACGCCCTAGATGTTGTCATGCTTAGGCCATCGACATGTGATGTATTTCGCCTCGAATCTAATTTGATCTTCCCATAACAATATGAAAATTTGTTTTATATTTACTAACATGGTTATTAATTTCTTCCATCAAGAAATAAAAATAAAATTCAAATAAATGAAAAAGAAAAAAATACAAAATTTTCTATTGAATAATAGGCACAAAAATTAAAAAAAGCAGCCAATACAAATAAATTTTCATTAGTAAAAATGAATTTTCAAAATCTGGTCATGCCTTGGACCTAGTCATGCCTTAGATATGCTCATGCGTTAAGCTTGGTCATGTTTGGGTCTGGTCATGCCCTATATTCGGTCATGTACTGGATCTACTCATGCTTTGGGCTATTGACCTATGATGTATCTCGCTTGATGAGTATAATCTTGTCTTCCTATAAGAATAGCCCCTAGGTCCAAAATAGAAGACAACAGGCATATATAAAATGCTAGAATCATATATTGAGAGTATTTGTTGTTTGGTTTTCGAACACTTTGTTGTTAATGGGCCGACCATTTTTATAGAACAACCCCCACTCTCAAAGTTGAAGATAATGATCGTTAGCTGAAATGTTCGACTTTTGCTTTGAGAGTATTTGTCGTAAGTCCATTGTCCGACGTTTA
Source organism: Momordica charantia (assembly GCF_013281855.1). NCBI lineage: Eukaryota > Viridiplantae > Streptophyta > Magnoliopsida > Cucurbitales > Cucurbitaceae > Momordica > Momordica charantia. The sequence continues at coordinate 15,135,635 of NW_028275160.1, forward strand.
TTCTCGGCCATTATCAGACGTTCATCCTTGGTACGTCATTCTTGGTTGACTATTCTTCGTTTGTCATCCATTGTTCATTATTGTTGTTGGGCTTCTAGCTAATTTATCCTAATCGGTCTTCTAACTTATGGATCTCAATGTATACTTCTAATAATAGCCCCCATTCTTTTGATGAGAGTTTTTGAGTTGAAGGTCATCATGTGTCAACCAATATCTTTGTTGGGAATAGTAAGAATATCGTGCTTCTAGTCTATAAATCCACTAGACAATCCTTTTAATATTGTTTTTCAAATCTTGTTCAATATTCACTCGAGTTGATGTCCCTTCTCATCCAGCATTCAGGTAGGGGTTATAATTGTGATCTAATATCTTAGTTCTATTATGTGATGAAGAGTTGAATATTTCTTATATGTGATGATAGATTTGAATAATTGCTCTTACTGGCTCTCTAGGTTGCTACTTAGTCTATAGGTTGCTCAACCTGTAGAATTTTCACAATATCATGTTCTTATTATAATTACTTGGTTGACTTGATCTGTAGGACTCTAAACATGACTAAGCAACTGTTTGTAGAGGAGTCGGTCCATTATCGGGATTTTAAGAAACATAGTTGTTAACTCCTTGTTAGTTAAAAAAAGTTGTACTTGTGCAACTATGTCTCTCCACCTCTGGGTATACTCTTTAAAGTTCTCTATACTCTTCTTTGTCAATTTTTGAAAGTCTAGTTGATTAGAAGCCATGTGTATAATATCCTGGTATTGCTTTAGAAATGAGTAAGCTAAGCTTTTCGAATGAGCGACATGAGTGCTATCCAACTGCATGTACCAACAAGAAGCTAGACTGGATAAACTATCTTGAAAACAATGTATAAGTAGTTTGTCGTTTTGAAAATGTGTTGATATTTTTCTGCAATCTATAATAAGATGGCTTTTGGGATAAGACGTCCCATCATACTTTTCAAATTTAGGTACTTTGAACTTTGGTTATACCCGACACGAGACATAGTTGTGGGATCGTTGTTGTCGAAGATGTCAGTTCCTTCAATCACCTTTAATCTTTCTTCGAGCATTTAAACTTTTCCACTCGTGGTCATGAATTCTTTATCATTCTTTACCAATTTACATATAGGGTAATTGAGATAGGGGACTGCAATATGTGTGCTTTGTAGTCCCTCCCTTGAAAATGTAAATTCAACTTTATTACTCGTAAGGATTTGTTTATCTTCATTAAGAACGGGAAATTGGCATTGACCCACTAATCCTTCGTTCAAAGGATCACACCATGAATATTTTTGGGGTCCCTTTGTTGGTTGGTGAAGAGTGGTGCAAAACCTTGGTAGATAACGAGGGTAAGGCTGAGGTACCACCACTATATAACCCTTCTCTAAAGTAGCGAGAATACTTGCGACTCGTCCTTGAGATTCTTCTCTTATTTTCTCTAGCTTAGTATTTAGTTCTCCCATGTTTTTCGCTTTACGTACCTTGCAGAACGGAAAATATGTGGTTGTTGAGCTACTTTCTAAAAGAAACTAGTGAAAGTTATTATTGATTATGTAATGAAGAATGCACAAAAATTATGATTTTGTTTTTGTAAAATGGAATTGATATACATTATATGATGTTATATTATGCAAATGTTGATCACAAGTTGGGGGGAAATTTTGAAAATGATTATGAACACATGAAATGATGCATGCAAAAGTTGATATGGACATGTGGAGTCATACAATTTTTATTTTGTTTTTTTTTCATGGACAAATGAAATGATACATTTTTAGTTTATGATATGAAAATGCAAAATGATGCATGCTAGATAATTTGTGTTTAAATTATGAGATTGGACACATGAGACATGATGCATGGAAAGACAAAGTTTTTTTTTTTTTTAGTTTAATTTTTCTCAATGGAAGAAAAAAACTTATCTAAATATACTATAAAGTGATATGATATGCAATCAATAGATTCTAAATGCATGTAAATGTAATGTTATTTTACTATAGGGTAAGGCTTAATAACTAACAAAAATAAAGGCTTTATTCTGTTAATAATTGAAAAAGATAACATGTACCAAAAAATAAAACAGAGAAAATAATGGACCAAAATATTTTGTAAGAAGATAATAACTTAAAAAATAAAGGCTCGACTCTCTTAATGTCCCCAGTACCCAAGTTGTCGCAACGTCATCGCGACGCGAAGTGACCAATGTTCTCTCTCAAAGGGTCTCTTTCGAGACAAGAGGCTTGAAGTTGGCATCAACCATCCATGAGGTGTGATTGATCACCTATTTTTTTTAAAAAAAAAACTTGGTCTGCCAAAAAATAGATTTTGGTTCGGGAATCGATTGAGTGTAATAAGGTGATAGCAACATACAACACCCGTTTTAAAAAACTGCTACCAAAGTTTTTCTTAAATTATCCTATTTTTTATTGGTCTAAATGAAAAAATATTTTTGTGTTTTATTTTTAACATCCCAAATTTATTAAATCACATTTTACAATAAGACATGAATTAAAAATTTTTAGTAGCACAAGAACAATTAGGAAATTTAATCCCCTCGAGAATATTGGAAAAATATTTGTTCTAATCTTGCCGTCATCGGAGTTTTTGAAATAATTATCAAATTTAGAAAAAATTATTCTTTAAAAAAAATAGATTTCAAAACTTGTTCGTTTCTAAAAAAATCTTTTATTTTCTTTGGAAAAAACCTTATTTTAAAATTTTATTATTAAAACAATTTGTTTCTTTCAAAATTCTTTTTTTATTTACCTTAAAAAAACGCATTTTATTTTAGAAACAAATAATATCTACCAAATATTTTACTCATTTTTAAAAGGTTTTTTTTCACTCATTTTCTTTTACTAAAAAAAAATCAACATTCTCAATAACTTTTCCTTATTAAAACAAACTTTTTTTCCAAAAACAAAATTCTCCTTATTAAAAAAACAAAGAGTTCCTCTCCAAAAACAGAATTTTCCTTGAAAAAAAAATTCATTTCCAAAATTACTTTTCACCCACCTTTACCCAAGTGTCTTGATGTCCAGAATGGAAGCCGTTTGAAAACTATTGTCATTCGTCGTTCGGTCATAATGGGTCGAGATGTCTATCGATGTCGAAGGTCTATGGTGTGCTGTCAAAATGGGTTGGGAGGTGTTGTCTTTGGTGCAGGAAGTTGTCGGGTACTGCTGTGGCCCGTGGGTGTGCTGCCAGAGCTCGTCCGGACTTGCTAGTGCTGGGAGATAGCTACACCGTGGATTGCAAGTTTTCAGAGTCTCTGGTCATTGTTCGAAATCGTGGGTGCCGCAAGAATTTGTAGTAAATCAGGCCACCAGAAGGGCTGCAGTCGCTATCGTCGCAAGAACCTGCTGCTGGAGGGTCTACCACTGTGGGTGCTGCACCGCTGCCACCCACTTGAGTTGGTCGGGCTGCCGTCGGATCCATTACCGAAACTATTATCGGAGGTGAAGACAATGTAAAATATGAAGATGGAGGAAAATGGTGAATTGTGGAGAGAAAGACAAATAAAAGGAAAATAAAAAAGAAAAACAAAATGGGTGTTTCGAGAGAGAGAAATGTTGACTTTACTAGAAGAGAAACAAAAATCTACTATTCTTCCTCTGCGTTATTTTTTATGTGTTTCCCTCTTATTCCATTTTCTATAGAAAACTTCCCCTCCTAAATACACACACAAGCAACGGTACGTAACATAATGTGATTCAAATAAAACTAGAGAAAATTAGGAAACGGAAAGTAGAGAAAAATGATAGAGTTTGACAAGGGAAAGAAATCAGAAAAGAGAATTAGCTTACTTTTTAAATTAACCAACTGTACTTTTTACTACGAAAATAAATAAAATTAAAACTAACTAAAATAAAGATCAGTAAAATAATAAATAATACAAATAAAAAGGGAGTCAGACCAAATACAATGTTTACAAAGACCATTGTTATCGAAAAAATCAAGGTGTCGCGTTTTCACGATCCATCCAAGCATGCGGTCCAGTTCGAGCAAAGAATCCAGTATATCCAAGCACATGGAAGTGAATTTGAGCACACCAAAAATAGAGTCTCGAATTCTTAAACACCCTTTACGGAGGACAACAAGCATGCAGAGTGCTTACACCTTCTACCAAATTGTGATGCACCTTAGGGGACCACTCACGACATTGTTACTCTCCTTGTTCTTTGAGACAGTGGGAAGCAAAGGATGTTAGTGGTCCCCAAAGTCCGCTGGCACGAAGTGCCGCTCGCCTATGGATGCTAGACTTAAGGGAGACCTCACACTCTATCAGTCTCTCTCTCTATTTATATTAAGAAGAGAGCAACTATAACGAAGGTAAGGTGCATTCCCCTAAACAACAACTCGTGAGAAATCGACATACATTATGAAGAAGACTCTCAACCTCAAGATTTTTGCCCTCTTGTTGTTTGCTTCATACTTATCTACTCCCTACTGAAGTTCTTGTTGCAAAATTTAAACAAATCCTCATTCATAATTATTTTAGAATAAAAGCCATATAATTATATAACAATCAAGACTACGGATCTAAACATGGAAGAAAACCAAAATCTTTAATAACATTAGAATTACCTGGAACCTTTAATAGGTTGATCTGACATGTAAGTAGTTGTGGTTTTGTGGCTTTCCTTAACTATTCAACCCGGACCAAATATGGGCAATACTCTTTGTTGATGGAAACAGGAGGCTACATAGTGCATTGGGACCATAACCATATATTTATAAGTTAATCCTAGGGTTTCCAATAATCCCTAAGATTAATGGGCTAGTATCTACTTAGCAAGTCACACCAGTCAATGGGAGGTCATGTGCCCGTAATTAAGATCACTCATATGCCCATTAAATAACCCAAATATAATTACTCTTTAATTTGTCACCCATATATGAATTAATTATTAAATTAATGCCAACAATCTCTCACTTAGGTAACAATTTTCTTTACTAGCAATTATATTAATTTATTCTTTAGTGCACAACTCAATGCTATTAAAATAAATTTCCCTTTAATATCAATCCGGTCCATCTCTCATATTGATGAGGAACCAAAGTGACTTTTGTCACATGTATAGTTGTGACTCAACCTTCAATGATCACCACACCAAATATACTCAATGTCATGGATCAAAGTGTGGAAGAGCAGCATGAGAATTACATGTTATGTGATCTAAACATGTCTATTTCAAACTGGTCCAACTTTATTCTTTAAAGAGATCGAAATTTATGCTTCCTAGCTTTATGTTAAACTACATTTAGAAAGAAAATTATTCAGAGTAACAAAATAAATCATCTTATTTATTCTGCAGAAAAGAAAAAAACCACATGTCTAATTCGAGACAACACAAACTCCCACTCAACTGGCATACCATAATTTTCACATCTATATGACCATTATGCTTGTAAAACTTTTGTAAAAGTCCTTAATGAGCGGATCCACAATGATGGAGTTACATTTCTTTAAACAAAGATACTTTGAATTTTCTTTATCAACTAAAGCTTAAATATTCATACAAAGGCTTTTGTTGTTGCAATATGGAAAAAATACAAATCTTTGTCAAAACAACCTAATGACAAAATCTAACAACCATATTCTTAAGTTTTTTGCCACATACAAAATGCTATGAACACAGACTTTAGTGGTGAAAGAGACTAAAGCGACTCTCTACCATGTGATAGTAGTATCCTTTAACCTATTAGTGAATATAGCCTCAAAGATGGATCTAGATGGCAACTGAAATTATCAAAATCAAATAGTCTTATGATCTCTAATTAATATGATTTTGATGAGTGAGCAGTAACCTTTTTTTTTTATTAAACACCTTAGAACTCTTCAGATCCAATTAAGAGTTATCAAAAATTACCTTTCATTCTTGATATGAATACTGCAACGGAAGCATGTACACTTTAAGCATGAATTTTTTCTTTTACTTTATTATTCGAGGGACCTGATCTATTGAAAGTGAACTTGTCTCCAATAGTGATTTCAATATCCCCTAGTGCATAAATCTTTATGCTAGAAAACTTGCAATACCTTTCAATATAGTTCTTGTGTGAATTCTCAATGTTACTTGAGATTGATCTTACAATATCATTTCACAATATAAAAGAGATATGTTCATGCAAGTTTTTATCCTCTAACAAAGCCTTTATTATGTCGTAGACATATTATACTAGGAAAATAAATGTAATCCCACTAAACCTGTAATTCATAATTATTATTCTTATTACCTTCCAATATTACATGTCATAATATCACCATGTAATGAATATTATGAAATCGCAGATAAAAAATTCTTTATTGAGATCTCAAATGAATGTAAACCTTTTGAAAGTTTGAGTTACTAGATCAAAAGTCTCTAAAATATATAAGCTTATTGATTTCATAAATGATACAATTAAGAAACCAATATTTATATTCATCTTACACAAAAAAAAAAGTTTTAAGTATTGTCATTTACTTGAAAGAAGAAGTCATAGAAAACATCTCTAAAAATTAATGTCAGCGTTAAGAATTGAGACCATAACAATAAGATGAGCCTTATATTTGTTAACATTGACTTTTAAAAGTAATATAACAAAATGTAAAATATCTTCGTTGTTTTTTGTTTCAACAAATTATTTATGACATTCATTTTTCCTTTTAAGAGATAAGACTTTGTTTGACTTTAGATAAGATGATTTTTATGATGAAACTTAAATCATTATAATCATATTTCTCCTATCTCTTCTAATTACTTTAATGACATTTTTAATGATGTTGAGTTTGTTTTACTAAAATGAGAAGAATCTTTATTTGTTACTAATATTGTTATAAAGAGAAAATAACTAAATTTCTCTTAAATACAACATTCTTTACTTTATCTTCCCCCAAATTCAACATCAAACTTTAAGATCTCATCCACTCCAACTTTAAGTGGGAACTAACTTTAGAAATTATATATATTGAAAGACTAGTGTATCTAGAGTGACAACTAAAAACATTAAGTTCAAGTCTCGAAAAAACCTTGAATTGCAAGTGATTTTAATTGTTTCTTTATCTGGTACACCACTTCAACTTTTTTATAACAAGCTTGAGTGCTTTCTCCAAATAGACTGAGGGACGAGATGTAATAATACAAGATTTTCAACAAAAAAAAAACTAAATTAAAAAATTATTGATAATTAAATTTGGAAAAAAAGTATATTAAATGACATAAAATAAATATGTATTTATAAAATTATCATTCATTTTTATTACTTTTTTTTAAATGTCACAAAGTGAGTTTTAGTTGGTCTCGTGTGATTGTATAAATTTGCAAATTATGTCATTTTTGTTAAATTTAAACCTTATTCATTTGTGATATTTTTGTAATTCTCTCTAAAAGTTTATTTTACATCTTTTTAATGTTAAAAATTATCTTCGACATCTTATCGAATATATTTTTTAAGTATTAAACTAACTACTTGAATTTTAAAATAAAGGTAACTTCCCTATACAATAGAGCTCAAATTAGAAAAAATATAACTCAATAATAATTTCAGTAGGAGGGATCATCTCTTATTTCTTTTCTTAATATATTGTTCTAATAACCATAAGCAAACACAATGTTAGCAAATAAATAAATGCATTTATTCAACTTTAAGATATAGTTTTTTATACAACTCAGTACAACAAACAAACTGTAGCTATGACATGACGTCACCTTTTTTTCCATTGATTTTGTCAACCAATGAATGGGACACTAGAGACATTTCCACCCGTATCACGGACAACGTTTACACGATTGCAACAAAAATTAGGGAGTCCAACCATGCCGGGTCTAATAAAAACAACCGTCACAAAAGGAGTTTCGGTTTCAATTACTACTTTCGCCACTCCCTCTTTCTTTCCAAGTAGTTCTGGCCATCTAAACTTACACCGTGTATGAACCCAATTTTAGATTCTTAATCAAACAAAAGATATTTAATTTTAGAGACACAAAAAATACTAACCTAAACCCAAAGTGCAATAGGAAGAGTATGTGCAAGTACCACTAACACAAGGGAGATAACGAGGCCAAGAAGCACCTGACATTTTTTCGATATTTCACTTTTTGATATTAAAATGAGGGTTATCATCTAATATATATACCCATTTTATCTCTTACTTTATTTTGTCAATATAATTGGTTAAATGTATTTGCATTCAATTATGATATAGAATCAAACAATTCATTTTTCCACAAAATTTGCTTTATTGGGAGAAACACATTTTCTATTTGGATCTAACATTAATATTTTCTAAATTTATATCATTTTTTTATTATTTAGCTCTCCTTCTCATCGAAAGGAAGAAGAAAGGAAAAATAAGAATGGTAAATTCAATTCAGGAAAACAGACAAATTTAATGCAATTATTCATTTATTGGATGAAAAAAATATTTAGTGACTTAGCTAAGTTTTACAAAGAACATATATATGCAATTAGAGACTAACAAAATCTTATTCAACAATTAAGTTTAAGCAGTGAAAAAATTAAACTTAGTTTAATGTTTGGTTGAAGTATACTATAAAGCAATAACGCATATTCATTATAACACAAGTTGGATATGTAGAAAAACAACCGTTTCAATAACAAATAATCCAAGAATCATTTGGGCACATCCCAATTTTTTAAGACACCTATTTTAAATTAAAATATCGTCAGTTTGAATTCACACAATAATTGTATGAATAAATAAATAAAATGAATCCAAGAATTATTTGTAATGAAATATTTTATTTCTATTTATATATATATATTTTTTATTTTTAATGATACGAACAAGAATAAAATATAGGGAAATTGTTTTGGGTAGCTAAAACTTTTTGTATATTTAAAAAATGTCAACTTGTTTTTAAATTTGCAAATATAGCAAAAAATCATAATTCTTATTTTTTTAATTTTAACTATTCGAATTTCACCCTTTTCTGTTATTAATCACATCTGGCACACGTTCTTCTTCCTCGTTGGGATTTTCTTCGTTTGCAGCATCGTGTTCTTCATTCGCAATTTCAAGTCGCACTCAATCAATCTTCTTCTTTATTCGTTCAGCTTCAACTTCAGCAGATTTCACATGCATTCTTTTTTGTAGTTGTGAGTCTTTTTCTTCATTGGGATTTCTCTTTGCAATCTAGGGTTCTATTTTTAAGAATTTCAAAATTTTCATATCGGGCACTCGAAGGTCCTAGCTGCCAGAATCGTAATTGCACTCACCCTAGGCCATATTTCGATTTCTAGACCCCAACCATGGTGGATGACAATCCCGATTTGGAAGCAGCAGGTGGGCCAAAAAAGATGACGTTCAAGAAGTTCAGTATCCACGGAGTCGACTTGGATGCTATCCTCAACATTTCCACAAATGAGCTAGTCAAGCTCTTCACTGTGGCGGCTAGCACAAGGTAGTTCAAATGAAATATGGTAATCTTTTTTAATGATTTATTTCCTGGTCTTGACCCTTCTCCTCAATTTTCTGTTTTAGGTTTCGAAGGGATTTGACAAGAAAGCCAATGGCTCTAATCAAGAAGCTACGCAAACTGGTAATTGTTTCACTTATTATTTTTTTCTATTTTAATGAATTTTGTATCTGGAGACCTACAGATTGTAAATTGTGAATTATGATTTTTCGTTTATGTGATTATTTTTGTCAATTTTGGTGTGTGCATGTATAGTTTGGTTTTGGGTATGCTAGATAGAAGAATAGTCTTTATTTTAAAGTTCAAATTAATTCATCTACTCGCGCTACATTAGCATAGAGTGTTATTTTCAAGACCGCCGGTTATATGATTCATCAGCTAATACTCATTTAGTGATATTGGGAAAGAAATTTAGTGTTTTTTTTAGACTACTTTTAAATTCAGTTAATATGAAATGTAGGGTGAATGTAAATTGTGAGAATTTTAGATGGATATTACACAAATTATCCCTAGCACGTCAACTTTTATTAAAATGTGGAGTTGGGTATGACTGGTTGCGTTCTTAAATACTCGCGGCTCACTTGGATGTTCCCATTGCTTGAACAATTCTCTTATTTTTTTCATTACTTCAATTTGGAATCTGTTGTGAAATGGAAATGCAATCTTCTATATGATTGTTGGATGCTCAAAGAATCTGAGTCTTATGCAAACAAGAATACTTGTAACGCCCCAAACGCCCCAGGATTTTCAACATTTCAAACCAAGACCGTTACTGAAACTACCTAAAAAGCACCACTCGTACTAGAGAATTAAAACCACCACACATTCGCCTCACCACGCTTCCGTTGCGCTACTCTGTTTAATAACATTTACAAGTGTTTAAACAAACTAACCAACAACACTCAAGATTTATCCAAAACTCAAATCCTTTATAGATAATCCATCTAATAATAACTTCAACTTATCCAAACTTCTAAAAGAAAACTTTAGCAACCATAAACTATCCACTAAACGAATATTAAGATCTAGAATGGCAACGAAGTAAAAGCTAATTGAATATCAACATGACCAAATGTATCAATAATTATTCTTAATAGATTACAACCCCACACTTCGAAAAGCTAAACAAAACTAATAACCCCAAAGAGCAGTGAGCTGACAACTTAAAACATCCTTTAACCCATAAAACTAAACAGAACCAACCATTAACAATTTAACTACAAGATAGAATAGCTGTAACTATCCGAACTAAAAGAAGTTAAGTGCACGCAGCACAACTAATGGTCTTTCCGATCAAGCCTCCTCCTCGCCACCACCATTGCAAAGAGTAACCCTGTTACCTACAAAATATGGTGAGAAAATAAGGGGTGAGTACAACCACGGTACCCAGTAAGCAGTACATACCTGAAGGGTCACGCACAAACAGCATGCTTATCACAGAAAGTTCAAACGACATGCATAACAAATCATCATGCTTTACATAATAGAAATATAAACATATCTGAACATGCAACCTACATGCCAAACCCATCATTTCATCTCAATTCACTAGTTTGTTTTCTTGTTTCTCAAAGGCTTACTCCTTCGAGTCGTATCGACCCCTGACTTTTGTACCTAGGGCCTCAACACTTCTCTACGGCACTTGATGTTCTACCCTTGACCTTTGTACCCAAGGACTCAAATTGTTGCGCCGACCCCTAACCACGCATATCTAAGGCATCGACCCTTCTCTGAACTCCTTAGTTCTCTTTCCTATTCCTGTAGGACTTATTCCATCGAATCGTATCGACCCCTAACCTTTGTACCCAGGGCCTCGACACTTCTCTACAGCGCTTGGCGTTCGATTCCTTGACCTTTGTACTCAAGGCCTCGAACTATTGCATCGTCCCTTGACCATCTATCCAAGGCCTTGATGGCTTCGCAACATATTGGTCCTTGTCATTTCTTCTCAAGGCACCAATACTTGCGTTACCTTTAAGACTCATCACATCGACCCTAGACCTTTGTACCCGAAGCCTCGACACTTATTTTTGTCCACAGTTTGGCGTATCAACCCCGACCTTTATTCCCTACACCTCAATATCCAACCAGTGACGTATCAGCCCCCTGACCCTGATACTCACCCATTCGCTTCACAACATAACCTTAACTCTCACCAGATTCCTACATGCAACTAAGCGATGACCCATGCATCAATCACCTCATAACAGACCAGTATGCGATATACAGAAAACATACATAAATACCAATCAACATAAAATAGCCTAGCGTGATCCAACAACAACGTGTATAGTTCACAGCCAACAACTTGATCAATATACATTCAATAGATACCCAACATACTTCAACACAACACGCTTCTAACAAACATTCAGTATGCTTTCGAAATAACAAATTATAGTACCATAATAGTTAACATAACTTTCACATTACAGCCCAACCAGAACACAACATCAGCCACATTGTCAACCATTATTACATTCCACCTGTCTAGAGCTCATGATACAATATATATCATGCAATTACATTTGTAAGGTAACCTCAATCACAAACAATCATGCAACTGACACTCATAGGCACACAACAAGCAACCAATTCATAACAGCATACAATAAACAATCCCCTTAAGTAAGAACTACTTACAGACAATGGCCCTGATGCTACTAAGCTCGACAAAGGATTCCCTAAAACAAACGAGATTACATTTACGTTATAAATCCATTGGAAACACTTAAATTAATCGAAACCAAGCTTGGGGTGATTCGTTACCTACTAACTCGCACTAGAATCTCCAGGGTTAGGAGTGGGTCAACACCAAGGAGGTTCGGGGTCCCAAATTCGAGTTCAAATGGCCATAGGATTGCTATTCCGATGCCAAAACTGATGGGTAACGTCGATTTGGGTCCGATTAGAGATGAGTCAACGCTGAAATAATGCCGAATAAAGTGGGTATCATGAATCAAGTTCCGGTTATGTGTGGGTGATTGTGTTAATAGTAACATAGAATACCAGAAACCGATCTACTTAGCTATTTATTTTGATGCATTATGAATGTATTTTTATTGTGAATTATATGTTGCATAAAGTAAGACATATAGTTTTAAAATCCCGCCATATGTTAAGCATGATCATGCATCATATGTATATAATAGTTATAATGTATGATAGCATGTTTTATTGTCATAATTGATTAATATATGTGTTGTATTAATCAGATGAAAATAAAGTTGCATTAAGAGTTAAAAATTTTGGCAAATAGAAATTAAAATCTATAATTAAGAATTGCATGCAAACATAGAGTCTAAGTTAATTAATTTTGAAGGGATTTAAAATTGATTAGACGTTAGGTTATATCTTCTAATATGATTAGGGGTAGTCATTTATCTTGTCTTATTTAGGTTTAAAATGAAATAATAAAAATACTAAATATATAATATTGCCTATAAGCTGATCGTAAGGGAACACCTCTACCTGGGGGTTGAATTAGTATATATTATTAGATAATGTGTACGTAGTTCCAAAATTTAAAAGGAACTTAATTTCAATTTCTTGTTTTATATAACATATGTACTCCATTTCTTTTAATACAAATGAGGTGTTCATTTTTAGAAATGGTGTGAATATTTGTTTTGCTAAACTTCAAAACAACTTGTAAGTGCTAAGACCAACCATTACTAAAGCAATTTAAATACTGAGTTGATTAAAAATGTTAAAACTCAAACAAAAAGGCAAATAGTTTCTCCCTAAAGAAAATGTCCATCTTTGGCAGTTGAGATTGAGTCACATTAATCTCCCTAAAGTGGCCTTCTAAACGAGTTAGAAGATGACTCTTTACCACCATGTGAATCTTGTCTTGAAGGCAAGATGACTAAAAGACCTTTTACTGGAAAAGGTTACAGAGCCAAAGAGTCTTAGAACTTACACACTCGGACCTTTGTGATCCGATGGATGTTAAAGCTCGAGCAGGGTATGAATACTTCATCTCTTTTATATATGACTAGTTAGATTCGCGTGAATTCCACATGGATTAAAAATTTTAGAATGTAATTTTTATGGTGAAATTTTAAATTTTAATGAATATAATTTTGTTGATGCTTAATTATTAAATATTTCACATGAATTTTAAAAATAATGAAAGCAAGAAAATGATAATAAAAACACATCATAGATAATTAAAGTTTAAATGCATGTATATAGGAAGAAATTTTGCCATGTTGATAGTTAATACTAAAATTTGAATTAATCTTCATTTAAAAATAGTAATATACTGCATGATTGACATTAAAAAAAATGTTAAAATTTTAAGAAGATAAAAATGTAAATTATGCGATTCATGGAATGGCTATTAAATCGAATGATAAATAGGTAATTATAGTACCAAAAAAAAGTGAAATATGTAATTTCTTTTATTTATTCCAGATATTTTGTTGAAGATCTTTACTAAAAAAATTATGTAAAATATTTAGTTTATGAAAAAAAAAATACTTATTATTATTACTCTTACAATATATTTTTTTTATTTTCATAAAAGAGATATTGGGTTATATTTTAAAGTTATAAAATATATTTCACTTAAAATATTTTTAGGGAAGAAATTAATTACTCTGAAGGGCAAAATAGACATGTTTAAGATATATGTATTAAATCAACAGACACATCGACCAATCGCATCCCCTGAAAGTTTGAAGGGCAAAATAGGTATATATTAAAAATTTGAGGGTAAAATTGGTAGAGAAAGATTATCCTCCATAACCCCATTTATGTATAGTATAGATTATTCAACGTATGGTTATCTATACCCAATGCAACACAAGTCTGAAGCCCTTGAAAAGTTCAAAGAGTACAAGATTGAAGTTGAAAATCAATTAGGCAAGACCATTAAAACACTTCGACACAATCAGGGAAGAGAGTATATGAGCTTGAGATTTCAGGACTATATGATAGAACATGGAATCACACCCAACTCTCAGCCCTTGGTACAGCTCAACAGAATGGTGTATAAAAAAGGACAAATGACATAACCCTGTTAGACATGGTTCGATTAATGATGAGCTATGCTCAATTGCCTGACTCGTTTTGGGGTTACGCAGTATAGACTACTGTATACATTTTGAACTTAGTTCAATCGAAAAGTGTTTATGAAAGACCTTTTGAACTATGGAAGGGTCGTAAAACTAGTTTACGTCACTTCCACATTTGGGGATGTAACACCCCGAGTTTTCGAGTTATTTTTATTTTAAGATTTAAATTGTGCATTTGGATTTTTCCTTCAGCTGTTAATTAGATTATTTGATTTCTAATTTGAAGTTCTAATTTGGGTAAATTAGAATTAAGTTGAAATTCGTTGGATTAAGATAAATTAAGTTTTCGAACTTTGGAGGAGATTTTTAATTAAATCTTAAATCTAAGGTTTTGGGAAGTTTAATTTTTAATTTTTGGATTTTATTCTTGGGTTTTAGAGTTTAAGTTAATCATTTTATGTTGGGTTGTTGTGGATTTTACTTTTATTTACTAAAGTGTTTCCTTTGGGATTTGGTTTTAGACCTTCTGTTAGGATTGAGAATTTCTGCTTTTTAGTTTAAACCAAAATTAAGGAATTTGGAATAAAAGAAAATAAAATAAAGGAAAATGTTTTAAAACAAAACAAACCCTACAAAATTCCAATCTATTCCTCCTCCCTCTCCCTTGTAGCCGCCACCCACACCACCCCCCCCTTTTTGCCCAGCCTCCTTCTCAAGTGGGCACAGTTTGTCGACGGAACCCGAGTAGCCACTGCCTCTTTTGACCATATATTAAGTGGTGAACGGCGACACACCCACGGACTGGAGCATGTTCTTCAACTCTAGGACGATTTGCGGTGTTTCCTCATGGCGGCGCAATCTCCACAGCGACTCGAGCTTCAATCTAGTGTGGCGGCACGTCTTTACGACGATTCTAGCTTTGATCCAGCAACAACATTGGTCGTGGTGTGCGTTTCCCTCCGATCCCTCTGATCCACGATGTTTCTTCTTCCTCTACAACGGTGCAACATCTGGCATAACATAGGTGGCAACTCCAATGGTTCTGTGCGACGGCAACGACATATTTTGAAGGTTGTTTTGTATTTCTACAGCATATCCAACATTTTGGCAACGTCTCAACCATTTAGAAGTGACCCACGACTCATAGTAACCTAGACTCGGTGGCTCGTGCTTCTATTATAGCGCCCAGCAGCGTCGAAAGTGGATTTGGAGTGTTTAGCCCTATTGTAAAATGCAAACAGCAGCATTTTATGGTGTTCGACGATTACCTACATCTGCTCGAAGTCCAATTTACGCTACCCATGCCTTTGCAAGCTAGATCTAAGTTACCCAAACCTACACGATGTCAATTTTGCGGTAACATGCCCTTTGAACCCTCTTATAATTGATTTCGAAGGCTGTAACGTATATATAACTTGCTATTTTTCTGTTTTTAATGCTAAAGTGTGAGATCGACGCAAGACTGAAGGGCGTGGTTATGTCTAAGTAGCATGAAGGGGTGGGTGCATGCGTTACTGGGTGTTATTGGAATGGTTTCGTGCTGGACTTTATTATATTAATGCATCTCATGTATTTAGAAATCATTAGGTTTGGTTTTATGAACTACTAGTGGATATGGTTGGGTTGCATGTTGTCGTTCCTTTTGATATGCATTATGAAAATGTATTGCTTTTAATTGTTGCATATGACTGGAAAGTTTTTGATTAGTATGGTTTGAAGTGATTAACCTTTGACGTTTGAAAGCATGTTTGAGATTAAATGCATGTGTTAGTTTTATATTATTTAGTTTTGTGTTTTCTTTGTTGGAAGCTACTGGTTATTGCTTTTGCTCTGTACAATGAAAAGCATGCTGGAAAATTGTGTTGTGATTAAAAGCGTGAATAGCTTGTAGATGCCTTGGAGGGATTAGTTGGAGTTGTTTGAGGTGGTGGAACGGACTATCTGTGATTTGTCTGAAGTAAAAATGAAGACTATTCATTTGGTTATTCAGAGTCCTTATTGTGGGTGACCTGTGAATTATGTGATAGAATCCTAGCAGACGGCTATGATTCGAATGTGCGGTCTATCGTGTAATGAAAAGTGGATAGACGAGTTTCATGGCCTCGTGGGAGATGGTCAAGGCGGTTACGTCACTACTGGGTGTTGAGGCTCCAGGAGCAAAAGGTTGAAGTTCGACAGGCCAGTCTTAGTAGAGATGAGTGTCGAGGCTCCAGGTACAAAAGGTCGGGAGTCGGCATGATGAGTCTATTTCGTGATGAGTATTGTGTCTTGATGTGGTGACGGTCAATGACCAATACGCTGAGTAGTTATCAAGACCTTGGGGATAAATGTCAAGGGTCGATGCACAAATCAAGGCCTTGGGAATAAATGACAAGGTTAAACGCCAAGCTTCTGTAGAGGATGTCGGGCCTTCGGGATAAATGTCGAGGGTCGATACGATTTGAATAGTTAGACTTGGAGGACTAACATAGTATTCATGGGTTTGAAGTATTATGGAGGAGCCTAGTTCGAATCCTTGGGGATAAATGTCAAGGTCGAACGCCAAGTTTCTGTACAGGAATGTCAGGGCTGGGGATAAATGCCAAGGATCGATACGATTCAAAGAGTTAGACTTGGAGGACTAACATAGTGTGATGGTTTAGAGTCAGCGTGAAGGAGTTAGAGATCAATGGTCCTTGTGGTCGAAGTTACTTGAGTCTTGATAGCTTGGATGCTTGTATTTGCGTGTTGATTAACCGTTATGATCTATCGGTGCATGATTACTTGTTATCGCATTGTGATTACTGTCGTGATTTCGAGCATGTTGTTTTGTTATTGATGCATGTTGTTGCGATTACGTTGATTGCATGTGTGTGTTAATGAACGTTATGATTTATTGATGCATGAATGCTACTTTAATATTTTGTAACGAATGTTTGTACTAAGCATGTTGTTTGTGCGTAGTTAGAGAGGGCTGCTTACAGAGTATTTTTATACTCACCCCCTCTGCAATTTATGTGTTTAGGTAAGGATTCAGGTTACGTTCATGGTGATGGTGTGGAGGATACTCGAGAAGAAAGACGATGACTAGTTTTTCGTGGTTTCATTGGGATTATAACAGGTTGTTATGAGTTTATTTGTTTCGGTTATGTACTATATTAAGACCTTGGTTGTGCAAAGTTCAGGTGGTTAGTAAAAGCTTTAGCTTGTTTTATTATTGAGTTTGACTTCTCCTTAAAAGTTAGGTCGTTTGATCCATTGAAAGTATGTTAAGATTGTTTATTTTAAAACTCGTTAACTTTAGAAGTTGGGGCTTGGATAAACTCTTTAGTTGGATGTTTTTCTTTCTTTTAGTGTTGTTATCATAGTAGCGCATCGGAAGCGTGGTGGATTTCTGCATTTAGTTGATTGCTATTATTTTTGCATGGTTAAGTCACTGTCGAATAGGTTGTTGGACTATTGTCGTTTACTCCAAGTTCGTTTAGCTTTAACGCAAGTAGAAGAGAATTGTATTACTTGTCTACGGAGGACAAGTTATTTTGTTTATATGCAGGTGAGAAGTTCACCGGTTTAAGTTGAATAATTAAAAGGGTTGAATTTTTGCTTTGTCTGGGTGGTTAGTGGTTTTACTCTCTTGTATAAGCGGAACTGTTTAGGTTGTTTAGTAACGGTCCTCATTCCTGGATGTTGGAAATTCTGGGGCGTTACAAGGGATGCACGACACACGTGCTTCTGACCAACTCAAAGAAATTGTAGTATCGTTCAAACGTATGCCTATTCATAGGTTACTCTAAAGATACGATGGGTGGACTCTTCTTCGAATATTAAGAAAACAGAGTGTTTCTTTTGACGAACGCCATTTTCTTGAAGAATATCACATTCGAGATCATAAATCACAAAGTAAAGTAGTGGTAAACGAGTTTTCCGAACGAGTTTTCCGAAGAGGCTACAAACATGTCAACAAGAATTGTTGATCAAGCTGGCACATCAACAAGAGTTGTTGATGAAGCCAGTACATCACGTCATTCACATCCACCTCATGAATTGAGGGTGCCTTGACGTAGTGTGAGGATTGTGTCACAACCTGACCATTAGGTGGGTTTAATTGAAACCCAAGTTTTCATACCCGATGATGGCATCGAGGATCCATTCACCTACAAATAGGTAAAGGAAAATATGGACAAGGTCAAATGGGTCAAAACCATGGACTTGAAAATGAAATCTATGTACTTCAATTCTGTTTGGGAACTTGTATACCAACCCAATAGGATAAAACTCATTGGGTACAAATGGATCTATAAGGAAAAAGAGACGCCAAAGGAAAGGTACATAGTTACAAGGTGAGGCTTGTGGCGAAAGACTACACACAAAGGGAAAGGGTGTACTATGAAGAAACCTTCTCCCTTGTAGCTATGCTCCAAGTCCATAAGAATACTTTTGTCTATTGCCACATATTATGACTATGAGATTTGACAAATGGACATCAAGACTACTTTTCTGAATGGCAATCTTGAAGAAAGTATTTATATGTCTCAACCCGAGGGGTTCATAGCTCAAGGTCAAGAGCAAAAAGTCTGCAAGCTTAAACGATCCATTTACGAATTAAAACAAGCATCTCAATCTTGGAACATAAGGTTTGATACTGCGATAAAACTTATGGTTTTGACCAAAACGTTGATTAGCCTTGTGTATATAAGTAGATCGTCAACAACATAATAGCCTTCTTATTTGTATGCGATGTCAGCTTTACGAGCTGCAATCACACCAAATGTTTTGATGATAACAAGCTTTATTTACTAATGATTTTAGAGTTCCAAAGTATCCATAGCGTATAGATTTGAAAGACGAATTCAACACATTTTGAATCACTCAAATCAAAGTTCAAACGAATAAATTATAGCCAAAACAAGTTGGGGAGGAAAAAACAAATGTGGCAGGTGACATGGCATCTAACAGTTAAATTATGTCACTATGACAATGATTTGGTAGTAACGTGGCATCAATAAATTTGGTGACGTCGTGGATGACGTGGACGGATCAGGTGACGACACGTGGCGCTTTCAATTTCAACAAATTAAATTCCCACAATTCTCTGAATTCCACAATCTTTTCTCAATTTCACATAATTTCTCAATCTCCACCAATCTCTCAAAATCTCCATAATTTTCTTCATTCTTTTCCTTATCTCTACTTTTAATCTTAATCATTAATCCTTTGTTGCCCTAAATCCAACGACCAAATTTCATCTTCGAAACTCTATTTAAAGCCACCAAATTTCACCATTCTTCACACCAATTATCAGAGCAAACATTCTGCTCTCTTCAAATCACTTTGCTCTCAAACTTTCATTCTCTCCACACAAAAAGTTTCCAATATTTGTGTGAGAGATAAATTATCAGTGCGAAATTTGCAAATTCACCTTAGTGAGGTATTTTCTTTGTATTGCACATTTCATATTTTTTGGGTTTTGTATTAAGGTGTGGGTACACCTTCGATTGTGAGAAAACACAATTGGTTGGATCTTGAACCAGTAAAAAAGATTAGGCGTTTCTCTTTAGCCTAGGAAATAAAAGAGGGTCAATCGGTTTGCTTCTCACCCGTAAGAGAACCAGCGTATTAAAATACCTAAGGAGTCTTGGAGAGGGAGTAGGGATTTTCAAACCACTATAAAAATTCCTAGTGTCATTTCTTTCTCCTATTCTTTTCATTTGTTCATTTAAATTTCGTTTGATTTTTTGTTATTCTTAAAATTATTTTTTAAGTATACATATTCGTAAGCAACGCTATTCACCCCCCTCTAGTATTGCCATATCGATTCTACATGCATATGATATCCTACTCATTGGTAATGATGTAGGATACCTCACTTACATAAAGAAGTGGCTAGCTACTGAGTTCCAAATGATGGATTTGGGAGAATCTCAGTATGTTATTAGCATCCAAATTCGAAGGGATTGAAAGAAAAAATGCTACAACTATCTCGAGCAATTTATATCTACAATACGCTTATTCGATATTCAATACAGAATTCCAAGAAGGGCTTATTGCCTTTCCGACATGGAATTCATCTGTTTAAGGAACAATGTCCGAAGACACCTCAAGAAGTCGAGGATATGAGACGTATACCCTATGCTTTAACAATGAGCAGCCCGATGTACGATATGCTGTATACTAGGCCTGAAATTTGCTATGTAAGAGGGATGGTCAGTCGGCATCAATCCTGCCCGAGATATGATCATTGGACTCCTGTTAAGGGAATCCTCAAGTATGTTAGGAAAACGAGGGACTATAAGCTCGTGTATGGCTCTAAGGATCTGACTTCCAAACAGACAAGAATTATAGGAAATCTACGTCGGGGTCAATATTCACTCTTAACAGAGGAGCAATAGTTTGGCGAAGTATCAAACAAGGATGCATTGCAGACTACACCATAGAGGTTGAGTACGTTGCAGCTTGTGAAACAGCAAAAGAAACGGTCTGGCTTAGGAAGTTCTTAAATGATTTGGAAATTGTTCCAAACATGAACATGACCATCACACTTTGTTGTGATAACAGTGGTGCTATGACAAATTCTAAAGAACCTCGATGCCACAAGAGGGACAAGCATATCAAAAGGAAGTACCACCTTATACGAGAGATAGTGCAACGAAGATATGTGATCGACACAAAGATTGTTTCGGAGCACAGCAGTTTTGATCCTTTTACGAAGGCGCTCTCGGCTAATGTATTTAAGAGCCATCTAGAAAGTCTAGGTATACGAGCGTTGTACAATTAGTCTAGGGCAAGTCGGAGAAACGTAATGGGTATAGTGTATGTCCTAGTTTATTGTATTTGTTCCTTTGCTTTATGATCATGTACACCCCACTAGAGTTTAGTTCAAGTGGCAGATCGTTGGGTGTGTTGCCCTAAACTCGTAGTTTGTAATTTTGTAAGAACAAATTTATATTTAGTAAAGTTTTGTTTCTTTTGTTGAATCAATATGTTGTCAAATTTACAACATTTCATTGTCCAAATCCAATAAACTAAACATCCAAGGTTGTTATCATACAATCGGGCCAGTATATATACTGGTTATATATGTGATATACATTCGACATACAAGTGGATAATGTCAGAGAATAACCTAAAGGGTCTATAGTATATGGACGAGGCGGGATACCTTATCTTAGCAACACTATGGATATGACACACTTTGTAAACGTTAAAAACGACCTGATCCAGGTCGTTTGTGTGGAGAGATGCGAGTAGGGGTATCCTATACAATGAGTTTGTATAAGATCGGACTGTGAAATAGCCAATCTTTAGATGCAATGTCGTTGAATAATAGATTGATATTTCATTGAATGACCAGACAACTCATTTTTCAATCCTGAGTGAGTTATAGACTTCTGCCCGTGAGAGCTCATTCTTATCTGTATGGGTGAGAGTGGCCGGAGTCGACGACTCAAAATTCCTACCATTTTAAGGACGAGACCGTCTGGGAAGCTGGGAACATAATATTACAAGGTGGAATTCACTAAGAAGAGTAGATGAGCGTTCCCTTTAGTACTGACTTCGATACTTGAACAAAGGGCCCCACCCTCTCACTAGTCAGAGAGTGACTTCCAGTTATTGGTCGGACCTATAACCGGGCTGTTTATTAGACTTACTGTACAAGATGTAACACAGGAAACAATTTAACCCATCTGTGGTTACGAACACTTGTGAAGGACTGACTTAGTTAACGGTCGATATCTATGGACGCAGAAATATTTGATAGTGAGAAGAGTCAGTTGCGGGATTTTAGTAGATTAACCTGCAGTTAACGTATGTTAATTATGGTGGTTAATGAGTTTAACCAATTAATCTGGTAACGTTTAAGCTCCTCATCTATACGTCCATTATGTCCATTTGCTAGCTCTTATAAGGTAAATAAGAACATTACATCTTGGAAAGAATATGAATTGTTCAAATTTAATTAAAGGGAATTTGATTTTTTTTATAAGGGAATTTGAGTTAATTGTGTATGACACAATTAATATAATATATGATGATGCATTATAGAACTATATAATATGAGAGAATAATGTGAATTGGATTCATATTAAATCTATAAGTTAATATTTAATGTTAATTATAATCATATTAAATACTATAGGTGACGACGGAAATGTGTATTTGAGTATAATTCAAATATTAATTGATTTAATTAAATGTGATTTACCTGAATTATGTTTAATTAATTAATTAATTAATTTAAATATAAATAAATAAATAAATATATATATATATATACATATACATAATTAATTAATTAAAACTCACTATTGTTGGGGAAGTGGTGAGGTGGAGGGTGGGAGGTTACTCCTAGTCTTCTGTCATTCCTCTTACCTTAAAATCACTGGTTTTTATTGTGATTGGATTGGTTCAATTGTTCCTTGCAATAAGGTTGTTTTCCCTCGTATAATCAAACCAATTCCAAAATTCTCTGTGAATTTTCCTTTCCAAGCAGGAGGATCCCAAAATCCAGGTTTTTGTTGCTATAGATATAGCAAGGTAACTTCGTGGTGGTGTTCAATCATGCATTCAGGAACATTTGTTTGTGTTGTCACAAAGTTCTTGCTCGAGGAAGAAAATCTGTCAATGGTCTACAAAAGTAAGTTTTCTTCCTCCTAACAGGGTTACCCTCAAATTTAAATAGAAATGGTTATGTTTTAAAACCAGTAATGTATAGCTTCTAAACCGTGTTGAATCACAAGCGTTCAACCGCTTTCGCTGGGGATTTGATCTCTTCATACTTGGGGTACAATCAAATTAAAATACACATCTCGACAAGAGCACACGTCATTCATCACAGGTCAGGTGCTCTATTGCTACAAGGTGATGCTTTTCGGGTTAAATAACGTTAGAGCGACCTACCAGCGCATTGTAAACAAAATGTTCACTGAGCATATAGGAAAATAATATGGAAGTCTACATATATGACATTATAGTAAAAAGCAAGCAAGTGACCTCACTGATTGTTGACCTGGCAGAGGCATTTGAGGTCCTTCAACGATGTCAAATGAAGCTCAACCTGGATAAGTACACACTTCGGGTCTCATCCAGCAACTTTATGGGTTTCATGGTCAATTACACAAGATTGAGGCAAATTCCAAGAAAATCCAAGATGTACTTGAGATGCAACGTCCTCATAATCTAAAGCAAATCTAGTGCCACAGCGGGCGAATCGCAGCTCTTAACCAATTTGTGTAGCGATCTTCCAATAAATATTTGTCTACCGTTCTTCAAAGTCCTACAGAAGAAAGAACGATTTGAATGAACATCAGAATGCCAACTGGCCATCCACGAGCTCAATAATGCTGTTTTCAAAACCATTACCAGGTGATGAGCGTGTTTTTTACCTCGCGGTGTTGGCATACACAATATGTTCAACCTTGATCAAGGAAGACGCAAGTCGGTAGAACCCAATATACTATACCAGCAAGATAATGACAGATTACAACATCACGACGTCAGCATCCATACTTCCAAGCTCATTAGGTGAAGGTGTTGACAAATTTCCCCCTCGAGTAGGTGGAAAAGCTAGCACGCCTTGGTTACAACATCACGACGTCAGCATCCATACTTCCAAGCTCATTAGGTGAAGTTGCTGAAAAATTTCCCCCTCGAGTAGGTCTACCAAAAACCTCAGATATCAAGGAGACTCATAAAATGGGCCCTCGAGCTAAGTGATTATGAAAAACGTTTTGAGCCAAAAAAAAACCTGCAATTAAAGGCCAACTAACCTTAACCGTCATCTCGGGCAAGACAAATAAAAACAGCAAGACTATGAATGTAGACAGGACATCTAACAGAAATGGTTGCGGTGCTGGGGTCCTACACCAGCCCAAACACCAAATGGAGATCGCTTCAAGTATGCTCTAAGGTTCAACTTCTCAGCTTTGAACAACAAATTATAATACGAGGCATCAATAGCGGGCCTCTATATGGCTAGGGTCATGGGGGCCACGCATATCCATAGCGACATGCACCACGTGGTGAACTAGATGAACAACAAATTATAATACGAGGCATCAATAGCGGGCCTCTATATGGCTAGGGTCATGGGGGCCACACATATCCATAGCGACATGCACCACGTGGTGAACTAGATAACCAAGAAGTACTAAGTCAGGGATAGCCGAATGCATAAATAAATACTTGTGCAAAGTACATAAGCTGTTAGCTCGGTTCAAGGAGTATACCGTAAAGCGGGTCCCCTTGTCCAACAACTCCAATGTTGATGCACTAGCCAAAATGGCATCCTTTTACCACACCGAACTCCCCAGGTCAATATCAGTAGAAATCTTTGAAGCCCCTTCGGTCCACGAGTCAAAGGCGATGAATGTGAAAGTTAAGGCCACAACCTAGATGGACCCTATAAAAGACTTCCTCCACAATGAAACGACCTCAGACAACATCAAGATCAAAAAAATGAGGTAGAAAGTAGCAAGGTATGTCTTCCTCGACAACAAGATGTACAAGAGGGGATTCTCCCTCTCCCTATTACGATGCATAGGCCCCGACAAGGCAGACTATGCCATGAGAGTGGTCTACGAGGGAACCTGCGGCAATCACTGAGGGGCCGATCTCTGGCCACCAAGCTAATAAGGTAGAGCTATTACTAGCCCACCATGGGACAGGACGCAAAAAAGTTCACCAGAAAATGTGATTGCTGTTAGAGGTTTGCCACAACCTTAAATCAACTTCCAAAGCTCTTCTCGCCAATCTCAAGCCCATGGCCATCACCCAGTTGGAATAGACCTCATCGAGCCTCTACCCATCAAAAAGCCCAAACCAGGTTCGCCGTTGTGGTCGTCGATTATTTCACAAAGTAGGTCGAGGTCGAGCCGTTGGCCATGATCAGTGAAGCTAAAATAACAACCTAATTTGTCGGTTCGACATACCTCAAGCCATTGTATCTGACAATGGAAAACAATTTGATAATCATAAGTTCAACGGGGTCTGCTCGAAGCTAGAGATAAGACATTTTAGCTCGTCCCTTTCATACCTCATAGCCAAGTGGAGGCCATTAACAAAATAATCAAATATGGACTAAAAAGAGGTTAGAAGACTGAAAAGATCGATGGGCAGAAGCGTTTCCATAAGTGATGTGGTCTTATAGAATGACCACCCGAAGCTCGACTGGAGAAACCACGTTTGTGCTAGCCTTCAAGTCGAAGGCTACAGTGCTAATAGAGATCCGGTCACCGACAACACAGACGGAGGGATTCGACGAGTAGACCAACAGTGAGGAACTCATGCTAAACATTGATCCCCTCAAAGAAAAGAGGGAGACCTCCTGGCTCGAGCATGCAAAATACTGAAAACGAATGAGACAGTACTATGATTCAGAGGCAAAGCCTCGTTGTTTCCGACTTTGAGACCTCGTATATCTGAGGGTTCTCCAACGGGTTAGGTCCCTTAAACCCATGTGGAATGGCCCGTTCTAAGTAAAGGATGTGAGGCGACCTGGAATTTACGTTTTGGCCGACCTTGGTGGAAAGCAACTGCCGCACCCATGGAACGCGGAGCATTCACGAGGCTATCACCATCAACGGTGCAAGGTGACCTTTGGTGAATAATAGTGCTGTAGTCAACCTGTACGGACGACATTTGTGTAAATTTGTTCTCACGAAAATAAAGATTTCAATACATCTCTCGCATTTGAAACTCATCGAGCTACATTTAAATAGGGGCCGGAGGGTTGAAGCACGAGCTCAGGGGCCATTTATTAATCAAAAGTTAGCAAACTAAGTCCCAAGCACTAGATTGCACACAAATAGATTGTGAAAAGCATAAAAGAAACACGAAAGGATAAAAATAAAATGCACCGAGATCATTAAATATCCCGAGGAGAAGGCCTTGGTCCGTACTACAACGATCCCTCACAATGATAAATAAAGAAAAGCAAAACAATTGTGGCGGTAAATAAAGACAAACAAAGCTCATTCATCCGAGAGGTCAGCTTGAGCAGCCCTAGCCAGTGGGTCGTATTCGGGGATGACCTCGTCCTGTTGGTTGTGTTGCGCTAAACTCGTACTTTGTAATTATTTAAAAACAAATTTGTATTCAATGAAGTTATGTTTCCTTATTCAATCAAATTGTAGTTGAATTTATTGTCCAAATCCAATAAACTAAACTTCCAAGTTATTATCATGTAACCGGGAGAGTATATATACTATGACAGCTCCTATTCCTCCTCTTACTCCTACTCCGATAAAGGATCTTCCTCCATTGAAGTGTGAGGGAGTTCAACACAGATTGGGTCGTCTCAAACGTTTGGTCCAGGTGAAGCTATGCAGTACGGATAACCCCCAAAACGAGGTGAAAGAATGTGTCGTAATCATCAAAAGAACCAACCTTGGGCGCACGTGACATAACGACAACGCTCGCATAAAAATGGGGAGATAGTGCTCTGTGACTGAAGCCCAGTTTCATCGCCTCCGAAAAGGGTAATGAGTACCTCGTGTCGTACGGAGATGCCATGTGACTTTTGTAACGCCCTCAACTCGTGATTCGTGAGCGGGTGCTACGCAAACAACTCTTGCTTCAGTTTGTTACCATCAAAGGACCAACTTGTAGATATTATGAAGTACTAATCTTACAATGGTTAGCCCGGTTTTGCTTGTGAGGAATGATAGAAAGTTACTTTTATCTATGTTATATTGGTTTATTTTTATCTATATTGTTTGTGTAATAGTTTGTTACAATTTCACGTATCCTTCGGCTCCATGTGTTTTAATTCTTTCTTTATATTTTGAGTCTTGCACGTCTTCTATATGAGCTTACAATATTCTCTTCTCAGGGTCGTATCATCTTCTTCAACCATAAGTTCAAATCCTCACTCCCACATATTGTTTGTTCTAAAATATATATATATATAGATAGATATAAAAAGTGTGGAGTTGTACATGAGCATCATGACATGGGATTTACGTGTCCATAGGTGTCACTTATGAACAAATATTACATGGACTAAGCAAGATTATTAATCTTGTTAGAACTTTGGTCCCAAAACAGATGCTCAGACATGGAACGACACTCAACATTTAAACCCTTCAACCCTCGGTCTCTCACAAGTCACGCCACATCGTTGGTCAGATGAACCATCACACTTAAATGAAAATATTCGGCATCTATATATTTGTGAAATAACCATCCCTTCATATTTTTTTGTCCTGTCGGATAGAAAGAAAAAGAGACCCCAAAGAATTACTCCAGAATCTTTTGGCAAACTCCAATGATGGAATTCCTAATCTCTTCAATGTTTAGTTCGACTCTTTCATCCCATATGGAAATTCAAATTATGGTGGGGTCATAAGTGACTTTCGACGAGAACGTTGAGACTTTTAAAGTAATGGGCATATTGGCTTTATAATGAACTGCAGGTTGATCTTGTTAAAGGAAAAATTCCAGGTAGTATTGATGTCTTTTAGTACGATGTTTGGGGATGAAAATCGTACTGCCATGTAGCGGTCAGAAAAAATACCAACTTTGAAGGTCTTCCCTCTGGTGGCCGACCTGAAGTGGCCGAACTGAAGATCTTCCCTTTGTTAGCCGATCTGCAATGGCTGACCTGAAGAGCTCCCCCAGGGACGACCTAAAGGCCTTGCCTGATGGTCGACCTGAAGAGCTCTCCTACGGGCCGACTGAAGGCTTTGCCTAATGGCCGACCTGAGACTTTCCCTGAAGGCTGATCTGAAGGTGTTCCCTGAAGATCATTCAACGGAGGAACGACCTTCCATACTTAGCCAAATTCCAGATGACAAGGGTATGAATTGGAATAGCTACTCCCGACAGGTCGACCTTGCTCTCGACATGCTCAACTGCTGGTCAGATTATTTGTTGGGTACCTCGACCTATAAATAGAGGGTCTCATTTCACCATCAGGTATGGAATTTCTTCTCGAACTAAATATTGAGTCTGAGTTGCTTACTGACTTGAGTGTCGGAGATTTTTCCCTCTTATGCAGGTCTTCCCCTAATGTTTCAAGTCGGAGCGAGGATCGGGTTCGAGCTTGATCGAGTTTGAAGTTGTGAAAAATCTTGCATAAACATTTCGCGTCGTCTATGGGAAGGAGATTTTATGTCATTCCTACCAAACAAAGCAATTACACGCACGAAACCATCTAATATACGCGTCTCAACGGAGATCTCCGAGATGTTTTCATAGATCGAGCTAGGTGATCGACGTGTAAACAATGATAGCTTAACCTCGTTTAGAGGAAGAGCTTCATCTTAGCTCAACCTCGTTTAGAGGAAGAGCTCCATCTTAGCTCATCCCCGGCTATAAGAAGAGCTTTATCTTAGCTCAACCTCGCCTAAAGAAAGAGCTGCCATCAGATAACTCAACCTCGCAAAGAGGAAGAGCTCCATCTCAGCTCATCCCCGCCTAGTGGAAGAGCTTCATCTCAGCTCATCCCTAGCTAGAGGAAGAGTTGCCATCAGATAACTCATCCTCGCCTAGAAGAAGAGACTTCATCGCAGCTCATCCTCATCCAAGGGAAGAACTTCCATCATTTGATCATATTTGATCTGATATGACAGATACAACTTAGATGTTGCCAACCTACATTCCAATGGGGGCCAAGTACACCCACATGGCATCAGTGCCAAGGTACAGTTCAAAACAAAATTTAAACCTTTAAACTTACGAGTTAGAGGTATGATGTAATTTCGTAAAAGAAAATTCAAACCTCTAAACTTACGAGTTCAAGGTGCGATGAATTTGATAAAAGAAAATTCAAACCTCTAAACTTACGAGTTAGAGGTGTGAGGTAATTTCACAAAAGAAAATTCAAACCTGTAAACTTACGAGTTTGAGGTGCGATGTAATTTGATAAAAGAAAAAATCCATACCTCTAAACTTACGAGTCTGAGGTTCGATGTACAAAAAAATACAAGAAGTTCAAAATAACAAAGTAAAGATTGAATTGACCCGATACAAAGTACGCATATCAAACTCCTAAGCGCCTAGCTCATGTCAAACTTCTTCAAACACCAAACTTAATCAACATAGCAAGTCTAAATTGAGTTTCACAAAGTCAGCTCAAGTCATGATCATAACACTGTGTTCGACATCCGATCTATTATATATTGTTCGAGGTTCGATCTTTGTTCTACTTCAATCTCGAAAGACTGAAGTCACCACTTAGGAAGATTTTCAATCCTAAGAAAAACTTCTCTACCAGGTCGATCTCAAAACAGCTACGGAGGGGGCCAATGTTTGGGGATGAAAATCGTACTGCCACGTGGAGGACAGAAAAATGACCAACTTTAAACTTCTTCCATCTGGTGGGCGACCTGAAGATCTTCTGTTTGTTGGCTGATCTGCAATGGCCGACTTGAAGAGCTCCTTGAGGGCCGACCTAAAGGCCTTGCCTAATGGCCGACCCGAGGCCTTCCCTGAAGGTCATTTAAGGGAGGAACGACCTTCCATACTTAGCCAAATTCTAGAAGACAAGAGTATGAACTTGAATAGCTACTCCCGACAGGCCAACCTTGGTCCCAACATTCTCAACCGCTGGTCGGATTCTTTGTCGGGTACCTCAACGTATAAATAGAGGGCCTCATTTCACCATTGAGTATGGAATTTCTCCTCGAACTTAATATTGAGTCCGAGCTGATTACTGACATAAGCATCAAAGATTTTGCCCTCTTATGCAGGTCTTCCCCTAAGGTTTCAAGTCGGAGCGATGACCGGGTTCCAGCTTAACCAAGTTTGACGTTCTGCAAAATCTTGCATAAACATAGGAGATAGAGAAATGTAGGAAGAGATATATTTGTATAAAATACAGAGTCATCATAATTTTAGTAGTGGTCAGCACATAGACAAGTGCGTACTAGATAAATATTTTTCCCTATACAATCACCAATAACGTTACGTATATGGAAAACTTGGGCATAATAGTTGTTTTTTTACTTGATGGTCAATAGAATTCAATTCTACTAATGCTCAATTTTTGGAATAGTGTGAGGAAATCTTTTTCTTGGATTTAATTATGGTGATGTAATAAAATAATTAAAAAAAATAGAAGATCGGGAATGTATTAAAATAATTAAAAAAAGAGAGAAACAGTAAGCTACATTGTTAGTCCATGACCAACTATTATATGTGCTATATAAAATTGGTTTCTTTTCCCCTTTTGCTAGCCACCCAATCTCTCATTTCTTTCAAGGTTAATCTTTTTCTCCTCCCTTCTTGTCTAAGTTGTAGCTACCCCTCCCTCGTCTCTTTTTTTCTCGAGCGAGTGTAGTGGCGATCAAAGCCATACACATGAGAGCAAAAAATTCGACCAAGAAGTTTTATATGTGAAACTGCTTGATGGCACAAAATTTCCATCTATTGAATACAGCCACGTTCGTTATTGAGATTGTTAATATAATTGTATTTTTGGATAGATTCACTTTCGTGGTTGTAGATGAGTTGAGTGCGATGCTTACCCATGAAATTACTTAGAATCTTCTGAGGCCGTACTATAAGAATTTAAGATTGGTAAAGCTTGAAGTATAAAAAACTTCAGGTTCTTGTCATCGTCAACTCAAGGATGGTGATCAATTTCATATCCAATAATTATGTATCTTAAATCTTATTATAACCTATTTTTAGATAATTATGAAATTACAACACAACAATTATGACTACGAATAAATTTTCATTTTATATTTCTTTGATAAGGTTGGGTATCACACTACTTTATTACTATTGTTCTTCGCCTACCTCTTATGTCTGATGAGTTTCGTAAAAAAAAATAAAATTCATTCATTGCAATTGGAAGAGAGAGATCAAATTATTGGTGATGTTGATTGATTCAAGTTAAATAAATGTGTGCATTATCTACTTGGTATTCAATGTGTAAATCTCTTTTTGGTCCATAGAACCATTACATCTACTTTGCTTCATTCCGTATACTTTAAAATAATTTATTTTATACTTTAGCTTTCATAAATGTTTCTTTATGGTCCTTATCATTAAATTTTTCTAACATTTAACTGAAATTTTAGTTACTTATTCTAAGATATTGGTTTTAGTATACATGACTAAGTTTTCTTTATTCTATGGTTTGAAAATTTTGTTGGAAATTTTTTGGAATATTTAGGTTCATTTATGATAATGTTTTTGGGCTATTCTCTGAACTGAGCATAGGTTGAGGAATGACAGTTAGTTCTTCAATAAGACCTGGCTACTGATGTTATTGGATTATATTTTTGTTTATCCTTTTCACTTGCTCATTCTTTAAATCTTTGTCATGAGTAAAACTTTCTTTCTCTGATATTACATGATAACTATTGTCGAGGAGAGATAGAGTAAATCCAAATTTTTTTATTATTTTATATGGGCATATAAGACTAATTTTCATATTCTTGTACATTAGCTAGAGTTAGATGGCAATTGAAGGTTTTGCACTAACTACACTAATTTACTTTCTTGAATTTTAACTGACATGGTTTATGTCTTTGCTCATTGTAATTCCATAGGTCTTTCACCCATCTATTACAACTTTTCTAGGGGTTGATAGCATTAATGTGATCAAATCAATGTTGAACTAATCTAACTCATTTTGTATAGTTTCTATTTTCAGTGTTGTGATGTCATTGTGGTGATCAATTAAATCATCTTTTCAGATTGAGATGAGAATCGATGCTTTGTGGAAAAGGTGAATAGCATGCTTTTGTTCAAACTATGCTTACATCCTTATTTTCACTTTTATTTTTCTTTAGAATATATGATTCTCCTATAATTGATAGGATTTCACTGTATGATGATCTTACTTGGCACGAAAGCAATATGGGCCATCCTATCATCAAATCATTGTTTTTCCCTAATCCATCCCTTGCATATTGTGTCCCTCTCCTTAGAATATATCGAGCAGGAATATAAATAGTATTGTTAAAAATTTAGAACTCTTAAATGTGCAAACATAAGATGCCCAAATATTCAAATTTCTTTCATGTACAATCTAACATCTTGATAAGAATGTATGAAATTCACCATGTACTCTTTCTCATCACTGTGTTTTCACTAACTTATAAGTGAAACAATTCCCATCATCATTGGCGCTTTCAATACTCACTAATGAAGGTTCAAACAACTCATCTTTTGAAAGACACTATTCATACTTTTCTTTGTGTTGACAATATACCCGCCGATAAATATTTCTTACTGGAAGCTAGACATCATTTTCTTCGTAACTAAAAAATGTTATGAGCCATAAACTTTAAGACAAATGAATAGTGGTTATAAGTCGATTCCATACATCTTCAAACTCTTGTTTATTCTCACAATTGTGAAGACATATATTGAATAGTACTTTGAAATCACACATTTTTAGATAATGAGCAAGATATTTAGGAGCATTTTGACCAATATGCCATATACAAAGTCGGTGTTGAGTCTCAAGAAATACCTTTTCAATTGAATTGGCCATTGCTTAACATTGATCCATAAATATTAATTGTTTTGGTCTGATAGCCTTTCATTACTTGTATAAAAGCTTCAAATGATCATTTAGCTTTCTATGACATTGTTTCGAATAAACAAATGATCTCTTCCTTATAGTTCCATCTGCCAATTGCCCATATTGGTTTTTTTGCACACTAAATCAAGTTGTTTTTGCATATTCATCATAAAACTTGAATGCTTCCTATTCACTTAACCACGACCACCAGACTTGGCTTTTGGGATTCTGGTATTGCTTCACTGCCAGCTAGCTTCTACCTCAATCACGACCACTAGACTTGGCCAATCGAACAAAACCTTGAAGTATGGGTTCGTGACGATGCCATAATCGACCCATAGTTAAACTGCCACCCCGATTCTAATTATCGATAGAAACTCCTTGATTGCAAGCTCCCATAGTCAACAGTCATTAGAATCCTCTCAATTACGTCCTTAATAAAATTGAATGAAATCCCATAAATTTTCAATAATCTTCGACACAGTAGAGAAATGAGGGAATGTTGATTTAATTGGCTAATTTTTTCTTATTATTGAAACCCTCCATTTATGTACTATATCCCATTTTCTAAAAGTAACTTTTACTGTTAAAAATTTATGGGTGTAATTTTCTGACTTATAAAAGTTTGATGGTTTAATTAATTTGTACTATTCAATGGTTAGAGGTCTAATTTTTTCACTTAAGAAAGTTTGAGGGTTTAATTTTTTCAATTGAAAGTTCAAGGTTGTAATTGCAACAACATTCATAGTTCAAGGGTTGTTTATGCAATTTACCCTATATATATTATACATAAAGATATTGTTGAGAGAGGAATCCGAGACCACAGGTCGTTAGGAACCTATGCTGCGCATGTGTACGGGCGTGTCACCACCAAAGTTGTATGGGTAGGACATCGAGGGTTGTAGCCTGAGACCTGCGGATGTAGAGAGACAAACCGACAAATGAAGGTGAATTATCGGAGGCATCCACCCTTCTCCTTTAAAGCTAGTACAACATGACATACCCATGCACCCATAACCGACATCCTTCCTCGTCGGCCATCCGCGCCTATGAAAGGGAAGAACACCCTATCATTACCAAGTAAATGAAAATTTTGCCCTAAAGCATCTAAGGTGTCTACTCCTATTTCATCTACTCTGATTATTAACTTGATTGTCCAACTGAATTAGGTGAAGCACCGCCACCGGTATCGAGTTTTTTGGTTGCAAGTTCATTTTCCGTTCGATGATGCAGGTTTTAAAAGGACACATGGACCTCTTTGAAATTTGTCGTCAACAAATATAGATTTATATCTTCTTTTTACTTTGATCAGTAACGATATAAGTCAAAGATTATAGAATAAAAAAAGGGACTAATTTTCCACATTGACGGATAATTGAAAGAGTTGTATATATAATATTAATAGTTGTATTGGTAAAATTAATAATCTAATTATTGAAATAGGGGTTAAAAGAGTTATACTCATGATATTCGAGCAAGGTACCCATAAGTATGCAAATACGTAAAAATAAACCAAACACTAACAAGGTTGGTTTTTTCTTCGTGTAGCACTCCTTACAATCAATTTTGTTTCCTATGTGAGTTTGCATGTGGATATTAAGGGCTCGTTTAATAACGTTCCTATTTTCTGTTTCTTGTTTTCGTTTCTCATTCTTTAGAAACAAACTTGTTTGGTAACGCCTCTGTTTCTTGTTTCTAAAATGTGAGAGATGTTTAAAAAAAGAAGCTAAATTTTTTAAAACAACAACATAAAGTAGTTTCGTTTTTACTCTCTCTGTTTCATAAATCTCAACTTACATAAAAAATCGTGTACTTTTGTTCTATTTTTTTATATATTATTTATTTATTTTAGACCTTCTATGTTTTTTATAAAATTATATATATTTAAATTTAAAATATTTTGAAAATTTATTCTTTATATAAGTCTAATAATCGAGACTAATATATATATATATATATATATATATATATATATATATATACATACATTTAAATTTAAAATATTTTGAAAATTTATTCTTTATGTAAGTCTAATAATCTAGACTAATATATATATATAATATAAATTATATTTTCTTTAATGTTTATATTTCTCGAGTATATGTTATATATTTGTTATATCTTTTTATGTTTTATCTACAAAATTTTATTTGAACTAAAAATTAATAAAAACAATATTTTTTCAGATATATATACCATGATTTGATCACACCTTAGATCTGGTCATGCCCTTCATCTGGTCACGTCGTGGATCTGGTCATGCCCTAGATCTTGTCATGCTTGGGCCATCAACATGTGATGTATTTCGCCTCGAATCTAATTTTATCTTCCCATAAAAATATGAAAATTTGTTTTATATTTACTAACACATGGTTATTAATTTCTTCCACCAAGAAATAAAAATAAAATTCAAATAAATGAAAAAGGAAAAAACACAAAATTTTCTATTGAATAATAGGGAGAAAAATTAAAAAAGCAACCACTACAAATAAATTTTCATTAGTAGAAATGAATTTTCAAAATCTAATCATGCCTTCGGTCTAGTCATGCCCCGGATCTGGTCATGCCTTGGACCTAGTCATGCCTTAGATATGGTCATGTCTTAAGCTTGGTCATGTGTGGGTCTGGTCGTGCCCTACATTTGGTCATGTACTTGATCTACTCGTGCTTTGGGCCATGGACCTGTGATGTATCTCACCTGACGAGTGTAGTCTTGTCTTCCTATAAGAATAGCCCCTACGTCCAAAATAGAAGACAATAGGTATATATAAAATGCTAGACTCATATATTGAGAGTATTTGTTGCTCGGTTTTCGAACACTTTGTTGTTAATGGGCCGACCATTTTTCTAGAACAGTCCCCACTATCAAAGTTGAAGATAATATTCGTTAGCTGAAATGTTGGACTTTTGGTTTTAGAGTATTTGTCGTAAGTCCATTGTTCGACATTTATTGTCAGCCATTCTCAAACGATCATCCTTGGTAGGTCATTCTTGGTTGACTATTCTTCGTTTGTCATCCATTGTCCATTATTGTTGTTGGGCTTCTGGCTAATTTATGTTGATCGGTCTTCTAACTTGTGGATCTTAATGCACTTTACTCCTAATAATAGCCCCTATTTTTTGACGAGAGTTTGTTGAGTTGAAGGTCATCTGTCAACCAATATCTTTATTGGTAGTAGTAAGAATATTGTGCTCCGAGTCTATAAATATATTTGACGATCCTTTTAATATTGTTTTTCAAATCTTGTTTAGCACTCGAGTTGATGTCCCTTTTAATCTAGCATTCAGGTAGAGGTTATAATTGTGATATGATATCTTAGTTCTATTATGTACTGAAGAATTGAATATTTCTTATATGTTCTGATAGATCTGAATGATTGCTCTTACTGGCTCTCTAGGTGGCTACTTAGTCTATAGGTTGCTCAACCTGTAGATTTTTCACAATATCATGTTCTTATTAGAATTACTTGGTTGACTTCATCTGTAAGACTCTAAACATGACTAAGCAACTGTTTGTGGAGGAGTCGGTCCCATTATCGAGATTTTTGGCAGCATGCAGGAAACAAACATGAAATGGTGGAGGTCGAAACCTTATTAGGCGGGTACTAGTTCCAGGCTGGCTGGGTTGGTGTAGTTTTTCCTCTGGGTCTCTAGGTCTGTCTGCTCCTCTCTCCCATGTGCCTTGTTCAAAGTTTCTTCTTATTTATAGGAGTCAAATCCACGTTGTATTAAGAAACCTAGTTTTCTTGGTCTTCAATGTACATATCTTTGAGGGTCAGATATTAGAAAGAGTAATCGTAGGCCCACTCGAGAGGTCGACTTACGTCAAAAGATCAAATCATATGCACACTAGGAGAGGCTGAGCACTGGTCGGCACGACCCAAAGTTATTTTGGGTTTTATGCCCTAAACTCATGTTTTGTAAAAGTAAAACAAAGATTTATTCAATAAAGTTATTATTGAAGTTTCTTTTAGAATTCTATTAACCCAAATCCAATAAACTAACATCCGAGGTTATGTCATGTAACTGAAAAGGTATACAACTAATATACAATATATAATTGATATACATGTTATATAATTAATATACAATATATATTCGATATACAGGTGGATAATGTTCCAAAAATAACCTAAAGGGTCTATAGTATATAGGTAAGGTTGGGTACCATATCTTAGTAACACTATGGATACGACCCACTTTGTAATAGTTACAAAAAGCTTAATCAAATAGTTCATGTGGAGATATGCAAGTGGGGGTATCCTATGCAATGAGTATGCATAAAACATGACCACAAAATAATTAATCTTTAGTTGTAACAACGTTAACTGCGTGATTTGATCCCTTCAATTACTTGGATTTCACCCTCCTCTTTAATGGAGTCTTCCTATTCTTCAATTGGTGATTCACTTGTGTGGCCAATTATTTTGCCGTGTTTAACTCCATATTCAATTCTTTTTCCAATCATCATGATGTCTGAAAAATTGGCTGATGCATTCCCTATCATTCGATCATAGTATAGAGTCGTACGGGTATTAAGAAACATAGTTGTTAACTCCTAGTTGGTTAAAGAAAGTTGTACTTGTGCAACTGTGTCTCTCCACCTCTAGGTATACTCTTTAAAGTTCTCTATACTCTTCTTTGTCAATGTAACGCCCCGCGTTACTCAGGTTAGGTTACCCTCGAGTCTCGGGGCCTCTTTTCTTAGAATTCTTTTTTTTATTATTTATTTTATTTTATTATTTAATTCAATTGTTCCATTTCATTTTATTTCGAGCTGCGGCGGTAATTGTTATGAGTGTTGACGTGTACGTACGTATCTAATTATTGTTTAACGAGGAAAATTGTTTTCTCTGGCAATTGTCTTGGGTCGTTGGGCCCAAATTAAGTATCTAGGTAAGTGGGCCTTCCTTGTTTTAGAACAAGAGGGAAGTAAGGGAAAAGAAAAACCCTAGCCCAAGTGGGTCCCTTCTTAGTAAAAACAAAAGAAGAGTAAAGAGAAAACCCTAGCCCCCAAACCCATCCCATTCGTGAAACACCTCCCCCTCGTTTTAGTTTTCGTATTTTCTTCTACCGGCGCCTCAACCCTCTCCGAAGCGTTCAACGGACGGCGACCTCCGACGTAGCAGCTTACCTTCCCTGTTTGACAGCAGCAGACGGCGCGGCAGGTAGCGGCGGCGTGCGACTCCGGGCAGCAGCGGTGCACGGCGTCCGGCAGCAACGAGTGCACGGTTTTCGGCAGTAGCAGGCGTTCGCGGACGTCGGGCAGTAGCGGCGCGCAGGCGTCGGGCAGCAGTGGTGTGTGGCGTCGGGTAGCATCGGACGCGCGGATTCCGGCAGCAGCAGGCGTGCGCGGGCGTCGGGCAGAGGCAAACGGCAGCGGTGCGCGTGGGTGCTGTTTTCGGGGTGTTTTTCCAGCGGCGCAGCCTTCCCTCGCGAGTGGGTCCAGTCTCCCTTGGTGGTCGAAAGTCGTGGCGCGGGTCCTTGCTGCACACAGCATCGTGGGTATCGATTTGGTGAGTTTTTTACTGCTAAAATAGTCCGGACAGCAGCAGTTTTCGATCTCGGCGCCTACCCATAACCATTAGAGGCTCGATATTCACAACCCACATTTGTTCAAGTTAGGCCTGAGTTACCCGCACCTAGACGAGGTCGATTTTTGTGGTAATGGACATTGCAAGATCTCTTAGAATGAATTTAGATGGCTGGAAATTTTGTATTAATGATTTCGTTTGCCTATTGTTGATTAGGTGGTGAATTGACGCAAGATATAGGAGCATAGCAGTGAGTAAGTAGCACCAGGGGGCGTGTGTGTGCGTTATTTAGTGTTAATGGAGTAGTTTCGTGCTGATTTTTAATTAAAATATTTTATTTCGTGCATGTAGGAGTTGTTAGTCTTGGTTTTTGAGGGCTTCTAGCGATTGTGTCGAATTTCGTGATACTATTTTCATTGCTAGACATTATAAAAATTGCATGACTTATTATCGTTGGAGGGGACTGGTCTTTTCTGATTGTAGTGGCTGGAAGTAATTGGCCTATGACGTTTGCAAACAGGTCAAAGATGAAATACACGTACTGAAAGCCTGTTATGTAGTTTTATTGTTTTGTTATTTTGTTGGAAGCTGTTGTGTTAGTGATCTGTTTGGTATGATGAAAAGCATGCTGGTAAAATTGTGCTGTGAATGAAATACTCGTGTTGAAAGCCTGTTACATAGTTTTTATTGTTTGGTTATTTTTTTTGTTGGAGGCTGTTGTGTTAGTGATTTTGGTTGGTATAGTGAAAAGCATGCTGGTAAAATTGTGATGTGAATGAAATACACGTGCTGAAAGCCTGTTACACAGTTTTTATTGTTTGGTTATTTTTTTGTTGGAGGCTGTTGTGTTAGTGATTTTATCTGGTATAATGAATAACATGCTGGTAAATTGTGCTGTGAATTGAAGGGTGGAAGATGTGCTTATGGGTTGTCCTGGAGAGATTAGTAGCAATTGTCAGGTGTGATGTGATGGGTTAGTGGTTCGTTAATCTGGGGTCGT
The DNA here is from genome assembly GCF_013281855.1 of Momordica charantia. Lineage (NCBI taxonomy): Eukaryota > Viridiplantae > Streptophyta > Magnoliopsida > Cucurbitales > Cucurbitaceae > Momordica > Momordica charantia. The sequence continues at coordinate 15,175,074 of NW_028275160.1, forward strand.
ATGAAGAGAAATTTCACACTAGTCGCTTGGTTACGCAAAGCTTTGAGTGAGTACCTTGGGGATAAATGTCAAGGACTTGTGCACAGTTCAAGGCGTTGGGGATAAATGGCAAGGCCGAACCTCAAGCTTCTGTAAAGGAGTATTGGTATCTTGGGGATAAATTTCAAGGGCCAATACAACTCGAAGAGTTAGACTTGGGGGACTAACGTGAAGTGATGCTTAGGGGTAATAATTCAAGGCCTTGGGGATAAATGGCAAGGTCGAGCATCAAGCGGGCTAGAAGAAGGTCGGTGCCTTCGGGATAAATGTCAAGCGCCGATACGCCTCGAAGAGTTAGACCCGGAGGGTAGAGCGAGTGCTAGCTCAAGTGGGGCAGGGACTAGTGAGTCGTGTGGTTGGAGTCCCTGAAATCCCGGCGTTATGCCGCTTGTATGGTAGGGTTAATTTACTGTTATCATTCCTTGCTGCCTATCTGTTGTTTCTGCTATTGTTCTGATGTGGTTGTGATTATGAGCATCTCGTTGTGTTTAGTTAGGGAGGGCTACTTACGGAGTATGTTATGTACTCACCCCCCTCTACCTTAATTGTTTCAGGTGTGAACAGGGCCGACCGTGGTGATGACGTGGAGGAGGTTTGACTGAGGAAGGATCACTAGCTGTGTTGGTTAGGATAGTGGATAATGTCGTGCATTGCAGAAAGAGTTAAAATCTTATTGTTATGAATAAAAAGGGAACCAAACATTGGGTTAACTCACGAGACACTTTCTTTTTCTACTCCCGCAGCTTAGGTGGATTATTGTTTTGCAGATAATTTTACTATTCGAATTACTGGTGTATTTTGGATTACTGGACAAAACGATTATATTTTTTTTTTGATTGGATTCCTAAGCCCTGAGGCGGGCATCATTTTCTTCTGGACATTTCATTATTGTGTACCTCCATTTTGTAGGTTGCTTTATGAGGACATTCATTTTTTTTCATTACCTTAAATAGGGGTGGTTTAGGAAGCGTTATAGGACTGTTACCTCGTTAAACGTATCAGAAATTCGAGTCTTTACAGTTGGTATCAGAGCCGACACGTTCCTGTAGACTGACCTAGTAACTAGGGTACTTAGGAGTAGTGATCCCGATCAGCCTCCTTGTTATCACCAGGTACGCCTCATGCTTGCTTTTGTAAACTAATACGTTCCCCATGAATTGCTTTTGCGTTTAATTCTTTTCTCATCAGTCAAAGTTGCAGCTCGGTTTCGTTAGGCCTAGGGCGTTCAGTGAGTATACTAGCTAGAATGTAACTGACCTTGCACTTATGTGGGAGTTTCGACTGCCACATTCATGTGGGTCTATTCGTAGAGTAACGTGCTAACGTCATGCTTGATTGTTGTGCTCTTTCATCCAGACAATGTCACCCCGTCGTTGTATGAGGCTGCGTCCAGGTGTCGACCCAGCTCCCGTAGGTGAGAATGTGGCGGACCCACCACCCCCTCCTGCTGGTGATCAGGCAGGGGTAGTTCCTCCATTTCCTCCAGCAGCAGCTCAGGAGCGAGTAACCCCCCCAGTTCCCCCGGCAGTTCCCCAGGTAAACCCACAATTGGCGTTGCTTGTGGAGGCATTGCAGGCACTGATCAATAACACAGCGGGGGTTGGCGGTGCACAAACTCAGCCACCCCGACACCTTTATACTTCCCAGAGCGAGGCTCAATTCATCAAGGATTTCAAGCGTTACAGACCCCCTACCTTTGATGGGGGAAGTGAGAGAGCAACGACAGCAGAAGAGTGGGTCAGAGAGTTGGAAGCCCTTTACGCGTACCTAGGTTGCGAGGACCAATTCAAGGTTAAGGGTGCGGTTTTTATGTTGAGGGGCGAGGCTCTGAATTGATGGGACTCAATAGCAGCAGCAGAAGATCATGCCAATGTACCAGTTCCGTGGGCAAGGTTCAAGAACTTGTTGTACGACTACTATCACCCAGAGACCGTGAAAGATATGAAAGAGGCAGAATTCCTCCATATCGTCCAAGGAACCTTAACGGTAGTACAGTATGAAAGGAAGTTTACGGAGCTCTCTCGTTTTGCTCTGGAATTAATTCTCACTGAGGCAATGAAGATCAAGAGGTTTGTTAAGGGCTTGCGCAAGGGAATAAGAGGACCAGTGGACCTTCAGCGACTCGTCACCTACGCTGAAGCAGTTAGGGGCGCCTTAATTATGGATAAGGATGTCTCCAACAGGGTCCAACCTCTGGTGGAAGTCGGATCGTCTTCAGGTGTGAAAAGGAAGGTCCCTCCGGCTTATGCCGACCAGCCATTTAGAGCACCCCAGCACCCGGCTCAGTAGCAAGGCATGCCACCAGTGTGCCCTTTCTGCCAGAGAAGACATGCGGGGCAGTGTTGGACGGGAACTAAGGGTTGCTTTAGGTGCGGAAGAGAGGGGAATTTTGCAAGGGAATGTTCTATGTCGGCCGTGAATACTCAGAGGCTAGGCCAGAAGGCTCCCCCAACAGTTTCGACGCAGGGAGGTAATCAGAGGGCTCGTGTCTTCGCTCTTACTCACAAGGAAGCGGCGGATGCCGAAACCGTTGTCACAGGTACTTCTTTCTCGCTTGCGGTTTCCATTTTGTTTTTTATTTAGGGTATTGCGTGCGGGGTTTATGTCTTTACCTTTGCATTATCTCCCAGGTACAATCTTGGTCCATAATGTGCCTGCTTATGTATTGTTTGACTCGGGATTGAGTCACACCTTCATCTCTACCGCGTTTGTTCGTCAGGCAACCCTCGAACTAGAGCCATTAGGGTTTTTGTTGTCAGTTTCTACGCCTTCAGGGTCAGTTTTGATTGCTAGTCAAATGGTAAGAGCAAGTGAATTATCTTTTGACAATCAGACCCTAAAGGCAAGATTGATCCAACTGGACATGTGGGATTTTGACGTCATATTGGGCATGGATTGGCTAGCTACCAACCAAGCCAACATTAATTGCTCGAGGAGGGAAGTCTCTTTCCAACTACCTTCTGGTCGGAGCTTTACGTTTAAAGGAGTTACAGGTGGAGTTCCAAAGGCAGTCTCGGCGTTGAAGGCAAGACGCCTTTTACAGAATGGTGCCTAGGGATATTTGACCAGTGTCGTCGACATTAGTGTGACTCCACCCAGTATCGACTCCGTCCACGTGGTCAAAGAGTTTCCAGATGTGTTCCCTAAAGACCTTCCGGGGTTACCCTCTGTCCGTCAACTGGACTTTTGCATCGACTTACTACCTTGGACAGCACCTATCTCGAAGGCACCGTACCGCATGGCTACGGCGGAACTTAAGGAGATCAAGGCTCAGCTAGAAGAGCTCTTAGACAAGGGTTTCATTCACCCGAGCGTGTCTTCTTGGGGTGCTCCAGTGCTTTTTGTGAAAAAGAAGGATGGATCTATGCGACTTTGCGTCGATTACTGAGAGTTGAACAAGGTGACAACGAAGAATAGGTACCCCCTTCCTCTCATCGATGACCTCTTTGACCAACTAAAAGGAGCGAGGGTGTTCTCGAAGATTGACCTACGATCGGGGTACCACCAGTTGAGAATCAAGGACGTCGATATACCAAGGACGGCCTTCAGGACCAGGTATGGGCATTTTGAATTTACTGTGATGTCGTTCGGACTCACTAATGCCCCTGCGGCATTCATGTATCTCATGAATCGAGTTTTTAAGGAATTTTTTGACCTGTTTGTGATCATGTTTATCGACGACATTTTAATTTACTCCAAGACGGAAGAACAGCACGAAGGACATCTACGATAGGTCCTTACCGCCTTGAGGGGGAATAGCCTGTATGCGAAGTTCTCGAAATGCGAGTTTTGATTGGATAAGGTGGCGTTCCTTGGCCACATAGTCACCAGGGAAGGTATTGCAGTGGACCCGGCCAAAGTAGAGGCGGTCAGTGGTTGGCCAAGGCCTCGCACAGTGACCGAAATCCGTAGTTTTCTCGGGCTAGCTGGCTATTACAGAAGGTTCGTCCAAAATTTCTCCTGGTTGGCGGCGCCCTTAACTCAATTGACCCGCAAGAATGCCACATTCGCTTGGAGCGATGGGTGCGAGAAAAGTTTTCAAGAACTAAAGAAACGTTTGGTCACGGCCGTGGTGCTAACGGTACCGGATGGGACGGGAGGTTTAATGGTGTACAGTGACACTTCGCGAAGAGGTTTGGGTTGCGTTCTGATGCAACATGGGAAAGTCACAGCCTATACCTCGCGGCAGTTAAAGGTACACGAGCTTAATTACCCCACCCATGATTTGAAGCTTGCTGAGGTAGTGTTTGCCTTGAAGATATGGAGACACTACCTATATGGAGAAAGGATTCAAATTTTCACCGACCACCAAAGTTTGAAATATTTCTTCACTCAGAAAGAACTTAACCTAAGGCAGAGGATGTGGTTAGAACTTGTAAAGGACTATGACTGTGAGATCAACTACCATCCGGGTAAGGCGAACGAGGTGGCCGATGCACTCAGTAGGAGGGCAACGAGCATGACACCTCCGACAGTGCCTCGTAGACCAGTACTAGACGAGTTGGATCGTTCTGAGGTGGAGTTAGAGGTGGAAGATGTCTCGGCAGTGTTAGCTCGACTCTCGATTGAACCCACTTTAAGACAGCGGGTCATCGCTGCACAGAGGGGAGATCTCAGCCTGAGCAAGGGTTTCAGTATGAAGGGTCAAGGGGATTTTTCCCTTTCAGGAGATTCGGCCCTGCTTTATCAGAGGAGACTGTGTGTGCCAAGAGACTTCTCTTTAAGGAATGAATTATTAACCGAGGCTCATAGTACCTCGTTCTCGGTGCATCCTGGGAGTACCAAAATGTATAGGGATCTTAAGAAGCACTATTGGTGGCACAACATGAAGCGCGAAATTGCCTAGTTTGTTAGTAGATGTCTGACGTGTCAATAGGTGAAAGCCTCAAGACAGAGACCGGCCGGGTTGTTGCAACCTCTAAGTATATCTGTGTGGAAATGGGATGACGTAGCCATGGACTTCATTACAGGGTTCCCGAGGACGGCGAAAGGTTTCACAGTGATCTTAGCGATTGTGGATCGCTTAACAAAGTCTGCGCATTTCATACCAGGCAAGGCCACTTTTTCAGTAGAAAGGTGGGCGGAATTGTATCTGCAAGAGATAGTTAGACTCCATGGCATACCAACGTCCCTCGTGTCAGATCGAGACCCCCGTTTCACGTCAACTTTTTGGCGAAGTTTGCATATAGCATTTGGGACGCAGCTCAATTTTAGTACGGCGTTCCATCCCCCGACCGATGGCCAGACTGAGCGTCTGAATCAGATTTTGGAGGATATGTTGAGGGCTTGCATACTGGACTTTGGTGGTTCTTGGGACAAATACCTGTTCTTAGCGGAGTTTGCCTACAACAACAGTTATCAGGCGACCATTGCCATGGCCCCATATGAAGCTTTGTATGGGATGAGGTGTAGGTCGCCGGTGCATTGGGACGAGGTCGGTGAGAGGGTCCTATTGGGACCGGAGTTGGTGCAGGAGACTAATGGCGCCATCCAAAGGATTAGGGCAAGAATGCAGACGACTCAGAGCAGACAGAAGAGTTACGCTGATGTTAGGCAAAGGGCATTGGAGTTTGACGTCGGCGACCACGTTTTTCTTCGTGTGGCACCGGTGAAGGGAGTCCTACGTTTTGGTAAGAAGGGAAAACTCAGTCCAAGATTTATTGGTCCTTTTGAGATCTTGGAGCGCATTGGCCCAGTCGCTTACCAGTTGGCTTTGCCACCGTCGTTGAGTGCAGTGTATAACGTGTTCCACGTGTCCATGCTGAGAAAGTATGTCCATGACCCTTCACACGTCTTGGATTATGAACCACTGCTGGTAGATGAAACCTTGTGCTATATGGAGGTACCCATTGAGATCGTAGCAAGAGAGACCAAGGTGCTGCGGAATTGGGCGATTGACTTGGTGAAGGTCTTGTGTAGGAATAACCAAGTGGAGGAAGCTACCTGGGAAAGGAAAGACGAGATTAGAACCCGATACCCTGAATTATTCGAACAACGAACTTTCGATGACGAAAGTTTCTAAAGGGGGGAACTCTGTAATGCCCCGCGTTACTCAGGTTAGGTTACCCTCGAGTCTCGGGGCCTCTTTTCTAAGAATTCTTTTATTTTATTATTTAATTTAATTGTTCCATTTCATTTTATTTCGAGCTGCGGCGATAATTGTTATGAGTGTTGACGTGTACGTACGTATCTAATTATTGTTTAACGACGAAAATTATTTTCTCTGGCAATTGTCCTGGGTCGTTGGGCCCAAATTAAGTATCCAGATAAGTGGGCCTTCCTTGTTTTAGAACAAGAGGAAAGTAAGGGAAAAGAAAAACCCTAGCCCAAGTGGGTCCCTTCTTTGTAAAAACAAAAGAAGAGTAAGGAGAAAACCCTAGCCCCCAAACCCATCCCATTTGTGAAACACCTCCCCCCCGTTTTAGGTTTCGTATTTTCTTCTACCGGCGCCTTAACCCTCTCCGAAGCGCTCAACGGACGGCGACCTCCGACGTAGTAGCTTACCTTCTCCGTTTGACAGCAGCAAATGGTGCGGCAGGCAGTGGCGGCGTGCGACTCCAGGTAGCAGCGGTGCACGGCGTCGGGCAGCAACGGGTGCACGGTTTCTGGCAGTAGCAGGTGTTCGCGGACGTCAGGCAGCAGCAACGCGCGGGCGTCGGGCAGCAGCAGGCGTGCGCGGGCGTCGGGCAGAGGCAAACGGCGGCGATGTGCATGGGTGCTGTTTTCTGGGTGTTTTTCCGACGGCGCAGCCTTCCCTCGCGAGCGGGTCTGGTCTCCTTTGGTGGTCGAAAATCGTGGCGCGGGTCCTTGCTGCACACAGCATCGTGGGTATCGATTTGGTGAGTTTTTTACTGCTAAAATAGTCCCGACAGCAGTAGTTTCCGATCTCGGCGCCTACCCATAACCATTAGAGGCTCGATATTCGCAACCCACATTTATTCGAGTTAGGCCTGAGTTACCCGCACCTAGACGAGGTCGATTTTTGTGGTAATGGACATTGCAAGATCTCTTAGAATGAATTTAGATGGCTGGAAATTTTGTATTAATTATTTTGTTTGCCTATTGTTGATTAGGTGGTGAATTGACGCAAGATATAGGAGCATAGCAGTGAGTAAGTAGCACCAGGGGGCGTGTGTGTGCGTTATTTAGTGTTAACGGAGTAGTTTCGTGCTAATTTTTAATTAAAATAATTTATTTTGTGCATGTAGGAGTTGTTAGTCTTGGTTTTTTAGGGCTTCTAGCGATTGTGTTAAGTTTCGTGATACTATTTTCATTGCTAGACATTATAAAAATTGCATGACTTATTATCGTTGGAGGGGACTGGTCTTTTCTGATTGTAGTGGTTGGAAGTAATTGGCCTATGACGTTTGCAAACAGGTCAAAGAAGAAATACACGTACTGAAAGCCTGTTATGTAGTTTTATTATTTTGTTATTTTGTTGGAAGCTGTTGTGTTAGTGATCTGTTTGGTATGATGAAAAGCATGCTGGTAAAATTGTGCTGTGAATGAAATACACGTGCTGAAAGCCTGTTACATAGTTTTTATTGTTTGGTTATTTTTTTGTTGGAGGCTGTTGTGTTAGTGATTTTGGTTGGTATAGTGAAAAGCATGCTGGTAAAATTGAGCTGTGAATGAAATACACGTGCTGAAAGCCTGTTACACAGTTTTTATTGTTTGGTTATTTTTTTGTTGGAGGCTGTTGTGTTAGTGATTTTATCTGGTATAATGAATAACATGCTGGTAAATTGTGCTGTGAATTGAAGGGTGGAAGATGTGCTTATGGGTTGTCCTAAAGGGATTAGTAGCATTTGTCAGGTGTGATGTGATGGGTTAGTGGTTCGTTAACCTGGGGTCGTGTGAAGAGAAATTGCACACTAGTCACTTGGTTACCTAAAGCCTTGAGTGAGTGCCTTAGGGTTAAATGCCAAGCCCGAACCTCAGCTTTCTGTATAGGAGTATTGGGGTTTTGGGGATAAATGTCAAGGACCAACACGCCAGGTAGTCATGGGTACCTTGGGGATAAATGTCAAGGACTGGTGCACAGTTCAAGGCCTTGGGGATAAATGGCAAGGCCGAACGTCAAGCTTCTGTAGAGGAGTATTGGTATCTTGGGGATAAATGTCAAGGGCCAATACAACTCGAAGAGTTAAACTTGGGGGACTAACGTGAAGTGATGCTTAGGGGTAATAATTCAAGGCCTTGGGGATAAATGGCAAGGTCGAGCATCAAGCGGGGTAGAAGAAGGTCGGTGTCTTCGGGATAAATGTCAAGCGCCGATACGCCTCGAAGAGTTAGACCTGGAGTACCAACATAGGGAGGGTAGAGCGAGTGCTAGCTCAAGTGGGGCAGGGGCTAGTGAGTCGTGTGGTTGGAGTCCCGAAAATCCCGACGTTATGCCGCTTGAATGGTAGGGTTAATTTACTGTTATCATTCCTTGCTGCCTATCTGTTGTTTCTGCTATTGTTCTGATGTGGTTGTGATTATGAGCATGCCGTTGTGTTTAGTTAGGGAGGGCTACTTACGGAGTATGTTATGTACTCACCCCCCTACCTTAATTGTTTCAGGTGTGAATAGGGCCGACCGTGGTGATAACGTGGAGGAGGTTTAACTGAGGAGGGATCATTAGCTGTGTTGGTTAGGATAGTGGATAATGTCGTGCATTGCAGACAGTGTTGAAATCTTATTGTTATGAATAAAAAGGGAACTAGACATTGGGTTAACTCACGGGACACTTTCTTTTTCTACTCCCGCAGCTTAGGTGGATTATTGTTTTGTGGATAATTTTACTATTCGAATTACTGATGTATTTTGGATTATTAGACAAAACGATTATTTTTTTTTATTGGATTCCTAAGCCCTGAGGCGGGCATATTTTCTTCTGGACATTTCATTATTGTGTACCTCCATTTTGTAGGTTGCTTTATGAGGACATTACATTTTTTTCATTACCTTAAATAAGGGGGGTTTAGGAAGCGTTATAGGACTGTTACCTCGTTAAACGTATCAGAAATTCGGGTCTTTACAGTCAATTTCTGAAAGTCTAGTTGATTAGAAGCCATGTGTATATTATCCTGGTCTTGCTTTAGAAACGAGTAAGCTAAGCTTTTTCAATGACTGACATTAGTGTTATCCAACTGCATGTACCAACGAGAAGCTGGACTGGATAAACTATCATGAAAACAATGTACAAGTAGTTTGTTGTTTTGAGAATGTGCGGATATTTTTCTGAAATCTATAATAAGATGGCTTTTGGGATAGGACGTCCCATCATACTTTTCGAATTTAGGCACTTTGAACTTTGGTTACACTCGACACGAGACATAGTTGTCGGATCGTTGTTGTCTAAGATGTCAGTTCCTTCAATCGCCATTAATCTTTCTTCGAGCATTTAAACTTTTCCACTCATGGTCATGAATTCTTTATCATTTTTTACCAATTTACATATAGGGTAATTGAGATAGGGGACTGCAATATTTGTGCTTTGTAGTCCCTCCCTTGAAAATGTAAATTCAACTTTATTACTCGTAAGGATTTGTTTATCTTCATTAAGAACGGACAATTGGCATTGCCCCACTAATCCTTCGTTCAAAAGATCACACCATGAATATTGTTGGGGTCCCTTTGTTGGCTGGTGAAGAGTGGTGCCAAACGTTGGTAGATAACAAGGGTAAGACTAAGGTACCACCACTGTATAACCTCTCTCTAAAGTAGCGATAATCATTACGACTCGTCCTCGAGATTCTTCTCTTATTTTCTCTAGCTTAGTATTTAGTTCTCCCATGTTTTTCCCTTTATGTACCTTGCAGAATGGAAAATATGTGGTTGTTGAGCTACTTTCTAAAAGAAATTAATGAAAGTTATTATTGATTATGTAATGAAGAATGCACAAAAATTATGATTTTTTTTTTGTATAATGGAATTGATATACATTATATGATGTTATGTTATGCAAATGTTGATCACAAGTTGGGGGGAAATGTTGAAATGATTTTTAACACATGAAATGATGCATGCAAAAGCTGATATGGACATGTGGAGTCATACAATTGTTTTTTTCATGGACAAATGAAATGATACATTTTTAATTTATGACATGAACATGAAAAATGATGCATGCTAGATAATTTGTGTTTAAATTATGATATTGGACACATGAGACATGATGCATGGGAAAGACATAAAGTTTTTTTTATATAGTTTAATTTTTCTCAATCGAAGAAAAAAACTTATCTAAATATACTATAAAGTGATATGATATGCAATTAATGGATTCTAAATGCATGTAAATGTAATGCTAGACTCTAATTCACCCTGAGAGACACATGAATATACATGCCATTTTACTATAGGGTTAAGTCTTAATAAATGACAAAAATAAAGGCTTGATTCTCTTAATGTCCCCAGTGGAATCGCCAAGTTGTCGCAACGTCGTCGCGACGCAAAGTGACCAATGTTCTCCTCTAAATGGTCTCTTTCGAAATAAGAAGTTTGAAGTCGGCATTAACCATCCACGAGGTGTGATTGATCACCTATTTTTTTTAAAAAAAAACTTGGTCTGGAAAAAAATAGATTTTGGTTCGGGAATCAATTGAGTGTAAATAAGGTGTTAGCACCATACAACATCCATTTTCAAAAGCTGCTACCAAAGTTTTTCTTAAATTATCCTATTTGTTATTGGTCAAAATGAAAAAATATTTTTGTGTTTTATTTTTAATGTCCCAAATTATTAAATCACATTTTACAATAAGACATGAATTAAAAATTATGAGTAGCGCACGGACAATTAGGAAATTTAATCCTCTCGAGAATATTGAAAAAATATATGTTCTAATCTCTGTCATTGGAGTTTTTTAAATAATTATCAAATTTAGAAAAATTTATTTTTTTTTTAAAATAGATTTCAAAACTTATTCCTTTCTAAAAAAATTCTTTTATTTTGTTTCGAAAAAACCTTATTTTAAAAACTTTATTATTAAAACAATTTGTTTCTTTCAAAATTCTTTTTTTATTTACCTTAAAAAAAACTCTTTTTATTTTAGAAACAAATAATATCTACCAAATATTTTACTCTTTTTTAAAAACTTATTTTAAAAGGCTTTTTTTCCACTCAGTTCCTTTTACTAAAAGAGAAAATTCTTTAAAAAAACAACATTCTCAATAACTTTTTCTTATTAAAATAATTTTTTTTTTCAAAAACAAAATTCTCCTTATTAAAAAAACAAAGAGTTCCTCTCAAAAAATAAAATTTTCCTTGAAAACAAAAGTTCATTTCCAAAATCACTTTTCACCCACCTTCACCCAAGTGTCTTGATCTCCACGATGGAGGCCGTTGAAAACTACTGTCATTCGTCGTGGCGTAATAATGGGTCGGGATGACTGTCGATGCTGAAGGTTTATGGTGTGTGGTCGAAATGGGTTCGGAGGTGTTGTCGTTCGCGAAGGAGGTTGTCGGGTACTATTGTGGCCCGTGGGTGTGCTGCCAGAGCTCGTTGCGACTTGCTAGCGCTGGGAGACAGCTACGTCGTGGATTGCAAGTTTTCGGAGTCTCTGGTCATCGTCGAAAATCATGGGTGCTGCAAGAATTTGTAGTAGATCTGGTCACCAAAAGGGCTCCAGTCGATGTCGTCGCCTAGACCTGCTGCTGGAAGGTCTACCATTGTGGGTGCTACACCGCTGCCACCCACTGGAGTTGGTCGTGCTGCCATCGGATCCTGTTGGTCACCGAAACTATTATCGGAGGTGAAGATAATGTAGAATATGAGGATGGAGGAAAATGGTGGAATTGTGGAAAGAAACACAAATAAAAGGAAAATGAAAAAGAAAAAGAAAATGGGTGTTTCCTGTGCGTTATTTTTTATGTGTTTCCCTCTTATTCCATTTTCTAAAGAAAACCTCCCCTCTTAAATACAAACAAAGCAATGGTAACATAATGTGATTCAAATAAAACTACAGAAAATTAGGATGGAGAGTAAAGAAAAATGACAGAGTTCGACGAAGGAAAAAATCAGAAAAGAGAATTAGCTTATTTTTTAAATCACGGCACTGTACTTTTTACTACCAAAATAACTAAACTTAAAACTAAATAAAATAAAGCACAATAAAATAATAAACAATACAAATAAAACAAATACAAATAAAAAGGGAGTTAGACCAAATATGGTGTCTACAAAGACCATTGTTATCGAAAAAATCAAGGTGTCGCATTTTCATGATCCATCGAAGCATGCGGTCCGGTTCGAGCAAAGAATCCAATATATCCAAGCGCACCAAAGTGAATTTGAGCACACCAAAAATAGAGTCTTGCATTCTTAAACACCCTTTACTGAGGACTACAAGCATGCAAAGTGCTTACACCTTATACCAAATTGTGATGCACCTTAGGGGACAACTCACGACATTGTTACTCCCCTTGTTTTTAGAGATAGTGGGAAGCAAAGGATGTTGGTGGTCCCCAAAGACCGCTGACACGAAATTCCGCTCGCATATGGATGCTAGACTCAAGGGAGACCTCACACTCTATCCGTCTCTCTCTCTATATATATATTAAGAAGAGAGCAACTATAATGAAGGTAAGGTGCATTCCCCTAAACAACAACTCGTGAGAAATCGATATACATTATGAAGAAGACTCTCAACCTCAAGATTTTTGCCTTCTTGTTTTTTGCTTCATACTTATCTACTCCCTACTAAAGTTCTTGTTCGAAAATTTAAACAAATCCTTATTCATAATTATTCTAGAATAAAAGCCATAAAATTCCAGAACAATCAACACTAAGGATCTAAACATGGAAGAAAACCAAAATCTTTAATAACATTAGAATTACATGGAACCTTTAATAGGTTTATGTGACCTACAAGTAGTTGTGGTTTTGTGGCCTTGCTCAACTATGCAACACAAACAAAATATGGGCAATACTCTCTGTTGGTGGGGAACAGGAGGCTAAAGAAGCATAGTGTATTGGGGACCATAACCATATATATATATATAGGTTAATCCTAGGGTTTCTCATTATCCCTAAGATTAATGAGCTAGTTTCTACTAAGCAAGCCACACCACTCAATGGGAAGTGATGAGCCCATAATCAAGATCACTCATATGCCTATTAAATAGCCCAAATATAATTGCTCTTTAATTTGTCCCCCATATATGAATTAATTATTAAATTAATTCCAACAATCTCCCACTTGGATAACAATTTTCTTTACTAGCAATTTTATTAATTTATTCTTTAGTGCATAACTCAATGCTATTAAAATAAACTTCCTTTTAATAACAATCTGGTTCATCTCGCATATTGATGAGGAACCAAAGCGACTTTTGTCACATGTATAGTTGTGACTCAACCTTTAATGATCATCACACCAAATATACTCAATGAGATGGATCAAAGTGTGGAAGAGCAGCATGAGAATTACATGTAATGTGATCTAAACATGTCTATTCCCAACTGGTCCAACTTTATTCTTTAAAGAGATCAAAATTTATGCTTCCTAGCTTTATGTTAAACTACATTTAGAAAGAAATTTATTTAGAGTAACAAAATAAATTATCTTCTTTATTCTGCAGGAAAGAAAAAAACCACATGTTTAATTCGAGACAACACAAACTCCCACTCAACAACTGGCATACCATAATTTTCACATCTAAATGAGCATTATGCTCGTAAAACTTTTGTGAAACTCCTTAATGAGCGGATCCGCAATGATGAAGTTGCATGTCTTTAAACAAAAATACTTTGAATTTTCTTTATCAATTAAAGCTTAAATATTCATACAAAAGATTTTGTTGTTGTAATATGGAAAAAAATACAAATCTTTGTCAAAACAACCTAATGACAAAATTTGACAACCATATTCTTAAGTTTGTTGCCACATACAAAATGTTATGAACACAAACTTTAGTGGTGAAAGAGACTAAAACGACGCTCTACCATGAGATAGTAGTATCCTTTAACCTATCAGTGAATATAGCCTCAAAGATGGATCTAGATGGCAACTCAAATTATCAAAATCAAATAGCCTTATGATCTCAAATTAATACGATTTTGATGAGTGAGCATGTAACCATTTTTTTTTTTTGGTTAAGTACCTTATAACTCTTTAGATCCAATTAAGAGTTATAAAAAATTACCTTTCATTCTTAATATGAATACTGCAACGGAAGCATATAGACTTTAAGCATGCATTTTTTATTTTACTTTATTATTCAAGGGACCTGATCTATTGAAAGTGAACTTGTCTCCACTAGTGATTTCAATATCCCCTAGTGCATAAATCTTTATGCTAGAGAACTAGCAATACCTTTCAATATAGTTCTTGTGTGAATTCTCAATGTTACTTGAGATTGATCTTACAATATCATTTCACAATATAAAAGAGATATGTTCATGCAAGTTTTTATCCTCTAACAAAGCCTTTATTATGTCGTAGACATATTATACTAGGAAAATAAATGTACTCCCACTAAACCTGTAATTCATAATTATTATTCTTATTACCTTCCAATATTACATGTGATAATATCACCATGTATTGAATATTACGAAATCATAAATAAAAAATTCTTCATTGAGATCCACATAAATGTAAACCTTTTGAAAGTTTGTGTTACTAGATCAAAAGTCTCCAAAATATATAAGCTTATTGATTTCATAAATTATACAATTAAGAAACCAATCTTTATATTCATCTTACAAAAAAAAAAAAAAAGGTTATAAGTATTGTCATTTACTTGAAAGAAGAAGTCATAAAAAAGATCTCTAAAAATTAATGTCAGCCTTAAAAATTGAGACCATAACAACAAGATGAGCCTTATATTTGTTAACATTGACTTTTAAAAGCAATATAACAAAATGTAAAATATATTCGTTGTTTGTTGTTTCAATAAATTCTTTATGACATTCATTTTTCCTTTTAAGAGATAAAACTTTGTTTGACTTTAGAGAATATAATCTTTATGATCAAACTTAAATCATTATAATCATATTTCTCCTATCTCTTCTAATTACTTTAATGACATTTTTAATGATGTTGAGTTTGTTTTACTAAAATGAGAAGAATCTTTATTTGTTACTAATATTGTTATAAAGAGAAAATAACTAAATTTCTCTTAAATACAACATTCTTTACTTTATCCTCCCCCCAAATTCAACATCCTTAAGAAACTTTAAGATCTCAGTGGGAACTAACTTTATAAATTATATATATTGAAAGACTAGTGTATCTAGAGTGACAACTAAAAACATTAAGTCCAAGTCTCGACAAAACCTTGGATTGCAAGTGATTTTAGTTGTTTCTTTATTTGGTACACCACTTCAACTTTTTTATAACAATCTTGAGTGCTTTCTTCAAATAGACTGAGGGTAAGGAAAAATGATTTGTCATATTTCTTACGACACCTTTTTCAGCTTTGATAAGAAAGATACATCTCAGGTTTGCCTGAAAATATATATTACTTATTAGCTCTATAATTCCTTAGAGGAGTTAGCAAATGTGCTAGACCTTATCTTCTAAATCCATCATATTTCATAACTATTTCATTCACTACCAATTGATATATGATGACATTTAAGATATCCAGGAATAAAACCTCTCCTATATCAAATATCGGTGCCCTTAACGAGAGTAAATTTCTTATAACTTTATGCAATGTTGTTAAATATTTAAAGAAGTCATATTGAATAGGCTATAAACTAATGTTCTTAAATACTAAAGCTCTCAATATCACCTAATTTGACAATTACAGTTATGTCCCCTTGATCATTCCTAATACATGTTTGTTTAATCTTGAGAACCAACAAGCAATGAATAGAAATGCCAAAGTCTATTCAACACATAAGATAAGTTTTCATATACCCTAAGTGAGAAGCCAAATTTTCTTTATACCTCATGTGACATTGTATTTCGAACATATTTTTTCTATATGTTAAAATCTCCAAAAAATATCAAGAGAATTCCTAAGCTTGATTCTTTTGTGGTTTAGGCGAACATATATTCCAAATAAACCTTAATACCAGCTTTAATTTCTTTCCATAAGGAAATAGACAATTAATGAGTACAATTTTATATTTTCTTACTTAACCTATTTTCCTTGAAACATGAGTAAAAAATTAGGTTATTAAGAGTTTAATATCTACCCTTATAAGTATAAAAACCCACTACATAAATACTGTATAATGTCTCGAATGGTATCAAATGCACAAGTAAATCCTTGAATATTTTAAATTATGTGCATTGGATCCTTTAGTGTACTCACTAGTGTTCTTTTATTCTTTATTAAGAAATAGTCAACCAAAAATTTAAAGTCTATTCTTTTTGTAATTTTCAAAACAATCCTTAAGGAACTTTCCTAAATATTTTCTCATTAAACATAATCGCCTGGAATGTTGCAAAACATTGTCATAATACATGGTTACTTCTATTTTTCAAGATCTCAATTAAACCTTAGAGGTATATTGATCTGCAAAAGTTGAAGTGTTTCCTTTCTTTATAAAAAAATCATGTAAACTTTAATAAAAAGTATTCCTAAATACACAATAAGGCAATTAAATAACATTTAACAATAACTAATTCAATAATAAAAACATGCTCGAAATTAACCTTATGTATTTATAAAAGTACTTTATATTTAAACTCAATGAGGACAACAAGATACCTAGCACAACATTGATAGCCTTCCTTTGGGCCGACGATATTAACTTGCAAATGGTACTCTCAATGTGGTGATCAAACATTGATAACCAATCCTGTCAAGTGAAAGCCTTCCTTTGGGCCGACAATCACTCACATGACATAACTTTATATTATCCATGTTTATCACCATCTAACTATATGTGGACCTATTATTTGGCCAAACTGAAGTCTTCCTTTGGACCGACTACAGAGCGCATAAATACAAAGATCCACAAACATCTGATAATTTTGAAAGATATCACTATCAGAAATCAGAGGCTACTTTGGCAGCATGATTCATCAAATTAACACCAACCAAACAGATCAGACAATTATGCAATATACGTAACTTTAATTATTATTAATTTTATCTTTATGAAAATAAAACTACCAAAACTATTTTCAAAATTAATAATAATATCTTTATATGCATAATTTAATAATGGGAAAAGTTTTCTAAACAATTTACTAAATCCTGAAAGAAAAATAAAAACTGGATTTTCCTAAAAGAAATATTATCGATATTTTAACTCATCAACAATTTGACAAAGGCTATGGAGCACTAATGTAGTGCACAATAATCTAATATAAATAATCAATCCCATAATTGTGAGTGTATTTGTTATTTGGCCAAATTGTGACCTTCCTTTGGATCGATCACACTTCACATAGACAACAATACTCAAATCTCACAAAATTAATACTTAATTATTATTAATTGTTTGCAAATGAAAATAAAATACTTAAATTATTTTCACCAATTAACAACCTCTAAATAGTACAACGTGAAAAATAAACCGTACTTTATATTTATCACGTATATGACATATTCATTGAAATCAAAAATGTGTGTCAAGTATTGATAAATTGTTAATTTATCACCATAAGAGTCCACCTTTAATTAGCACAACATAACAGTAAAATTAAACAGCCATCCATAATATGTTATGCTAAAAAATATATATATCAACAAACGCAGTAGGTCATGTATTCATACACAATTAGACCTTTTTATCTTTAAATTGTATTGGGCTTTTGGCCCACTACAATATTAAATTGAAAATCAAATTATGCTAAGGCATTACTTCACTGTAAGTGGAGGCACTCCTGCTGCATATGACACCTTTTCTTTTTTTAATACGAGAATTTATAATCATTGATTCGCAAACTAAAATTGTAACAACCAAAAAATAATAATAATAATAATAATAATATATAAATATACATATATTTAAATTATTATTTTTTTAGTTGTTTTCTTTTATTTTCTCAAAGATAAACCTTTTTTGTTTTAGAAATTATTTTTAAAACATAATTTGTTCTTAGAATTTAAAAAATAAAAAGAAAGAGTTTTATTAAATCTTTATCTTTTTATTATTCTTTTTAGATAAGGATTCATTAGGGTTTGTTATAAAAGCCTTTAAACCGTATGTTTTATTTTCTTAAACGGTTAGACCTAGTTTTCTCTCAAAGAGAAAAAAAAAAAGAAAAGAAGAAGAGTTTTGGTATTTTTCTCTCAAAGATCGGTAAGATTTTCTTCCTCATTGTTTTAGTTTATTTTTCTTGATTTGTAGTTCTTTAATTCAGTTTATTGGTAAAAGTTTTGAGGTCTTTGTTTTTTTAGAATAAAAGATTTTAAGGACTTTTTACCCTAAAAATTTTCCAAAATTTTGTTGTTTGAATTTTTTTTGTTTATAAGACTGTTTTTGGGCTATTTTGAGGCTCTTTTTGCATAAAAAGTTTACCTATTTGTATCCTATAAATTATAGTTTGTTGTTATGATTTTTACATGAAAAATTATATGTTTTTACAAAATTTTAAAGGTTTTCTATAAAGTTTTCAGATTTGATTTTTCTATACAAATCAATAAATTGTTAATTGTTTTATGGAAAATTCTTGGAAGTTTGATTTTACAAAACAGAAAATTTTTCAGATTTAAAATCCCCAAATTTTCAATTGTTTAGAAGGTTTTTAAGGTGGTTTTATTGACAAACTTTTTGTAAATTTAGTTCGTATTGATTTATATCGATTCTTGTAATTTTTAAAGGTTGTTATGGTGGATTTTAGAGACGTTTTAACCTAGTTTTCAGATCTGGTTTTGTAGCCCAAAATCCATACTTTCCTAATTATTTTGCATAAAAAAGTGTTTTGAATGGGAAAACTGGGTAGATAAGATTTGGGTTAGTAATTGGTTGAATTTTAAATCCTTGGATAGGATTTAAGAAATTATTTTGGATATTGGTTGTTTCTACGCCTCTAAGTTGACAACTATCAAGGAAAAAGTTAATTAGATTCGTAGGATTTCTGAAAGAGGTAAGTGATTTACCGTATCCCTTCGAAAAGTATTATAAGTGATTTGTCATATTTCAAAAACTAAAATGTAATTTTGGATTTGATAGGAAGATTTGAAATTGATATCTTGCATATGGATTTGAAAACTAATTTGGCAATTGAAATTATGTTTATTTGCAAAGTATTTGAAGTATTTAAATGATTTGATAAAGTTTTGTTTAGATTTATTTAAAGGTATGAAATTGATATTTTGTTTATTTGTGAAATATTTGAAATCATGTTTTAGAGGATTGATAAAGTTTGTTTTAAATTATTTCAATGTTTTGAATTAATTTAATATTGAAAGTAAGTATTTGTTTTGCATCTTATTTGAAAGATATTTTGATTAATTTGATAGGGCTATCCGGATATGCCATGATTTTGTTTTGAGGAACGTTTTGCTTATTTGGGGTAGTAGCCTAATTTGGAATTGATGGATTTCTGTTCTGGCTTATTTGTGGGGAGGCACTTTTGTGGTTTGGCATTCCTTGGGAGTGAAGATTCATGTGTGTGTTATTCACTCACATGGCCTCACACTTAAGTAACTTTGTTCTGGTCGATATTATTTCGACAACTCTGTTCTAGTCGATATTATTTCGACAACTCTGTTCTAGTCGATATTAATTCGACAACTCTGATAGAAGCTTCTGATTGATTTGGTGTTACCGACGGGTAACCACATATGTTCTGTAATCTACCTAAATAATGCAATCTTCCACTCTGATTTTGAAAGTATGAATGAATGTAAGATTGTTTTGAATGTTTGAATGGTTTAGTTATTCAAAAGTTTGAAAGTTGTACCAAGTGTTTTAGAATGAACTTTGAAAGTTTTGATTGAAAGAAAGTTTGTTTTGAAGGATTTGAAGTTTGATCGAATGAAAATTTGTTTTGAATGAATGGAAGTTTGTTTTGAAAGAATGAAAGTTTGTTTTGATTGACTAGAAATTTTATCTTATTTGAATACTTTTGTTTCTGAAAACCTAGTTTGTTTTGAAAGTTTTGAAAATTGTATTAAATATCTTAAAGGACTTTAAAAGTTTTGATCTGTTCGTATTTTTGTTTACGAATGTTTTGATAGGAAAATGAATTTCAAAATTCGATATGGAAATTACTTATTGAGTATTTTTGTAGTCATCTTTGTTTTCCTAAATGTTTTTCAGATAAAGGATTGAGTGATCGTTCTAGTAGAAGGTGAAGTTTAGCATACTGACATGAGTTTGAAAGTCATCCTCCTATTTAGTTAAGTTAGTTTAGAAAAATTCTGTAAAGAAATTGCTTCCGCTGAATAATTTTAGTTCTTAAGGTTTCTTGAAAGTTGCGTTTCCACATTTTGTCAGAATGACCGTATTAGAAAATACGGGTTGTTACAAAAATAGTGTAAAACTTCATTAAATAAATCATGATATGTGAACAATTTATCGTGATTGAGAATATTAAACCATTCAAAATTGTTTAATAATTCATCAATCCAAATAATTCTAATAACATGTTTATTCTAGAATAAAAGCCATAAAATTCCAGAACAATCAACACTAAGGATCTAAACATGGAAGAAAACCAAAATCTTTAATAACATTAGAATTACCTAAAACCTGTAAAAGATTGATATGACCTGCAAGTAGTTGTGGTTTTGTGGCCTTCCTTAACTATGCAACCCGAACCAAATATGGGCATCTGTTGATGGGGAACAGGAGGCTAAAGAAGCATAGTGTATCGGAGACTATAACCATAGATTTATAGGTTAATCCTAGGGTTTCCCATAATCCCCTAAGATTAATAGGCTGGTTTCTACTCAGCAAGTCGCACCACTCAATGGGAAGTCATGAACCCATAATCAAGATGACTCATATGCCCATTAAATAGCCCAAATATAATTGCTCTTTAATTTGTCACTCATATATGAATTAATTTTTAAATTAATTCCAATAGTTCTAACTTAATCATTGAAGCACCACACCAGTATTAAGATTTCTTTTTGTGCATGCCTTTAGTTTGGAGACAAAGACGTACGTGGCGCCATGAACCATACCGAAAAATTGGGATAAACACTATAGAAATACAAATGTTCTATAAAATAATTATCCAAAACACAAGTATGATCCCTCCCTACCATAGTGTTATTATAATTTTTAATTACCATTGATTTATGTCTTATTTATTAATTAATAATTAATTTTTGTTTTGAATTAATGTATTTCTATTTTTTTATATTTATTTCTTTATTTACATAAAGTTGTTGAATTGGAGTTGGGATATAATAGTCCAGAATAATTTTTCATCCAGATGAGTGAAACATTACAAAGACTTTAAAATAAAATGATAATTAACTAAATATGTGTTTAGTTTGTTTTTATTCTAAGACAATAAAAGTTATGAATGAAAATAAACTTACACCTCATGTGATTTATTATGATTATTAATTTTCACTTTAAATATCAAAATATAGTTACTCAACATGATATTTTTGGTAGAACAAGCGTAATGTGCTGCATTGAACTTTTGAGCTAAAAAAACATAATATATGTCTTTATTTTGACATAGTCTAAAAATTACAAACTTAGAGATATGTATATATATTTTCAAGTGGATATGGAGAGCACCTTAATCATTAACACTTGTATCAAAAGCGTCAACAAAATTCTCGATAAGAGGATTGTAATATAAAGGATATGATTAAAAAGGTAGTTATTTATTTTTATATCCATACATTCCACCAAGATAGAGTAACATGTATTCCTTTTGATACATTTCAAAGTTTAACTTTGTTTCTTTCTCGAAAAATGTTTATGAAGCATGCGGTGGGGAAGTTAATGTGTTTGACCTTTGACTCGGTCCAATAGGAGGAACTAGGACACCTTTTGGATTCATTACAAAGTAGGGTCATAGTCTCTTTATTGGTGGAGGAGGTAATGAGTCTGAGAACCTTTGACATGGCCCAGAAGGTGGAATTATGTTATCTTTTAGATGAATTACATAAAATGGTCATAATCCTTTTGTCAGTGGAGGAGGTGATGAGTATGAAAACCTTTGACTCGGGCTAGAAGGTGGAATTAGGTTACCCTTTGGATGCATTACAGAAAATAGCCATAATCTGTTCTTTGGTGGTGGAGGTGATGAGTCCGAGAACCTTTGACTCGGCCCAGAGGGAGGAATTAGATTACCTTTAGGATGCATTACAGAAAATGACCATAATCCCTTCATCGATAGAGGAGATGATGAATCTCAGAACCTTTGACTCCATCTAGAAGGAGAAATTAGATTACCTTTTGGATGCATTTCAAAATAAGACCATAATCCCTTCTTCCATGGAGGAGGTGATGAGTTAGATAACCTTTGAATTGGGTTGCCTTTTGGATGCATTACGAAATTGGGCCACAATCCCTTATTTGAAATGGTAGATGGAGCATTCGGTGGACGAGGTACTTGTTTTTTATACATGGTAGATTGACCACCGATTCCTTTTCATAAATGGGGTATTCTAAATCATTATCGGTGACAACAACCTTTCTAGCATCTGTTTGACATACGATAAGATGAAATCCAATGAGTATAATATTGTACATGCTCCCAAAAGCAACTTCAAACTAATTGAGTCCATTTCTTCGATTTGATTTCTAATTTTCTTGCATTGCTTCCTTTATATAGCCTTAGGTTCGAAATGGAAACTAAGGTGGAGTTCGGTATCACATCTAAAAATAATATTTGGGTTTTTAAAAGCATGGAATTTATTAGAAATGTACTGTTGAGAAGTTTTTCAAATACCATTGTTCAATAAAAAAATGGTCATTTCTTAAACCCATAACTAAAACAAGTTTTCAAAACCAATATGGTTTCATCTTCTTTTTTGTTTTGTTTTTACCAATGTATATTAATGTATAAACTATTTGTGGAAATTTTTTTATTCTTCTACTTAGCTCAATAAGTCAATTCTAATCATGGAAATCAAGTGAGCGAGGAAGCTAACACCCCATGAGTTGTTTAATGTTCTTTTATTTTCTCTATTTTAAAATTTGTTACAACTTTTGGGCGTTCTTATGGCTGGATGTGATTATTACTAGTATTAAATTAATAGATGTTTTAGATGCTTTATAGGTACACTTGGGCACTTTTTTTTTTTTATTAGAATGTTTTTATTTTGTACTTGATTTTGTCGATACGTTCTGAGTAATTTTATAGTTAGGTCGAGTTATGGATATAATACAACTCTTGAGTGTTATGTAGCTCAATATTTATTTGATTTGTAGGTGTATCAAGATAAATTTACTATTTATGTTTAGAGAAAGAAATTGGATTCAAGTTTTTTAGGTTCACCGTTGGATAAAATTGAAAGTTAAAAAAAAAAATTGAAATAAATTTAGTAGTAAAAAGTGAGCATTTCTTAATAATTTTTGGAAAATATTAATACATTTAGGTGATTGAATACATCTATATAATATTTAAATACTAAATACTTACAATGGCTTAAAAATGAAAGGGAAGTAAAATAATAACACAAAAGGAATATGTATTGACATATATATCATAAAATTAATACCAGTAAAGTAATGATATTTTTATTAATTCATATTTACTTTATGTATTAAAATAATAGCCCGTGTCCGAGATCGTTTCCCTTCAATGATAGGAAATGCCCGTCATTAAAACCCGATTTTATACTATTTCGTCGATACTTTTCAAGCCTTTATCAAAGTTTCTTCTTCCATCTTGGTTGTTTCATATGTCACAACACATTTAGTAACAAAATGAATGGTCTTTTTGCATAACTTTGTTCATCTTCGAATTTCCTTTGTTTTTGTTAACTACTTCTTCATAGTCATTTTTTATCCCTAATCCATCCTTTCCATATTTTGTCCATCTCCTCGTAACAAATGAAGGAGGAATAGAAAAAGTATTGTGAAAATTTAGAACTCTTAAGTTTGTAATTCTTACATGTACAATCAATAACTTGAGCATAATGTATGAAATTCACCAATGTACTATTTCTCATTTCCATGTTTTCACTAACTTATATGTGAAATAATTCTCATCATTATTGACGCTTTCAATACTCACTAATAAAGATTCAAACAACTCATCTTGAAATTCTTGAAAATTAGCATGAGTATATGCTATAGATGCTTGTTGGATCGTGCCTGAAAATTTACTTGCCCAAGAAGGTGTAGTTTGACTATATTGGAAATCATTAATCAACTCAAATCGACGAATCCTCTTTAACACGTTTTCATAATGAAAAAATAAATGGAGTAAGAGATGTAGACTTACTTGTCATATTTCGAAAGACACTATTCATACTTTCACTTCTCTGTGTTGACAATATACCCACCGAGAAATATTGCTTACTGAAAGATAGACACCATTTTCTTCGTAACTAAAAAAATGTTACGAGCATGAACTTTAAGACACATCAATAATGGTTATAAGTCGATTGTATACTTCTTCAAACTCTTGTTGAGTCTCACAATTGTGAAGACATCTATTGAATAGTGTTTTGAAATCACACATTCTTAGAGTATGAGCAAGATGTTTAGGGGCATTTTGACCAATATGCCGTAAAAAAGGTCGGTGTTGAGTCTTAGGAAATACATTTTCAATTGCATTGGTCATTGCTTAACATTGGTCCGTAAATATCATTTTCGGCTGACGACCTTCTATTGCTTGTAGGAAAGCTTCAAATAACCAAATAAAAGTCTTTGTTGTCTCATCAAATAAATACGCACAACGAAACAAGATATTCTACATATGATGGTTCACTCCAGTAAAAGCTGCACATATCATGTTGTACTTATTTATTCGAATAACCAACTATTTTTGCTGAACATGTTATTCTTGTCTCTAATCAATTGACATTTTTACTTTGGAAGGATTGTTCAGCTTTCTATTTCTTTCGAATAACCAACTAGTCTCTTCCTTGTAGTTCCATCTGTCAATCGCTATATTGGTTTTGTTGCAAACTAAACCTAGTTGTTTTTGCATATTTATTATAAAACTTGACTGCTTCACCTTCACTTGAAAACATCATTCCAATCTTTGGTATACATTCCTCATAAGGGGCATCGAAGTAACTAGTATTGTGATCCTTATCTCTACTTTGTTTTCTAATTCAATTGAGCTTATGCCAATATCATCTACATGATTTATAATTATTAACATATAAAGTAAAAAAGTGTAATTTACATGTTCTACGAGGGAAAAAAACTCACTCATATGAAGTTGTTCTAGGCTAACGATTGATTTGTCAACAAAATTTTCAACTAAACATAAAGTTCAATAATAATTTTGCTCAAGTTGACAAAAAAAAAATATGTACGTACTTAATTATAATCAAAATTCATAAAAATTATTAGTTAAAAACAATTTAAAAAAGCAAAGAATTAAACATAACATACTTAGAGATTTTCAATATGAATAGGTCCAACTATTTGTATGCACTAAAGAAAGAGTAGAAATGAATTAAAAAACAAAGAAAAAAAATGAAAAGTAGATAGATTGATCATACATACTTCGAACTATAACATTTTGTTCAACAAAAAGAACGAATAGGTTTAGTTTGGATGGAGAAAAATCTACAAATAAATAGAATAAGTACCGACCAAAGTGGAGTTTTAAAAAGATTCAAATGAAAAAATAGAGGACGAACATAGGAAAGAAAAAAAAAGAAGAAAAAAAGGTATATCTTAGAAATACAAATAATATTAGGCAAGAGAGAGGTAATATTAGAGGGAGAGAATATCTCACAACAAAATACATATAAACATATAATATTTGAGTATTTTTAGCTTTTAAAAATATTGTGGGATCTACTTTAGTTATATATTTTATTTGTGTAACATACAATATAGATGATACGTCGCAATTATGACTAGAGAGGCGAAATAAGGAGAGAATTATTTGGTTTTCATTTTCTCCATTCGAGTGTAGTTGATGACTTAATGAGCTGCTGAGTTGTGTGCTTGCTGAGATGGCAGTGATTGTTGGCTGATGTGGCATGGCAGTGATTGTTGGCAAATTATAATAGGGGATGTAATAAAACAAGATTTTCAAAAAAACAAAATTAAAAAATTATTGATAATTAAATTTGGAAAAAAGTATATTAAACGACATAAAATAAATATGTATTTATAAAATTATCATTCATTTTTATTATTTTTTTTAAATGTCACAAAAGTGAGTTTTAGTTGGTCTCGTGTGATTGTATAAGTTTGCAAATTATGTCAGTAAAATTTAAACCTTATTCATTTGTGATATTTTTGTAATTCTCTCTAAAAGTTTATTTTATATTTTTTTATGTTAAAAATTATCTTCAACATCTTATCCAATATATTTTTTAAGTATTAAACTAACTACTTGAATTTTAAAATAAAGGTAACTCCCTATTCAAAATAGCTCAAAGTAGAAAAAATATAACTCAATAATAATTTGAGTAGGAGGGATCATCTATTTGATATAGAAGATGTTCCATCACTGTCCGTGAAAGTCATGATCATGTTTTGAAAAATCGCTATGAATGAATAATTTAAGAATTTTTTCGAAGTTTTGTTCACATTAGTCGCAACCATAATTCCCACATTGATCTTTTGGCAAAACATGTCTCGTTTTGGTCTTTCCGTCCTTTGGGATAGGTATTTGCCCACTTCGCTTTTACATCCGGCCAGTGGTGCTTCTAATTCAAATATGACCCGTCATGATGTTGTTTCTTCTTAATATAGCTTTTCTTTGCTAAAAAAGTAAATTAAATTCCTCTGAATATGTATTTTCTTAATATATTCTTCTAATAACTAGAAGTAGACACAATGTTAGCAAATAAATAAATGCAGTTATACAACTTTAAGATATAGTTTTGTTATACAATTCAGTACAACAAACAAACCGTAGCTATGACATGATGTCACTTTTTTTTTTCCATTGATTTTGTCAACCAATGAATGGGACACTAGAGACATTGCCACCCATATCAAGGACAACATTTACACGATTGCAACAAAAATTAGGGAGTCCAACCATGCAAGGTCTAATAAAAACAACTGTCACAAAAAGAGCTTCTCTTTCAATTACTGCTTTCGCCACTCCCTCTTTCTTTCCAAGTAGTTCTGGCCATCTAAATTTACGCCGTGCATGAACCCAATTTTAGATTCGTAATAAAACAAAAGATCTTTAATTTTAGAGACACAAAAAATACTCACCTAAACCCAAAGTGCAATAGGAAGAGTCCGTGCAAGTACCACGACACAAGGGGGATAACGAGCCTAAGAAGTACCTGACATTGTTTCGATATTTTACTTTTGATATTAAAATGAGGGTTATCATCTAATACATATACCCATTTTCTCTCTTAGTTTATTTTGGCAATATAATTGGTTCAATGTATTTGCATTCAATTATGATACTTATAAAATCAAGCAATTCATTTTTCCACGTAATTTTCTTGATTCGGAAACACATTTTCTATTTTGATCTAATATTAATATTTTTTAAATTTATGTCATTTTTTATTATTTAGCTCTCCTATCTACGCTCACCAAAATGAAGAAGAAAAGGACAAACAAGAATGGTAAATTCATATCATGACACAGACAAATTTAATGCAATTATTTCATTTATTGGATAAAAAACATTTAGTGACTTACCTAAGTTTTACAAAGAACATATATATGCAATTAGAGACTAACAAAATCTTATTCAACAATTAAGTTTAAGCAGTGAAAAAAATTATATTTAAAAATTGATTTATCAAAACTTTTTTGATGTTGAAAATCTTAGTTTTTAAAACGTAGTTGAATGTTTGGTTGAAGTATACTATAAAGCAATAACAACATATTCATTGTAACACAAACTAAAGATGTAGAAAAACAACCGTTTCAAGAAACTAATCCAAGAATCAATTTGGACATATCTCAATTTTTTTTAGTACAACATGTGGGGTGGGGGATCGAACTCACAACCTCTTGGTTGGTGGTATATGCCAATTACCGTTGAACTATGCTCGTTCTGACTGGGCATACCTCAATTTGTTAAGACACCTATTTCAAATTAAAATGTGCTAAGTTCAAATTATCAAAATAATCCTATGAATAAATAAATAAAACCAATCCAATAATTATTTGTAATGAAATATTTTTTTTATTAATATATATTTTTGATATATTTAATATTTTTAATGATCCGAACAAGAATAAAATATAGGGAACTTGTATTGGATAGGTAAAACTTTTTCTATATTTAAAAAAAATGTAATATAGCAAAAAATCATCATTCTTAAATTTTAACTATTCCAATTTTTCCCTTTTCTATTATTAATCACACCTGGGACACGTTCTTCTTCCTCGTTGGGATTTTTTTTTCGTTTGCAGCTTCGTATTCTTTGTTCGCAACTCCCAGTCACAGTACTCAATCAATCTTCTTCTTTATTTGGTCAGCTTCAACTTCAGCAGATTTCACATGCATCCTTTTTCGTAGTTGTGATTCTTTTTCTTCATTGGGATTTCTCTTTACAATCCTATTTTTAAGAATTTCAAAATTTTCATATCGAGCACTCAAAAGTCCTAACAACCACAATAGCTAATTGCACTCACCCTAGGGCGTATTTCGATTTCTAAACTCCAACCATGGTGGATGACAATCCCGATTTGGCAGCGGCGGGTGTGCCAAAGAAGATGACGTTCAACAAGTTCAGTTTCCATGGAGTCGACTTGGCTGCTCTCCTCAACATTTCCACAGATGAGCTTGTCGAGCTCTTCATTGCACGGGCTAGCAGAAGGTAGTTCAAATGAAATATGGTAATCTTTTTGAATGATTTATTTCCTGGTCTTGACTCCTCTCCTCAATTTTCTAGTTTAGGTTTCGAAGGAATTTGACAAGAAAGCCAATGGCTCTAATCAAATTTGGTGCCTTTTTGGACTACTTTTAACTTCAGTTAATATTGAAATGTAGGGTGAATGTAAATTGTGAGAATTTTAGATGTATCTTACATAGATTAACCCTAGCAAGTCAACTTTTATTAAAATGTGGAGTTTGGTATGACTGGTTGCGTTCTTAAATACTCGAGGATCACTTGGAAGGTCCCATTGTTTGAGCAATTCTCTTATTTTTTTTCATTAGTTCAATTTGGAATCTGTAGTAAAATTGAAATGAAATCTTCTATATGATTGTTGGATGCTCCAACAATCTGAGTCTTATGCAAACAAGAATACCTCAACCAATCTTGCCTAATTTTTATTTTCATATTTTCTATCGGCTTTCGTTCCAGATGAATCTTGTTTATGCAAGGATATGCACAATAATGTATTTCAGATTGCAGCTCGAACTCGGCCTCCGGACCGATCTGAATACTTGGGCGGACCTGCACAAAAATGTGAGCACTCCGACGATCAAGTCAGTATAGGTCGGATTCCCAGTTTAGTTCGAGGTCAGAAATCATCGTACCTGATCGTGGAGTGAGGTCCTCTATTTATGGGTGGTAGTCCCGCTAATCTCGCGACGGTTACACCCGGTAATCTCGGGACCGTTGGTTACACCCGGTAATCTCGGGACCGACGGTTACACCCGATAATCACGCCGCTGACAGTAGCTCACATCGGCCCCTACCGAGCTTCCCGGTAGGTCGGACCTCGGCCAGGTTCACCTCGGCCCTCATACTTAGCATCTGTCAACGCTAGTGGTGGTGATCTCGGCGGTCCGAGCTGGGCATGACTCATGAGTCATCTTAGAGCACCAATAGGGGTCCTCCACGTGTCCAGGGTATTCTCTTCCCCAAACATAATCTATTTGTTATCTATGTTATACTATGGAATGTCATTGCTCATGGATGATGTTTCATGGGATAGTTGTCTCGAGAATATTATATCAATCTCATATATTTTCTCTCGTTTTATGTTAAAAAATGTGAGACACCATTGGGTGAGAAGCCAGAACTTGTTAGACCTCACGTTCGCAACATGATTATAGTACATGAAATGATTGGAAGTATAATTGGCGTTTACAATGTGAAGACCTTCCATCAAGTTAAAATCAAGCCTGAGATAATTTGTCATTACCTAGCTGAGTTTTATGTCCCGTATAAGCTTGTCAAGCATGATAGATATGGTATTGGTGCTATTCACTCATTAAGGTTCATTCTTAAGTAAAAACAGAATAGCATTTGTCAGACTTGGAGTATACTGTATTATTTGTTATTTTTGTTCAGCTCGTGGAAGATATTGTATTGATATACTTCATAATAGTGAGGTATATCAGTATTAAACGAGACATTTATTAGAGCTGTATCAATAGTATCTCAGTGATATATCAAGTATACATCATACATATATCAAAGTTATATCAGTAGTTAAACACTATGATATCAACAAATTGGCAAACATTCTTTGTTAGTTGATATCATATTTATTACAGTAGATATCATAGTTATATCAGTAATATATCAGAAGTATATCAAGTATACATCAGACATATCAGAGTAGTAAATCAATGGTAAATCACTATGATGTTAACAAATTGTCAACAAATTAGCAGACATAGGATTAAATTCAAACTACTTTACATATAAAAAAAACTCATTGTCATATCATTGAAAAAATTAGTGGATATATTAGTAATATATCAAAACACACATAAGAGGTAATATATTTGAATCATTGGTAGAACAGTGATATATCAATGATAAATCAATAGTAAATCAATAGTATATCATATGATTATATATCAACATACAAATATCATAGTTATATGTATATCAGTGGTAAATCAGAGGTATATCAAGTATATATCAGACATATATCAGTGCGATATTGTTGGTACGGTTTAGTACCCTTTGTGCAAGTGTGCACAACCGTGATAAAATGATCATATCCACAGGGATTAATAACTAAACACTTAAAAAATTACTTAAGAAAATAATCAAATTAACAAAATATGTTTTGAACAAGAAAAACCAAAGGAACCCAAACAAAATAGTGCATAGATGATTTGCTGAGTAAAAACAGGTAAGAACCAAGTAGAATCAAACCGATTAAAGGAGTGTGCAAATAAGAGATTAAATACTGATGTTTAAAAGGGTGAGGGGGAAGAGTTTAAATGACTTTTTATGGGCTCACGTAAACAATGCTGCAACATTAACGATGTAATATACTAGCTAAACAGACATGGAATCTTACTAGATTTCTCATATTTTCTACTATTCATGTTTTTAGACAAACTTGACAGCATATATACTCAGTTTAAAATCTTACTAGTTGAGCCTTATTCCTAAGTACCCACACTCTAACTAAAGTAGAATCTAGCACGAGTTGAAGCCAAACACTTCCTATTGCAATTATCCAAGAGTTAATAAGAAGATATTCCAATATGTTGGCCAAGCACACTAAAAATAAAACATTAAGAACAACTTCAACTCAGTATATACATATCATCATCAAGTCAAAGCAAAGTTTACAGCCCAAGAACAAGTTCACAACATCTTGCCCCTTACAAATAAACTTAGCTACGCAATGTCATACAAGAAAAAGGAAGAAGAAAATACAAAACCCATGTACTAAAGAGTACAAAAGAAGAAGAAAATGAGGAAAAACAGCAGCCCTTCACTCCCTTTATTGTCTTGTTCGGGCTCCTCTCCATGTGTCTTCCTTCTTCTCTTGTCTCATTCTCTCTAGGTTTTTTTTTTTTTTTTGAAGAACGAGAATCAATGGAGGCAACCTTGAAATGAAAGCATTTATACTCCACAATTTTAGGGCAACCAAAATGGATAAAACATGACCCAACCCAATTTAATGGTGAATCTGCGTTTTACTGCAGCAAATTTTCAGGTAAAAATTTGTCACTATCAGCTCTGTTTTTTTCTACATTTTTTATTCTGATGCTGCAACATCAACAATGCTGCATCAAAACATTCAAAATTAGGTCATTCTTCATAATTCTCAGCATTGTCTAATAAAGTAAAGATGTTAATTAATGAATGTAAAGCATTATTTGCACAAAATCACTGTAGAATGGATGTTAGTGTGGCTATCCTTAGCTAATTATATGGAATTCTTGCACAAATAACTCTCTTTTGGAGAGTTATCAGATATCAGTGGTAAATAAATGGTAAATCATATAGTCATTTCAGAAGTTATATTAGAAGTAAGTCAGTCGTACATTAGTGGTATATCAAATATATATCAGACATATATCATACATATATTAAAGTAAATTGATAAATGAAAAATTATATAATCATATACGTTATATCAGTAGATATCATAGTTATATCAGTGGTATATCAGTTGTATGTCATTGGTATATGAGTTGTATATTAGAGGTATATCAAGTATATATCAGACATATATTTGTGCTATTAATGTTTTCGGCTTCCAAGGGTAAATTTGACATTTTCTAATCTGGACCTTTGTTTTTTTGAAAAAATTTGCTATATTTGAAATGCTAAATGTGGTTGCTAAATGTGTTATTTTGGTTAACTTTTTTGCCATTATTGCAAGTGTCCCTAAAATATAAGAAAATCATGTATCTAATGTAACTATTACTCCTTCAAACGTTGTTTTTATTTTTGTATGTAATTTATTTATATTAGTAAAAAGATTATGTATATTGTGAAAGCTGCATATTACAATTAAGTGCGTATACCTTCGTTATGAACTCAAAATATTTATCTCATGAAAATTCAAGAAAAAAAATAGAGTTTAAAATGTTGGATCTAACATAGTAAACTTCAAATATTGCAATTTTTTTTTACTAATGTTTTAACACGTGCCCTGCACGTGGCATTGCAATTTTATTTTATCATATATATTGATATAAATTTTAATTTTAAAAATGTAGATCATCTACCAAATACTATTATCCATTTATATGTACAACAAGATAAATTATCTATAAAATAGTAAGTAATCTTTCAATATAATTTGATAATTAGTCATGATTTTTGCAGTTTAGCAATAATTATTAAAATATACAGCTCGACATTTTATTAATCAATTACTTCATATATATATTTACTATAAATTTATTACTTCATCTTTCTTTTCTCTTTCTTTTATTAATTTTAAGTGGTTAAAAGACTTGTACTCAATTTTATAATAACAAAATTAGACCCATACTCATTTTTTTGGACAGAGCCCAAAAAAATCTATTGAGACACTCTCCCCATGGTCTTTGTGGTATAGGCTACGACTCCAAGAGCCTCAGGTATTGAATTAAAGATCGAGGGGAGTCATGAATATCGTATATAAACGCCAAATAATTTTCAAGATGCAAGTTATCCTATAGATGTTGTATTCATGTCTGTTCGAAATGTGAATCATCAAAAAGAAGTCGTCAGACCCTATCATTAAAAAGAGTGAATTACTATTCTTATTAACAACATTTAACCAACCAGACAACCATATGCTTCAACCCGGTTTCAATATGTCCCATACGTAATACTTTGTATAGACGTTGGGGTGGAGGAACACTAACATGGAATAAGCCCGCTAATATGCCTAATGTACCTGCAACAATATGATGAGAGGCTATTCCGCCTGAAACAAAAGGATCAAACCCTTCGACACCCCACACAGGATTTACAACAGGACTTCCCTATTCGTAAAAAAAAAAGGGCAAGAGTTGGATTTCTAATATCACTCGTTTCATTAATTGATATTTTGGAATGGACTGGCGACGATATTGTAGGGAGGTCCTTCGGACAAATATCTCGACGCTGGGATGATAAAAAGCTCAACACCTCTAATTCTTATTACTTTTCAATATTCAATATGGAAAAAAATGAGAAATGAAAAAGTCGTCTTATTCAAAACCCCACTTATGAATCTCCTTCTCTCATTTTCTCTCTCACTTCACACCTTGGAACCTACCGTGCTTATAGAGAGGCGTTTTCACATCTTCTTAACTCTAAATGGGAAATGGCTCGGGAGAGGAAATGTTCCTTTTTATAGGGTACCCCCACGACTAGATCCAGTGGAGATGAGGTGGGGCCTGTAGCTTAGAGGATTAGAGCACGTGGCTACAAACCATGGAGTCCGGGGTTCAAATCCCTCCTCGTCCACAACCAACGTTTAATGTGAGAGTCCTATTAGGAGTATAGGGGGAATATTGTTAGTATGTTAATTAATGGGTAGTATGGTAATTAGTTTGGGATAAGATGGATATAAATAGAGGTAGTAGGGATAGAAGGGGAGGATATGGGGGAATGGTATATGGTGAACAACTTAGTATTGTTTTTGGGAGACATATAGCCCTTTCGAAAGGCTATTGATATTATTATTTATCTTTTATATTGAATTATAGTTATCGTGTTTTGTTTTAATATATTTGAGATACTTACAAATTGGTATTAGTGCAAGTTCATCCTGCCCATGAATATTTTATTCAAGATAGTGACGAGGTTATGGAGATTGCTGATAGAAATGAAGTTCCAAAGATTGTTGAGTGAAATGAGGGAGCGCTCCTAGGAAATTGATCGGATAAACAAAAAAATACAAAAGGAATATATAAAATGTAGAGCAAGGTCTGTTAGAGATGAAAAATATACACCAAAAAGGGGAAGAAGCAGGAGCGAAGAGCATTGATGACTAGGGCGAAGAGTTGTTGAAAGGCGATGATCGTACCGAAGAATGTGGACGGGAGCTTGATGGAAAATAAACCAAGGTGGAAAAAGGTCGGTGTGCAGGGATTCGGTTGGGACTTTCTCTAGCTTTAAAAAGATTAGAGACTTGTGCAACCGCACACGGTCACAAGTAATACTTGGTAGTAATCAAATGTCGAATCCTCAGGGACTTTTGCTTTTTAAAACAGTTTTTAAGAAGTGAATAGTTCACATATGCAATTGTGATTTAGGAAGAAAAATGTGACGAAATGTTATTGTTTGGGGTGTTAACTAACAAGCAATTCAATAAGACTCAACCTCATTGTCTCCTACCTTGGTTTTTATGCAAAACATGGAAAACACACTATATTGGGAAAATGCACCAGTCGCAATTCCTGGCTTTTCTTAGGATTTGAGTTCTACTCTTTCACTACCGCTTTTGGTTGCTGCAGAGGCTAGGGTAACCTACAATCATATTCCTAATGTGTGATTACAATCCTAGAGAACGAAATTGTCATTCGACGCACACTCGAGTGCCTTTGACGTTCGAACTCCCTTTCAATCTGATTCGTCCTTCCTGGGACACTTGTTCAGTTGAGATTAATTTTCGGGGTGCTATAAATAGTATCAGATCTCATATCCGTTTTTTTCGTTTTCTGAAATCTTCGAATTCGACCTAAGCATCTCATAACTTTCCGTAGGTCAGTCTCGCACCTCTACTTTTTGCTTTGTGCTGTTGCTTTTTTAAGTCATGTCTCGCTCTTCCAGTTCTTCTAGTTCATCTAATAGTAGTTTGTCTGATAGGGTAGGTCGGAGTCATAGCCTTTCGCCTAAGAGGGGTCGATTATGTAGCAGAATTCGCTTATAGGCTAGATTCCGAGCTAGAGGAGGAGATACATAACTTTAGGTTTCCTGAGGATGAGGGGGATGATAGTGATACTTCCACCTCGGGTTAGGGCTTCGAGTTCCTTTCCCAAATGCCAAAGAACAACCTCGGTTCTCTCTGTAAGAGGTACAGCATTCTGGACGAGATTGTCCTTAGGCTTCCCAAGGAAGGGGAACGTGCTGACAATCCCATAGAAGGGTGCGTGACTCTGTACTTAAAGATGTTCAAGCACAACTTTCACTTGCCCATTCATCCTTTGGTGCAAGAGTTCCTAGCTCGAATTGGGCTAGCTCCTACTCAGTTGGCCCCCAATCGGTGGTGGGGTGTAGTCTTTAGTTTAGTTGTGTTATTTTGGCTATGATGTCGCAAGGTAGGCGAGTTGGACCTTTTAGGACCAACCAACTCTTTGCTTGTTTCGAGGTTTCGAACTTTTCCTAGCTTTTTTCGAGTCACTGTTTTTTATTTATTATTCCAATTCGTACTCTAACCCTCTGTCTTTTTGTCTTTGGCAGTGGCCATTAAACCTGTCCCCAACTTTCTTAGTCGACATTCGACATTCTGAAGTTTTACAAGGACAAGTTCAAGAACGGCAAGAAGATCGGTACCCTCTTGACCGACAAGCATGCCCTTGCTTCAGGGCTGCTTGACTATAATCCTATGCTTGTTCCCCCTGGAGCTCATAAGCTGGACTCGGAACTTGGTGAGTTTTACTCGGATCTTTACTTTGGATACGTCGAGGTTTTTATCTTTTGACCTACGTTACTCTGAACTTTGCAACGATGGTTTGCATGAGACGTAAATGCTCCCAGTAGGGGGAAACCTCCAAACTTAAGGAGGGCGGAGCCCTGCTATGGTTGACTCTCCTACCGAGGTCGATGTGGTGGACGCTCATCGGGAGGCGGCCACCCAAGGAACACCGAAACCTGACGCTCCTCAAGATCATTAGGTTCTTGACGTCTCTCCTCTCAGGGAGATTTGGAGAAAGTCACCCAAGAAGCTTAGAAAGAAAAAGAGGAAAGCTACATCTTCAGAGGACGTGGTAGAAGAGGTCTGAGCTGACCTACGGGGGAGCTACTTTGCCATGCTTACTGACGACCCGGAGGGAATGGACGCCACTTCGGACATTGAGATGCGCTTAAAGTTGAACCTTCCAGGTTGGGGTGAAGGAGAAAGCTATGGAGATGTCGAACTCGTACTTCGATCGCTGTTGGAGGAGAGCTTTGAAAGTTGTCAGCGCTCCGGGTTTGGCCATCCAGCGGCTACTGGACTATACTGTCGAGGAAAGACCTAATCTGCTCCTGCAATTTTTTGCCGCAGACTTAGCTAACCCCTTGTTTTTTAATGATCTCAAGCTCATGCTGCTGCCTGTCAAGCTGCCATTATGGTGAAGGCCGAACTGGACGGTCGCGACCTTCTCACTATAAGAGAGCACAAGGCCTCTTCGGTTACGTTGGAGGCTGCTGCCACTTGGAGGTTGACCGCCACACGGAGGTTGACCGCCACTTGGAGGTTGACCGCCACATGGAGGCTCTAAGGGGTGCCCACACCGTGGCTAAGGACTTGGAGAAGGAGAAATTTGCCTTCATGAAGCGCAATGACCAGCTCGAGCGCAGCGAAGCGAACCTTAAGGCCGAGGTGGAGACATTGAAGGTTAAGCTTGGACTTAAGAAATCCAAACTCTCCATTGGGGTTCTCCTAGAGGAGGCCTTTCGCAAGCACCCTAACTTTGAGAAGTGGTGCCTAAGGTCGACCTTGAACCCATCAAGTTGCGGTATGCTGAGAAATGGGCACAGGTCCGAACTGAACTCTTGGCCCCCAGAGCCTGGTGGACCGGTATCTCAAGGACCTAAAATCTGATGCCGAGGTGGACGGAGAAGATGGCGAAGGCTTTTCATCCCATGAGGTTGTTGGGGCAAGGCTTCTTGCCACTGGCCTGGCATCTTCGCAAGAGGTCAAGCTGCTGGACTCGCAAGAGCCAGACATTCTGGCTTCACAAGGCGAGCTTGAGTCGTACCTTGGAAACAGCTGATCGACTATTTCTCTTCTTTCCGCCATATTGAATTGTTTTGTCTTTCCTTTTAGTTTTTTAACCTTAGCTGATGTAATTTTGTTGGGTCTCGAGGTCAATATATCTCGACTTAAGCTTGCAGAATTTAATGAAGTTAGTTTGACTTTTAACATCGACCTCAAACTAGCAGGTTTAAAGGTTTGAATTTTCTTTTATAAATTTCGACACATCGCACCTTGAACTTATAAGTTCTAAAGGTTTGAATTTATGTCTTACACTTCGGTCCGTAACTGGCGCCAATTTAATTTCACCTCAACTTGTAGCCTTTAGCGGAGATGAAATTAAATAGCACGAAGACTTTTATTGGAACTAGTCCTTTAAAATTTTTACAAGTCCAATCAACCTTTGAGCTACTTTGACATTTCAAAGATAATAGCGTTTCAAGTGCTTTGCGTTTCATGGATGTAGGATAAATTTTCCTTTGAGATCGGCCAGCATGTAAGTCACAGGTCGGACTATACCTTTTACCTCGAATGGCCCCTCCCAACTTGGCTCCAGTGTGTCAACGTGTTTTTGTAGTTTCCAAAGTACTAAGTGTCCAACCTGGAAACTCCGAGGCCGAACTCTGGAGTTATAATGCCTAGCCGTTTGATTCTGGTACTCTGCTAAACGTAGTTGAGCCACTTCTCTTTTCTCATCAATAAGATCGACGTTGAGGAGTAACTCTTCCTTGTTCCTCACCTGCCCGTAGTAGTCAACTCTTTCGGTGGGCATACCGATCTCCACTGGCACTACGGCCTCGGAGCCGAAGGCCATAGAGAAGGGTCTCTCGCCCGTGGATTCCCGTGGAGTCGTTCGGTAGGACCAAAGAACTTCAGGTAGCTCCTCTGCCCACATGCCCTTTCTCGCGTCTAGCCTGAGCTTGTGACTGCGCTTAATAATCTTATTAATTGCCTCCACTTGTCCGTTGGCTTTGGGACGAGTCGGGGACGACAATAGGTGATTGATTCCGAGTTTCTTGCAAAAGTCTTTGAACCTTGCATTATCGAACTGCTTGTCGTTGTCCGTCACGACGACATTGGGTATTATAAAGCGGCATACAATATTTGTCCAAATAAAGGTCGTGACCCTAGGCTCTGTGATTGTAGAGAGCGCCTCGGCCTC
Organism: Momordica charantia; assembly: GCF_013281855.1. Classification (NCBI taxonomy): domain Eukaryota; kingdom Viridiplantae; phylum Streptophyta; class Magnoliopsida; order Cucurbitales; family Cucurbitaceae; genus Momordica; species Momordica charantia. The sequence goes on from NW_028275160.1 coordinate 15,213,741, forward strand.
GGCCCACTTTGTGAAATAATCCACGGTAACGACTGCGTATTTGGTATGTCCTTTGCCAAGTGGAAAAGGTTCGATGAGGTCGACTCCCCATTGTATGAAGGGCCACGGGGTTGAGATTGGAGTCAGCAACACAGGGGGCTGGTTGATGATGTTCGCAAAGCGCTGGCAATTTTAACATGATTTTATAAACTCCTTTGCATATTGGTTTATCGTAGGCCAGTAGTAGCCCTGACAAATGACCTTGGCCGATAACGACCTGACCCTCGAGTGGTTGCCATATACTCCTTTGTGTATTTATCTCAGAACATAACTCCTATCTTATTTAGAAATGCACTTGAGGAGAGGTAGAGAAAAGTAGCGCTGGTACATTGATCCATCCTATAGTAGGTATCGAGCTGCTTTACGCGCCATATTCTTCGCCTCCTTTGTGTTCGCTGGAGCGTTGCCTGCTAGAAACTCTCTGATTTGATCCATCTATAATGGAGGCTGGGAATCGACTTCCATTACGTCTGGCTCTAGGATGGAAGGAGTATCTAATATTTCCATTGGGACCGATCTTGCAAGGTCGGTCTCGTAAATGGATGCCAATTTTACTACGGCGTCCGCATTTGAATTTTAAGATCTTGAAAACTGATTGATTTCGTAAGTCTGGAATTGGGCAAGGTGCGACCTGAACTTGCCCAAGTATTTCTCGATCCGACAGTCCTTTGTCTGGTACTCCTCCTTAATTTGGTTCACAATTAGCCGAGAATCACTAAAAATTTTGATGTGATGAGCTTCCAATCCCCTTGCCATGTGCAACCCGGCCAACAGGGCTTCGTACTCGGCCTCGTTATTTGAGGTGCAAAAATTTAAGCGCAAAGCGTACTTAAAGCGCATGGTATCTAGGGCGAGCAAGAGCACACCTGCACCACATCCTCTCTTATTACAGGACCCATCCACATACATAGTCCATTGCAGGTCGGATTCAGAAGCTTGAGCAGGTGGAAGCATAAGTTATGCTATGAAGCCAGTAATAGCCTGCCTCTTCACCGCTGTCCGAGGTGCAAACTTGATGTCGTATTCACGAAGCTCCATTGCCCACTTTATTAACGGGCCAGATGTCTCTAGCTTGTGGAAGATCTACTTTAATGGCAGGTTTGTGAGCACGGTCATAGTATGTGGTTGGAAGTATGGTCTGTCTCCTTGTTGAGGTGACTAAGGTGAGGTCCAGTTTCTCCATTTGAGGTTATCTGATCTCGGCCTCAGTCATGCCCTTACTTGTGCAGTAAACTGAACTTTGACGTACTCCCTATTGCTTCATTAGGGCCGAGCTAACTGCATTGTTAGACACGACCAAGTACAAATGCAGTTTGTCTCCCAGCATCGGTTTCGTGAGTAGCGGTGCCGAACAGAGGTAGCTCTCAAGTTGTTTAGAAGCTTCCTTGCACTCGGACGTCCATTCAGACGACTTCTTCTTTCTTTCTTAACACTTTGACAAAAAAGAGGCACTTGCCGGTAGACCTGGCGACAAACCTATTCAAAGCAGCAACTCTCTCATTAAGGCACTGCAACTTCTTGAGGGTTTTTGAGGCTTGCATCTTGAGCACGCCCCTTATCTTCTCCGAGTTGGCTTCTATACCTCGGTCGTTAACCATGAAACCAACTAATTTCTCAGATGAAACTCTAAAGGCACATTTGGCTGGATTGAGCTTCATCCAATTTTTGCAGAGGACTTCGAATATTTCGGTTAGATCGGCTAGGTGCGATCTGGACTGCCTGCTCTTGACAAGCATGTCGTCAACATATACTTCCATATTGCGTTCGATCTGGTTGGCGAACATTTTGTTCACCATCCTTTAATAAGTTGCGCCTGCATTTTTTTTAGGTAAAATGGCATGACCTTATAACAATACCAGCCTTGATTGGTTATGAAAGAGGTGTGAGCTTGATCTGGTTCGTGCATCTTTATTTGGTTGTATCTGGAGTAAGCGTCCATGAAGGGAGCAGCTCGTGCCCGGCCGTAGCGTCTAAAAGCTGGTTGATCATTTGAAGTGGGAAGCAATCCTTAGGGCATGCCTTGTTAAGATTGATGGAGTCTACACACATTCTCCACTTTCCGTTGGATTTTTTAACTAGGAAAACATTAGAGAGCCACTCGGGATACAAAATTTCTTTTATATATTCAGCTTTAAGCAATTTGTTCACTTCCTCAACAATTACATCACTCATCTCCTTATTTACAAGTATTATCTTCTACTTAACAGGTCGGAATGACGGGTCAATATTGAAGCGATGCACCATTATCTTCGGGTCAATGCAACATGTCTTCATGAAACCATGCAAAAAGGTCCTTGAACGCTTTCGATCATCTTTCTTTTTTGCCGAGCTCGATCTCGGCTTGCCAACATATTTCTTGAAATAGCCATCTTGAATCAGGTCTTCAATCTGACGTTTCAATTCCCAGCAACTCGAGGTGTCATGGCCGTGACCGTGGTGAAAATGGCAATACCTGTCTTTCTTGCGTTTTTGAGGATCCCCTCTAAGTTTCTTGGGGCGCTTGAGGAGCTTCTCAATCCCTGTCTCTTCAATATTAGTAACGATCTCAGAGATGAAGATGGTTGTTGGAGTGTAACGTTCATACGGTCCTCTTTGGCTAGAACCCAAATCTGACCTTCTATAATCGAGTCGGTCTTGGGAGGGCTGAGATGACGATCCCTTGTTCTTAGCCTTGGAATCAAACTTCCCTTTGTTCTGATTGTTGGACTTGTTCTGGTGGTCGGACCTTTTTTCTGTCCGACCCGTTTTTGTTATGAGCAGCTCTTGCCTGTCAATCACCTTTTTCGCCTTCTGCAAGACCTCAGCAAAGGTGGACGGTGCTTCTTCTTCCAACTTGACTGTCAACGTCTTATCGGCTAGGCCGGTGAGGAAGTAGAACATGGCGGAATCGTCTGAGCAGTGCGCGACCTTGAGCTGCTATTCCTGGAACCTGGTCAAGTACTCTCGGAGTGTCTCGCCTTCCTTCTGTAGAATAGCGGCGAGATGGGTGGTTGTCTTCCTATCGTAGTACCAAGAAGATAATAGACTTATGAATTCCTTTCTCAATTGTTGTAGCTCGAAGTCAAACTTGCTGTCAGTCTTCTATACCAAAGTCGAGCACTCTCTGTCAAGGCGATCTGGAAAGCTCAACATTTCATGGCGTCAGGTGCCGCCTGAAAATCCATGAGGCCCTTGAAGACCTCGACATAGTCCTTTGGACCATTAGATCCATCATAGGGATTCATAGCCGACGTTTTGAACTTAGGAGGAATGGGCGCCTCCAGAATGTCTAAGGTGAATGGCGACTCGCCCATCTCACCATCATCGAAAGGGTTCTCTTTCCTTTCGCACTTCACCTTAAGTACCTCGACCTGTGCATCGAACTTATTCTTCATTAAGTCGAACTCCTCCCTTGTGATCAACCCTTCGGGCATCAATGGATTGTACGAGGATTGAGTTTTAAAGTTCGAGTTTTTTCGGAAACAATTACATCATTCATCTCCTTATTTACAAGTATTCTCTTGTGCTAAACAAGTCGGAATGACAGGTTAATGTTGAGGCGATGCACCATTATCTTCGGGTCAATGCCAGACATGGCTTCATGAGACCATGCAAACACGTCTGAGTTGGATTTGAGGAAAGAGATGAGCTATTCCCTGTCGGCAGCCCCCAACTTGGTGCCTATGCTCACTTGCTTATCTGGGCTGAGTAAGGGATCAAGCTCCAGCTATTCAGTAGGTGCAACCACTTCATGCTGGTTGCACTTGAGGTGCTCGTCCTCGGAAGATTAGACGTTTAGGTTTGGCGGAATTGCCTCTTTCTATAAGGCAAAGACTACCGACTCTTTTAGTGTCAAGGTATAACACTCTCGGAAGGTCTTTTATTCTCCTCGAATCATTCTGACCCCATTGACAGTCCAATATTTCATGACTTGATGCAGAGTTGATTGAATGACTTAGATTGAATGGATGATAGGCCGTCCGAAGATTGCATTGTAAGATGATCTGCCATTGATCACCACGAACTCGGCCATATGAGTGACCTGAGTGTCCCAATGGACGACTATGATAGGAAGGTCGATACATTCTTCAGGGGTGACAGACTCCCCTGCGAATCCAACCAAGGGTGTTGAACTTTTCTTTAGCTGCGCCGTAGTCCATTCTAGTGCTAGGTAAGTGGTGAGGGATAGAATGTTGACTGAAGCGCCTCCATCGACCAACACCCTTCTGATATGTACATGGTCAATCAGGGGTGATATTACCAGGGCATCATTGTGGGGGCAAATTGACCCATTCCAGGTCTGAGTCAGAGAAGGAAATAGGGCAGGTCCACTTATGCTCCTAGATGGTGCAAACTTCACTCTGAGCTTCTCTGGACAGCTCCTTCATTTTGTTTCCAAATTAGCCCCTATTTGGGCCTCCGAAAATAGTATTGATACTGCTGGTCGGTCATCTCGCCGTGGTGGGGTCCCTGAACGCTTCCTCTAATCTTTTTTTTTCTACCGAGGCCGAGCCCGACTTGCCAACATATTTTTTGAAGTAGCCATCTTGAATCAACTCGAGGTGTCGTGGCCGTGATCGTGGTGAAAACGACAATACCTGTCCTTGTTGCACTTTTCCAGGTCTCCTCTGAGCCTTTCAGAGGACTTGAGGAGTTTCTCCAACCCTGTTTCTTCGATGTTAGTAAGGATCTCCGAGATAAGGATGGTTGTTGGAGTATATGTTTCATAAGGTCCTCTTTGGTTGGAGTCCGAATCCGACCTCCTATAATTAGGTTGGCCTTTAGTAGGCAGAGAAGATGATCTCTTATCCTTAGACTTAGAATCAGACTTCCATTTGTCCTGATTACTCGATTTCTTCTTGTCAGACCTTTTTTTCTGCCGAACCTAGCTTCGTCCTGAGTAGCTCTTTCCTATCGATGACCTTTTTGGCCTTTTGTAGGACTTCGACAAAGGTGGTCGGAGCCTCCTCTCCCAACTTGACCATTAAGGTCTCGTCGGCCAGGCCAGTGATGAAATAGCACATGGTAGAGTCATCAGAGCAGTCCGCGACCTTGAGATGCTCTTCCTGGAATCTGGCCACGTACTCTCTCAGTGTCTCACCCTCCTTCTGTCGAATGGTGGTGAGGTGCGTGGTTATTTTCCTGTCATAATACGGAGAAGATAATTGGCTGAGAAATTCATTCCTTAGTTGGCAATAGGTTGAGATTGATCTTACTGGCAGCCTTCTGTACTAGAGGCGAGCACTCCACGTCAAGGCGATTTGGAATGCTCGGCACTTAATGGCATCAGATGCCGTCTGAAAATCCATAAGGCCCTCGAATACCTCAACGTAGTCCTCGGGTCTTTAGACCCATCATAGGGCTTCATGGCTGGTGTTTTAAACTTACAAGGAATAGGTGCCTCCAAAATGTTCGTCGTGAATGGCAATTCACCCATCTCGCCATCGTCAAACTAGTTTTCCCTCTTCTTGCACTTAGCCTTGAATGCCTCGACCTGTTCATCGAACTTATTCTTCATCAGATCGAACTCTTCCCTTATGACCACCCCTTCGGGTGTCAGTGGCTTGTAGCAGGACTAGGCTTTGAAATCGGAGTTTGAGTACTTTCGAGAACAAGAAGGGGACCCCCCTACACCTATCATGGCAGAGTTCCTCTTCTTTTTGTCGGAGATGACCTTTCTTAAGTCGTCCTCATGACGACTGTAGTCGACCCCCCATTGTCGTTGATACGTACATCGTCATCAGGATGAAGAGGTGGACCTTGATCGTCATCGTCTGCTCCCTCACTGGACCCAAGACTGAGACCTAGTTTGGTTCGCCCACATCGTCTCGTTGTAAGTTTCCTCCATGGTGTGCACTCGGTTGCGCATGTCATCAAACTCTCACTGGAGAGTGGCGAGAACCTCAGGATCCGAAGCTAACACAGTTCTCCAGGAGGTTTTCTTCGAGACTCCACCTCGATCTCAATTGGTCTCAGCAGGCCTCGGCTGAGTAAGGGGCAAGGTAGTATTTGCATTACAGGTCGACCTCCGAGGTGGGTCAACCTCTTGGCTTACTCGGACTTGATCCTCAACTACCTTGGCGTCGACCTCGCCCTGAAGCTCGTTATTGCCATTCAAACATCTCCGATTTGTGGAGTTAGCGGAGTTCGCTGGCTGAACCATCTCGAATTGTTTTTTCTAGGATGACTTTAAGTTGTCCTCCCCACAGACGCCACCAAATGTTTATGCAAGGATTTGCACAACGTTAAACTTCGGTCAAACTCGAACTTGGTGCTCACTCCGACCTGAAACTCAAAGGGGAAGACTTGCACATGAGGGCAAAGTCTCCGACGCTCAAGTCAGTTAAGCAGCTCGGACTCAATATTAAACTAAAGGATAATTTTTCATACCTGACGGTGAAATAAGGTCTTCTATTTATAGATTTAGGTCCAGACAGGGGTTACGATAGACGATTATCCTGATCAGAATTAAGGTCGGAACTGTCGGGTTTGAGTAGATCGAACCCAGACAGTTTTACTCGCATTTTGATGATTTGATAAGGGATATAATGACGAAACCATTCACCTCGGAAGGGCAAGGTAGAACTGCATAAATAATTGATTGGGCGTAATCCTTTGAATGAATCTCTATCCTCCACGTGGCAATCTGGTTTCCATCCCCGAACAGTTGCAACAGTCAAGAATTTGGGACCCAAAAGTATTAGCCTATAAATAGATCATACTTATAGATCATACTTATATTGGCTTGAGAGTCAGAGCCTTTTTCTATCTCTATACATGTTATCGGGACAATAAAAATTATGCTTAAACATATATAAAAGTTTTTAAAATCAGAATAAGAAGATTTAGTATCCAATGTTCATTTTTCCCTTTCTAATTTTTTATCTTAGTAAAAAGAATATATATTTCATTTGAGTTGAATATTCTCATTACTTATACGTATGAAATCCTCAAAATATCTATATTTTTTAAATTAAAGAAAAAATAGAGTTCGAAATGTTTAGTCTAACCGGTTTTTTGTTATCTCAAATGTTTAGTTTAACTTAGTGTTAGATATATCATATAAACGATTAAGTTTATCCAAATTTATTAGCGTAAGCTTTTGGATCATTAGTAATTTAATGATCATGTTTAAGATGGTATCAGAGTAGGAGATCGTCCTATGTCCAAACTTCTCTATTGCCATTTTCAGTCCATTTAATTTTGATTTCCACTTGCTGTGTTTTGTATAATTTTTCAAGCCCACAAAGGGGAGAGTATTAGATATCGTATAAATGATTAAGATCGTAAAAATTTTGTCTAATAAGTCAACTTATACATAATATTTCACAAATATTCACTATTTTAATTATTTACAAATTTATATTTATAGATTTGAATTATAAATTTTGTTGTCCAAATTTTGCTCAATTAATAGCAGTTGATTTAGTGGGATTTATCTTTTATTTGAATAACCTATACTCGATATGGATCAAATATTTTCATATTTTGAGGGCTGAGACTCAAACTTGGAGATCTATTCAAAATTTCCCAAATTCAATCCAATTTTCGTGCGGCGGCCATTCAAATACTTCCCAAAATTGTTCACACAATCAAAGATTCGCTACCTTAAGTGGGGATTTAAAGTGGAGATCTAAAGGATTCAAACTCACAACCTCTTGGTCAGATATATATACCAATTACCACTAATCATGTCTGCCAAATACCATAGTTAAAAATTTCCAAAAACCTCGTGGAATCAAATATTCATCTATTGTTATAAATTTTCCATAGAATAAACTTTTCTTTAAACTTCCTCGCCATCTTCATATTATTCTTATACAACACCGGTGACTCTTATTGTTTAATTTTCTGGCGGTTCTTCTTTCTATTAGTTTTTCCAATGTTATTTTAATCTTTCGGCCATCGTTTAGTTTCTCAAGCTTACGGCGGCGACTCTAGCATTTTCTCGTGGATTTGGTTTTTTCCGATGACCCATTAGTTTTCCGACGGTTTGTTTCATTTTCCGACAAGAATTAGTTTTCCAATGGTCATTGACCATTATATAATATATTTTCCATTTTAATTTAATATACAATATGATAAACATTTATTGGTATATAGTAAATTATTAGGTTATATAATATAAAATAACTCAGTATTTAAAACTACTTTAGTTATGGTTGGCCTTAGAACATATAAGTTGTTTTCTAACTCTGCAAAACAAATGTTAACACTATTTCTAAAAACGAAAGATTCATTTGATGACAAAAAAACATAATACAATTGTTCTACTATACAAGAAATTGAAATCAAGTTCCTCCTAATTTTAGGAACAACATATACATTATCTAATAAAATATATGATTTCTTGTCTAAAAACAACTTAAGCTCTCCTACTGCCACAGATGAGACGACTTCTCCCATTTCGACATCGAGAGTCATGTCTCTAGCTTCAAGCTACCTATAGGAAAGTTCCTCCTAATTTTAGGAACAACATATACATTATCTAATAAAATATATGATTTCTTGTCTAAAAACAACTTAAGCTCTCCTACTGCCACAGATGAGACGACTTCTCCCATTTCGACATCGAGAGTCATGTCTCTAGCTTCAAGCTACCTATAGGAACTAATTTTCTGAAATGGAAAGAAAATGTGGTTAGTGGCTCCTGAATCAAGTATCCAGGTAGAATCATCATTTTCCAATAAACAAGTTTTCAAAAGAAGTAAAACGTATTTATCTTTGTTGGCTTTCTTTTGCTCAGCCAAATACTTCGGGCAGTTTCTCTTCCAGTGCCCGTCGATGTTACAGTTGGAAACACTTTCATTTGTCTGCAACATTTGCCTTGCCTTTCTTGGCAGCAGCAGTAGTAGAATGAGGCGTTGGTCCTTTACAACCAGCCTTCTTCTTCTGGAATTCTTCTTCTTGAAAGTCTTACTTCCATAAGAAGTAGGTGTGGATTTGGTTCCGGAGGTCGAACCTCGATGGAACCTTTTGGAGGTGGCCACGTTTGCTCCCCTTCTTGTCCATTATTCTTCATAAGAAACTGTTAAGTCAACAGCTCGTTTAATAGAGTGGTAAGGGTGTATTCCAACTTATTCACAATTGCATTGCTGCGAAATTGCAGGAAATTCTTCGGAAGAGATTCTATAATAAAGCTGACTTAACCATGCTCGTCTATGATGACCCTGTTCGTCTCAATCACATTGAAGTGGACCATTAGGTTGAGAACATGCTCGCACCGATGATCCATCTTTCAGGTGGGAGTTATAGATGAACTTCAGGGTTTTATGTCAAACTTGTGAGGACGGTTGTCCAAACATGCTCTGTAGTGAGTCCATGATGTCCTTGGCAATGACCATGTTCTCGTGCTTCTTGGCTAGCACATAAGATATGCTCACCAAGATGTATACCTTGGCTTTATCGTGGGCCTTGATCCACCTGTCATGGGCGTTGCACGTAGCCAGATTGGCATTAGGCATAGGAGCTTGAGGACATTCCTCTTGCAAGACGAACCTAAGATCATTTATTACCATTATAGTGTTTAGGTTCGATTTCCACTCTTTGTAACTTTCGTAAATTAAGTTTTTCAGCGGCAAATAAAGCAATGATGGAAGTAGGCATGTTGAAATTAAAAAACATATCTATATTAGATTTATGCATTACCCTTTTAAACCCAATAAATTTTAGCAAAAAGTAATAAAGCACTCTAACTATCATTTTATTCTTGCAATGATGCTTCAGTGATTTAGAGCAACAACTATGGGACAGTCTCCAAATCGGAGGCCAAGCACTACGCTGGACGAAAGGATGCGAATCCTAAGTCCATGAAGAAGGATTGGATGCCAAGCACTACGCTGGACGAAAGGATGCGAATCCTAAGTCCATGAAGAAGGATGAGCGTTAGGAAGTCTTAACGACGAGGGCTGTCGAGCCCGGTACCCCTATGACCTTTTCAGATGAAGAATCCACCACCCAACTCTAACCCTATGTGATGTATTGGTCATAAGTGTCAACATTTACCACCTTCCTACCAAGCCGAAAAGGAGCCCCACTCGGCTAGTTGGATTCTTAGATGAAAAAGTCTTCCCCGAAGGCAATATTGAACTACCTCTGACCTTAAGAGAAGGCAATGAGGCATTCCCCTTCCAGCATGCTTTGTCCTCACTCACATGCTTCCTAGTAAGGCAATTAAGAGGTCACCCAACCTAAGATTGCTCCAAGCCAAGCACGCTTAACTTTGAAGTTCTTACGATTGAGCCACCGAAAAGGAAGGTGCACCTTGTTGGTATAGTTAGTGACTATCAATTCTTTTCAACCCTTTATTGACGATTCTTCAATAATCTCAGGATCCCTCTCATTCGGATGTGGTATCGGTTCATTCATGTACCCCTCCTCTCGGGCGTCACATGCCCACCAGCTTCCGCCTTAGTTCGTCCCCGAACCACATCTTACTAGGAGAGGTTCTGCTCTGATACCATCTGTAACGCCCCAGAACTTCCCACACACTTCTAGGTCACGTTAACTATCCATCTGTCTAAACTTAACACCAAACAAGAGATGACAACTCCCTGTGAAATAATTATATAAAATAAAGCTTCAACTCTCATCAATTTACCAATGAATCAACTCAATAGAATATAAATCAAACATCATCCGTGGACAACCTCATGAGGCAACTTTATTATTCCAACTAGGCAAACTCAATGAATGGAAGAAAGCTAAAATAAACATCTATTCCGAAATAAAGTAGACAATGGGTGGGAACCTCCCAATTATTCAAATAAGAACAAAAATTTTATTGACCAAACCGTTAGGTCATAGCCATCTAAACCTAAGCTAAGCAAAAGTAACTACGCAGCCTATGGTCCTCGTGCGTCATGTCTCCTCCGTCTCATCATCATGGTCGCCAACAAATCCTTCACCTGAAACAATAATTGTAGAGGGGGGGGGTGTGAGTATATAAAATATACTCCGTAAGTAGCCCTCACCAACAACACACAAACATCATGCTCACACAAAATCATGAAACATTCATAGTCATGCTCTTCATCACATCATGCAATCAAACATAGACACACTCTATCAGATTCGGCGACAACCACAACCATGAACAAATTAGTTACCAACCTCGAGTCTCCCTAACATCTCAAGCACCTATACGCTTATCACAGCTATCCTAGCCTTCCACAACTAACTCCTTCGAGTAGAGTCGGCCCCTGACCATTTTTATCCAGAGCCCCGACACTACTGCATCGGCCCTCGACCATTTTTACCCAAGGCCCCGATGACTTCACCATCTATCGGCCCTTGACCATTTTTACCCAAGGCCCCAATAGTTTTCCTTCCAAAAAGACTCCTCGCATCGACCCTCGACCATTTTTACCCGAGGCCTCGATACTCAATTAGTGACGTATCAGCCCCCAACCATTTATACCCGAGGCCCTGACACTCACCCATTCACTTTCCCCAAGAATCCAACGTTCCTTATCATAACCAACTCCACATCAACCCCTAGCCTGCGAACAGGGTCCGAAAATATGCTTCTATTACTCCCACATCTCATAAGAAAATAATATGACTCAAACCAGCACGCTCGCAACATAAAGAAACATTTATATATGCTCAACCAGCACGCTCACATCATAAATGAACATTTATATAAACTATACAAGCTCGCCCACATCATAAGAAAGCATAATCACAATAATTCTATTTTAACGTGCATCCTTTGTAAACCTACATCATCCCACAACAATTTTTAGCAGTTTAGCAAGGCAAAATTCCACCATTATCACCGACGAATATTTAACACTACACCAAGTATACAGATTAACACAAACGAGAGTTACCTAGCACAATAGCTTATAAAAATCAATATTAAACATCACGAAACAGCACATTAGAGGCCAACTAGCACACATTAACGCACGCACACGCCCCTTGTCTACTTACTCACAACCGCGCCCCTAAGTTTTGCACACATAGGCACTAAAACAGAAAAAAAACAGCAAGTTACATATACTATTCAGCCTTCGAAATCAATTCTAAGAGGGTTCAAATAACTCATTACCACAAAATTGACTTCGTATAGGTGTGGGTAACTTAGATCTTGCTCGCCAAGGTGTGGGTAGCCTAAATCGGGCATCGAACGGATGTGGGTCACCGCCAAACGTCCTAAAAAATGCTGTTGTAACGCACGAATCCCGCCGCTGGTTCTGTTACTCGAGTGGCTGCTTTTGCTCGATGTTGAGGGGTCGTCGCCGTTCGTGGCCGCCGGAGTTGCTGTTCGTCGGAGAATGAGGTCGTAGCAGCAGGTTGTCGAGGCTGTCGTGGATCTAATCTGTTCGTCGTGCGTCGGCGCGAGGAACGCTGCAGGAAACCGGTGCTGGCAGATCTGGGTCGTTGCAGATCGCCGGAGTTCATGGAGAACACTGGGTCGTTCGCCGCAGAACACGTCGCCGGAGGAAAAATAAAATCGCGCGACTCGCTACCCCCCACTACCTGCCGCAGCTGCTGCTACCAACGACATCGAAAAGAAGTCGTGCCTGCTGCAATGGTCGCCACCGTCGAGAGAGAACACCGCCATGGGGGCTGGGTCACCGATCGTCGGCTTGAAGGTTCACGCTGCTGTCGAGGATGCGTCGCTGCTGCCGTCGTCGCCGGAAGAAGGGTATGGGCTACCGAAAAATAGAGAAGGGGGTGTGGCGGCTAGAGGGGTGGGATAGGAGAAAGAGATGAAACCTTAGGTTTGTTTTCTTTTCTTTTTATTAATTTTCTTTTCCTTGGTTTTAAAACCAAACCAACCCAAAAAGCCCAACATAACCAAGCCCAAGAGAAAAGAAACCCATCCCAACTTAAGATAAAACCAACCACACGGAGCTCGATATATATAAATTTAATTAAAGTTTAATTTAAAATTAAATGAAAATCTCCTGATTCGAGACTAACTAACTTGAGGGACTCGGGGCGTTACATTTATACACCCCAATGGACGTGATCAGTCCTAGGGCAACAACGGGTCTCACGAGATTGCTACGCGACCAGTACGAACGAGCCAGAGCTAAACGGATCCCAGGTATTCGTCCCCGAAACTTGCATGAGACTAGTGACCGGTGTCTAGATCGCTATCCTACGTACCGACACCTTTAAAAAACATGGAGCGGAGTCAACCGCGATGCCCGAATGAGACCTCCATATCCTAGAAAAGGAACTATAGGGGGACAGTTGGGAAAGAGAAAAGACTATCCAATCAGCTGAAGAGCTCGAGTCGGTCCTTGTCTTAGGCCCGAAAGCAGCTACCAACGTGAGGGTGATAACTCTCCATAAGAGAGTGTTTTGTGGGCTATTTGGGGTACTAAGCGTGCGAAAATATGATGATCCTTATGAATAAACCAAGCAAAATGTGAGAAATCACTAAGTTGGACCCCGAAGCTGTTATAATTCTTAAATTCTTCAATTGCAATGCTTCATGCTCAATTATTGACGATTTGTGCAGGAATGGTAGAATTATCTAAGGAAAAGATGGGTGGTGGCAAGGTCATAAGGTCTATGCTGGAGCACTATTCGAAGAGGCATGATTTATGGAGCATATAGTTGCCCGGATGCCTAGCACGTATGATAGTGCAGTAACTCGATGCATTTGAATTTTTACCGCATCCGTACAGGTTCCGGAGGGTGCCCTAAATTTTAAGGACTCAATATATAAGAAAAAGACACCCTAGCCGCAAAAGAGGGACAAAAGAGTGATTCATTTTGGGAAGCATCAATTTCAGGGAACATTCCTCCCTTTGACATCATCAATTTTTCATCGCAGAAGGAGCTGGAGAGATTGCTGCTTTCGTGGGTCACACTGTGCTTTTAAGGAAGCTTCTCATTTTGTGCCATATACATCAAGGATGGAGACCGTTTATGTATTTTCCATTTATTTTCTCTTTTCCATCATGAACTAAACCCCACCTTGGAGAGGGGGGGGGGGGGAGGGGAGGATAGACTTGTTGTAGATCCCATGTTTGCTATGTGCTAGAACTTTAATACTGATTCAATTGAAGTGTGCTTAACTTTTCATCTCCCTAAATTCGTATGGCCAACTTGTTTAGTGCACTTGCGTGCTTGAGGCTGGGGAGAGTTTTAGTGTGTTTACTTCTATTAGATGTAGATTCATCTTCTTAAAGTAGAATGGTGAATACTCAGGGATGAGGTTCAACCTATTGTGCCTATAGATTGCTTTAATTACTTGTTTTAATCATAGCGGGAGTTGAGTTAAAGCATGTTTGGGTATCTCGGGAGTGAGCCATGACTATCTGGGCAGTCAGTACTTTTGGATTGATTTTGCACAGTTAGCATTGAGAAAAGCAGTGAGAGAAATTCCCCCCACCCCCTCGATTTGTTTTCAAACGGTTTCATCGTATCACTTCCGTGTTTTCTCTGTGGATGCTCTAGAGTCTTGACTAAAAATTCATCCGCTGTGTTTTAAGCTATTGTTTCTTGTTTTTTTGTTCATTTAAAAATAACAGAGTGATTCAAATAAATTTTTATTTTATTATTTTGTATTTCGTAATCATTAAATCAATTTATAGCCTATTTTCCTAAGGAGACGACCTTGTTTTTATACTACAACGGAGTATTTAGTGTATACTTGCACTATCTTTTCCTAATTGTGATGAAAGCAAACAGGGGGCCAAGCTGTCGAAGGACACAAAAGAACGAATGATCGAGTTCCTCCAGAATAATGACGACATCTTTGCTTGGTGCCATGACGACATGCTTGGGATTGCCCAAGGCATGCCCGTTTCTCCATGTCGTCCATAGCGCACCCCAACCACATCACTTCCACGACAAGCTCGTCTTCCTCGAGAGGGAAACCGCTAGCATCACACGAACATACATCAAAGGCAGAATACCTTTTATAACGGTGAACCACCATGTAACGCCCCGCATTATTCAGGTTGAACAAATCTCGACTGTCGAGATTTTATTCTGAATTTATTTAAATTCATATTAACTTATTTTATTTTGTTATATCTTAAATTATTTTTGGTTAATGAGGTGTCATGGTGAGTTATATATATATGTGTGTGTGTATGTATATATATATATATTACCAAAGGGTACTTTTGGGGCTTTGTTTTGGGTTGTTGGAATTAATTATTTTATTTATGTTATTTGGGGACCATTAAGGTTAGTATGGCTTGAAGGATGAATTTTTAGTTATCTTATCCATTCGGCTTTATTATAAAGTTTGGATATTTGGACTTTTTATTCAAATCTAAAGGAAAACAGGAAGAGAAAAAAAAAGGAAAACCTAATTTACCTCTCCCCCTCTCCTTCATCCATGCAAGCCCCCCCACCCGTTTTCCCTTCTTTCCTTCACAGCTAGCAGCAACTCAGCCACATCCCAACGAACTTCCGACGCCGACGACAACCCACCCATCGAGCTACTTAACCACGGCGGCGCGGCGACGAGCAGGCGGTCTAGTGTCTTCAGCGTCCAACAACTTCGACGTTCAGCGTGGATTTTTGCAACTGTCGGTGGGTCTGCAGCACTAGCGGTTTTGCTCCATTCTCGCGGTGGCGCGATTGTTCGGCTGCACCCCACGACTGTACCAGCCCATTTTCTGGAGCCTATGTTCTATGCACAACGTCACGCAGCGTCAATATTGGTTACGGTGTGTCTTACCTACTGCAAATCTCGGACAATGGCGGTTTTGGGACGTTCGGCACCTCTCCATGCTTGTTCGAACTTAATCTACATTACCCACGCTTGTTTAAGTTAGATATAAGTTACTCGCTCTCAAACGAAGTCGGTCTGTGGTAAAAGACCTTTCAAAACCCCCTTAGAACTGATTTTTATTGCTGGAATCTTGTTTTAACTTGCTGTCTTTTATCTCTTTATGCCTAGGTGTTGAATCGATGCAAGGTTTAAGAGTGTAGTAGTGAGTAAGTATCACCAAGGGATGGGTGTGTGCGTTAGTAGGTGTATTTGACATGGTTTCTTATCGAACTATCTTATTTTTGTGCATTTCATGTATCTAAAAATTGTTGGTCATGGTTGACGGCATGTAGATGTTATTGATGGGTTACGTTCTTGCTGAAAGTTTTTTTTTAGAATAAGTGATGTGCTTTTACATGATATTAGGTGCTGGAAAATAATTGTTATGTGATGTTGAGATACTTTAGAAGTGGCTTTTCATGTTGTTATGTGCTGGAAAATTTGTTGTGATATGTTTGATCCCTCATGACGTAGTTCTTCATGATATAAAGTGTTGAAACTTATTTTTCAGATATGTTTTGACACTCCCATTGTGATCATATATACTAGAAAGTGTGGGAATAGTTTGTATGGATTAGTTGGGCATTCTTTTTATAGTTTCTAAGTGCAAGAGCATCTTGAATCATGAGGATTATTACCATTGTATTGCATATGATGTAGAAAATGCTAAGATCTTGTTGTTGCGACTTGTGACTATGTAACTCATGTTATCTCTTGCCTTGGACAATTATGTTGGAGTACTTATTGTGGGAATGAGCTGAACAAGGTCAAATTGTGTGTCATTCTGTTGTGTAATGCATTACTATCTTGTTGGATGACTTTGATGCGGAAACATGCGGTGTGGGAATTGGAATGGTATGATAGGATTTTAACAGATGACCATGACTCGACTGTTGGGTCTGTCGTGTAATGAAAGGAGGATACACAAGTAGACCAGCTTCGAGGCAAGTGGTCGATGATGTTACGTCACTACTGGGTGTCGAGGCTTCGGGTACAAAAGGTCGGGGGACGATAGGCCAGTCTTGGTAGAGATGAGTGTCGAGGCTCCGGGTACAAAAGGTCAGGGGTCGGCATGATGAGTCTT
Source organism: Momordica charantia (assembly GCF_013281855.1). NCBI lineage: Eukaryota > Viridiplantae > Streptophyta > Magnoliopsida > Cucurbitales > Cucurbitaceae > Momordica > Momordica charantia. Next base: position 15,230,597 of record NW_028275160.1, read on the forward strand.
TTGATGATGAGTATTGGGTCTTGACGTGGTGGCGATCAAGGACCAATATGCTGAGTAATCTTCGAAGCCTTGGGTACATAAGGTTAAGGGTCGATGCGCAGTTCGAGGCCTTGAGAATAAGGGCCAAAGTCGAATGTCAAGCTTCTATAGAGGAGTGTCGGGGCGTTGGGTACAAAAGGTCAAGGGCCGATACGAATCGAACAGTTAGACTTCGAGAACTAACATAATATGATGGGCTAGAAGGAGCTTGGAAAAGCCAGAGGTCAACGGGCCTTGCGGTTGAAGTTCTGTGAGACTTGATGCTTGGATGTATGTGTGTGTATTGATTCCTGTTATTTCCTATTGTGGATGATTACTATTTGTAGTATCGTGATGTTTGTTGCGATGTCAAGCATGTTGTCTGTGTTTAGTTAGTGAGGGCTACTTACGGAGTATTATATATGCTCACCCCCCTCTGCAATTATGTTTTCAGGTGCAGACCGAGTCCTTGGCCATTGCGATGATGTAGAGGAGGCTTGACCGAAGAAGGACCATTTAGGCTACTTTAATCTCACTTAGGATAGTTGATTTGTAGTTTGATTATCGAAGGCATAGGGACTTATTGTTAGTAGTTGACTAGTTATTGTTGTTTTTGACGCGATGTAGAATTTTCTTTCCCTTGTAGTTGAACCTTTGTTCTTACTTGTTTGGATTGCCCATATTTCTTGGATTTGTTGGCCAAATAGAGGTTTCTTTTCTTTATGAATTTATTAGCCCACTGAGGGCAGACAATTCACGTTTAGGATTGAATTGAATCATAGGTCTCCTCGTTGTTTATCTTTTATTTGTTGCCTTATGCTTTCCTTCTAGGAGAGGGTTGAATAGGGAGTTTGTTAATGTTACCCCGAGACTGTTGTTGAAATTCGGGTGCGTTACACCCCACGTTTCAACGAGAGGGGGAACCCTTTTATAAAGGTAAAAGGAGGTAATCGCAATTAAGACATTAATTGCTAGCCATAACTACGATCGCTAAAAACAAAGCGACAAAAAGAGAAACATCGGCAAAGTAATAGGATCGAACGACAACCTAGAGACGTGCCTTGGAATAGATGGCTCGTTCTATCGTCCGTGTGACTCAGATGGGACGTCACCCAAAGGACATAGTGAATGTGTGCTCACCATGCGTGCGGAGATGTGCTTCTGTCTCCACCCAAGCTGCACGTGAGTAGTGAATCTCATGCCATAGTTGCTAGTACGACCTGGGTAGGACCCATAATATGCAAACACAAAAAAAGAGGAGAAGGGTTGAAGAAGTCATAGATTATCCCGAACTCAAAAGCAAAACGCTTGTTTAGTTCACTGTAAAATCCAATTACAAGTACAAATGCAGAATGGCAGGAAACAAAGGTACACACCGGTTAAAAAAAAGGAAAAAAATGGGACGATAAAAGAATGATCTGTGCCTCTAAAGACCGAGTTTTTTCTCCAAATGTGACACACGTGGTGCCAGACCTATCATGGTGGCCTTCATCTTCATCAATTGCCTTCGTATAGGGCACACTTTCCGCACAAGCGCGCAATCCTTCAGATGATAGTAGAGGTAAAGTGAGCCATCTAGAAGAAATCGAGGTTAATCTTTAAGACGATAGTATCCCATAAAACTCTCCATAGGATAGAAAGAGCTTGACACACTGTAACAAAGGGAAAACCCGCGAAGTAGAGTTAAGATAAAAGGGAGTCTCCCGTTTATAACGAAGTCTGCCCCAAAGCTAAGAGTAGTTTGGCCCACGCACTAAAAACCACCCTCGGGAAGTGCGAAAGGAAGGACCCTGCTGACAATAATCATGTACTCACACAAGCGCAAAAACAAAACAAATACGAAGTACGCAAAGGAAATCTATGTAAGAAGACATTGCAGTAATAGAGAAAAAAAACATTCCATGATATTATTAACGTTATGCGAAGGAACCACAGGCTCCCTCGATTACTAAAAGAAGACGGGAGCAACACCACCGATTACAGGGTGGGGGGAATCTAGAGAGACCTAAACTTAGACATCTGGTCCGGAAGGAGCATACTTCTTCTCAAGGCGCTCGACCCGGAGCCAAAGGTCATTGTTGATCCTCTACGCCTCCTTCACCTCTGTAACACACAGTCACGAGTGATATCTGATCGCTTCCCCACAACTAGAAGAAAGTATAGTGCAAGTATACACTAAATAACCCGTTGTAATATAAAAAAAAAGGTCAAATCCACAAGGATTTAGAATTAATTTTTGACTTGGTATCTCAGAATACCAAAAAGAAAAATAAAAATCTTTTAATTGAATTGTGGTAACTATTTCAAACATACAATAATTAAACAAGAAATCAGCACACAACAGAAGTTAAAATGAGACTCCTGTCCATCGCTCGACTCTCGCACGCCTCTGCCGCTTGCCTATGTCGTGCCACCCGCATGCCCGAGCACGCCAACTACCATGCCAGCCTTGCAACGCTTCATGTGCACGCTCGCCTGCCGACATGGCGCCCACGCCTGCCCCAAGTGCCCGCTCGCCCTTTGTCCACTAGCACCTTTGCACACCGCTCTGCATGTCTGAGCGCCTCACATCCCTGCACGTCCATCAGCACCCGCACCGCCGCCCATGCGCGCGTCTACCAATGCCAGCTTCCTTGCACACGGGCACAACCCCCATGGGCACCTCCACCATTTTATCTTGCCACCCCCATGGGTGCCCCCAACTTACTTTGCCACCCACTCCATCACTTTTAACGAAAATATTTCCTTCATATTTCGTTGGATTATTTGGTAGGATTTGATTTAGATTCGTTTTGGGTTTATTTCTTTTAAATTATCAAATTTAAATTCAGTTTTAGGCAAGTTCTTTACTATTTAGGAATTTTTCAATTTTCAATTTTTTTTAATTTTGTTATTTTCCTTTAAAGGCCATGGATCTTAGCCTATAAATAGGCTTGTACCCCCTTATTGTAAAACATCTTAGAATCTTGGAATTCTCTTTTGAATAGAAAATTGAGAGTGTTTCTCACCCTTGCCTTGTGAAAATCCCCCCTCAAATTTCGAATTCCTTTGTATGGTTGAACTTAGACTTTAGTATTTGACCCCTCGGAGCATGCTTGTTTGAATGGTCATTAAACTCCTGGAGTGTTTTCGACCCGAGCATAATGAGTATTTTGTTTGCTCAAGATAACAACTGCAAAGGCAATCCCTCTAACTCCTAGCATTTTGGGTTGAACCAACCATATGATTGGATTCAAGTGGCTTGTGGCTCGAGTAGCTCAATACACTTGGGTTGTCGCATATAAAAAATAGCTACTCTTTTCCAGCTCCTTCAATGATAAGAAAGGTGGCAAGATGGAATGTTCCCTGAATTCGAGGCTAAAAAAATGGCTCGTTCAGTTCTGTCTTCTTTTGCGACTAGGGTATCATGTCCTTAAATATCAGATCCCTAAAATTTATGGCACCCTCTAGAAGCTGTACGGATGCGGTGAAAATGAGATGACTGTAACACGCTCTAGGACATCCTGGACGATTTCCCGCTCCAGCATAAGTGCATCTTCCTGTCATGCTTCAGCAACATTTTCACAACCTTAGCAGCTTTTGGCTTGACCTTCATAAATTTCCCAATTTATGTACAGAACATCTAGAATTGAGTATAAGTCATTCAAAATAATGAGAATTGGAATTCTAATAGCCCAGGTGCCTCGCTAAATGATTTCTTTCATTTTATAAGGTATTTTGACAAGAATCCTCATATTTTCGTGCAATTCATACCCAATTTATACCATAAAATACTTTCTTATGAAGAGTTATCAATCTCCTCCGCGAATCATCGCTTCACTTGCGTCGTGAACAACTCCTTCCTCAACCGCAGGATGTCCTCCTTGTGACGTAGAAGGAAGGCAATAGTTCCTCCCTGCTCATGTTGGTGATGTATGAGGCTTGATAGGGCTTGGTGTAGCGAGGATTCTCAAAACCTCCGTCGTTGGAAAACTCTAAGACCCGAAGATTCAATTTCAGAGGGTTCTTCCTCCTATGGCTCTGCCTCCTTCTCCACCTCTGGAGAATCCTCCTCCACCTCTGAAGAATCCTCCTCCTCCTCCCAGAGGTCACCTAGCGAGGGGTCTTCCTCTGAGAGAGTGTCGACCCGAATGAGGTCACTACCTGAATTCCCAGACATGATGCAAAGTATGAGGGGGGTAGTGGAGCCACCCATCCTCAATTTAAAGGGGACACTACAACAAATCTTGGTTTTAATGTCCGACAAAAAAAAATGCGGAGGAAACATTGTCAGACAAGAAAAACATGGAGGGAACCATGTCGGACATGCTAAAAAACACGCCCAATATTAATTTTAATTCTTTTTAAGTATCCATGTTTGGCTTAACCCGCCATTGTAAGTATAGTTTTAATGGCGGGCTCCATTCAAAGTTCCCCATTTAATTCAATTTCACCCAAAAATTTTACCATCGAATTTTTTTTGCCTCCCAGCTCCCTTTGCCGTGTGAAACCCTCTCTACCCTGTCGCGAACCTTGCTCCATTGCCGTGGGAAGGGGAGCAAATGACTACGTACGGAAGCGCGAGCGACGATCCAACGTTGAGGAGCAAATTTCCCGCGGCAGAGAGCGACAATCTACAGCAACGAGCTTCGATTCGGCGACAGGGAGAGAATATATTCAACGACAGCGACAATATCGAAGGTTCATTTCATCCTTTTCTTCCCTTCCTCATATTCTCTCATTTTCATCTTTTTCTAGTCTAATCAGTAATTTTCTTCTGGTTTGAAGTTTGGGTTATTTTATCGAGTTGACTCGTTTTCATCTTTGTTGCATGAATGAAATAAAAAATAAGGGGGACTGGGCTATTTCGTGATTGGGTTTGGAAGAGGGCATGCTATTGCTGCCATGGCTCGAGGTTCTTGGCGCCGGCTTTCAATCTCTTGCGAGCATAAGACGCTTAGAGAATAACGTAAAAGACATTAGTGGGTGATGAAAATCATAGAAGACATCTAGTATACTTTATTTACTTATAAAATGCCAACTAGAAACATTAGGTCCACGTCTAAACCAGTCAAGGCCTACAAGAGGAAAAAATGAACAAATTCCACTAAAAAATTCTTAAGTTTCAGAAGTAAAACTTAGTGGCTAGTTGCACTCCGTTGTAGAATGCTGAGAAATTCTTTTATGCCAAAGTGGAACATTGAACTCTAAGAGAAAGCATAAGGCCACTATGTTCAAATAACATAAATATTTCTTCTCGCTATAGGATCTCTTCTACTATACATGATGCTCTGCATTCGTTTCTCTTAAATAAATGGGTAGTAAAATGTGTTTAAGACTCCTTACAGATACAAAAATTGTGACTTCTCTAATGGAGAAGGAAATAGAGGCCTCCCATGAACATAAATGTGGGGATACTCGGTCTTGAGTGCTGATGGAGGAATGGATACCTCCATGGAAGCCTTTGAAGTAAAATTCAGACATAATTTACAATGGAGAAAATAGTATAAAGCTTACTATGAGAGAAAAATATGAATGAGAACATGCTGTTTACTAAAACTTGTTTGTAGAATTTAAGATCAACAAAATAACTTACTAGTACAGATGAATTAGATATAAGGTCCCTAAACAAGAAAGTGTCTCAATACCAACCAATAACACAAATCCACTAAACTATTTTTATAGTTAGATAACACACTGCATAATGAAATTAAAAGGATAAAAGAGAAAAAAAACATAACAATAGAGAATAAGAAAAAAAATAGTCTACAATATAATATATGAACAATCTAAAAACAGTTTATAATCCCTAGTTTACCATTTTAAAAGCATATAAACAAGACTAAAGAAAATAAAATGAAAAAAAATAATATCATGGCAATCTTAACCAAAATGATGGATAATAGAACATTACCCCATTAGAACTCTACGAGAGAAAAACAAGGAAATCCATTATTCTAATATTTCAAATTATTTAGATCATTGAAAATGTGGCAAGCTAAACATTCTATTCAACAATGTCGCAGTACAAAAATTTGGAAACCTGTGAAGGTAAATTTGCATAACTCAGAACAATATTGCAATAAATCCTTTGTATAACTTATAATTATGTTATTTTTCAAATTTTCTATATGTAGTGTTCTCGGCAACTAGGTTCTATCGAGTGTGGGTAGTATTTGCAAAAGTATATACGAAAAATAGTGTGAAACCCTGATACTCCTATAATTGAACTTGTACATATTATCATATACATTTATGTGTTTATATAATTTGTTCTTATATTAGTACTATATATTTATTTTTTTTGTAGTTTAATACAAAAAGTGTCTATCAACAAGAAGAAATCAACGAAGTTCGAATAGAATGGGCATCTTTTGTTGGAAAATTTGTGTAGTACCTATGGATTTATTAGTTTTGTTTATTTGATGTAAGTATTTGGTTCAGGCTACTTTCTATAGTAGTACTTAATAGATTTGAAATATTTTATCTTGTTTATAATATGTAGAAGTTTGAATGGTATATATTCTATTGCATTACAAATTAGTTTTGGATTATTATAGAAGTATTTGACTAATGTTGAACGTGTTGGAATGTTTTTTTCATAATATATAGAAGTTCAGATTGTTATGTTGAATGTAGTTTTGTTGGAGGGACGGGCGGTCCTATTTGTTCTTATGGAAGGGTGTTAATATAGAAGTGTTTAATTGTTGCTGAATATAGTATATTATTGCTTTCCATGTTAGTTTTGAGTTATTCTAAAGTAGAGAGGTCATGTTGGAATTTGTAATTGTTTGATCTACTCTTAAATAATTGTGTTGTGAGTTTAAGGTTATTTTGTGTCAATAGGTTGGAAGGAGATATATTGGTTGGTTAGTTTTGAGTTATATTCTAAAGTGGAGAGGTCATGTTGAAATTTGTACTTATACTTGATTATTTGTGTTTTGAGTTAAGCTTCGTACTTCTAGTTCAATTGCTTTATATTCTAGTTCAAGTTGAAATGTTTCAGAGTCTTGTATTTATTTTTTCAAACAATTTGTGTTTCATTTATGGACAGATGGGAAGAATAGTATGTGTTATATACACTACTGAGACTAGTATATATCCACTTCAGTTTTATTATGTATAGAAGGTGTTAATTATTTAGAAGATTATATATCGAACTGTGGATTATTGCTGAATGTAGTTTGTGGAGGGACCAAGGGTCTCATACGTGTTATAGTTAGTTTTCGAGTTATTATAAAATTTGTACAATCCATGACGCGCAAACAAGGACGCACAAACAATGATGTACAAACAATAACATACAAACAATGACGCACAAACAATGACATACCATTGGATCCAGGTGGCGTTTTGCAATATGGATAATTCCCCAAATGGAGGTTAAAGAACGCATCGTACCGTCAAATGAACCAACCTCGGCATGCATGCGTTATAATAACAAAAGAGATACCGAAGTGGCAGTGTTTCAAGGCGAAGCTCCAGTCTCAGTACCTTCGAAAATGGCAATGGGTACCTCATGTCGTATAAACACCACGTGGCTGGCACTTGGACACTTTTTTGCCTTCGGAAGACTCGAAGTTCCGAGGCCGCATCCCGAGCCGAGGACAACCTCGTGGCTCCCGCTCGGTGATACATAAGCCTCTGGAGACCCGATATTCCAAGGCACCTTCTCGAGCAGAGAAGTTGAGCTCGGCTCCCACTCAGACATTCCATACCTTAGGAAAATTTGAGGTACAATGCTTCTTCCCAAGTCGAGGATGCCCCCGCAATTCCCGCTCGGCGATGCACAAGCCTCTTAAGACCCAATATTCCAATGTACCTTTCCGAGCAAAGGACCTTGCCAAGGCTCGAGTTTTCCTATTAGGGTATGCTTTGTCATTATCGAAAATGCAATGGTGGCTTAATAGTTCCAACTTCGACTTAGCTTGGTTTACAAATGAAAAAGATATAAAAGAAGGTATAGAACCCGAGTCAAACAATACCAACGCATAGTGACCAAGAATATGTAACGTCTTGTCACTACAAAATTTGAGTTCTCAGCTCATTGACGTGTAGTGGCGAATACATTAATGTGGTGTTAAGTTTAATTTTCTATAATTGCCTCATTGGAATTCAAGGGTTGGGTCGCACACCTGCAATATTTCTCTGAGGGAAATTTAATGCCACGTTCTCTACCTAACCACATTTAAAACATACTCAAGTTCCTGATAAACATCTCATCTAATGACGTTTCCTACAAGTCCTGTATATTGGCTTTTCATAATTAGGGAAATGTTGTCAGTTAGGTTGCTTTCTTTAAACTTTAGCCTAGTTCGTATTACTAGAAGTACGCTGAAATCGGTGCAGTCTGAAGATGTGTTATCAAATTTCCTCTTCTGTCCAGAGGATGATCTTGGTCTACAAGGCACTTGGAACCCACTTGCTGAATCGTTGTCAATCAATGCTATTGCTCGAACAGTTGTGGCATAGTCTGGTGGAGATAGAGCTACAACAAATCCTTGAATCTCGTCCTTCAAGCCCATGCAAAATTGTTCAATCTTCTTGACCTATGTGTCTATTAGTTTAAGGGGAAAACAACACAATTTTGTGAATTTCCATCTTATATTCATCCACTGATATATTGCCTTGCATCAGGTTTAGAAATTCTGCTTGTTTCTTTAACCGAGAGATCGTTAGGTAATACTGCCAGAAGAAAGCATCCTTAAACCACAACTATGTGATCGGGTGTCCATTCACATCAATAGACCTCTCTACAAACTCCCACCAGAAAAGGGCATATCTTTCAGCATGAAAACTGCACCCTAAACATCTTGTTCCTATGGACACCTCGTATATCAAAAAATAGTCTCTATTTACGACAACCAAGCATCTGTCATTGTCGAATCTACAAATAGTATATCAAAAGAGCGAGGATACTAATGTTGGAATTAATTTAATAATTAATTCATATGTGGGTAAGAAATTAAAGAGCAATTATATTTGAGCTATTTAATGGACATATGAGTGATCTTGATTATGGGCTCATGACTTCCTATTTAGTGGTGTGGCTTGCTGAGTAGAAACCAACCCATTAATCTTAGGGGATTACGGGAAACTCTAGGATTAACCTATAAATATATGGCTATGGTCCACAATACACTATGCTTCTTGAGTCTCCTATTCTCCGTCAAACAGAGAGTATTGCCATATTTGGTCTGGGTTGCATAGTTGAGGAAGACCACAAACCACAACTTTTTACAGTTCATGGTAGTTCATGGTCAATCTACCTAATGGTTCCACATAATTCTAATCTCTTATAGATTTTGGTTTTCTTCCATGCTTAGATCCTTGGTCTTCATTGCTATGGAATTTTATGGTTTTTATTTTCTAATAATTATGAATTAGGATTTCTTTAATTTTTCCAACAAGTGGTATCAGGGCATGATTTTGCATGGATGATTACTGGATCTTTAAGAGATAAGTTCAAGTATTATTCTTTTAATAACTTATTTATTTAAACAACATCTTATTAAAATTGTTTGGATTGATAAGATGTTGAATAATTTTTACATGATTTAAATTCTTAATTGATTGAAAATTGTTCGAATTTATGCCTGACTAGTTTGAGAATGTTTCATTTTTTTTATTAACAAATTAGTTGTGGTGGTGAATCTTTAGTTTTCATTAAAAGAAAAGTTAAAGAAATTGCGGCACTCCAATAAGGTGTCGCTTGAAAATAACGACAGGTGCTAGGAGATAGTGCCCTAGCACCAACTATTTGTGAAATGTTGCAGTGGCTTTTGGCGCACTGCAACTTAGTTACAGATGTATTTTTTTGTTATTTATTTAATTTTTAATAATTATTTATTTAGTTACCAATTTATATTATGTTGTGAATATCTGAGTATAGTTAAATGCTCAGATATCTGAATATCTGAGTATGTTGTGCAAATTAAAGGTGGTTGATTATGGTGAATAAATTAACAATTTAATCAATAATTGGCACAATTTTTTTAATTTTCTATGAATGTTTTGATTTAAAAATATTATTGTTAATCGTTGGAAATAACTTAGGTTTTTTATTTTCGTGTGGAAATTATTAAAAATAATTAAGAAATAAATTTTGAGATTTGAGTATTGTTATTTATGCAAATTGTGATCAGTCCAAAGAAAGGTCACAATTTGACCAAATAACAAATACGCTTACAATTATTGAATGAATTGTTAAAATCCAGTTTTTTTTTTTCGTTCTGGATTATAAATTGTTTAGAGGACTTTTGCCATTATTAAATCATGCATATAAATTAAGATATTATTATTAATTTTGAAAATAATTTTGGTTGTTTTATTGCCATAAAGATAAAATTAATAATAATTAAAGTTACATATGTTGCATAATTTTATGGTTCTTTTGGTTGGTGTTGATTTGAGAAACAAGCTGCCAAAGTAGCCTCTGATTTCTCATATTGATAGTTTCAAAATTATGAGATGTTTGTGGGCATGTGTGTTTATGCGCTCTGTGGTCGGCATAAAAGATGACTTCAGTTTGGCCAAATAACAAGTCCAGATATAGTTAGATGGTGATAAACATGGATGATATAAAGTTACGCCATGTGAGTGATTCTTGATCCAAAGGAAGGCTTTCACTTAATAGGATTTGTTATCAATGTTTAATCACATGAGAGTACTACTTGCAAGTTGATATTGTTGGCCCAAATGAAGGCTACCAATGCTGTGCTAGGTATCTTATTGTCCTAATTAAGTTTAAATATAAAGTATTTTTATAAATATTTAAGGTCAATTTCGAGCATGATTTATTATTGAATGTGTTATTGTTAAATATTATTTAATTCTCTTATTGTGTATATAAGAATAATTTTTATTCCTGTTTGCATGAATTTGTAACTTGTGATAAAGAAAGGTAACGCTTCAACTTTTACAAATCAATATCCCTCTAAGGTTTAATTGGGATCTTGAAAAGTGTGAGTGACCTAGGGATTATGTTTAATGAAGAAATAATTAAAAAAATTTCCTTAAGGTATAAGGATTGTAACACAAGGAATAGACGTTTAATTTTTCCGGTTTACTATGTCTTAATGATGAATAAAGGAAGACTAGTGAGTATACTAAATGATTCAATGCACAAAATTTAAAATATTCAAGGATTTACTTCTGCATTTGATACCATTTGAGACATTATACAGTATGTATGTAATGGGTTATAATACTTATAAGGGTAGATATTGAACTCTTAATAACCTAATTTCTAACTGACGTTTCAAGAAAAATTGGTTAAGTAAGAAAAGATAAAATTGTACTCATTAATTGTTTATTTCCTTAAATAAAGAAATCAAAGTTGGTACTAAAGTTTATTTGGAACATATGTTCACCTAAATCACACAAGAATCAAGCTTAGGACATCTATTGATATTTTTGAGGAATTTGAACATATAGAAAAAATATGGTCCAAATACACCACCACATAAAGTAAAAAGAAAATATGACTTCTCACTTTGGTATTTAACAAGATAGACTTGCATATGAATACCTATCTTATGTGTTGAATAGACTTTGGTATTTCTATTCATTGCTTGTTGGTTCTCAAGATTAAATAGACATTCAAGTCTGTATTAGGAATGATCAAGGGGACATAACAATAATTGTCAAATTAGGTGCTATTGAGAGCTTTGATATTTTACAACATTAATTTATAGCCTATTCAATATAGATTCTTTAAATGTTTAAAAATATTGCATAAAGTTATAAGAAATTTACTCTCGTTAAGGGCACCAATATTTCATATAGGAGAGGTCTTTATTCCTGGATATCTTAAAAGTCATCATATATCAATTCGTAGTGGATGAAATCATTACGAAATATGATGGATTGGGAGGATAAGGTCTAGGATATTTGCTAATTCCTTTAAGGATACATAGAGCTAATAAGTAATATATATTTTCAGGCAAACCTGAGATGTGTGTTGCTTATAAAACGATTCAAAGCTCAACAGATGTGGTACGAAGTATGGCAAATAATTTTTTCCTTACCGTCAATCTATTTGGATATTTGGAGAAAGCAGTCAAGATTGTTACAAAAGGTTTAAGTGGTGTACGAAATAAAGCAACAACTAAAATCACTTGCAATTCAAGGTTTTACAAGACTTAGACTTAAGGCTTTTAGTTGTCACTCTAGATTCACTAGTCTTTTCAATATATATAATGTCTAAAGTTTGTTCCCACATGAAGTTGACGTGGATGAGATTTTAAAGTTTCTTATGAATGCTGAGTTTGGGGGGAAGATAAAGTAAAGAATGTTGTATTTAAGAGAAATTTAGTTATTTTCTCTTTATAACAATATTAGTAATAAAAAATCTCCTCATTTTAGTAAAACAATCTCAACATCGTTAAAAATGACACTAAAGTAAGTAGAATAGATATGAGAAATATGATTATAAAGATTAAAGTTTGATAAAAAAAGTATATTCTCTACCGTCAAACAAAGTCTTATGTCTTAAAAGGAAAAATGAATGCCATTAAGAATGTCTTGAAACAACAAACAACGAAGATATTTTACATTTTGTTATATTGCTTTTAAAAGGCAATGTTAACAAATGTAATTCTCATTTAGTTGTTATGGTTTTAATTCTTAAGGTTGACATTCATTTTTAGAGATCTTTTCTATGGCTTCTCGAAAAATTCTTTCAAGTAAATGACAATACTTATAACTTTTTTGAGTTGCGTCAGATGAATATAAAGATTGGTTTCTTAATTGTATCATTTATGAAATCAATAAGCTTGTATATTTTGGAGACTTTTTATCTGGTAACACAAAGTTTCAAAAGGTTTATATTCATTTATGATCTCAATGAAGAATTTTTATCTGTGATTTCACAATTTTCATTACATGGTCATATTATCACATATAATATCGGAGGTAATAAGAGTAATAATTATGAATTACATGTTTAGTGGGAGTACATTTATTTTCTTAATATAACATGTCTGTGACATAATAAAGGACTTGTTAAATGATGAAAATTTGCATGAAAATATCTCTTTTATATTCTAAAATGATATTGTAAGATCAACTCAAGTAACATTGAGAATTCACAAAAGAATTATGTTGAAAGGTATTGTAAGTTCTCTAGCATAAAAAATTTATGCACTAGCAGATATTGAAATCACTAGTGGAGACAAGCTCACTTTCAATAGAGGTCCCTTGAATAATAAAGTAAAATAAAAAAATTCATCCTTAAAGCCTATATGCTTCTGTTGCAGTATTCATATCAAGAATGAAAGGCAATTTTTGACAACTCTTAATTGGATCTAAAGAGTTATAAGGTGTTTAACAAAAGGTTACATGCTCACTCATCAAAATCATATTAATTAGAGATCATAAGGCTATTTGATTTTGATAATTTGATTTGCCATCTAGATCCACCTTTGAGGCTATATTCACTAATAGTTTAAAGGATACTACTATCTCGTGGTAAAGAGTCACTTTAGTCCCTTTCACCACTAAAGTTTGTGTTCTTAGCATTTTGCATGTGGTAACAAACTTAAAAATATGGTTATCAAATTTTGTCATTAGGTTGTTTGGACAGAGATTTATATTTTTCCATATTACAACAACAAAAGCTTTTGTATGAATATTTAAGCTTTAGTTGATAAAGAAAATTCAAAGTATCTTTGTTTAAAAAAATGCAACTCCATCATTGTGGATCTGCTCATTAAGGACTTTCACAAAAGTTTTACAATCATAATGCTCATATAGATGTGAAAATTATGTTATGTCAATTGAGTGGGAGTTTGTGCTGTCTTAAATTTGACATGTGCTTTTTCTTTTCTGCAGAATAAAGAAGATGGTTTATTTTGTAACTCTGAATGATTTTGTTTCTAAATGTAGTTTAACATAAAGCTAGAAAGCATAAATTTTGATATCTTTAGAGAATACAGTTGGATCAGTTGGGAATAGAAATGTTTAGATCACATTACATGTAATTCTCATGCTGCTCTTCCACACTTGATCCATGTCATTGAGTATATTTGGTATGGTGATCATTGAATGTTGAGTCGCTACTATACATGTGACAAAAGCCGCTATGGTTCCTCATCGATATGCTAGATGGACCGGATTGTTATTAAAGGAAATTTTATTTTAATAGCATTGAGTTGTGCACTAAAGAACAAATTAATATAATTGCTAGTAAAGAAAATTGTTACACAAGTGGGAGATTGTTATTATTAATTTAATAATTAATTCATATGTGGGTAACAAATTAAAGAGCAATTATATTTGGACTATTTAATGGGTATATGAGTGATCTTGATTATGGTCTCATGACCTCCCATTTAGTGGTGTGGCTTGCTTAGTAGAAACCCGCTCATTAATCTTAGGGGATTATGGGAAACTCTAGGATTAACCTATAAATATATGGTTATCGTCCCCAATACACTTTTCTTCTTGAGCTTCCTGTTCTCTGTTAAACCGAAAGTATTGCCCATATTTGGTATGGGTTGCATAGCTGAGGAAGATCATAAACAACAACTTCTTGCAGTTCATGGTCAATCTACCTAATGATTCCAGATAATTCTAATCTCTTTATAGATTTTGGTTTTCTTCCATACTTAGATCTTTGGTCTTCATTGTTCTGAAATTTTATGGCTTTTATTCTAGAATAATTATGAATTAGGATTTTTTTAATTTTTCCAACAAATAATTCTTAAAATCTTGAAGATATTTGCTTCTATTGACATGCTTTTTGCCATTTGAACAAGTGTCGGAAGGTCGTCATCAACGAGATAGTAGGCTCGACTACCAATAAGTTTGGCCCAATGGTGGAATCTTTGTCTTACTTGGAGTTTGAACCATTGGTGGAATTTGTGTCTGACCAGAGGTTTGACCTACTGGTTGCTCTGTTGTCCTGGGGTGTGCAGCTATACCCTAGTGCACCCCGTTTCACAGACCTTCTTCTACGTGGAGGCAATATCTAATAACCATAACAGAGTTCAACTTAGTCTAACGTCACAACCATAAAGCATCAAACATATCACAAGGCAACATAGTATTGTCTAATTTTTGTGCATGCTACACTTTTTTCTTAAAATAAAACAACAATAATAATGTAAAATCATAATACATATCTGGCAGTTACAGGGTGTTTACATGTGCGGCCATGGCGACACATTAATGTTTACGATGTAACTAAGTTTACAAAACCATTAACTTACGCTCTTATACCAACTTTAACGATCTCATTTTTTTTATTTGTCGACGTTACTATATGCATGTTTTCAACATTTAAAATTCACACTAAAATATCACAGAAAAAATAATAATAATTAGCAAACCATATTTTGTACGATAATTTGAAACATTTATTTTGGATCGCGATAAAAAAAACAAATCCAAATAGTTCATACTAAATTAATTAGTAAATAAAAATAAAACATTATCATCAATTCCTCAAAGGGAAGCCAAGTATCACCCTTAGTTCCTCAATCCTAGTCTCAGTCTGTGCAAATATATTTAAAAATTATAGGAGGGTAGTCGCCACAAACGTTTATGAAAAAAAAACATTCATACATTCATGATCATACATGAGGTCCCATAATCAAATATTATGTAAGCACAAAAATTATAAACGACATTCACATTGTCAACGACATCCATCATAGAGTCATCCAAAACATCATAGAAAATTTCCAACCTAACCGTATGACATTCCAAAAGTAGAGCCACTAACCTCAATAGCTAATCTGAAATAGTTTATTTACTCAATCCACAAAAGTTCTTGACCCAACTTAAAACAATTTGTCAAAATTTTATTAAAGCCAAAGAAAATTCAATCAAACTGAATATATATAATTCTTAATATAAGGATTACCGAAATAGGAATTTGTTTTCTTCTTTGTTCTTTGATTGTAGTTAGACGCATGTACGTGAGAGAAGAAAACTAAAAGGATTGGCTTGCGATAGAATGTAGAGTGTTGCGAGAGAGAATAATAAGGGTGTGTTTGAGAGTGATTTTGTAAAATGAGATGTAAGTATAATTGATTTTTTAAAATCACCATACAAGTGTGTTAAGGACAACGGTACCTCAAATACCTAAGTATCTCCACAATGGTATGATATTGTCCGCTTTGGACATATCCCTCACGGTTTTACTTTTGGTTTCACCCAAAAGGCCTCATGCCAATGGAGATAATTGTTCTATCTTATATACCCATGGTCATTCCCTTCCCTAGTCCACGTGGAACTTTGTTTGGAATCACCTGACAAACCTAACTATCCTCCCCTCGAACAAAGTACCACTTAACCTCCCCTCAAGTATAGAGTCACTCATACGTCTACTCTCGGAGACCGGAAACGAGAGCTTGCTCTTATCCACGGCTCCAGGCACACCTTAATAGAGCACACCCATGGATTACACCATGACCACACCTACCGAGGCTCATCACTTCTTTGTTCGATACTTTAGGATTTATCGACACAGCTAGGTTTAGACCATGGCTCTGATACCACTTGTTAAAGACAATGGTACCCCAAATACCCAAGTATTTCCAAAATTGTATGATATTGTCCGTTTGGACATAGCCTTCACGGTTTTGTTTTTGGTTTTACCCAAAAGGTCTCATGCCAAGAGAGATAGTTGTCCTATCTTATATACCCATAATCATTCCCTTCCCTAGCCAAGGTGTGACTTTGTTTGTAATCACCTTACAGACCCGACAAAGTGATATCTTAGAAATCAATTTAAAGTGATTTTAACGTTTCCTAAGATTATTTTTTTTTTAATTTTCCGAAAAGATAAGTGGTTATGGCAATAGAAAACATATCCTAAAACTAACAAAAAAAAAAATAAAATTGGCGGCTTAAGGGTTGGAGAATGAATGAATGGGCTGACTATTAGCTAAACGTCACCGACAACTCCTATAGCTGACTACACAACATTAACCCTTGCTTGATTCGGTTTAAGATGTATATGAATAAGAAAAGAGCATAATGCTATGTTTTTGAAGGAGGATGATAATTGGCTTCAACATATCAGCCCGAAACTTGATGGATTTCAAATTAAAATTTAAAAGGCAAATGTAATGTTATTTTGTTAGTATATTATTATTATTTTTTCAAAATCACACCAGCCTTTTTGTTCTTATGTTTTTTTTTTTCTCCTTTCATTTCTTATATATATATATAGATTAGTTGGACAAGTTTGAATGAGTGTATATATATACAGTATATATACTCATTCAAACTTGTCTAACTATTTGATATTTTCTTAGAGGCAAACCTATTTTATAAACAAACTAAACTAATAAAATCATATGTAAAGAATTTTTTTTTTTAAAAAAAACAATCCCTAGTCAAACTATTTCAAATAGTAAAATACTTTATAAGATTTCAGAGTGTTACAAAGTTACTATCTAAGGAGTCCCTGGATGTGGCTGTGGGGGAAAGCCGAGAAAGTGTGCCGGAAACCCAGATGATAGTAGCCAAGTGCGCTTATCTCCTAATGTAAAAATTTTAGACAAGAGGGGAGTTAGAAATAATTTTTAACTGTGGTGCAAATTCTGTAATGTTATCAAAGAGATTTTGAATTAAAATAAGAGAGGAGTTAGAAATAATTTTTTTTTTATGAAACAAAAGTAATTTTATGGTAAAATGGCTTGGAATTGGTAGCAGGGGATCGAGCTTGGACGCCCTTCATAAGACACTAATTGAGGTTATATATTGTTAATAGCATCATTTAGTTCATTTTGTTCCTAACATGCACATATTAGGGTATATATTGTTAATAGCATATCATTATAATTTGGAGTACTTTTGGAAGCTTAGACCAAGAAAAATTTGAACTTTTTGGTTGTAGCAGACAAGTAGCACTTGACGAATGGTTCACAGAATAATTTGGCCAAGGAAAAAAGGGCTTGGCGCATAGTTCGGAGAAGCTCCTAAAACGACAAATTTGAACGTTGGACAACGAGGTCATTTCGCACACGAAGGCTCATTAAGTCGAGGGTTGTTGATGTAGGTTGTTTTACTATGAATTAGAAGTCAATGATATGTGCAACAAAGATATCTTGAAGTTACACCTAATTATTTTGGGTCTCTCCAAGCACCCAACCACCTATTTACTTTGATTCTCTCCAACCGTCCAACCAGTTCATCCCCTTAAAAATACCCAAGCAATCCATGAAGAAGACATCCATTTTTGCATCCACTTCTCATCGAGTTTTAGTAGTTATTAGGAGTTATATTAGTTATTTATTATTTTTTTCCATCTTATTTAATTTAAAGTGTTGTTCTACTTTTATCTTCTCATTTTCCTCTATACGTTTCAATTGTACTTCGCTTGATTCCAATTGCGTACATTGTTCTAGCGAGATAGATCTCCCTTCAAGTTCGAAAGAGATGAAGGTCAATCATAGGAGAACTTAAGGTTCTTTATTTTATCGAATTTCCATTGTTAAGATTTTATTTCCAACCCATGGGAAGTATTTCTTGAATCTTTAAAAGTGTTTTCTGCATTTTCATCATGAGCTAAACTAGGTTTTTACAATCCCTCGTGAAATGCCTTAGTTATTATTATTATTTATATCTTAATAACACGAGTAATAAGTTAAAGGTAGCACCCACTGCTACTGTTTAACTCCCTTGAATGAGTTATTTTAAATGATTTCTTAAAGTTGATCGTTTAAGTAACCTAATAGCTTGACCCTAATACTGAAAATGTTAGGTTTAAGTAGGTTTGATGGAGTTAATACGGGATTGTAGCTTATACACAAGCACATAAAATAAGACCCATACATATGACCTCTTACTAATAAAATAAGAAGTTGGTCGCATTGGTCGCGTACTCTTTAGGTTTGTAACTACCTATAGACAAATGAGCAAGTTATTTAACCCAAGTTCTCAAGCAGCTAAAATCAATTTGTGGCAGAACAAGAACTTAGTTGTTATTAGATGTGTAAATAGCATCGACAACTATTCTTAGAACTAATTTTGTTTTTTTAATTAACATCAACATTAAGTCAGGAAGTATAAAGGTTGTTTTTATTCAGTAGCGTATTATATTCAAACCCAAAACACCACCCCAACATATATGTTTTTTCACAAAAAAACAAAAAATTGATGTGATTGAAAGCTTTGCACAACGTATTTTAAAGTCCATATAGATTCGAACTTGGAATACTCTTTTTCATCTTGCACACAACCTGTTATCTATCAAGGTTGAGACACAATAACTATCCTAAAAATCAGTAGTACTAATAATGATAAAATAAAGTCCGTTAAGTAAACAATTTAATAATGTGAGATTCAACTAACTCAATAGGCATATCTAAAAAATATATTGAACTGTTAAAACAAACAATCATAATAAATAATATTTTAAATTTCACACAATAAAGATGAACACTATAAGTAATCCTCACTACCAAATAAACTCCTCTAGGAACAAAATTTATTAGCAAATTATAACTTAAGCTGCAATAATAACTAAAAAAATTCAATATATTCATCAAAGAAATAAGCAATAATATATTCAATATAATAATATATCAATAAAAGAATCTTAGTACTAATTTTGAAATAGACAGAGTGACTAAAAGTATATATTTTTCCTTTGAAGTATAAAAAAAAGCTACAGAGTTGCCTTTCTAATAATTTCCCTTTTTAACTAAGCGATGATTCAAAATTTTCGATTTTTATCCGACCTACAAATTATTTAAGGAGATTTTTAGAACTCATGCTTTTGGTCCGTGTAGGTTAGTACAATTCATTTTTTTGAATCCAATTGTGTCTAGTTTCATTTTGCATAACATTCAATTTAGGCAAATAGCTAGTATATGATTTATGTCCAAATTTGCCACAAGAAAAACACGAGATATTATATATGAGTTTTTCTTCTGCAATAAATTTTTTAATATAAGAATTATTTATTTGAGCATAAAAAATTATACCACATATTTCTTTTTTTGCATAATAATTGGGTGCAGTTTTCAATTTATAGCACTTTGGTCTAAATAATATGACATTTTAACTCCACAGGAATGACATATAGACTCAAATCTAGCATTATGGGCAAATTTGAACTTAGTATGAAAATGAATAGGCACACAAATATATATACTTCATCCTTTATGTATATCACATATTGGCCCAACATCAGACAAAACATCACTATACATAATAGACAAAGCATTAAAAAAAAATGTTTAGGAACCAGATGAAGTTAACAATCTCAACAACATAGTAGAGTTTTCTTTTGTCATTTAGTAGTTTGCTGATGTCAATTATTTTATCTACTTTTGTGTTTCTATAGTAATTTTTTTTTGCATACTCTTTAGCAACTTAAGATCATTAAAATGATTTTTTCTTAGTTTTAAGAGCTTCAGTTCATTCGTATCAAAAGCATGATGTTCAACAAATTTTATTTTACCAAAACAAAGTTTTCTTGATCACGTGAATATTCGATGTCATCAGGCTTCATAACATTATTGACACTTAGTTTTAAAGATGCATTATCATCAATCAAGTATTTATTTTCAACAATTAAAACATTTAACTCATTTTCCTATTTTAAAGATGATGAATTAATTTTGTTATTTTTCTTCATTCATTATCAAGCTCATTAGATAACTCGTTATTATCATGAACTAGTTTTGTAACGCCCCAAAACGTTCCACACGCTTCTAGGTCACGTTAACTATCCACCTGTCTAACCTTAACTCCAAACACGAGATAGCAACTCCCTGTGAAATAATTATATAAAATAAAACATGAACTCCCATCAATTTACCAATGGATCAACCCTATAGAATATCAGTCAAACATCATTCGCGAACAACCCCATGAGACAATTTCATTATTCCAACTAGGCAAACTCAATGAATGGAAGAAAACTAAAATAAACACCTATCCCGAAATTAAGTAGACAACGAGTGAGAACCTCCCAATTATTCAAATAAGAACAAGTAGTTTGTTGACCAAGCCATAAAGTTTTAACCATCTAAACCTAAGCTAAACAAGAGTAACTATGCAGCCTATGGTCCTCGCTCGTCATGTCTCCTCCGCTTCATCACCATGGTCGTCAACGAATCCTCCGCCTGAAACAATAATTGTAGAGGGGGGGTGAGTATATAAAATATACTCCGTAAGTAGCCCTCACCAACAACAAACAAACATCATGCTCAAACAAAAATCATGAAACATTCATAGTCATGCTCTTCATCACATTATGCAATCAAACATAGACACGCTCTATAAGATCCGGCGATAACCACAACCACGAACAATTTAGCTGCGAACCTCGAGGCTCCCTAACATCTCAAGCACCTCTACGCTTATCACAGCTATCCTAGCTTTCCAAAGCTAACTCTTTCAAGTAGAGTCGGCCCCTGACCATTTTTACCCAGAGCCCCGACACTGCTGCATCGACCCTCGACCATTTTTACCCAAGGCCCCGATGACTTCATCATCTATCGGACCTTGACCATTTTTACCCAAGGCCCCAACAGTTTTCCTTCCAAAAGACTCCTCGCATCGACCCTCGACCATTTTTACCCGAGGCCTCGACACTCATCTTTATCCAATGTTGGTGTGTCGACCCTCGACCGTTTTTACCCGAGGCCTCGATACTCAATCAGTGACGTATCAGCCCCCGACCATTTATACCCGAGGCCCTGACACTCACCCATTCACTTTCCCCAAGAACCCAACGTTCCTTATCATAACCAACTCCACAACAACCCCTAGCCTGCGAATAGGGTTCAAAAATATGCTTCTATTACACCCACATCTCATAAGAAAATAATATGACTCAGACCAGCACGCTCGCATCATAAAAAAAACGTTTATAAATGCTCAACCAGCACGCTCACATCATAAAGAAACATTTATATAAACTATACTAGCACGCCCACATCATAAGAAAGCATAATCGCAATAATTCCATTTTAACGAGCATCCTTTGTAAACACACATCATCCCACAACAATTCTCAGCAGTTTAACAAGGCAAAATTTCACCATTATCACCGACAAATATTCAACACTACACCAAGTATACAGATTAACACAACCGAGAGTTACCTAACACAATAGCGTATCAAAAACAATATTAAACATCACAAAACAACACATTAGAAACCAACTAACACACATTAATGCACGCACACACCCTTTGTCTAATTACACACAACCGCACCCCTAAGTTTTGCGTCGATCTCACACCTAGGCACTAAAACAGAAAAAAAAACAACAAGTTACATATACGATTCAGCCTTCGAAATCAATTCTAAGAGGGTTCAAATGACTCATTACTGCAAAATCGACTTCGTATAGGTGTGGGTAACTTAGATCTAGCTCGCCAAGGTGTGGGTAGCCTAAATCGGGCTTCGAACGGATGTGGGTAATAGCCAAACGCCACAAACACTGCAGTTTGGGTTTTATCACCGATCTGAGGAATGCCGCCGGCGTGGGGGTTATGGGAAAATGGGGGCTGGGCAGCTTACTAAAACCTCTCGAGTTAAGGCCGGATGAGTGCCAAAAGTAGTCGGAAAGGGAAGGGATCTGAGCTCGATTGCAGATCTGGTCCTGTTCTTACCGCCGCAGGACTTCGCCGTTGGCGAAGTAATGTCGCGCCGCCGCACGAGGAAGAAAGGTTGCGCCGCCGTTCGTGGGTCTCCGCCGGAGTCGTTGCGCGCCGCCGCACGACGAAGTAACGTCGTTCGCTGTCGAAGTTGGCCTGCCTTCAAATCCACCGGAAAACGTCGCGCTGGCACTGGGTGTTGCAGTCGTCGCCGCCGATCCGAGGAGCCGCCGCTGTGCTGGTCGCCGGCGTGAAGGTTAACGAAAAAATGGTGGGGGGGGGGGGGCTGAGCGGCTGGAGCAACACGAGAAAGAGGGAGAGGGAGAAAGTGAACTTAGGGTTTTTTTTTATTAATTTTCTTTTCCTTTGTTTTAAAACCAAACCAACCCACTAAAAGCCCAACATAAACAAGTCCAAAAGAAGAAAACCCGTCCCAACCTAAGATAAAACCAATCACGCGAAACACGATATACATGAATTTAATTAAAGTTTAATTTAAAATTAAATGAAAATCTTCTAATTCGAGACTAACTAACCTGAGGGACTCGGGGCGTTACAGACTCCCCTCCTTAAAAAACTTTCGTCCCCGAAAGTTGACTGTTCAAAAAATTCAGGGTATCTCGCCTTGATATTGTCCTCCCGTTCCCAAGTAGCTTCTTCCACTTGGTGGTTTCTCCATAAAACCTTAACCAAGTGAATCGTTCGGTTCCTTAACAACTTGGTTTCTTTCGCCAAAATTTTGACAGGTACCTTTTCATAGCACAAAGACTCATCTAGTTGTAATGGTTCAGGATCCAAAACGTGTGAAGGGTCATGAATGTACTTCCTCAGCATGGACACGTGAAACACATTGTGAACCGCAGCCAACGATGGTGGCAAAGCCAACCTATACGCGACTGGGCCAATACGTTCCAAAATCTCAAAAGGCCCAATGAACCTTGCACTGAGCTTTCCCTTCTTTCCAAAACGTAAAAGTCCCTTCACGGGTGCCACACGAAGAAACACTCGCTCACCAACCACGAACTCGAGTTCCTTACGCCTGATGTCTGCATAACTCTTCTGACGGCTCTGAGCAATTTGCATCCTTCCCCTGATCTTTTGAATGGCACTGTTAGTCGCCTGCACCAAATCCGGTCCCAAGAGGACTCCTTCTCCGACTTCGTCCCAATTAACCGGAGACCGACACTTCTTCACATAAAGTGCCTCGTATGGAGTCATTCCAATCATGGCCTGAAAACTGTTATTATAAGCGAACTCTATTAGGTAGAGATACTTGTCCTAACTACCACCAAAGTCTAACATGCAAGCTCTGAGCATGTCCTCTAAGACCTGGTTCAAACTCTCCGTTTGACGATCAGTCTGGGGATGAAATGCTGTGCTAAAATCCAACTTAGTGCCAAGGGACTTGTGTAAACTTCGCCAAAAAGTCGAGGTGAAACGCGGGTCGCAATCGGACACTATGGATACAGGTATACCATGGAGCCTGACAATTTCCTGTAAATATAGTTCCGCCCACTTTTCTACTGTATACGTGGCCTTGCCGGGAATAAAGTGAGCAGACTTGGTCAAACGATCTACAAGTACCCATATCACAGTAAATCCCTTAACCGTCCTTGGTAGTCCTGTAATGAAGTCCATAGCCACATCGTCCCACTTCCAAACTGGTATGCTCAAAGGTTGCAGCAATCCAGCAGGTCTTTGTCTTGAAGCCTTTACATGCTGGCATGTCAAACACTTGCTAACAAACTGAGCTATTTCTCTCTTCATGTTACGCCACCAATAATGTCTCTTGAGGTCTTGATACATCTTGGTGCTTCCTGGATGAACCGAGAATGGAGCATTGTGTGCCTCTCCCAGTAAGTCCTTCCTCAAAGGAAAATCTTTTGGCACACACAACCTTCCGCGAAAGAGCAAGGCTGCCTCACCCGAAAGAGTGAAATCTCTATGGCCCACCATACTAAAGCCTTTGGCCAAACTAGGATCTTCCTTTTGGGCAACAATGATCCTCTGTCTCAGGCTAGGTTCCACTGAGAGTCGGGCCAACAATGCTGAGACATCATCCACTGTCAGCTCCACCTCCGAGCGTTCCAACTCGCTATGTATTGGACTGCAGGCCGCTACAAAAGATGCCACACTTGCCGCCTTTCTACTAAGAGCATCGGCCACAACGTTCGCTTTACCTGGATGGTAACTAATCTCACAATCATAGTCCTTCACCAACTCTAGCCACCGTCTCTGTCTTAAGTTAAGCTCCTTCTGAGTGAAAAGGTACTTCAAACTCTGATGATCAGTGAAGACCTGAATTCTCTCTCCGTATAGGTAGTGCCTCCATAACTTTAAGGCGAAAACTACTGCTGCTAGCTCTAAGTCATGAGTGGGGTAGTTAAGCTCATGCACCTTCAGCTGTCGAGAAGCATAAGCTATAACCTTCCCATGTTGCATCAGAACACATCCCAAGCCCTTTCGCGAGGCGTCACTGTAAACCACCAAACCTCTCATTCCATCGGGGACAGTTAACACCGGTGCAGGCACCAAATGCTTATTTAGTTCTTGAAAAGTCTCCTCACACTCGCTGCTCCAAGTGAAGGTAGCATTCTTACGAGTCAACTGCGTCAACGGTGCCACTAAACGAGAGAAATTCTGGATGACCTTCCTGTAGTAACCAGCCAAGCCGAGGAAACTACGAATCTCTGTAACTGAACTAGGTCTTGGCCAATTGCTAACAGCCTCTACCTTGGCGGGCTCTACTGCAATGCCATCCCTGGTGACTATGTGACCTAGGAAAGCCACTTTGTCCAGCCAAAACTCACACTTTGAAAACATTGCATACAACTTATTTTCTCGTAGTGTAGTCAAAACCTGCCTGAGATGCTCCTCGTGACACTCCTCTGTCTTGGAGTAAATCAGGATGTTATCGATAAACACAATAACAAATGAATCCAAAAAATCCCTAAAAACCCGATTCATTAGATCCATAAAGGCTGCCGGAGCATTTGTAAGTCCAAAAGACATCACGATAAACTCATAGTGCCCATACCTCGTTCTGAAAGCTGTCTTTGGAATGTCGGCCTCCTTTAACCTTAACTGGTGGTACCCCGAACGCAAGTCTATCTTCGAGAACACTTTCACTCCCTGAAGCTGATCAAAAAGGTCATCAATGCATGGTAGGGGATATTTATTCTTAACCGTTACTTTGTTTAGTTCCCGGCAGTCTATACAAAGTCGCATAGAACCGTTTTTCTTTTCAACAAATAGCACGGGCGCACCCTGAGGGGACACGCTCGGGCAGATGAAACCCTTGTCGAGTAATTCTTCTAACTGTAACTTTAGCTCTTTCAACTCTGCCGGAGCCATTCGATATGGTGCTTTCGAGATGGGGGTCGTCCCTAGCAGCAACTCTATAATAAAGTCCACTTCACGAAACGGAGGCAAACCGGAAAGATCCTCAGGGAACACGTCAGTGAACTCGTTAACCACACGAACCGCGTCAATGCTTGGCACAACCTTCCTTGCATCAACCACGCTAGCCAAATAGGCCCAAGCACCACGCTGGAGAAGATAGCTGGCCTTCAATGCCGACACCACCCTTGGGACCCCGGCCTTAACTCCTTTAAAGGTAAAGTTTTGTCCGGAGGGCAAGCGAAAACTAACTTCCTTCTTCGAGCAATTAATATTAGCTCGGTTAGCAGCTAACCAATCCATGCCTAGTATCACATCGAAATCCTGCATATCCAGTTGAATTAACTTTACTTCTAAGGTCTGACCATCGAAAGAGAGCTGCCCTCCTTTCACGACTTGGCTAGTAACCAACACAGATCCTGACGGTGTGGATACCGACAACAAAAAGCCTAACGATTCTAGCTCTAGGTCCGCGTGTCGAACAAAGGTAGTAGCAACGAAAGAATGACTAGATCCAGAGTCAAATAATGCGTAAGCAGGTATACTAAGCACTAAAATAGTCCCTGCAAAAGTAACACGCATGCAATAAAGTACAAGCATATACACACAACTCAAGACTCACAGAGAGAAGGTACCTGTGACCACCGCCTTGACATGCTCAACATCCCCCGGGTGAGAGCAAAGACGCGTGCCCTCCGGGTTTCACCTTGAGCTGCAGTTGTCGCAGGGGTCTTCTGGCCTAACGCTTGGGAATTCGAGCCGGTCATCGGACACTCCCTTGCGAAATGTCCTTCCTTCTGGCACCTGAAACATATTCTTTTTCCCAACCAACATGGCCCAGCATGGTTCTTCTTACAAGAGGGGCACACCGGAGGAGCAGTCTGTCTTTGCACATGGTGCTGGTATCCTCTTGAGGATTGACTCGAGGAGAACGACGCAAATTTCCTCTTGACCCCCGAGCTGGAGCCTATTACCTGCTGAGACTGAGGCTCCTCGAGACATTTGTCCATAACCAACGCACACCTGACTGCCGCTGCGTATGTAGTTGGTTCCTTGAGAACAAGTAGCCCCTTGATCTCCCTACACAAACCGTCAATGAACTTGTCAATCTTTAATTGCTCAGTAGGAATATATTGCATTCCAAAACGGGACAGCTCAGTGAAATTCCTTTCGTATTGGGCCACGGTCAGGCTCCCTTGAGTGAGACGGAGAAACACTGCCTGTTTTTCATTCCTGACAGTCACGGGGAAATAGTACTCATAAAGTAGGTCCTTAAATCTTACCCACGTGACGGGTACGTTGGCGTGATCCTCCGCTGCCGCCACCGACTCCCACCAATTTACTGCTTCTCCCCGAAGCATAAAAACTGCTCCCCGGACCTTGAAATCGTCGGTGCATCCCAAATACACATAAAGGGCTTCCAACTCCCTGACCCATTCCTCGGCCGCAGTAGGCCTCTCACTCACCCCGTTGAAAATGGGTGGCCCAAAGCGTTTGAAATCCCTGATAAACTGAACCTCATCTTGCAGAATTTGTGCCCGGCGAGGCTGCAGCACTTGAGCTCCACCGGCTCCATTCGCATTATTTAGTAGTACCTGCAATGCCTCAGCTAGCAACGCCACCTGGGGAATCACCTGGGGAATTCCCTGAGGAGCTGCCTGAGGGACCGGGGGTGCTACCCCTCCAGGAACTACCGGAGGAACATTTGGGTCCGCTGCGCCCTCACCCCTAGGATTCGGATCCTCGTAGTTGTGAGCTCTCGTGTTCCGTCGGAAAGCCATTGTCTAAAAGAACAGAGCACCAAGGTCATTATCGCACTAACCGGGTCACAACACAAGCGCAAAGTTCAAGTAAGTCTATATAATAAACCAAGGAAGCACGCTAACTTATCTAATATCAGACAACAATGATATCTCAACCATAAGCAATGTAAGGCATTCATGATCGAACAAACAAAACTAGGAAACGTACCTGGTGATGACGACGAGACTGACAAGGACCATACACTATCGACCTAGATTCTAGGACAGTCTACAGGAACAACTCCGCTCTGATACCAATTGTAACGCCTCAGAACGTTCCACACGCTTCTAGGTCACGTTAACTACCCACCTGTCTAACCTTAACTCCAAACACGAGATAGCAACTCCCTGTGAAATAATTATATAAAATAAAACTTCAACTCCCATCAATTTACCAACGGATCAACCCTATAGAATATCAGTCAAACATCATACGCGGACAACCCCATGAGGCAATTTCATTATTCCATCTAGGCAAACTTAATGAATGGAAGAAAACTAAAATAAACACCTATCCCGAAATTAAGTAGACAACGAGTGGGAACCTCCTAATTATTCAAATAAGAACAAGTAGTTTATTGACCAAGCCATAAAGTTTTAACCATCTAACCCTAAGCTAAACAAGAGTAACTACGCAGCCTATGGTCCTCGCTCGTTATGTCTCCTCCGCTTCATCACCATGGTCGTCAACGAATCCTCCGCCTGAAACAATAATTGTAGAGGGGGGGTGAGTACATAAAATATACTCCGTAAGTAGCCCTCACCAACAACACACAAACATCATGCTCAAAAAAAAATCATGAAACATTCATAGTCACGCTCTTCATCACATTATGCAATCAAACATAGACACGCTCTATAAGATCCGGCGATAACCACAACCACGAACAATTTAGCTGCGAACCTCGAGCTTCCCTAACATCTCACGCACCTCTACGCTTATCACAGCTATCCTAGCTTTCCAAAGCTAACTCTTTCGAGTAGAGTCGGCCCTTGACCATTTTTACCCAGAGCCCCGACACTGCTGCATCGACCCTCGACCATTTTTACCCAAGGCCCCGATGACTTCATCATTTATCGGTCCTTGACCAGTTTTACCCAAGGCCCCAACAGTTTTCCTTCCAAAAGACTCCTCGCATAGACCCTCGACCATTTTTACCCAAGGCCTCGACACTCATCTTTATCCAACGTTGGTGTGTCGACCCTCGATCATTTTTACCCGAGGCCTCGATACTCAATCAGTGACGTATCAGTCCCCGACCATTTATACCCGAGGCTCTGACAGTCACCCATTCACTTTCCCCAAGAACCCAACGTTCCTTATCATAACCAACTCCACAACAACCCCTAGCCTGCGAACAGGGTCCGAAAATATGCTTCTATTACACCCACATCTCATAAGAAAATAATATGACTCAGACCAACATGCTCGCATCATAAAAAAAACGTTTATAAATGCTCAACCAGCACGCTCACATCATAAAGAAACATTTATATAAACAATACTAGCACGCCCACATCATAAGAAAGCATAATCGCAATAATTCCATTTTAACGAGCATCCTTTGTAAACACACATAATCCCACAACAATTCTCAGCAGTTTAACAAGGCAAAATTCCACCATTATCACAGACGAATATTCAACACTACACCAAGTATACAGATTAACACAACCGAGAGTTACCTAACACAATAGCGTATCAAAAACAATATTAAACATCACAAAACAGCACATTAGAAACCAACTAACACACATTAACGCACGCACACGCTCTTGTCTACTTACACACAACCGCACCCCTAAGTTTTGCGTCGATCTCACACCTAGGCACTAAAATAGAAAAAGAAACAAGTTACATATACGATTCAGCCTTCGAAATCAATTCTAAGAGGGTTCAAATGACTCATTACCGCAAAATCAACTTCGTATAGGTGTGGGTAACTTAGATCTAGCTCGCCAAGGTGTGGGTAGCCTAAATCGGGCTTCGAACGGACGTGGGTAATAGCCAAACGCCACAAACACTACAGTTTGCGTTTTATCACCGATCTGAGGAATGTCGCCGCTGTTCTGGTCGCCGGCGTGGGGGTTATCGGAAAATGGGGGCTGGGCGGCTTACTGAAACCTCTCGGGTTAAGGCCAGATGAGTGCCAAAAGTAGTCGGAAAGGGAAGGGATCTGAGCTCGATTGCAGATCTGGTCCTGTTCTCACCGCCGCAGGACTTCGCCGTTGGCAAAGTAACGTCGCGCCACCGCACGAGGCAGAAAGGTTGCGCCGCCGTTCATGGGTCTCCGCCGGAGTCGTTGCGCGCCGCCGCACGACGAAGTAACGTCGTTCGCTGCCGAAGTCGGCCCGCCGTGAAATCCACCGGAAAACGCCGCGCTGCAACTGGGTGTTGCAGTCGTCGCAGCCGATCCGAGGAGTCGCTGCTGTGCTGGTCGCCGGCGTGAAGGTTAACGAAAAAATGGGGGGGGGGGCTGAGCGGCTGGAGCAACACGAGAAAGAGGGAGAGGGAGAAAGTGAACTTAGGGTTTTTTTTTTTATTAATTTTCTTTTCCTTTGTTTTAAAACCAAATCAACCCACTAAAAGCCCAACAT
Source organism: Momordica charantia (assembly GCF_013281855.1). Classification (NCBI taxonomy): domain Eukaryota; kingdom Viridiplantae; phylum Streptophyta; class Magnoliopsida; order Cucurbitales; family Cucurbitaceae; genus Momordica; species Momordica charantia. The sequence goes on from NW_028275160.1 coordinate 15,260,965, forward strand.
AAACAAGTCCAAAAGAAGAAAACGCGTCCGAACCTAAGATAAAACCAATCACGCGAAACACGATATACATAAATTTAATTAAAGTTTAATTTAAAATTAAATGAAAATCTCCTAATTCGAGACTAACTAACCTGAGGGACTCGGGGCGTTACAAGTTTAATGTTTTCTTTTGAAAGAGTCATGTATTTAGAGCTTAATTTTTCGAATTCATATTTAATTTCATTATAGAAGTCCATAAGCTTATCGTGAAAAAGGATTTTCATTACTTATGTCTTCATCAACACTTTCGTCATATGTAAGAGCAATTAAAGACCAATGAGGTTCGACAAACCTTTCTTTCTTCATCCTCAAGAATTTTCTTGATTTCTAGTCTTAGAAATTTCTTTGACATTAAGAAAATAATTAGAAATACATTAAAGGTATTCAATAATTACCTTAATGTTTGTCATAAGCTCAAACTATGATAGGGGAAAATCCCCTACTTCTACTGCAGGAATAAGAAGAAAATAATCGAGAAATTTAAAGAAAACAATAAAATAAAGAAACACAAGAATTAACATGGAAAAACTCCAAGGAAAAAACCACGACCCACAATGGAAAATCTATTATGTGAAATGTTATTACAATCACACAGATTTCTCTCCCCGACCCCAATTACACAAAACACTCTTTCAAAGCAAATACTGCTCAGTTAAGTAGAGCTGGTATATCAAGCTTAAAGTATTTCAATTGGCATGATTAAAACTCAACCCCATGAGCTCCTTTTATAGTAGTTGGAACACACCTCTTCCTTGTACTTTTCCAATGTGGGACAACTTCTATTGTTCCAATGTGGGACAACTTCCATTACAATATTTTGCCAAAACCCAACGAATCGATCTTGGCAAGATATTGAAAAGTTCACAGCTTCTACTGCACTCATTATTTTCACCGACAATCATAATTCTCAATTGAGAGAACTATAGCCTACTCCACCATAAAAGTAGATCACTTGGAATGTCGTATTCCAAGATTTTTCTTCTTCGTCACATGTCAATAAATCCTGCTGAGATTTATGGTGCAACTTCCACCTACTTGGCCCACCTGGAAGTTCTTCAGCCATCAACATAATTACTTCCACCATATACACCTTGCATAATCGCCAAGCCAATGCCTATGTGTAAACTTGTGGAACCCTAACATCACATCCTCTATCATGGTGAAGCATACATACCATGAGGATGAATGCTCTCGCCTTCAAAGGAACTGATCATCGTCTCCCCTTATGAGAGAAACACTGTCAGCATCCGGTCCAAGCCTTTTGACGAACCGACTCTGTTGGGACAATCTTTCTTTATGTGCCCAGACTGTCCGCATCCCCAGCAACAAGCTTTCTTTTATACGAAGTCTTTCTTCTTCTTCCAATTGCTAGCTACCGGTGCCGAATCTTCATGTGAAGTACGCCCTTCACTCTTCAGTCTTCTTTCCTCTGACAACAGTTTACTAGTAGGCTCGGCAAAATTCAAAGTATCCTTCCCATACATCAAGATCGACTTCATGTGTTCATAAGAAGGGGAAGTGATAGATGAGCCAGAGTGTTTTATCTTCGTCATCTATCTTCACTTCGATCGCATCCAGTTCAAAGATGATGCTATTGAGATTACTTAGATGATATGAAATTTTCATACCTTCCTCCATTCGCAACGTGTGAAACTTCTCCTTCAGGTACAATTGATTTGAGATGCCCTTTGCCTGATACATGCTTCGAGGTTCTCCAAAGGTTCTTTGGCTGTCGAAATTTCATGCACATTCGCAAGAATATTCTTAGCAAACCTGTTTGTATTGCACTTGCAGCCCTCAAATCCATTTCCTCCCAATCTTCATCACTCATACTGGACTTTTTAGAACATCTACTAGAACTACCACTAGACTCCATTAGACCACCATCACCGCTTAGCTTTTCAGATGCACCTTCACTCGGTCTTCCCTTCAACGCCTTGTGTAACCCATATTGTATCAGCACATCCTTTACTTGCAGTTACCACAAGCTAAAGTTGATCATTCCGTCAAATTTCTCCACCTCAATCTTCACTGGACTCATAAAGAATGACATATCTGCTTTACACTCCTAGCGAATCTGCAAATAGTGAACAATCCATACTATTCACAAAACCATAGCTCGTTATGATACCAATTAGTGGGAAAAAATCCCCTACTTCTGCAGCAGGAATAAGTAGAAAATAACTGAGAAATTTAAAGAAAGCAATAAAATAAAGAAACACAATAATTAACGTGGAAAAACTCCAAAGCGGAGAAAAAACCACGTCCCACAAGGGAAAATCTACTATGTGAAAAATTATTACAATCACACAGTTTTCTCTCCCCGACCCCAGTTACACAAAACACTCTTTTAAAGCAAATACCACTAAATTAATTATGGCTCGTATACCAGGCTTAAAGTATTTCAATTGGGATGATTAAAACCCAAGCACATGAGCTCCTTTTATAGTAGTTGAAACACACCTCCTTCTTGTACTTCTCCGATGTGGGACAACTTCTAGCACATGGAGACCATCATTGTATTCTTCCAATGTGGGAAAACTTTCATTCCAATATTTTGCTAAAACCCAACAAATAATTGAGTTTCAAGAAATACAATTTTTAGAAATTGAGGAATTTAAAAAAATCAATTTTCGAAAAGCCAAGATTCAATGAACACAATTTTTTAAAATTTTCTTCAAAAGAAAAAATATTTTCAAAAAGTGAATTTTAATGAAAGGCTAAATGTATACATAACATTCTTAAAATAGATTTACCTATTGATAATTGCTATACAAATACAACAACGACTTCATAAAAGAGATTAAAAAAATGAGATAAAAAAAGTAGAGAACAAATGAAGCTGAAGCTGAAGTTGTTGGTGCGAGAATCTGTAGTTGTAGAGAATTCAAATGTTCTAAAACTTTTGAAATTCCTTAATTAATTATAATTAAAGCCAATTTTTACCATTTCGAACCTTTTAAATTTCATAAATTATCAATTTCATGATGCATTTAAATTTTATAATTCACTCAAAGGTAAATTAGATCAATATATTTTTTGTTAATCTAAAATTTCAACCAATATTTAAACTAAGTTTTATCAAGTTAACGTGAAAAGAAAATCGATAGTTTCATATTTCACTTTCAATAAAGTCAATTGTGTAGGATTATGTGGCAACACTATGCAGGTGAATATAGTTGCCTACTAATTTTTAAATTATTTTAAAAGTAAGATTGGAATAACAAGCAATTGTAGAAATTCCAAACTAATTTAAATGCATAAATTAAAAGAGTAGAGACAAAGACATGTTACTAGGAATTTTTACCGTAGTTAAAAAATTCCTACTCCACTCTTCAAGACTTCTTATTGGGTATTTTACCACACCGGTCTCTTACGAGTGAAAACAAAATCGATCGACCACTATTTTTGTAGGCTCAAGAATAAACCCTTATCTATCATTTTGCAGGTTAAGGATTCAACCTAATATAAATCTTTTTTACTTGTTGAAGATCAAACCAATAAAACTCTTTTAACTAGTTTAGGATAAAAGCCCGCTCACAATTCTCAAGGTGCACCAACAACTTAATATATACAAAGACTCAAATTGTATGTCAAAATAACCAATATAAAAATACCGCACTATGGTCGATTTACAAGTTTCACACTAAAGTAATAACTCAAACGTCACACTTTAATGTATCTATCAAATATATATATATATACAACTTTTTGTGTGGAGAGAATGAAAAGTTTGAAAGGCGCCAAATAATTGAATAAGAGAAAATATGGTTCTTGCTATGATAATTGGTGTGCAGAGGAAGAGGAATTGGTAGCTTTAAATAGAGCTTCATCAATGAAATTTGACCTTTGGATCTAGAATAAAAAATAAGGAATGGTGGAGATTAACGAAAACATAAGGAAAATAAATAATTAAAGAGGATTTTGGACAATGCTAGAAATTGGGAAGATTGAAACATATTTTAGGAATATTGGTAGTGATTTGAGAAAATTGAGAGTTCACTACAACAAAATCTTGGTTTTAATGTCGGACAAAAAAAAAACACGGAGGAAATGATGTCGGACAAAAAAAACAAGGAGGAAACCATGTCGGACAAGGTAAAAAATTCGCCGATTTTATTATTATTATTTTTTAAAGTATCTATGTCGGGCCTAGCCCGCCATTGTAAGTTTAGTTTTAATGGCGGGCCAGGCCCGACATGGATAATGTGTGATTTTAACCCTAACTTCTAAATTTCACGCAAAATTTTACACTTGATATTTTTTTGCCTCCCACCTCCCTTTGCCGCACGCGAAACTCTCTCTACCATCGTTGTGAACCCAGCTCTATTACTGTGGGAAGGCCAACGATGAACCACGTACGGCAACGCGAGCGACGGTCCAGCGGTGAGGAGCGATTCGCCGACAGAGGTGAGCTACGATTCGGCGATAAACGACGACAACGAGCGAATATATTAGGCAGTGGCAACAACATCGAAGGTTCCATTCTTCCTTCTCTTCTCTTCACTAGTATTTGCTCGTTTTCGTTTCCTTTTATTTTGGTAACTTCTCATTTTCTCCTGGTTTGAGTTTGGGTTATTTTATCTATAACTTCTAGTTTTTTTCTCTTTCTCTGTTGTGCCATGTTTCATGAATGAAAAAAAAAGATTTTAGATGAGAAGGGAAGGGAATGGAAGGGAATGAGATAATCTTGTTTGTTGGAGGGAGAAGAAGACCCATTTCACACACATTCCATTAATTTTGTTCACACACATTCCATTAATCTTGTTTGTTTGTTGGTAACTGAGAGAAAAAAACTTTTAGATTTGGCTAAAGTGGGAAAGTTGTATAAGAAAAGATGATTCTTTTACTGTCTCTCTCGTTCTGTGTGTTAGGTTTAGTTTTGCTGTGAACCCACCAATAAGAAAAAGAGAAAGGAGGAAGCTGGTAGATGTATAAGGCGGTGGAAAGAGAAATTTTAGGATTTTTCTCAAGATTTTAATTTTGCCCATCCCTACCCTCGTCTCCAAAAATGAGAGAAAGAGAGTTATAGAGGGATTTTGAAAGAAGGGTATTAAGGATAGGGTCTGCACTAGTAAAATTTGGGTTCTCGTAACGTGACGCTTTCGGGTAAGCCCACCCAAATCCAAAAACTCCTCCGCCGGCTACTGTTGTTAAACAAAAAAGAAAAATAAGAATGTGTGAAATGTATTCTCTATTCTCATCTGATTAAAACTTTTCTCTACTCCCATCATTCAAAGAATGAATTGGCAACCTCCAACATATTTTTGAAGTGTGGCTGTGGGTGTGAAATGTAATATAACCGAAAGAACAGGCAGCAAGTCCAATGGAAGAAAAAGAAGAGAGAAATGTTTTTTTTTCGGGGAAATAACTATAAGCTAGCAAACCCAAAACTATTGTGAGTGTAACTATGAGAGAGTTGGAGAACTTATGAATTTTGTTAAAGCATCATGCTCACCTAACTTTTCACTAATTTAATTAATTTGATACACTCTGTTTCTTTCATAACCTTCCATGTTTACTAGGTTAACCATTGTGTTTTTTTTTGTAGATTAAACTTTCATAAATTTAGTACTGGATAAGTCGTGGATGACAAAAAATACTTTGATGTTGCCACTAAAGAATGTGCCGCTCGAATTGTAAGTTTCTATATTTTTTATTTCAATGAGATTTAGAAAGTGGGATGTTTAGATGATAATATGATGATAAATATTTGTGATAGGATGAGTTGGCTACAATACACAAGGACGAAGATGTTTTAACTGAAGCATTAGGAACCCTCAGACATAGAGGCCGTGCGACAGGATTAGGTGAGTTTGTTTCACCATTCCTATATTTTAATGTTGCCAAAAAGAAGTAGGATTTGGGATTGCAACCTCAAGACCAATCCGAATTGAAGACTCAGAGCTTACAACCAAAAAAATCCACAACTAAAGTCAGTAATGTCTCAAAGAAAAGGGAGAAAGGGAAGGAAGTTGTCAGTGCACCTACTAAAGTTTTTATCCCGGATGAACAACCAACAATGATAACTAATTTGTTTTAGTTTTGACACTTACTGTTTTTGGACACGACATTTAGCTTTTTTGTGCATAACATTTAGCATTTTGCTTTTAAATTTTCTAAGGGAAAACCACGTCATCTGGACATTGGATCAATGGACAACATTGTTGCAGTTGGCACAGTATTTGATGATGACGTTCAAAGTCCAACAATTCGTAGTGCCATTGGTAGCTTCGTGGCATGGCCTCTTCGACTAGTAATTTTAAATGAGAAGAAAAAGGTATGTCTTGTTCTAACTTGAGTGAAGTTTTAACTTTTCGTTTGTTAAATGTTGTTTGTAATTTTGTTTGTCAATGGTTCCTTCTCCTCGAACATCCAAGCCAAGAACACAATTATCTGAACATATTGATGTCCACATGATCCTTTGAGTGCTGAGGCACAGCACTCCCTGGATGTCTTTTGCTCACCTCGAACTATTCCAACTCCATTCAGGGTATAATACTTCATGACTTGATGAAGGGTCCATGGAATGGCCCGAAGTGAATGAATGATCAGTCGCTCGAAGATAGCGTTGTAGGCCGATCGGCCATTGATCACCACGAACTCGACCATCTAGGTGACTTGGGTGTCCCCTGGCCAATCGTGATGGGAAGATCGATACAGCCCTTAGAGGTGACAGATTCCCCTACAAATCCAACTAGGGGTGTTGGACTCTTCCTTAGCTACGCCCTAGTCCATCCCAGTGCTATGTAAGCGGTGAAGGATAGGATGTTGGCAGAGGCGCCGCTATCAACCAACACTCCCGGACATGTACATGGTCAATCGGAAGAGAGATTACCAAGGCGTCATTGTGGGGCAAGTAAACCACTTCTAGGTCGAAATCAGAGATAGATATGGGGTAGGTCGACTTCTGCTCCCGAATGACGCAAACTTCACGCCTAGCTTTTCTGGAAAGCTCCTTCCTTTTATTTGCGGATTGGCCCCCACTTGGTCTTCCAAAAATGGAGTTGATGACCGTAGGCCCGTACATAGTCCTTCAACGCTTCCGCTCATCTTTCTTTTCTGCCAAGCTCGATCTCGACTTGCGAACATATTTCGTGAAATAGCCATCTTGAATCATGTCTTTAATCTGGCGTTTCAATTCCCAGCAACTCGAGGTGACATGACCGTGATTGTGGTGAAAATGGCAATACATGTCATTGTTGCGTTTTTTAGGATCTCCTCTAAGTTTCTTAGGGCGCTTGAGAAGCTTCTCCATCCCTGTCTCTTCAATATTAGTAAGGATCTGAGAGATGGAGATGGTTGTTGGAGTGTAACATTCATAAGGTCCTCTTTGGCTAGAACCCGAATCTGACCTTCTTTAATCGGGTCGGCCTTGGGAGGCTGAGGTGACGATCCCTTGTTCTTAGCCTTGGAATCAGACTTCCCTTTGTCCTAATTGTTGGACTTCTTCTGGTGGGACCTTTTATATGTCCGACCCGTTTTTGTTATGAGCAGTTCTTGCCCGTCAATCACCTTTTTGGCCTTCTCATAGGCTGTCTCATAGGCTGCAGCTAGTCGGGCTAATGCATCCGCATTGACATTTTGGACACTGTGGAAATTTGCCTGTTCTCATGTTTTGAGAATTGGCCGAGCTGGTCTCTTACCCGAGAGAGGTACCTCGCCATTCGGGGCTCTTTGGTTTGAAACTCCTTTTTCGCCAGACTTACGATCAACTGTGAATCACTAAGTATCATTATGTTTCTGACCCCAATATATCTGCCAACCTTCAACCCTGCTAGCAGAGCTTCGTATTCAGCCTCGTTGTTGGATGCATGAAAACTAAACTGCAGTGCATATTCGAATCTATCCCTATCTGGGAGACTAGTAGAAGCCCTGCCCTGCATCCTCTAAGATTTGAGGACCGTTTACGTAACAGGATGTTCTCTTCCTCATCTTGCGGGACTAGCTGTGGATTGATCTTGCCGATTTTATGTTCTATTGGTTTTAATTCCACTATGAAGTCCGCTACAGCTTGCCTTTCATCGCAATCCTCGGTTTGTAATGGATGTCGTATTCACTGTGCTTTACGGTCCACTTTACCAATCGCCCTGAAGTCTCTGGCCTTTGGAGGATTTGTCGTATATGAAAGTTGGTGAGGACGGTTATCTTGTGGGCTTGGAAATATGGGCGTAGCCTCCAAGCTGAGATGACTAATGCTAGCACCAATTTTCCCACATGCAGGTATCTAGCATCTGGATCCACCATTGCTTTGCTTGTATAGTAAATTGGAGATTGTCGTCCATCATCTTCTTTTACCAATGCTGAACTCACCTCAATGTCTTACACAGCTAGGTATAGGTAGAGCTCGTCACCAGTGATCGGTTTGAGATGAGTGGGGCCGTCCGTAGGTATTGCCTTAGCTCCTTGAAGGCAACCTCGCACCCTTTCATCCATTCAAATTGTCCCTTTCTCCTTAGGATTTTGAAGAATGGTAGACACTTGTTGTAACGACCCAGAATTTATCCCACACTTCTAGGTCACATTAACTACCCAACTGTTTAAACTTAACCCCAAACGCATGATACCAACTCCCTATGCAACAATTATTTAAAAATCAAGTTCCACCTCTGGTCAATCCAACAATAAATCAATTCCATAGAATATCAATCAACAACATCCGTGGACAGCCTCACGGGACAATTTTTATTGTTCAAACTAGGCAAAACTCAATGAATGGTAGAGAACTAAGATAGACACCTATTCTGAAATAAAATCAACAACAAGTGGGAACCTCCCAATCATTCAAATACAAACAAATAGTTTATTGGCCATAACATAAGGTCTTAACTAATGACTTAAACTAAACAGGAGTGACTAAGTAGCCTATGGTCCTCGCTCGTCATGTCTCCTCCGTCCCATCACCATGGTCGCCCACGAGTCCTTCACCTGAAACAATCATTGTAGAGGGGGGGGGGGGTGAGTATATAAAATATACTCCGTAAGTAGCCCTCACCAACACACACACATCATGCTCAACTATATCGTGAAACATTCGTAGTCATGCTTTTCAACACATTATGCATTCAAACATAAACACATTCCATAAAATTTAGTGACAACCACAACCAGGAAACACGTTAACAACCAACGTCTAGTCTCCCTAACACCACAAGTACCACTACACTTATCACAGCTATCCTAACCTTCCACAGTTATCTCTTCCGAGTATAGTCGGCCCCTGACCATTTATACCCAGAACCTCGACACTGCTGCACCGGCCCTCGACCATTTATACCCGAGGCCCCGATGACTTCACCATCTATTAGCCCTTGACCATTTTTACCCAAGGCCCCAATAGTCTTCCTTCCAAAGGACTCCTCGTATCAACCCTCGACCATTTTTACCCGAGGCCTCGATACTCCATTTGTGACGTATCAGCCCCCGACCATTTATACCCGAGGCCCTGACACTCACAAATTCATTTCCTCCAAGGATCCAACTCTCACTAGAGTCTTACTGTATACTTTCTTAAGCCACTACCCCTGCATATTTCAACTCATAAATACAATTCAGCATGCTTCCACAACATAGACAACTTTCTAATAATGAGATAATAACCCAATCATGCTTAATATCCAACATCATTATTTAACAAGCATTACTAAGTATAATAACTCACAAAACACGTCGAGCAATTCATGCATATCCAGGCAACCAACATTACCACAGCAATACTCAACAGTTTAGCAAAGTAGAAATCTCACCATTTTCATCGACAAATATCCAATACTACTCCAAGTATGTCGACAAACACAACGAGAATTATTTAGCACAATGACGTAACAAAATTAGCATTAAACGCCACAAAAATCAGCACATTAGAGACCATTTGGCATACATTAACGCATGCACACGCCTCCTTGTCTACTTACTCACAACCACGCCCTTAAGTTTTGCGTCGACCTCACACCTAAGCACACCGAAATCGACTTCGTATAGATGTGGGTCACCTAGATCTAGCTCGCCAAGGTGTGGGTAGCCTAAATCGAGCTTCGAACGGATGTGGGTCACCTCCAAACGTCCTAAACACTGCTGTAACGCACAAATCCCGCCGCTGGAGTTGTCGTTCGTCGGATCGTAGCAGCAGGTCGCCGCCGGTTCGCTGCTGTACAACCCATTTGCCGTGCGCCGCCGCGGATCTGGCCCGTCGCCGTGTGCCGCCGCGAGGAGGAGCGGTGCTGGTTCGTTGCAGACCGCCAAAGAACGCGTCGCCGCTGCTACAGCCGCCGGGACGTCGGGGAAGTCGCGTCGCCGGTTCGCCGCTGTAAACCAGTTCGCCGTGCGCCGCCGCGAGGAGCAGACCGCCGGGACGTCGGGGATGTCGCACCTCCGCTGCTACTGCTATAGATGTCGCCGCTGCTGCTGCTACGGGTGTGGTCGCCGGTGAACAAGAAGAAGAAGGGGGGTGGGTGATGGCTAGGGCAAAAGGAAGAAGGAGAAGGAGAAGATGAAATCCCTCTTTTTTTTAATTTCTTTTTCCCTTTGTTTTAAAACCAAATCAACCCAAAGGAGGCCCAACAAGTCCAAGCCCAAAAGATAAGACATCCATTCCCTCTTAAACAAGACCCACCACACGGAGTCCGTTAAATATTAATTTAATTGGAGTTTAGAGCCCGATAAATATAGATAAATTTAATTAACAATCAATTTAAAATTAAATGAAAAATCTCCTGATTCGAGACTAACTAACCTGAGGGACTCGGGGCGTTACACTTGTCGGTTGAACGACTCACAAATATATTGAGTGCTGTTATTCTATTGTTGAGCCCTTACAATTACTTTAAATTTCTAAGTGGGTCCATCTTCAACACCGCCCTGATTTTATCAGGGTTGGCTTCGATTCCTCGTTGGTGCACTAGGAACCCAAGAAATTTCCCTGAGGTCACTCCAAACGTGCACTTGTTGGGATTCAACTTCATTTTGTATTTCTTCAAAACCTGAAATGCCTCTGCCAAGTTTGCTTCGTGTTGGTTGCTTTTTCGGCTTTTTACTAGCATATCATCCACGTAGACCTCCATATTTTTGTTGATTAATGCTGCAAACATCTGATTTACCATTCGTCGATAGGTTGCACCAACGTCCTTTAACCCGAATGGCATTATTGTGTAGCAATATAAGCCTCCGCTTATGATGGAAGAGGTCTTCTCCTGATCTGGCAGGTGTATCTTAATTTGATTATATGCAAAGTAGGCATCCATGAAACTCAGTCTTTCATGTCCAGCAGTAGCATCGACCAATTGATCTATCAGAGGTAAGGGAAAAGAATGCTAAGGCCAGGTCTTGTTTAGGTGTGTGAAGTCGATGCACATTCTCCATTTGCCATTGGGCTTCTTTACTAACACAACGTTGGATATCCACTGCGGGTAATGCACCTCTCAAATGAAACCTGCTTTCAGTAGTTCATTTACCTGTTTAGCCACAATCTCATTCCTTTCTTGGTTGAAGGCACGATGCTTCTGCTTCACTGTTCTACAGCTCCTGTCGACGTTGAGTCGGTGTACCATGACTTCCCAATCGATTCCTGGCATGTTCTCATGTGACCACGCGAATACATCAGCATTGCTTATGAGGAAATTTACGAGGCTTGTCTTTTCTTCGGATGTCAAAAGGATTGACTCCACCTCCTCGGTCGATTCCCCTATTATGAGGGTGGACGGATCTAGTTGATGATCAGGGCTCGAACATATCTCTCCCGAGTGGTCGATTATCCCGCTCGGGCACTTCTCTCTGAAACACTATTGACCCCCACCGAGGTTCATATCAACTTGCTCGATTTCAATCTCCTCGGATGTGGGCTTGTTTCGAATAAGTTTGCTTCGAATTTTGTAATGTTTCACACAGACGACGCCAATTAATAATGCAGAAATTTAGCCTCCTAGGATCTCGCCAACTTCGCACCAATCTTATGAAATAAAGGGATCGACGTGACCTGCAAAACAGAATAACACTAGGTTCAGTGTGACTTTGGCCACACAAGCTACGATGCTTAAGTTAGTATCGAAGAAGTCGAGTGAGGAAAGTAGGAGAAGAGTAGGGGGTTTGGGCGTACCTTTTACGTGTGAACCCTTTCCTAATTAATGGTTCTCCCTCTCTTCTAGGGTTTCATTATTCGAACTCTAGGTCATTCACATCATCGGGCTACTTGGACCGTGAGATATTTCATTTTGCGGGCTACAACATCAGAACAGGGTTGATGTTCTATAAACACCAGTTGGTCAAGACAGGGATCGAGAAAGAAGTCGAGAGGTTTTCTTGACCCATAGCCGATAACACCTCTGCGCCTCGACGCCAAGTAGGCCTTGGCCTTTGGGTTCTTCCTTCCGGTCGGCCTTTGGGGTCAGCCATTGGGTGGGTCGGCCCCAGTTGGTGGTACTTCCGGAATTCTTCCTTCCCGTCCTATTCTCATTCTTGTTTGGACCGTTTCACTTCCTATAACAAGTTAATTAAGTGAGAAACTTCTTTTCCAGATAAATGTGTTGTGAAGGTTTTATTTATCTATTTTTTTTAATTGCAATTTCCTCTCTGTCTTTTAGTTTATGCTTTTGTTTTTCTTTCTTCGTAATGATCTGTCAAATGTTCAAACTCTAGGAGCTTTTTCTAATAATTATCTGTCCAAGTATTTCTTCTAAAAGTATCTTTAAAACAATATTATTTTGTTTAATGCTTTTTATTTGTATATATTTTTTATTTCATTTTTTTTTGTTTAATGCTTTTTATTAATTATTGAGAAACATGGCCATTTTTTTAAAATGTTATTTTAATCATCTAAAATTACATATAAACGTATACGAAATATTCTCTAAATTATTAATTGTTTCCGAAGTGCTTAAGAAAGAAGTGTTTATTTTATTAAAAAGAAACTTTTTTCCAATAAGTTATCACAAACACACCATGTTTGACGTGTTCAGGGGTACTTTTCTGTGCATGAAAGGAATAAAGCAGAATTTAAATTTAGTTATTTTTTTAAAGAAAAAGTAACATCACGTTTTCCTTCATAGTATTAAAATAAAAAACAAAAGATAACAAATATATGAGGAACATTCTTTTTCTTTATGATTATTGTATAAATTAAAATAATGAATCATGCCAAACCCTAACATATTCAAGATTTTTAAAATGTGACTTACGAATCGACCAAATAAAGCACAAGAAAACTGGTTCAAATTTGTATGAGAAACATTCTTTTTCTTTATGATTATTGTATAAATTAAAATAATGAATCATGCCAAACCCTAACATATTCAAGATTTTTAAAATGTGACTTACGAATCGACCAAATAAAGCACAAGAAAACTGGTTCAAATTTGTATGAGAAACATTCTTTTTCTTTATGATTATTGTATAAATTAAAATAATGAATCATGCCAAACCCTAACATATTCAAGATTTTTAAAATGTGACTTACGAATCGACCAAATAAAGCACAAGAAAACTGGTTCAAATTTGTATGAGAAACATTCTTTTTCTTTATGATTATTGTATAAATTAAAATAATGAATCATGCCAAACCCTAACATATTCAAGATTTTTAAAATGTGACTTACGAATCGACCAAATAAAGCACAAGAAAACTGGTTCAAATTTGTATGAGAAACATTCTTTTTCTTTATGATTATTGTATAAATTAAAATAATGAATCATGCCAAACCCTAACATATTCAAGATTTTAAAATGTGACTTACGAATCGACCAAATAAAGCACAAGAAAACTGGTTCAAATTTGTATGAGAAACATTCTTTTTCTTTATGATTATTGTATAAATTAAAATAATGAATCATGCCAAACCCTAACATATTCAAGATTTTTAAAATGTGACTTACGAATCGACCAAATAAAGCACAAGAAAACTGGTTCAAATTTGTATGAGAAACATTCTTTTTCTTTATGATTATTGTATAAATTAAAATAATGAATCATGCCAAACCCTAACATATTCAAGATTTTTAAAATGTGACTTACGAATCGACCAAATAAAGCACAAGAAAACTGGTTCAAATTTGTATGAGAAACATTCTTTTTCTTTATGATTATTGTATAAATTAAAATAATGAATCATGCCAAACCCTAACATATTCAAGATTTTTAAAATGTGACTTACGAATCGACCAAATAAAGCACAAGAAAACTGGTTCAAATTTGTATGAGAAACATTCTTTTTCTTTATGATTATTGTATAAATTAAAATAATGAATCATGCCAAACCCTAACATATTCAAGATTTTTAAAATGTGACTTACGAATCGACCAAATAAAGCACAAGAAAACTGGTTCAAATTTGTATGAGAAACATTCTTTTTCTTTATGATTATTGTATAAATTAAAATAATGAATCATGCCAAACCCTAACATATTCAAGATTTTTAAAATGTGACTTACGAATCGACCAAATAAAGCACAAGAAAACTGGTTCAAATTTGTATGAGAAACATTCTTTTTCTTTATGATTATTGTATAAATTAAAATAATGAATCATGCCAAACCCTAACATATTCAAGATTTTTAAAATGTGACTTACGAATCGACCAAATAAAGCACAAGAAAACTGGTTCAAATTTGTATGAGAAACATTCTTTTTCTTTATGATTATTGTATAAATTAAAATAATGAATCATGCCAAACCCTAACATATTCAAGATTTTTAAAATGTGACTTACGAATCGACCAAATAAAGCACAAGAAAACTGGTTCAAATTTGTATGAGAAACATTCTTTTTCTTTATGATTATTGTATAAATTAAAATAATGAATCATGCCAAACCCTAACATATTCAAGATTTTTAAAATGTGACTTACGAATCGACCAAATAAAGCACAAGAAAACTGGTTCAAATTTGTATGAGAAACATTCTTTTTCTTTATGATTATTGTAAAATAATGAATCATGCCTTCAAGTGTTGGTTTGGGTCGTCGGGGCACTTACCCCAGGTCGAGTCCTAAGGGGCTATTTTGGAGGTTTACTACGTGGGGAAGCACAGTGTTATGTAAAGCTTACACATATTTTAACCTGGAAATAGCCAGATATATCCTTTATTTCTATGGACAATGGTTTTCTTTACTCTTCTTAATGGGGTTATCCATGGGTTTTGTGCCTACCACTCCTGTTTTCAATAAATTGTTTTTCATTTAATACAATTATTTACTTTATTTAATTAAAATTAATTCTTAAAACTAGTCTACAAATTTAAAATAAATTTATAATTAATAAAATAACAGTAAAATTTTACCAATAATGTACTAAATTATTTTATTAAAGTATGTACTATATTTGTGTTATGAAAATGTATTAAATTGATGCAATTGAGTGGATAAAAATGATTAATTTTATTAAATACATCACTTTTATGATAATTATTAAGATCGATTGTCAAATGAAATCAACGATATAAATTTAGATATATTATATAATATATTCCTTTAAAATGATTTTAATATTTTAACTTAATGAATATAACTTAACTGATGTAAATTAATTATTAGAAATTAATTTTTATTCATTTAAAGATTAATAAACATCATTTTGCCAAATATGTATATATTCAATTTTAGTTAAATAACTTTTGTTAGTAATTGTTAATCATTGTGCTAAATTATCAATATAGATAAATAATCGATTTAAAATTTAGAATGCTAATATAAAATAATTAACAACTTAAAATAATTTAATTTACATTATTTATTTTTTAATTAAATTTCATTATTTACTAAAAATGTTTACATTGACATAGAATGCATATTTCTAGAGTAATCAAAAATAAATAAATAAATATATATATCTGAAAAGGCCCATTTCTTTGATCTGATGAGGCCCATTTCTTTGATCGATTTCTATCTCATAGCACTTTCCCACTTCTCTCAAGATGGATGGTGAGTGACAATATCGAGACCTCTATTTGGAGAGTTCTTGTTTCCTGGCTATATCATCTAAGGCTTCCATGTTATTAAGATGTCTGGTTACGGTCAAGTCTCTTGAACCTGTCTATAAGTTAGATTTTAGCTTTGGGATCTAACTTTTAGCTAAGCCAGTGACGATACTCTGGATTTCTAACCTGTTTGGCTTTGCCAAATGATTTTATACCTGGGCTCGTGCTTTATGTTTTGACCATGCTAGGCCTTTATTGACCAGATATTTGCTCGGGGAAGTCGTGTTCTACGCCCCCAACTCTAGTCGTAGTTGGTTGTAGTCAAGTTTCTTAGGCCCTACTATACCGTTAGTTTCAACCGTTAGATTTTAGCCTTGAGATCTAACTTTTAACTCAGCCAGCGGTACAACCCTTGGGTTTCTAACTTGTTTGGCTTTGGCCCATGGTTTTATACCCAGGATTTACTCTTGGGTTTCTAACCTATTTGGCTTTCACCAATGGTTTTATATCTTCAGTTTAGTCGAAACTCTTGGGTTTCTAACCTGTTCGGCTTCTACCAATTTTTTACCCTGAGTTTAATCAACACCCTTGGGTTTCTAACATATTTTTGCTTTTGCCAAATGGTTTTATATCCTAGGTTTCTTTAATTGGTTTGGCTTGTCTGCTTTCTATTTCAACCTTGCTGAGCCTGTACGCATGTCTTTTTCAGCACCTTTGGGATTCTTTTCCCCAATTTCACGGACTGGCTTCTAGCTTATCAGGCTGCTTCTAGATCTATCCCAATTCGAGTTAATTGATCATTGTTACTCACCTGACCCCCACTTGAGGAAGTTTTGTTTAAGGTATCAAACAAAAATTTTCTCAAGTACTTCAAAACTTGTCGTTTTCTTTTATGTTGCTTTCTTCTATTTGCTCGTGTCAACTAAGTGACTTCTCCTTACCGAGCATAATTTATGGAGCCAGGTCGACTTTTCCAGGTATCTTCTACTGATACGTGTTGCTGACTTTTGCTGTGTTGCAGTTATCTGATCTGGTTGGTGGAAGAGACCTGGTCGGCAGAAAATGCCAAGTCGGCAAAATAGGCCTCGTTGGCATAATAGGCCTAGTCGGCTGAATAGCCTTGATCAGCAGAATAGCCCTGGTCATCTGAATAGTACTGGTCGGCAGAATATGCCTGGTCGACGGAATAGGCCTGGTCGGTAGAAGACACTTGGTCGACAGTAGAGACCTAGTCGGCAGACACTTGCTCGGGCAATGACCTGCTCATGTCCTGGAGACCTGGTCATGCGTTGGTTCCGATCGTGCCCCAGAGTCTGGGAATTTTCAATTAAATCTCTTTTGGCATTACTATTGGTTTTCTTTCATCATTAGTCTTATTAGCATACTCTTCTAACTATGGCAGAGCTGATTTGCCTGCCCCCAATAACATAGGTTTCTAACACATTGACTGTGACCAACGGTTTTATACCTTTTGGTTTCGTTGTTTTTCTTTTGGTTTTGGCTTTTGTGCTCCGCCTTGCGTTTTAACCTTGCTAGGCTCGGTGGCTTGCTTCTGGATTGGTCTTGATTGAGTTCTTTAACCGTTTTCCAACCTTTGTTGACCATTCGTGCCCCCTACTTGAGGAGTTTACGGAATGAATTTACTGCTCAAGTATATAGATAATAAGAATTTTATTGAACCAAAAAATATGGAATCAAATCATTTGTAGAAAATAATCTAGGTATTTTTTTGAATAGAAGAAAGAGTAAAAGACATAAAATCCAAAAAGATGCATTATCCTAAAATTGTACTCATTAGTCAATCAACTCCAAGCAGCAGTGGTCATTTTGAGGTACAGGCTCTACTGTCATTGCTGCTTAATGAAGTGTAGTCACACTCGCGTGATACCCGTTTCTCCCCTTTAACTTCACCCACACCTTCTGACGTTGGGAACTTCATGGATTGGTGGTAAGTTGAGGGTATTGCCTTTAGGATGTGTATGGTCGGCCTCCCCAATATCGCGTTATAGGAGGAAGAGTAGTCAACAACTAAGAACTCCACCATGTTAGTGATGTTTTTCGCACCACTTCAAAATGTCACCGGTAGCTCTATCTTCCTTTCTAGAATGGCTCGTTCTCCTCCGAACCTTACCAGCGGAGCCGAGCTACTCTTCAGCATTCTATTACCTAAATCCATAACTATGTAGGCTGTTAGTGATATGATGTCAACCGAGCTGCCCCCATCTACCAGGATCCGATGTACCTTTGTGTTGGCTATTTTAAGAGCAATGACCAGCACATCATTGTGTGGGTGAAAGAGGTGGGTTACCTCATCCTATGAGAACTCGATCTTAGAGACCTGACCTGAAAAGAATGTATGATAAATTTCGTGCTACCCCAGGCTTACCCTAGCCTCTCGCACACTTGCCTTTCTCTTCCTGCCAGACACTCTCTCCGTTAGACCGCCCAAGATTGTCCTATCTCCTTGGCAGGGGATTTGCTGTCGCGTTTGTCGCTCGGGGTCGCCTTTGGATAATCTACATACTCCTTGAGGTATCCCCTCTGGATGAGATCCTCCACTTCATCCCTGAGGTCGAAGTAGTCCTGTGTCTTATGGCCGTGATCTCGATGAAAGAGGCAATATCGCCCCTTGCTCCTTTTGTTTGACTGCGCTTTCTGTTGGGTGTGTTGCCCTAAACTCGTAGTTCGTATTTTGTGTAAAAACAAATGTATACTCAATAAAGTTTTATTCAATAAATTTGTTGTTGAATTCATAGCATTGCATTGTCCAAAATCCAATCAACTGAACATCCAAGGTTGTTTTAATGTAATCGGGACAGTATATATACTGGGTATGTATTTGATATATTGGGTATATATTTGATATACCCCTGATATACAAGGTATATATTTGATATACCCCTGATATACAAGGTATATATTTGATATACCCCTGATATACAAGTGGATAATGTCCCGTAAATAACCTAAAGGGTCTATAGTATATGGATAAGGCTGGGTACCTTATCCTGGCAACACTATGGATACGACCCACTTTGTAAATGTTACAGACGACTCGATCCAGGTCGTTCGTGTGGAGACATGCGAGTAGGGGTATCCTGTACAATGAGTTTGTATAAGACCGGACTGCGGAATAGCCAATCTTCAGATGTAACGCTGTTGACTAATAGATTGCTATTTCATAGGATGACCAAACAACTCATTCTCAATCCTGAGTGAGTTATGGACTCCTGCCCGTGAGGGCTCGTCCTTTGATCTGTATGGGTGAGAGTGACCCAAGTTGCGGACTCAATATTCCTACCATTTTGGGGACGAGACCGAGTGGGGAGCTGGGAACATAACTTCACAAGATGGAATTCACTCCTCCTCGACTTCAGGGGAGTAGATGAGTGTTCTCTTAAATGCTGACTCCGGGACTTGAATAAGGGGCCCCACCCTCTCATTGGCCTGAGAGGGACTTCCGATTATTGTTCGGGCCATAACCGGATTGTTCATTAGAGGAGCAGTGGTATTTAAGGAGTAAGATGTAACTCAGGGGTAAAATGGTAATTTCACCCAACTTGAGTTACGAGCACTCGTGAAGGATTGACTTGTCATTAATGGTTGTATATCCATGGACACGAAAACATTCTGCAGTTAACGAATGTTGATTAACTCGGTCAAGGAGTTTGACCGATTAATCTCGTATCGTTGGAGCTTATGATCTGTAGGTCCATTAGGTCCCCTTGCTAGCTCATAACGAGTAAAACGAGGATCAAGTTTTTTAAAGAATTTGAACTGTTCAAATTACTTAAGGGATTATGTGTATATTGATACATTATAATAAATAGTTAATTCTAAATTAAAACTATATATTATGTGATAAATTATTTGAATCAGATTCAAATAAAATTAATATGAATAAGATTTATATGAAAACTATAGATTAAAAATAATGTGCATAAGATGTACATTAGAACTATATGTTATACAAGAGAAATGCTATAGAATATGATTCTATTTATGTGGGTTAATTATTTATTTGATATATATATATTAATTAATTATTAATTAGATTAATAATTAATTAACATTTATTAATTAATATGATTAATTAATTAATTATATATATATATATATTAATTATTATATATATATTATATATATTATATATATATATATATTAATATTAATATTAATATTTAACTCCCCTGCAAAATTGTAGGGGAGTGAACAGTTCAGTGACGTGGGGCTTTTAGTTTTGGTTCTTCTGCAGTTGTGCAAAATATAGAAAACACAGAACAAAAGAAGAAGAACTCTCAGCATCTCTCTCACTCGATTTGTCTCAATTCTCCCACTCATTCCAAAGAAACGCTCCCACTCGTTCCAAAGAAACGCTCCCACAAGCGTGTTTTCAAGACCCAAGAGGATAGTTCGGAAGATTCGGTGGTGGTGTTTGTGTGGAAATTAACTTGAAGAAGAGTTCTTCAAAGGTAAAAACACTTTTCCCCTGTCTTTACTTCTTCAGACCTTTGATTTTGTTTCTAAAAAATCACGAACGAAGGTCCGCTTCCGCTTCGGGATTCACATCCCATCACCTTCATTATCTCCGGCCATCTGAGTAGTCTTTGGTCTTTAATCCCCACCAGTACTTGTTCGAGTGGGACCGTAGTCGTAGTGTATTTCTCGAACTTTCGGGATTGATCCCTTTGGTTAGTCTGATCTCGCTTAGCCTTTGTTCTGTCCCATCTCGACCCATGTTGCTTTTCCCATGATCTTTCTCTTTTCTGCTCAGCCCGTTTTACCTCGGGAGTTCTTTTTGAGTGAGAGAATTCCCAAGCACTCATATATTTTTGGGCTTGGTTTAGTGCTTCTGAAAAGGTGCTTAGAGTTTTCTTTCCGAACGAGAACGTCAAGTGCTCATCTTTTATGCCAAAAACGAAGGCTAGCAGCGACACCACGTCAGTTAGTCCTTCGACTTGTAGCTTTTCCTCATTAAACTGAGCCACGTAGTCTTTGAGGCTCTCCGTTGCTCTCTGCTTTATGGTCAGGAGGTAAGCTATCAATTTGGTCACGAACGCCCTAGCCAGGTCTTTAAAACTTAAAATTGACCCTCGCTTCAACTGTCGAAACCATACCCTGGCCGAGCCACTTAGGGTAAAGGAAAACACCTGGCATCTAATGACCTCGGTCACCCCGTAGATGTCCATCCATTCTCAGTAGGCGTCAAGGTTGTCCATCGGGTCAGTCGACCGATCGAATTGCTTTATGGCCGAAAGCTTAAATTTATGAGGGGCCTTTTCTCCCATTATTTCCTCCATAAACGGAGAGTCGGCCTGGTCTATCAATTCTTTGAGGTCGAACCCCTTCTCCTTCTGGCCTAACAGCTTTTCCGATGGGTCAGGTCTATCACGTGGCCTTTCCTTGTCGATGTCGATAAGTCCGAGGTCTCCTCAGTCACATGACGTTCATTCCCTTCCGTGGGTATCGGGGAATTCGGTTTTCTGCTGCCCTGGCGGGTCGAAAATTCAAGTACTTCATTTTCATTCCCTCTAATTTTCAACTTACTCTGAGCGTTTGCAGTCGATTCCTCTGCTTTGCTCAACTACGGGGCTTTACCCTTCCGAGAATCCTTGACGAGGGGTGGCGAGTTCACTTCTCGTTGTTCCAATTACTGGAGTAGTCGGAAGAACATGCGTTAATATATTCCATCAACTTTCTCTTCCATAGTCACGAACTTGCCCTTGACCTACCTAGGTCAACCGTAGGGATCTCGACCGGCTCCTCTATACGTTTTGGAACTTGTTGATCAATCTCCCTAGGAGTTTGTTCGATAATCTGCCGACTCGTCTCGCCTGCCACTCCTCCTAGCAGGGGGTCATCCATGTTTAGCTTCCTCTTCATAGGGCAATTTTCATCAGAGCGTCGCAGACTTTCCTCCGGATTCATGTTGCTCGGTCGTATAGTTTGTATCTTCCCCACAAACGACACCAATTGTTGATGTTAGAGGCCTCCTTGGTTCTCGCCAAATGTGCACCAAGCTCGATAATCACGGGACCGGTTACCTGCAAAACTGAACAACCCTAAAGTGGCGTGACTTCGATCACACTGGCTCTGATGCTTAAGTCAGTGCTGGGAGGATTACTAAGTGAAGTACTTAGGGTTTATCTGCTTACCTCTAGGGTTCAGCCAATGGTTCCATTTATAGGAGTCTCGCCTTCTAAAACCTTCTCGTTGTGCCCATCTGTCCGTCGTCACTGGATTAGAGGGATTCGTGGACCAGGGTACCTCAACCAATGGGAGATGAGAGAAAGTGGGCTCGACCAACGGGCCGAGCCCTGGTCGGCGCCGATCCGGGGTCGAGACCGAGCCCCAACTGGCTCGGTCTGTCAATGGGCTTGGGCCTCTCTGGTCTGTAAGGGCCCATTTGCTTGGCTGGATCCAATCACATACCATATTATATATATATATATATATAAATTATTTTCAAACATCCTAATCTAATGATTCTTAATCATAGACATATATACAACTAAACAAAGTTATCTTTGATTCCCAAGCATCTTATTCTCAGGCGTCTTAATACTCGGCTACTTTTTGAAATCTTCAAATCAAAAGGCCTGTCAGCCATTAAGGACTCCTTTATCTCTCAACCACCAGCCTCCTAGTTTTCAGTCGCTCTGGTCTCCCCTCTGGCGACAACTTGCTACTACCCACGACCTCCTTCTCTGACGAGCAGCAACGTCCACGTCTCTCTTTGCAGCTGCAACAATGTAGCTTCACTGGCGGCACATACACGCGAGCTACAGTGACCTTTGGCATCGACCACGACGACAATGTCCATCGTGAAGCAACCCCCTCGCAACGGACACCCATAAACCAAGTAGCATTCCTAGACTCGGGACCTCGACCTTATAGCAACCCACGACCCACGACATGGTTCTCCAGCGACCCCGACGCTCAGATCTGCGATCCAATAGCAAGATCCATGACGATTCCTTTCATCTGGCGACTTTCGATGTTGACCCAAACTCGTTCAAACCAACAAGCTTGAACTTTTTTGAACTTACCTCTGCACTACTGACTCCTTCGACACTGAGTCGACCTTAGCCTAATTTGTTTCAGTAAGGTTCAGTAGGCAACAAAGTGTTTACTCAATTTTCTCGTTTTAATTAAAGTGTTTCACATTGGATTCTAACATGAAGTGTAATCTATTTTATTTTAGGTTCCGATTAAATAGAGTCTACTAGTGTGATAGGACCATTTTGTATACAATTCTTACTAAGGACGTTTGTTATATGTTTGTATGAATCGTTTGTTGTTTGCTTGTGTGCCTATGATTGTCACTTGCTTAAATGGATGTGGTTGTTGTAAGTTTATAAATATCGCTATTTGATATAGTTGTGAATGTACTATTGCATGTTGGTTACGTGATAAAGTATATTATGAGTTTGTAAGCATGATGGATATAACCTTGTTTGGCTAGGCTGAGTTTTCTAGTGTGTTCTGGTTGGAATTTGTTAATGGAAGATATGTTTCTTATGCGATACTGTGATTAGTTATATTTTAAGTATATTGACGTTGTTGTGGCTTGGGTGTTGAAATTAACCTTTTGAAATTTGTTTGTTCATTTAAGTATATGGTATGCTGTATGGTTGTGAGTTGGTTGATAACCATGTTTGTTGTAGTATGTTGAGCTACTGTGATATGATTTATGCAAGGGTTTTTGGCTTATAGAACATATGTTAGGATTGGATTGTGAGTTATGGAATGTTATTGCAAAGTGAATGAGTGAGAATTAAGGCCTGAGGTGCAAACGATCGAGGGCTGATACGTCATTATTGGATATCGCGACTTAGGGTACAAATGGTGGAGGGTTGATATGCCAATATTGGATAACATGAGTGTCGAGACCTTAGGTATAAATGGTTTGAAGGGATCGAATCCCCAACGGAAGCAGTTGATCGCTTGTGATTCAACTCGAATTAGAAATGAATCAATACCGGTTTTAAAAACAAAGAACAATTCTATTTATGAGGAGGTTCAGCTTTACGGGAGGAAGATAACTTACATTTGAAGACTGTTGACAACCGTTCTTCCTCGGGCACGGAGTTTGTTTCAACACGAACGAACAAAACCAAAACCCACGATCGTACAAATAATGGAACACTACCGCCATGTTACCTTGCTATGTCTCAAGGATTAAGAATCCGAAATGTAGGATCCTTACTCTTGGAGATGGGGAAACCAGGGAATGAAATTATGAGAGAGAATTATGTGTTCTATAGGAAAGATTGAACAACCCATCACAGGAAAATTTACAATGTTTTTAAAACAAATGAGGGAGGAAAGAAAGGACCTCCCACTCTCCACCTCACTCCTTCCAGCAAAAATGTTAGGGAGTGGTGAGTTGTTAACTTAATTATGTTAATTAACATAATAAACAATTTATTTAATTATAATTAATTAAATTACAACTATTTTAATTTAATGAATTATATTTAATGAATAATTAATTAAATAAACATAATTTAATTAAATCTCATTTAATCAAATTAATTTTTGAACCATATTCAAATATATATATCCCTTATAATGTATAGTATTTAATATGAATCTGATTCACATTAAACTCTTAACATATAGTTTTAATATGAATCCAATTCATATTATTCTTTCATAATATATAGTTTTATAATGTATCATCATACCTTATATTGTGTCATACTCAATTAACTCAAATTCCCTTTAATTAAATTTGAACAATTCAAATCCCTTCAAAGACTTAATCTTCTTAATTACCCTTTAAGAGCTAGCAAGGGGACTTAACGGACCTATAGATCAGAAGCTCCAACGTTATGAGATTAATTGGTTAAACTCATTAACAACCTTAATCAACATGCGTTAACTACGGGTACTCCACTTAAAACCTGGAGCTGAACTCTTCACACTGTAGAATATTTTTGTGTCCATGGATATCGATCATTGGCGGCAAGTCATTCCTTCACGAGTGTTCGTAACCACATATGAGTCAAATTACTGTTTTACCCCTGTGTTACATCTTGTACCTTCAGTACTGCTGATATTTTAATGAACAACCCGGTTATGGTCCGACCAATAACCAGAAGTCCTTCTCGGGCCAGTGAGAGGGTAGGGCCCTTGTTCAAGTCTTAGAGTCAGTACTAAAGGGAACACTCATCT
Source organism: Momordica charantia (assembly GCF_013281855.1). Classification (NCBI taxonomy): domain Eukaryota; kingdom Viridiplantae; phylum Streptophyta; class Magnoliopsida; order Cucurbitales; family Cucurbitaceae; genus Momordica; species Momordica charantia. Next base: position 15,286,087 of record NW_028275160.1, read on the forward strand.
ACTCCCCAAAAGTCGGGGAGGAATGAATTCCATCTTGTGTAGTTATGTTCTCAACTCCCCACTCAGTCTCCTCCCCAAAATGGTGGGAAGGTTGAGTCGGCGACTCGGGCCGCTCTCACACATACAGATCAAAGAATGAGCCCTCACGACCAAGAGTTCATAACTCACTCAAGATTGAGAATGAGTTGCCTGGTCATCCTATGAAATAGCAATCTGTTAGTCAACAGCGTTACATCAAACATTGACTCTTTCGTGGTTCTGTCTTATACAAACTCATTGTATAGGATACCCCCAGTAGCATAAAATGTGTTGTACGCATGGTGTTTCCAAGATAAGGTACCCAGTCTTATCCATATACCATACACCCTTCAGGTTATTCCCGTGACATTATCCACTTGTATATCGAGGGTATATCAAATATATACCCAGTATATATACTGTCTCGGTTACGTGACAATAACCTAGGATGTTTAGTTTATTGGATTAGATAATTGCGATGTTATGAATTCAACAACAAATTGATTGAATATAAATTTGGTTTTACATAATTACAAACTACGAGTTTAGGGCAACACACCCAACAAACTCCCACTTGAACTAAACTCGAGTGGTGTGTACATAATCATAAAACAAAGGGAAAAATACAATGAACTAGGGCATACACTATACCCATTACACTTCTCCCACTTGTCCTAGACTAATCATACAATGATCATAGACCTAGAATCTCTAGATGGCCATCAAACACTTTAGCCGTGAGAGCCTTCGTAAAAGGATCAACAATGTTGTGCTCCGAAGCGATCTTTGTGACGATCACATCCCCTCGTTGCACTATCTCCCGTAGGTACTTCCTTTCTATGTGCTTGTCTTTCTTATGGCTTCGAGGTTCTTTAGAATTGGCCACAGTACCACTGTTATCACAGTAAAGCGTGATGGACAAGTTCATATTTGGAACGACTTCCAAATTAGTCAATAATTTCCTAAGCCAAACCGCTTATTTTGCTGCTTCACAAGCTGCAACGTACTCAGCCTCCATCATGTAGTATGCGATCCATCCTTGTTTGATGCTTCGTCAAACTACCGCTCCTCCGTTAAGAGTGAATACTGACCCTGACGTCGATTTCCTTGAATCCTTGTCTGTTTGGAAGTCATAATCAGTGTATCCTGTAAGGATCAAATCCTTAGAGCCATACACGAGCTTGTAGTCTCTCGTTCTCCTAAGATACTTGAGGATTCCCTTAACAGCAGTCAAGTGATCATATCCTGGGTTGGATTGATATTTACTGACCATCCCTACTGCGTAGCAAATGTTAGGCCTAGTGCACAGCATAGCGTACATCAGGTTGCCCACTGCTGAAACATAGTATGCGTCTCATATCCTCAACTTCTTGAGGTGTCTTAGGACATCGTTCCTTAGACAGATGAATTTCATGCCTTAAAGGCAATAAGCCCTTCTTTGAATTCTGCATCAAATATCGACCAAGCATCTTGTCGATATAAGTTGCTTAAGACAGAGCTAGCGTTTTGTTGTTGCGATCCTTTCAAATTTGGATGCCAAGGACATACTGAGCTTATCCCAAATTCTTCGTTTGGAACTCAGTGGCTAGTCACTTCTTTATGTCAATGAGGTATCCTACATCATTCCCAATGAGTATAATATCATCCACATACAATACTAAGAAGACTATTGTATTGTTGATGATCTTTTTGTATATACAAGGTTCATCAATGTTTTGGTCAAAACCATAAGATTTGATCGCAGTATCAAACCTTATGTTCCAAGATCGAGATGCTTGTTTCAATCCATATATGGACCGTTTAAGCTTGCAAACCTTTTGTTCTTGACCTTGTGTTATGAACCCTTTGGGTTGAGACATATATATATTTTATTCAGTATTGCCATTCAGAAAGGCAGTCTTGACGTCCATTTGTCAAATCTCATACTTATAATTGAAGGGATGTGAATCCCGGAGCGGAAGCATACCGTTGTTCGTGAAATTTGGGAAACAAAATCAAAATGTGTAAAGATGAAAATACAGAGGAAAACCATACCTTTGAAGAACTTTTCTTCAACGGTTTCCACCCGAACACCACCACCGTGTCTTCCTCACTATCCTCTTGAGTCTCAAAAGCATGCTTGTGGGAGCACCGATTTGGAATGTGAGGGAGAGTTGAGAGAGATCAAATTGAGAGAGTTGGGTGGGAGTGTTTTCTTTCTATTTTGTTCCTCTGTGTTTTGCAGAACTGCAAAAGGAAGAAGAACAAAAAGCAGTGACGTGGGGAGTTACCCCACGTCACTTAACTGCCCACTCCCCTGCAATTTTGCAGGGGAGTTAATTATTAATTTATCTATTAATTAATAATAATAATTAATATATATATAATAATTAATAATTATTATTATATAAATAATAATTAATATTATATATATTAATTTATTAATTAATCCTATTAATTAATAAATATAATTAATTATTAATCCAATTAATAATTAATTAATAAATATATATATATAAATCAAATAAATAATTAACACTTAATTATTTATTATAAAATTAGAATCATATTCTAAAACATTTCTCTCGCATAACCTATAGTTGTAATGTACATCTTATGCACATTATTTTTAACCTATAGTTTTAATATGAATCATATTCATATTAATTTTATTTGAAGCTCATTCAAATAATTTCTCTCATAATATATAGTTTTAATTTATAATTAACTATATATTATAACGTATCAATATACATATAATCCCTTAAGTAATTTGAACAATTCAAATTCTTCCAAAAACTTGATCCTCGTTTTACCTGTTATGAGCTAGCAAGGGGACTTAATGGACCTACAGATCAGAAGCCCCAACAATGCAAGATTAATCGGTCAAACTCATTGACCGAGTTAATCAAGATTTGTTAACTACGGGTTATTCCACTAAAGACCCGCAGTTGCACTCTTCTAACTGCAGAATGTTTTCGTGTCCATGGATATACGACCATTAATGACGAGTCAATCCTTCACGAGTGCTCGTAACTCAAGTTGGGTCAAATTACCGTTTTACCCCTAAGTTACATGTTACTCCTTAAATACCACTGCTCCTCTAATGAACAACCCGGTTATGGTCCGACCAATAACCGGAAGTCCCTTTCGAGCCAATGAGAGGGTGGGGCCCCTTGTTCAAGTCCTGAAGTCAGCATTTAAGGGAACACATATCTACTCCCCTAAAGTCGGAGAAGAGTGAATTCCATCTTGTGAAGTTATGTTCCCAGCTCCCTACTCGGTCTCGTCCCCAAAATGGTAGGAATGTTGAGTCGGCAACTTGGACCACTCTCACCCATACAGATCAAAGGACGAGCCCTCACGGCCAAGAGTCCATAACTCACTCAGGATTGAGAATGAGTTGCCTGGTCATCCTAAGAAACAACAATCTATTAGTTAACGGTGTTACATCTAAATATTAGTTATTTCGTGGTCCGGTCTTCTACAAACTCATTGTATAGGATACCCCCACTCGTATGTCTCCACACGAACGACCTGGATCGAGTCGTCTGTAACCTTTACAGAGTGGGCCGTATCCATAGTGTTGCCAGGATAAGGTACCCAGCCTTATCCATATACTATACACCATTTAGGTTATTCACGGGACACTATCCACTTGTATATCAGGGTATATCAAATATATACCTCGTATATTAGTGGTATATCAAATATATATCTAGTATATCAAATATATATATCCAGTAATATACCGTCCCGGTTACACTAAAATAAGCTCGGATGTTTAGTTTATTGGATTTTGGACGATGCAATGTTATGAATTCAACAACAAATTTATTGAATAGAACTTTATTGAATATAGATTTGTTTTTACACAAAATACAAACTACGAGTTTAGGGCAACGCACCCAACAATAATATGTGGCAATGGACAAAAGTATTCTTACGAACTTGAGCATAGCTACAGGGGAGAAGGTTTCTTCATAGTCCACCCCTTCCCTTTGTGTGTAGCCTTTCGCCACAAACCTCGCCTCGTAGGTCTGTACCTTTCCTTCGGCATCTCGTTTTCTCTTGTAGATCAATTTGCACCTAATGGGTCTTACCCCGTCAGGTTGGTCTACAAGTTCCCAAATGAAGTACATAAATTTCATTTCCAGGCTCATGCCTTTGACCCATTTGTCATTGTCAACATCTTCCATTGCCTGTTTATTGGTCAATGGATCCTCGACGCCTTCACCAGGTATGACAATTTGGGTTCAGTTAAACGCACATAGTGGTCAAGTTGTGACACAATCCTCCCACTATGTTGAGGCACCCTCAATTCTTGAGGTGGATGTGATTGACGTGACCTGTTAGCCTGATCAACAACCCTTGTTGAAGTGTCAGCTTGATCAACAACTCTTGTTGACGTATTTGTAGCCTCTTCAGAAATTTCGTTTATCACTACCTTATTTCGTGGTTTATGATTTCCAACGTGGTCTTCTTCTAAGAAGGTGGCGTTCATCGATACAAGCATTCTGTTATCTTGAGGATCGAAGAAGAGACCACCTCTCATCTATTTAGGATAACCTATGAATAGGCATAATTTTGAACGAGGTTCCAACTTCTTTGGGTTTGTCACGAGCCAGACATCCTCAAATACGAAAGTAACATAAACTAGCTTTACGACCTTCTATAGTTCAAAGAGTGTTTCAGAAAAACTATAGCCTCCACTACGTAACCCCAAAACGAGTTAGGCAACTGAGCATAGGTCATCATTGAGCAAACCATGTCTAACAGGGTTCGGTTTCTCTTTTCTGATACACCGTTCTGTTGTGGTGTACCAGATACTGAGAGTTGGGACGTTATTCCATGTTCTATCATATAGTCTTGGAATCTCAAGTCCATGTACTCTCCACCCTGATCGGATCGAAGTGTTTTAATGGTCTTACTTAATTGATTTTCATCTTCGATCATGTACTCCTTAAACTTTTCAAGGGGTTGGGACTTGTGTTGCATTAGGTATAGATAAACCATACCTTGAATAATCATCTATAAAAGAGATGAAGTATTCATATCCTCATTGAGGTTTTACATTCATCGAACCACAAAGACCTGAATGTATAACTTCTAAGGGCTTTTTGGCTCTATAACCTTTTCCAGTAAAATGTCTTTTAGCCATCTTGCCTTCAAGACAAGATTCACATGGTGGTAAAGAATCGTTTTCTAACTCGCTTAGAATACCATTTTTAACCAACCTCCCAATTTTATTGAGATTAATGCGACCTAATCTTAAGTGCTAAAGATAGGTATTTTCTTTAGGATAAACTTTTAACCTTTTATTTTTAGTTTTAGCATTTTTAAACAACTCGGTATTTAAAATTGTTTTAGTTATGGTTGGCATTAGCAAATACAAGTTGTTTTTAAGCTTAGCAGAACAAATATTTATTCCATTTCTAGGAATGAACGCTTGATTTAATTAATTGAAAGGAAATGGAATACAAATGTTCTAACAAACAAGAAATTCAAATTAAGTTCCTTTCGAGTTATGGAACTAAGTACACATTATCTAACAATATATACAAATTCTTGTTCGTAAACAACTTCAGCTCCCCTACCACCATAGCTAAGACAACTTCTCCCGTTCCGACCTTGAGAGTCACCTCTCTGACTTCAAGCTGCCTCTACGAACTAATTGCCTGAAACGAAGAACAAACGTGATTAATGGCTCCTAAATCTAATATCCAAGCAGAGTCGTCATTCTCCACTAAACATGTTTCTAAAACAAGTAAATCACATTTACCTTCATTGGCTTTCTTCTTCTCAGCCAGATATTTCGGGCAATTGCGCTTCCAATGCCCGTCTACATTGCAGTGGAAACATTTTCCTTTGTCTGCAGTCTTGGCCTTGCCTTTCTTGGCAGCAGCAGCAGCGGAGTCAGGTTTAGACCCCTTACCAGCAGCCTTCTTCTTCTTGAAAGTCTTACTTCCAGAAGAAGAGGGCGCAGACTTGGTTCTAGATGACGAACCTCGGTGGAACCTCTTTGAGGTGGCAACGTTTGCCTACCCTTCTTGTCCCATATTTTTCATAAAAGACTGGTAGGTCTCAGCTCGTTTAAGAACGTGGTAAGAGTGTATTCCAGCTTATTCATATTAGCATTGCTGCGGAATGGCAGGAAACTCTTCGGTTGAGATTCCATAATGAAGCTAACCTGACTCTGCTCGTCTATGACGGTCCCGTTCGACTCTGCCACGTTGAAGTGGATCATCAGGTTGAGAATGTGTTCTCGCACTGAGGAGCCCTCTTTCATGCGAGAGTTGTAAATGAACTCAAGGGTTTTATGTCGAGCTTGTAAGGACGGTTGTCCAAACATGCTCTACAGCGAGTCCATGATTTCCTTAGCGGTGATCGTGTCCTCGTGCTTATTAGCAAGCACATCAGATATGCTCACCAAGATGTAGACTTTGGCTTTGTCATTGGCCTTGATCCATCGGTAATAGGACGTTGCGTATCGCGACAATGGCGTTAGGCGTAGGAGCTTGAGGATAATCCTTTTGGAAGACAAACCTAAGATTATTATCACTAGTATAGTGTTTAGGTTCGATTTCCATTATTTGTAGTTTTCGGCGTTAAGTTTTTCCGCGGCTAACAAGTCAAAAAAAGAAATAGACATGCTGAAAATAAAAACAAACCTATATTAGTTTCATGCATTATCCTTTAAACCCAATCAAATTTTAGCAAAAGTAATTAAGCACCCTAACAAAATTGTATTGCAACAATGCTTCAATGATTTAGAGCAACAGCTACCGTAGGACAGACAACTACCCCTTCACTGAATTGAGACATTCTCAACTAAATCTTACACCAAAATAACTCTTATTAATATAACCTTTAGTCATCGTTTATTTGGTCAGGGAATTGCTAACTAGCTTAACAACTCCCCGTAAGTGTGACCCATCATTTTCGGATCTCAGAGGTCCGCTCCAATAATCTTATCGTAGGAAAGGAAAATATTGAAAAAAAACCTAACAAACCCATATCCATTTCTGGAGTTTGCCTTGGTTTCGATTCCATATAATAGACCCTCCATAGGGACGGTCGCTCTAAGACGACACGCAGGTCGTGTATGAAATCTCACGGTGCAAACCAATGGTGGAGGCCGTAGGATGTGTTGTCACAGGTCCTTTTCCCAATTACTATGAATACTATCTCCGTTCACCTCGATATTAAACCATGCAAACACCTTCCGTAGGGAGGCCACGCCTAGGGCAACACGAGGCCGAGCATGGAACTCATAGTATGAACTTTAAGGAGAAACGTGGGGAAAAAAATATGTCATATATACCTTGTATATCAAAAATATACGTGGTATATAACACATTCTCTTTTTCTCCCACTGAGTCTTCTAAGACTAGGGTATATTATTTAGTTAAATACCGGCTAAGTGAAAGTAGCTAAGTGAATTATTAGTCGGCCTAATATGACTATTTATATTAGAAGTTGTACAATAATGTTTTAGTTTATCAAACGTTTTAATAAACTAATGAAATTATTGCATGAACAAAATATTGACTAATTCAGCCCCTAGGTCGGTTCCCAGGTAAAAGTCTTCCCTTACGGTCAACTTAAATACCTCAACCTAATCAGAACCTTCCTTAGACAGGGTTTCCTTATAGGCAATATTTTATATTTAGTCTCTTGTTATTTCATTTTAAACCTAGTTAAAACAAAATAAAAGACTATCACCTAATCATATTAGAAGATATAACCTGAGGTGTAATTAATTTTAAACTCCTTTAAAATTAATTGACTTAGACCCTATGTTTGCATGCAAATTTTTATTATAGATTTTAATTTCTATCTACCAAATTTTATAACTCTTATAATATTTAAGAAATTAAAACTATAAACTTGCATTGACTACATAAATTAATATAACAATTATATTAACTAAAGTAATATCATGCTCAATGCAACTTTATTTTCATCTAATTAATACAACATTTATATTAATCAATTATGAAAATACAACAGGCTATCATACATTATAACCATTATATACCTATGATGCATAATCATGCTTAACCTATGGTGGGAATTTAAAACTATATGACATACTTTATGCAACATATAATTCATAATGCAAGAAAATAAATAGCTAAGTACACCGGTTTTTGGCATCCTATGTTACAATTAAATTAACATAAACTAATTTATATTAACTTAAATAAACAAGAAAACGCTTGTGGAGTCTCGAACACACGAACGGAAGCCTCTGCAGCAAATTCCAGCAGCTGCAGCTCCGCGGCGCTTGCTGGAAAAATGTTGCAAGCGCCATGGTGCTGCTGTCACATATCTACTGCTATGCTCTCTGTTCCAGCACCGAAAAGCCTCCAAAAAACTCGAGACCTGGCCTTTCTTCGCAGCAACTCTTTTTCATGAACGACCTCGACTGTACAGACTCGATTTACAACAAAACGCCCAAAACAACGCGCCCTTACATTGATCGAATCAATATAAATTGTAAATCTAAATGCCAAAAAACCGAAACCGCCTACTAGCAAACCAACATACATCAAATGCATGAAACAAACCCATAAAAAACCAGTATCGTTTTGTACTAAACGAAATTGAATCACGATTTGGCTCTGATACCAATTGGAGGGATCGAATCCCTAGTGGAAGCGATTGATCGCTTGTGATTTAACTCGAATTAGAAACGAATCGATACCGATTTTAAAAACAAAGAACAATTCTATTTAAGAGGAGGTTAAGCCTTAGGAGAGGAAGATAACTTACATTTGAAGATCGCTGACAACCGTTCTTCCTCGAGCGCGGAGTTTGTTTTGGCACAAACGAACAAAATCAAAACCCGCGTCGTACGAATAATGGAACACTACCACCACGTTACCTTACTATGTCTCAAGGATTAAGAATCCGGAATGTGGAATTCTTACTCTTGGAGAAGGGAAAACCAGGGAATGAAATTATGAGAGAGAATTATGTGTTCTACAGGAAAGATTGAACAACCCATCATAGGAAAACTTTTTGTGCTTTTAAAAAAAATGAATGGGGGAAGAGAGGGGAGTAACCTCCCACTCTCCACCTTACTAGTTCCTAGAAAAAATGTTGGGAAGTGGTGAGTTGTTAAGTTAATTAACGTTATTAACAATTTAATTAATTATAAGTAATTAAATAATTAATTAAATTAAAACTATTAATAATTAATTAAATCTTATCTAATTAATTAATTAAATAAATATCATTATCAAATTAATATTTGAACCATATTCAAATATATATATCCTTCATAACCTATAGTATTTAATATGAATCTGATTCACGTTAAATTCTTAACCTATAGTTTTAATATGAATCTAATTCATATTATTCTCTCATAATATATAGTTTTATAATGTATCATTATACATTATATTATGTCATCAACAATTAACTCAAAGTCCCTTCAATTAAATTTGAACAATTCAAATCCCTTCCAAGACTTAAGGTTGTTAATTACCCTTTACGAGCTAGCTAGGGGACCTAATGGACCTATAGATTAGAAGCTTCAAAGTTACCAGATTAATTGGTTAAACTCATTAACCACCTTAATCAACATGCATTAACTACGAGTTACTCTACTAAAAACCCGGAGCTGAACTCTTCTCACTATAGAATATTTATGTGTCCACAGATATCGACCATTAACGGAAAGTCATTCCTTCACGAGTGTTCGTAACCACAGATGGATTAAATTACCGTTGTACCCCTGTTTTACATCTTGTCCATAAGTACCACTGATCCTCTAATGAACAACTCGGTTATGGTCTGACCAATAATCGGAAGTCCCTCTCAGACCAATAGGAGGGTGGGGCTCGTTGTTCAAGTCCCAGAGTCGGCACTAAATTAAACACTCATCTACTCCGATAAAGTCAGGGAGGAGTGAATTCTATCTTGCGATGTTGTGTTTCCAACTCTCCACTCGATCTCGTCACAAAAATGGTAGGAATGTTGAGTCAGTGACTCAGGCCACTCTAACCTATACAGATCAAAGGACGGGCCCTCACGGGAAGGAGTCTATAACTCACTCATATTGAGAATGAGTTCTTTGGTCATCCTATGAAATAGCATTCTATTAGTCAACGACGTTACATCCAAAGATGGCTATTTTGCGGTCGGTCTTATACAAATTCGTTGTATAGGATACCTCCTCTTACCCCGTCGCCTCAAGAGGCGAGCGACACACTACCTTCTTAAGGACAAAGTCCTGTTTAAGATAGGGTACTGCCTCCCGTTTCTCCGATGCGTAGGAATTGCAGAGACTGTTACGTGCTCAGTGAAGTCCACGAAGGTGACTCTAAAGATCATCTAGCTGGCCGAGCACTCACGAAAAATATCTTGCACCAAGGGTATTACTGGCCCATCATGGAAAAAGATTCCAACAAGTTCACGCGCATGTGTGACAGGTGCCAGCGGACGACTGTCCTATCCCGACCCCCTCTGGAGTAGTTGACGAGCCTAATCTCCGCTGGCCCTGCGCCTACGGTCGTTGCAATTGACTACTTCACAAAATGGGTGGAAGGCGAGCAACTCACTACCATAACTGAGCAAAAGATAACCGCCTTCATTTGGAGGTGCATCATCTATTGATTTGGCATCCCGAACACTGTCATCTCTGATAATGACAAGCAATTTACCAATGCAAACTTCAAGAAATTATGGGGCTTGGGAATCAAGAACCCCAGCGGAACCCCAGTACACCCTCAAACTAATGGGCAAGTCGAAACCGTGAACAAGATCATCAAGAGGATCATAAAGGCAATGCTCAAGGGGCTCAAAGGTCTTTGAGGTGAAGAGCTCCCCAACGTACTCTGGGCCTACCGGACCACCCCAAGGTCCACTACCGGCAAGACCCCGTATTCCTTATCCTTTGGCATGAAAGCGGTAGTACCAATCGAGATGGAACTGCCTACACTGAGAATCGAAGCCTTCAATGAATATGTGAATAAAGAAGGAATCCTGAGTTCCTTAGACTTGTTGGAGGGACACAGGGAGGCCACATACCTTCATGTCGCCCAGCACCAGAGCCGAGCAGCCAAGTACTACAACGCACGCGTCAAGCCGCATAAGTTTGAAGTCGCAGCCCTGATACTCAGAAATGTGATGCTGAACACGAAAGACTGGTTCGATGGAGCACTCAGCTGTAACTAGGAGGGCTCTTACCGAGGAACCGGTGTTATCTGATCCAGAACATACACGTTGGAAGACCTACGCGGCAAGCCTCTCCGCCATCCATGGAATGTTGAGCACTTCTGCATGTACTACCCCTGGAAGGATTGTGAGCCGTTTATTATATATGCAATTTCTTATGATTAAATGAAATGGAAAATTCCTTTCCTAACTATCATTTTAAATTTACGTGGTGCCGTAAGACCCAAGGCCTTGCACATCCTATGGATGAGTCATGACCTGGGTTAGGGGAAGAAATCCGTATAGCCATAACTCTCTACAACGTTAGGTCGAGTAAAGCAAATCAAAAGGAAACAAGCACCATTTCATTAAAACATAAAAAAAACGAAAGTAGTCAAATCACATCTTCGCTAAACACATATGGGAGAAGATTACACAGCACTACAAGGTCCCCTAGCTATCCTCCTAGCATAACCAAAGCACCGGAGATAGCCAGAGGCACAGGAGCTATCGCCCGCCGAGATAACCGCCTCGGTCGAAAAGGCGTGGCCACCATCTCCACGAGCAGACGCCCTCCGGGTGGACTTACGCCGCCTACGCTTTCTTGGGCCTCTTGCACCAAGTGTTAGGGCGTGTTCTAGTGTCGACGCTCGTTCACAAAGAGCCTCGTTATCGGAACGAATAGCCTAAACCTCCATCTCCAGCTTAGCTTTGTCCATATAAATGGTAGCATTAGCCTTGTAGCAGTAGTTGGCCTAGTCCACCTGGCTGTGGGCGAAGCTCTCCATATCCACCAATGTACGTTAGTAATCGCATACCATCGACGGCCAGGTAATCTTCATCGAGGGGAAACCCGCTACTATCACACGAAACGTCGTCAGAAGAAAGTTGTTTCCTTTTCCTTCCATCTCTGAGAGTGAATAGTAGTGGGGAGGCACATCCTTTTTTGAGAAGAACTTCAGTAAAGGGAGAAGGGTAGCCACAATTAAGGCATTAACTTCCGACTCTTAATTGCGACTGCGGAAGACGAGGCGATTGTCGAAGGGCTTTATAAGGACCTGAAGACAAGTGTCTTACAGGGGCTATCGCATGCGAGCGCTTGGGGTAACTTAAGAGACGCATCCTAATGAAAAGTGCCCCACGCGCGGCATCCGTAAATGTGTGTCACCCACCACGACGGCGCGTGCGTTACCACGTCATTGAGCAAACCAACGGAAAGAGAAAATCAGAAGGAAACAAGATATACGAACGAGAAGTTTCCACTTTATTATTACCAAGCTTCAAAAGGTTACAAATGCTGGATACGGTGGTACATCCATGGTGGCAAGCACCGAATTACGAGAAAATGAAAGAAAGTACACGAAAAAGAAAAACGTCATCAGAAAAGTCTTCAACCTACTAGATGCCCAATTTTCCTTCCATCACAGAAATGTGCAGCTCCAACCGCCAGATGGCAGATCCCATCCTCTTGAAACGCTACCTCATAGCGTGGGCACACCATTTAGCTGCAGCTCGTGCATGACTGGGTGTTTATGCTGAACGCACGCACTAAGCGTGGTAACAATTATATAGATGCAAGCGCACACCTGTCAGAGTAATATAAAATGGATGGAGTATCCAAGTATCAATCCTCAAGGACTTCTAAATAATTTCCAAACTCTAAAGTTTTAAAGAATAGTGAATGTTGAAATGAGTGATTCTTGTAAAATGGGAAGTGGTCACAAATAATGGTTTGGATTTGAGATTTGGACTTAGAATGATAAAACCTAGCCCGAATTACTTCAAGTTAGCCATCAAAGAATCAAGGACATGCTAAGGATAATATGCATTTTACTTTAGAAACTAACGACTACGCTTCTCACTTTACTTATGTCTAAGCAAGTTCAAAGTCCTAAGACATTCCCTAATATGTCTATTATGAGATATATCTTACTTTTAGGATGGAAATAGTCGCAACCTCGGGTTAAGGTTCTATGTCTAGGCTACTTAAGCGGAACCCTTATGTCTAAGGCGCTCCTCTCCTCGGTTTAACCACTCAACAATGCAAATAAGCAACCTTTTCAGTATTGACTTGTTAAGACTTACAGTGGCCTTCTCTAAATCCTAACTTTTTGGGAAAACATGTTGAGCAATGAATGGAAAGCAAAAACACTACTTCTTAGCAACCTTTTTTAGACATAAAAGGCTAACTATCCATAACCGGGCTAGAGACGGGAATTTAGAAAGACATATTGAAGAAAATACAGCAAGTAAAATGGTTGAATGTGGAATGCATGTGTGAAACACAAAAGTTAACTAACGGAGAGTTTTTATCGGGATTGAGAGCTTCGCCCTTCTCTTTCAAGCAAGGGGGAGTGTCACGTGCTCTTTCCTCCAAAAACACAACTCTCTTAACTAAAAATAAAGTAAAAGCAAAGGGAAGATAAGCAAAGTGCTGGATTTTTATATATTTAAATAAGTAGAAAGTGACTAAGTACAAATGGAAACAAAACAAGCTCAATAAAGGAATGTAAAGTGCTCGGGATTTAAAAACCAAAAGCAACTAATGAAAGCAACTCAAAAGTACTTAGAAAGCAACAAAGAAACACTAAAAATGATCAAGAAAAGGAAGCAAGGCTTGATGATTTTGGTGGAGAAGTTGCTGGAATTTATAGCTGTGCAGAATTGGTTAGGTAGATCCTAAAACGATGGTGAATCACCCATTTCCAACTCTTTTGACTGACCAAATCGTGCTCAAACTGATAGTGGAACACTTCTTCTACACGTATGCATCGGTTGGAACCACCAAAACGCATTGGAAGATGCGTTTCATTAAGGGCAAAGTTGGAAGAAAACCAGTTTTTCTGCAGGCTTCCCAGGCGCCTGGCGCCTCCCATGATGCTTTTTTCGTCTTTTTGCTTCTTTTAATTAATTTGCACTCCCAAATGGTCCTAAAATGTCATAAATACAATATATGCCAACCACAAACCATAATATATGAATTTTGCATGAATTGGAACTCAAACGATCGAGAAAAATCCGAAACAAAGCTGAAACATTGTAAAAACAGCATCTAAAACCTTCTTTTTACGCATGTAAACAAGCGTAATCACACCCCCAAACTTAATTTTTTGCTTGTCCTCAAGCAAAACTTAGCAACTTTAATCAGCTTTCTAACATATGGACAAGCAAAAGCAAAAGCAACCGAGATGTTCAATCATAAATTGTCTCAGGGAAAAGATGTCAAAGCCTACCATTCTATTGCCTTTGTAAACTTAGTCACTATAAACCAAGTTTGAAATGATAAAAACTTTCTCTTTCAAAATCCTTTTTTCTTTCAAAAATAGAAAACGTTTTCAAGTACCCCTAATGAATCTGCACACTCCCTTTTTACACTAAGACTTTTTTATCTGAAAGACCGGCTACTAGCCCCTGAGGTTTCCACACACTAACATCGGTTTCAACCACAGCTACTCGTAGAAAGACTTTGAACTAACAGCTAGGTCATAAAACGACGACAATGAGAAACACGAAGTCACTTATCACCATCTTTACTGCTATTTTCAAAGTCAACACCCAACCTAAAACTAAATGGGTGTCTACAGTAGGACTCGGGAATCATAAATACATTTTCTTTAACTCTCATTGTTTTTACCACTCTTTTCTTTCTAACCCAAGTCTTTTCCCCACTCTTATTTTCTCTCAACAAGACTCTTTTTACTCTTTTGCAACTTTTTTTTTCTTTCTTTCTTTCGTTTTTTTTTTAGCTAAGTGCTTTTTCAACATTTTCTTTCTTTCCAACTGACTCTTTTTCAAAAGAAAATAGCATGATTTTTTAAATATAAATAACACCTTATCTTTCTGAAACAACGACTGACACAACGACTGTCCCCCCCAAACTTAAGAGAGACAGTGTCCTCACTGGAAAAAGACTTTTGCATCGGATGAAAAAAAGCTTAACAGTAAAAAGGACAAGGACTTCCTATATAGGGGCAAAGAAAAAGCTTAAAGTCTGTAAAGATCAAAAAGACATAAAAGAAAATGAGTTTATCACATAAACAAAGGAAATAGCTCAAAGCTTAGTCAGGCATAGAACAGAAAACTCAACAATCTCTTATAATCATCATCGACATGAAATCACATGCACAGCACATATGCTTCAAAATAGGCATGTGAAAAGCTAAACTAAGGTTAAGTGAAGGCATACTTTAAGTGATCAGAAGATAAACGATACTAATTTATTCATGCTTCAACTGAGCTCGAAACATAATCAATACAAAAAAACATGCGTAGTAATGCTAGAATATGCAAACTACGTCATTAACCAAAAGAAGAAAACACAAAAAATAGCAAAGAAGGAACCTCCCCTTCATGAAGTCGGAGGTTGTGGACTAGGATCAGTGTCAGTACTGGGAGATGGATGACCAAGGATAGCAGCTAGCGCTGGAGGCCATGAAGGTAAAACCGCAAAATCCAATGAAGCCCTCAAGTTGTAGATATGTTGCACGACTTCTCGAACCTGATCTCGCAGCTGTTGGTTCTCCTCTCGGAGACGACGGATCTCCGATGTAGGAGACATCCCAGTACCTTCCCTTCTTTGTAACGCATGGGCGATAATACGCCGAATATTCTTCTCTTCCACAATTGGGTCATCTCTCTTAATTTGATCCTCAGGGAGCTGTACACCTTGTCGCAAGCATAAAGAAGTGACCAAACGTGGGTGATAAAGCTTACCACGTGTTCGGTGGGCACACTCATGGATACTAGTATTGATCAATTCTCCATAATTCACATCTATGCCCTTTAGCATGGCATAAACCAGCAGTGCCCTATCCTGAGTGACATGCTCATCATGCTCCGTTGGCAGAATTCTGTTTTTGACTATGTATAACCATCCTGGAGCAGTTAGGGAAACATCCTCGGGTTTTAGTCGTACCTTGCCATGACTAGTCAAATCCCAAGTAGCCGAGGGCTTCCCAACACATGCTAGAGCCTCATCAAGCTGTGCTAGAGTCGGAGTCACTAACATCTTATTGCCCACAGCATCTCTGATATTCTTAATGTTAAAGGTGTAGTTGATCTGAGTGGCATCAAACCGTATTTCCTTCCCGCGCACTATGGCTATATGTGACTGGGGATGGACAGCAGCATAGAACTCTCTGACTAACTCCAAAGCCTCACATTGTATGGGCTGAATGAGTGGTCTCCACTCTTTGTCTCTAGCGGTCTCCCTCCAATCATCAGGCACATCTCCTAGAGTGAGATCGAATCCCAATTCTGTCATAATCTTACGGGATTTCATTAATGAAGTTCGAGTGGCTAAATTTGCCGCGTTCCATTTCGTCTCGACCTCCTCTCCCTCAGACAAGTCTAGTTCAATTGTATCAACTGGCCCAGGTGCCACTACCTTCTTCTTAGCTTCAGCTGCTTTAGCTTTCGCAGCTCTCGTTTTAGGTTCATTCATGGGCACTGTCGGCTTCTTAGCCTGAACTGCACGACGTTTTGAACTCTTTCTCTCCCGCCTCTTGTATTGGAACATTTCCCTTATCGTCTGCGTGTCCTCAAGATCTTCTTCGCTGGTAGGTTCTTGAGTACTATTCTCCCCAACCTTGGATCTACCTGTATCACACCCAAGCGGGTTAACTGTATTAGAAGGAATAGTGTGAGCATCCCTTACCCCTGGTAGAGTGGCCATCGGTGTGACATACTCATCCGTTGCCAACGGAGTAGATCCAGTTGCCCCAGTAGGCAACTCTTGGTGACTACAAAACGCTCCTTCTGTAGGTGTATCCAATGGGGAAGGTTCCTGAGTATCTGTTCTCACCACTTCGTTCTCGGTATCCTCTGTTTCCGGCATATTTGAACAATGTCCTCGTGAAACCAGTAGAAAATCATCATTACCATCTTCCAGTGTAATAATCAATGGAGATGAATAAAACTGCTCCTCGTCCCTGTTCTCCATAGATGAATCCTTAGGCGTCAGACGCCTACTACTCCCATCTTCCTCAATTTCTGGGTCTATCATCACCTCCTTGCCCTTCCTCTTTTGCCCTATCGAAACCCCGGGCTCTAGCCTATGGCTATGGCTCTTCTCTTGCTCTCCTCCATGCTCATCTCCTGCATCCATTGGCATATTGGTTGGGGTTGGCATCCTAGGAGGCTCTAAGGGTTTTAGTTGTCCCATGTTGAAGGTACTCGATATGTTAGGGTTCAATTGGGGTGCTTGAGGTCCTCTTTCTAGGAATGGAAGTTGAGGTGGTGGGAAAACTCTAGGTGAAATCATACCATAATTATGTGGAGGTACCCAATGACCCATTCCATAATAAGGTGGAAGGCTAGGAAATAGAGTAGATGGGTTTGGCATTCCATAAGGATGAACACTAGCTGGAATTTGCATTTGGGACAAGGGAAAATGATAGGAAGGAACCGGGTTAAACATAAACGGTTGGTACATACCCGGATTCATCATTGGAGGAAGTTGTTGAGGATTTTCAGCCCTAAACTCACTGTTTTGAGGTATATTAAGGGTGAGTAGTTGCTGAAAATTAACATAACCATGTGGGCTCATTATAGGATGTTGTGTAGGAGCTTGGGATGGAGGACATTCAAATGTTTGAAGCGGGTTTCCTCCCCTAACAGCAGCTAGCCTAGAATCTGAACCCATGTGGTGTTGGAAGTTCTCCAATGGTGGAAAAGGAATGCTTGTGGCATTTGGAGCTTGAGTAGAAGAGGTAGGAAATGAAGTATGTTGAGAAGAAGAAGCCATAGATGTAAGCAAATGCTGGAAATTTCTTCTTCTTTTTTGTGATGGCTGAAAATCGAAAACAAGGGTGATGAAGGGAGTGGGTTTTGCCGAAAAAACAAGGGGAAGAAAAGAGTTGTGTGGGTTTTGGTGGAGTTGTAAAGCTTAGGCAATGGGTCTATTTAAAGCTTTCCCCAAACTAAATCCTAAATGGAAAGGGATTGACATTTAAGTTCAACTAAGTTTCCTAAACCTAAAAGGAAAAGAAAACAAATTTGAATACAAAATAGGATTAGGGAAACAAAATTTGAGTTTGAAGAGAAGTTTTTAAAGCTAAATCATAGAGGATTAATGTTTGACCCAAAATAAAGCCCATGCTATCGAAAATTAAAACCCAAACCGTGAAGGAAAACGAAATTCGAACTGCTGGAAAACAGGGCAGGCGCCAGGCGCCTGCGTGATTTATTTTCGCAAAGGGCAAGCGCCAAGCGCCTGGGTAATTTCTTTTTTTTTTTTTTTCAACGTTTTTTTTTTTCTTTTTTTTTTTGTTTCTTTTTTTTCAACGTTTTCAAAAACATTCTCTTAATAAGAAAAACTTTATAATGAAACAAAGAGAAAATACAAGATACAAAGACTTCCTTCCTTTACTTTTGTTCTTTCAAAAACGGATAAGAAGGAAAAAACATTTTTCGCAAAAATTTATTGACCTGAAAGTTGAATAGAGATTTTTCCTCTATCCACTGGTTCTCCAAAATACGGCTTAAGTCTCTGCCCATTTACTTTAAAAACATTTTCCTTAGAGTCAACTAGATCCACTGCCCCATATGGGTAGACTTTAAAAATTTGAAAGGGACCAGACCATCTAGACTTAAGTTTTCCAGGGAAAAGTTTCAACCTAGAGTTGAATAACAGAACCAGATCACCTTCTTGAAGATTGTTCGGCCGAAGACGCCTATCATGCCACTGTTTAGTTTTTTCCTTAAACAACTTAGCATTCTCATAAGAAAAGTGCCTGTGTTCTTCTAATTCCAACAATTGTAACTTCCTCGCTTCACCTGCAGTCAACAAATCAAAATTTAATTTCTTAGTAGCCCAAAATGCTTTATATTCTAGCTCAAGAGGCAAATGACATGCTTTTCCAAAAACTAGCCTATAGGGGGACATGCCGAGGGGAGTCTTAAATGCTGTCCTATATGCCCAAAGTGAATCATCAAGCTTAAAAGACCAATCCCTACGGTTAAGATTTACAGTTTTTTCTAAAATGTTTTTTATCTCCCTATTAGATATTTCGGCTAACCCATTCGACTGAGGATGATATGCTGTTGCAACCCTATGACGCACATTGTATTTAGTCAGCAACTTTTGCATAGACCTATTCACAAAATGAGCCCCCCCATCGCTTATCAGACAACGCGGGGTTCCATAACGCGTAAAAATGTGCTTTTGCAGAAAACGAATGACAACTTTAGAATCATTGGTAGCAGTTGCAATGGCTTCTATCCATTTCGAAACATAATCTACTGCTAACAATATATAAAGCTTACCATTAGAAGATGGAAATGGACCCATAAAATCTATACCCCACACATCAAATATTTCAATCTCCAGGATCGGGGTTTGAGGCATTTCGTGGCGTTTAGATATATTACCTGTCCGTTGACATTTGTCACAAACCTGGGCAAACTTATGTGCATCTTTGAACAGAGTGGGCCAAAAGAACCCACTTTGCAAAACTTTGGCTGCGGTTTTGTGTCCTGCAAAATGTCCTCCATATGGAGACATATGACAAGCGTCTAATATCGCCTCGTGCTCTTCTTCTGCGACACACCTGCGTAAGATATTGTCAGGTCCTAGCTTATATAAAAAAGGCTCATCCCAACGATAACATCGAACTTCATTTAGAAATTTCTTTACCTGTTGCTTGTTGAACTCATAAGGAACTATTCGACTTACCAAATAATTTGCTATATCGGCATACCACGGAACTGAATCAACTCGCAAGAGTTGCTCGTCAATAAACTGTTCACGTATAACAGTTTCATCATCACAGAGCGGGGATTCCAATCTAGACAGGTGATCAGCAACTTGGTTTTCAGTACCCTTCCTGTCCCTAACTTCAATATCAAACTCTTGAAGTAACAAAATCCACCGTATCAAACGTGGTTTAGCATCTTTTTTAGCAAATAAATATTTTAAAGCAGAATGGTCAGTAAAAACAATGACTTTTGTGCCTATCAAGTAAGACCTAAACTTATCAAAGGCGAACACAACTGCTAACAGTTCCTTTTCAGTAGTAGTGTAATTGAGTTGTGCACCGGTCAGAGTCTTACTATCATAATACACAGGATGCAAGATCTTGTTTTTACGTTGTCCTAACATAGCTCCTATTGCATAATCACTGGCATCACACATGAGCTCAAAAGGTAAATCCCAATTAGGTTCGATAATTATAGGGGCTGAACTTAGAGCAACTTTCAACATTTCAAATGATTTTAAACAGTCATCATAAAAAACAAATGGTCTATCATGTTCTAACAATTGACACAAGGGATTAGAAATTTTAGCAAAGTCTTTTATAAAGCGGCGGTAAAATCCCCCATGCCCTAAAAAACTTCTAATCCCTTTGACATTTGTAGGAGGAGGTAGCTTTGAAATGATGTCTATCTTAGCGTGGTCTACCTCTATTCCTTGCTTGGAAATTTTGTGACCCAAAACAATACCCTCTTGTACCATGAAATGACACTTCTCCCAATTTAGGACTAGGTTTGTTTGTTCACATCTCTCCAATACTCTCTCCAAATTAACTAAACAAGCGTCGAAAGAATTTCCAAAAACAGAAAAGTCATCCATAAAAACTTCTAGAATATTTTCTACCATGTCAGAGAAGATGGCCATCATACACCTCTGAAAAGTCGCGGGTGCATTGCATAGTCCAAAGGGCATTCACCTAAAAGCGAACGTACCATACGGACACGTAAATGTTGTCTTCTCTTGGTCTTCTGGAGCAATAGTAATTTGATTATAACCCGAATATCCATCTAAAAAACAATAGAAATCCTTACCTGCCAGACGGTCGAGCATCTGGTCAATAAACGGGAGAGGAAAATGGTCTTTCTTTGTTACCTTGTTGAGTTTGCGATAATCAATGCAAACTCTCCACCCGCTCACAGTTCGGGTTGAGATGAGCTCATTCTCCTCGTTGGCCACCACGGTTATACCCCCTTTCTTTGGTACACACTGTACTGGGCTTACCCAGCTGCTGTCGAATATTGGGTATATAACACCGGCGTCAAGCCATTTAAGAATTTCTTTCCTTACAACCTCTTTCATCTTCGGGTTCAATCGCCTTTGACTCTCAATAGAGTTCTTAGCATCTTCTTCCAATAGAATTTTGTGCATGCAAAAGGCCGGGCTTATCCCTCGGATATCTGCTATCGTCCATCCAATGGCCTTTTTGTGCTTCTCCAAAATCTGCAATAAAGAATATTCATTAGTAGGTGATAAATTGGAAGCTATAATAACTGGTAAAGTGTCGTTATCCCCTAGATACGCATATTTCAAATGCGACGGCAATGGCTTCTGCTCCAACGTGGGTGGTTCCACTATGGACGGAAGTAACGACTTGCATTCTTCTTTTTGTATTTTTTCAATAGGATTAGCCATATCTTCTGGTCCTTCTGCTATCTTATCAAGCTCTTCTTCAATCTCTGTAACTAATAAGTCATAAAACTCATCAAACATAATAGGATTCAAGCTATTTATAGCAGAGCACTCTTCAAAGTCTCCTGGTAATTTCATGGCGTCTAGAACGTTAAATTTAACTTCTTCATTATTTACCCTCATTGTAATTTCTCCCTTCCTCACATTAAAAACTGTATCCCCAGTGGCTAGAAATGGTCTTCCCAAAATAATGGGAACGTCTAAGTCTGCCTCGCAATCTAGAATGATAAAGTCCGCAGGGAAAATGAATTTGTCCACCTGGACTAAAACATCTTCTATCTTTCCCTCAGGTCTTATGATAGATCTATCTGCTAGTTGGAGGGTAACCGTAGTAGGTCTAGCTTCTCCTATGCCTAAAGATTTGAAAACTGATAATGGCATAAGATTAATGCTAGCGCCTAGATCACATAATGCCCTACCTAAGTTTTTTCCTCCTATGGAACATGGAATGGTAAAACTGCCAGGATCATTACATTTCATGGGTAGCGGGCTGCCTACAGCTTCACTACTACATTTTGTCACGGCTATCAGTTCATGCTCTCCTATTTTTTTCTTCCTAGAAACTATATCTTTCAAAAACTTAGCATAATTTGGCATCTGTTCTAGAGCATCTACTAATGGTATATTTATATGCAGTTGTTTTAAAATATCTAAAAATTTTCTAAACTGGGAATCATTATTTTTCTTTACTAATCTTTGTGGAAACGGGGGAGTAGGGGTAAAAGAAGGCTGTACCTGTGGAGGAACACTCGGGGTGTCCTCATTACCTTTTCTAATATTTTCTTTTTCTGGTGTTGTTGGATTTTCTGGTATCTTTACAATTGGTTCAGTGGACGGAATCTGTACATCTGTTGTTGGCATTGTTGGTCCATCATATGCCAGTCCACTCCTGAGGGTGACAGCTTTGCACTGTTCTTTCCCTTCTCGTTTTGGTAATTCAGTATGGCCTGGAAAAGAACCTTGTGGTCTATTCTTCAATTCATTGGCGAGCTGTCCCAATTGGGTCTCGAAATTCCTCATTGATGCCGCTTGGGATTGTATCACTGCGTCGGTTCGGGCCATGTACTCCTTCATCATATTCTCAAGATTTGAGTTGTTATTTTGAACTGGTGGAGTCTGTGTTCTCTGATTGTACTGTTGTTGCGGTGGTGGGATGTATTGCTGTGTAGGTGGAACATAGGGCTGCTTGTTCTGCTGGCTCTGCCCTTGATTAAAACTGCTCGAACCTCCTTGTCCTCCCCATGAGAAATTAGGGTGGTGCCTCCAACCTGGATTGTAGGTGTTCGAATATGGGTTAAAGTTCCTATTGTTACCATGTCCTATATAAAAAATGGAAGCAGGGTTATGTGGACAATTATCATAAATATGGTTTTCACTGCAAAATGAACAAATGAGATCGTTGACTTGGCAAACAGGGGCAGGAGTGCAATAATCCGACTGCACAGGTTGTATCGGCGTGGCTAATGGATTTTTTATTCCCAATGCCATCTCTTTTAGCCTCTGGTTCATTGTAACCATCTCTTTTTGCATCGAGGTCGCAATGTCCAGAGCCAGAACTCCAGCTGGATCTTGCTTCTTTGGTGCTGCCCTAGATCTTTGCGAACACCATAGTTCGTTGTGTGAAGCTAAGTCATTTAGGATGTCAACTATCTCGTTGAATGTCTTCTTTGTAAAGGCTCCGTTGGCAGCATTGTTTAGCATCATCTTAGTAGGATGATCTAAACCTCTAAAGAAATGTTCTATCTGGATGCATGCCGGCAAGCCATGGTTCGGACATTTCCTGATTAGTTCTTTAAATCTCTCCCACGCCTCGTGAACAGGTTCACGATCATACTGTCTAAAGGAGATGATCTCCTCTCTGATATCAGCGTGGTGAGTAGGTGGGAAGAGTTTTGTTAAGAACTTCTCCACTAACGACCCCCATGTGGTGATGGATCCCAGTGGAAATGCATTGAGCCATGCTCTAGCTTGGTCCTTCAAAGAAAATGGAAAAAGTGTTAGTCTCAGAGCATCGTCTGTTATACCAGGTAATCGAAATGCATTTGCAATTTGAATGAATGATTTCAGATGATCATGTGGATCCTCATGTTCCTGCCCTCCAAAATGTCCAATTGTCTGCAACATTTGGAACATCATTGGTTTAAGCTCAAAGTTTGCGTGGGCTGGAATAGGGTTGACTATCCCTGAATCAAAGTTCTGAAAAGCCGTGGCGGCATATTCTCGCATTGCCACGTCTCTGTTCTCCGCCATCTGGATATGGTTGAATTCATCATTTCTCGCATGATCCCTCATATTACCGTTAACAGCAGGTGGATCAACCGGATCACGAGGTGGAATATCTGCCATTGATGTGCTCGTACTCTCTACCTCACTTTCAGGACTGATTTCACCTTGTCTCTCTTTTTGCTTTTCTACTTGTTTTCAAAGTCTTTGCTCCTTTCGAGTTTTTCGAAGGGTCCGCTCAATCTCAGGGTCAAGGGGTAGAAGAAAAGATCTTGTGCTCATGCACTTTAACTTACCCTTGTGAGATAAACGACCAAAAATATAGAACAAAAACGGTGGATGGAAATTACACCCAACAACAATTCACAAAAAAAAAACTAAAAGAATTTGAAAATAATTTTAAAACTAAAGTCCCCGGCAACGGCGCCAAAAACTTGACTGGGTGTTTATGCTAAACGCACGCACTAAGCGTGGTAACAATTATATAGATGCAAGCGCACACCTGTCAGAGTAATATAAAATGGATGGAGTATCCAAGTATCGATCCTCAAGGACTTCTAAATAATTTCCAAACTCTAAAGTTTTAAAGAATAGTGAATGTTGAAATGAGTGATTCTTGTAAAATGGGAAGTGGTCACAAATAATAGTTTGGATTTGGGATTTGGACTTAGAATGATAAAACCTAGCCCGAATTACTTCAAGTTAGCCATCAAAGAATCAAGGACATGCTAAGGATAATATGCATTTTACTTTAGAAACTAACGACTACGCTTCTCACTTTACTTATGTCTAAGCAAGTTCAAAGTCCTAAGACATTCCCTAATATG
The DNA here is from genome assembly GCF_013281855.1 of Momordica charantia. Classification (NCBI taxonomy): domain Eukaryota; kingdom Viridiplantae; phylum Streptophyta; class Magnoliopsida; order Cucurbitales; family Cucurbitaceae; genus Momordica; species Momordica charantia. The sequence continues at coordinate 15,310,744 of NW_028275160.1, forward strand.
TCTATTATGAGATATATCTTACTTTTAGGATGGAAATAGTCGCAACCTCGGGTTAAGGTCCTATGTCTAGGCTACTTAAGCGGAACCCTTATGTCTAAGGCGCTCCTCTCCTCGGTTTAACCACTCAACAATGCAAATAAGCAACCTTTTCAGTATTGACTTGTTAAGACTTACAGTGGCCTTCTCTAAATCCTAACTTTTTGGGAAAACATGTTGAGCAATGAATGGAAAGCAAAAACACTACTTCTTAGCAACCTTTTTTAGACATAAAAGGCTAACTATCCATAACCGGGCTAGAGACGGGAATTTAGAAAGACATATTGAAGAAAATACAGCAAGTAAAATGGTTGAATGTGGAATGCATGTGTGAAAAACAAAAGTTAACTAACGGAGAGTTTTTATCGGGATTGAGAGCTTCGCCCTTCTCTTTCAAGCAAGGGGGAGTGTCACGTGCTCTTTCCTCCAAAAACACAACTCTCTTAACTAAAAATAAAGTAAAGGCAAAGGGAAGATAAGCAAAGTGCTGGATTTTTATATATTTAAATAAGTAGAAAATGACTAAGTACAAATGGAAACAAAACAAGCTCAATAAAGGAATGTAAAGTGCTCGGGATTTAAAAACCAAAAGCAACCAATGAAAGCAACTCAAAAGTACTTAGAAAGCAACAAAGAAACACTAAAAATGATCAAGAGAAGGAAGCAAGGCTTGATGATTTTGGTGGAGAAGTTGCTGGAATTTATAGCTGTGCAGAATTGGTTAGGTAGGTCCTAAAGCGATGGTGAATCACCCATTTCCAACTCTTTTGACTGACCAAATCGTGCTCAAACTGATAGTGGAACACTTCTTCTACACGTATGCATCGGTTGGAACCACCAAAACGCATTGGAAGACGCGTTTTATTAAGGGCAAAGTTGGAAGAAAACCAGTTTTTCTGCAGGCTTCTCAGGCGCCTGGCGCCTCCCATGATGCTTTTTTCGTCTTTTTGCTTCATTTGATTAATTTGCACTCCCAAATGGTCCTAAAATGTCATAAATACAATATAAGCCAACCACAAACCATAATATATGAATTTTGCATGAATTGGAACTCAAACGATCGAGAAAAATCCGAAACAAAGCTGAAACATTGTAAAAACAGCATCTAAAACCTTCTTTTTACGCATGTAAACAAGCGTAATCAGTGCACACTCCAGATCAGGGTGTCAACGATCCAGAAAATAGGACCAGCCTAGGAGAGGATGGCAGATCCGGTCCTTAAGGTCACGCTAGCCTGAAAAAACCTCTATGTCGAGAGAAAAGGGGGAGCGAAGAGAAGGTCGTGAAAAGCTATATAAAAGGAGTGAAGTAAGCCCTTTGCCCCTTTCTATAGCCAAACGTGACACACCACCTGGAATAGAGCCATCATTGCATGATCAAAGTTACCTCAGGACTTGTGCTGAAAGCCACAAATAAGCAAAAAACGGCACGCAAAATAAAGCAAGCATGCAAAAGGCAAGGGGCGTGAGTAACACAAAACTAACATGCACGAAAGGAAATTTTATTAACAAAAGAAAAAGTCGTAGCCCCTCTAGTTACATGAAAGGAAGAAAGCGGAGCCGCCAAGAGACCAGAAAAAAATTGGGGGGCGGAGGGGGGGAGGGGCAATACGAGCCATTCTCCTCTTCAGCGCCTAACCTAGCGGAAGAGGGCCTGACAGACCTTCTTGGTCTCCTTCATCCCCTAAATGATCTCCCGTGTCTTCTTCACAGGAAAACGGTGATGGTTCTCCCATCCACAGAGTCATCCCCGCCTTGAGAAGGTCCTCCTTCAATTGGCAAACCTTTGCAATGAGTTCCTCCTGCTCAAACAAGCAAGGTTAGGAGGTGTCCAAGATGGGATGATATGAGGATCCTCATGATCCCCATCATCCGAGGAATTGCTGGTTTCCTCCAGGGACGAGTAGTTCGATGTATTGTTAGCGTCTTCTTCCACTTGCTCATGGAGTCCTTCTCCTCCTCCGAGTCGTCCCCACCATTGGAAAGCAAGTAGTCTTCCTCCTCGTCCGAAGGATACTCTTCAGGAAAGACAAAGGCATCTTCAGAGGGAGTGTCCACTCGGATGGGATCGTTCTTGGAAAGACTAGACATCTTCAACGGTTCACTATGAAAGCAGAGCGGGAATGATAACAAAATAAATGGGAAGTAAGTCCCCATTTAAAGGAAAGGGGGACCAACCTTAGCCGTTGGATCAACTGTCCAAGTGTCGTTTCGGGAGGAGCACGTCGCTTCACCTCCCATCAAAGACAAAGCAACGCGCCGCACTGCAAAAGGAACGTGCCTCGAGACGCACGCGACATAATGACAAAATAGATATTAAAGTGGCGGCTAGGAGCAAGGCAACCCGAGAATGAATCCTAGCGCCTCCGAAAAGGGCAATCACGACTCTGACACGTACAAAATAATCACGGAGCGCCACGCCACTGCCTGTCCTTGGAATACTCAAAGTTCCAAGGCTGCCCCTGAGTCTGGATAGCTCACATGGCATCCACTCGGTCATGAGCTAGCCTCTGGAGACTTGATGTTCCATGGCACTTTTCCCGAGTAAAAGACCCGACTAAGGCTCCCACTCTGATGTATTTCCTACGTTATGGGAACAATCAAAATTCCAAGGCTACCCTTAAGTCTAGATAGACCACATGGCATCCATTCGTTCGTGAGCCAGCCTCTATAGACTTAATATTTCAAGGCACTTTTCCCGAGTAGTGGCCCCGGCTAGGGCAGTCACTTGAACATGTTTCGTACCTTGTGGGAGCACTCAAAATTCCAATTCTGCCCTTGAATCTGGATAGACCACATGACATCCATTCGTCTGTGAGCTAGCCTGTGGAGACCTGATGTTCCAAAACACTTTTCCCGAGTAGCGGACCCGACTAGGACTCCCACTCAGACGTATTTCCTACCTTGTGGGAACATTGAAAATTTCAAGGCTGTCCCTGAGTTCCGATAGCTCATGTGGCATCCACTCGGCTGTGAGCTAGCCTCTAGAGACCTGAACTTCCTAGGTACTTTTCCTAAGTAGTGGACTCGACTAGGGCTCCTACTCGGACATATTTCCTGCCTTGTGGGAACACTTAAAATTTCAAGGTTGCCCTAGAGTCTGAGTGGCTCACACGGCATCCACTCGGCTATGAGCTAGCCTCTGGAGACCTAATATTCCAAGGCTTTTTTTTGCTGAGTAACGAACCCAGCTAAGGCTCCAACTCGGATGTATTTCTTGCCTTGTCGGAACAGTCAAAATTTCAAGGTTACCCTTGAGTCCAAATAGCCCACGTGGCATCAACTCGCCGTGCCTGATGCTCCAAGGTAGTTTTCCCGAGTAGCGGCCCCAGCTAGGGCTCTCACTTGGGTGTGTTTCTTGCCTTGTGGAAACACTCAACGTTCCAAGGCTGTCTCTGAGTCCGAATAGTTCACGTGGCATCCACTTGGCCGCAAGCAAGCCTCTAGGGACATGATGTCCCAAACCATTTTTAAAACAAAGGAACCCCTCAACTTCCATCACAAAATCCATAAATTTTCGAAGTTCAGCAGTGTCGTCCCCACCGCAAAGGTCGTTGACAAGCCACTGAGAGGGGAGAATCAGATATAAAGAGAAGAAAAACAAACAAACAAGTGATATAGCAACAAGAATCTAAAGAAGTTTACGATCACTGAAGCAAGCTGTGGTTACAAAAGATAAAGAGCAATAAACAAAAGTCTCGTACAAAGAAACTACTATGTTTGGGGAGAGGGGGAGCAAAACGAGCAGTTGTCTCATCCAGTCCATCATGATAGTCATAACCTTCTTAGATGAGGCGCTGGAGATGTTCTTCGGAGTCGCCACTGTTGGGAGTAGACCAATAATGCTCGAAGGCGTCAAGAATGCATCGGAAGTCCTCATCCGAACACGGGCCTTGCAAATGAACCCTCACAAAATCCACTCCCGCCTATTGAAGCTCTCTCTAGTAAACAAAACCAACTGAGTCATGAATGTGGGACTTTGGGAGCTCGGGCTCATCCAGGATCACCCTAGCCGACTGCATTTCCTCTTCGGCTTGAGCAAAGGAACACTCGGTATTAGCCAAGGCAATCTCAAGGCTGGCAGCCTGGGCGGACTAACGACCGAGAGAGTCCCAGCAGTGTTCTCCACCTCCTTGGACTTGGACAAGTTAGACTCAACCATGGCATGCCCCCCATCCGCTTTAAGGAGCCTATCCTCAACTTCTGAAAGCTGCGTCTCTAGCTCGGAGATCAACTGTCTCAAAAAACGACCTCAGTGCAAGCCATCTCAAGATCTTCCACAACTTTCCTAGCACAGGACTCTGACTCAGCAATTTAAACGAGACAAGCTCGCATCTCCTCTTCAAGCTCACCCGTGTGTGCCTCAACCGTGGCCGTCGAACGCTGAGTACGATCCAGTTCAATATTAAGAAGGGCTGCCATGCAGAATCCTGAATATCCCCCATGCTACGGTAAGGACTCAAATGAGAAGGCTCATGGGGAAGGTCGAAGCAAGAATATAGGGCATCTGCTCCAGACACCAGGGATGATATGTCAGATTAAGGAGTCTCCTCAGCACGGTCCTAAAAAATCTCAACCCTCACTGTTGTGGCATCCGCAGCTCAGCCCCTTCCTTTCTCCAAGTTAGGCGCGGCGCCAAAGGCAAGCACCGACCCTCAATCATTGGTAGAATAATTCAAGGAGATAGCCTCGCTCGAACTGGGCTCGATGACTTCAGTAATTCGAAAGACTGGCTCCTCGTTTGATGCCTTAGTCGAAGGGCTGACTGCGCCCAACCTCAACAAGTGACAACGTTTAAGTGGAGGCACCGTTTGCTCCGGTTGGATTAGTATTTCCACCGAGGGACCTTACCGTCGATCCTAATCCCAAAGGCTGGGGAAGACACGGTGGCGGCTGTGCTTGTCGACGCAACATTCCCGTTGCTGATATTGTTGGGGGAAGCTTGCCCGATCCATAGGAGAGGACGAATAACCAACCCAGACGAATAAGCGAACAATGGTTTCACCAAGCCTGTACGAATATTTGAGGGTAAGAGGACGAATAGCTGACTCATACCCTATGAAGGAAAGACAATAGCATTCTTACTTGACAAAGTGCTGCCAGGGTTGAAAGGTCGCCACTACCTTGGGTTGGCCCATTGGGATCCCCAACGAGGCGATAGCGTACTAGCCTATCGTTTGTAGCGATGAGTGTAGAGACCCTTTTTCCCAACGTGATGCTCTGGATCTTCTGCAGAACCTCCATCGTCTCAGATGAAGAGGAAAGCACCCCGCTAGGAAATATCGCAAGAAATAAAACAAGGCATCAAAACCACGAGAAAGCTGAAAAAGAGAAGGCAATAAGTGTTGGGTGTATTTCCCCAAACTCGTAGTTTGTATTTATTTAAAAATAAATTTATATTCAATCAATTTGTTGTTGAATTCATAACATTTTCGTTTTCCAAATCCAATAAAATAAACATCCAAGGTTATTATCATCTAACCGGAACAATATCTATACTGGGTATATATTTGATATATCCTCGATATACAAGTGGATAATGTCCCGGGAATAACCTAAAAGTCTATAGATACAACCCACTTTGTAAATGTTACAGATGACTCGATCCAGATTGTTCGTGTGGAGACATATGAGTGGGGGTATTCTATACAAATGAGTTTGTATAAGACCGGACCGTCAAATAGTCAATCTTTAGATGTAACATCGTTGACTAACCGATTGATATTTCATAGGATGACTAGGCAACTCATTCTCAATCTTGAGTGAGTTATGGACTTATGCCCGTGAGAGCTCGTTCTTTGATCTGTATGGGTGAGAGTTGCTTGAGTCGCCGACTTAACATTCCAACCATTTTTGGGATGAGACCGAGTAGGGAGTTGGGAACATAGCTTCACGAGATGGAATTCACTCTCCCCGACTTTAGGGTTGTAGATGAGTGTTCCCTTTAGTGCTTACTCCGAGATTTGAACAAGAGGCCCCACCCTCTGATTGGCCCGAGAGGACTTCCGGTTATTGTTCGGACCATAATCGGGTTGTCACTAAAGGAGTAGTGGTATTTAAGGACCAAGATGTAACACAGGGGAAAAATGGTAATTTGACCCATCTGTGGTTACGAACACTCGTGAAGGAATGACTTGCCATCAATGGTCGATATCTGTGAACACAAAAATATTCTGTAGTGAGAAGAGTGCAGCTCCGGATTTTTAGTGGAATAACCCGTAGTTAACTTATGTTGACTAAGGTGGTTAAGGAGTTTAACAAATTAATCTCGTAACGTTAGATCTTCTAATCTATAGGTCCATTAGGTCCCTTTTCTAGCTCGTACAGAGTAATTAAGAACATTAATTCTTGGAAGGAATTTGAATTGTTCAAATTTAATTAAAGGGAATTTGAGTTAATTGTGTATGATACAATTTAATATAATGTATGATGATACATTATAAAACTATATATTATGAGAGAGAAAATGTGAATAGGATTCATATTAAAACTATAGGTTAAAGTTTAATGTGGATTTTATTCGTATTAAATACAATAGGTTAAAGTTTAATGTGAATTAGACTCATATTAAAAAACTATAAGTTATGAGGAAAATGTATATTTGAATATGATTCAAATATTTATTGGTTTATTTAAATATGATTTAATTTAATTATATTTATTTAATTAATTACTTAAATAAGATTTAATTAATTATTAATTAAATTAAAATAGTTTTAATTTAATTAATCATTTAGTTTATTTCCTAAGTTAAATATATATATATATATGTACATATATATTTGTTAATTATGTTAATTAACATTTACCACTTGGGACAATTTTTGTTCGAAAGTGGTAAGGTGGAGAGTGAGAATCTCTCTCTCTTCCCTCATAAGTTAAATTTTGTGATTTTGTTTGAGTTGTTCTTCGTTGGCAAATTTTGCAGAGAACACAAAAAGAAACCTCTATCTCTCATAATCTAGAATTCTCATTTGTTTCCTTTCGAAGAACTAAGATCCCACACTCTGGTTCTTAACCCTTGAGACATAGCAAGGTAACTGGTGGTGGTGTTATGTTATTCATGTATTCGGGAACGTTTGTTCGTGTCAAATGAAACTCGAGTTCGAGGTAGAATAATTCTCGATGGTCTTCAAACGGAAGTTCTCTTCCTCCCGTAAGGCTTAACCTCTAATTTAATAGAAACGGTTCTGTTTTAAAAATCGGGGTTGTTTCGTTTATAAATCGAATTGAATGACAAGCGATCAATCGCTTCCACTGGCGATTCGATCCCTTCAATAAGGAAAAGGGGAATCCCTCACCGTTTTCCCTGAAGTTACTGGACACGCGCCCAATGAACGGATCGTTGCCAGCCGGATACCTACCACCAATGAAAAATCAGTGATCCTTCTAGTGCTTGTTCAAAGTTCGAGTGTTGAAAAGCGTCCCATGGCGGGAACTCGGGCTGTAAAACTTTGAGAAGCTCACGATTGACTTCATCAAGGTCAAAGTAGTCAGGAGGGTCAAAGTCATCTTTTTTCCATCGCGAAGCTCCGGCCAAAGAATGTCTAACGCCATTATGGTTCCCCTGGCGTTGGGGGCCGATTGTGTCGGTACGACCGTTGCAAGGGACGGGAGGGATTAGGTGAAGAGAAAAAGCAAAAGCCTGACTCCGTTCCAAAACATCTGTGTGTATAAACTTACCCACCCAAGAGGAGGATTGTCAATTCTTTCCTCCTCGGTCGGAAGATGCACGAGGACATAGTCGGGAATCTAGTACTTCGAACAATGGTCCAAGAGTTCCTGCTCCGTCGCCTTCGTCAGAACGTGAATCATTGCCGGACGGTTAGCCATAGTGGTCGAAGAGATGAGAAGCAGCAGAGAAAATGGATAGCGTAAATAGTAAGAAGAGTAATATCGCCCATTATTGCACGAATTTAAAAACCTCAAAGGCATCGCTCCGAATCCCAACGGCACTGGGAATCACGACCGCCAACTCCAACGCTTCACGCACCACACGAAGGACGCAATCAGAGCGAAACGACGACGGGCACGTGTCTTCCCATAAATACCGTCATACGTGATAACGTCGAATGATCATGACTGTTGCACTATGTGGACCGACTTCCCAACTTAAGGGAAGTCCACAACAACGCGCCCCTGGGCCAGACGCAACATGCTCCACTTCAACACTTTCGAGCCCAGTCCACTCCAGGCTGAGCAACCGACCCCGAAAGAGGGCTAACGGTTAAGAGTACAAACCGAGCAAGACGCATGTCAACCTCTAAGAGGTGCGGGACCACATACGGTTACACATCATACACTGTTGTGGCAGGGGATGTGCGTCTTTGTCTCTCCGGTACACGTAGCACCCCGAACCCGAAGCTTGCCTGCGATAGGCGTTAGGCTCTAGACCCGCAGGTGGTGGCACCACCTGCCAGTTGTCGGGGACGTACACCTTCTCCAAACTACGTACCATGCGGCGCGCTCCCGCCACCATAACCATCGTCTTTGCTGGTCAACCATTTGTCACTTCACTGAGTAAGTGAAAAACCTGTCACTAACACTTAAGCTATCTTTTCCTATTTTCTACTCTGATCACTGACTTGAGCATTAAAGGTTATTAGGCGAGACACTACACCGATGTCGAGTTTTCTAGTTGCAGGCTCAAGTCAGTGATCAGAGTAGAGCGAGTACCTTGAGTAGAAAATGCCAATGATCAGAGTAACCGTCGTCTTTGCTGGTCAACCATTTGTCGTACGCCTGGAAATAAGGAGCGACTCACAACTCGTAATCAATCATATCATTGAGGAATAACAGACCAAAGATGACAGGATGGAGAGATACCTGCATAAGGTGTGCGAGCTGTTGTCTCGGTTTCAGGAGTACACTATAGAGCGAGTACCTCGAGTAGAAAATGCCAATGCAAAACTGACATCCTCCTATCCGACCGAGCTACCCAGGTACTTTCTAGTCGAAATCCTGGAAACTTACTCCAGTCAGGAATCAGAAGTAATGAGTATTGAAACAACAATGTCGACCTGGATGGACAATATCAAGGCCTTCCTAAGGGGAAAGAAACTCTCATAATAGGTCAATCTCAAAAAAAGATGTGGCGTAAGGTGGTAAGGTACATCCTTCAAGACAGTATGCTATACAAGCGGGGGTTCTCCCTTCCACTGCTGAGGTGCCTAGACCAGGAAGAGGCAAACTACGCCTTAAGAGACATCCATGAAGGGGTATGCGGTAACCATGTCAGGGGTCGATCTCTTGTCGCCAAGTTGGTCAGGCAGGGTTACTACTGGCCCACCATGGGGCGCGATGTCATGGAATTCGCTCGTCGATGTGATCGATGCCAAAGGTTCGCTACGACTATCAACTAGCCGCCCGAGCTCCTCAACGCTGATCTCGGGCCCCTGGACTTTCGCCCAATGAGGAATAGACCTCATTAGGCCCCTCCCACCTGGGAAAGGTCAGACGAGGTTCGCCGTGGTGGCTGTGGATTATTTCACTAAGTGGGCAGAAGTCGAGCCGTTAGCCACCATAACGGAAGCCAAAATCACGAACTTCGTATGGAAGAACCTCGTCTGCAGGTTCGACATACCATATGCCATTATATCCGACAATGTAACGTAGTTTGACAACCCCAAGTTTAAAGGTTTTTGCGCGCGGCTTGGGATAAAGCACTTTAGCTCTTCCCCGGCTCATCCGCAAGCTAATGGCCAAGTGGAAGCCATCAACAAAATCATTAAGCGCAGCCTAAAGTTCAGGTTGGAGGACCGCAAGGGTAGATAGACCGAAGAGCTGGCCGAAGTGCTGTGGTAGTATAGGACGGCCACACGAAACTCCACGAGGGAAACCCCATTCGCCCTGGCCTCTAGCCTAGAGGCCGTAGTGCCAGTTGAGGTCGGTCTCCCTACAGCTCGGACAAGCCCTCGATGCACCGTCAAACGACGAAAAGCTTCGCTAGAATCTCGATCTCCTTGAAGAGAGAAGGGAACTAGCTGACTATTAGAGGCGAGTGAAGCGACACTACAACGCAAGGGTCGAGCCACGTCGTTTCCGACCTGGCGACCTCGTGCTACGTAAAGTCCTCCAAAAACGAGGAGCCCTATAGCTGACCTAGGAGGGCAATTATCAGGTTAATGGCGAGGGGCGACCTAGGACATATACCCTGACCAACCTTGAAGGGAAGCAGCTCCCTCACCCATGGAACTCGCAACATCTGTGTATTTACTACCGTTGAGCATGGCCTAGCGAGCTGTCTAAGCATACTATTTCTCTTCATAACCAGACCGAGCTACATTTAAATGGAAGCCTAAAGTGTTTTGTTACTTAAACATGAAAGTGTTGGTAGTTGTTAATGCAAAGATACGAGCTAAACAGGACCTACAAAAAAAAGGGGAAAACAAAACAAAACTAGAGAGAGGCAAAGCAAAAAAGCAAATGCGTCGAGGTTTCATTAATCCACCGAGGAGAAGGCCTCGGACCCTGAAACATAAAAAAAAAATAATAAGAAGTACAGTAGAGTTGCAGCAAAAGGAAATGATGAAAAAGCGATGGGATCATTCGTCAAGAAGGTCAGACTGGGTGACCTTAGCCAGAGGATCGTTCTCTATGGGGGCCACAGGGGTGAGCTCATCTAGCTTCTTCACCCCAACTTAAATGCCCTCTTCTGAAGCCATGATCTTGTCAGTAGAGACAGTCCACAACTTGACGTACGGGCATTTGAGGGGAAAGAGGTCCAGCCCACCATGGTGCTTTCCCAAGTAAGGGCGAACATAAAGTCGTCGTCTGCCAGCGCCTTGCTAAACTCCACGTAGCTCAGCAGCTCCTGAAATTTGGCATCCAAAAAGGCCTCATCCTTTAGTTTGACAGCCATTGCAGCCTCAGCCCGTCGGAGTTTCTCCGCCTCCGCCTGCAACCCTTGGTTAGCCAACTTAAGAGCGCCAACCAAAGAATCGGAGCTCTCCAAACGAGCTTGGGTGCTGCGCAGCTCTTCTCCCCTTGCAGTGTAACGCCCCATGTTACTCAGGTTAGTTTACCATCGAGTCTCCAGGCCTCTTTTCTTAGTAATTTCTTTTTTATTTAATTTCATTGTTTCATTTCATTTTATTTCCAGCTGTTGTGGTAATTGTTATGAGTGTTGAAGTGTACTTACGTATCTAATTATTGTGTAACGAGGAAATTGTTTTCTCTACAATTGTTCTGGTCCGTTGGGCCTAAATTAAGTATCTAGGTAAGTGGGCCTTCCTTGTTTTAAAACAAGAGGGTGAGCCAGCTCCCCCAATGGACCGGTCCGAGCTCATACTCCCCACTTTGCACTCCAAAGCGTTGATGCTCTTAGAAGTGGGATGAATCCCGAACGGTAGCTCGAGGTCCCTCACCTCGCTGATCTTCTTGGTAGTGACTAGCGCGCTGGAGTCAACTGTCATTGCGGGTGCCACCTTCTCGTCTTCGCTAAGCGCCGACAGGTTCGGACTCCTTGTCAATCTTCTTCTTCTTCTTATTCCTCTTCTTCTCTGAAGAACTGTGGATCGTCTGGAGAGGAGTTACTTCTATCACAGAGATAGGGTGCAGAGTGGTGAAGGTCGACCCCATTGGGGCTTCCTCGTTGCGGACCTCAATGGGCGACAAGTTACTCCCCACCTCGGTCTTCCTTCTCTTCCTTCCCAGTAGGAACGCCGGCAACATATCTACGAGAAGACCTGCAGGTCAACTCCCACCCCAGGGCCACACGAAAAGAAGAAGAGGGAAGAAGAATACCTTCAGAGTGAACTAGGGAAAGGAGTCGGAGTGCAAGGGTCTGGGTTAGCCTCTGCGACAATGTGCAGGCTGCAGTCATAAAGGTTGTCATCCAAGAAGAGTGCTAAGTAATGACGGTCGCCTCGGGGCAGCTTGGGGATCCTCATGAGGTATTCAAGCGTTAGCTCGTTCGACCTAGGAACAAGTCGGGGAGGAACTACACAAGAGTGTCAAAAATTAGACATGAAAGACAAGCTCAAGACAGCAGTTAAGGGTATCAACGTCGAGCCCCCACCATAATATCCAGCAGCCGAGTAGAATCCCCCATCTGTTGGAGGCGAGCTGGGTTGGAGCCAGGTTCACGGCAGCGAGGAATTCCTACGCGATAGATGAAGAGGAAGTCGAACCCCGATGTCGAACATCTTCTCTTAGAACACGACATGCCCTTCAGGGAGGATTTCTATGGTTTTGTCCCGCCTAGGGAATCTCATGCCTATATAATGGGGGATCTTGTACCTATCCTTAAAGAAGGCTAAAGACCGCTCATCCAGCTTGGAGAGGCTATCAGCTGGTCTTTCTGTAAGCTTAGGAGGAAGGACATAGGGCTGGATTTCCATGCAAACGAGCAGGTCGTCCCCACCAGCGTGGGAGGGAAGCATGTTATTAGAGGCACTACCCAGGGCTGCTCCCTCAGAGCATACCCTACCATTGGGTGAGACAACGGAATGAGACTCCCCTAGGGGCGACCTGAAGCTCTCCTCCGAGCTTGTCTTCCTAGACCTAGAGCTACCATTACACCTATCAGACATCGCTAACTACAACGAATTTACAAAGGAAAGAGAGCTACTAACCTCGGCGCGAGAGCAAGAAATTTCTTGGAAGCATGAAATTGAGGGGAAGCCCTCAAGTATATTATACATAAAGAGGCGAGATCCTCGTCGTACACGTGTCCCTCAGCAAATGGTTCAGATCATCGACCTTGACGATGGTTGGGTGCTCAAGAGCACCTCGAGAGCCGCGTCCAGCATGAAATTTTTGGGCGGCTATATGCCCCTGTGGGAGCCCTCGATTGGTCCACGTTATCCATCACAGCTCGGAAATGAAGGCAAAAGCAGGTCGTCCGTGTCCCCCTTACTAATCTCTCAGGTAACTGACTCACCACTCGACTTGAAAGGGGGCCTCTGTTGGGGGTTAAACTACGCGCGACCGACCTGGTTCAAGTGAAGTCGTAGGTCGGCCTCGACAACTTAGGCGAACAGGTGAATCGCCAAGCCTTACCTACTGCAACAGGGAATGTACCGGTAAATGATAAGGACCGAAGGTCACTCGAGAGAACCTTGCTCGAGCAGCGGAATACTCTTATGGGACGTGTATCTACCCCGTCGAGCGCTATAAATGCACCACTCGCCCATGGGCTCAGGTACGAAATCTGTCTGACGCATATCTGTTGAGCTTGGATAATATACTAACTAGGGCGTCAGGGTGGCCAACCTCTCAGCCCGTCCTCCGCCGGCAGATTTTCGCTTCAACAATCGACTTGGTCAAGGTAGACTGACTGGAAAGACTTTGGATGTCGCTTGGCAAGGAAGAATATGTGAGGAAAGATCTGCACAAGATAAACAAACACTCTGACGCTCAAGTCAAAGTCAGTTTAAAGTTGACTTTAGTATTGAGATTCAGCTAGAAGGTGATACCTGATGTAGGAGAAAATTGCTTTATTCTTAGGTTAGAATATCTGAGAGAGCATTCGACCCACGATTATGTTGGGAAAAATCACTTACTTCTACCGCAGGAATAAGCAGAAAATAACTGAGAAATTTAAAGAAAGCAATAAAATAAAGAAATATAAGAATTAACGTGGAAAACTCCAAACCGGAGAAAAAACCACGGCCCACAAGGGAAAATCCACTATGTGAAAAATTATTACAATCACACAGATTTCTCTCCCCGACCCAAATTACACAAAACACTCTTTCAAAGCAAATACCGCTCAGTTAACTAGAGTTACTATATCAGGCTTAAAGTATTTCAATTGGGATGATAAAAACCCAAGCCCATGAGCTCCTTTTATAATAGTTGGAACACATCTCCTCCTCGTACTTTTCTGATGTGGGACAACTTCTAGCACATGGAGACCATCCTTGTATTCTTCAAATGTGGGACAACTTCAATTCCAATATTTTGCCAAAACCCAACAAATTCCACCTTTGCAAGATATTGAAAAAAGTTCACAACTTCTACTGCACTCATTGTCTTCACCGACAATCATAATTCTCAATTCAGAGAACTATAGCCTACTCCACCATAAAAGTAGATCACTTGGAATGTCGCCTTCCAAGATTTTTCTTCCTCGTCACATGTCGATAAATCCTGCTGAGATTTATGGTGCAACTTCCATCTACTTGGCTCACTTGGAAGTTCTTCAGCCATCGACATAACTTCCACCACACACACCGTGCATAACCGCCAAGCCAATACCTATGTGTAAACTTGTGGAACCGCTAACATCACATCCTCTATCATGATAAAGAGGACATACCATGAGGATGAATTCTCTCTCTCTTCAAAGGAACTGATCATCGTCTCCCCTGATGAGAGAAACACTGTCAGCATCCCGCCCAGAGCCCTTTGACGAACCGGCTCTATTGGGACAGTCTTTCTTCATGTGTCCAGACTGTCTGCATTCCCAGCAACAAGCTTTCTTTTGTACGGAGTCTTTCTTCTTCTTCCAATTGCTAGCTACCACTGCCGAATCTTCATGTGAAGTACGCCCTTCACTCCTCAGTATTCTTTCCTCTGACAAGAATTTACTAGTAACCTCGGCAAAATTCAAAGTATCCTTCCCTACATCAAGATCGGCTTCATGTGTTCATAAGAAGGTGGAAGTGATAAGATGAGCCTGAGTGCTTTATCTTCGTCATCTATCTTCACTTCGATCGCCTCCAGCTCAAAGATGATGCTATTGAGATTACTCAGATGATCTGAAATTTTCATACCTTCCTCCATTCGCAGCGTGTGAAACTGCTCCTTCAGGTACAGTCGATTTGAGATGCCCTTTGCCTGATACAACGCTTCGAGCTTCTCCCAAAGTTCTTTGGCTGTCAAAATTCCATGCACATTCGCAAGAATATTCTTAGCCAAACCTGTTCGTATCACGCTTGCAGCTCTCAAATCCATTTCCTCCCAGTCTTCATCACTCATGCTAGACTTCTTAGAACCTCTGCTGGAACCACCACTGGACTCAATTGAACCACCATCACCGCTTAGCTTTTCAGAAGCACCTTCACTCGGTCTTCCCTTCAACGCCTTGTGTAACCCAGATTGTATCAGCACATCCTTGACTTGCACTTGCCACAAGCCAAAGTTGATCCTTCCGTCAAATTTCTCCACATCAATCTTCACTGGACTCATAAAGAATGACATATCTGCCTCACACTCCTAGCAAATCTGCAAATAGTGAACAAGCCACACTATTCACAGAACCGTAGCTTGTTTCAAGAAATCTTTTCTGATGTGGAAGTTCAGATAATGCTGTAACCACAGAGCATACTCAGAAATTCTAGAAACTACAAACCTAAAGCTCTGATACCACTTGTTGGGAAAAAATCCCCTACTTCTACCGCAAGAATAAGCAGAAAATAACTGAGAAATTTAAAGAAACACAAGAATTAACGTGGAAAAACTCCAAACCGGAGAAAAAACCACGGCCCACAAGGGAAAATCCACTATGTGAAAAATTATTACAATCACACAGATTTCTCTCCCCGACCCCAATTACACAAAACACTCTTTCAAAGCAAATACCACTCAGTTAACTAGAGCTAGTATATTAGGCTTAAAGTATTTCAATTGGGTTGATAAAAACTCAAGCTCATGAGCTCCTTTTATAATAGTTGGAACATATCTCCTCCTCGTACTTTTCCGATGTTGCACAACTTCTAGCATATGGAGACCATCCTTGTATTCTTCAAATGTGGGACAACTTCAATTCCAATCTTTTGCCAAAACCTAACAGATTGGACATGTCATGCCGATGTTAGCTTGTATACTTTCATGGTGGCTAGGAGTCTTCCTTTAAGAAATCCCTTATTAGTTGGACTTTTTTTTTCCTACACAGAGAAGGCTATTTTTATCCCACAACAATTTACATATAACTTTAAACAAATTAACGAATAAATTTGCTAAGAAATTTGTAGTTCTTGAATTCTCAGGACTTTCAAAACAATAACGTGATAAATATTCATGAGAAAGTACTCCGATGGAATGCTTACTTTGTCGGTGTATATCATGCCAAAAAAATGCAAACAACGCAAAAATTGCCAAAAAAAAAAAAGATCAAGTTGACAAAATGAAGAAACTTTTTGAATATGCCACATACTCACATTTAGGGTGTCTTTAAAAGTTCGAATCATAAATTTGTATTTTGATTAGTTTAAACAGAAGATTTACTCCTATGGTATATATATATATTAATTGAATTTTCTTTTATTTAAAATTAAATTTAAATTATTTTGAGATATTATATATATTTTTTTAAATTAATTCATTAAGTGGGATTCTTCCGAGATTTTTGTCTTGATTTAACCTTTAATTTGTTTGCCAATTTTTTCTTATAATATATTTTACGTTTTTTTATCGTGCAATTGCAATTTTTTATTTATTTATTTTTTTGTGGGTTTCTTTCATTTTGAATACATTGACGCCTATTTAACAAAAATTATAATATGAATTACTTTACTATTATTTTACACTACTTTTAGGTTTACATTTACTATAATTTTTTACAATATACAACTGATTAATTAACTCTCACATTTATTCTTTTATAATTATCATACGTCCACGTCTCGAGATGATATGTGGCCTTAGACAAAATTTTGAAACAGAATCTTAATATGACTATTTTTTCTGTTGAACTTTATTTGATTAGGTTTTTGTTTATGTTTTGATTTATCTATACCTATTATTTATTCGGTTATTGTATTGTTTTTATTACTTTTAGTTCTACTAAAAAAATTTATTGATAACATTTTTTCATAGTCAATCTGTTTTTGTAGCACATTTTTTTAGATTCAATAAATTTTTATATTTTATGTTTTCTTAAGCATTTCATATCCATATTCATATTTTTCTATAGACGTATTAGTGTTCTATACTGAAACAATAAAGAAAACCTAAACAAATCACTATATTGAACAATATGAAATACATTTTCTAAAAAGTAAAAGAAATGGAACGAAAAAACTGATTGTGGATACTAAGATTTAAAATTTATTTATTTAAAAATATAGGTATTTAAAAGTAGATAAAGATATAAAAAAAATACCAACATTTTAAATTGTGGGTACTATATTTTTATATATCACGAAAAACATCTCTACAGAATTAGGATATGTTTGTACTGTGGAGTTTTTCATGACATATTAAACTAAACTTCCATTAAATTTTTTTTGATAGGTTCTTTTTTTAGTACAACATGTGTGGTGGGTATCAAATTCAAAACCTCTTGAATAGAGATATGCATCAATTATGAGTTCTGCTCGCTTTGACTTTAAATAAGGTTCTCATAATAAAAAGATAATCGTTTAATTTCATTTTAAATTAACGGGCTAACAATAATATCATCTTCAACTCAAAATTCGTATGCTTGTTAACATATTTGCTCATCTTCCGATCCTTATAAATGCTCCCCGATTGTTCAGGCACGAGTAGTCCTTCTTTTTTTGTGGTCGATAAGCTATCTCTAAAGTATCTATGATCTCATTTAGTCTCTCAAAAGAAGTTCATCACTTTCAATTGGTGGGTTAGTTTCTAAATTCTCTAATTCTGCAACTTCTTTAATCAAACTTTTAGTAGGCTTAAAATACCTATGATCTCATTTAGTTTTTAGATGAAAATGGAAATTAAGTTTTTTTTTTTTTTTTTCAAATTTGAAACTACAAAATATCAAATTCAAATAAGCTACTACAAAGTTATATTAAGCTATCATTTTTGTGCTTATCTTGAAATAAACGTAACCTTCAATTACTTTGTTTAATTTTCAATTTGAATATTGTTAGTTTAATTTTGAATTTGAATATCGTTTGTTTAATTTAAAATTTGAATCTTATTTTTTTAATTTTGAATTTGAATCTTTATTATCTTCATATAATAATGCTCCTTTGTTCTTTTATATATATGTTGTTGAAACAAATTCTATATTTTTTGTTAGTGTAAATTTTTCACAAATAAAATAATAGATTCTATAGAAAGAGACGGTTGACCATTTTTATTATATCTAATAGTTTTCCTCCAATTTTTTTAAAAGCAATCTTTTGGCCCTTCATTCCATTGCCCCTTTTATTATGTAACTATTTAATTTTTGTAGTTTACAAATATAGTCTCGCATCAATTTATCGATTTTTTTCATGCTATATAAATTTGAATAGTAAAAGAAGTTTCACACTCTTCTTCTTCTGTTTTTTTAAATCATGATGTATTTGAAATAAATTTCATTGTTTGATTTTTACGGATTTGAAGTCTTACCGGATTTCAAATCCAATTTTTATCTAAAAATATTTCCAAATTAAAATTTGCCATTTTGAATAATTTCATAGAATTTCAAAATAAATTATAATTTTAACTTTGTGATATTTTAATTTCTAAATAATAAATTTTTATTATTAAGTAAAATTTTTATTTTCTTTTCATTTTTAGCAAACATCCAAACAAACAAAGAAATTTAATTTATTTCAGTATTTCAAATCATTCTCGTTCCAAACAAGATAAGAAATTTAAAATTATTTCTTGGATTTTAAATCATGGAATTTTAAATCATTTCTTAAACTTTCTCGACAGCAGACATAGAGTACATCTTTGACTGGAAATAGTCTTTCAACTGTAGGACGGTTTTGATTCTTAATAAATCCCTAATCTATAAATAAAAAAATAATGAGTTGAATTTAAAACGTTTGGAAATAATCGAACCCACACCCAAACCAAATCCATGCACTAAAAAACTAGTATATAAAGGTGTGAATTTTATGCATGATTTTTCCAACCAAAACCAAAAGCTCTCTTCTTTTAGGTTTCCCAAAGAAATGGAAAACCCAACAAAGAAAACCCACCTTCTCATCTTTGCAACCATAATAGTCTCTTGCCTTGTTTGCTTGTCATCAGCAAAACCAAACTCAGCCTCAGAAGGGTTCAGTTATGATCCGTGTAGTGAGAGAGGGCCTCAGCATTGGGGGGATCTCGAGGAACAATGGGCAAAGTGTAAGAATGGCAAAATGCAATCTCCCGTAGCTTTGTCTTTGTGGAATGCAACTTTCAATGGGTATTTAGGTCAGCTGAGGAGAAACCATTGGCCTGCAATTGCAATTCTTGAGAACAATGGCCATCAAGTTGTTGTAAGTACAAAACAAATTAAATTAAACCCTCTCTCTCTTTGCTCTCACTTGAAAAACTTTCCTCGCCAACATTTTCTCCTGAATTCTTGCGTGGTCCATTAATATATAGATAAGTGTTTTTATTTTATTTTATTTTCTTTTGCATAATTACTACGTGGTCCTAAATGGACCTGGAATTAAGGAGGAGCTTCTCTTGAATCTTCCTAAGGGAATTTTTATCTTTTTTATTAATATGTTTTTCAGGTTAATTATTCTCCACCAAAATTCAAAAATAAAAATAAGTTTTTGTAAACATCTTGTTCTTCTTTTTCTTTCTTTCTTTTTTTTTTTGGCAAAATTGGACTTATATTTTGAAAGCATTTGAAAAGCTATAACAAGCCAAATGAATACATAGGTGACGGTGATTGGCTTGGTAAGTATAATTCAAAAAAAGAAAAAAAAGAAACAAGAAAAAAAAGTTATCAAATGCAGTTCATGGTTTTTTTTAATCATATAATATAATATATATATATATATATATATATATATATATATATATATATATATATATATATATATTAAGAGGGAATAGATTCAAATCTCATGATGGCTACCTACCTTAGGAAATATTTTCCGACACTAAATGTTGTACGGTCAGATGGTTGCAATGTAAAATTAGCCGCTTAAGCTGGTCCGATACTCGGATTAAAATATATATATGTGTGTGTGTTTTTTTTCATGAGGAATGAAAAAGGGAATTCATTTCTAGGTATTAATCTCTTAATCGTTGTATTATGTTTAAGTTGATTAAGGGAGACACTTCTTTCCTTGAGAAAAACAAATTGAAAAATAGATACCAATTACCGTTAAACTAAATTCTTCGTTCAATTCCTCTCTTTCTCACAAAAGAATGTTTTAAATAAGGTAACAATACACCTAATTTCCTCACTTAGGTAAGGAAAGCTGCTTTTTATATTTTTTTCCTTTCCATAATGATCTATCAAATACTTAAACTACAAGCTGTGTCAATGACTTAGTCACTTTTTTTAATAATCATATCGCAACTATTTTTTTCAAAAAGTATCTTTAAACCAATATAATTTTGTTAAATGATTTTTATTAATTATTGACAAACCTAACAAAAAGTACTTTTCAAAAAGTACTTTTAGGTCATCTGAATAAACATATTCTAAATTAGTAATTCTTTCCAAAATGATTATAAAAAAAAAAAAAGTGTTTGTCATTTTTTAAATTATTTTTTTTTTTCAAAAAGTTATCACAAACACAGGAAGTTTCACGAGTTCATTGGGTACTTTTCTGCGTAGGAAAGGAATCATTAAAGCATAATTTAGTTATTTTTCTGATGAAAAATTCTGTATAGTTTTAAAATAAAGAACAAAAAATATGAAATTGGTCGACTTTGTTCGAGAAACGTTATTTTTCTTTATGATTATTGGAAAATAATGAATCATGCCAAAACCTAACATATCCAAAATTTTGAAAATGTTATGTATGAACCAACCAAATAAAGCAAAAGTTTTGCAAGAATTCTAGACTTATAATTCAAAAATCGACTTTTTTCGACTAATAATTATTCGACGTTTCATTTTTTTTTCTAATTCTTATTTTTGTAATATTTATCTTATTCTTATTCTTTCAAATCGTTGAACAAAAATACAGGTTGAATGGATAGAGAATGCAGGATCAATCAAGATCAACGGCGTCAATTACTATCTTCAAGATTATCATTGGCACCATCCTTCCGAGCACACCCAAGATGGCAAAACGTCTTATTTTCCTCTCTATCGCTCTTACTATAGTATAAGAGTATTTATATTGTTTAGCTATTATGTTATTATATTATTTTGATGACATATTGTTTTGTTAAATATTATTAGGTATCCTTTGGAGCTTCATATGGTACACACCAACAATAATCCAAATGTGACCAACAAAATAGCTGTTATAAGCATCTTATATAAGTTTGGTCCACCTGATCCATTCCTCCGTTTGGTAAACCAATCTCACCAACAACCTAATATATTAAATTGACTAGTAAAAAAAAATTACTTTATTAAGTTATTTATGATAAATTTAGTCCTCTTAATTAACTTAGCTTCTTTTTTTTTTCTTTTTCTTCAAAGTTAATTTTTCTACCTTGATTGACGCGGGACCTAATAACATAAAATAATAGATTTAATTGCAAGTTTAGCCTCTGAATTTTTTAAGTTGTGTCTCATAGGTCCATAAATTTTCAAATCCAAGAGGAAATTGAAAGATAAAAAACGTTATGAAAACATTTCTTTTTTTTTTTAATTTTTTATTACGTGTAGGGGCTTATTAGTTACAATATTAAAAGTTTGATAATTAGACTAAGGATGTGTTTGGAAGTGATTTTAGCATGACCAAAATCACTTTTACCATTATCAAAATCACTTCTATTTTCATTGATCATATTAGACAAATTAAAAAATATATATATTATAGGAGAGCTTAAAATCACTTTAAAGGAATTTTTAAGTTGATTTTTAAGGTATCAATTGGACGATGATTCTCGAAAATCAATTATGCTTAAATTTCTTTTTCAAAATCACTCATCTTAGCATCACTCCCAAACATACTCTAAACTTGAAATATAATCAAAATAATACGATAAAGACTCGAACTCGAGACGTTTCTTATATATTTTGTTTTTGTTGGATATCAGATAGAAGGGGACATAAAACGGCTAAACATTGAAGGAGGTGAGAGATGGCTCGGAACAGTGGATCCTAGACTTGCATGGCCAATGTATAGTTGGAGTGAGACATACTTCAGATACATGGGATCGCTCACCACTCCTCCTTGTACTGAAGGTGTCATTTGGACTGTAATGAAAAAGGTATTTTAAGAATCCGTTTCCGTAACATTTTTGTTTCTTGTCGGTTCATTTTTAATTTTCATTTCTTATTTATGGATTGTTTTCTCTTTTTCAATAAAAAACAGGCTTGTAACCGTTTCTTGTTACTTGGTTTCGAAAGTTTTGATTAAACGTAAAGGTTTTGTATGATATCTAATTATTTAAATTAAATATTTAAATTATTTATTTTATATTTATTTTTTGATATTTATCACACATTTTAAAAATACAAAATGATAAAATAATTTTTTATCTATTTAAAAAAATGGAAATAAGAATAAAAACTTAATTTTGTTGTTTCCAAAATTTTATACAAATTTGTTCTTAGAAGAAAAAAAGAGTAAAACGAGTCGTTATCAAATGCTTTTGTTTGTAAAAAATGGGAAATGAGAAACAATAACTTTATGACCCATTTGGTAATGTTCATGTTTCTTATTTCTCGTTTTCAAATTTACTAAGAAAGCCTTAACATTAGACAACTATATACGTTTATTTTTTCTCAATTTTAGAAACATTCTCAAAATGGTATAGAAACTTGGAAAACAAAAACAAGTTTGTTTTATTTTTGATCACTCGATCCTAATTTGTTTCGAAACCTAAATAAAAAGGCAGTCTTATCATTATTGAGTCCATGCCATGTAATTATAGTTTTTATTATTAAAAAGGAAAAAAAACAAGAAATTCGAAACTTTACCAAAGGGTTTAGTCCTAATATTCTTTTGTTTTTTCTCATCTCTTATTTTTCTTTCTTTTAATCCCCATTGTTATCTCATTCCTTTGTTCTTAATCTTATTATAATTAATTATATTCAGATACAAACTGTCTCGCCCTATCAAGTTGAGCTTCTTAAACAGGCCGTTGTGGAGGTAAGTAATTTTACATCATCTTTTTGAATTCTATTTAAAAGATTAAATATATACTATAATTCATCGGGTTAAATTTTTGAATTTATTAGTCGTTTAACATAGTTTTAAGAATATAATTTTCTGTGTTAGAACTTCTGTATTGTTAACCAGCTTTCACATCGACTTTTTAATGTATTTGCAGGAGAAAAATGCAAGGTCATTGCAAAACATTAATCGTCGAGAAATTTTCTACTTTGGCCCATTGCTAGGGAGAAAGAGTGCAGCCTAAATTCTCACAGAAGGCATTGCTAATAATTATTTATGTATCAAATAAAATGCCAAAGTTGTATTACTATTAGATTACTTGTGTGTGATTTATTCCAACCGTATGTTTAAATTCTTATCTAAAGTTTAAGTGTGACACCTGTTAAAGAATGAGTGGAAACATTATATTAGTTTATTGGTTAGAATTTTCACGAGAGTTATGTTTGATAGTTAATTTGTAGTTGTTGTAAGTTAATTGAGTAGTTGAAGAGTGGATCGAAGTTGAGAGAGTTTATACGCTTAGTGGAAGAGTGGCGTTATGGTGTTGGTTTGAGAGAAATTTTAAGGTTAGTGGTATGTTTCGTGGATTAGTGGTCAGTTTTCTTATTTCCTTGTAAATTTCTTGTAACAATTCTCAATTCAATGAATAGAAGTTCTTCCTTCTTACGATTTCTCTCTTGCTTCCGCTTTGTTGTTCATTTTCATTTTCGTTACAACACCTTGAGAGAATTTAATTTTTTTTTTCAAAGCTAAATAAATATATGTTCTAGTCTCTAATGTTTGGGTAGTTTTTCAATCCTCAATTTAGTCTACTATGTTTTAACATTTTTCAATTTAATCTCCTATGTTTTGAAAATTTTCTCGAGCCTTCCTCAAAACAAAGTACAATTAATTTTGATATTTTTAAAAATTAACTATTTTGATTTTTTTTCCCTAGAAGAAGTTTGTCGATCACGCATTTTTATCATTTTGTTAGTATTTCAATGTTTTTGAAAATATGCCAAAGCGAGCATAGTTCAGCTGTAATTGATATATGTCTCCAAGCAAGAGGTTGTGAGTTTGATCCCCTACCCCATATTTATGACGACCATAATAATAATAAGTTTTTGAGTTATGCTCACTTTGGCATACTATACCATTTTTTTAATAAGTTTTCTAAGTAAAAATTTAATAGAAGGTAACGCGTTCATAACATTAATATATATCGAAGTCTAAAGTTGAGTTGATGGATTAAAAGTTTCGGATAAATATTAAAGGAAAAGAATCTCCTTAAATTAACTATACAAGAATAACTTTATTAAAAAAAATATATGAAAAAGCTATCAAAGAATAAATTATACAAATAAATAAAAAAATAGAAAAGGTTAGGAGGAGGTGTTAGAGTTGGTTCATCTTCATCCACCCACTCTTCTTTTTCTTTCTTTGTTTTATTTTTTCCACACCCACTCTCCTTTTATTTCATTTATATTTTTCCTTCTATTATTTTTTTCTAAATGCATTTAAAACGCGTTTTCACGGGAAAGGTTAAAAAAAATATATAATAAAAATAATTTGTCCACGTGATCCAATTATTATAAATAAATTAATTAAACATATGTGCGAGACTATATATCTTCAAGTTATAAAAGGCATACATTTAGCCCATGTTTACGAATCAGAATGAAAATAAATCGGAATCAAATAAATCGGAATGACAATGTTATTCCTTTGATACTGTTTACCAAAACTTTTCTGGAATCGAAAACAGACTCGCCCGAATGAATTTGTTGGTACTAGAAATGTTAGAAAAAGTGAATAGAACTTATTTGATGTTGTTTACTAAAACTATCTGAAATCGGAATCAGATATATGAAAATTACTAGTATACCTGTTTCTTCTTTCTAGCTAATTACAAATACATTGTCCTGCTTATTTTTTTAATTACAAAAATAATATATTTTAATTTATTTTATTACTATATTATATATTGATAGTAAATATATTTTTTTACCATAACAATTTATTTAATATTAATATTAATAAATAATAAATAATTAAAATAAAATTACATCCACTAAAATGCTATTTTATTATAATAATTAATAATAATGAATTATATTTTTTTAAAAAAATAAATGTAAATTTATAATATTTTATAATAAAATTACATCAACCGATACAAGTAATAAAAATTTTTATTAAAAGAAAAATTATTAGTAGTATAAATGAAAAAAATAAAAAAGTATTAAACAATGAAATAAAATGGTATGGTTTGATTAATCACGAGAGAAAATGGTAAAAGTAGAAAATTGATTCAAATAAATATGTGTGTCCCACGAAATAAGAAATGAGAACAAGATTGATGATAGGAGAGAAGTAAGATTGCCCTTTTTAAGAAATGAGAATGAAGAAAGTGGTAGGTCCACCATTTGATTCTCATTGCTGAAATTTGGTAAACAACATTAAAGAAAATGAAAAAGTTTATTCTCATTCCTTCATCCTCATACCCTTGAAGTAAATATGGCTTTAGTTGTTTTAACTCATTGTTTTAGTCTACATGAACTTGGCTCAGCAATTAATGTATCTTGCTTATTTTCCAACGATGGAAGGTCCAATCTCATCTCCAAATTGTTACTAAAAAAATCTCGTAAGATCTAATATATCAAATTACTAATATGAATTGGAATAATATGAAGTAAAAAATTGAACTCAAGAAAGAGCATTAAAGAGATGGTATTTAAGTAGTGGTTAAGTTGGATCTCGTGTAAAAAGAGCATTAAAGAGATGGCTTAGAAGGCTTAATAGGAGGAGTAAAAAGTATCTATTAGATCATTATGATATGATATTGAGAGAAACAGAATCAATTGCACACAATGAAGACCATAAATATTGTGAACTAGTGTAGTGGGTTATATAGATCCAACTGGTAAACTGGAAATAAGTTGAAACAAAATACTCAACTTAATCTGTTGGAGGAGAATTTTCACTGAAGACGTCGCAAGTCCTGATATGACAGGAGTTACACGTGGCTCTAAGCTTATGGGGCCAAGGTTCATCACCTCGGACTTCATATTTGTTATCGAGACGATTGCAAGTAGTCGACCTGATCTTATCCTTCTCGGTTGAATTGGCCTGAAGATTTTTGGTTGGGTCTTACTCTCCGACACATTCTATGACAACACGCCACATTTCTCAGTTATCTTATAGAGCCATTAGAGCCCTGTGGGAGGTCCTACGAAGATTCTACCTATAAATAGAAACCATTCACCAGGTACGCGAATACTACATTCTCTCTCGAATATAGCTTGATCATCTACTGACTTGGACGTTGAAGTGTCTTCTGTTTTTGCAGGTTCCCTACTCGACATGTTTCCAGTTCACCATCCATGTCATCTTTTGTCTGAGCCGAGGTTCACGGATTTGGTCATTTTCTTGATCAAACATAATACAACAACTAAGACGGGTAAAAAACAGAATCATCAATGATTTTTCTTTACACCCGGTCAAGCCAATGTCCAAAGAAGAAAAGACATTGAGATTGGGATCATAGCTTGAGAAAATGCATTGAAAAGATGACTGAATAAAAATATTAGCTAGTTGAGCAAAGGCCGAAAGATGTTGACCAAAAGACGTCACGGATGAGATTACGAACAAAATAGATGTCAAGTTCAACATACTTCATTCGGGAGTTCTAAGAACGGGATTTGCACTAAGGTGAACAACACCAATATTGTAAACCCAAGAACCACAAGCCAAGATGAAGGAATCAAGAGTTCCTTTAGAAGAGTGTGAAGCCAGATTAATTCAGTAGACACGCCGGCCAAACTTCGAAATTTTGCCTCTGTGTTTGATCTAGAGATGATACTCTATTTCTTAGAAGTTCCCAAGCTAAACCATTACAACCAAATAAAATACAACCAAATAAAATACATAATCTCAAAGTGGACTTACGATCATTTGGATAACATGCATCGTTGGGATTGGTGTGGAGCCAAATTGACGTTGGATCGAGTCAGGGACGTGTTGGGATGAAAAGGTTTAAAGTTGTGTGTTGTAGGGGCTAGTTGTCCCGAGGGGATAGCGTCTTGACGCTAGAAGGAGCGTAGAGATGCTGTTGCATTTAGGCTGGATTTCGGAAGCACGTGTGAAGTCATCTTTTGGTGCTGCTGCAATGCTATGCCCAACGCTCAACACTACGACATTTTTGTTTATAAAAAGGGATCACTTTTTGTTTTTTAAGGCAGCCATGAGAGTTGAGTTTCGGCCAAATTTCAGAGCGATTTTGTGGTAGATTTGAGGCAACGGCTCGGGACATTGGTCGCACACGAAGAGGGTAGATCGAGATCATTGTATGGGGTAAAATTGTATTTTGATTCTTTGTGAGTTCTTTCATTCATGTACCTAACTATAGTGTTGAATACTTAGAACCTACGGGCTTTTGTTGTCTTATGTCTTCAAATTCTTATACTAGTAGAAAAGTCGCGAGCTTGTTGTAGTCGATCAACAAGCAGTCGGATCGACCCAACAATGATAGGCCAGAGGGGCTCGGTATGGAATGAACTTCTAATCATGTGATCTTCCATGACAGTTGTGAACAGTGAAAAAGTTTGGAGGAAAAAAACTGTCATAAATGATGGGGGTGCATTTTTGGTGAGAAAAAACAATATTTTTCGGATTTTGTAAGTTTTATGACAGTTAAAAACTGTCACGGAAATCGAATTTTCAATGACAGTGAAAAACTGTCACGAAATGGTGGAGGCGTGATTTTGGCGGGAAAAAAACGGTAATTTACGAAAATTTTCATGCTTTTATGACATTTTATAATTGTCAAGAAAAAAAATCAAGTATTTCATGACAATTACCTAGACCATCTTGAGAATGTATGACATATAAAAAGTGTCACAAATGATTTTGAGCCTGTTTCATTTCTGTCGGAAAAACTGCAGCTTTGTTAACGATATTAATTATTTCGAGATTGTCCGGTCGCATCGAGTATAGATTTATGCTTAATAGTTTCCCCAAATACTCCATGAAACAAGTAAAAAATGATATTTGGTATAGTGGTATGCTTATCGTGTGTAATTGTGTCATTCCTCTCTTTGGTCCCGAGTTTGAGCCCTATGAATTTAAATTATTTTTCCAACCCTCTATTAATATATTTTTATAATAATAATATAAGTTAATTCTAGTTTCACCAAGCATTTCGTAAACAAAATATTCATATTTAAATTATACCCGAGTTTTTTTATTGGAATGAAAGGTAGTCAACTTAATTGAATGCTTAGTAATTATTTTGGGTTTAAATTGGAACTAGTTAGGTTTGTTGGAGACTATTTATCGTCGGCCATGTGTCGACAAAAGAAAGGTATTGTTATTTAAGAATATCTTTGATCATGATACTCTGTGCAAGTCTCAGAAGTAATAAATTGAGGGTTATCGGGACCAATGATGCGAGCTTCCGAAATACCATGAGATCTTCGTAAAGTTGATAATTATGAGTGTTATGACGAATTTGATTGGGAAGTTTAGTGGCAAAAATAAGGAGATTCATTAGCTCGTTATTTAGTCAGACTTGGTGAGATGACAGAATCCATAAAAATTATTCAACAAGCTTTGGAAGGAATTCCAGAGGGACCCTATGAGAATTTAGAAATACGATGTTTTGATCGAGAAAGGTCTCCGTAATGGAATGACTTTGACTATCGATTCATTAGTAAAAAACCTTCTCCAACTTTTGAGTTGGCGAAACAAGAACTTTATGTGAGAGTCGAAGCCCCAAAAGTGGAATTGGGAATTTTTTTAATACGGGATCAGGGTAGTTTTCCTTGGAGATGGAAATTCTGCCCACCGGGTTTTATCAAATTTTAAATTCTTCCTCTTAGGTCGGAATGTTCTGTTGAGCTAAACTGTTCATTATGTTTTATCGATCGACCTAGAAGGTTAGAGCCGACCTATGCAAAGATGTTCGCAGGAGTGTTGAATAACACATTAATCAAACAACACGCTGTGTTTTACGGGCGGTCAGATGACCGTTAAGCCATTGTCTAGAGTCTTATCGGAGATCATCTCTATAAATAGTATTCAATTTTATTATTTATTGGGTGTGTTTTTTATGTTTTATTATTTATTTTTGCAATAATTCAATATTTTCTCTTATTCTCGTTTGCTATCAAGAATGGTCAAGAAATTATTTTAAATTTTGCGATTTAAAGTCAGAGATATGATTGAAAATTCTTTATTTTGTTTGGAACAAAAATAATTTGAAATGAATATAATTAAATTTAGTTGTCTGTATGTTCGTTGGATGGTTGAGTTTGACTTTTTGTTTACACAAATAACTAGTTCAACTGAACCGAAATTTTTTTATTCAAATATCATTTTTACTACAAGAAATTGTCGTTGCCTTTGTAGACGTACACTTTTTCACTTTTTGAAATTCTCACATTTTCTGTAACGTCCACATTCTCTGACTCGTTTATTTTAAGACTAATTTGTGCCCTTAGATTTTTCCTCTAAGCTGATATTTAATTTCATGGATTTTATAATATTGGAGTTCTAATTTTGGATTTTAATTTAGTTAATCTTTTAGATAAATTTTCCAAATCAATTTTAGAGAGAGTTCTTGGTGGGAAAGGATTATGGAACATTTTTTTTATAAGGCCTTAAACATTGTCATGTTTTAGGAAGCACAATATTTGCATGGATTGTAACACTACAAGCGTAGAGCCTTTCATATGTGATGCTCCAGGGCAAAAACCGTAAATATGTTTCCTCAGTTGCAGATGAGCATTCAAAGGTAGGTAGTAAGTACAATTTTTATTACTTTATCTAATTAATTAGCTTTTAATATGTAAAATTCCGAATCATTTATACATTCCAATATGTGTTGGCCATATTAATGAGCTAGCTCTAGTTGACATTTTGCTTATTTTGTTTATTTTATCTTTTCAGCAAATTGTTGTTACTTGGTAAAAGAGATTAATTTATGAAATTTGTGTGTAATGTTGTGAATATTTCTAATCAAATTATGTTAGAAGAGGATTTATATGCGTAGTTATTCATTTATCTAACTTTGGTATTGTTTTCTTCATTAGGTCTTTCACGAACTCAAAAAAGTCGACAATTAGGAATGCAACTAATTGATGGATGAGCTTCTTCATTGGGGTTGGTGTGTGAGACATGTTTAATTATGTACTTTGAACTTGTAGCAATTTGAACATGTTATGTATATGTGTTTAATATATTGTACTAACAAATTGGGGAATAATTTGTTCCTATATGATTTCAACTTTGTTATTTAAATTAATGTATTTGCAATGTTGATCGACAATTTAATTCTATGACATTTGTCTGCCGTGACGTCTACCAGTAAAATCAAATCCATTTTCTATGACGTTTTCTGATCATCATAAAATATAATTTTTTGTGACGTCTCTAAAACGTCATGAATTCTATTTTTCATGACGTTTTTAAAACGTCACAAAATCGTTTTTAGGACAGTTTTTCACACGCCATGAAATCATTCTTTGTGACGTTTAAAAAATGTCACGAAAGCCTGTCACGTGACATTTTCTCGCTACGTATTCTATTTTCATGACGTTGTTTAACCGTCACAAATTCTAAATCCGTGACGGTAACTCATTTACCGTGACGTTTTTAAAACGTCACGAAAAAAGAATTCGTGACGGTCTTAAAGCGTCACGAAATCATTTTTCTTAACGTTTAAAAACCGTCACGAAAAACGATATTTTGCATGACGTTTTTAAACCGTCACGAATGCTACTTTTCGTGACGTTTTAAAAATGTCACCAATACCTTTCGTGATGGGAGCATATGTGACGGCGTTAAAAACATCATGAAAAGATTTCGTGACGCTTAAAAAACGTCACGAGAACTCGAATTTCTACTAGTGCACTCTTCCTATCACACCTGACTGTGATAGACTTCCAATCAATCTGCCACGATTTGATAGGACATGTCTTGCTCGTCACCCGAGCATACAACGCATGTCATTGCTTGTCACCTCGAGCACTTTTTGTTTGATTAAGATATTCATCCACAAGTTTCATAATGACTATTAGACTCATCAATCACTCTTGGTCAATCTTTGTGGATTTCCTTCACACAACTAGGTTTTTTACCATGACTCTGATACCATTTGTTAAGGACGACGGTATCCCAAGTACCCAAAGTATCTCTACAATGGTTTGATATTATCTGCTTTGAACATAGCCTTCGCGACTTTCCTTTTAGTTTCACCAAAAATGCCTTGTACCAATGTAGATAATTATCTTTATGTATATATATCATTGATCACTCTCTTCCCTAACCAATGTGCAACTTTGTTTGCACACCTTGCAATCCTAACACTAAGTTTGGAACATGGATTACATGGCTTGAAAAATAATATTCTAGTAAGTTTTACAACCTTAAAGCTTGAAAGAGAAGATGGTAAAACTAAGTGATTTGGAATTCCAATTTAGAATTTTCAATCAAGTATTTTTGCTTCCTTTTTGTATTAGGTCTATCATTCCTTAATTTAATGGCAATGAAATCTTTTATTTCAGTAGTTTTTTTCAAAATTTCCATTATGAGTTAAATTAGTATGGATCCTCTCTAGAAATGTGTTAGCTGCTTTCTTTTTCAAAATAGCATAAGTGTTGGAGTTGTTTCGTATTTTGAGTATGAAATAAATTGGAAAGACTAACAAGTGATGTACACCTATCACAAGTAATAAATGGAATGAGAATTTTGAGTATCGATCCTCAGGGACAACGTAGTCATTTTGAGCAAAATAATAATGGTCGGAAAAGTTGTAATTGATTTTAAGGTGACAAATAATTCAAGGAAATGATTGTTGGTTTGGTTGTTAAAACACAACGCAATAAAACCCGACCCTAAGTTCAAATTAGTTAGAGAATGTTGGAACAAGCTTGAGACACTTGGCATCTCTTTTGTTACTCGACAACTACGTTTCTTAATCTGCTTATATCTTAGCAATCTCGAAGTTTCTAAGTTATTCCTAATATATTTATTAAAAAGTCTCTTAGTTTTGGTTTAAAAATAATCGCAACCTCGAGTTAAGGTCCTATATCTTGACTACTTGAATGGAAACTTTATATCTAAAGTCTTCCTCTCCTCGGTTTAATCCCTTTAAGTTGCAAAAATGAGTCAACCTTCTTAGTATTGACTATGTTGAAATCTTAATTGGCCATATTAAATCTTAAACTTTATAAAAGCAGCCTTCAGGGAGGTCTCGTAAACCTTCAAGGAGTCCAAGCACGACAAGGGGGTCCTCGTCGGTGAGGGCCCTCCTTTTGCGTTGCTCAGGGATCTCCTTCGACTGTTTCTCCTTTGTTTCTGTTCCCGTTAGGAGGGTGAGGAGTCCTCTAGGTTCGGTCAGTTAGGATTATGTCGATTAGCCTCCAATTCTTATTGGACATTTGAGCGTTCACTGCCCACATCTCACTCTGGAACCTACAGTTCTTACGATGGGGATTTCCCACCTTTCACTTGCCAAGGTGGCCAATTGGGCGAAGAGGATTGACAGTGTCCTCGGTCCCCTGACTTTTTCAGAGTGGGAGGGGTCACTTTGTCTACAGGTTTGTCGCACCGACGCTCCTCGTTGACAACTGTTCATAGGATGATTCCTTGTTGGAAGTCATTATCTTAGTGTCTTAGTGCGGAGAACTAGTTTTTCTTTGGCTTGAAAACGCCGTTCTCACAGACGACACTAATTGTTGACGGTGAATTGAGGTCCACATATCCCTCGGATGAGTGCTTTGCCAAGGAGCAAATGAACCTACAACCAGAAAACTCGACATTGGTGCGGTGTCCTGCCTAACATACTCTCACGCTCAAGGAAGTGATTAGAGTAGAAAAATAGGAGTAGACACCTTTAGGGTTTCAGCGACAAGTTTTACACATACTTGATCAAGGTGGGAATCCTTCCCTTTTATAGGCGCGGATGGCCAACCAGGAAGGACAGCGATTGAGGTGGCAGGGCTGCGTCGAGTTGTACGTGATGTGATGTAAATCCTGGAGTGGAAGCGGAACATCGTTTATGATTTTTTGAGAAAACAAAAACAAACGTTCAAAGATGAAAATACAGGGGAAAAATTTTTTTACCTTTAAAGAACTCTTCTTCAAGTTAATTTCCACCCCAACACCACCACAAAATCTTCCGAGCTATCCTCTTAGGTCTCGAGAACACGCTTGTGGGAGCGTTTCTTTGGAACGAGAGGGAGAATTGAGAGAGCTTGAGATGGAGAGAGTATGCTAGGTTTTTCTTGCAGAGGAATAAGAACTGTACAGAACTATTCTGTACAGTTTAAATCAATGTGACGTGGGGTAACTTCCCACGTCACAACTTCCCACTCCCCTACAATTTTGCAGGGGAATTTTTAATTAATAATTAATTAATTAATTATTAATAAATTTAATTGAATTTAATTATTAATTATTAATCTAGTAATAATTAATTAATTAAATCTAATATTAAATAAATAATTAACAATTAATTATTTAAAATTTAATTAAATATCACATATTTAATTAAACCCATATATTTGAATCTTATTCAAATGCATCTCTCTCGTATAACCTATAATCGTAATGTACATCTTATGCACATTATTTTTAACCTATAGTTTTAATATGAATCTTATTCATATTAATTTTATTTGAATCTGATACAAATAATTTCTCTCATAATATATAGTTTTAATTTAAAATTAACTATATATTATAATGTATCAATATACATATATTCCCTTGAGCAATTTGAACAGTTCAAATTCTTCCAAAACCTTGATCCTCGTTTTACCTGTTATGAGTTAGTAAAGGGACCTAATGGACCTACAGATCAGAAGCTCCAACGATATGAGATTAATCGGTCAAACTCATTGATCGACTTAATCAACATTCGTTAACTACGGGTCACTCCACTAAAGACCTGCAGTTGCACTCTTCTCACTGCAGAATGTTTTCGTGTCCAAGGATAAAGATTGTTTATTTCGCAGTCCGGTCTTATACAAACTCATTGTATAGGATACCCCTACTCGCATGTCTCCACACAAACGACTGGGATCGAGTCGTCTGTAACATTTACAAAGTGGTTCGTATCCATAGTGTTGCCAGGATAACGTACCCAGCCTTATCCATATACTATACAGCCTTTATGTTATTCACGGGACATTATCCACTCGTATATCAGGGGTATATCAAATATATACCTAGTATATCAAATATATACCCAGTATATATACTCTCCCGGTTACATGAAAATAACATTGGATGTTTAGTTTATTGGATTTTGGACAATGAAATGCTATGAATTCAATAACAAATTCATTGAATAAACTCAAGTGGGGTGTACATTATCATTTGTTTCTACATAAATACAAACTACGAGTTTAGGGCAACACACCCAACAAACTCCCACTTGAACTAAACTCAAGTGGGGTGTACATTATCATAAGACAAACGGGAAAATACAATAAACTAGGGCATAGACTATACCCATTACATTTCTCCCAGTTGCCCTAGACTAATCGTATAAAGCTCGTAGACCTAGACATTCTAGATGGCCCTCAAACACTTTAGGCGTGAATGCCTTCGTAAAAGGATCAACAATGTTGTGCTCCGAAACGATCTTTGTGACGATCACATCTCCTCGTTGCACTATCTCTCGTGTAAGGTGGTATTTCCTTTCGATGTGTTTGCCTCTCTTGTGGCTTTGAGGTTCTTTAGAATTTGCCACAGCACCACTGTTATCACAATAAAGTGTGATGGGCAAGTTCATGTTTGGAACAACTTCCAAATCAGTAAAGAACTTTCTAAGCCAAACCGCTTCTTTTGCTGCTTCACAAGTTGCAACATACTTAGCCTCCATGGTGGAGTTAGCGATGCATCCTTGTTTGATGCCTCGCCAAACTACCGCTCCTCCGTTAACAGTGAATACTGACCCCGACATAGATTTCCTTGAATTCTTGTCTGTTTGGAAGTTAGAGTCAGTGTATCCTGTAAGGATCAAATCCTTATAGCCATACACGAGCTTGTAGTCCCTCGTTCTCCTAAGATACTTGAGGATTCCCTTAACAGCAGTCCAGTGATCATATCCTGGGTTGGATTGGTACCTACTGACCATCCCTACTGCATAGCAAATGTTAGGCCTAGTGCATAACATAGCGTACATCAGGCTGCCCACTGTTGAAGCATAGGGTATACGTCTCATATGATCAACCTCTTGAGGTGCTCGGGACATTGTTCCTTAGACAGATGAATTTCATGCCTGAAGGGTAATAACCCTTTCTTGGAATTTTGCATCAAATATCGAACAAGCATCTTGTTGATAAAAGTTGCTTGAGATAGGGCTAACGTTTTGTTCTTGCGATCCCTTAGAATTTGGATGCCAAGAACATATTGAGCTTCTCCTAAATCCTTCATTTGGAACTCAGTCGCTAGCCACTTCTTTATGTCAGTGGGGTATCCTACATCATTCCCAATGAGTAGGATATCATCCACATACAACACTAAGAAGGCTACAGTGTTGTTGACGATCTGCTTGTATACACAAGGCTCATCAACGTTTTGGTCAAAACCATAAGATTTTATTGCAGTATCAAACCTTATGTTCCAAGATCGAGATGCTTGTTTCAGTCCATATATGGACCGTTTAAGCTTGCAAACCTTTTGCTCTTGACCTTGTGCTATGAACCCTTCGGGTTGAGACATATAAATATTTTCTTCAAGATTGTCATTCAGAAAAGCAGTCTTGACGTCCATTTGTCATATCTCATAGTCATAATATGTGGCAATGGACAAAAGTATTCTGATGGACTTAAGCATAGCTACAGGGGAGAAGGTTTCTTCATAATCCACCTATTCCCTTTGTGTGTAGCCTTTTGCCACAAGTCTCGCCTTATAGGTCTGTACCTTTCTTTCGGCGTCTCGTTTTCGCTTATAGATCCATTTCCACCCTATGGATTTTACCCCGTCAAGTTGATCTACAAGTTCCCAAACAGAATTGAAGTACATCGACTCCATTTCCAAGTCCATTGCTTTGACGCATTTGTCCTTGTCAGTATCTTCAATTGCCTTTTTGTAGGTCAATAGGTATGACAACTTGGGTTTCAGTTAAACCCACGTAGCGGTCAGGTTGTGACACAACCTTCCGACTACGTCAAGGTACCCTCAATACTTGAGGTGGATGTGACTGACGTGATGTACTGGCTTGATCAGCAACTCTTGTTGTAGTGCCAGTTTGATCAACAACTCTTGTTGACGTATTTGTAGCCTCTTCGGAAATCTCGTTAATCACTACCTTACTCCGTGGTTTATGATCTCGAACATTGTCTTCTTCCAAGAAAGTGGCATTTGTCCATACAAACACTTGTTTTCTTGAGGATCGAAGAACAGACCACCTCTCGTCTCTTTAGGGTAACCTAAGAATAGGCATACTTTTGAACGAGGTTCCAGTTTCTTTGGGTTAGTCATGAGCACGTGTGTCGGGCATCCCCAAATGCGGAAGTGACGTAAACTAGCTTTACAACCCTTCTATAGCTCAAAGGGTGTTTCAGAAACACTCTTTGATGGAACTACGTTCAAAATGTAAACCGCAGTCTCCACTGCGTAACCGCAAACGAGTTAGGCAACTGAGCATAGCTCATCATTAATCGAACCATGTCCAACAGAGTTCTATTTCTCCTTTCTGATACACCGTTTTGTTGAGGTGTACCAGGGGTTGAGAGTTGGGACGTGATTCCATGTTCTATCATATATTCTTGGAATATCAAGTCCATACACTCTCCACCCCGATCAGATCGAAGTGTTTTAATGGTTTTACCTAATTGATTTCCAACTTCATTCTTGTACTCCTTGAACTTTTCAAGGGCTTCAGACTTATGGTGCATTAGGTATAAATAATCATACCTTGAATAATCATCTATAAAAGAGATGAAGTATTCATACCCTCCTCGAGCTTTAACATTCATCGGACCACAAAGGTCTAAATGTATAAGTTCTAAAGGCTCTTTGGCTCTATACCTTTTCCAGTAAAAGGTCTTTTAGTCATCTCGCCTTCAAGA
Source organism: Momordica charantia (assembly GCF_013281855.1). Lineage (NCBI taxonomy): Eukaryota > Viridiplantae > Streptophyta > Magnoliopsida > Cucurbitales > Cucurbitaceae > Momordica > Momordica charantia. Next base: position 15,347,725 of record NW_028275160.1, read on the forward strand.
CAAGACTCACATGGTGGTAAATAATCGTCTTCTAACTCACTTAGAATGCCATTCTTAACCAACCTCTCAATCCTATTGAGATTAATGTGACCTAATCTTAACTGCCAAAGATAGGTATTTTCTTTACGAGAAACTTTTTGCCTTTTATTTTGAGTTATAGCATTTTTAAACAACTCGGTATTTAAAACTGCTTTAGTTATGGTTGGTCTTAGCACATACAAGTTGTTTTCAAGCAAAGCATAACAAATATTAACACCATTTCTTGAAACAAACACTTCATTTAAATTTAAAAAAATGGAATACAAATGTTCTAACAAACAAGAAACTAAAATTAAGTTCCTTTTAATTTTAGGAATTACGTACACATTATCTAATAATATATACATATTCTTGTTTATAAACAACTTGAGCTCCCCTACCGCCACAGCTGAGACGACCTCTCACATTCCAACCTTGAGAGTCATCTCTCCAGCATTAAGTTGCCTCCACGAACTAATTCCTTGAAATGAAGAACAAACGTGATTAGTGGCTCCTAAATCCAGTATCCAGGCGGAGTCATCGTTCTCCATTAAACATGTTTCCAAAACATGTAAATCATATTTACCTTCGTTGGCTTTCTTTTTTTCGGCCAGGTACTTCGGGTAGTTGCGCTTCCAATGCCCGTTCAGGTTGCAGTGGAAACATTTTCCTTTGTCTGCAGCCGTAGCCTTGCCTTTGTTGGCAGCGACAGCAGCAGAGTCAGGTTTAGACCCCTTACCAGCAGCCTTCTTCTTCTTGAAAGTCTTACTTCCAGAAGAAGAGAGCGCAGAATTGGTTCCAGAGGACGAACCTCGGTTGAACCTCTTTGAGGTGGCAACATTTGCCTCCCATTCTTGTCCCTTACATTTTCATAAGAGACTGATAGGTCTGCAGCTCGTTTAAGAGTGTGGTAAGAGTGTACTCCAGCTTATTCATAACTGCATTGCTGCGGAATGACAGGAAACTCTTCGAAAAAGATTCCAGAATGAAGCTGACCTGACTCTGCTGGTCTATGACAGCCCCGTTCGACTCTGCCACGTTGAAGTGGACCATCAGGTTGAGAACGTGTTCTCGCACTGAGGACTCCTCCTTCATGCAGGAGTTGTAAATGAATTTAAGGGCCGAGCCTGTGAGGACGATTGTCCAAACATGCTCTGTAGTGAGTCCATGATCTCCTTAGCGGTGACCGTGTCCTCGTGCTTTTTAGCAAGCACATCAGATATGCTCGTCAAGATGTAGACATTGGCCTTGTCATTGGCCTTGTTCCATCTGTCATAGACATTGCGCACCGCCACAGTGGTGTTAGGCGCGGGAGCTTAAGGACAATCCTCTTGCAAGACGAACCTAAGATCATTTATCACGAGAATAGTGTTTAGATTCAATTTCCATTGTTTTTAATTCTCGCTGTTATGTTTTTGCGCGGCTAGAAGTGCAATAATAGAAGTAGGCATGCTGAAAGTAAAAACAAACCTATATTAGTTTCATGCACTAGCCTTTAAACCCAATCATATTTTAGCAAAAGTAATTAAGCACCCTCACAAAATTATTTTGCAACGACGCTTCAGTGATTTAGAGCAACAACCACCGTAGGGTAGACAGGTACACCTTCACTGAATTGAGACGTTCTCAACTAAATTTTACACCAGAATAACTCTTATTCTTATAATCTTTAGTCATCGTTCATTTGGTGAGGGCATTGCTAACTAGCTTAACAACTCCCCGTAAGTGTGACCCACCATTTTTAAACCTTAGAGGTCTGCCCCCATAATCCCGCTGTAGGGAAGGAAAATATTGGAGCAAAACGTAAGAGACCCTTATCCATTTCTGGAGTTTGCCTTGGTTTTGATTCCATACAATGAACCCTCCATAGGAATGGTCGCTCCAAGACGACATGCAGGTCATGTATGAAACCTCACGGTGCAAACAGATGGCGGAGACCGCAGGATGTGTTGTCACACGTCCTTCTCCCACTTACTATGAATACTATCTCCATTCACCTTGATATTGAACCATGCAAATACCTTCCGTAGGGAGGCTGTGCCCAGGGCGACACGAGGCCGAGCATGGAACTCACAGTGTGAATATAAAGGAGAACGTGATAGAGAGAGAAAAGTATGTTATATATACTTTGTATATCAAATATATACGCTGTATATTACATATTCTCTTTTACTCCCACTTAGTATTCTAAGACTAGGGTACATTACTTAGATAAATTCCGGCTAAGTTAAATTAACTAAGTGAATTTTTAGTCGGCCCGATATAACTATTATATTGCTAGTTGTACTTAATGTTTTAGTTCATTAAACATTTTAATAAACCAATGACATTATTGCATATATATAAAATATTGACTAATTCAACCCCCAGGTCGATTCCCAGGTAGAGGAGTTCCCTTACGATCAGCTTAAATACCCCATCCTAGACAAAACCTTCCTTAGGGTTCTCTAATAGACAATATTTTATATTTAGTCTTCTATCATTTCATTTTAAACCTAGTTAAAACAAAATAAAAGACTACTCCCTAATAATATTAGAAGAAATAACCTAAGGTCTAATTAATTTTAAACCTCTTTTAAAATTAATTAACTTAGACCCTATGTTTGCATGCAATTCTTTATTATAGATTTTAATTTCTATCTACCACATTTTATAACTCTTATAAAATTTAAGAAATTAAAACTATAATCATGCATTGTAAGCATACATTAATATAACAATTATATTAACCAAAGTAATGTCATGTTCAATGCAACTTTATTTTCATCTAATTAATACAACACTTATATTAATCATGAAAATAAAACATGATTCATACATTATAACATTTATAACTATATGATGCATGATCATATATACATACTATATATCAAACATACATATTATGCATGTAACATGGTGGAATTTTAAAACTATATGGCATACAATATGCAATATGCTTTTAATTAAAATACACATTCATAATACATAAAATAATTAAATAGCAAAGTTGGATCGGTTTTTGGCACCTAAGAAAGCAAAATAATACAAAAAATTAAGAAAACGACCGCAACCGCCGTCGAACTGCGAATCGGAGCCACTGAAACACGTCGAAAAACACCTGGGACAGCGCCTCGGCGATTAAGGGCAGTGCCGCCGCTATAGCATGGCGCCATGGCGCTGCACAGCGCCGCGACGCTACAATGCAGCGCCGTGTCACTGTGCGCTGTCCCTGCAGCGCCATGGCGCTGCTGTATATCGCCATGGCACTGTCTACGCGGTCTGCTTCGTTTTCTTCGCTGTTTTCTGCAACTTTTCACCCAATCCGATGCCACGAACAACTTTCGAGCAACCCGGACTTACAGACTCAATACAGAAACACAAGGCCGAAAAAATCGGGTCTTTACATGATCAAATCAAGATTTAAATTGCAATCTACATGCCAAAAACCGGAAATTTTCCAACCCGCAAACCCATATTTGGAAAATATGAAAACACCCACCAAGAACACTGATTTTGCTCCCAAAAAATCAGAACATCAACTTGGCTTTAATACTAATTGATGAGATGTGAATCCCGGAGCGGAAGTGGATCATCGTTAATGATTTTTTGAGAAAACAAAAACAAACATTTAAGGATGAAAATACAGTGGAAAAATGTTTTTACCTTTGAAGAACTATTCTTCAAGTTAATTTCCACCCGAATCTTCCGAGCTATCCTCTTGGGTCTCGAGAACACGCTTGTGGGAGCATTTCTTTGGAACGAGAGGGAGAATTGAGAGAGCTTGTGATGGAGAGAGTATGCTAAGTTTTTCTTGCAGAGGAAGAATAACTGTATTCTGTACAGTTTAAGCAAATGTGGCGTGGGGTAACTTCCCATGTCACAACTTCCCACTCCCCTACAATTTTGCACTGGAGTTTTTATATAATAATTAATTAATTAATTATGAATAAAATAAATTATTAATTATTAATTATTAATCTAATTAATAATTAATTAATTAAATCTAATATTAATTAAATAAATAATTAACAATTAATTATTTAAGATTTAATTAAATATCACATATTTAATTAAACTCATATATTTAAATCTTATTCAAATGCATCTACCTCGTATAACCTATAGTCGTAATGTACATCTTATGCACATTATTTTTAACCTATAGTTTTAATATGAATCTTATTGATATTAATTTTATTTGAATCTCATTCAAATAATTTCTCTCATAATAAATAGTTTTAATTTAGAATTAACTATATATTATAATGTATCAATATACATATATTCCCTTGAGCAATTTGAACAGTTCAAATTCTTCCAAAACCTTGATCCTCGTTTTACCCGTTATGAGCTAGCAAGAGGACCTAATGGACCTACAGATCAGAAGCTCCAATGATACGAGATTAATCGGTCAAACTCATTGACCGAGTTAATCAACATTCGTTAACTACAGGTTACTCCACTAAAGACCCGTAGTTGCACTCTTCTCACTACATAATGTTTTCGTGTCCACGGATATACGACCATTAATGACAAGTCAATCCTTCACCAGTGCTCGTAACTCAAGTTGGGTCAAATTATCGTTTTACCCTGAGTTACATCTTACTCCTTAAATACCACTGCTCCTCTAATGAACAACCCGGTTATGGTCCGACCAATAACCGGAAGTCCCTCTCGAGCCAGTGAGAGGGTGGGACCCTTGTTCAAGTCTTGGAGTCAGCATTTAAGAGAACGCTCATCTACTCCCCTAAAGTCGGAGAGGAGTGAATTCCATCTTGTGAAGTTATGTTCCCAGCTCTCCACTCGGTCTCATCCCCAAAATGGTAGGAATATTGAGTCGGCAACTTGGGCCACTCTCACCCATACAGATCAAAGGACGAGCCCTCACGGGCAGAAGTCCATAACTCACTCAGGATTGAGAATGAGTTGTTTTGTCATCCTATGAAATAGCAATCTATTAGTCAACGGCATTACATCTAAAAATTGTCTATTTAACATTTATAAAGTGGGCCGTATCCATAGTGTTGTCAGGATAACGTACCCAGCCTTATCCAGATACTATAGACTCTTTAAGTTATTCACAGGACATTATCCACTCATATATCACGGGTATATCAAATATATACCTAGTATATCAAATATATACCCAGTATATATACTGTCCCGGTTACATGAAAATAATTGTTTAGTTTATTGGATTTTGGACAATGCAATGCTATGAATTCAACGACAAATTTATTGAATAAAAATTTATTGAATATACATTTGTTTCTACATAAATACAAACTACGAGTTTAGGACAACACACCCAACAATATGAGGTCCTAACAATGGAGTGTACGCCTCCGACAATCAGTGGGTGACGACTCTGTCTGCAAGTGCCAAGTCGCGGTGCTCTGCATTCTCGTCGTACAGCAGAGGTGCAACGCACCCACCTACCTACACCGCATACGATGTGTAACTGTCTGTGGTCTGGCGCCTTGCTGTCACCCCTGCAACCCGACACGTGTCCTGCTCGAATTTACCCTCAACACTTTTTATTGATATATACTAAACAATTTGATTATATAGTATATTGCAACAGTAATTATATAATAAATTTTTCATTGTAATATCCAATATGATAAACATATACTCTTCCAAAATGTTATATAATATAGATTTTTCATTGTTATATACAAATCTAGTAGGTTATATAATATATATTTTTTTCGAACTTATAGTCTGATAATTATATAGCCCCAATGTATTACATATACCCAACATATATTCCATAAGATAACCAACTTATGTTGCATATACATGATTTAATTAAAAGAAACATATACCTAACATATATTTCATATACTTAATTATATTCCCAACATATAATTTCTCTTTAAAAGAAAATTCCTACGACCACCGTAGATCTGGGCAGAAGGAAGAAATCATTGTGCGTCCAACTGGGTCATCGTAGATTCGATCATGGCTGCTGATCTAAGGTCTCGCTGTTGCTCATAGAGATTGAAGGTCATGTAGATATGTGCCACTGCTCGTCGAATATTGTTACCGAATTTTGTTCGCACGTCGCTGGTCACCAGACTCTGTGGAGAAGAAGGCCTGGAGTTAGTGGCCACCACTGGATCTCGTGGACGCCAGAGTTCGTGAGAGACCGATCATCGGAGTGGGTGTAGTGCCGCTGCCGTTCACTACCCTCGAGTCGTCGATCTAGGTCTCGTGGATGAATTTGAGGGAGAGAGATTTAAAGTGAGAAAAAGAAGGGAGTGAAAAGGTTGATGGTGGTGGCTACGGAGGAGAGAAATAGAAGAAGAGAGAGAAGGTGGCTATCAGATTGAGAATGGAATGAAAAGATATGCTTTGGTATTGTTAAGGATTTAAAATATTCGGTTTATTTAGGGATATTTGCTTTATACCTCCCAAGATTTCAGTTTTGCAAATTGATTTTTGATTTTTTGTATTAATTAAATATATATTTAAGATGTCGAATTTGTGAAGGTCAAAAGGGTTTCATAATACACAAAAGTATAAAATCTTAAACATGAATCCATTTATAAAATCTTCTCAATTTTCTTTCTAAGCGATCAATTCCAATCCTCTCGAACAAGTGCACGTATGAGTTGGATGTGGTATTAACCTTGGAGAACAATTGGCGTGAATACGATTTAACACCGAGATCGTGCCAAAATTGTTTCTAACTCAGTGGATCATCCACACGGCACATCGCTATTTTTCTTCCTCTGTTTTTCAAATCCTATGGATCCTTTTACATCTTTATATACTGGTTGTTGTTAGCTAGATTATTGTCGGATGTATTATTGATTGTTGTTTGTATCCTCTGACTAGGTAGAAAATTTCGTTGTGACTCATTACTTTGACGGTAGAAGTTGTTTGGAATTGCTCCGTGGCTTGTTCCTCTAATGTTGAGAGTTTCCACGTAATTAAATTCTCAACATTAGAGGAATATGTGGACAAATGATAGCAGTCAATTTTGAATATGTATAAAAAAGAAAAGAAAAAAATTAAATATAGTGCAACTTGCACAAGCAGACCTTAAAGTAAGGCTACTTTTTACAATTATATCCTCATACTTTCCATCCTAAAAATCAGGTTAAATTATACCAAAAAAAAAAATTAAATTAAATTAAAAAGAAAATAGAATTCAAATATACCGTGAGTTGGGGGATGGGTTGTCAAAAGAAAGGTCATAGGTGGTTTCCCTAAGATTGAGGTTAAGTTTCGATTATGCCCATAGACTTTAAAAAGCCTCATTTATAACTCCTAACCTTTTGTTCAAAATAACTTTCCTAGATGCAAATTCCACATGGTGGTGAACTGTAAAAAAAATTGAAGGATGTTAGTCACACATTAAAAATTATGTCATCAAAAGATTTGAGAGGAAATGTTTAGAGGCGCAAGCAAACCGGCCAAATCGAGCATAGCTCAAATGGTTAAGACTCTTATCTCTGACCAAGAGGTCATGAGTTCGAACCCCAACCCTCATATCAAAAGAAAAAAGAGGCAAGCAAACCATGGTCTTCGGGATGAATGTACACCCCTGTCAGTAGCATTTTGTATATGACTAAAATGCAACAAATGTCATTTGTGTCTACTTATATCTCTCATTTTACCATTCATCACCACATTACATTTCTTCGTTGTCATTTTGTAATTTAGAAATGAGTTCACATTTTTTTTTGTAAAACATGTGGGGATGAGAGATCGAACTCAAGACCTCTTAATTTAAGATATATGACAATTACTGTTGAAGTAGGTTTAGTTTGGCTTAGCAGAATTAAAAATTAAAATGAAATTTTTGAAACAAATGAGACTTTTACTGAGTAGAATAATGAAACAACAATGAAACTTTCTAAAACTTTCTAAAACTTTCTAAACTTGCCCGACTCCAAGAATTAGACAATGAGACAAGGATAAGACTTTTTTTCTGGTAGGGACAAAGACAGAAAAATGGCAGTCTCAACCATATTAGGTAAAAAGGGTTTTGATTTTGGTCCCTTCTGCGTAGTTTCCCCAGTCGTCTAAGTCCACCTTGACTTACAAACCCCACTTTGGTTCATAAACCCTGTGAAATTCTTTTATCTTCTTCCCTAAATCCACTGCAAATTTTTTGAAGAAGTAAAATCCGAGCCATATGGCTGAGTTCCTATGGACTTTTGCTGTACAGGAAGTGTTGAAGAAAGTGGCGAAAGTTGCAGCTGAGCAAATTGGCCTCGCATGGGGCTTGAAGAAGGAGCTACACGAGTTGAGAGAATGGCTACTCAAGACTGAAACCTTCCTACGTGATATTAACAAAAGAAAATTGCATCATGATTCAGTGCGGCTGTGGGTGGACAAACTTCAACATCTTGTTCATGAAGCTGAGCATCTATTAGACGAGCTTGTTTATGAAGATCTTCGAAGAAAGGTTGTAACAGGAAAAATGAAGAAGGTACGTGATTTCGTTTCTCCTTCTAATAATATTCTTGCCTTTCGTGTCAAGATGGCGAGAAAAATGAAGAACATTACAGACTTGTTGTGTAAACATTATTGTGAGGCTGGTCCTTTGGGACTTGTTGGTGATGGATCCGCTGAAATAGAAATTGATATTGCCCAACTTCGAGAGACAATCTCAGAGTTGGATGATTTTGAAGTTGTGGGTAGGGATGTTGAAGTTTCAAAGATAGTTAACCAGCTTATCGATGCAACAAATACACATGTTACATCTATCTTACCAATTGTGGGTATGGGTGGACTGGGAAAAACAACAATGGCAAAGGTGGTTTTCAATCACGAAAGGATCAAAACACATTTTGATAAAACTATATGGGTGTGTGTGTCTGAACCTTTTCTAGTCAATAAGATTTTGGGAGCAATCTTAGGAACTTTGAGAGGTACTTCCAGTGGTTTGGACAATAAGGAGGCCTTACTTCATGAACTTAAAAAAGAGATGCACGGCAAAAGATATTTTCTTGTGCTTGACGATGTTTGGAATGAAAGTCATTCTTTGTGGGATGAGTTGAAGAATTGTTTGATGAGGATCACTGAAAGATCAGAAAATAGTATTCTTGTAACTACGAGGAGTGCTGAAGTGGCAAAAATCATGGAAACCCTTCCTAATCATCATTTAAGTAAACTCTCTGACGATCAATGTTGGTCCTTATTTCTGGAAAGTGCAAATGTAAATGGACTATCAATCACTTCAAGTTTGAAAGTTGTTCAAGAGTTGGTTAAAAAAATTGGTGGTATACCATTAGTTGCAAGAGTTCTTGGAAGAGCAGTGAAATTTGAAGGAGACTATGAAACTTGGGTGACAACATTGGAAAGTATAATAAGAACTCGGTTGCAGTTGCAGGAGGAAAGCTTTGTTTTATCCATATTGAAATTGAGTGTGGATCGTCTACCATTATCTTCATTAAAGCAATGTTTTTCCTACTGTTCCAATTTTCCCAAAGATTTTGTGTTTGAAAAGGAACCACTAATTCGAATGTGGATGGCACAAGGATTTATTCAACTTCAAGAAAGAAGAAGCAACAAAACAATGGAGGATGAAGGAGACACATACTTCAAGATCTTGTTGTCCCGTTGCTTATTTCAAGATATCATTAAAGATGGTAAAGGCAGAATTATAAGTTTTAAGATGCACGATCTTATACATGATATTGCATGCAACATATCAAATGATAAAAAATTGCACTTAGATCCTTGCAATCTACTCGACAATGAACATTGGAGGAATGAGATTAGTGAAAAAGTCGCAAGTAAGTTACGCACAGTCATTTGTCGTCGAGAGACGCTTCACAGAAGAGAGCAGGTGATTGACGATAAGATGTCAAACTTTATTTGGTTGCGTGTTTTGATAATTAATTTTTGGAATGCTAAGAAGTTACCAGATTCAATTGGTAAGTTAAAACATTTGAGATATCTCGACATTTCAGGTTGTTCAATGGATGAGCTTCCAGAATCAATCGTTTCACTTTATCATTTGCAAACACTAAGGATTGAAGGCACGATGATTGTAGATCTTCCAAAGAATTTGGGAAAATTGGTCAGTTTAAGACATTTAGAGTTTTCATTTTTCCTCGGAATCAAGAAAATCCTACAAATGCCCTCACATTTGAGCCAATTGGTTCAACTTCAAACGTTGTCAACTTTTATAGTAGGGTTCGAGAAGGGTCGCAAGATCACAGAACTTGGACCCTTAAAAAACTTGAAAGGTAGTTTGAATCTTTCCAACCTAGAGCGAATCAAGAGCAAAGAGGAAGCCATGTTTGCAAAATTGGGGGAAAAGGAGAATTTACATGAGCTTACCTTTACTTGGACTTGCTCTTCTGAAAGAGAATATAATAACCACAATGACTTGGATGTATTGGAAGGACTTCAGCCACACAAAAGTCTTCAATCTTTGAGCATCCAATCCTTTCTAGGTGAATGTCTGCCAAACAAGATTTTTGTTGAGAATTTGGTAGCAATAAGTCTAGTTGATTGTGAAAATTGTGAAAGGCTTCCGATGCTTGGACAATTAACCAACCTAGAAGAACTTTGTATTTCTGGCTTACATAGCGTAAGAAGTATAGGCAATGAATTTTATGGAAATGACTCTGACCAAAGAACTTTCTTCCCCAAGTTGAAGAAATTTACACTGAATAAAATGTCCAACTTAGAGCAGTGGGAAGAAGTCACATTGGCACCAAATCTTACAGTTTTTCCTTGCATTGAAATGTGGAAAATTTCTGAATGTTTCAAGTTGCTGAAAGTTCCAAAAATTTTTGGTTCTTGGGATAAGAATCATGTCAAGCCTTGGACTCTTGTATTAGGAAATGTTTCCAATTGACCAACCTTTCAGATGAGCTACAACAACAAAGCAATGGAAGCAACTGTGTCTAGACTCTGTTAGATTCTGTTTGTTATGACATAGCTTCTTACATGATTTTGGATGATTTTAAAAATATATTTACACAAGCTCAATCGAGATGAGGAGGATCCAACTGAAGTATGAAATTCTTATTGTCCAGAGAATCAGATCGGTTCGGCAGGACTTCTTGAATGACTGTACCAGAGAATTCTATTGTAATCTGAAGAGTTTGGTAATAAGTAAAAATTGTTAGAAAATAAGCAATTCTCTGAATACATACATGAATTCCTAGCTACATGTACGTTAATGTATTGAAATACATGAATAATATATATGCACACGTGTATCCATTTTTAATATGTCTTTTAAAATTTTTCTCTAGGGTGTTATCTAAAGGGCGCATTTCCCTCTTTGTAACCAAGAGAGTTACAGGAGAACAATATTCTTTGTCGTGTGTTCTTGAGTCCTATAAGAGAGTGAGTTTTTCCTTGTCAAAGTCGGTGAGATTTAGAATTAATTTTAGTGAGGGCTTATCAATCATTCCAACAAGAAGTAGTTTTTTAAAAAATAGATTGGTTTTAAAATATTGTTTTAAGAAAATATTTGAAAGTTGATTCTCTAAAAAGTGATCGATCTAAAATTGCGAATGAGTAAGCTTTGTTTGGTTGGCCATCCGAATTCTATTTATTGTTTTTAGATTTACTAAATCAAATGATTTGGTGAATATAGGTTTGGTGGCCATTTTAAATTTTTAGATGCATAATTACATTAAAAAAAATAAAAACTTTGATAAATATATTATTTGATTTTATAAACTTATTTGATTTTTGTTAAAATTAAGACATGTAAAATATAATATATTATAAATTATATCACGTTGCAAAATCAAATATAATAATTGGTAATTACTGCTAGTTTATAAATATATTTCTAAACACACGTGGAACAATTTTTTAAATTAAGATTTAATTTCCAAATGTGCTACCAAACGCATATGTAAAAACACTTAAAACAATGAATATTCATTATAGGTTTAAATTTTTTATTACTAATATTATGTCTATAAATAATATATTTTAATATTTCTTAATTATTTTAATCATATAATTGAAACGTCGATTCATCCCTTATTTTCATGTCATGAACATATAGATAAAATAGAGAATTGAAGAGGTCGTTCCCATGAGGTTACGTGAGATAAAACTTTAGTCATTGGTGCCTTTAAGTTTTGAAATGTCAATGTAGACAAAAATCTCTATAAAAATCATGCAATTGGGAAAATAATTATTTAAATTAGTAAAAAAAGTTAATTATAATTTAATTAGGCTACAATTGACCATCTTTCATCATCATATTTTGATTAAAATATTGGAAACAATTATATTGATGTTGGCAGAAACTTCGAGAAAAAATAATGAAAATGATAGAAAATTTTTTAATGAGACCTTAATTATATCTTGATTATGAGGCATCATATTTCAAAATCATATTAATAACTTAAGTAATATTTGTATGGTTACTTAATTATGAGGATATTAGATCTCGATAAATGATAAATTGATAAATGATTATAAAATAATCTAATAATTTTACATTAATATTAAAATTGTACATAAACATCACAAACTTATTATTATATTTTAGTTTTTAATAGAGTCATGCACAACCTCTCGTTACTACATTAAAGTTAAAAAATACCTACATCCAGTTATAAAAAAAATTATATGTTCATGAGAGAGTAAATTAGGAGGGAGAGAGCAAGAGAAAAAAAAATTATTAAAAATAAAAAGTATTTATAAGAAATAGAGACTTCATCCGCTTGAAATAAGTTTTAAAATAAAAGATTAATAATAATATTATGTATGTATTAGTGATATATTATTGATATTTTTTATATTTGTCCATTTTTTATATCCTAATGGAAATGTCTATCCACTGCTCATGTGGATGTCGAATCTATAGACATAAAAATTGTTGATGGAATATTAAATAACAAAGAAGGAGAAATTTTGTTACCTCTTGAGAATTTAGGAAGAGTACTTTTGCATAAAGAAAACAGAATAAAATTTGAACCTTTTGAAGTTTAAAGTTAATTCCATTTTGATGTCTAAATTGATAAGAAAAAGAAATAAATCTGGGTTAATAAAAAAATAAATAAATTTCAAGGATTTTTGTTTGAAATCAATGCAAAAACTTTAAATAAATAATTTTTAAAAAATCAGAAATGGAAATTGGAATTAATTTCGATTTAATTTGAAAATTTAGAAAAATAATATTTGATTTTCAGTTGAGACCAAAGTGAGATTTTCAGTTCATGGCTAGCAATAACACAGATCTTGAGATGATTGATTTTATCAAGGATGAACCAAGTAAAAGTAAACACACCGAGCAGTTGGTACAAGATGTGGGACAGAAATAAATGTCAGATCTCTAGTACCATAAAATATAGAGTGTGGAAGATGCTTGAAGATTGGAAAGAAAATATTCTTCCATAGGCAAGGAAGTCACTATAATAGCAGTAGCACAAGCAATTCCGAATTAGAGTACTAGCTGCTTTGCGGTTTTATGTGACGAAATCGATGGGCTTTAAGCGAAGTTTTGGTGGGGTTCCATCCAAGAGACAAGAAAGATATACACATGGTTGGAAGAAGTTATGTGTTAGGAATGATCAGGAAGGTATGGACTTTAAAGACGTAAAGATGTTTGATCCAGCAATGCTTGCTAAGCAGAGCTGGAGGATCCTTGAAAACCAGAATAGTCTCCTTTACAAGATCTAAGAGGCAAATACTGAAAGCAAATTATGGGGTACAATCCTTCCTACATTTGGAGGAGTATCGTGTGGGGGAGAGAACGGTTTGATAAAAGAGGGCATCAGTAGAGAATTGGAAATGGCTTCCAAGGGAAGGATGTCACAGACTTTTTTTGTCCAACAACGTGGCTCATCCTGAGCAACAGAGGTTCTTGGGATGAAGACAAGATTCGAGCTAGTTTTTTGGAATCTGAAGCCGATCTAATACTTCAGATCCCTTTGCCTAAGAGAGGAATGAATGATAAGGTTATATAGGGACTGGCAAAAAAGGCATTTTTCTGTAAGAAGTAACTACTACTTGGGCTTGGGTTCTCAATTGCGAGAGAAAGCAAAAGCCGTAAGTTGAAATGCTTATGGAAGGCAAAAACACTTCCAAAGAGTAGGATTTGTTGTTGGAAAATCATTAACAATAATTTACCAAGATAAATTTAGCCAATAAACGAGTCCATATTGATCTCTAGAGTTTGCAAGGGAGTCCAAACAAAATTCCAAATTGGTTAGGAAAGGGAAGGGAGTGATCCATGTTATATAGATGAAGACAATTATTTCCATGGGTACGAAGGGTGAAATCAAAAGCAAAGACGTGACAATTATGACCATACTAGTGTGGCAAATTTGGACAGAAACTCAATGATTTTTGGTGGAGAATTGTTGGGTATTATTTCACATGTGTGAAAACCCAACACCTTTAGGCCCGTTTAGGGTTATATATATATATATATATATATATATATATATATATATTATTAACCTAGCAGCCGGTCAACCATATTAGGGAGAGAGAGGGAAAGTCTATGCACGCATATCGAGGAGAGAATAGAAAAGAAAAAGGAAAAGAAATTCATTCCGTACAGTGATATTTTTTGCACGATCGGAGGTCGATCCGTGGTCCGATCGAGGTGAAATTTTGACAGCGTGTTCGTAACACGAGGGCCTTCAATCTGGATGGTGGAGATTTCTTTTGGAGCTACCTACAGTCAGATACAGTGGGTAGTTGGTGCTACTTTCTAAGTGAGATCTTTCTAATTTTCTTCCCCAGTTTATTCCCTTTGTTTGCCGAGATTTATTGTCTCGAGATATTATTATTGTATGCCTCTAGTTGTTGCTAGGGAGAACTTGGTGTACCCATTATTGATTATAGTGGAGATTTTGACTTCGATCCGTGGTTTTTTACTCCTCACATTGAAGGATTTTTCCACGTTAAAATTGCTTGTGTCCTGTGCTTATTTTGGATTATTATTTTTATTTGCTATTTCCTATTAGGTTCACACAAGAGGGGATAATTGGTCCATAAATTTAAATGTTTGTCCCAACAAAGTGGTATCAGAGCGAGGTTAAAAATTAATTAGGCCTTGTGTTAAACAATGAAAACTAGTACAAGTAGAATGGTGACCTTGAATGGCTCAAATTATCAAGTTTGGAAAAGGAAGATGGAAGATGTTTTATATGTGAAGGATTTTTATCTTCCTGTTTTTTCACTTGAGAAGCTTGAAGATAAAACTGATTTAGAATGGGAAATATGTCATAGAAAAGTTTGTGGCTTTATTAGACATTGGGTAGAAGAAAATATTCTAAATCATATTGGAGAAGAAACACATGCACGGACTATGTGGAACAAGCTTGAGTCGTTATATACCTCGAAAACTGGCAATAATAAATTGTTTCTGATAAAGTAAATGATGGCTTTGAAGTATCAAAATGGAACACCTATGTCAGATCACTTGAATACATTCCAAGGTATCATTAATCAGCTTGTTGGAATGAAAATCAAGTTTGAAGATGAGATACAAGAGTTATGGCTTCTTGGTACATTGCCAGACTCGGGGGAGACTTTCAGAACTTCGTTATCGAACTCAGCCCCAAATGGAGTAATAAGTATGGACATGGTGAAAAGTAGTATTTTAAATGAAGAGATGAGAAGTAAATCACAGGGCTCTTCATCACAGTCAGAGGTTCTTGTTACTGAAAGAAGGAGGAGGAGTAAGAGTAAAGGTCCGAAGGGTAGAGACAGAAGCAAAAGTAAGAGCGGCTGGTTATCCAATGTTGAGTGTTATCATTGTGGCATGAAATGGTATATAAAGAAGTATTGTCGACAACTGAAGAGAGAAAATAAAAATGATAAAGGTAAGGAAAAGAAAAATGATGATGGTAATGATGCAGATAAAGTTGCTACAGCTACTAAGGATTTCCTTATCTTTTTGATGGTCATGTTATAAATCTAACTACATAGCAGAGCAATTGGGTAATTGATAGTGGCGCATCAATTCATGCTACATCCAAGAGGGACTTCTTTGCATCCTACACATCTGGTGATTTTGGCTGTGTTAGGATGGGTAATGATGGATCAGCAAAAGCCATTGGTATTGGTGATGTGCACTTGGAGACCAAGAATGGTACTACGCTGGTTTTGAAGAATGTGAAACATATCCCTGCTATTCGCATGAATTTAATTTCCACAGGTAAGCTTGATGACGAAGGTTTATGCAATACCTTCTACAATGGCAAATGGAAGCTTACTAGAGGTTCAATGATTGTAGCTAAGGGAGAGAAGTGTACCTCACTGTATTTGATGCAGGCAATGGTTATTGATTCTGCAATAAATACTGTAGATGATGAAAAGAGTGCTGAATTATGACATAAGAGACTCAATCACATTAGTGAGAAGGGATTGATGATTTTAACCAAGAAAAAACATCTTTCTGGTATAAAGAATGCACCTCTGAAAAGATGTTCTCATTGCTTAGCTGGGAAACAAACTAGAGTTTCCTTTAAGGCGTCTCAACACTCGAGGAAGCCAAATATATTTGACTTAGTATATTCTGATGTATGCGATCCTATAAAGACAAAAACACTTGGAGGTTCCTCACATTTTGTGATATTTATAGATGATCATTCGAGGAAAACTTGGGTCTATATGTTGAAGACTAAAGATCAATTGTTGCAAGTGTTTAAACAATTTCATACCGTTGTTGAAAGAGAAACCGGTAAGAAGTTGAAGTGCATCAGGATCGATAATGGAGGCGAGCATTGTTGACCTTTTGATGAATATTGCAGAAGTCATGGTATTCGACATCAAAAGACAACTCCGAAGACTCCTCAGTTGAATGGGCTAGCTGAGAGAATGAATAGAATACTAGTTGAGCGGGTGAGATGTTTGCTTTCATAGTCACAGTTGCCAAGATCGTTTTGGGGTGAAGCACTAAGCACAGTTGTGCATGTTTTGAATCTCATGCCGTGTGTTCCTTTGAATTTTGAAGTCCCGGACAGAATTTGGTCAGATAAGGAGATATCTTATAATCACTTGCGTGTCTTTGGATGTAAAGCTTTCGTACATGTTCCTAAAGATGAGAGATCGAAGCTTGATGCAAAGACAATACCATGTGTGTTCCTTGGCTATGGCCAAGATGAGTTCAGTTATAAACTATATGATCCAGTATAGAAGAAGCTCAGATATTGAGAAGACAGATAAAACAGAGTTTCAGCATAATGATAATTTGATTGACTTGGATTAAGTTCTTTTGACACAACCTTCTACTCAAATTGAGAATGAGGTTCAGAATGATCAGTTTGATGGTACAGTAGAGAGTCCAGAACAAGTTGAGGTAGATGATGATGTTCATGAACAGCCGGCAGAAACAGAAGTTCCTGTAAAGGTTCCTACAGAGGTTTCACTTAGAAGATCTACCAGAAATCGGCGTTCTTCCACACGTTATCCAGTTGTTGAGTATGTGTTATTGACTAATGGGGGAGAACCTGAGAGTTATGAGGAGGCCATGGAAAATGAACACAAAAGAGAGTAGGATTGATGCAAAGGTGAAATGAAATCATTGCATGAAAACCACACTTTTGACCTTGTCAAGTTGCCTAAAGGAAAAACTGAATTGAAAAATAAGTGGGTTTATCGAGTGAAACAAGAAGAACACACCTCACGACCACGTTACAAAGCGAGACTAGTTGTCAAAGGGTTCAGTCAGAAGAAAGATATTGACTTTGATGAAATTTTTGCTCCTGTTGTGAAGATGTCTTCTATACGTGTAGTTATGGGTTTGGCAGCGAGCCTTGACTTGGAGGTTGAGCAGATGGACGTCAAGACTGCATTTTTGCATGGTGATTTAGATAAAGAGATTTATATGGAACAACCAGAGGGATTTGAGGACAAAGGCAAGGAGAATCTTGTGTGCAAGTTGAATAAAAGTCTTTATGGGTTGAAACAGGCACTGAGGCAGTGGTACAAGAAGTTTGAGTCAGTTATGGGGGAGCAAGGCTTCAAGAAGACTACTTCTGATCATTGGGTATTTGTGCAGAAATTTTCTGATAATGACTTTATTATACTGTTGCTTTACGTTGATGACATTTTGATTGTTGGCAGAAATATTTCAAGAATTGACACGTTGAAGAAATAGTTGAGCAAATCCTTTGCCATGAAGGATTTGGGGCCAGCGAAGAAGATTTTTGGAATCCGTAAGCACGAGACAGCATCCAAAAAATTGTATATGTCTTAGGAGCATTACATAGAGAAGCTGCTTGAAAGATTTAACATGAGCAAGGCTAAAGCAGTAAGTTCTCCTCTATCCAATCATTTTAAACTGAGTAGCAAGTAGAGTCCTTCTACAGATAAAGAGAAGGAAGAGATGAGTAGAGTTTCATATGCTTTAGCAGTTGGAAGTTTGATGTACACCATGGTATGTACTAGACCAGGTATTGCCTATGCTATTGGTGTTGTTAGTTGGTTTATGTCAAATCCGGGAAAACAGTATTGGGAGGCAGTAAAATGGATCATGAGATATTTGCGGGGTACTTCTAGTTTGAAGCTCACTTTTGTAAGTGGAAAGCCAGTACTTGCCAATTACACAGATTCAGATATGGCAGGAGATTTAGATAACCAAAAGTCTACTTCCGGGTATTTGATGACATTTGCAGGTGGTGCAGTGTCATGGCAGTCAAGACTACAAAAGTTTGTTGCACTTTCTACGACTGAGGTGGAATATATTGCAGCAGCAGAGGCATGTAAAGAGATGTTGTGGATGAAGCGATTTATACAGGAGCTCGGCTTCAAGCAACAACAGTATGTGATATTCTGCAATAACCAAAGTGTTATTCATCTTGGTAAGAATTCAACATTTCATTCGAGAACGAAACATATTGATGTGAGGTATCACTGGATGAGAGATGCTCTCAATGATGGACCGTTCGAACTTGAGAAGATAGATACTGATCATAATGGATCCGATATGTTGACAAAGAATCTACCAAGAGAAAAATTTGAGTTTTGTCATTCCGTTGCTGGGATGACAATTTCTTTCACACAGTGAAAAAGGGGAGATTTGTTGGGTATTATTTCACATGTGTGAAAGCCCAACACCTTTAGGCCCAAATGGGCCATTAGTTTAGGGTTGTATATATATATATATTATTAACCTAGCAGCCGGTCAACCATATTAAGGAGAGAGAGGGAAAGTCTATGCAAGTAGATCGACAAAAGAAAACAGAAAAGAAAAAGGAAAAGAAATTCATTCCGTATAGTGATTTTTTTGCACGATCGGAGGTTGTTCCGTGGTCCGATCGAGGTGAAATTTCGACAGCGTGTTCATAACACGAGGGTCTTCAATCTGGACGGTGGAGATTTCTTTTGGAGCTACCTACAGTCAGATACAGTGGGTAGTTGGTGCCACTTTCTAAGTGAGATCTTTCTAATTTTCTTCCTTGGTTTATTCCGTTTGTTTGCCGAGATTTATTGTCTCGAGATATTATTATTGTATGCCTTTAGTTGTTGCTAGGGAGAACTTGGTGTACCCATTATTGATTATAGTGAAGATTTTGACTTCGGTCCGTGGTTTTTTACTCCTCACATTGAAGGGGTTTTCCACGTTAAAATTGCTTGTGTCCTGTGCTTGTTTTGGATTATTATTTTTACTTGCTAGTTCCTATTAGGCTCACACAAGATGGGATAATTGGTCCATAAATTTAAGTGTTTGTCTCAACAAGAATTGTCAAATCAACAATGGTTAATAGACCAAATTGATAGACACGTTGATCAGATTCAACAGCCAAATCAACAATATTTAATATACCAAATTGATAGACACATTGATAAGATTCAACAATCCAACACAGATTGCCTCCTAGGGCAAATTCCAGCACAAAATCCAAATCCTGGAGGTCAGAGTAGGGAGCGAGTACCTGAAGCTTGGATTCCTCCACCATTAAATTCTTCTTACATTGGTTCACTTGGCTGCGACGGATTGTTGTTTCCGGCAACACACTGGTTCGAGACAAACGAAGCATCGAGGAATTGGAAACAATGGCGGTTGTGAAGGACCTAGAGCTATTCAAAATCAAGATCGAACTAGAATTTACCTGGAAATTAATTGACAAGTTGAGAAGCTGTTGAATGACAGGAACTCTGATTTTACTGAAATCTTTTGGATGGCCGAAGAAATTCATTCACTGATGTGCTTCAATCGGTGGTAGCCGTACGTTCTGTACGGCGGGAAGCAAATCGTCGCGGAAATGACATAAATTTCGAGGCGTCAATGAGATATGACACAGTTGTATAAAACTTAATCTGACCATGTTGACATCATCCTATCGCGGCAAATTACTTTTATACCTTCACTTATTTTTTTTAGTTATAGCGATAACAGTAATGGTAGCTATAGCGATATGTTGGGTGTGTTGCCCTAAACTCGTAGTTTGTATTTATGTAAAAACAAATGTATATTCAATAAAGTTTTATTCAATAAATTTGTTGTTGAATTCATAGCATTGCATTGTCCAAAATCCAATAAACTAAACATCCGAGGTTATTTTAGTGTGACCGGGACAGTATATGTACTGGGTATATATTTGATATACTGGGTATATAATTGATATACCCCTGATATACGAGGTATATATTTGATATACCCTGATATACAAGTGAATAATGTCTTGTGAATAACTTAAAGGATCTATAGTATATGGATAAGACTGGGTACCTTATCCTGGCAACACTATGGATACGGCTCACTCTGTAAAGGTTACAGATGACTCGATTCAGGTCGTTCGTGTGGAGACATGCGAGTGGGGGTATCCTATACAATGAGTTTGTATAAGACTGGACCACGAAATAGTCAATCTTTAGATGTAACACCGTTAACTAATAGATTGCTGTTTCTTAGGATGACCAGACAACTCATTCTCAATCCTGAGTGAGTTATGGACTTCTGCCCGTGAGGGCTCGTCATTTGATCTGTATGGGTGAGAGTGACCTGAGATGCCGACTCAATATTCCTACCATTTTGGGGACGAGACCGGGTGGGGAGCTGGGAACATAACTTCACAAGATGGAATTCACTCCTCTCCGACTTTAGAGGAGTAGATGAGTGTTCCCTTAAATGCTGACTCCGGGACTTGAACAAGGGGCCCCACCCTCTCATTGGCCTGAGAGGGACTTCCGGTTATTAGTCGGACCATAACCGGGTTGTTCATTAGAGGAGTAGTGGTATTTAAGAAGTAAGATGTAACTCAGGGGTAAAACGGTAATTTGACCCAACTTGAGTTACGAGCACTCGTGAAAGATTGACTCGTCATTTATGGTCGTATATCCATGGACACAAAAACATTATGCAGTGAGAAGAGTGCAATTGCGGGTCTTTAATGGAATGACTTGTAGTTAACGAATGTTGATTAACTCGATCAATGAGTTTGACCGATTAATCTGGTATCGTTAGAGCTTCGGATCTGTAGGTCCATTAGGTCCCCTTGCTAGCTCTTAACGGGTAAAACGAGGATCAAATTTTTGGAAGAATTTGAACTGTTCAAATTTCTTAAGGAATTATATGTATATTCATACGTTATAATATATAGTTAATTCTAAATTAAAACTATATATTATGAGAGAAATTATTTGAATGAGATTCAAATAAAATTAATATGAATATGATTCATATTAAAACTATAGGTTAAAAATAATGTGCATAAGATGTACATTACAACTCTAGGTTATTCGAGAGAAATGTTTTAGAATATGATTCTAATTTTATAATAAATAATTAAGTGTTAATTATTTATTTGATTTATATATATATATTTATTAATTAATTATTAATTGGATTAATAATTAATTATATTTATTAATTAATATGATTAATTAATAAATTATATATATATATATTAATTATTATATATATATTAATTATTATTATTAATTAATAATATTAATATATATATTAATAATTAACTCCAAAATACAGAAGAATAGAACAAAAGAAAGCTCTCCCATTTTCTCTCTCGATCAAGCGCTCTCACTCAACACTCCCTCTCATTCCAAACGAGGTGCTCCCACAAGCACGATCTCGAAACCCAAGAGAATGCAAGGAAGATCGTTTGGTGGTGTTCGTTGGGAAAAAGTTGAAGAAACGTTCTTCAAAGGTATAATTTTCCCTCTGTATTTTCATCTTGAATTTTTTATTTTGTTTCCCAAATTTCACGAACAACGGTCAGCTTCCGCTCCGGGATTCACATCCCTTCACGATAAACAATAACGATAAAGGTAACTATAGCGATAGAGACTAATAATAAAGGTAGCTATAGCTATAGAGAATAACGATAAAGGTAGCTATATCGATAGTTTATATTAGCAAAATACTTCCAATTTCATCTCATAACAATAACGATAACAGTAGAGATAGAGATAACGGTAACGATAGTGATAATAATAGTAGCGATAGCAATAGTTTATATTTGCAATATACTTTCAATATTTTTTTTCTTGATTCCTTAGGTTTCTCTTTCAATTTTTTTTCCAACAATGATTCCTTATTTATCATTTAAAATTTTTTCAACTCTGATTCTTTATTTATATTTTAATTTTATCTCTATCTTTATATTTATCTCTATCGCTACCTATATCTATACTTGTATCCAGACATCTACTTATATCTATATCTTATTTTTCTCTTTCAATTTTTTTTCCAACTCGAAGTAGGAGGTAGAGATACAGATCGATATAGAGATAGAGATCCGAGAGAAAAATTTTTTAAAAATTAAGAAAACGTGAAAGAGAAGCGAAAATTGGGTATTTCGAGTTGGGAAAAAATTAACTCAAGATTTTGATTTTAAGACCAAAGAAAAAAATTAAAGTGAACAAATAAAAATGAATATAAAATTAACATCGTAGAAATTAAATTATTACTTGGAGAAATTTGAGAGATTCGAGTTGGAAAAATTGAATTCAATAGGAAAAAAAAGGAATAAACAGTAAATAAATAAAAATGAAATAAAATTAATCGAGGAAACATAGCTATTGCTGAAGAAATTTGGACAAGAAAATTGTAAAAATTATAAGCGGACTAAAAAAATTAACTCAACAGAAAACAAAAAAGAAAAACAATAAAGAAATACTTTAGTGGGAATGGGTAAAATGTAATTTCACATTTGATGACACAAGCACATAGTCATAATAACAAGTTTTACAGAAGTAAAGTCATATCTCATTGTCAGCCTAAAACTAATGTCATCCAGCGCAATTTTCTCAAGAGGGAACGATTGTTTGGAACCCGAATTAGAGGTGTAAACTTGATGGCGGAGCCCCGTGGAGGCCGACCTAACAGGTCGGCGCCATATACTTAGAAGACGAACCGGAGGCCAAGGATTCATTCGCCGAGAGTAGAGGGATGACTGGTCCGAAGCATAAACCATAGGTCACTTGAAAGAGCTCGGTGCGAGTAGGGAAATATCCGGATGGGATGTATATCTACCCCATTAACACTTATAAATACACCCTGTCATGATGGACCCAGGTATGAAATATGTCTGAAGTTGATATGTTCAGCTCAGATAATCTACTAACTTGAGCATTATAGTGGTTTACCTCCTTACAGGTACCCTTGGAATTGCTCTAGGTACAGTCAACTGACCTCCCAGGTCGTCTACCGTGTCTTGGCAAATTTTCGCATCAAAAGTTGGTATTGTCTGTGGGGATCTATGTCATAGCCAAACCTGTCAAATCGCTTAGCCACTAGTAATGAAGGAAGCTAGTCCCCAAACATCAATCAACAGAGAACCGAAAGACCTGAAGACTCGACCAGGCGCGTCCAAACCGCCAATAGAATTATTGTCTACATAATTATGAGAGTTATTTATGATAATGATATTACTTTATGATAAAAGTTATTGGTGTAAATGATGTTGATTGTTTTTATCTCTTATATATGTGACCTAAATATGTCTCATGCATTTAGGGGGAGTTTTTTTCCATTATTTTTAATCTCTATATGACTACATATTTAGGGGGAGCTATTATTATATAACTTTTATATTGCATCTTCTTTGTAAGAATGATGATATTGAAATTAGTAAAATTATATGTTAGGATGCCTTTAAGATATTTATTGGTTACATGTGTTTTAAATGAGTTCTTGAAAGTATTTATATCTATTGATCTTATATTTGCTCAAAATTGATTGACTTTATTTATTCGAAGATCTTAAATTGACTTGCGGTGTTCTATTGCTTGATTACTATTTTGAGGGGGAGCTTACGCATGCTTAAAATTGTTATCTTTTGATGATAACAAAGGGGGAGAATTGTTAAGAAAAATTCAAAGTACTTGTGATCAATGGTGATATTGGTTGAAGAATCCATTTGTGATTGAATTCTTTTAATATTATCATGCCACTTTTTATTTTTCTTAAGTGGTTTGTCATTCATAAAGAACGGGGAGATTGTTAGCTTTACAAGCTTCAATCGCATTAAATGTTTTGATGATAACAAACTTTATTTACTAATGGTTTTAGTGTTTCAAAGTGTCCATAGCGTAGAACTTGGTAAGACGAATTCAACGCATTTTGAATCACTCAAATCAGAGTTCAAACAGATAATTTATAGCCAAAACAAGTTGGGGAAGAAAAAACACGTGGCAGGTGACGTGGCATCTAATAGTCAAATTATGTCACCGTGGCAATGATGTGGTAGTAACGTGGCATCAACAATTTTGGTGCCGTGGTGGATGACGTGGACAGATCATGTGACGACACATGGCGCTTTCAATCTTAACAAATAAAATTCCCACAATTCTCTCAATTCTACAATCTTCTCTCAATTTCACATAATTTCTCAATCTCCATCAATTTCTCCAAATCTCGATAATTCTCTTTATTCTTTTTCTTATCTCTACTTTTAATCTCCATCATCCATCCTTTGTTGCCCTAAATCCACCGGCTAAATTTCATCTTCGAAACTCTATTTAAAGCCACCAAATTTCACCATTCTTTACACCAATTATCAAAACAAACATTCTTCTCTCTTCAAATCACTTTGCTCTCAAACTTTCATTCTCACCACACAAAAAGTTGCAAATATTTTTTTTGTGAGAGATACATTAGAGTTTATCATTTTAGCTATTGCTTTAAAGTGAAATTTGCAAACTCACCTTAGTGAGGTATTTTCTTTGTATTGCTCATTTCACATTTTTGGGGTTTGTATTAAGGTGTGGGTACATCTTGGGTTGTGAGAAAACACAATTGGTTGGATCCTGAACCAGTAAAAAGGATCGGGGATTTCTCTTTAGCCTAGGACAAAAAAATAGGGTCGATCGGTTTGATTCTCACCCGTAAGAGAGTCAGCACAGTAAAATACCCAAAAAGAAGTCTTGGGAGTGGAGTAGGGATTTCCGAACCACTATAAAAATTTCTGGTGTCACCACTCTCTTCTTTTCTCTCTTTTAAATTCAGTATCTGTCTACTTTGAATCTTGTTAGATTGCATATAGGTTTACTTAAGTATTTTGTTCAATATTTCTTCTTCTTGTTAATCTTCTTTTATTGATTGCATAATTGTTTATTACCTTGAATTTATTTTTATTTTTGAAAAAGTGGTAAGCAACTCTATTCACCCCCTAGTGTTGCCATATCGTTCGTACACAACTCTTGTTGATGTATTTGTAGCTTCATCGAAAATCTTATTTAGCACAACCTTGCTTCGTGGTTTATGATCTCTCATGTGGTCTTCTTCCAAGAACGTAGCATTTGTCGATACAAACACTCTGTTTTCTTGTAGATCAAAGAAGAGTCCACCTCTTGTTTCCTTAGGGTAACCTACGAATATGGGCACACTTTTGAATGAGGTTCCAGCTTCTTCGGGTTTGTTACTAACACATGTGCTGGACATCCCGATTTACGTCATCTCCATAGTCCAAATGGTGTTTCAGAAACACTTTTTTGATGGGATTGTGTTCAAAATGTATACTACAGTCTCCACTACATAACCCCGAAATGAGGCAGACAATTAAGCATAGCTCATCATATATCGAACCATGTCTAACAAGGTTCTATTTCTCCTCTCTGATACACCATTCTATTGAGGTGTACCAGATGCTGAGAGTTGAGATGTAATTTATTGTTCTATCGTATAGTCCTAGAATCTTTAAGTCCATATACTCTCCACCCCGATCTGATCGAAGTGTATTTATCGTCTTACCTAATTGGTTCTCAACTTCAGTCTTGTACTCCTTAAACTTTCCAAGGGCTTCAAACTTATGTTGAATTAGGTAGAGATATCCATACCTTGAATTATCTATGAAAGAGATGAAATACTCATACCCTCCTCTGGATTTAACATTCATCGGACCACAAAGGTCTGAATGTACACGCTCCAAGGATTTTTTGGCTTTGTAACCTTTTCCAGTAAAACGTCTTTTAGTTATCTTGCCTTCACATGGAGGTAAGGAGTCATCTTCTAACTCGCTTAGAAGTCCACTTTTAACCAATCTCCCAACCCTATTGAGATTTACGTAACTTAATCTTAGGTGTCAAAGATAGATATTTTCTTTAGGAAAAGTTTTTTGCCTTTTCTGTTAAGTTTTAGCATTTTTAAACAACACTGTATTTAAAATTATTGTAGTTATGGTTGGTCTTAACACATATAAGTTATTTTCAAGTTTTGCAGAACAAATATTAACACCATCTCGTGAAATGAATACTTTTCATTTAATAAAAAAGAAATAGCATAACATTGTTCTAGTAGACAAGAAATTGAAATTAAGTTCCTTTTTATTTTGGGAACTACATACACATTATCTAATAATATATATGTATTCTTGTCTAAAAACAACTTTAGTCTTCCACTACGACTGTTGAGATGATATCTTCTGTTCCGACCTTGAGAGTCATCTCCCCAACATCAAGTTGCTTCCAGTAACTAATTCTCTGAAAAGAAGAGCAAACATGGTTAGTGGCTCCTGAATCTAGTGTCCAGGCAAAATCATCATTCTCCACTAAGCAAGTTTCAAGAACAAGTAAATCATATTTACCTTTTTTGGCTTTCTTCTTTTCAGCCAAGTATTTCGGGCAGTTTCTTTTCCAGTGCTCATCCACGTTGCAGTGGAAACATTTTCCTTTGTCTGCAACTTCGACCTTGCCCTTCTTGGCGGCACAGCAGTACTAGCGTCAGCTTTAGGCCCCTTACCAATGTTCTTCTTCTTTTTGAAAGTCTTACTTACAGAAAAAGAATGCACAAATTTTGTTCCTGAGGTCAAACCTCGATGGAACCATTTTGAGGTGACAATGTTTGCCTCCCTTTCTTGTCCCTTGTTTTTCATAAGAGACTGAAAAATTTGTAGCTCATTCAAGAGTGTGGTAAGGTTGTACTTTATCTTGTTCATCACAGTATTGTTGCGGAACTGTAGGAAAATCTTTGGAAAAGATTCCAAGATAAAGCTGACTTGGCTCCCCTCATCTATGACAGCGCCATTCACTTCAGCCACAACAAAGTGGACCATCAGATTGAGAACATGTTCTCGTAGTGATGTTCTCTCTTTTATGCAAGAATTGTAAATGAACTTGAGGAATCATGTTGGGCTTGAATGGACAATTGTCCAAACATGTCCTGCAATAATTTCATGATCTCCCTTGCGGTGACCATGATCTCATGCTTATTGGCAAGTACATCATATATGCTTGCCAAGTGTGGACCTCGACTTTGTCATTGGCCTTGATCCATCTATCATAGACATCTCGACTCGCTTGGGCTACATTAGGCGAAGGAGCCTGAGGACACTCCTCAGTTAAGACGAACATAAGACCATCTACCACAAGTATCATGTTAATGTTCGTTTTTCATTGTGTGTAATTTTCGCCGTAAAGTTTTTTGACGACAAACAGGGCAATGACAGAAGTAGACATGCTGAAATACAAACAAATCTATATTAGATACTTGCACTACCGATTGAAACTAATACGCGACAACCCAAGCGTATTGAGCTACTTGAGCCACAAGCCACTTGAATCCAATCGTAGAGATGGTTCAACCAGAAAGGTTAAGAGTTAGAGGGATTACCTTTGCAGTTGTTACTTTGAGCAGACAGAATACTCACTATGCTCAAGGTCGGAAACACTCCATGAGTTTGATGACTTATCAAACAAGCATGCTTCGAGGGGTAAATATAAAAACCTAAGTTCAACCACACAAAGGAATTCAATATTGGGGAGGGGAAGGGGAGTTGCACACGGCAATGAGAGAAACACTCAAATTTTATTCGTATAAACTTGTTTTACAAAGAAGGGGAATAGGCCAAGCTTGGCCTTTAAAGGAAAGTAACAAAATTAAAAATGATATTAAAAATGATAAATTCCTAAAATGTAAAGAACTTGACTTAAAGTAAATTTAAATTTGATAAATAAAAATAAATAAACCAAAATAAAATCCCACAAGATAATCCAAAAAAGTAAGAAGGAAATCTTTTCCTTAAATGTGATGGAGTGGGCGGCAAAGCAAGCTAGGGGGGCTGTTGGCACGTGCGGGAAGGCTAGTGCTAGACGAGCGCGCGCATGGGCGGCGCTACAAGAGCACTGGCGGGTGAGGCTGGCGCTGGGCCCTGATGGGCATGCGGCAGATGCGCGAGTGAGCGTTAGCGGGAGGGGCACGTAGGCGCTGGTGGAGTGAGGCGCGCGCGAACAGGCAAAGGGTGCGTGGACGTGTGTTGTAGGTGGGGGGCGCGCATGGGTGCTGGGGAAGGTGTGGGCACGCGGGCGTGTGCGGCAGTCAGGGGCGTGTAGGGGTGCTGGGGCAAGCATGGGTGCGCAGGTGTGGGCGACAGGCAGGGCGCGCAATGAGTGTGCGTTGTGAGGTTAACAGGGTAGGGGCCCACGGTAGAGGGCGCGTTGGGAGGTTCGCACGGCATGGTAGCGCTTGTCTGGCTGTGCGTGCGTGTGGGTGGCCTCTCGATGGGCTTGTCCTTGAAGTGGGGTCACTCGCTTGGCTTCTCTTCCCTTTCATGCTTCCTCTTGACCCTAGTAACTTCTTCATTGACTTTCAATATGGCAAAAGTTTGTTGATGGGTCCAATGAAGTCTCTTCGTGTGATGGGTCTTTCTTTAAGCCTCTCTTCATTGTTGGTGTAGGTGGCATTTTGGAGCATTTGGTTAAATATGATCACATCAGAAATCCAATAAATTTTAACAGAAAGTAATAATGCACCCTATAATAAAGATTATTTTTGCAATGATGCTTCGGTGATTTAGAGCAACAACTACCATGGGGCAGTCAACTACTCCTTCACAAGAATAACTCTTATTCCTATAATAGTTAGTTACCGTTTGATTGGTCAAGAAGTTATTAACTAACTTAACAAGTTCCCGTAACTGTGACCCGCCATTTTCAGACCCTCGAGGTCCGCCCCAATAAGCTTGTTGTAGGGAAGGACAAATATTTGTGCAAAACCTAAGAGACCTTATCCATGTATGGAGTTCGCCCTGATTTTGACTCCATACAACAGACCCTCCGTAGGGGTGTTCGCTCTAGGACGACACGTAGGCCATGTATGAAACCTCATGTTGCAAACCAATGGAGGAGACCTCAGGATGTGTTGTCACATGTCCTTCTCCCACTCACTATAAATACTTTCTCCATTCACCTTGGTATTGAACCAGACAAACACCTTCCGTATGGAGGTTGCGCCCAGGGCGACATGAGGCCGAGCATGAAACTCACAATGTGAACTTATACGGAGAACGTGAAGGAAAGAATATATATTTATATACCGTATATATCTTATATACTTCGTATATTTTATATATACCTAATCCTCTCACTTCATATTTTAAAAACTAGGGTTTATTACTTAGGTAAAATGCGGCTAAATGAAATTATCTATATTTATTAGTTTGCCAAATATAACTTTTAATAATTAAATAGCAAATGAAGCAAAAGCAAAAAAATAAATAAATAAAAAATCTCTACCAGCGCCGAGGTCCTATCCACCCGGTTTCTCTTGTTTTTCTTCACTTCTCTGGTACTCTTTCACAGCAACTCCTTACTCTGAACGACACGGGCTTACAGACTCGATTTACAAGATTAAATGCTCAAAACAACGGGCCCTTACATTGATCGAATCAACAGAAAAACTATAAATCTAATGCCAAAAACCGAAAACATCTATTTGCAAACCACATACATCAAATGTAGAGAAAAACACACATCATACCATTTTCTTTATAATTCAAAACAAGATTGAAAGCAGAGCCTAGGCTTTAATACAAATTGAAGGGATCGAATCCCACAGCGGAAGAGCGTTAACGCGTGTGCTTCGATCTTGTTTTGGAAATACAACAAAGAAAATACATAAGGATGATTAAAAGGAAGTTAGTGAAACATACCTTTGAAGACACCTCTTCAATGTAGACACCAATGCCACTAAAAAGTCTTCATCGCTATCCTTTGGATGTTAAGAACTCGATTTGTGGGAATTGTCTTATAATTGGGAGGGAGATCGAGAGATCAAGAGAGAGATTTTCTCGTTGGAGTTTCGAAAACTCAATCAACCGAGGATCGGAGGGACAAAAGGAAAAGGAGAAGAACCTCTCTTTTATAGGGAAGGATGGGTGAGGGAGGAGTCACCACTTCCCCACTCACTTCCCCTGTGAGCTTTTTGCTTCCATTTTTCTCATTTTTTCCTTTTTTTTCATTTAATTAAAATAATTTTAATTAAATTAATAATTAATTAAATCTAATTTAATTAATTACAAAAAGAATTATTAATTAAATTAAATTAAATCTAATTTAATTTAACCAAATTAATATATCCCATTAATTTAATTAAATCATATTTAATTAAATTAAACTTAAATTAATCAACCATATTAAAATCAAACTATAATATCCATCTCTCTCATAATTTTGAATCCAATTCAACATTAACTTTATATTATAATGTATCAATACACATTATATTAATTGAATCTCATACCATTAACTTTAATTCCCGTTAACAAATTTGAACAATTCCAATTTTTTTCAAGACTAAATGTTCTTAACTATCCTTTATGAGCTAGCAAGAGAACCTAATGGACCTACAGATCAGAAGCTCCAATGATACAATTAATTGATTAAACTCATTAATCATATTAGTCAATATTCGTTAACTGTCGGTCACTTTACTAAAGACCCACAACTGCACTCTTCTCACTGTAGAATATTTAGTGTCCATGGATTTTGACCATTATGAGTAAGTCAATCATTCACGAGTGTTCGTAACCACAGTTCGGTCAAATTACTATTTTACCCCTGTGTTACATCTTGGACCTTAAGTACCGCTGATCCTCTAATGAACAACCTGGTTATGGATCGACCAAAAACCAAAAGTCCCTCTCGAGAGAGTGAGAGTGTGGGGCCTGTTGTTTAAGTCCTAGAGTAAGCACTTAAGAGAACACTTATCTACTTACCCTAAAATCGGGAAGGAGTGAATTCCATCTTGTATAATTATGTTTCTAGCTCCCCACTCGGTTTCGTCCCCAAAATAGTAGGAATATTGAGTCGGCGACTCGGGTCACTTTCACCCATACAAATCAATGGACGAGTCCTAACAGGCAGGAGTCCATAACTCCTTCAAGATTGAGATCGAGTTACCTAGTCATCATATTGAAATATTAATCTATTAGCTAACGGTGTTATAGGTAAAGATTAATTAATTCGCAGTCCGATCTTATACAAACTCATTGTATAGGATACCCCCACTCACATGTCTCCATACTAACGACCTGGATCAAGCCATTTGTAATTATTACAAAGTGGGTCGTATCCATAGTGTTACTAGGATAAGGTACCCAACCTTACCCATATACTATAGACCCTTTAGGTTATTACTGGAATATTATCCATCTGTATATCGAATATATATTGTATATATATACACTGTATATCAAATATATACGCTGTATATTAAATATATACTGTAGATTTGTTATATACTATTCCAGTTACATGATATAACCTTGGATGTTAGTTTATTGGATTTGGGTTAATGCAGTTCTAAGAGAAACATCAATAACAACTTTATTGAATAAATATTTGTTTTATATTTACAAACCACGAGTTTAGGGCATAAAACCCAACAGACAACGCACTAAATTGCATACGTACTTGACTTTGAACAAAATATAACCTATTTTGTCAATAGTTTTGATACCTACCTTAGTCTTCAAATTTCTTATTTAATTTACATTTGTTTTGATATTGCTTTGAAATTTACATTATTTTTTCATTTTTTAAAATTGCATTATTCTTAAAATGAACTAATAAAAAGACAATTTTAATAAAAAATGTCAATAGATTTCTAATTTAAGTTTATGAAGTTTATAGTAAATAGTTATATTGATTACTCTTCTAATTCTATATAGTATTTTAGTCAATAACATCAATAGATTTTTAATTCCAATTTCAAAAAAATTTATAGTTAAACAATAATAAAGAGAAAAACATTCATTCTCATTTCAATTGATTTGATTTCGAGTACTTGTAATTTTAATTTATGGTAGATAAATGTGCATAAAATATTTTAAAGAGAAATAATCTTAATTAGATAACTAGTGCTTTTGACTAAAAAAAAACACTTTTAAGAGAATTTTATCAAGGACGTGAGGGAAGTTTCAAGAGAGGTTTCAGGGGAGGTTGCGAGCGGGAAGGTTGTACTTTTATATTACAACAAAGACAAAATATAATAATAATTTATTATTATATCTTCTTTTATTTATAATTTGCACATTAAAAATTGTCTGGATGGTGTAGTTGGTTATCACGCTAGTCTTACACACTAGAGGTCCCCAGTTCGAACCTGGGCTCAGACACTATATTTTCTTTTTTTTTTCTCTTTTCTCAAACTATATATACAATAGCCCCAATTTCTACCCATTAATTTGACAAGAAAAGTTATTTTTTCCACCAAAGTTAAAACATAAAGAAAGGAACGAGGTATACTGTAAACCTTTTAAAGAAGGTTGCTAAAAATTATACATCACTTTCTTTCATACAAATCCAACAAAAACTCTAAAACAACACAAATAATAATATGGATTATTAAAATTCTAATAGAATGCATCAACTTTTAATCAATGGATAAATATCAGAAGAAAAACCATATCACACAATCCTATTTACATCTAGAAGACTAAAATTGACTTATAATGTAGTTTATATGATGAATAGAATAAAAAGTTACAGAGATTGAGAGTTGTTTGGGGGAAGAAACCTGACCGCCACGTGGAGGACAATGATTCTCTATTGGGAATTTACCCATATAACATTTTGCACAGGTCCATCTCGGATCTCTCTGAGGTGGAAGACTTTGTCGGTTTCTCCAAAAGTTAAGTTATCATTTCAGGGAAAAGTGTTCGAGTTCAATCTGCTCGAACCCGACATGTCCGACCTCAAATCCGACCAAGGTAACAGCTTGTCGTAACCCCTGTCGGAACCTAAACCTATAAATAGAGGGCCTCATTTCACCATCAGGTATCGAAATTCTCCTCGAACTTCATATTGAGTCTGAGCTGCTTACTGACTTGGGCGTCAGAGATTTTGCCCTCTTGTGCAGGTCTTCCCTAGAAGTTTCAGGTCGGAGCGAGGACAGTGTTCGAGCTTGACTCAATTTGACGTGTGCAAATTCGTGCATAAAAATTTGGCGCCGTCTATGGGGAAAGACAATCAAAGTCGTCCCAATAATTAATCGATCCGAGATGGTTCAACCAGCAGACTCCGCAAACACAGCAGAACGGAGGGGCATGAATGGAAACAATGGCATTCAACGCGAGGTTGATGCCAAGGTGGCCGAGGATCAAGCACGGGCAGGGCAAGAGGTGGATCCACCTTGGAGGTCGACTCGCAACACGAATACGACCTTGCCTCCTACCCATCCAAGACCTAGCAAGACCAACCAAGGTAGAGGTGGGATCTTGAAGAAGACCTCTCGAAGGGCCGCGCCAACTACGAACCCTGAAGTTCACGCTACCCTCCAGCGGGAAGTAGATGACATGTGCAACTGAGTGCGCACAATGGAGGAAACTTATAACGAAATGATGCGGGCAAACCGAACGGGGTCTCAGTCCAAGGCCACAGGAGGAGCTGACGACCTGCCGTATGACGAGGATGACCAAGATCCACCCCTCCATCCCGATGACGACGAGCGCATTACCGATAATGGGGGAGTCGACTACAGTCATCGAGAGCACGATCTCAGAAAGCATCTCGTCGATAAAAAGAAGAATGTCTTACGAGGCTTGGAGATCTCTCCATCCTGCTCCCGCAAATACTCTAACTCCAACCTCAAAGCTCAGTCAAGGTACCAACCTTTGACACCAGAAGGGGTGATCACGAGGGAAGAGTTCGACCTGATGAAAAACAGGTTCGATGAACAAGTAGAAAAGTCCATTCGATGACGGTAAAATGGGTGAATCATCGTTCACCTCGAACATTTTAGAGGCTCAAATTTCTCCAAAGTTCAAGACACCCGCTATGAAGCCCTATGATGGGTCTAAGGACCTGAAGGACAATGTTGAGGTCTTCGAAGGCCTCATGGACTTTCAGGTGGCATCCGACGCCATCAAGTGTCGAACATTCCAGATCGCTCTTACAGAGAGTGTTCGGCTCTGGTACAGAAGGCTACCAGCGAGGTTGATCTCGACCTACAACCAGCTGAGGAAGGAGTTTATTAGTCAATTCTCTTCTCGACACTATGACAGAAAGACAGCCACTCATCGCGCCACCATTCGACAAACGAAACACGAGACTCTAAGGGAGTACGTGACCCGCTTCCAAGAGGAGCAGCTCAAGGTCGCACATTGCTCCGACGACTCAGCCATGTGCTACTTTCTTACTGGCCTGGCCGATGAGACTCTAACGGTTAAGCTGGGCGAGGAAGCGCCATAAACCTTTGCTGAGGTCTTACAAAAGGCCTAGAAGGTTATTGATGGGCAAGAGTTGCTCAAAACCAAACTGGGTCAGACAGATAAAAGGTTTGACCAGAAAAGTCAGGAAATCAGGAGAAGGGGAAGTCTGATTCCAAGTCTAAGGACAAGGGGTCGTCTTCTCAGCCCATTCAAGGCTGATCTAACTACAGAAGATCCGACTCGGACTACAATCGAAGGAAGCATCATGAGAGTTACACCCCAACCGCCATTCCGATCTCCGAGATTCTCATTAACATTGAGAAGAATGGATTGGAAAAGCTCCTCAAGTGACTCAATAAGCTCAGAGGAATCCAGAGAAGGGCAACAAGGACAAGTACTACCATTTTCACCCCGACCACGGCCACAACACCTCGAGTTGCTGGGAGCTGAAGGGCCAAATTGAAGACTTGATTCAAGATGGCTACTTCAAAAAATACGTTGGCAAGTCGGGCTCGAGCTCAGCAGAAAAAAGAAGAGAGGAAGTGTTTAAGGACGCGACCTCGGAGGGATGACCGACCTGCAGTCATCAACACCATTTTCGGAGGCCAAAGTAGGGGCCAGTTCGGAAACAAAAGGAAGGAGCTTGCCAGAGAAGCTCGGCATGAAGTCTACGCCATCTAGGAGCATAAGTCGACCTGTCCCATTTCATTCTCAAACTCTGACTTGGAAGGGGTCCACTTGCACCATAACGACGCCTTGGTAATCTCGCCATTGATCAACCATGTTCAAGTCAGAATGGTGTTGGTGGATGGCAGTGCTTCGGCCAACATCCTTTCCCTCACCACGTACCTAGGCTGGGATCGACCAGGGCACAACTAAAGAAAAGTCCAACGCCCTTAGTTGGATTTGCTGGGGAATCTGTTACCCCCAAAGGTTGCATTGACCTTCATATCACAATTGGCCAAGGTGACACCCAAGTCACTCAGATGGACGAGTTTGTGGTAATTGATGGCTGATCAGCATACAATGCCATCTTTGGACGACCCATCGTCAATTCACTTCGGGCCATTCCGTCAACCCTGCATCAAGTAATGAAATATTCAACTGTTAACAGGGTCGGCATGATCCGAGGAGAACAGAAGACATCCCGAGAG
Source organism: Momordica charantia (assembly GCF_013281855.1). Lineage (NCBI taxonomy): Eukaryota > Viridiplantae > Streptophyta > Magnoliopsida > Cucurbitales > Cucurbitaceae > Momordica > Momordica charantia. Next base: position 15,383,669 of record NW_028275160.1, read on the forward strand.
TGCTATACCTCGACACTCAAAGGATCGGCAGTTTGTGCCTTGGAAGAGGACTCGATTCTTCCAAGTCCAACTATTACACCTTCCGAGGACGAACTGCCCAAAGTTGGCCAGCGAGAAGTAGGTGCACCCACTAAAGAGTTGGATCTTGTCCCCTTGTTCAACTCGGAAAAACAAGTGAGCATCGGCACCAAGCTGGGGGCCGCTAATAAGGAAGAGCTCATCTCCTTCTTTAGGGCGAACTCGGACGTGTTCACGTGGTCTCACAAAGACATGTTGGACATTGATCCGAAGAGAATGATCCATCGCTTCAACATCGACCCATCATTCCGACCTGTCAAGCATAAAAGAAGACATGTAAATAAGGAGAGAAGTGATGTAATTGTTGAGGAAGTGAACAAATTGCTTAAAGCTGAATACATAAAAGAAATTATGTATCCTGAGTGGCTCTCTAATGTTGTCTTAGTTAAAAAATCTAACGGAAAGTGTAGAATGTGTGTAGACTTCACCAATCTTAATAAGGCTTGCCCAAAAGATTGCTTCCCACTACTGAGGACCGACCAGCTCATAGATGCTACGGTCGGGCACGAGCTGCTCACCTTCATGGATGCTTACTCCAACAATCAAATAAAGATGCACAAACCAGACCAAGTCCACACCTCCTTTATAACCGATCAAGGTCTGTACTGCTATAAGGTCATGCCCTTTGGCCTAAAGAATGCAGGGACAACTTATCAGAGGATGGTAAACAAAATGTTCGCCAACCAGATCGGACGCAATATGGAAGTGTCGTGGACGACATGCTTGTCAAGAGCAAGCAGTCTAGGTCGCACCTGGCCGACCTGACTGAGACTTTCGACGTTCTTCGTAAATATGGGATGAAACTGAATCCGACCAAGTGAGCCTTCAGAGTGTCATCCGGGAAATTTCTTGGTTTTATGGTGAACAACTGACGAATAAAAGCCAACCCGGAAAAGATGAGGGTCGTGCTCGAGATACAATCCCCAATGACCCTTAAACAGCTGCAATGCCTTAATGGTAGAATTGCTGCTCTCAACAGGTTTGTCTCTAGGTCTACCGATAAATGCAATCCCTTCTTTAAAGTGTTGAGAAAGAAGGGACCATTTGAATCGACAACCGAGTGCGAGACAACCTTTGAGGGATTCAAAAGCTATCTCTACTCGGCGCCGTTGCTCGTTAAGCCTGTGCCCGAGATAAACTAGATTTGTACTTGGCTGTGTTCGACAATGCAGTAAGATCAGCCTTAATCAAGCAAGATGGAGTGCACCAAACTCTGGTTTATTACACAAGCAAAGCCATGACCGTGGCCAAGACTAGGTATCCTCATATGGAAAAATTGGCCCTAGCCTTAGTCACCTCGGTGCGCAGACTGAGGCCGTACTTCCAAGCCCATACCATGATCGTACTCATGAACTTGCCTTTAAAGCAAGTCTTTCATAAGACAGAGACATCTGGCCGCTTAATGAAGTGGGTCGTGGAGCTAAGTGAGTATGATATCCAGTTCGAACCTTGAACAACTGTGAAGGGATAAGTTGTTGCAGACTTTATAGTAGAGCTCACTCCCCCGCCGGCTCAAGACTCCATGTCCGATCTGCCGTGGACCATGTATGTGGACAGATCCTCCAACGAAAGAGGATGCAGTGCAGGTGTACTCCTCCTCGCCCCGGATGGCATGCGCTTTGAATATGCCCTTCGCTTCAATTTTCATACCTCAAACAATGAGGTCGAGTACGAGGCCCTTTTGGCTGGGCTGCGTATGGCAAGGGGACTAAGAGCTAGCCATCTCCAAATTTTCAGCGATTTCTAGTTGATAGTGAATCAAATTAAGGAAGAATATTAGACGAAAGATCCTCAGATGGAGAAATATTTGGGAAAGGTCAAGTCGCACCTCGCCCGCTTTTAGGCTTATGAAATCAGCCAGATTACGTGGTCCGAGAGAATTCCAACGCCGATGCCTTAGCCAAATTGGCATCTGCTTACAAGACCGACCTAGCAAGGTCAGTCCCGGTCGAAATACTTGATAATCCCTCCATCTTGGAGCCAGACATGATGGAAGTTGACTCTCAACCTCCATCATGGATGGATTCGATCAGGGAATTCTTAATAGGCCAATAGATCCGAAGGAAGCAAAGAAGATATTATGGTGAGCAGTTCGGTACCTGCTCCGAAATGGAGCCATGTACCGGCACGGATTCTCGCTACCCCTCCTTAAGTGCATCTCTAAAGAAGATGAGAACTATGTCTTGAGGGAGGTACATGAAGGAGTTTGTGGCAACCACTCGGGGGCCAGGTCGTTATCGACCAAGATCATTCGTCAGGGCTATTATTTGCCCACAGTTGATCAAGACGGAAAGAAGTTCGTGAAGGCGTGTGACAATTGCTAGTGCTTCGCGAATATCATCCATCAACCCCCTGAATTGCTGACTCCGATCTCAAACCCTTGGCCCTTTGCACAATGGGGAGTAGATCTTATAGGACCTTTCCTACTGGGCAAGGGACAGACAAAATACGTCGTCGTCGTCGTGGACTATTTTACCAAATGGGTCGATGTCGAGGCATTTTCCACAATTACAGAAGCCAGGGTCACGTCCTTCATTTGGACATACATTGTCTGTCGCTTCGGTATACCCAACGATCTTTTAAACAGGCTTCGTCACTTATACAAAGGCCAAGTTCAAATTGTGAAGATCGCATTTCTCGCACATAAAATCTTTTAGTCTTTTCACATTTGCATAATTGAATTGCAGCATCATTCCATATAGAATCTACGCTTTGAAGTTGAAAGGCTAAAAGGAGAGGTCATTTACATTAAAAAAGTGAACTGCAGCAACATGGCCATAAATAACTACCTTGAAGCTGTAGGCGAGAATGAAGATTTTAATAAAAAATCTTGAGCTAAATTCAAAGAAGGGGCGAGGTACACGAGATAAACTCTTACCAAAGCTTCAAAAAGAAATTCTCCAATCTCTTATTGTTCAAGAGATTTGACAAAAATATCTCTGAACACTTATTTTCATTTTCTTTAAAAAGGAAGTCCTCCGACTTTTATTCATTGTTAAGCTTTATTGCAAAATTATGATTTCCATCATCCCTTGCTCCTAATGTCACATTGTTTTCTAGTATCTGACCTTCTTGTCATTTACAAGGCATATTTGATAAAATAGTTTAATTAATCAAAATATACAATGCTATGAATTCCTTTTGATACTTCTCTAAACTAGAATATGAGATACCATTAAAAAGAAACCCACCATATCTAATATTGTTGAGAAATCACCTTGGTGCATATATCTCCTATCAAGTGAAGGCAGTATTAAAAAACAAAACAAATAAAACAAAGGAAAGAAGAGTTGATAGGTTTCCTCCAATGTCGACAAAACTTTTTTCTTTTAATTTGATTCTTTGCTAAGTATTTGCTAAGAAGATGGATGAAAGTAGACAAAGGTGATATCTTTGCAAAGTATGTTATCACGACAAAATGCTACTAATCATGTATTCACATCACTTGCATCACTATTTTTCAAAAAAATAAATAAACAAATCATTTTCACGTCACATCTATCTAGCTCTAGCATGTATATGCATTGTGCATTTAGAGTTGCACAATGAGTATCATGCATACATCTTGCATCCATCTGCTTTTATTAGGCATATACATTACTGCATCATGCTAAATAAATAAAAAAATAGATCATATACTGTCACACATTGCAATTAGTTATTTCTTAAATAATAAAAAAATAAATGAAAAATAAAAAGGGCATCTTTTATCATTCATGACATTTGGGCAATGCATATTTGCAAATGCACTCATCATTCTTGCAAATGTCATTTACGATAAGTAATGCATACTACCATTGAAAGTCTGAATTTGGATGAACACGTGGTTTGTGTTAGTCATATCGTAATGTGTCAAGCACGCATCCCATGCATTTAGGCATTTAGTCTTATCATCGAACCTTCATAAGATTTCAAATCATTTCAGCTTTTTGCAAAATTGCATTTTAATTTTTATGGTTAAATCAAACCCATCAAAGATTAAGGTTGAAGCCCGCGTAAAAGCGCAGGTCCAGTGCATTTATAATATTTTCTAGTTAAATCGAACCCGATCCATGATTGAGGTCGAAGCCTGCATCAAGCACAGGTCCAATGCATTTTTCATCTTTTCTTGTTAAATAAAACCTGATCCAGGATCGTGGTTGAAGCCCGCGTAAAGCGCAGGTCCAACACATTTTATCTCTTCAGTTCAATCGATCCCGATCCAAGATCGAGGTCGAAGCCTGTGTAAAACCTTGGTCCGTTGCATTTTATCTTATCTTCGATTAAATCGAACTCGATCCAAGAATGATGTCAAAGCCTTTGTAGAAGCCAGGTCCGTTACATCCTATTGGTTAAATCGAATCTGATCCAAGATCGAGGTCGAAGCCTGTGTAAAAGCCATGTTCGTTGCATCTTATCTTCGGTTAAATCGAACCTGATCAAAGATCGAGGTCGTAGCCTATGTAAAAGTCAGGTTAGTTGCATTTTATTTTCGGTTAAATTGAACCCAATCCAACATTGAGGTTGAAACCTGTGTAAAAGCCAAATCCATTGCATTTTATCTTATCTTCAATTAAATCGACCTTGATCCAAGATCGAGGTCGAAGTCTATATAAAAGCCAGGTCCGTTCCATTTTATCTTTTCTTCGATTAAATCGAACTCAATCTAAGATCGAGGTCGAAGCCTGTGTAAAAGTCAAGTCTGTTGCATTTTATCTCATCTTTAGTTAAATCGAACCTAATCCAAGATCGAGATTGAAGTCTGTGTAGAAGCCAGGTCTGTTGCATCTTATCTTAGGTTCAATTGAACCCGATCCGAGATCGAGGTCGAAGCATATGTACAAGTCAGGTCCGTTACATTTTATCTTTCGGTTAAATCGAACCCGATCCAAGATCGAGGTCGAAGCCTATATAAAAACTAGGTCCGTTGAATCTTGACTTTGATTAAATCGAACCCGATCCTAGAGAGAGGTCGAAGCCTGTGTAAAAGCATGGTTTGTTGCATTTTCTCTTTCGGTTAAATCGAACACGATCCAAGATCGAGGTCAAAGACTATGTAGAAGCCAGGTCCGTTGCATTTTATCTCTTTCGGTTAAATCAAACCCAATCCAAGATCGAGGTCGAAGCCTATGTAAAAGTCATGTCCGTTGCATTTTATCTTAATCTTTGGTAAAATCGAACCCGATCCATGTCGAGGTCGAAACCTGTGTAAAATCCAGGTCTGTTGTATTTTATCTTTTCTTAAATTAAATCAAACTCGATCTAAGATCGAGGTCAAAGCCTATGTAAAATCTAGGTCAGTTTCATCTTATCTTCGGTTACATTAACCCGATCCAAGATCGAGGTCGAAGCCCGTGTAAAAACCAGGTTTGGTGCATTTTATCTTTTCTTAAAATAAATCAAACTCGATCTAAGATCGAGGTCAAAACCTATGTAAAAGCCAGGTCAGTTTCATCTTATCTTCGGTTACATTGACCCGATCCAAGATCGAGGTCGAAACCCGTGTAAAAGCCAGGTCTGGTGCATTTTATATTTCGGTTAAATCGAACACAATCCAAGATCAAGGTCGAAGCTTGTGCTAAAGCTAGGTCGATTGCATTTTATCTTTTGGTTAAATCGAATCCATTCTAAGATCGAGGTTGAAGCCTATGTAGAAGGTTGGGTGTTGCTCTAAACTCATAGTTTGTAATTATGTAAAAACAAATTTATATTCAATAAATTTGTTGTTAAGTTTATAACATAGCATGTCTAAATCCAATAAACTAAACATCCAAGGTTATTATCATGTAACTGGGACAGTATATATATATATACTGGGTATATATCTGATATACCCTCGATATAAAAGTGGATAATGTCTCGGGAATAACCTAAAGGATCTATAGTATATGGATAAGGCTGGGTACCTTATCTTGGCAACATTATGGATACGACCCACTTTGTAAATGTTACAGACGACCTATCCAGGTCGTTCGTGTGGAAAGATACGAGTGGGGGTATCATATACAATGAGTTTATATAAGACCGGATTGCGAAATAGCCAATCTTTAGACGTAACCCATTGATTAACAGGTTGCTATTTCATAGAATGACCAGACAACTCGTTCTCAATCCTGATTTAGTTGTGGACTCCTGCTCGTGAGGGCTCACGCTTTGATCTGTATGGGTGAGAGTGGCCTGAGTCGCCGACTCAACATTCCTACCGTTTTGGGAACGAGACTGAGTGGGGAGTTGGGAACATAACTTCATAAGATAAAATTCACTCCTCCTCAACTTTCGAATGAGTAGATGAGTGTTCTCTTAAATATTGACTCTGAGACTTGAACAAGGGGCCCTACCCTTTCACTGGCCCGAGAGGGACTTCCAGTTATTAGTCAGACCATAATCAGGTTGTTCATTAGAGGAGCAGTGGTATTTAAGGAGTAAGATGTAACTCAGGGGTAAAACGACAATTTGACCCAGCATGAGTTACGAGCACTTTTGAAGGATTGAATTGCCATTAATGGTTGTATATCCGTGGACACGAAAATATTCTACAGTGAGAAGACTGCAACTGCGGGTCTTTAGTGGAGTGACCCGTAGTTAACGAATGTTGATTAACTCGGTTAATGAGTTTGACCAATAAATCTCGTATCGTTGGAGCTTCTGATCTGTAGGTTCATTAAGTCCCCTTGCTAGCTCACAAGTAAAACAAAGATCAAGAATTATGAAATAATTTGAAATGTTCAAATTATATAAGGGAATGTATATAATGTATATTGATATATTACATATAAATATAAATATTAATTTTGGATAAAGATTCAAAATTAATACTATATATTATGAGAGAAATCATTTGAATGAGATTCAAATAAAAATGAATGTGAATAGGATTCATATTAAAACTATAGGTTAAAAATAATGTGCATAAGATTTACATTATAATTATAGGTTATACGAAAGAAATGCTTCAGAATATGATTCTATTTTGGTAATAAATAATTAAGTGTTAATTATTTATTTGATTAACATATATATATATATATATATATATATATATTAATTGTTAATTAGGTTAATAATTAGTATACATATATAATTAATTAATCCTATCAATTAATTGTTATTATTAATTATTAATAGTAATTTATTAATATTAATTGAATTTTAAATAAAATAAAATAAAAACTCCCCTAAAAAATTGCAAGGGAGTGAGAAGTTTCATTTGACATGGGGTAACTCCCCACGTCATCATGGGTAATAGATGTAGAACAGTTCTGCATTTTTTCCCTTCTTCTTCCCTTGTACTTCTTTCCTAAGGTGTGGTGCTCTCAAGTTGTTGAATAATAATTCCCTTTGATTTCGTAAAGCGGTGCTCCCACAAGCAGTCCTTCGTACCCCGAGAATAGCTGGGAAGATTTGGTGGTGGTGTTCATTTTCGATTCCTTGAAGAACGGTTCTAAAGGTAAAGAAAATTTTCTTCCCCTATATTTTTCTCTAGAAGTATGGTTAAATCGAACCCGATCCAAGATCAAGGTCGAAGCTTGTGTTAAAACTAGGTCTATTGCATTTTATCTTTTGGTTAAATCGAACCCGTTCTAAGATCAAGGTTGAAGCTTGTGTAGAAGTCAAGTCCGTTGCATTTTATCTCTTCGATTAAATCGAACTCAATCCAAGATCAAGGTCGAAGTCGGTGTAAAAGCCAGATTCGTTGCATTTTATCTCTTCGGTTAAATCGAACCCAATCCAAGATCGAGGTCGAAGTCAGTGTAAAAGCCAGATTTATTGCATTTAATCTTTCGTTTATATTAAACCTGAACCAAGATCGAGGTCGAAGCTTGTGTAGAAGCAAGATCCGTACCATTTTATCTTATCTTCGGTTAAATCGAACTCAATCTAGGTCGAGGTCGAAGCCTATGTAAAAGTCAGGTCCGTTGCATTTTATCCTATCGGTTAAATCGAACCCGGTCCAATATCAAGGTCGAAGCCTGTGTAAATGCTAGGTCTATTGCCTTTTATCTTATCTTCGATTAAATCGAACTCGATCCAAGTCGAGATCGAAGCTTGTGTAAAAGCAAGGTCCATTGTATTTTATCATGCCGGTTTAGTCGAACCCGATCCAAGATCGAGGTCAAAGCCTGTTTCAAAGCGAGGTTCGTTACATTTTATCCTATCTTCGGTTAAATCGAACCTAATCCAAGTTGAGGTCGAAGCCTCTGTAAAAGTCAGGTCCGTTGTGTTTTATCTTCACAGTTTAATTGAACTCGATCCATGATCGAGGTCGAAGCCTGTGTAAAAGTTAGGTCCATTGTATTTTATCCTAAATTCGGTTAATTCAATACTGGTCCAAGTCGAGGTCAAAGTTTGTGTAAAAGCCAGGTCCGTTGCATTTTATCTTATCTTCGGTTTAATCGAACCCGATCTAAGTCGAGGTTGAAACCTGTGTAAAAGCCAAATCCGTTGCATTTCATCCCATAGGTTAAATCGAACCCAATACAAGATCAAGGTTGAAGCCTGTGTAAAAGCCAGATTCGTTGCATTTTATCTTATCTTCGATTAAATCGAACAAGATTGAACATCAAGGTCAAAGTCTATGTCAAGCCAGGTCTGTTGAATCTAATCCTCGATCAAAGATTGAGGTCAAAGCCTGCGTCAAATGCAGGTACACTACATCTTACTTATCTTACCAGATTGTTGTCGAGATGAAGGTCACATCTGGTGCCAAGCTAGGTCCATCTGATTGTCTATCCTTTTAATTCTGCAAAGACACACAAATGGGGACAAGTTGTAGACACCGTATGTGGTTCGACTGAATTTTATTTATTTATTTTTTATCGTACTTTATTTCTTAATTATTTTCATTAAGAAAAAAAAAAGAAAACTGAAGTTTACTTGATTTCCTTCATTTTCTCTAATTTTCATATGACTCGCCTTTTGTTACCGTTGAGTTTTTGCATATTTGGGGGGGGGGGGGGGGGGGGGACACACACACATCAGAGCATAAGAAAAGTAAATATTTCTCTTATAAAGAAAAATACACTTTCTCTCTTATCTTTTACTCATTGAAACCCCTAACCACCACAGTTTTTCCTCGACGACTACCACTTTCTCTCCCTCTAAAATCCCACTATTCTCTTCCATAGCCACCTTTTTTTTTCATTTTTTTCCTTTCTCATTCTTTCTCTCTCTAAAAACTTCACCATCTTACCTTTTTACTTTTTCTTTTATTTCCTTTCTCATTTCCTTCTCTCTGTAAAACCCATCATCTTCATCCCTCTCCTACCTGTAAAAAAATCCTCTTCCTCTTCTAACTTCTCTTCACAAAGTCCGACACCAATTTGATGAACCACGAACCGGTGAAGAACGGTGACAGATGCCGGCGAGCAGATCCAGCGACCCCCCACGGTAGCGACACAAACAGTGGTAGACAACAACTCGCAACCACACAACCTCAACGAAAAGCAGCCATGAACTCCAGCGACCCCTAATGGTTGCAGATCCGACTTGGCTCCCACGACCACCGGCGGTTCCTCCTCTGATTGTACAAACCCACTCTGGCAGCACACTCCAGCAACAAACTCGTCCAAATCTGTAGCGGACCTCCGGTGGCAAATAGACCGCCAGCGACGGTGGTGACATTGTGAATCTGCGGCGGCACTACAGACTCTAGCGACGGGCGACCAACACGTGCACTCTAGTGACCTCCATCATTCCCGCTATTGGTGGGTTATGGAAAAAGGGAAAAGTTTTCTTTTTTTTAATAAGAGAAATAAAACTTTGTTTTTTTTATGGTAAAGATGCCTTTTTTTCCTCTAAAAAAAAGGAAAACTTTTAATTAATTATTTTTTTGTTTTCTTTTTTTTGAAAAGAAAGTAATAAAGTTTGTCCCAAAAATAAAACGAGTTATTTTTTTTATGCAAAGTAAATAAAATTTGTTTTAAAATAATGAATTTTGTTTCAAAAGTAAAGTTTTTTTTTCTAAATAAATTTCTTTAGAAAAATAGTAAAGATTTTCTAGAAAAAATATTATTTTAAAATAAATGAATTTCAAATTGCAAAGTTATAAAAAAATTTTGATATTTTAAAATAAAAGATTTCGTTTAAATAAAGTTTGAAAGTAAAATTAATTTTCTTTAATAAGAAAATCAAGTATTGGTGTTGGTAAAATGGCAAGGATGTTTGATTGTTGACACCCCATGATCTAAATCCACGTTTGAGTTTTTTTATGCGTTAAAAAACTACACTTTTTTTTATTTATCATTGTTTTTTTTAATTAGTTATTATTTCAAAAACTCCAATGACGAATATTGAAACCTTTCAATATTGTCGAGATGTTAAAATTTTTCTAATGGCTTTTGTGTCACGAACACATATTAATTCATATTTTATTATAAAGTGTGAATTAACAGAATGTGGGACAATCAACTATGATACAAATCTGTGAGCGTGCGACAATCAACTATGATGCCGTTTTCCACAATCTATTTCAACGTACTGGAATTGTCGTGATGATTCGAAAAGACTCACATTCCATTGTTTTCGCTATATCCCAATCATTCGAAGTTGGTTACGCTCTGCTACATGTAGAGATTCTAGCAATTTGGGACGAACTTATGCTTGCATTGAGATTTAAAATTCCAAAGATTATTGTTCAACCAAACTATTTAGAAGCAAGTCGGTTATTAAATGGGGAGGAGATAAATCAAAGCGGAGTTGCCATCTATACTTCAACATCATTGAGTTGGGGAAGAGCTTTCTGGATTTGAAAGTTATTCATGTGAAGCGTGATTTATACTCACCTGCAGATCGAATATCAAAAGAAGCATTATCTTCCCGCTCCTCTATTTTGTAGGATAGCTTTTTTCCATTGTAGCTTCTTAAATCTTTGACTGACCATCGGTCTTTAAATGTAGCCCACGTGGCATTTGATTCTTTATAAATCATTAATTTTGAAGTAAAAAAAAAGTGGGATAATTAAATAAAAATACAAAAATAAAAATTTTATTTTCGACCAAGAAAATATAATAGGATAATTTCTGACAAAATTTGGTAAAAGTTTTTTAAACGCATGTTGTAGGGTGCTAACACCTTCCCTACACTCAATCGACTCATGAATCAAAAATCTGTTTCCGTAGAGCAAGTTTTTTTTTTTTTTTAAATAGGTGATCAATCACATCTCGTGGATGATTGGTGGCGACTCCAAACCCTTATCTTGAAAGAGACCATTCAGTAGATGACGTTGACCATTATATCGCGATGACGTTGCGACACATAGTAGAAGTGAAATGTAGATTTATTGGTTGAAATCTTTTACTTATATCGGACTTATGAGTCATTTGAAGTGCCCACTTAAGTTCGACTATCCACAAATAAAGCTATCCAATCTATGGAATATTCCAAGAGACCCAATTGTTGAATTTGGGATAGCTAAATGCAAAGCAAAGCCACCAAGTAGAGACAAATGGATATCATCCCTAAAGGATCTAAAAACTAAAGACATTATATGGATGACTTTAAAACCAATCACTTACCGGTGTGGAAAACTTGAGAATGTTCCACTATTGGGTTCTTGGGGAAGTACTAGCTATGCACCTTTTTAGTTCTATGTCGAACATGGATAGAACAATCCATTTATGTGATACATGGGCTAGAAAACTTTAACTTTGACTACAAGCTGAAAGACTTGGAGAATTAATAGAATCTTGGACGAATGTTAAAAAGAAAAATATCGAAAAACATAATGATGCTACCATGCTAGAATACAAGTCGCGGTATGAAGTTCATCGAACGGTGTGTATTTTTAAGAAAAGGGGAAGGGATGAAGAATAGACAATGTTGTCTATTCAACAGCAAAATATGGATAAATTACCAACTTAGAGGTAGACAACTTGCTGCTTCATTACAAGAATGAAAAGTTGCATAAAGAAGTGAACCATTGGAAGCAACTAACCATTGGAAGCAACCCAGGTCCCCAGTTCGAACCTGGGCTCAGACAATTTAATGTTTTTTCTTTTCAAAAACTATATATACAATTATAGTTTATAAACAAATTCTTTAAAACATACTTTTTTTTTTCTTCTTTTTTTTTTTCTAGTATTATTTTAGAAACATACTCTATTATCGAAACACATTCTATTATCGCAACAGTCCCAATTTCTACCGATGAAATTTATGAGAAGTGTTAATTCTTTTCCAAAAGTTTCAAACTTCAGCAAAGGAATCAAGTACAACTCTTGAGAATTGTCTAGTTTAAAGACTTCTTACAAGTAGAATGATTACTGCAAAACTTTTGAAACAGGTTGTTAAAAATTCTTATCATCACTTTCTTTCATACAAATTCAAAAAGAATCCCTAAAACAATCATCGCAAACAAAAAATAATATAGAAGATAACAATTCTAAGAGAATGCATCTACAAATATTAAAGAATGAATACATACCAAAAGAAAAACTATATCTAACAGTGTTGGATTTTTAATGTGCGAAAGAAAGTGAATTTTGAATGAAATTGAAGAATTTAATTACATAACAAATTCTTTAGTTTATTTATCGTTTTTGTTTTGTTTGTTTTTTTTAAGTTACAAATGTTTTGTAACTTTATGTGTTAAAAACACATATATGTTAAACTTAAGTTATTTATTAAGTGAAAAGTTTTTTACATTTATGTGTTAAAGTTATGTATGTAAAAATATTACATATGTGTTTAATTTTTGTATGAGAGGTTACATGTTGGGACAAATATTATATAGTTGTGGTTTTCCTCATTTTAGATGTCAAGCTTTTTCATTTGAGTTCTTCCTCCTCTCACACGAATTCTCTCTTTCTTTTGGGGTACGGTGTTATTCTTATTTCTGTTGAGAGCAAGTATCTAAAAGTTCTGCCAGACCCGAATAGTTTGAGGTTGCTATTCTATCGGAGTTAGTCATTATATCCTATTGAGACGATCGTTGTAGCTTACTAGCAACTTGTGAAAAGTAAGTAATTGTCTTCAGGTCAGTGCTATTGAAACATGTCTCAACTATATTTATCAAGTTTTGGTGTTCATCAAGTTGTTAGTATCTATATTGTTTGTAGCCAGTTATGTTGTAATCTATTTGCCAGTATTACACAGTTTATATATACAACATATATTTACCAATAATATCCAGTTTATATATAGAAGATTAAAACTAACTATGGTAATCTAGTCTATATGATGAAGGAATAAAGAATTCTAGAGGTTGAGATTAACTAGAAAATGAAACCAAGGAGCTATTCTAGCATCACAGCCATGTGTTGCACAAGTTTTTATCCTATGCACAATTTTTTCAGCACTTTGGAGTTTAGGGTTCCATTAGTTATCATACAATGAAGCAAGCTAGTTAAACTAACGCAGCACCTAAGGTTGTGTCTAATAAGTCCATAAACTTTCATGATTGTGTATAGTAAGTCCATAAACTTTCATTTTTGTCTCTAACACGATAGTGAATAATTTCTTTTCAAGTTCATGGACTTATTAGACATACAATTGAATGTTCAGTGATCTATAAAACAAAATCTTGTAAATTCATGAATTAAACTTTTAATTTAACCATTATTTATTTATATTCTTAACATTCTCCTCACTCGTGGATAAGGCCCAATAAATGACTCCATAATAGAAAGAAAACAAGGTTATAACAAAAGTTCGAACAAAAATACCTTTTATGTACTCTAGTAATACCATGGTTTTAAACTACCGAATCTAACACCCTATTAAAATGAAGTAAATACCTTCAATTCAAACCACTTGAAATAGTTTTGTTTAAGAAGTTGATGCTGCAACATGGGAAGATATGGTAAACAATCGGGAATTGATTGGTTCAAGTATTACATCAAAATGCTACTTTCACTACAAGATATTTTGGTTTAGTGTTCGGGAAAAGTCCATGGCGACAAAGGTAAAAGCGTCGGCATAGGCCCGTCGGCGTATGTTTTCCCGATGCTTTCTACACAGCGTCGGAAAAAGTAGACTATTGTTGACGCATCTTTAGCATCGGTAAATCTCTAATCTTTCCCGACATATTTTACAATGGCATCGGGAAAATGACCATTTGTTGACCCTTACATATCGTCAGCTTAGCACTAACTTCTGCCAACGTTTTAGTCGGTAAAATTATCATATTTAGAACCGTATTGGCATTGGCAGAGACCCTTTGTGCGTTGGTAAAAAGTGGCAGAATCCCTAGTTACCATATTTATGTAGCCGCCTTATTGCGTCGGGGAAGATGCATATAATTCTTTTTTTTATATATTTTATTATGTTATTTTACCTTTTCTAATACCAGGAAGTTCTATGTATTGAAACCTAAAATATTATAAATAGTATCATTCAATGCAAAAACAATATGATAAGAGCCAATTCATTAAGCTACAAATATTCTTCTACAAAAGAAATTTGTAGTACGTTATTAGCAAGTATCAAAATACATGTAAAACAAAATAATTAATCTAAACCTTCTATCCACCCCCAAGTTAGCTTTTCTACCAAATGAGCCTCCACCACTAAAAGAATAAATATATTTTATATATATATATATATATATATATGATATTCAAGTGTTCAGCTTCAATTGAGCCTCCAAAATGACACCAATACAAAAAAAAAAATGTCATTCTAAGTGTTTAGCTCCAATATGAGGCTTCAAAATTTCCTTTCACGTCTGTTTCTGCACAAAAAATAATAAATAATAAAAAAAATGACATTCAAGTGGTTAGAACAACTTAGAAAGTAGCCAACAAATGTGTCTAAACAATAAATAAGTGAACTATGGAAGCTATACTATTCAGGTGAGGATAATGCTAAACCACCATTCGAAGTTACATAAGTGTCTTTAAAGCTCATAAAAGGTAGAAAGTATCAAAAAAAGTGGCTAAACGGTAATTAAGTGAACCATGAAGCACAAACTAAAATTAAGCATGCATTCGATTGTCTTAGGTACTCAAACCACCCCTTGAAGCTACGTGTGTTTAAAGCTCCTAGAAAGTGGAAAGTAGGAAGGAAAAAAAAGTGGCTAAATGACAACTAAGTGAACAATAAATGTTTAAACTTAAACTAAACATGTCTTAGGCAAGTCTAATGCACTTAAACCACCCCTCAAAGTTACGGAAGTGTCTTTAAAACTCCTACAAAGTTGAAAGTAGTAAAAAACAAACAAAAAAAAGTGATTGAACGGCAACTAAATGAACCATAGAGGCTGAACTTAAATTTAACATGTCTTAAGCAAATGTAATGCATTTAAATCACCCCACAATCTTACCTAAGTGTCTTTAAAACTCCTAAAAAATAGAAAGTAGAAAAAAAAAATGACTAAATGGCATCTAAATGAACTATGGAGGCCAAACTGAAATCAAACATGCCTTGAGGCGTGCCTAATGCACTTAAACCACCCCCGAAGCTACGTTAGTGTCTTTAAAGCTCCTACACGTCATTTTGATCCATAAACTAGCTTCAAATAGGTTTAAAAAGTGTCTAAGTTATGTAAGTCTTAAATGCATGTAGTCCACCCAAAAATAAACAGGCTAGCTTCCATTACTGCAAGATAGCCACACGACAATGCAATTAATCTTATAAATCAACTACATGCATGAAGTTGAAGTGACTACCATAACTGCATAAGAACCACATGAAAATGCACTTGATTTAATAAACCTACTACATGCATGCGATGTGACGACCATAACTGCAAGATCGTCATACGATGTCTAAACAAAGTGAATATGTAGTTGCTAATACATATATAGTTTTTCGATGGTCCATCTTTTGCCTTCCAGCCATAAACCTTGAGATCTCAGTTCATCTATCCTCCCATGTTGACACTGACTCCTTCAATCTTTGATTTTATGCCTTCATCTCTCTCATCTCAACTTCCATGTCTTCCACTTTCTTTTCCAACTCTTTTTCGTAGAAGGTAGAAGACGTAACATTAGATGATGAGCCTTTTTTGCACAAGGTGGATTGTGGGCCATAACCAATACCTTTAACATGGCGTGGTCGATCATCTAAAACTTTTCTACAAGCCTCTAGTTGCATTATTGGTTCACATCCTTCTTATGTTGGTGCTTTAATCAGATTTTGCATGTTGTCCTACATTTATAGTTGAATTGAGTTATTAAATAATGTATACATGAATAAAGAAATCTATGTAATAATGACAAAATCAAACTTACATATGCATCTTCCACATTATCATTCACCCATCCATCCTTTTCACTGTAATGATTCTCGTGGAACAAATCCACCGGACCAATGTCCGAACCTTCTTTTATTGTCTACAATTCAAATACACATATTTACTAGTCATAATAATGAGATAAGGTATAAAAGAATAATGAGTTGCACCTTAATTACCAATTCATGTTGTAATTGAAGGAATGACTTGGAACCAGATCGGTGGTTGAAAGGGAGCTTTGCTTGATTTTTTTTATTCTTCTTCGTAATTTCGTAAAATAATGATTGATCAGTAGAAGTTAAATTAAATGAGGTAGATATAGTAGAACTAAACTTGCAACAAAATATACCTTCCACTCAGGCGTCTCCCACCTATCACATAGATGATTCCAATCTTCTGGATTCGTTAGCCGTTCCGGTGGGTTTGCACGGGCTTTTACAGGATCTTCGAATTCATAATAGTATTGATGCAAATTTGATCGATATTGCTTGAAGGATATTTGCATCTATCGCTCTATGAATTTATTAACAACCCTCCTCGATAAATCCACTCGAAATGCTCTTGCATAGTTAATAATACATGTGTAAGCTTCAATTGATCACGATTCAAATAATACCAAGATGCATAAACTTACCAATTGTTTGAAGTATCTCTTTCATCAACATTAGCTTCCAGTTCATCTCCATAATCCACTTATCATCTACATCCTCTTCCCCTTCGAAACATTTAGAAGATCAAGCATCTCAATGTCAACATTGTTAACATTATTACACTCTCTAGTTAATTCATCATCTACTGCAGAAGTTGGGTCTCTTTGAAATCGAGCTAAGTTGGCTGGTTCTCCATGATAAACCCATTGATTGTATGAAGGAGATATTCCATATGTAAATAAATGTCGTTCTACTCCGTCCAATGATTGTGCCATTGAGTTCTTACAATTCTTACACGAGCATCTTGTTTTCCCTGCCTCATTTACATGGCATTTTGCCACTTCTAGAAATTGTGCAACTCCTTCTATATAATCTCTTGAGAATCTATCCCTAAGCTTAATCCAATCCTTATTCATTCTCCAATATATTTTTAAACAAATTTGTAAATTATTACAAATGGACAAAGTTTAATCCGGTAGGAATTAGGACGAAAAGTTTGACTAACTTCTTTTCATAAACCTATGATAACAACACAATTTCTAATTGTTCAAGATTGGAGAGATATTGAAATTTAACTTAAGAATACCTAACTTTTTTTATTTTAAGAATACAACTCATAAAGTGTGAGTTAGTATCTAAGCTTTTGATCCATGAATGATCCAATCCCCAACTGCGAATAACGTCTCAGAAATTAGGTATGGTTCTCGTAACAAGAGTGGACAAATTTTTATTAAATTCCCAACTAATTTTTGTATAACTTTTCCACACTCAAATTCTCAATCCAACATGAGTGACAAACTATTCCCAACTAATAATGCAAGGTAATGATTCTTTCACAAATTTAACTTAAACAAATCTCACTATACAGGCTTTGAATATTGGTTCCACACCATCAGTAGAAAAAAAAAAGGAGAATCATCCATCAACACCATTATGTAAAGTAGGAACATTCTAATGAGCAGGAACAAACTTATGTTCTGATTAAAGGATAATAGCTTAAGATAAGATTCTCATTGGATCCATTATGCTTAATTTTGTGCAAAAAGATAATTATAAGTGGAGCAAATAGATCACACGAAAATAACATGTACACGTCATTTTTTCCTAATCATATATTTTAGCTCGAAAACATAAATACTATCACTTAATCAAATCCAAATTTACACTTAAACCAATAAAAGTCCAATTAATTTAAAATTTTGAAAGTTTGTTTATTACATTCAATTTAAAAGAAAGAAAAAAGAAACTAAATTGAATAAGGTGTGGATTTAGATTCAAGCTCCCACTTCAAGCGCTTAAATCAAATAAAGGGTTCAATTTAGAATGTAGCAGAGATTCTTAGATTGATTTGGGTGGACTGGTTCAATCGAACCCAATCAGATTAGGTATAGTTGGGTGGTTCAGACGGCTCGATCCATATCACCTCCTTGGTCTAACCTTAAGTTAAACTAGTATGATAATTTCACCCATAACAATTTGTTCAACTCTTTAGTTTCTTAAAATTAAACTTACTAACTATTCAAAATTTTAGGCAAAATTTTAAGAAAAATATTTAAGTGCTTATCTTCTTACTCGCCACCGTTAAAACATTGATAGTTGTTGGGATTATGGAGCCAAACCAAGGAGAAAATCTTTTTCCTATAAGGAAAAGGTCCATTTAAATTTTTCCTTGTCCTATTTAGTTTGGGCTTTTTTATTTTCCTATTTCCTTTTAGTTTTTGTCATACCATCTATTATAAATAGAGATAGATATGGGTCATTTGATTGGTGTGCACAAATAGAGAGTCGTGAGAAATTCTCCAAGAAGAGAGAGTTTGAGAGCTAAATACTTGTGTATCCGTTCGAGAGTTTGAAAGGCTTGTAGAATGATTCGTGAGCGTTTTCTGTGTGAGGGAAAACTGAGAGAAATCATTGTAAGGGGAGATTCTTCCTGACATTTTAGTTAAACATGCAACGGTGGTAGAGAACTAGACGTAGCCCACATTGAGTGAACCAGTATAAATCCAGCGTTTAATTTTCTTCTCCCTAATTTATTTATTATTCTTGTTACTTAGAAGATTTAGATTATTTTATCTAATCCTTTTAAGTGTAGGCTGCATTTGTTTCACAACAATTGGTATCAGAGCCCAAGGTTGAAGAACGATGACTGGAGAAGATAAATTGGCTATTTTTTATGGAACTGATTTTTCGTACTGGAAGGATCAGATAGTAGATTATCAACATTCCAAGGAATTGGAATTGCCATTAGAAAAGAAGCCAAATGACATGGAAGAAGCCAAATGGAAAAAGTTGGACAGGAAGGTGTTGGGTACGATTCGCCTAACATTAATAAAAAATGTGTAGAGTAGCGTAGCTAAAGAGACTACCACAATGGTGCTGATGAGTGCACTGTCCAACATATATGAGAAGCCCTCAGTAAATAATAAGGTGTATCTTGTAACTAAATTTTTTAATTTGAAGATGGATGAAGGTACATCTGTAGCTGCCCATATAAATGAATTTGATATGTTGATTAACAAACTGGTTGCTATAGATTTAACATTTACAGATGAATTAAATGCTATCTTGTTGTTGAGATCCTTACCTGACAGTTGGGAGCCTATGAAGGCAGCTATTTCAAATTCTTCTAGAAAAGAGAAATTGAAATTCGCAGATGTTAGAGATGCAGCTCTTGGAGAGGAGATTCGCATAAAGGATTCTGGTATTGCATCTACTTCTGGTTTAACATTGAATGTGGACAGAGGAAGAAATAATAACAGTGACCACAAAAAACGTGGAAAGTCAAGAAACAACAGAAGCAAATCTTGAAACATCATACTAGAATGCTGGAATTGTGGTAAGACAGGACATCTGAGAGGAACTGCAAAGCTCCAAAGAAAGCGGAGGGGAAAGAAGCTGAAAAAATACATGATGCTATAATTCTTGCAGTTGAGGAAGCTCATAACACATGGGTGGTGGATTCAGGCGCGTCTTTTCATACAACAGGACAACGTGACATTCTCAAGAATTATGTTGCAGGAAATCATGGAAAGGTGTATCTTGCTGATGGAGAGTCTTTAGGCATCATTGGAATTGATGACGTTAACTTAAAAATGGCGAATGATTCAGTTTGGAAGATTCGCAAGGTACGTCACATTCAGAATACGATGAAAAACCTGATTTCCGTGGGGCAATTGGATAATGACTGATGTGAAATATCCTTTGATCAAGGAAACTGGAAAGTTACAAAGGGTTCGATGGTGATCGCTCGAGGAAGAAAGTTAGGAACTTTGTATGTCAACGACAACGACAAAGATATGATAGCTATTGTAGATCATTCGAGTTAGACCCAATTATGGCACAGTAGACTAGGACATATGAGTGAAAAATGTATGAAAGTTCTCCACTCTACAGGGAAGCTAGAAGGACTTAAGGCAGTGGAACACAAGTTATGTGAAGGATGCATATTTGGGAAACAGAGTCGTGTCAGTTTCTCAAAGACAGATTCAACTCCAAAGTCTACAAAATTGGAGTTGGTTCACACCGATGTTTGGGGCCTTCTGAAGTTTCTTCCAGTGGAGGTTCTAGATATTATGTAACTTTCATAGACGACTCGAGCAGGAAGGTATGGACTTATTTTATTAAACATAAGTCTGATGTGTTTTCTGTTTTCAATGGAAAGGTATGGTAGAGAATGAGACAGGCCTGAAAATCAAAAGCTTGAGGTCAGATAATGGTGGTGAGTATGTTAGTAGGTAATTCAAGAAATATTGTGAAGACAGTGGAATTGTGATGGTAAAGACTCTTCCAGGGACACCACAGCAGAACGGTGTGGCAGAGAGAATGAACAGGACGCTGAATGAGCGTGCTAGGAGCATGAGAATACATGCAGAGTTGTGTTTTGGGTAGAGGCAATCAATTGTGCTACCTATCTGATCAATAAGAGCCTGACCATATTACTAGACTTCAAATTGCCTGAAGAAAAAGATTATCAGAAGCAAAAACGTGATCTTCAATGAGAAAGTCTTATACAAAGACAAAAATAAAGTTGATTCAGGAAAGACATAGTTAGATGGAAGCACAGAGACTACTCAGTATATAAGTCCTCCTGAGGTTGAGACTAAAACAATAGAGATTGAAGATCAGAATACAATTACTCCTCAAGAAACAGCTGTGGGATTTGATGAACAAGTTGAGGAAACTGATGAACCAGTTGTGGAAATTGATCATGTTCAGAGAACACCACCACTAACAGTTAGAAGATCTAGCACGACAATCAGACCACCACAGAGGTATTCCTCTACATTGAATTACATTTTACTGACTGACAGAGGTGAACCTAAATGTTATGAAGAGGCGATTTAGCTGGAAGACTTTGTTAAGTGGGAGTTTGACATGAAAGATGAAATGAATTCTCTAAAGATCAATCAGACATGGCAACTTGATGAGTTACCAAGAGGTAAGAAAGCTTTGCAGAATAAATGGGTACATAGAATCAAACAGGAGCCCGACGACAGCAAAAGATACAAAGCAAAGCTTGTAGTCAAAGGCTTTCAACAAAAGGAAGGTATTGACTTTAATGAGATTTTTTCTCCCGTAGTTAAACTAACTACCATTAGGACTATTCTATCGATAGTGGCAGAAGAATATTTGTTCCTGGAACAAATTGATGTAAAAACAGCTTTTCTTCATGGTGATTTGGAGGAAGAAATTTACATGGTACAGCCACAGGGATTTATAGTACAGGGGCAAGAGAAAATGGTCTGCAAACTTCAGAGAAGCCTGTATGGTCTCAAACAAGCTCCCAGGCAATGGTATAAGAAGTTTGACATTTTTATGTGTAGCAATGCATTTTCAAAGGTGTCAGACAGATCATTGTTGTTACATAAGAACTCAGGGTAACTCACTCATCATTTTATTGCTATATGTTGATGACATGTTGATAGCAGGACCAAACAAAGAGGAAATTATGAAGATAAAGGTTGAATTATCTAAAGAATTTGACATGAAAGATTTGGGAGCTGCCAAACAAATCCTAGGGATGAGGATAGAGCGAAAAAATGGTATTTTGACACTGTCACAGAAAGAGTATGTTAATAAAGTATTGAACAAGTTTAACATGGGAAATACAAAACCTGTAAGTACTCCTTTAGCTAGTCATTTTAAATTATCTAAAGAGCACTCACCAACTACTGAGCAGGAAAGAGATCATATGGCTAGAGTGCCATATGCTTCAGCTATAGGAAGCTTGATGTATGTCATGGTTTGTACAAGACCCGATATTGCACATGCAGTTGAAGTTGTCAGCAGGTATATGAGTAACCCAAGAAAGCAACATTGGGAGGCTGTGAAGTGGATATTCAGATACTTGAGGAAGACGACTGATTATGCTCTGCACTTTAAAAGATCAGATTTTAAACTACAGGGATATGTAGGTGCAGATATGGCAGGGGATACAGATGGCAGAAAGAGTACTACCGGCTATGTTTTTACGTTGAGTAATACTGGGATTAGCTGGGTCTCCAAACTGTAGAAGATAGTAGCACTTTTTATTACAAAAGCTGAGTACGTTGCAGTTACTAAAGCAAGCAAATAAATGATATGGCTTCAGTCTTTCTTGGAAGAACTTGGCTTGAGATTGGGAAAAAGGACTTTGCATTGTGACAATCAGAGCGCTATTGATTCAGCAAAGAATCCAGTGTTTCATTCAAGAACAAAATACATACGGATAAGATACCATTTTATCAGATCAGCTTTGGAAGATGGAATGTTGTTACTTGAAAAGATTCCGAGTTGTCAGAATCCAGCTGATCTGTTTACCAAGGTCGTTCCTGTTGTTAAACTGAAGTTGTGTACAACTTCAATTGGACTTCTCCATGACTAGAGAGGAGCCGCTACCGTTGTAGAGGAGACATATTGCTTGCTTTGTCTCCAAGTGGGAGATTGTTGGGATTATGGAGCCAAACCAAGGAGAAAGTATTTTTCATATAAGGAAAAGGTCCATTTAAATTTTTCCTTGTCCTATTTAGTTTAGGCTTTCTTATTTTCCCATTCCCTTTTAGTTTTTGTCATAACATCTATTAAAAATAGAGATAGATATGGGTCATTTGATTGGTGTGCACCAAATAGAGAGTCGTGAGAAATTCTCAAAGAAGAGAGAGTTTGAGAACTAAATACTTGTGTATTTGTTCGAGAGTTGGAAATACTTGTAGAGTGATTCGTGAACGTTTTCTGTGTGAGGGAAAATTGAGAGAAATCATTGTAAGGGGCTTGTAAACTCTTGGGAGATTCTTCCTGACATTTTAGTAGAACCTGCAACGGTAGTAGAGAATTAGACATAGCCCACATTAGGTGAACCAATATAAATCCGGCGTTTAATTTTTTTTCTCCCTAATCTATTTCTCGTTCTTGTTACTTAGAAGTTTTAGATTATTTTATCTAATCCTTTTAAGTGTAGGCTGCATTTGTTTTACAACAGATAGGTCATTTTTTTTTTAAATAATACATTTTCTCTCTCTTTTAGCTATTCTATTTTCATTGGTATCAAGTTGAAGAAGATTGGGGTAAGCATCTAAATACTATTTAATTTTAAAAACTAAAATGGGGTAGTTCTAGAAATTTACTACTTTTATTTATACCATTTCACTAATAGTTCAAAAATATCTTTCCAAAAATGAAAATAGAATTAACAAAAATAAAAAAGTAAAATGATTTAAAAAACCAAAACAAAAAACAAAATCATCCTTATTGAATTCACTGCGTGATGAATGATGACATTGAAAAAAAAAAAAGAAAAAGAATGAAAATTTCTCTCACTCATTCCGTTTCAGTTCTGGCAATTTTCAGCCATCATCAATAGTTCTCTAATTGTCTTAGTTCTTTAATTCAGAAACCATGCTATTAGAAAGTATGATATTGGTTAACCTTTGAGGTAAAAAGAAAAAGGAAACATAAAAGCTACAAAACCAAAAATGAAGTTAGAATTTAGAAGTCTTTTGGCCACAATAGGAAAAACAAATAGACTACTTCAACTAGTTATGAGAAGCATTCTTAAGAGTCCAAAGATATAAATGGTTTCTTTTTTTGAAATTGGATTCTACACTTTTAGTTGAAGAGGATATGGACCAACCTTTTAAGGCAAAAAAATTTTTTTTTTCCCTTTCCTTTCTCTACAGAGTGTTACTTCCAAATAGAAGTCACTGAAAAAAAATGAAGGTGGAGATTTTGTTCTCTTATAAGCTTTTTCACAAACGGTAGGAGTGCAGCAAATGTGGTTAGAAAGTAGCATTTCAGCAAGTAGTTTACAGATTAAAAAATCAAATCGTGGATGCAAAAATGAGAAATGATTTGAATCGTGGATGCAAAAATCTTATCACAATCAAACCAAAAAAAAAACAAAGGAAAGAGGGATGGGCTTACGAACGAAATCGTGGATGCAAGGATGGCAGCTGTACGCAAGGACCATCGGCGACTGAGGCGAGCCGACGACGGCGTCTAAGATGAGATCGGCGACGGTGTCTGAGGCGAGACCGACCGCAACAGCGTCTGAGGCGAGTACCAGCGGCAAGAGATAAGGGAAAAGAGGAATGGGTTATGTTTAGAGAGATACGGGGAAATAAGGGGGAAAGGGAAGCGCACAATGAGGGATTTGGAGATAATAGGGGTTTTTTAGATGTATATATGCCAACGCCTATTAAAATAGCATCGGGAAAAGTCGGAGCAAATTAGCGTCGGTATGTTATCGACTTCTCCCGACGCTATATTAATAGGCGTCGGGAAGAATTCCGTGCTTTTTAATTCCCAATGCTTTAATAAAAGTGTTGGGAAAAGTCCTGTAATGCCAACGTTTTTTGCATGCGTCGGGAAAACATTCGTCGCTATAACTCAAAATTCTTGTAGTGTTTGAGGTTTTGTTCGATTATCTAGTTAGTCTTCACATAGATTCAATTTAATTCTTATGTGATTTTAGTCTTCGCTTATCGACCCAGTCTTTGTTCGATTGAAGAAAATAAATCGTGTTGATCTTGAGAATAAAAAGCCTTAAAAGGCAGGTAGGAGATACAAATATTTATTTGTCGATTCTCAAAATTTTCCTCAAAATCAAGATATAAAATTTCCTCTCAGATTCTTGAAATAACTAAGAATCAAAGAATGAAAGACATAATTGTTTGATCAAAAAAATAATAAAGTTCGGTGTTGAAGGAGAAAATTTGGCTAAATATGAAATGTCATATCATAAATTTAAAATTATATTTAAGACCAATCATAAATTTATACGTGTCCTAAATTAATTTTAAAATCGACGATTCAAATTATGTCACGTGTCTCTCTTATGGTCGTCCAATGAAATCAACTAATTGGATCAAACCAATGAAGATACTGAGCCCAAGCTCATGACCCATATAAGATCCATAAAGACTCTATAAATAAAGGGGGTCGCTTCTCATTTGAGGCATTTGGAGAAATCTAGAAGCATTGGAGATTCAGAGCATTCAGAGCACTTAGAGCCATCTACAATCATTGAGAGTGTGAAGCATCCAGAACCAACAAGATTTGAAGAACTAAAGACTTGAAGACTTCAAGAATTCTGAATCTTTTCTTCACTAAGCAACCAACTGAAGAACTTTCACCAAACAACAAGATTGAAGTTGAAGACTCCATCAAGCTGCAAATGCTTCATCAAATTTAAAAGCTGAAGGACTTCACAAGCTACAAGTCGAAGGACTTCAACAAGCTGCAAAGCCGAAGAACTTCAACAAGCTGCATAGCTAAAGAACTTCACGAGCTACAAGCCAGAGAACTTCAACAACCTGAAAAGCCGAAGAACTTCACAAGCTCAAAGCCGAAGATTTCAAAGATGCATCAACAAGCTCAAAGCCGAACACTTCACAAAGTCTTCATCAACCTACAAGCAAAAGAACTTTATCAACAAGTCGAAGTCTTCAACAAGCTCAAGATCCTTCAATAAGTAAGAAGTTGAAGGCATCAACATCATTAATTCAAGAACAACCTCATAAGCCCTTGAATTAAAGTTTACATTTGAGAGAATTAATCAGAGGATTATACATTAGAGATTGTACACTACATACATTGAATACAAATACAAGTTCATTAATACGAGTTCTCTTCTTTGAATTTCTCGTCGAACAAATGAACCAACGTACGAAGGACATGCAAAATAGAGTTAGCACTCCAACGTTCAAACCAGTACACTTATCCGATCAATACGCAAGAGAGAATATTGTTTCGCTTACCTTGCCTAGAGGTAGGGATCTCTATTTATAGAGGTGAGCTCCCGGCAAAACTTCAGGCAGTGCTCCAACAGCTTTCTGACCGACCACTCGACAAATCTGACGCCTTGTCGAAGAACATCCATGTCACCTTTGCGCCTGCAAGTGCTCTTTAAGGTCAGCTTGTACCTGATGAAGGTCGACCAAACGATGATATGTTGCTCAGCTCCGCTTTAAGTGCTAAGCTGCTCAGACTTGAACCAATCTAAAAGGTTCTTTTGGCTATTTCAAACATCCCAGAAAATATTGTATTTGACGTTTACACGTGGCGGGTGGTAATTTGCCTGCAACATTGGCCCCCACTTTGGTGAGATTGAAGGTCGGCTCGACAAAGGACTTGGAGCCATCAATGAAAACTTAACCTTTACGTGTGACTGCATGACAGAAGTCCTAGCCAGCTATCGCAATAAATAAAATGTCAATGTGACAAGTTATCAACATACCTTAATCTGGACCATTTATCTTGCAAGGCATCAGACGACTAGGATCGACTTTACTATTCCTATAAATAGGAGGGTCATTTCCACCTTTTTCCTTTGTTTGAAAACAGAAATCCTCTCAACCTAAGCTTTTGTCGAGGTATCCTTGCTTAGACTCATCTAGGTACTCATTTTCCTTAGGGCTAGTTTTTTGAAGTAATTTTCTTTTACAAGTATCAACAGGGTCACCCTCGGGTTTATGAGGTTTGACCTAAGGATCCTGCTTGGAGAACATCCTATAGATCTGTCTCTACTTTGAGGTGGTAGGTAGAATTACTTCCACTATGCACTTGTACAGTAGCTAAATTAGCCCGAGGATCCATCTTTAGGGTTTGTTATGCTTTTACCCTTAGATGTTCAAGAACGGGGTTAGGCTTCCCATTCATCCAAAGATTTTTAAGCGCAGTCAACCTCACACCAGCTTAGCTAACCTGAAATGGCTTGATGACTCCGCTAGGCTTATTTTACCTTTGGTGGGCTTTTAGGATTGACAAGGAAGATAGGCTTACTGTAGATCAAGTCTTAGCAACCTACATAGCAAAGCCGTATAAGGGTTGTGAAGCTTGGCATTATTTGGCAGATTGCAAACAGGTCGGCAAACTAGTACATAACCCTACCTTCAACAAGAATTGGAAGGAATGTTGGTCCTTCGTCTCTAGTGACTAGCCAATCCAAAATGTAGATGGCAGACCAATTTGTGAGGTTCATGTAGCATTTTAAGATATAGGGGAGCGATATTTTATTTACTCGGTTGAAGAGAGATGAGGTAATTCCCTTTTTGTTATGCAGCAATAACTTTTATTTATCTTTTCTGTAGCTCTGTCAACCTCTGCCTTGAGGATCAGCTTCAAATTGTCGGCCATCATCGTCGAAGCTCTTAAACTACCAAAAGGTGTGATCTAAAAATCTCATTTATATGTGTGCAGCTTAAGTCCTTACGAATAGGCTAACAATTTTTTTTAGAAAAAGAACAAAAGAAAAGCATCTTAAGGTATGTTTATATAGCTCAGCTCTATCGTTCAATTATCTTGAACTAACCAACTTGCCTTTTGACAAGAATGACTTCAAGATTTCTCGGCGTCGGCATTCGAAAGTGACCATGCACCTTAGGATCATCAGCTCAGTCACAACCTCGAACAACATGAGAGGACTAGCAGTGTTGACTTTCAACCTCTATTGCACCTCGACCTCGATAGATAAGAGGTTGCGTGCAAGTGCACACTGCCACAAGTAATATAGGAAATGAGTATTCTGAGTTCGCATCTGATAACTCTCCATAAGAAAGTATTTTGTGGTATAATTTGGGTAATTCTGGTGTGCAAATGTAAGAGTCTTTGATAAAATAGTAAGAAAATAATATAATTGTGCGAATTAGGGGCCTGACTTATTAAAATTCTCAATTTCCTTGATGTGAATGAAGTTGAGCTTATTTTCTGATATTTTGGTAGGAATTGTAGGAGTTAGGATGATGAGGCTGATGGCTGCAAAAGGCTATTGATTGCTGCTGGAGCTTGAGAGAAAGAGTTTCTATGTTGGAACCTGTTGGGACCAGCTGGATGCTCTAGTGTATGTGACTGCACAGTAACTTGTTGCCCCAATTTTTACCGCGTCCATATAGCTTCTAGCCATTGCCCTAAATTTAAGGGCCAGATATAAAAACAAAATAGTTCCTAGTCGCAAAAAAAAGGGAGACAGAATAGAGGACCATTTTTAGCATAGAAATCAGATAACATTTCTTCCCCATTTTTCGAGGAAGAAGTTGATGAAGGAGGAGCATCACCTGGTGTCATCACTGAACGGAGAGATATTCCATCATTACTAAAGCTTCCTTACTCGATTGGCTTCACTTCTTTTCTACCCACTCTTTTATTTTCTTCTAGCATGAACTAAACCCCACCTTTGAGGGGGATGAACTTGTTGTAGATTGTGATTAACTGAGTTTTAGTAGCTTTTAATGCTGATCTGATATAGGTGTTATAATTCTTCCATCTTACCGATTCTATTTGGTCAACATTATTAGTTTGATTGCTCATTTGAGGCTTTTAAAGTCCTTGTGGTGCTCGTTTACATCTATTTGTGTTAGATTCCTCTCTTTGTAGTAGGATGGTGAGTACTCAGAGATGAGGCTCACCCTTTCGTGCCTATAAACTGTTTGTATTGCGTGTTTAAGCTACAGTGGGAGTTGGATTTAAATATGTTTGGTACCTCAGGAGAGAGCCGTGGCTGTTTGGACATTCAACATTTTTGGTTTGCTAAAACATTAGTTAGTCGTAGGTGAAAACATTCGAATGAATCCCCCTCGATTTACCTTATTATTGCATCGCATACGCATTTATGTCTATTTTCTATTTTGGATGCTCCAACACCAAATCACATAATACCTATGTTCTTGTCCTTTTATAATTTTTAGCATTTTGAGTTACAACACTTACATTACCTTAATTGATTATTTTATTTTCCTTTTGGTATTCTATTTTAATGTTGCAAAGTATAGCTCTAGTTCTTGTGGAAACGACCTTGTTTTATTCTACATTCTATTATTTTGGAGTACACTTGCACCGGTTTTCACGTAAGTTGTGGCGAAGCGAACAGTATCCATAGGGACTTTGATTCAAAAAATATGTTGTGAAGAGTTTCTCACAATCGATTTTCTTGGTCACAAAAATAGTTGTTGAAGTGGTGCTTTGGTTTTGAAAATATCAAGACATTGATAAAGGATAACCCCTCTACTTCTTGCCTTAGCTTTGAGGAAAACAGAATAAAGATGGAAATAGCGCTGACTTCTACTAGAAAACGAGTTCTACTCCTATCACAAATCGCTTTTGGCTGCTTTTAGAGACTAAGGCAACCAACCACTGGTCATATGTCTATGTGTGATTACAACTTAGAAATTACTAACCAACTATTCTTCTTTTATGGTCAGATGATCTATTTTTAGGATCATATTTTATGTGCTTATGTCTAAGCTACATCCCATATTAACTCCCTATTGAATAATTAATCTAACCCTTTCACTATTAGGCTTCAGTTTAACAAACTTCTTAATGTCCAACTCAAGAAATTGCTTAAGTATGTTGAGGAGTTAACCAGTAGCGCCAGGCACTACCTATGGCTTTTCCCTCATGCTGTTTTTAATAATTTTCCTAAGCCATTTTACATAGTGGTTGAAAACTAACTGAACTCATTATTAAAGTGCAGAAAATACTCGTAGAAATAAAAAAAAATGCTTGCCATTGATTGAAATTAGGTTTTGACAAAGGAAATTTGAAGAAACAACGAGCTCTAGCTTAACCTACGTCTCTTTCGAGCTTGAAGGGAGATAAAGCTTGCTAGACAGTGTTTTGATGAAATAAATGAAACACAAGAAAGAAAACGTAAAGGAAAGCTGTAAAGAAATGTAATACAAGACGTAAAGTAAGTAAAGCTGGAAAATTACATAACTAAGAACACTAAACCCTCAAACTAAAGAAGAACGACGAAATGATTCCAAGCTGAGAAGAGAATAGGGGCTTGTGTGGTTGCATTTATTCACAAAAGAGTAGGAATTGGGTACTAGAATGGTGGGACGATCCACTAACAGACCTCCAACTGGTTCTAATAGTGGTGATTTGACAAATTAAATTGACCTAGCTAGGAATTGTCCTTGATGCCTTTCACTCGAAACAAAACGTTTTGCACCGAAGCTTCAAAGTAGAGATTGGCACTACTTGACCTGCATAGTAAAAAAAATGTAAGTTTTTGCTTTGCTCAAAAAGCATGTCCAATTTCCAAACTTGTGCATTAGTTACGTGTCCTACTCATGTATTAACAATATATACTCCACATATGTAGTTTATGAACAAGAATGAATCATTTAAGCTTTAAAGTATGGATAAAAACATATCTTTAAACCGTTGAAACAAGGCTCGTCAGCCCCCGGTCGAGCTAACATCGTTGTCATTCAAGCTCTTACTGCAACACAATCTAGTCTGTTGCTAGAGATGGAGGACCTTGTTCGGCACAAATGAATAACAAGCGCCAACCAACTCATGTCGCTCAAATGAGGGGAATTCTTTCAAAGTGCGCCTATCCTCTGAGTTAGACTACACTGGTGACTCAACGAGATCGACATATTTCGATGAGGATTCTTCCAAAAAATATGTAGGGGTAGGTGCCAGGCACCTGCTCTGTTCCTCAACCAATTACAGATTCGTACTTGCCTCAATCTATTTCCTTTTCTGCCCAGATTGATTTCCCATAGTGTTATCTCAATTTTGACCTTGCCTCAGCTGATTAGAACTATTATTGATGTTGAAACATCGAGTAAAGTGTACCTCAACATTCACCACTTCCTGAAACTACAAATGTCTGAGAAAATCCCTACTGGCCGACAACTTCTATGCTGTTTTGCAACTGGTATAGGCTGCACTACTAGAAAATGGTCTTCCGTGACAATTGTGAACAGTAAAAAATTTTGGAGGAAAAAAAAACTTTCATAAATCATGGGGGCGTGTTTTTTGCTGGAAAAAACGCAACTTTTCAGATTTTGTTTGTTTTATGACATTTAAAAATTGTCACAAAAATTGAATTTTCAATGACAATGAAAAACAGTCACGAAATGGTGGAGGCGTGATTTTGGCGGTTGTATAAAACGGAGATCTACGAAAATTTCCATGTTTTATGACATTTTATAATTGTCAAGAAAAATAAAAATATTTCAACTATTCCATGACAGATACCTAGACCATTTTGAGACCATTTTGAGAATCTAAGACATACAAAAAGGGGCACAAATGATTTTGAGCGGGTTTTATTTCAGTCGAAAAAACTGTAGCTTTATGGATGATACTAATTATTTCGGGATTCTCCGGTCGTATCAGGTATAGGTTTATGATTAATAGTTCCCAAAGTACTTCATGGAAAATGGTATTTGATATAGTGGTCTACTTATTGTGTGTAATTGTCCCCTTCCTATTTAGTCCCGAGTTTGAGCTTAGTGGATTTCAATTATTTTTTCAACCCTATATTATTATATTTTTACAAAAAATTACTTTTTACAATAAAAAATTAATTTAATTATGTTTTCCATTTAAAATAAATAATATATATTTATTTCGTATGCACATTCCCTTGCATAAAT
Source organism: Momordica charantia (assembly GCF_013281855.1). Taxonomy (NCBI): domain Eukaryota; kingdom Viridiplantae; phylum Streptophyta; class Magnoliopsida; order Cucurbitales; family Cucurbitaceae; genus Momordica; species Momordica charantia. The sequence continues at coordinate 15,415,414 of NW_028275160.1, forward strand.
TTAATTCATCATGAAAATAAAAAAATGATGATAAACATAAAATAATATATTAATTCTAGTTTCACCAAGCATTGCGTAAATAAAATATTTATATTTAAATTATACCCTAAATTTTTTTTATTGGAATGAAAGGTAGTTATCTTAATCGAATGTTTAGGAATTAACTTGGGTTTCAATTGAAACTAGTTAGGTTCAAGAACCTTTAAATTTTTTATAACATAAAATTATAGAAATTTTTTAATTAAATCTTTAGTTTTGAATTTTTTTTTCATTAGATTCTTGCCCAAATTTTTAAGAATATTAATAGGAACTTTTTGAAAGAAAATAGAAACAAGTCATAATTTTGCTCAATAAAATGAAACATAAAAACTTAGTAGATATATCTTTTTATCAAGAAATAAAAAATAAAACTTAGTAATAATTTTTCTTTACATAAGAGTCTACCGCTGCTTTTGTCCTATTTTTCTTCTATTGTTAAAAAACTTAACTTGAGGACCAATTAAAACTAAATTCAAACTTTAGGAATTAATTAAAAACTAAAATCAAATTAACTTCAATGACAAAACATGTCACTTTTGAAACTTCTAGAATTGAATTAAGACTAAATTTAGATAATCTCAATGCCCAAAAATATATTTTACCCTTTATTTTGTCATATTATCATAGTTAAGCCAATTAGAACATAGTTCAAGCAGCACAACTAGATAAAGCAAGGCATAGTTCGAAATACATTCTCCAAGAAAAAAATGTTACCATGTGGTTAGATAATGAGGGGATTTTAGTTTATCAATATTTTATTAATTATTAATGGTAGGAATAATGCAATCCTATTGCCAATAGGATGTGACTAAAAAAATGGTTGATCTCCAAATCTAGGAACTTTAAATTTTTTATTTGTTCTTAATTTCTTATTGTGTCATATACAAAGAATTGTCTTCATAATAAATATGTGGATTGTTCTATCAAAAAATATATATATGTGTGTGTCGATTGAACTATATATAGACCATAATCATTGGATATGGAGTAATATATAAATTAGGGGTGAAAGAACTCGAAAAATCGACCTCACCCGGAGAGTGCGTATGGACTGAACCGAAACCGAACCAAATCGAAAATTTTGGTTCAATTCGGTTCAGTTGCTTATTAATACTTTAGGGTTTCTTCACTTTAAAAAAAGACTTTGATTGTGTCGTCTCCTTCTTCGATTCACTCATTCACGACCCAAGCCCGTCTCCTTTCTCTCTCTCTTAAAAAAAGACTTTGATTGTGTCGTCTACTTTGTTACATTTTATAATTTATAGATATGAAGAATTTTTTTGAAATGTGACAATCATGAAATTGTCATATATAAACTTTTTTCTTGACATTAAAAACCTTTATTGAACACAAATTGTGATAAAAAAAATCTGTCGCAATTAAATAATTGTCATATATAAGATTTTTGTGAGAGTTAAAATTATCAATATAAAACTATTCATGACAATTAAATATTGTCAATATAAAGATTTTCATGACAGTTAAAATTGTTAATATTGACCATTAAAACTATCACTATAAATGTTTTCATCATTATTAAAAATAGTAATTGTTATATTTTTCTTGACATCTATAAACAGTAGTTAAAAAACATTTCAGGACAATCATAAACTGTCGTTAAAAAATATTTCGTGACATTTATAAACTGTTGTCATTAAGTTTTTATTGACAAAAGAATAAAATATTTGATTGTTTCGGTGCTAGTTATAAATTGTCATCAAATGAGTTTGTGTGACATTTTTTAATTGTGGTAGAAGATCTATTTGTGACAAATTATAATTGTAGTTGTAAATACATTAATGACAATTTTTCAATATTGTCATGTTCTCCTCTTTCTTGATGTCTTAATAGATGACCATTAGATAACTGTCTTGAATTATGTTAATAACAATTTTTAACTGTCATTGAAGATCGAATTTCAACTAGTGTAACTAATAGGAAGATTATTGAGACGCGAAAGCAAACTGTGTTTCAGATAACGATGAAGTGAGGTCTTCTATCCTGTTTGCACTTTAACTAATAGGAAGGTTATTGAGACGCAAGAGCAAACTATGTTTTAGATAACGATGAAGTGAGCTCCTCTAGCAAACGTATATTATGTGTTCCTTATAGGTAGATGAACTATTTTATGAAAATCAGCAAAGCTTGTTGAATGGCCAAAAGATCTTTGAGATGGGCCATTGTGGGAGGAATCTATAGTAATATCCCTACATTGTGACTCACGAGCTGTCATAGTAATTGTCAGAAAACTGTGTGCACAATGGGAAGAAAAGGCATGTGTGCCTAAATATAACCTGTGAACCAATTACTGAAAGGAGTAGTTATCTCTTTAAAATATGTGAGGTCCGAAAGGAATTGAGTGAAATCTCTCACCAAAGGCCGCCTATCAAAAAGGATAATTCTTGAATCCTCAGTATTTGTGGGATTAAAACCATAAATTTTGTGATGCACTATGAGAATCCGTAGCCCTTTATTTAGGTGGCCTGTATGGATTTGATGGATAATACACCTGTGTTATGATACACTGTGAGAATCCATAGCCCTTTATTTGGGTGACTTGTTTGGACTTGATGGATATTGTGTAAAGTCTTCATAGCTCAGTTTTGAGTGGTTTATCTCTGATAGACTTGATGAAGCAATAACGTGATTGTGAAGGTGGGTCGCCTTCTATGAAAGAGTTAAAGAGTCTCATTCTAAAGCTATCACGATGACCCGAGGTTTTATGTGCATGGCCATCAATAGCACTTGATATGTATCGCGGAATCGAAAAACAAGGAACTAAATGTGTTGTGGGGGTCTCAACCGCCATAAGTGTTGAAAGTTCAAGAGGTAACTCACTTTCATTACTTAGGTTGTTGTCTCATTTCACTATGCATTAATTCAAATCGAAAGATATTAATGCTTAAGTTTATCTTCCTTTCTTTGCTCAAAATTTTATTTTTATTTATTACCTTTTGTCATTCGTGGGGGATTGTTGGGAATGACTAAGGAAAAATATGTTTTACAAAGCAAATTGGTTCTTTGGAGACTATGTTTATTGTGTTTTAATAACCATTATTTTTTACTTAAAAATTTGGTTTTCATGACATTAATTTATAATTGTTGTAACGGTTATAAATTAATTGAGTCTATTAATTATGTTTAATATTTTATGTTTAATATTTCTCATCCATATATATGGGTTTTTTGGTGAAGAAGAATTTATTACAAAAATGATTTCAATATGTTCTCTGTTTCATTACAAAATTTTGAGCTAGTTTTTCGATTCCGATTACTCTGACGAGTGCAAGTCCGAGTTGGGTGTTGTGTTAACCTTGGGGAGCAACCGGTTATATACGATTTAGCATCATGGTCGTGCCGAAATTGCTTTCAAGGTAGTGGTTCATCCACGGCACAATAATCGTTTTCATCTGATTCTTCCTATAATTTCCAACAAGTACTTTGTTTCCTTTTCGTAGAAAGATTCTTCGTATCATTTCATTTGTTTCTATTTCGCTACTTGGTCCACACTATGGGAGAATTCCTCTAGAAACTTTGACAACCAGCTGCTATTGAATGACTTAATGCAAAAGAGAGGTGTAAGCTGGGTAAGAAAAAGAATCTTCAAAAGATCAGAAAAGCAAGTGTGCATGGTGCACTGCTTCTACATACGAGAAATAGAACTATTTTAGCTTGCGTTGATGCCTAGTCATTGTTGTGTTAAAAAAATACAGCCTACACTTAAAAGGATTAGATAAAATAATCTAAAACTTCTAAGTAACAAGAACGATAAATAGATTAGGGAGAAGAAAATTAAACGTCGGATTTATACTGGTTCACCCAATGTGAGCTACGTCCAGTTCTCTGCTACCGTTGCAGGTTTTACTAAAATGTCAGGAAAATCTCCCAAGAGTTTACAAACTCCTTACAATGATTTCTCTCAGTTTTCTCTCACACAGAAAACACTCACGAATCACTCTACAAGCCTTTCAAACTCTCGAACGGATACACAAGTATTTAGCTCTCAAACTCTCTCTTCTTAGAGAATTTCTCACGGCTCTCTATTTGTGCACACTAATCAAATGACCCATCTATCTCTATTTATAATATATGGTATTCCATTAATAAGTTTGAGTCGAACCTTCCCCTTTTCAAATTGGGATAAAATTTCCTTTTTTAAAAATTTGGATCTTTTAAAATTTATCCCTTTTTGAGTTTTGAAAATAAGAAAAAAAACAAAAAAACAAAAATAGAAAAAATATTTTGAATTAATTTTTCATTTTACTTTTTAAATTCATTTAATAAAATCCTCTTAAAACCACGGTTCAAAATGTCGCTTGACATGTCGACATCGACATAGGGGGAAAAGTCGATTTTCCCCCATGTCGTTGACATGTTAAAATGTCGACATGTCTTTTTTTTTCCTCTTCTTCTTTTAAGATTATTTTATTTTCATCATCTTCATACTATGCCACTATAGTCTATAATTTTTCACAACCTCGATGTTTTTAATCTTAATTTGTTGAATGAAACATTCGAATTTTAATACTGTATAAAGTATAACTAATAAGATTTGGAATTTGCTTTATTAATAATTTCTAATCCAATCTAGTCCTTAGTTACACAATTGAACAATATATGTGAAATATTGACATATATAAAGATTGAAATAATCTTAGAATTTTTTAAAAAATAAAATATTATTATATACAAATAGTGGTGAAACATGAAGTAGAATAGGTAACTTAATTAATACCAAAAAGATGATCTCGAAGAATCTAGTGCACTATCTTAATAACTTTGATATAAATTACAATAGTTCTCTCCGGTCATTCTAGACTGAAAGTTTTGAAGGTAGTTGCTCAAATGAGTAGAATATGAAGCACATATGGATCCCATTGGTAGATAATTTGGATGAATGACACAATCACGAGGTTGAGGTGTTTGAAAATTGTGTAAATTTGATTGGAAAAAGTTGAATTGATGATTGATTTGAAAATGTATTTGAAAAATGTGTAAATTCAAATTTGAAAAGAGAAGTAGGTAAAAAGTAAACAGGTACTAGTTAATTAGAATTTAGAAATGTGTTTGGAAAACAAGTCGGTAATTATCTCATTTCCAAATAAATCCTATTATGAACAACACTAAAGAAGTATCCAAAAGTTTACAATTAAAGTTTACTTTACATATTCAAATAATTTTCATCAATCTTCATTAAAGGAAAAAATCTTTTTTCGATATTTCCATCGACATCGACATTTTCATAAGTAAAATGGTCATATTTTTACATTTAATGGTTAAAGGTGATCAATTGTAGGCTAATTAAGCTACAATTCAACTTTTATTTGCTAATTCAAAAAATTTCCATCAATTTTCACAATTTCCATTATTTTTCCCGAAATATCCATCGACATCGCATGTTTGTAAAATCGGAACATCGACATTTTCATCAACATTGATATTTTGAACACTGCTTAAAACTAAAGCTCTAATCTTATTAGTCCCCTACGGAATTTCTTTCTTCTTTTCTCCCATTATTCTCGAAAACTCCAATTTTCTGCCCCGAATTGTTGAAAAATGTCAAGCTTTTCTCTTGTTAAATCTCTCACCCATGGACTCATCTACCAAAGCACTTCATTTCCACCATCCTCCACCACAATCTCAGTCTCCATAACCAATAATCAACCCCCGTTTGCATATTTACAGGAGACCTACTGCTGTGTTGGGTTCAGCTGCTGTCTGGGGCAGATTATCGCTTCCGACTTTCAATTTTACCATTCCGCAAGCTCCGTTCTACTCCCCGATAATCAACCCGTGTCTTCCAACAGTTATCCCACACTCAATCAGCTGATTGTACAAATTCGGGCTTCAATGGTAGTTAAAAACTATCATTAACATAACTCATGACAGTTATATAACCGTCATGGATTAAAGCATTCAAGGAAGAGGAAAACATGACAATTTTGAAAAATTGTCATTAATGGATTTACAACTACAGTTATAATTGATCACGAATAGATTTTCCTTCACAATTAAAAAATGTCACAAAAACTCATTTGATAACAATTTTAACTGTCACTAAAACACTCAAAGATTTTATTCTCCTGTCAATAAAAACTTAATGACGACAGTTTATAAATGTCACGAAATATTTTTTAACGAAATTGTCATGAAATTTTTTTTAACGACAGTTCAAAATTGACATGAAAATATTTTTTAACGACTGCTTATAAACGTCAAGAAAAATATAACAAGGACTATTTATAATTGTCACGGAAACTTTTATAGTGATAGTTTTAATATTCAATATTGACAGTTTTAACTATCATAAAAATCTTTATATTGACAATTTTTAATTGTCATGAAAACTATCATGGAACATTAAATAATGACATTCTATACATGTCACGAAAAATTGTATAACGACAATTTAAAACTATTATGGTACATCTAATAATGACATTTATTTAAAATCACGAAAAATTGTACATTGAAAACTTTCATGTTTTGGAAAGGGTTCAGAAATGTCAATAGAAGTTTGACAATGACATTTTTTAATAGTCACGAAACGGTTTTCAAATACATTTTGTCGCGAAACCTATTTTGTTGGGTAATTTTCTCATTTTGTCGCGAAAACTTTTATAGTGATAGTTTTGAAATGTTTTAAGAAATCGCTTTCCATAATTGTACCTAATATCTGTCAATTGTGACGTATTTTACATACAAAAGCATATATATCTATTAGTACAACAACTCCATACAAATATAAAGTGTATACATATAGTAAATTATATATACATAAACGAAGTATTCATACATTACATAAACAAATTATATTCAAATGTACATCAACTCCGTACATAAACAAACTATATTCCAAGTAATTGCTAACCCAACAAAAAATGGCCCAAAAATCATTTCTTAAATATTCCAAGTAACTGCTCGTCATGGTTCTCCAGGCTCTTCTTTCAAGACCTAAGCAATGGAAAAAAAAAACTTCAAACATTTCACAATAGTATCCATGAAAGGTTAAACTACAAAATGTAAATAACATATTACTGTTATATGTTGTTAGAGTTCATACCGTAGAAACATGAAAGGTCAAACTACAAAATGTAGCTAACATATTACAAAAACCACTTCAATCAAATCTAAAAATCATTGAAAACCCCATTAATGGATGTGGAGAAGTAGTACCTGGGTTTAGTTTAGCAATTAGAGGTGCTGGGATTCGATGGCGATGATTGCTCCGACCTTGAGACGACGTCGCTGAACAACAAAGTGATGCCGTCGGAGATGGTCATAAAGCTTTATGACCCTAATAAACGATGAATAACAGTTTAATGGTCTTTACCACAATAGTAAGTAAATTCACTCAATCTACTCACAACATATGCAATATCAAGTGTAGTTTATTATAAACATAACACTATCTATAATTTTGCATATTCAGATTGAGATACACTATCACTCTCGTTTTTCAAAAGAGTCACTCTAGCATCATAATTGTTCTTATAGGTTGACTATCAAAACAATCAAATTTTAATATTTTCTCAATATAGACATAAGAAAACTCATTATCATGTTTACTTACCTTAACACCAAGTTTTACGCCAACCTCTCCTAAATCATCTTATTCAAACAGAGTTAATATAAAGGCAACTTGGTATTATAATGACATCTAAGTTTAAGCAAGATAAACATGTCATCAACATATAAACATGTAATCACATAATCAGCTCCAAACATTTTTAAGTAAACATACTAAAGTATTTTAGGAGCTTGTTTAATGCTATAAAGATAATTTTGCATACCTTATTCTCTTGACCAGTAACCAAACAACTTCAGGTTCTGAAAAAAATCTTCTCAAATCACTATTTGGAAATGTTATGTCTCATATCCAATTGATGTATAAACAGGCCATGAATAGTTATTAAACATAATCAGCAACTATTTTAGTTGCAGGAAAATATCTATCAATATCATATTTTGTATATATCCCACAACTTTTATGAATTTTTATTGAACTAATAGGTATAATCACTATTTAGAAATGTTATGTCTCATATCCAATTGATGTATAAACAGGCCATGAATAGTTATTAAACATAATCAGCAACTATTTTAGTTGCAGGAAAATATCTATCAATATCATATTTTGTATATATCCCACAACTTTTATGAATTTTTATTGAACTAATAGGTATAATCACTATTTAGAAATGTTATGTCTCATATCCAATTGATGTATAAACAGGCCATGAATAGTTATTAAACATAATCAGCAACTATTTTAGTTGCAGGAAAATATCTATCAATATCATATTTTGTATATATCCCACAACTTTTATGAATTTTTATTGAACTAATAGGTATAATCACTATTTAGAAATGTTATGTCTCATATCCAATTGATGTATAAACAGGCCATGAATAGTTATTAAACATAATCAACAACTATTCTAGTTGCAGGAAAATATCTATCAATATCATATTTTGTATATATTTCACAACTTTTATGAATTTTTATTGAACTAATAGGTATAATTCTTTAAAAATTCATTTCCACCTAATAGACTCATAGGTAAGTCTATCAAGTATACCTTCAATAAAACTCATAATTATATAATAACATTTCACTTCAAAAAGAAATATATTTAGTGACAATTATGCACTATTTAATATATCATTTATTCCTTTAGAGATCATAGACATACTCACAAAATAGGACTATAATCAAGCAGAATGAGACTATTCAACTATATAGTTAAGCAAAATCTCAAACTACCACAAAAAAAAAATCTTAATCCATCATCAGTTTTTATGAACAGCACATGTTTTTTACACCACACATTTCCTATTTCCAATAAGAATAAAGAAATAATATTTCAAGTTAATAATAAATTAATTTTCATCCTAATGAAAATTGATACCCAATTAACAAACTCAATAACCATGATAATCTAAGATAATCAAACTTAAATTTATTGAATGAGTTAACTTCATTACTCCATTTTTCATTTTTCACAATTTCAAGCTAATAAGCTTAAAATAACTATTGCAATTATTTCAATTATCACAAATAATTATAAATTGCACAAATAAGATAACAGAAAAAATACACCGTTTTAGCTCATGCATAAAAATAAATATACTCAACAATTTTCAATAGACTTCATTATCATTATTAATTGAAAATTGATAAATCCTCGTAAAGTACTTAAATGATTTTAAAACCTTTATGCTCATAATACAAGAAAACTTCAGTCTATATAAAATTTAATTATGTAACATGAGGAAAAATCAATCCAAAATTTAATGAAATAGACTAAATAACTCAGTCTATATTTTGGAACAAGTTATACATCTGATATATTTGACATAATCAAACAAAATATTTTGGTAAAATCATTTATACATGAGAATTATAATATTCCAAAATCTCGTATAAAAGATAATACGAAATTTACCTATTTAGCTTCTCTTTGTCTTTTCTCCGTCCTTCAGATTCTTTCCGATGGTCTCCCCCACAATTATCGCGAGTTCTCACAAACCATCTCCGACAATAATCCAAAAGAATTCATGAAACATAGAAAACCTATAGATTATTAATCACCAAATGAAAAATCTCACAATAATAATAATAATATATAATGTTAAATGATATGGTCCGGTTCAAAGTTTGTCCATGGTCCGGTCAAGTATGGTTCATTTGAAATAAGTGACCCAATGACACCATTATGTCATTTTATTTTTTTATTAAGAGTTTTCTCTTAAAGACAAAATACGAAACCATGTTCATCTTCTCCTCCAATCCTCATATTCTCTAAACTCAGCCCCTTGGTATTCTCCTTATCGCCGGCGAGAAACCCACCATGTGCGTGCCGCCTTGGTGTCTCTTTCATCTCAGGTGACCTCGAAGAAACCACCACGTGCGCGTCCTTCCATCAGACCTGTGTGTTCTTATCCCGAAGCCACAACTGGTGGGTCAGAACAGATCCGGTCCTGGCAACGAAATCTCCGACGACTCGATCGAGTTGGGAGTCTTCGAACATGCGACCAATACGACGACGGCGACCCACGCGAACTTCCGTGGCAGTCTCCTCCGAAGCCACGATGAGCAACTGACGGCGAGATCTGGCATTTAAAATCGAATCAGCGTTGACGCGGCAACCAGATCTGCGGCGGCTGGTCTGGGCGTCTTCGAATCATCCAGATGTAACCCATCTCCAACAGACTCGAACAAAAGCTGCTCACCCGCGATCTTACAAACGACATTTTGTTCTGTCAGTACAGATTCGGCGTTAGAGCAGCAATCACGGACAGATCCTCGGTGACTTGATGCTGCTCCGTCCACATCCGCTACGTTCAAATCTGCGACGACCCGAACCAAACACGAGTTGTGGCGACCAATATCCAGAGCCTACTGGACCCACGAGTGAATCGGCAAGATCTGACCCATTCCGTCTGGCATCTCGATTTGTCGAAACGGCGTTCTGCAGCTCACGACCCGAGATCGTCGATCTGCCTAGGTAACCAGATTCGTGAATAAGCACAGTGGCTGTTCCGTCTCTTCCAGATTTGGGGTTCGTGCTGGCCACACCGGATTTTTCAATCCAAAGATTGAACGGATTTGAATATATCACAACTACGACCATGGACAAGTTCATGAACACGAACATATCAGCGCTCCAATTAACACCTGAAACACTTCTCACCAGCCTGTTTAAAAGATCATTGGTCTCCTGAAAATCAAGCTTCTGAAAAATGATTTTCTTCAACACTTGTTACAACGACAAATCAGATTTTGGGTAAAAATGGTAAGATTAGTTTTCATCTAATTACTCCGAATTGCTTTCAAATGTTGGAAATTATAGGAAAAATGAGATGAAAACGATTGTTGTGTCGTGGATGAACCACCGCCTTGAAAGCAATTTCGGCACGACCATGGTGCTAAATCGGTTGCTCTCCAAAGTTAACACAACATCCAACTCAGACGTGCACTCGTCAGAGTGGATTGGAATCGAAAAACTAGCTCAAAATTTTGTAAAGAAACTGATAACATATCGAAATCATTTTTGTAATAAATCCTTCTTAACCAGAAAACTCATATATATGGATGAGAAATATTAAACGTAATTAATAGACTCAATTAATTTATAACCGTTACAATAGTTATAAATTAATGTCATGAAAACCAAATGTTTAAGTAAAAAATAATGCTTATTAAAACACAATAAACATAGTCTCCAAAAAACCAACTTTGTAAAACATATCTTTCCTTAGTCCTTCCCAACAGTACTCTAGGTCAATTTGAAGTACAAAGCAAAGACTTAACTATTTATACCTTTGGCTAAAGTTGATTTTGACCTAGATCTTCTTGAATTTAAAACTTTATGAATTTTCGAGGGAAAAAAAAAACTTCTTAGGAGCACCAGGCGCCTCTGCTGGTCAATTACTTTGTTTCACCTAAAAATTTCCCCTTTCTTCATTTGTTTCCTCCCTAAACTATCACATATTTCCTCCTCACTCTATTACTCTTTTTTGCACTTATTTCAAGTAACTAACGTAATATTCGAACAACTAACCTAACAAACATAAACTGACTTTTCATAACAAGAAAGCTATAACATAACAATCTATCTAAAAAAAGCAATTATAAAGTAACAATAGAAATAGGGATAACAAAACTCTCCTATGGTGTAGGTTTATTCTCAACATGTAGGCTCAAATTTCGGCTGCAAGGGTGGTGGCTTTTAAGACTGCTAATCAAATGATTTCTTCCCACTCATGAGGAGAAAATGCTTGGTTCTTAGTAGTCGTGACTCTCTTGGAAGATCCAACTTATTTATAACCTATAATGGATCTATAGTTGAACATTTAGCTTGAGAACCCAACCAAGGCCTCAAGCACCTCTCCTCCAACTTGTGCCTTTCTTTATGGTTTTCTCGAAAAAATTCATCCTGCACTATGAAAAGACACATATTAAAATGTTCATAAAGTAAAGAACTTGAAGTTAAATAAGCTTGAAAGTAATAAACAACATCCATCCTACATATCAAGTTCTAATAAGCTTGAAATTAATAAACAACATCCATCCTACATATTTAAGTTTGAAGAACTTTTTGAGGCTTCTGACTTTCAACTCATTTCCTTGATCTCATTTGATCTCTCTTTCTCGACAATCATATCGCAGTTTCTCCTTTTTAAAGTGCAATATGCTTCGTGGATCAGCTCAAAGGGTAGGTTCGATACTTTTTGTCACAGCATGATTGCGAAGTGGAGCGGTCGGCGTCCTCTTTTAAAGTATCATAACATGATCGCAACGCGGAGCAGCCGATGTCATCTTTTAAGGGTCTCTTACAATAAAAGAATTTTGGAATCGCCACCAATCATGTTGTGGGTGTGATTGGTAACCCAATTAAGAGAAATTAAAGAAAATTGGTCTACATAAATCAGATTGAGTTCAAGAGTCATTTATGTGTAGGGAAGATATTGACACCCTACCTGTGAAAATTGCTACCAGTTTTTTATTTTTTATTATCTAATTTATTAAATTATTGAAGGTCCATGAAAGTTTATTTTAATTTATTATTAAATGTCTTAGGTTTTTATTAATCCAAATTTTAGAAATAAAACATGGATTCATGATTATGATTGGCATAAATGCCATTCAAAATATGAAAAATTATTTTGAGAGAAATTTCATGTATTTCATAAGTTTAATAAATTCTTGAAAAGAACACTACTCAAAATCCATGAGATTGTTATGAAAAATTGTTTGGGAATTTTCAACTCAAAATAAATAGATAGAGCACAAGTGTACACCAGTCACAAGTAATAAGTGGAATGAGTATTCCGAGTATCGATCCAACAGGGACTAACGTAGTCTTTTTAATTAAAATAATGATGATCGGTAAATTTGCAATCGGTTTAAGGTGACAAATAACACAAATGACGTTGGTTTTGTTGTTTCAAAACTTAATTAGACCCAGGTCTAGTTACTTCAGATTAGCTAGAAAAACATCGAGACAAGCTCAAGGCACCCGGCATCGCTCCTAACGATTAAAGGGCTTGTTTTGTTGTAAACTCATATTCTGTTTTTTTTTAGTGAATATGCGTTTGGCAAGATTTTGGAGATTTGTTTTTTAAAACTATTTTCAAATTCTGTGATCCAAATAGTAGAAATTCTGAAAACGACTTTTTTATGTTTTCACTGTTTTTAGATTCAAATTTTGAAATGTTTAAGATGCAGAATTACATTAAAAAATATAAAAACTTTGATAAATATATTACTTCATATTATAAACTCATTTTATGTTTGTTAAAATTAAAACATGTAAAATACATTATATAACCTTGTAAAATAATAATTATACAAAATTCATAAAAAAATTTAATAAATTAATTAATATAAGCTTTGATTAAACTAAATATTTAGTTGATATGTACTTCTAGTTTATAAATATATTACTAAACACGCATTGACCAATTTTTTAAATTAAGATTCAATTACCAAATCTGCTACCAAATACATATCTAAAAATACTGAAAACAAATAATACAACTCTGGTTTTCATCGAATCCCTTGTTTTCAAATTTTTGTTTTCTGATTGTTAAGGATCCCGCATTGAAAAGAAAAGGGACCTTACAATGGTTTATAATAGATATGAGCTACTCCTCTCGTTGTCAATTGGTAATGAGATGGAATCCCATAAATCTTGATATGGTATCAGAGCCCAAAAGCTCAAACGATCATCCGGTCAGAGCCACAATCTTGAGGTGCATGTTAAGGATCTCACATTGATAAGAGAAGAGACCTTACATGGTTTTATAATAGACATGGACTACTCCTCTCATTGCCAATTGGTTTTGGGATGGAACCCTATAAATATTAATATGGTATTGTTGGGTTTGTATGGTGATTGCAAACAAAGTCTCACATTAGCTAGGAAAGAGAATGATCATGGGTATATAAGAGAAGAGAGTACAATTATCTCCATTGGTATGAAGTCTTTTGGGTGAAACCAAAAGCAAAGTCGTGAGGGTTATACCCAAAGCGGACAATATCATACCATTGTGGAGATACTTAGGGTACGAGGGGTATCGTTGTCCTTAACAAGTGGTATCAGAGTCATGGTCTAAACCTAGCTGTGTCGGTGAATCCTCGAGTGCCGAACAAAGAACTGGTGAGTCTCGAAAGGTGTGGTCATGGTATAATCCGTGGGTGTGCTCTATCAAGGTTGTGTTGCATCCTTCAGCCTTGGATAAGAGCAAGCTTTCGTTTCTGGATTCGGAGAGTAGACGGATGAGTGACTACTTGAGGAGAGGATCGGTGGTACTTTGTTCGAGGGGATGATTGTTGGGTTTGTAAGGTGATTTCAAATAAAGTCTCACATTAGCTAGGGAAGGGAATGATCATGGGTATATAAGAGAGGACAATTATCTCCATTGGTATGAGACCTTTTGGGTGAAACCAAAAGCAAAGCCGTGAAGGTTATGCCCAAAGCGGACAATATCATACCATTGTGGAGATACTTAGGGTACGAGGGGTATCGTTGTTCTTAACAGGTATCAGAGCCCAACAAGCTCAAACGAGCATCCGGTCCAAAAATGGGATTCGGCCAAGATCGATGAGCTAAAAGAGCCACGATTTAAAAAATTGAAAAAGTTCTAAGTTCTTCCTAATATATCTATTAGAAAATCTCTTAGTTTTTACTTAAAAATAATTGCAGCATCGATTCAAGGAACTATATCTAGGCTACTTGAACGAAACCTTTATATTTAATGTCTTCCCCTCCTCGATTTAATCTCTTATTTTGTAAAAACTTGTCAACCTTCTTAGTATTGACTTTGTTCAAACATTAATTGGCCAAATTAAAACTTAAACTTTATGGAAAACAACTTAAGTGATGAATAATGTGGAAGAAACCCCTTACCATTACTGTCCCGTTTTAAAAACTTAGCTAATAATCCATAACCGGGCTAAGGGAAAAAAACTTTAGCTCATATTTTAAAGGAAAAACATAATGTAAAAGTTTTGCAAAAGAAAAATATGATTTGAAATCGAAGTAATAAGAACAAAGCTGTAATTGAGAAGGTTGTAATCCGAATGAACTTTAATCTTTTCTCTCTCGAGCTTAGGGTAGCAAAAATTCATTCTATTCCATAATAATGTGTGATTACAAGATTTGATTACAAGATTTCCTTGATGTAGGAACGAGAATAAAAAGAGAAAGAATGATAAAAATTGAGGCTTCAAATTGTAAAACAAGAATAACAAGTTGGAAAATTTTGTAAAAAAAAAATAAAGAAAACAATAAAGAACTAACTCTAAATGAAGAACCAATTTAAAAGCAATATAAACCTAAGTTATGCTGAGAAAGAATTTAAGAAAAGCTTGTAAAGTGATCAAGAATGGTAGAAGCTTGTGCAGTGTTTTGAGTGAGTGCTGAAATTTATAGGCAGCATGCAGTTAGTTTAGGTAGGTGAGAAAATCGTACTCCAACAATGGCTTCCAACCTTTTTAACTGACTCATTCTGCTTCAAACGTATCCTTCTACACTTGGTTGACACGTATGGAGGCAAAGAACTTGTCCAAACACTCAAGAACTTGTGTTTCATTAAGGGTAAAAACGAAAGAAAACAAGCCTGAGGTAGGCGCCAAGTGCCTCCCCTTACAAAAAGTTCGGTTTTGTTATCTTTTCACCTATAAACCATGTTAAAACTCGATATTTACGTAAATAACCTATGGTTGAGCATAATACCCACAACTTAACATCATTTGGTCAAGAAAGCAAGTCAAAACATACTAGTTTTAAACAAAATAAAGCAAAACACATGAATTTAACCTCTTTTTAGCCTTGTTTCTAGTTCTAAAAAAATTAGAAATGAGAAACAGGAAACAAGAAACATGAAGCGGGAAATAGGAAATGAGAATGTCATCAAACGGACCTTAAAATACCAACTTTAGGAACATTGTTTATTTTCTTCTTGGACACTTGTAGCTTATAGTAAATATATTGGAAGCACCTTAATACTTTTTATTTCCCGAATAATTATAGATTGTAATTATATTCCAATATCACATTACAATAATGTTTATGCAAAGAGTTGCACAACACTATTCACGAATCTAGCTCGAACCCGGTCTCCGGCTCTACCTGAACCTCGGAGTGAAACTACAGAAGAAGGCAAACTCTCTGACGATCAAGTTAGTATAGGTCGGACTCAATATTAAGTTCGAGGTGAGATTCGATACCTGAGCGTGAAATGAGACCCTCTATTTATAGGTGGTGGGTCCGACAGTACTCACGACCGGCGGTTATCCCTGTTTTTTGTCATGTCGAACCTATCGAGTTTGAGCAGATCGAACCCGTTTAGGTCAAACCCGACCTTTTACACTTAGCCTTGTATATAGGCAAATTTGGTCTCCTCGGCAGGTTCGAGGTGGACATGGAATATTCTTTTATTTCTAAGCACCATTGAGTGTCCTCCACGTGTCTACAATATTTTCTTCCCCAAACATTGGCCCCCTCTCTGTCAGGTTCGATCTCGATCTGGCAGAGAAGTTACTTGGTTCAAATTAGGACACGTGGCGACTTCTAGTTCGTAGAGAAAATATGACCGTTATGGAGGTGGAAGATGTTTCGACCTGCCAGGATATTGGGGCACTTGAGTATTCCGACGTTACGAATTTCGAGATGATCTCAGTCGCTCGTTCATTACACGTGTACGGTGTAGAGACTTTCCCGGTTAGCTATAAATAGTTCTGAGACTTCAGATCAAACCTTACGCTTCCGAAATTCTTGGAGTTCGATCTGAAATCAGCTCGAACCCTCCGTAGGTCAGTCATTTTCCTCGTTTTAATCTTTATTTCAAATATGGTAGTTTTCATGTCATCCTCCTCCAGTAGTGATAGCCTAGGTAGTGCAGGTCGGACTATAAGCAGCTCGCCCCCTAAACCAAATAACTCTGGGGAGGATTTAGCTCATAGGTTAGAGTCCGAGCTGGAAGAGATAGATAATTTTAGGTTTTCTGATGATGGGGAAGATAGTGACACTTCCACCTCAGGCCAGGGTCTGGAATACCCTTAAAAATGCCTGAGCACTATCTCGGACCCCTCCGTAGGGGGTTTAGTATTCCTAATGATATCCTCCTTAGGATCCCAGAGGAAGGGGAAAGAGCTGACAACCCTCTAAAGGGGTGTCACTTTTTACTTAAAGATGTTGAGTACGACCTCAGACTTCCCCTTCACCCTCTTGTCCAATGATTCTTAAATCGGACTGAACTGGCTCCTACTCAAATGGCCCCCAATGGATGGGGTATCATTTTTGCTTTGGCCATCCTTTTCTGGTTACGAGCTCGAGAAGAGGACGAGGCCGAGCTGCTAGATGTTGACTAGCTTCTATGGTGCTTTGAAGCCAAAAGAATAGCTAAGAAGCCACGTCGGTACTACATGTGCGCAAGGAAGGGTGCATGTGATATAGTCAAAGGGCCGACCTCCATCAAAGGATGGGTGAATAAGTGGTTCTTTGCCTTTGGAGAATGGTTGGGAAGAACGAGTCTGGTTGTTCTTTTTTTGACGTTCCCGTTAAGTTTGGGAATTTATGTACGAAGTCGTCCCAATTATTTTTGTAGCTTTAAATCTTATAGCTCTCTTGCTGACTTCAATTCTTCTCTGTCTTGTGTAGTGTCAATCAAACCAATTCCCTAGCTAAATCAAGCATCCTGGAATACCCTCAAGCATTAAAAGGATCGCTTCCCAAGTGGCAGGAAGTTCGGAACCTTGGTGACTGACCAGCTGTTACTTGAATCTGGGCTGTTAGATTACAACCCCTTAGTACATCCAGTCGAAGCTTCAAGGCCAAACTCTGAGCTCGGTAAGTCGAGCTCGACCTTGATTTAAATTTGTATTTCAATTTCAGTTTCTGACCTTTTGCTTATTTATTCTGCAAAGATGGTGTGCAGATTCACAAGCAGCGTGAAACGCAAGTCTAAGGGCTGTGCTCACGCCCTTAAGACTATTCAAAGCACGGAGCCAACGACTCCTGTTGTTGCTCAACTTGCGGCTCAAGGCAATCCGGTGATCGAGTTGGACTCTGCTGGGGAGCACTCCAGAGAACGTCCGAGGAACGAGTTCGAGACGCTGGACGTGTCACCTCTGCGCGAGGTGAGAGAAGAGTCTCCTCTGAAGAGGAGAAGGAAGAAAAAGAAAACCACCTTCTCCTCGGAGGTTGGACCTCGTGGGCCCCTGCCCATGAGCCATGCTGATCTAGTGGACAACCCCGAAGCTAGGATGGGGAGGACGTCCAACGTGATGATGCGGTTCCGAGTTGACCGGTCGAGCTTCGGGGTGAAGGACCAGGTGTCCCGCACCTCGGCATCATGCTTGAACCGCTGCCTCACAAGGGCGTCCAAGTTTGTAAGCGACCCTGGGGTCATGCTGCAAAGAACCATTGACCACACCGCTGAGGTAAGACTTGCTAAGTACTTGCTTTTATTTTTACAACTTGTAGCTCGGTCTAACCCTTGTGTGGTTTCTCTTTGCAGGTGTTCATTGCTTCCATTCACTCAGCAGTCATGATGAAGGCCGAGTTGGATGGAAGGGAAATCATGGCAGCAAAGGAAAAAGAAAACTCCTCTACTGCCTTAGAAGCTGCCACCACAATGAAGGGCGAGCTACTGAAGGCTCGTTCCGAGGTGGACATTCTGAAGGCAGAGGTGGAAGCCAAGGCTCAACTGCTGAACAAATAGGATGAGAAGCACAAGGCCCACCTCTGAGCTGCCCATGCCATCACAAAAGGGCTAGAGAATGAGAAGTTCCAGCTCTTGAAGCAGAAAGATGATATGCTTCAAGTCCTTGAAGAGAATGACGCTTTCATCAAGCGCCTCATCGCCGAGCTCGAGGTGGAGAAGAAACGCCTCAGCAATGGAGTTCTCCTGGAAGCATCATTCAGGCAACATCCAAACTTTGATGGGTTTGCCAAGGACTTCAACGACGCGGGCTTCAAATTTTTGATGAGGGGTATTGCTGCCGATATGCCTCATCTTCATATCGACATTAGCGATCTGAAGAAGAAGTATGCTGAGAAATTGGCCTCTGGGCCTAATAGCACTCCGGGCCCCCAATCCTTGGTGGAGAAGTACGTTAGAGAGTTGGACTCTGACTACTTTGACATGGAAAAGAAAGATGCTCCTATTCAGGAGCAGGTCGAGGTTGGCACTACGCAAGAAGAAACCCCTTCACAGCAAGGTGGGTCCCAAGAGGTCAATCTTCTAGGTTCCCAAGGTGAGTTGTCCTCTTACCTTGGGAGTGGCTGATGCTTCTGAGCTTTTGTACTTTATTTTATTTTTTGTACAAGTCTTTGGGCATAGCTACAAGGTACACAACTCTTGGCTCTATCCTTTTACTAATGAAATTTTCACTTCTTTTGTACACTGCGTTCTGTTCTTCTCTTACTTTTTCCTTGAGCTTTTGAACTTACTTTTGTAGAATTGACCACATATAAATACCTCGCGCCTCTAACTCGTAAGTTTAAAGGATTGAGTTCAGAAGGAACTTTGTCACATCGCACCTTTTACTTAAACGTTCAAAGGATTGAATTTTAAGTTCTGTCGATATAATTTCCACATTCCTCTTCGAACTCGGGAGTCCCGAGGATTGAATTTTGTACTCATAAGTAATTTTGACATCGCACCTCAAACCCGTAGGCTTAGAGGATTGAATTTTATGGAATTTACCTTGGCGATAATTACTTCACCAGGTTTAAACCTTACGGGAGTCCTTGGCCCCCATTTAATTTTTGATCGAACTCGGAGTCATGAAATTAAATAGCTCCACGGTTTATTAAAGTTCTCTCCCTTTAAAAAAAAAATTTTACAAGTCCATTTTAGGAATATTTTGACATTTCAAGGGTAATAACACTTTAAGTATTCTGCATTCCACGGATGCGCGAGCACGTTTCCTTCCAGGTCGGCCAATATGTATGTTCCTAGTCAAACTATGCCTTTAACCTAGAACGGTCCCTCCTAACTTGGATCAAGGGTGTCCACATGTCTCTAAATCTTCTTTAAGACCAAATGTCCGACTTGAAAACTTCGAGGTCGAACCCGGGCGTTGTAATGTCTGGTCATTCTGTTTTGATACTCCGCTAAGAGTAGCTAAGCCATTTCCCTCTTTTCTTCTAATAAGTCAAGGTTGAGGAGTAGCTCCTCCTCGTTCCTCGTTGGTTCATACTGCTCCACCTTGTCTGTTGGCATGCCGATCTCGACTGGAACAACAGCTTTAGAGCCAAAGGCCAGTGAGAACGGAGTTTCACCTGTTGACTCTCTTGGGGTAGTCCAATACGACCACAGTACCTCGGGTAGCTCTTCGGCCCATCTTCCTTTTCTAGAATCCAATCTCAGCTTGGAGTCCACGCTTTATGATTTTTTTTATTGCTTCAACTTGCCCATTAGCTTTTGGATGGGCAGGGGACGAACTGAGATGGCTTATGTTCAGCTTCCTGCAAAAGTCCTTGAACTTTGAGTTATCAAACTGCTTCCCGTTGTCTGTCACGGTGGCGTTCAGTATACCAAAGTGGCATCTGATGTTTGTCCATATGAACGATGTGACTTTGGACTCTGTGATGTGGGTTAGCGCCTCAGCCTCGGCCCACTTTGTGAAATAATCCACAGCGACAACGGTGAATTTGGTTTGTCCTTTGCCTAGGGGAAAATGACCTATAATGTCCACCCCCCACTGTGCGAATGGCCATGGGGTCGAGATGGGGGTGAGTAGCTCTGGAGGCTGGTGAATAATTTTTGCGAAGCGTTGACAGTTATCGCAAGTCTTCACAAACTGCTTGGCATCCTGATCAACGGTGGGCCAATAATAACCTTGTCGAACCACTTTGGCCGATAACGACCTGCCTCTTGAATGGTTGCCACATACTCCTCCATGAATTTCTCTAAGAATGTAATCTCCTTCTTCAAGAGTTACACACTTGAAGAGAGGCAGAGAGAATCCTCGTCTATACAATGCTCCATCTCAGAGTATGAACCGAGCTGCTCTTCATGTCATCTTCTTGTGTTCTTTTGAGTCTTGCGGTGGGTTTCCTTTAATGAATTTCACAATTGGATCCATTCATGAGGGTGTTGGTGTGTCAATATCCATCATGTCCGGTTCCAAAATTGACGGGTTATCTAAGATTTTGACCGGGACAGATCTTGCTAGATCGGTCTCGTATGCTGACGCCAATTTGGCTAAGGCATCTGCGTTTGAATTCTCTGATCTTGGAATTTGATTCACCTCGTAAGTTTTGAACTGAGCGAGGTGCGATCTGACTTTACTTAAGTATTTCTCCATCCGGGAGTCTTTTGCTTGATATCCTCCTTGATTCGATTTACCACCAACTGGGAGTCGCTGAAGACCTTGATTTGGGTGGTCCCCATTCCTTTGGCAACGCGGAGTCCTGCCAGAAGCGCTTCGTACTTGGCCTCGTTATTTGAAGTTCGGAAGTTGAAACGCAGTGCAAACTCGAACTGCATGTCGTCCGGTGCGAGCAAGAGGATTCCTGCTCCACACCCTCTCTCGTTGGAAGATCCATCTACATAGATCGTCCATGGGAGGTCGATTCGGCGAACAGGGATGGTGGAGTGAGCTCCGCGATGAAGTCTGCAACTGCTTGCCCCTTCAACGCAGTTCTAGGCTCGAACTGGATATCGTACTCGCTCAATTCCATTGCCCATTTCATCAAGCGTCCTGATGTCTCTGGCTTGTGGAAGATATTCTTCAGGGGTTACACACTTGAAGAGAGGCAGAGAGAATCCTCGTCTATACAATGCTCCATCTCGGAGTATGAACCGAGCTGCTCTTCATGTCATCTTCTTGTGTCCTTTTGAGTCTTGCGGTGGGTTTCCTTTAATGAATTTCACAATTGGATCCATTCATGAGGGTGTTGGTGTGTCAATATCCATCATGTCCGGTTCCAAAATTGACGGGTTATCTAAGATTTTGACCGGGACAGATCTTGCTAGATCGGTCTCGTATGCTGACGCCAATTTGGCTAAGGCATCTGCGTTTGAATTCTCTGATCTTGGAATTTGATTCACCTCGTAAGTTTTGAACTGAGCGAGGTGCCATCTGACTTTACTTAAGTATTTCTCCATCCGGGAGTCTTTTGCTTGATATCCTCCTTGATTCGATTTACCACCAACTGGGAGTCGCTGAAGACCTTGATTTGGGTGGTCCCCATTCCTTTGGCAACGCGGAGTCCTGCCAGAAGCGCTTCGTACTTGGCCTCGTTATTTGAAGTCCGGAAGTTGAAACGCAGTGCAAACTCGAACCGCATGTCGTCTGGTGCGAGCAAGAGGATTTCTGCTCCACACCCTCTCTCGTTGGAAGATCCATTTACATAGATCGTCCATGGGAGGTCGATTCGGCGAACAGGGATGGTGGAGTGAGCTCCGCGATGAAGTCTGCAACTGCTTGCCCCTTCAACGCAGTTCTGGGCTCGAACTGGATATCGTACGCGCTTAATTCCATTGCCCATTTCATCAAGCGTCCTGATGTCTCTGGCTTGTGGAAGATATTCTTCAGGGGCAAATCAGTGAACACCACAATGGGGTGTGCTTGGAAATACGGCCTAAGTCTACGGGCCGAGGTGACCAAGGCGAGGGCTAGCTTTTCCATTTGTGTATACCTGGTCTCGATCTCGGTCATGGCCTTACTCGTGTAATACACTGGACTTTGGCGTACTCCTTCCTACTTGATTAGGGCCGAACTGACGGCACTATTAGATACCGCCAGATACAAATGGAGCTTGTCTCCCGGCAAAGGCTTGGCGAGCAATGGTGCTAAGCAGAGATAGGTCTTCAATTGATCCAAGGCTTGCTCGCACTCTGTCGTCCATTTAAATGGTCCCTTCTTTCTTAAGACTTTGAAGAAAGGAAGGCACTTATCAATTGATCTCGAGACGAATCTATTTAGGGCTGCAATCATTCCATTGAGGCATTGAAGCTGCTTAGAGTTTTGGGTGCTTCCATCTCGAGCATGGCCTTTATCTTCTCTGTGTTGGCTTCGATTCCACGGTTGTTTACCATGAAGCCGAGGAACTTACCCGAGGAGACTCCAAAGGCACACTTGGTTGTCTTAAGCTTCATTTGATACTTCCGTAGATTTTCGAAGGTTTCGGTCAGATCGGAAAGATGCGACTTTGATTGCTTGCTCTTGACAAGCACGTCGTCCACATACACTTTCATATTCCGACCGATCTGCTTGGCGAACATCTTATTCACCATTCTTTGGTAGGTCACACCCACGTTCTTTAGGTCGAAGGGCATAACCCTATAGCAGTATAGACCTTGGTCTGTTATGAATGCGGTATGATCTTGGTCTGACACGTGCATTTTAATTTGGTTGTATCCGAAGTAGGCATCTATGAAGGTGAGCAGCTCGTGCCCGGCTGTTGCGTCTACGAGCTGGTCGATCCTCGGCAATGGAAAGCAATCTTTTGGGCATGCCTTATTTAAATTTGTAAAATGTACACACATTATCCACTTCTCGTTAGATTTTTTAACTAATACAACATTCGAGAGCCACTCGGGATACAGAATTTCTCTTATATATTCAGCTTTCAAAAGTTTGTTTACTTCCTCAACAATTACATCACTCATCTCTTTATTTACAGGTCTTCTCTTTTGCTTTACAGGTCGGAATGATGGATCTATGTTGAGGCGATGCACCATGATCTTCGGGGTCTATGCCAGGCATGTCCTCGTGGGACCATGCAAAAACATCCGAGTTTGACCTGAGGAAGTTGATCAGTTCTTCCCTATCAGTGGCCCCTAGCTTTGTTCCTATGCTTACTTGTTTTTCAGGACTAAGCAAAGGAACAAGCTCGAGCTCCTCTGTTGGTGCAGAGAACTCCCTCTTGCCTTGTCTGGGTAGGTCGGCCTCTGACTCTTGCTGTTCAGCCCATTTGGTTTGTTTTTCGAGGACACATACTGATGACCCTTTGAGTGCAGAGGCATAACACTCCCTTGAAGTCTTCTGCTCTCCTCGGACTGTGTCCACTCCAACGGGAGTTGAGTACTTCAAAACTTGGTAAAGCGTTGAGGGAAAAGCCCAGAATGAGTGGATGATAGGTCTCCTAAAGATGGCATTGCAGGCCGACCTGCCGTTGATCACAACGAACTCGGCCATCTGCATGACTTGTGTATTGTCTTGCCCAATTGTAACTGGCAAGTCAATGCATCCTTCTGGGGAGACTGATTCTCCAGAAAATCCAAGCAAGGGTGTTGGACTCTTCTTCAATTGTGCCCTGGTCCAACCCAAAGCAAGATATGTTGTAAGAGACAGAATATTGGCAGATGCACCCCCATCAACCAATACTCTCCGGACCAGGACGTGATCGATGAGAGGGACGATCACAAATGCGTCATTATGGGGCAAATGGACCCCCTCCAGGTCGGAGTCATTGAAGGTGATGGAGCAGGTCGGTTTCTGCTTCCTAATGACGCACACCTCGCATCTGGCTTCTCAAGCTAATTCTTTCCTCTTGTTTCCAAACTGGCCCCCACTTGGGCCTCCAAAGATAATATTAATGACCGCAGGTCGGTTATCTCGGCGAGGTGGCATCCTTGAACGCTTCCTTTCATCTTTTTTCTCTACCGAGTTAGACCTCGGTTTGCCAACAAATTTTTTGAAAGAGCCATCTTGAATGAGGTCTTCAATCTGGCGTTTGAGTTCCCAGCAACTCGATATATTGTGGTCGTGGTCACGATGAAAACGGCAGTACTTATCTTTGTTGCGCTTTTCTGGGTCTCCTTGGAGCTTCTCAGGTCGCTTGAGGAGCTTCTCCATCCCAGTCTCTTCAATGTTTGTGAGTATCTCTGAGATGAGGATTGTGGTTGGTGTATATCGTTCGTAAGGTCGGTCTCGACTGGAACCGCTGTCCGACCTGCGATAATCCGTCCGATTGTGGGAGGAGGATGACCCCTAATCCGGTTGTGATTGGGGATTGTGGTTGTTGCACCACTGAGCATCCTCCACATGTCCACAATATTTTCTTCCCCGAACAAATAACATAATACAAATGCAACATTTTAAAAATCTAAATTTCCATGATTTTTTTTTCCAAATTGTCCTCGATAAATGTGATTTTATTACATTTATTATTACTTTTAAAATGTATTTTTTTATGATTTTAGGTTATAGGGTTTAGGGTTTTATTTCTTTATTAAAAAGAAAAATTGTCTCTAATGTATCTACGGTTTAAGATTTAGAGTTTAGGGTTTTATTTCTTTATTAAAAAATGAGAAATTATCTCTAGTGGGTCTGGGTGTAGCCTTAGGGTTTAGGGTTTTATTTGTTTATTTAAAAGAAAAATGTTTAGGATTTATAATTTATTTATTAAGAATATATGAATATGGATAGTTCGGTAATTTTCACATAGCCTAGCCTCTATTTTGATAAATCTAATTATTAACATTTAATTTATTTATATAAGTAGGTTCTTTAAATAGTCTACATTCTTATAGGTTCTTTAAATAGTCTACATTCATATACTTATCTCGAAAATATATTACAAATGCAACATATGTTATAATTTTTAAAAATCTAATTGTTCAAAATTACTAGTCCAAAATCTTTATTTTAGCATTATCGCTCCTTCGCTTCAAAATTTAAAATTCTTGTGTCAATTGAAAAAGAAGAAAGAAAAAAATCATAGAATTTGTGTGGTTCTATGTCATTTTTTATAAAAAAAATTAGGAAATTTTCTTTATTCTTGATCCTCGCTTTGATTTATAATTGTAACAAAAAATTTAAAGGGTTGGTTTTATTTTTAATTTATATATTGTTGCTATGTAGGTAATTTTTTTTATATAAATGAGTATATAAATATCATTTTTTGTTCTCTATAAATAATCAAAATTTTGAAATTCTATTGATTTTTTATTTAATTTTTAATTTGAATTTTATGAAATCTGAGTAACTAAACAAAACCCTTTAAAAACTTTTTTATATGTATTTCTTATTTTATATAAAAATATAAAGTAAATAATTTAGAGTTCTATGTCTTAATCTCATAATTTTTTTTAAATAGTTTAATTTATCTTGAAAATTTTTATAAGTATAGAAAATAATTGTCTAAGTTTGACTCTCTTTCTTCTAAATCTATATAGAATATTTAATAAAACATCTATTGAACAAACTTGGTAAATTATGAGTTAAATACTCATTCATCTGTGTATTATTATGAGCCACCTTTAACCAAGTGTCACTCCTCTTTAGTGGAGCATACTGCTTGTCACATAGGTCAACCACACGGATTCCTATGACTATGTCATGAAGGCTCACTAATTTGAACTTACCAAGTTTTGTTGTGTCCATGGACATTGACAATTAAACAGAAGTCTCTCTCGGAATAGTGAGACCCCTTGTTCAAGTCTTAAAGTCAGCACTTAAAGTAACACTCATCTACTTACCCTAAAGTCGGGAATGAGTGAATTCCATCTTGCGAAGCTATGTTCCCAGCTCTCCGCTCATACTAGTCCCCAAGATGATAGGCATGTTGAGTCGGTGTCTTGGGCAACTCTCACCCATACAAATCTAAGGGCAATTCCTCATAGGCAGAAGTCAATTACTCACTCTGGATTGAGATCGAGTTACATGGTCATCCTGTGAAATCTTAATCAAATTGGTTAATGGTGTTACAACTAAAGATTAATAGTAGTTTTGTGGTTTGATCTTATACAAACTCATTGTATAGGATACCCTCACTTGCATGTCTCCACATGAACGATTCAAATTGAGTCATTTGTAACTTTTACAAAGTGGGTCGTATCAATAATGTCAACAGGAAAAGCCTAACCTTATTCATATAATATATATCATTTAGGTTATTACTGGAACATGATCTGACTGTATATCTACTATATAACGTGTATGTCAAACCACAATATTACAGACTTCAAATACTTAGATACTGACCTAAAAGTTTAGGTACTAATTACATATAATTAGAAAAGAATAAGTGAATATCTTTCAAACCACAATATTTGATTCCAAACATTACAAATAGAAAAATCTGTACTTTTTCCTCAACTAAATCATAGGCTGTTACATCATTTCCCTATGGGCCAAATGCTAAGCTCCAAAACGTCAAAAGCTTTGTCCATTCACTCAACTAACATCCAACCAAAACTTTTCTTTTATTGGGTTTGAGTACTTTTTGAAAGCCTTTATTTTGTTCTTGCACTTTAATTTATTCATTAATAGTTCTTGTTTATAATACAACATTATATTAATCCTTTTACATTAATTTCTTAAACACCACTAATAAGTTATAAAGACAGGCAGGGATCTAATATTCCCAATGAAATTAAGGTTTTAATTCCCGTGTTTGTTTTATAGGAATGTATGATAGCATCTTGAGATTTTTAGATTCCTAAGTTAAAAGCATATTCTCATAACATTTTTGCGTTTCCTTTCTTTTCACATATCTTTTTTTCATCTGTTTTCTTTAACTTTTACTTTTTATTTTATGATTAAAATAAATCAATATATTCCCCATAAAGACTCGTTTGTCCATGCATTTGGTTTGTCGTGCATATCTCATTAATTACTACCTACAATTGTTATGCTTGAGTAGTGAGTTTTTGCACCTCATAAATCACGCAAAACAAACATAGCTATTTAAATATTTCATGCATCATTATAGATATTGTTGGGAAATTAATGCGCTCCAAATAATTTCCCCTTCCACAGTTCTATCCAATTATCTAAGTCAATCACAAAATATAGAGAAATACAGGGAAAGCAATAAAAACGACATACAACTTTATACTGGTTCACCCCAACAGTTTATGAGCTACGTCCAATCTTCCGCTCAGATGCAGGTTCCACTATAATAAAATTGGATCTAACTTGTATTACAACACACTAATTATAATACTTAGTATAGGAATGAAAAAGAAACCTTATAAGAATCACGAGAACGAATTGTTGATCATCCACTACAACCCAAATAATAATTTGCTATTTTCTTCTCTGCAAAACCTACTGTCACCACCCATTTCTCCACAAAGTGCCATCACCCACACTTTCTTTGTGTTTCTCTTCCCACGGCACAACCTAGAAAAAACATGTATTTATAATGATGGCAAGTTAATGGGCCTAGTATTTTTGACCCAGTGCTTGATTTGGCTCCCTATTGAACAAATATTTTTATAAAACAAACATAACTATCAAAAAACATGTCGTGATATCTGCATTTCTAAGCCTCTAAAACTTAAAGTATCTAACATGGCAGACATTTAAGATTCTTGAAAACAAACGACCTCTAAGATTAATAAATTAAAGTACAACAACAAGCTAGAAACTTGAAAATTTAATTCAAAAACATAACAATAAAATTAGCATAAATGTGAATAGGTTTTGTTTGATAACAATTTTATTTTGTTTTCACCTTTCAAATACTAAACTTATACCAATACTTTTATTTATTTAGTTTTTTTTTTCTCCTTTCAAAACTCACTTTTGAAATCTTAATCAAATTGAGACCAACTTTGAAATCTATTTCTAACATCCCAAAAAAGTACACATACATAGAAGGAAAAAAGCCTCATCTTGGCATGTAATGGTTTGCCACTACTAAAACAGGGTTCCAACTTTTAAATCTTAACTATTAGTTTATAAAATAAATTATGTAATTAAGAAAAAAAATTAATAATAATAATAATCTTCTCTTGCAAAGTGGCCTTCCATAAATGTTGAGACAATTGGAATCCAGACCAGATAGATAATAATATTCCATTCTTTCATTCTTCTATATAATATTTCAAACTCATGCAATTCATTTCCTTTATTTGAAGACATTTTTGTCTAATAAAAAAAATCGATCTTGAATAAATTTTCATCAACATATCAATTTTCACATGATTATTAATGGTAAATCGACATTTCCATAGTATTGGACAAAATTATTAACAAAATACCACTTGTATAGTTATAATATTGAGATTAATAAATTTTAACTTAAAATGTTTTTTTAGTACAACATATGGGAGTGGGAGATCGAAATCACCTCTCTTGTTGGAGGTATATACCAATTAAGACTTGGATGGTAATATTTTCATCTCTCTCACAGAAGCAACAAGAAGGACATGTAAGTGACTTTGAAAACACATGTATGCACATGCACTACTCTTAAAAACACAACCATACATCACTGTTTTATGGAATGTTCAGCTATTTTAGAGAGAGAAAGAGGGAGAGAGAAACTTTGTGTTGTTTGGAATAGATGATCATGCCATGCTGGCATTTAAGAGAGAGAATTATGTATTTATATGTGGCATTCTACGTGTAATCACGTCATTTTTATTTATTTATTTTTATTTTACTGACAATACTATTAAAAAAGATGATCGTACGATGTCTATAAAGTATCATTTAGATATCACAACAAAAAAATTTATTATGGTTTAAGCAATTTGTTCTAGCGTGTAAAGTTTACATAAAAAAAATTATTTTAATCCATGATATGATTTTTTGTTAAAAATATTTAAAAGAATAATAAACCCTAACTATGTTACTAATAGATGTTAAGATTTTTTAATATTGAAATTACTAATTGAAAACTAGTAATTTTTTATGGAATATTGAATATTTCGTTTCTCAAAAAAAAAAATTATCATTTGTTAAACAAAATTAAAATACTAAAGCAAAACAATAAATAATTTTTATAATGTTTTTCAATTTCACAAAATATCGAAAATTAAAAAAGAATATATTACATTTATAGTAGTTTATTTTCAAATGTATAAACGTAACAAAATAAACATGGAAGTAAAAAAATATAAGACCATACACAGGATGAGTACAAACATATTTAAGAATGCATTATTATTTTTAAACTAATAATAGATTATTTTGTCCTTTATGTAACATCAAATTATTCACCGAAAAAAATATATATCTACACGTTAACTCATAATAACAATATTATTTATGTATGTAGTACAATTTACTTGAAATTAAGATAACTTCGGTTAATGGATGAAATTATACCAACAAATTATCTGACCCAAACTACCTGATCAAAACGAGTCAGAGTCAACTTTGATCCAGTCAAGTTAGTCCACCTGAACTAAGCTAAAGAGACTCCTCCATAAATAAGAGGAGAGATCTGGGACACGAGGTACACTCTTACAACTCTATTCTTGCTATTCTCAACTAAACTCCTGGCTAATTTATGTATCGAAGTTGTTGAGTTTAGCACCACACCAATGTATAGTTCTTTGTGTGTAGGTATCCATCGGAGTTATTGACGCTGGAAATCGAACCAAATTTCCACCTCAACCACTTCTATCCAAAAGAAAATTATGATATATATGTTAGGTGAAATATATGTTTTTAATTAGATAAACCTTAACTTTAATTATTTAATCTATTTGGTAATTTAATATCTTTAATTTTGTATTTTATATTTTAGAATAATGATATTTATTCTAATCATTCACATGCATATGCATTTGCAAATAGTGAAATCCTCCAAGGATAATGGCCAACATCCAAAACTATACTATGCTAAAAGGGCAAAAGTCCAAAATATCCCTTGTTTAAGAATTTTACCTCCACATGCATATTTTTATTTATATTTATTAATTTCTTATTTATAAATTTTCTAGTATCGAAAATAGTCTACTCATACTTTTATTATAGTTGCATGGTATCAAAACGAGACTCTCTTATATTCAAAATCTTAATACTCGATTTTAATAAAATTGATAAAGATATAACATAACAATCTTTGTCATAATTATTTCAATCAAAATTTTTCTCTCTCTTTTTTTAATCTTCGATGCTATATTAGTAATTTAGTACCATTTATGAAAGCTAATGAGTCGATATTTTTCTTCGTATGAAAACTTTATATGATATCAATATAAAGTTTATTTTATTTTCAGAAAACACCTATATAAAGTAATTTATACGATAACAAAAATTTATTATTTATATATATAGTTCAATTTATTAAGACATATATCTCAAATTTAAAAGTTTTGTATTTGAATTTCAACTACGCGCGATTGTATTTTTTCTAAATCTAATTTAAAAATTCATTTTTTACAAAAAAAAAATAACAAAGAAAAAGGAAAAATAGTTTTAAAAAAAGAAAAAAAAATAACTAACAAACATAATATTGAAATATAGAAAATTATAAAGGACATTTTGTTAAGAAATAATTTTATATGTGATTCTTTGTTTTGTCTTAAAAGAAAAAATCTACCCTCTTTATAACTATTTCGTTTTGTGTTTATTTTTTGAAAACAAGTTTTTTTTTTTTTTTTAACTAATTCAACTCTTTCTTCCCTGTTTTTTAAAAACGTTTTTGAAATTCTAAAAGTAATTTTTTTAAATAATAGTTTTTAAAAACATATTTTTATTTTCCAAATTTTCTTCTATTTATCTATTTTTTTACATATTTTTCTCTAACAAATTTATTTACCAGTCTACAATTTTTTAGTGCCTAAATTTCTCATTCTAAAAATTTTATCTTTTTCTCTAAAATTTTCATTTTTAGAATATTTACCATTATCTCTCCCCAAAATTTACATTTATATATATATATATATTTCGTTCTATCTTATCACTCTCATTTTTCTCTCCCTCAAAATTTAATATTTCATAAACTTTTTTCTATCACAATATTTTATAATTTTTATTTTTCTTTCTAATCTATTCTTTTAACAAATATATCTCCCATTTTCACTTTTTTTTTATCTTTCAACTTCTTTAGGTGTAACTTTTTTTCTCTGATAGATATATCTGGAACTTTTTTCTCACTATAATTTTTTTTCTTTTTCTAAAATTTTCTCTTTCATCTTAAAATTTTCTCCCACTCATTTTTTTAACTAACTTTTTTTCTAATCTTTTTTCTTAATCTCTCTAAAATTTCTCTTTAAAAAGTTTCTTTTTATCAATTTAAACTTCTTTTTTATGTATGACCGATTCACTGCTCAAAGAATAAGAAATGTATTCTCACCATGCCCCAACTCTGTTCCCGATTCTCTTTTTTTAATAATTAATATATATTTTATTAACTATTATACTACATTATGAATATAATATTAAATATTTTTTAAACTAATTATTTTTATTAGTAAATAATATTTCTTCAATAAAATAGATATAATTTATATATATTTATTACTATTTTCATTTTTTAAATTATCAAATTGGTAATTTTTCCCACGAAGATCATTGTCCCTAAACAAGGATCACTCGACTTGGACCTCTATTGTTGGGATCGGAGAATGAGGTGGAGATAATGATTAAAAAGTTTTGCGATGATGGAGAGAGCATCTCAATTCTCGCCTCGCCCTATTATCATCTATACTTTATATAAACATTTTTATCGGTAGCATATCTATTCAACTCTCTATCTTTTTTAACACAAGAAGACAAAAATGATTATAAAATATGTTTGGTTTTTTATTTTTAAAAAACAAAAACAATAATCAAACCTATATGATTTTTGTTTTTAAAAATAGAAAATAGAAAAACTAAAACAGAGAAATCATTATAATTAATCGATCATATAATTTACCTTTAGAATATTTCTAAATTTCTAGCTAATTTAAAAACTTAAAACAAAAAATAGTTATAAAAAAAGATTTTTTTTTTATTTATTAAAACGTGGCTAATAATTACATTGGATGGTAAAAAAATTATATGTATTTTTAAAAAATCAGTTTAAAATGTTACAAACTCGAATTGTTTTTTTCTTTCTCACGTATGTTTTTTTCTATTCAAGCCAAATTATATATATATATATATTTTTTTTTTTTTGGTAAAATTATATTTTCATTTTGCCATTTATGTAATTGGCTGAAAAAAAAAAGAAATGAAAAGATCTGACAAATGTAAATGAAATAATGTGAGGAAATGAATTAAAATCCCGAGGAAGAAAAATAGAAAAACCAAAGGGCGAGAAAAAAGCTGTCATCCAGGTCACCCTATCTTTACTGGTGGTCGAAATCATTCACCCAAATTCCTCATTTCCTCTGAATTTCACTTTCATTTGCATTTGCATTTGCATTTCATCTTCCCCACTTTTTTTCTTTTTTTTTTCCTTCTTTTTTTTCCATATAAATATTTTTCTTCCTATATAAATACCTTCTTTTTCCTTCTCTCCATTTTCGATCTCGCCTTCGCACCGAGAAGAGACTGAGCTCGAGAACGGAGAGTGGGCCGTCGATTCCTTCACTTGGCTCCCCAATTTTCCTTCTTCGCTTCGCTTCTCACTCCCACAGGTACGATCCATTTCGATCTGGTTTTCGTTAGATCTTTAACTTTGCTTTAATTCCAGATTTGGATTCCCTTTTGCTGTCATTTTTGGTGCTGAGTACTGTTGTGAACTTCGATCTGGTCGTTTTACTGGTTTTTGTCAATGTCTGTCTTTGATCGTGAGAATTTTTAGCTTCTGGTTCTTCGATTGTCTAGTAGTTGTGCAGTTTGTTCGTGGTTCTGAATTTTGTGATGCGATTTGTTAACCGTAATGCTGTTTCATGATGCGACTGTTTCTTTTGTATTTTTGCAATCTATTTGGTTTGTGAGAACTTGGTGGCGTTTTGATTGGCCTGTGCAATCAGATTTGGCTGATCTTTAACCTTTTGCGTGTTTTTAAAGGAATTTTGTGCTACTGGAGCTGAGATCTTGTATTTGGTCTGTAATTTTCTTGATGCAATTTGATGTTTCTAGCATAGTTTCCATTGCCATTTTTACCTTTGTTCTGCATGACTGGATTTCTCACGGAATTTGAATTAAAGATTGCTACTTTCATTGTTCTGATAACAAGCAATGTTGAAAGTTGATTGATTGAGGATCGATTATTTTCTCATGTAATTAGTTGAATACATTAAATCGTGTTGCTTACAGTTCTCCCTTGTGCATCTTTTGGCCTCTCTTTCCTGTATTTTTTGTTGTAGTGTATGTTGTAGTGTTCGTGTGTCAATTTTGCCATGAATAAAAAAGAAAAAAAAATCTGCAAGCTGATCCATATTATTCCTGTTAAAATTGATTATTTTTAGTTATTTTCTATTTATTTTATTGTTTTGACGATTCAGGGTTGATTAGCAAAGAGGTGATTTGAATTCTATGTAACACTTTCACTCATATGAATTAGTTTCTACGTATTTTTCAGTATTTAAAAATAATGGCCGATGCTGAGGATATCCAGCCACTTGTTTGCGATAATGGAACTGGAATGGTGAAGGTTAGACACTGATCTTATAACATGTAGCTGTTTTTTTCTTTTCTTTTCTTTTTTTGCATAAGAAACAGACCTTTTTTTTGGTTGGGCTGTTTTTTGTATGTTTTTTCATCCTTTCTGCAGATCTACTAATGTCTTAATAGTTATAATTGTTCTTTTACATGTGGTTTTGTCTTAAGCCTGGTTATAATTTTTGATTTGTAGGCTGGATTTGCTGGTGATGATGCTCCCAGGGCAGTGTTTCCCAGTATTGTTGGTCGACCCCGACACACCGGTGTCATGGTGGGCATGGGCCAGAAAGATGCTTATGTTGGTGATGAGGCCCAATCCAAAAGAGGTATTCTTACCTTGAAATATCCCATTGAGCACGGTATTGTCAGCAACTGGGATGATATGGAAAAGATTTGGCATCACACATTCTACAACGAGCTTCGTGTTGCACCGGAAGAACACCCAGTGCTTCTAACAGAAGCTCCTCTCAATCCTAAAGCCAACAGAGAAAAGATGACACAAATCATGTTTGAGACTTTTAATGTACCTGCCATGTATGTTGCCATCCAAGCCGTTCTATCTCTGTACGCCAGTGGTCGTACAACAGGTTCGCATCCATCTCCTCCTCCTATCTTAAATTTGAGACTCTTTGGACTTTTATTTTTATTATATTGAATGAATTCTTTGAACAGGTATTGTGCTCGACTCCGGTGATGGTGTTAGTCACACTGTACCAATCTACGAGGGTTACGCCCTACCCCATGCTATCCTCCGTCTGGACCTTGCTGGTCGGGATCTAACTGATGCTTTGATGAAGATTCTCACTGAGAGAGGGTACATGTTCACAACCACTGCCGAACGGGAAATTGTCCGTGACATGAAAGAGAAGCTTGCCTATGTTGCTCTTGACTATGAGCAGGAACTTGAGACTGCCAAGAGCAGCTCCTCAATTGAGAAGAACTATGAACTGCCTGATGGACAAGTCATCACAATCGGAGCTGAGAGATTCCGTTGCCCCGAAGTTCTGTTCCAGCCTTCCCTCATCGGAATGGAAGCTGCAGGAATACACGAGACTACCTACAACTCAATCATGAAGTGTGATGTGGATATCAGAAAAGATTTATATGGCAACATTGTTCTCAGTGGTGGTTCGACCATGTTCCCTGGTATTGCAGACCGAATGAGCAAAGAGATCACCGCTCTTGCTCCCAGCAGCATGAAAATTAAGGTCGTTGCGCCCCCAGAAAGGAAATACAGTGTCTGGATTGGAGGGTCAATCCTTGCATCACTCAGCACCTTCCAGCAGGTGAGACACTCACTCCTTACATTCACTCTTAACCTCTCATTCGCTCCCATTTTGCACCAAATTAACATAAATACTTGGTTCGTTTTACCAGATGTGGATTTCGAAGGGCGAATACGATGAATCTGGCCCATCCATCGTCCACAGGAAGTGCTTCTAAGTTCAATATGGTGGCTTGAATGGTGAGTTATTTCCTTTAGTTGGCTTTTTTGTGTCATGTGTAATGTGAACTCTTTCGGTTGAGCACGGATACGGGTCACGGAAGGAGGGTTATATTCCGAGGTCATTCATATGCCATCGTCGCTTTACCAACCGCTGTGAGTTTGAGATTCGTAATACTACTGCGTGTTGGAGGGTTAAAAAGTAATTGATCCTCTGGATGTGAAATGTGTTTTATGTTGGTTGTTTGGTGGGGAAAAAGAATTTTCCTTCCAAAATCTCCCTCCCTGCAACCATGTCTTTTTTATTAGGAGATGATTGTGATGTTTTTTTCTTTTATTTTTATTTTCATTTTTTTTTGTTTCCTCTTCTCTTTTTCTCCTATTTTCTATTCCAAGTTTTTTGTTTTTTCGGGAACATTAATGTTAATAGTTATTGTATCACAAATATTAGTCAGTTTGCTCCTTGCGGTCATAAACTTGCTATGAAAAATTTATATTTTTATTATTGGCTTGAAAGCTTATAAGGGCATCATATTTTTATTTACATTGCTTCTTCCCATCATTTAGTTTTATTTATTTACATTAATCTCTCCAATTGTGCTTCAAATTTGTCAATATTTTTAGAAATATCCATAAATTCGAAGGTTCGATGTCGTAGAAATGTTGATTCAAATGTCACTGATATTAGGGGTTCAATTTCTTTTCTTTTACTTGTTTAAGTTTGGAAATTATATTTATTGAATCAAATTACTTTGTTGCATTATTTTATTTACTGGATTTTTATTTTCTGATGTCGATATTTTATGCATTTTCAGAACTTTCACATTTATGTTGACATCAACATTTAATGTCAATTAAAAAAAAGAAAGAAAAAAGAGAAAGTCGTCATAAATCTGTATGCTTGCTGGTGGTGTGGCCCCTTATTTATTGCTCTTTATTGTAAAATAAATTTTATAACAATTATATCAAATAATTTTTTGGTTGATTTCTATTTACGAATGAAAATTTCATAATTATTAAATGGCATATTTGTGTATTAAAATAAAAAAAATCATTTTTGTGGCATTTGAACATAAAACTGCATTCCAATAAATAATATTCTTAGCAATTGTCCGGCTCTGGAGAATTGAACTCATAATTTTATAGGCCATTTTGTTAAAAATTTAAGGGTAAATAAATAATTTAATCTGGATTTTCTATTTTGTCTTATATGTTTTGTCATATTGAATATTTTTAAATCAAATTCTTACTGTCATTTTTTACGATAAAAGGACTAGTAAATGTATGAGGTTGCTCAAATCATGCCATATAAAATTAGTAGTTTTCAATTTTATGGGGTGATTTGTCTATTTCATGTATTAAAATTATTTTGGTGTTTGTCAATGAATTTAACATTTTGTGATTGAGAAAAAAATGAATATATTAAGGATGGAATTGAAAGGTAATGTTCTGTAATTTATATATACTAGCAACAATCACAAAACTTAAAAGGCAAAATAAGAAACATACATTTTCCTCTATAGATACATCTTTACCATTTTATTATGATGTTTCATATCGTAGTCTGGATCACACACCATATGCGGATGATAACACTTTCTTTTATGTAACTATATCTAATGGATTAACTTCTCTAACGAACTTATTTACCTGAATAATTTGTTTTTGTCAATAAATTTTTGAAAATTTAAATGACAAAATAGGAAAACAAAAACTCTTATAATATGAAAACTAATACAATAACCTAATATGTAAATAATTAATTTAACAAATCAAGTAATAAATATTCATGGTTAAGTATTCAAGTTAGTTAATAAAGACATAAAAATAAACATAAAGACATAAACATAAAAATAAACATGAAATAAAGAGTTTAAAAGTAGTTAAGACATATACAACAACAATCATACAAACACTAATAAACTAAAATAAATCATTAATATATTAATATAAAAATGTAATTTTATACTATACCTCATCATCAAATCAAATAAATTTATGGATTCTTAAATCTTTAGTGTTTCTCTTGTAAATAATGAAAATTTTTCATTGCAAGAGAAAAGCCTTCATAAACATTTTGAGAGAAAAAAAATATATAATTCTATGTACGGTGTTTTCTTTCATGTTATATAGATGTTTGTAATCACACCTATTTGGGAATGAATATATCATTTCATCAATCACACCTCTTGGATTAACTAATCTATCTAAAAAAAATACGTCGGTCTACTATATTATATATAAACAATTATCAATCTCAATCGCACCCATATGTGAATGAACACATCACTTCTCTTAACAGGTACCTCGACCAAACAGTTGCATCCTACATAAGTTTCAAGGGTAAAATAGGTATTTATTAAAAAGTGGAGGGCAAAAATAGAAGGCAAAGATTCTCCTCCATAGCCTCATTTATATAACTAATTAATATCACGTGCATTGCACGTGGTAATAAACATTTTAATATAATATTTCTAACAATTTAACATATAGAATAACAACTCAACAAACTTTTAAATGTACTAATATTTTGTTTCAAATAAAATACATTTAATATAATATTTCTACCAATTTAACATCTAGAATAACAACTCAACGAAACTTTTAAATGGTACTAATATTTTGTTTCAAATAAAATATATTATTATTTGTTGACATTTTCAATTAAAAAAAAGGGTAAAGTCTTCAAACTAAAACAATAAAATAAGAGATATAAAAAACATTGAATATACTATAAAATTGAGTTAATTAATGTGGTTATCAATTTTTGATAATCAAGTCTATTGTTAATTGAGACATAATAAATTAAATTAAATTATGTAACTAAAAATTCGAACAATAGTGAAATAATTTGTTAGATTGTCAAAATTATAATTAAATATTAAATGATTGGAACAAATAAAATTACTTATTTTTACTCTTAAGCTACTTTCTAAAATTGAAAAATCAAATATATTTTTTTTTATTTTTAAAAGGATAAATATAAATTATACTACACCATTTAAATGTAATAATAATTAAAAAAATACAATCTATACCTAGCACAATTATTAACAACTTTCTTAATCTAAATATGGATACAAAACTATTAGACAATTTAAAAAATGATGGTATAATTAAATATATTAAGGTAATATTATGTAGTTAAAGAAATAATGTTTTGATATTAAAAAACTATAAATAAAATAGACACAATACAAAAATTGAAGTTTATGACGTAAAAATAAATTACACCAAAATAGTAAATAAGAAAAAATTTATAATCTTATGTAACTAATGAATGATGATCTGTCTCGTTCATCTTAAATTTATTAATTATTAGTTTCAATAATTATTTTTTTAAAACATTTTTAAAGTGAGAACTTTATATTGCTCTCTCCTGCCAACGATGATTCATTACTATCTATGCAAACATAATTTCAATGCAAAATTCATTTGCAATTCTTATTCGTTGTCAATTTTTTTGTAAAAAAAACAACAATAATCTTTTTTCTGTGTTTTCTTAAATTATTTACTCATTCTTTTATCTTTTGTATATTATGTAATAAGGAAGAATGAACCAAAATTAAAGAATTGAAATTTGAGAAATAAACTTAATACCATGTACTGCCATGAAATCATTGAAAAAATGTGAGATAAAGAATCACATGACCAAAAAAAATAAAATAAGAACAACAGCAATCAAAAAGTCATATTAAGATAAAGAAGAAAACTAATACTAAAATATAACATGAATATATTTTAAAACGTGAAAAGAATATTAACTAAATATCAAAACACGAAGGTATCATGAATATAAAACTTAAAAGTAATCCACATAAAAATATTAAAATAATCTAAAATAATAAAAGTTGAAGATAATACAAATACATAATTTTGTTACTCTACCTCTTAATCGATTAAATATGTTTCTGGATTCTCAAATATTCTTTTGACATGGTTCAATGTTCACTCATGAACATAAGAAAAATCTTCATTAATATTTTGGAAATGAGTTTTAGGTCATAGAAGAAAAAGACATAATTTTTCATTTTATAGATTATTTGCTATGACACCTATGTGTGGATAGATGCATCACTTCATCAAACAGTTGTACTTTTCATCGGATTAACTTTTCTCAACACATTTTTTCACTCGAATAGTTACAACTCTTTTGGATTAAACTCCTTGTTTCATCGAATGGTCACAACTTTTTTGGATTTGTTATCCCAACAGACACTTTAACTCGAACAGTCGTGTCTCTCGTAGAAATTTGAAGGGCAAAATAGGTATGTATTTAAAAGTTGGGGGCAAAATGAGGAGGTTTTTGTAGATTATTTGTTATGGCACCTATACGTGGATAGATACATCACTTCATCAAACAATTGTACTTTTCATCAGATTAACTTCTCTCAACACATCTTTTCACTCGAACAGTTACAACTATTTTGGATTAAACTCCTTGTTTCATCGAATGATCACAACTTTTTTGGATTTGTTATCTCAACAGACATTTTAACTCGAACAGTCGTGTCTTTCGTAGAAATTTGAAGGGCAAAATAAGTATGTATTTAAAAGTTGGGGGCAAAATGGGAAGGTGAAGATTCTCCTCCATGACCCCATTTAGATATAGTATAGATATAGATATAGATATAGATTTAGTCAATCTTCTTTATAAATGGCTTGATTGTTATATTACAAGTAATTTTTTAACCGACCAAGACATGAAATATTGGAACTTCTAATTAATATATATATATATATATATATATATATATATATACACATTAAGGAATATTTACGAATAGCCAACATGAGCAACACTACTAAAAGTTCATAGTGTTTAGGTTCACGTTCAAGTTCCGTACCTCATAGTATATGTATATATATCTTTTATGATATCGTGAGAATTGAAAATGACTCACGAGCAAACAAATCACATTTTTTTTTAATTTAGTACAACAAGTGAGGATCAGGAATTCAAATTCATGACTTTATGATCGCAGATGAATGCCAAGGCACAAATCACACCAAATTTAACCAACAAAATACCTAAAATCAAATCACACAAGGGTTAAAAAAAATTAAAAAATGAAAAAAGAACCCAAAACTTAGCAATACTAATTAAAATAGTTTCATCTAGTTTCATCTAGCCATCTAAAAAACAAAAACAAAAGCTCAACTAATAAAATATGTTAGTATTTAAGTTTAGAATCCAATTTTATTATCTGCGGAAAAAAATTAAATTTGATAAAATTAAAATTGATTCTTTTTTTTTAAGGACATATGGGAGTGAGAGATCGAACTCATGACCTCTTGGTCATGATAGATGACTTAACTATTTGAGCCATGCTCCGTTTAGCAATTAAAATTGATTCCTAAGTCAAGTAAATAGAGGAGAAAAATAAAATGTTTCCTTAATTTATCAAATATCGACTCTGTATTTATCAATAAACTAATTTCTAACAAATGCGTGACAAATTTTAGATGACGCGTTAATATTAAATAAATTTATCTTATCTTTATCATATGTTTATTTTTTTTCCTTTTTCTTCTCTTCCCCTCTCCCCTCCCTTCTTTCTCTCCCCCTTCATCTTCTCTAATATCCACGATTCTATTATTCTCTCAAACGCTATAATTTTCTCTAAAAAAAAAAAATCGAGAAGAGGAGTTTTTGCCCGTTGCTTAGTTATATAGGTTCGAGCACAATAATTTATCTGAACTTCATTTATGGCTTTCAAAAAATTCAATTCTTCACAATGTTTGTGCTTGAATGAGAGCAAAATTAGGAGGCTGCTTAACCGGATGAGCAATAAAGGGCTACAAAACCCATCTTCTCCATTTTTTTAAAAGAAAATTATGCAGGCTCGACGTAGGGGGAAAGAAAAGGGAAGAGAGAGGGGAAGAGAAAAAAAGAAAAAAAAACAATTACACGTAAGATAAAAGTAATATAAAATTAATTAACATTGTCACATCATTTAAAATTTGACAACTCAATTATGCCACGTCATTTTTCTATTAGTCAACTAATGGTCAAATAAGTTCAAGGAGCATTTAGAACCATTTTCTAAGGGTCGGGACCAAACTGTCACTTTTTTAAAACTTAGGAACCAAATAGACACTTATCCTCAAATTAAGTGTATTTTACCCTATTAAAAATAAATAGAATTGAACCAACCCAACCTAATTTTTTTTTATAAATCGATATGGATTGAGTTTATAACTGTTGAGGGTTAATCGTGCACGACCGACCTGAATAAACCGAGACCCAAAGAGCCGACCTGCCAACTTTGACGAGGAAGGAAACTGCCAAGCCTCATCCTCCAGAACGGGGAACGGACCGGTCACTGCCAAGGACCGACGGTCGCTCAACGGACCCCTGCTCGGGCAGGGAAATACACCGATGGGACGTACACCTACCCCATCTACCGTTATAAATACACCACTCATCGATGGGCCCAGATATGTGAAATCTATTTGATGCTTACCTGTTGAGCTCGGCTTAAATACTAACTTGAGCTCGGACTGGCTTACCTCCTTGCAGGTACCTCAAGAAATCCTCCAAGTGCCGTCAGCCGACCTCCGAGCTCGTCTTTCGTACATCGACAGAATTTTGCATCAATAGTTGGCGCCGTCTGTGGGAAATGACTGTCACAGCCAGATCAAGTAGATCAATCAACCTCTAATGATAGAAGGTTCCCAAACATCAAGCAATCACCATTCCAAAGACCCGAAAGCTCGGCCAGTTGTCTCTAAACCACTGGCAGGATGGAAACCGAAGACCTGGACTGATTCCCAAAGGTCGAAGTCCCGTCTCCAGGTCGAGGTGGTATTCGACCCGCAAGAAGAAATGAATGCCATGAGGGCTCAGGTCGCGGCCCTAACTGAGGCACTACAGACAGCGAGAGTGCCACTCCTCGAGCTCCCCTAGCTTGAAATCCAATACGATCCCCTAAGGGGAAAGGCGAAGGCTACTGGAACCAACCAAGAGAGGTCGATGGGGCGCAATCCGTCAAAGCTCGTCCTTGGGGGAAACGACAACCCTCAGGAGCCGGAGGACATGCGCGCCCGTCTCTCCTTACTAAATGAACTAGACCTCCGCAACGTGCTAGATCAGAAATACACCAAGAGAGACGATCCCCCGACGAGGTCGGAGTTGGTCAACAACGGGGATCTGTTGCTACAGTTCGAGCAGCTTCTGAAAGAGCTTAATTACAACCTTCGAAAGGTCTAGGGCAAACCCGTCTCGGATAACGACAAGCCCGACGAGCCACCCTTCACTCAGGCTATCCTAACTACACCGATCTCATCCAAAGGAAAGCTCCCGAGCTTCGACAAGTACGATGGATCCGCCGACCGGTGGACCACGTGGAGACCTACGAGTCCCTGATGGAGTTCCACGCTTACACTGACGTGATGAAGTGTAGAGCGTTCTCCATGACTTTGCAGGGGTCTGCAAGAAAATGGTATCGGCAGCTCACGCCTCACTTCATTTCCTCCTGGAAGCAGCTCCGCAAGGCCTTCGTGGTCCAGTTCGCGGCTCAGCAGGGACCCAACACTCGGCTTAGTATCTGCTCACGATAAGGCAGAAGGCAGGCGAAAGCTTGAGATACTATGTTAGGAGGTTCCTCGCCGCACAGATCATGGTGACCTGCAACGAAGAGTTCGATTGCTCGGCGTTTGCCTCAGGGGTCTGACATGAACAGTTGAAATGGTCACTCGCCAAGAAGCCCGAGCTCAACATTAAGGGCAACATAGAGTGAGCCATGAAGTTCATGCAGGCAAGCAAACTCATTCAAACAAGGGAGGAGCCGCTGAGGACTAGCTCCACAGGTGAAAGGAGAGGTTGGAGTAGTTCTCGGAGGTCACCCCAGCACCAGCAGTAGTATGACCGCGAATCTCGACAGAAGCAAGATCAGAAACGCGGACGACATGAAATGTATAACCGCTTTACACCTCTGAACGTCCCGGTGGCTGAGATTCTCGCCAACATACAAGAACCGAAGCTGGATCTGCTGACCGAGCTCAAGCCTATGCTTCGGGACCCTGAGAAGCGCAATAGATCAAAATTCTGTCGCTTCCACAAGGATAACGGCCACGACACCTCTAACTGCTACGAGCTGGAAAGGTAGATCGAAGGACTCATTCAGAAGGGGTATTTTAAGAAGCAAGGGACAGCTCTAGTCGGAAGAGGAAACAGAGCAGACAGCTCAATAGGAGAAAGGACCGAGAGATAGATAATGTAGTCTCCCCCAAAGCGTCCAAACCGACCTGTCGTGATCAACATGATCTTCGGAGGACCAAGTGGGGGTCAAACTGGTAACAAGCACAAAGCGCTGGCAAGAGAAGCCCGCCATGAATTATGCGTGAGTTATGCGCAGCTCTTCACTTACCAGATTTCGTTCTCGGACGAGGACATGAAAGGACTACACAACTTTCACAACGACGCTTTGGTCATTGAGACTCAGATCGATCACGTGACTATCAGGCGCATACTGATCGACGGAGGTGCTTCCGCTAATATTCTGTCATTTTCCACTTACATCGCTCTTAATTAGATGAAAATAAAGTTGCGTTGAGCATGACATTACTTTAGTTAATATAATTATTATATTAATGTATGCTTACAATACATGATTATAGTTTTAATTTATTAAATTTTATAAGAGTTATAAAATTTGGCAGATAGAAATTTAAATCTATAATAAAGAATTGCATGGAAACATAGGGTCTAAGTTAATTAATTTTAAAGGGGTTTAAAATGAATTAGACCTTAGGTTATATCTTCTAATATGATTAGGGGTAGTCTTTTATTTTGTTTTAACTAGGTTTAAAATGAAATGATAAAAGACTAAATATAAAATGCCTATAACGGAAGCCTGTCTAAGGAATGTTCTGTCTAGGTTGAGGTATTTAAGCTGACCGTAAGGAAACACCTCTACCTTGGAACCGATCTGGGGGTTGAATTAGTCTATATTTTATATAAATGCAATAATGTCGTTGGTTTATTAAAATGTTTAATGAACTAAAACATTAATGTACAACTACCAATATAATAGTTCTATTGGGTCAACTAAAAATTCACTTAGTTAATTTCACTTAAGCCGGAATTTATCTAAGTAATATACTCTAGTCTTAGAATACTAAGTGGGAGCAAAAGAGAATAT
This sequence comes from Momordica charantia, assembly GCF_013281855.1. NCBI lineage: Eukaryota > Viridiplantae > Streptophyta > Magnoliopsida > Cucurbitales > Cucurbitaceae > Momordica > Momordica charantia. Next base: position 15,460,295 of record NW_028275160.1, read on the forward strand.
GTAATATACTGCTTATATATTTGATATACAAAGTATATATAACATACTTTTCTCTCTCTATCACGTTCTCCTTTATATTCACACTATGAGTTCCATGCTCGGCCTCATGTCGCCCTAGGTGCGGCCTCCCTACGGAAGGTGTTTGCATGGTTCAATATCGGGGTCAATCGAGATAGTATTCATAGTAAGTGGGAGAAGGACATGTGACAACACATCCTGCTGTCTCCGCCATTGGTTTGCACCGTGAGGTTTCATACATAACCTGCGTGTCGTCCTGGAGCGACCATCCCTACGGAGGGTTCATTGTATGGAATCAAAACCAAGGCAAACTCCAAAAATGGATAAGGGTCTCTTAGGTTTTGCTCCGATATTTTCCTTCCCTACGGCGGGATTATTGGGGCGGACCTCTGAGGTTTGAAAATGGTGGGTCACACTTACGGGGAGTTGTTAAGCTAGTTAGCAATGTCCTGACCAAATGAACGATGACTAAAGATTATAGGAATAAGAGTTATTCTGGTGTAAAATTTAGTTGTGAACGTCCCCTACGGTGGCTGTTGCTCTAAATCACTGAAGCATCGCTGCAAAACTTTTTTGTTAGGGTGCTTAATTACTTTTGCTAAAATATGATTGGGTTTAAAGGCTAATGCATGAAACTAATATAGGTTTGTTTTTACTTTTAGCATGTCTACTTCTATAATTGCACTCCTAGCCGCGCAAAAAACTTAATGGCGAGAATTACAAACAATGGAAATCGAATCTAAACACTATTTTCGTGATACATGATCTTCGGTTCGTCTTGCAAGAGGATTGTCCTCAAGCTCTTGCACCTAACGCCACTGTGACGGTGCGCAACGTCTATGACAGATGGATCAAGGCCAATGCCAAGGCCAAGGTCTACATCTTGGCGAGCATATCTGATGTGCTTGCTAAGAAACACGAGGACACAGTCACCGCTAAGGAGATCATGGACTAGTTGCAGAGCATGTTTGGACAACCGTCCTTATAGGCTCGACACGAAGCCCTTAAGTTCATTTACAACTCCCACATGAAGGAGGACTCCTCAATGCGAGAACACATTCTCAACATGATGGTCCACTTCAACGTGGCAAAGTCGAACGGGGCTGTCATAGACGAGCAGAGTCAGGTCAGCTTCATTCTGGTACCTCTTCCGAAAAGTTTCCTGTCATTCCGCAGCAATGCGGTTATGAATAAGCTGGAGTTCACTCTTACCACGCTTTTAAACGAGCTGCAAACCTACCAGTCTCTTACGAAAAGTAAGGGACAAGAAGGGGAGGCAAATGTTGCCACCTCAAAGAGGCTCAACCGAGGTTCGTCCTCTGGAACCAAGTCTGCGACCTCTTCTTTTGGAAGTAAGACTTTCAAGAAAAAGAAGGCTGCTGGTAAGGGGTCTAAACTTGACTCCGCTGCTGCCGCTGCCAAGAAAGGCAAGGCCAAGGTTGCAGAGAAAGGAAAGTGTTTCCACTGCAATATGGACAGGTATTGGAAGCGCAACTGCCCAAAATACTTGGCTGAAAAGAAGAAAGCCAACAAAGGTAAATATGATTTACTTGTTTTGGAAACATGTTTAGTGGAGAACGATGACTCCGCCTGGATACTGGATTCAGGAGCCACTAATCACGTTTGTTCTTTATTTCAAGGAATTAGTTCCTGGAGGCAGCTTGATGCTGGAGAGATGACTCTCAAGGTTGGAATGTGAGAGGTCGTCTTAGTTGTGGCGGTAGGGGAGCTCAAGTTGTTTATAAACAAGAATATGTATATATTATTAGATAATGTGTACGTAGTTCCTAAAATTAAACGGAACTTAATTTCAGTTTCTTTTTGTTAGAACATTTGTATTCCATTTCTTTTAATTTAAATGAAGCGTTCATTTCAAGAAACGGTGTTAATATTTGTTCTGTTTTGCTTGAAAACAACTTGTATGTGCTAAGACCAACCATAACTAAAGCAGTGTTAAATACCGAGTTGTTTAAAAATGCTAAAACTCAAAATAAAAGGCAAAAAGTTTCTCACAAAGAAAATACCTATCTTTGGCACTTAAGATTAGGTCACATTAATCTCAATAGGATTGGGAGGTTGGTTAAGAATGACATTCGAAGTGAGTTAGAAGACGATTCTTTACCACTATGTGAGTCTTATCTTGAAGGCAAGATGACTAAAAAACCTTTTACTGGAAAATATTATAGAGCCAAAGAGCCCTTAGAACTTATACATTCAAACCTTTGTGGTTCGATGAATATTAAAGCTCGAAGAGGGTATGAATACTTCATCTCTTTTATAGATGATTATTCAAGATATGGTTATTTATACCTAATGCAACATAAGTCTGAAGCCCTTGAAAAGTTCAAGGAGTACAAGACTGAAGTTGAAAATCAATTAGGTAAAACCATTAAAACACTTCGATCTGATCGGGGTGGAGAGTATATGGACTTGAGATTCCAGGACTATATGATAGAACATGGAATCACGTCGCAACTCTCAGCCCCTAGTACACCTCAACAAAACGGTGTATCAAAAAGGAGAAACAGAACCCTGTTGGACATGGTTCGATCATGATGAGCTATGCTCAGTTGTCTAACTCGTTTTGGGGTTACGCAGTGGAGAATGCGGTTTACATTTTGAACGTAGTTCTATCAAAGAGTGTTTCTGAAACACCCTTTGAGCTATGGAAGGGTCATAAAGCTAGTTTACGTCACTTCCGCATTTGGGGACGCCCGACAAACATGCTCATGACTAACCCAAAGAAACTGGAACGTCGTTCAAAAGTATGCCTATTCGTAGGTTACCCTAAAGAGACGAGAGGTGGTCTATTCTTCGATCCTCAAGAAAACAGAGTGTTTGTATCGATAAATGCCAGTTTCTTGGAAGAAGACCACGTTCAAGATCATAAACCACGGAGTAAGGTAGTGATTAACGAGATTTCCGAAGAGGCTACAAACACGTCAACAAGAGTTGTTGATCAAACTGGCACTACAACAAGAGTTATTGATGAAGCTAGTACATCACGTCAGTCACATCCACCTCAAGTATTGAGGGTGCCTCGACGTAGTGGGAGGATTGTGTCACAACTTGATCGCTACGTGGGTTTAACTGAAACCCAAGTTGTCATACCTGATGATGGCGTTGAGGATCCATTGACCTACAAAAAGGAAATGGAAGATACTGACAAGGACAAATGGGTCAAAGCAATGGACCTGGAAATGCAGTCGATGTACTTCAATTCCGTTCGGGAACTTGTAGATCAACCTGACGGGGTAAAACCCATAAGGTGCAAATGGATCTAGAAGCGAAAACGAGACGCCGAAGGAAAGGTACAGACCTATAAGGTGAGACTTGTGGCAAAAGGCTACACACAAAGGGAAATGGTAGACTATGAAGAAACCTTCTCCCCTGTAGCTATGCTTAAGTGCATTAGAATATTTTTGTCAATTGCCACATATTATGACTATGAGATCTGGCAAATGGACGTCAAGACTGCTTTTCTGAATGACAATCTTGAAGAAAGTATTTATATGTCTCAACCCAAAGGGTTCATAGCACAAGGTCAAGAGCAAAAGGTTTGCAAGCTTAAACGGTCCACATATGGACTGAAACAAGCATCTCGATCTTGGAACATAAGGTTTGATACTGCGATCAAATCTTATGGTTTTGACCAAAACGTTGATGAGCCTTGTGTATACAAGAAGATCGTCAACAACATTGTAGCCTTCTTAATGATATCCTACTCATTGGGAATGATGTAGGATACCTCACTGACATAAAGAAGTGGCTAGCGACTGAGTTCCAAATGAAGGATTTGGGAGAAGCTCAGTATGTTCTTGGCATCCAAATTCTAAGGGATCACAAGAACAAAATGTTAGCCCTGTCTCAAGCAACTTATATCGACAAGATGCTTGTTCGATATTCGATGCAGTATTCCAAGAAAGGCTTATTGCCCTTCAGGCATGGAATTCATATGTCTAAGGAACAATGTCCTAAGAAACCTCAAGAAGTTGAGGATATGAGACGTATACCCTATGCTTTAGCAGTGGGCAGTCTGATGTACAGTATGTTGTGCACTAGGCCTGACATTTGCTATGCAGTAGGGATGGTCAGTAGGCATCAATTCAACCCAGGATTTGATCACTAGACTGCTGTTAAGGGAATACTCAAGTATCTAAGGAGAACGAGGGACTACAAGCTCGTGTATGGCGTTAAGGATTTGATCCTTACAGGGTACACTGATTCTGACTTCCAAACAGACAAGGATTCAAGGAAATCCACGTCGGGGTCAGTATTCACTCTTAACGGAGGAGCAGTAGTTTGGCGAAGCATCAAACAAGGATGCATCGCTGACTCCACCATGGAGGCTGAGTATGTTGCAGATTGTGAAGCAGAAAAAGAGGCGATTTAGCTTAGAAAGTTCTTAACAATTTGGAAGTCGTTCCAAACATGAACTTGCCCATCACACTTTATTGTGATAACAGTGGTGTTGTGGCAAATTCTAAAGAACCTTGAAGCCACAAGAGAGGCAAACACATCGAAACGAAGTATGACCTTATACGAGAGATAGTGCAACGAGAAGATATGATTATCACAAAGATCGCTTCGAAGCACAACATTGCTAATTCTTTTACGAAGGCACTCATGGCTAAAGTGTTTGAGGGCCACCTAGAAAGTCTAGGTCTATGAGCTTTGTACGATTAGTCTAAGGCAAGTGGGATAAATGTAATAGGTATAGTGTATGCCCTAGTTTATTGTATTTTCCCTTTTGTCTTATGATAATGTACACCCTACTCGAGTTTAGTTCAAGGGAGTTTGTTGGGTGTGTTGCCCTAAACTCGTAGTTTGTATTTATATAGAAACAAATTTATATTCAATAAAGTTTTATTCAATAAATTTGTTGTTGAATTCATAGCATTGTATTGTCCAAAATCCAATAAACTAAACATCCAAGGTTATTTTCATGTAACCGGGACAGTATATATACTGGGTATATATTTGATATACTAGGTATATATTTGTAAAACCCCTGATATACGAGGTATATATTTGATATACCCTTGATATACGAGTGGATAATGTCCCGTGAATAACTTAAATGGTCTATAATATATGGATAAGGCTGGGTACCTTATACTGGCAACACTATGGATACGACCCACTTTGTAAATGTTACAGACGACTCGATCTAGGTCGTTCGTGTGGAGACATGCGAGTAAGGGTATCCTATACAATGAGTTTGTATAAGACCGGACTGCGAAATAGACAATCTTTAGATGTAACGCCATTGACTAACAGATTGCTATTTCATAAGATGACCAAACAACTCATTCTCAATCCTGAGTGAGTTATGGACTCCTGTCCGTGAGGGCTCGTCCTTTGATCTGTATGGGTGAGAGTGGCCTAAGTTGCCGACTCAATATTCCTACTATTTTGGGGATGAGACCGAGTGGGGAGCTGGGAACATAACTTCACAAGATGGAATTCACTCCTCTACGACTTTAGGGGAGTAGATGAGTGTTATCTTAAATGCTGACTCCGGGACTTGAACAAGGGGCCCCACCCTCTCATTGGCCTGAGAGGGACTTCCGATTATTGGTCAGACCATAACCGGGTTGTTCATTAGAGGAGCAATGGTAGTTAAGAAGTAAGATGTAACTCAGGGGTAAAATGGTAATTTGACTCAACTTGAGTTACGAGCCCTTGTGAAGGATTGACTTGTCATTAATGGTCGTATATCCGTGGACACAAAAAACATTCTACAGTGAGAAGAGTGCAACTGCGGGTCTTTAATGGAGTGACTCGTAGTTAACGAATGTTGATTAACTCGGTCAATGAGTTTGACCGATTAATCTCGTATCGCTGGAGCTGATTACGCTTGTTTACATGCGTAAAAAGAAGGTTTTAGATGCTGTTTTTACTATGTTTCAGCTTTGTTTCGGATTTTTCTCGATCGTTTGAGTTCCAATTCATGCAAAATTCATATACTATGGTTTGTCGATGGCTTATGTTGTATTTATGACATTTTAGGACCATTTGGGAGTGCAAATTAATCAAAAGAAGCAAAAAGACGAAAAAGTTACATGGGAGGCGCCAGGCGCCTGGGATGCCTGCAGAAAAACAGGTTTTCTTCCAACTTTGCCCTTAATGAAACGCGTCTTCCCATGCGTTTTGGTGGTTCCAACCGATGCATACGTGTAGAAGAAGTGTTCCACTATCAGTTTGAGCACGATTTGGTCAGTCAAAGGAGTTGGAAATGGGTGATTCACCATCGTTTTAGGACCTACCTAACCAATTCTGCACAGCTATAAATTCCAGCAACTTCTCCACCAAATTCATCAAGCCTTGCTTCCTTCTCTTGATCATTTTTAGTGTTTCTTTGTTGCTTTCTAAGTACTTTTGAGTTGCTTTCATTAGTTGCTTTTGGTTTTTAAATCCCGAGTACTTTACATTCTTTTATTGAGCTTTGTTTTGTTTCCATTTGTACTTAGTTATTTTCTACTTATTCAAATATATAAAAATCTAGCACTTTGCTTATCTTCTCTTTGCCTTTACTTTATTTTTAGTTAAGAGAGTTGTGTTTTTGGAGGAAAGAGCACGTGACACTCTCCCTTGCTTGAAAGAGAAGGGCGAAGCTCTCAATCCCGATAAAAACTCTCCGTTAGTTAACTTTCGTTTTTCACACATGCATTCCACATTCAACCATTTGACTTGCTGTATTTTCTTCAATATGTCTTTCTAAATTCCCGTCTCTAGCCCGGTTATGGATAGTTAGCCTTTTATGTCTAAAAAGGGTTTGCTAAGAAGTAGTGTTTTTACTTTCCATTCATTGCTCAACATGTTTTCCCAAAAAGTTAGGATTTAGAGAAGGCCACTGTAAGTCTTAACAAGTCAATACTGAAAAGGTTGCTTATTTGCATTGTTGAGTGGTTAAACCGAGGAGAGGAGCGCCTTAGACATAAGGGTTCCGCTTAAGTAGCCTAGACATAGGACCTTAACCTGAGGTTGCGACTATTTCCATCCTAAAACTAAGATATATCTCATAATAGATATATTAGGGAATGTCTTAGGACTTTGAACTTGCTTAGACATAAGTAAAGTGAGAAGCGTAGTCGTTAGTTTCTAAAGTAAAATGCATATTGTCCTTAGCATGCCCTTGATTCTTTGTTGGCTAACTTGAAGTAGTTCGGGCTAGGTTTTATTATTATAAGTCCAAATCCCAAATCCAAACCATTATTTGTGACCACTTCCCATTTTACAAGAATCACTCATTCCAACATTCACTATTCTTTAAAACTTTAGAGTTTGGAAATTGTTTAGAAGTCCTTGAGGATCGATACTTGGATACTCCATCCATTTTATATTACTCTGACAGGTGTGCGCTTGCATCTATATAATTGTTACCACGCTTAGTGCGTGCGTTCAGCATAAACACCCAGTCAAGTTTTTGGCGCCGTTGCCGGGGACTTTAGTTTTAAAATTATTTTCAAATTCTTTTAGTTTTTATTTTTTGTGAATTGTTGTTGGGTGTAATTTCCATCCACTGTTTTTGTTCTATATTTTTGGTCGTTTATCTCACAAGGGTAAGTTAAAGTGCATGAGCACAAGATCTTTTCTTCTACCCCTTGACCCTGAGATTGAGCGGACCCTTCGAAAAACTCGAAAGGAGCAAAGACTTCGAAAACAACTAGAAAAGCAAAAAGAGAGACAAGGTGAAATCAGTCCTGAAAGTGAGGTAGAGAGTACGAGCACATCGATGGTAGATATTCCACCTCGTGATCCGGTTGATCCACCTGCTGTTAACGGTAATATGAGGGATCATGCAAGAAATGATGAATTCAACCATATCCAGATGGCGGACAACAGAGACGTGGCAATGCGAGAATATGCCGCCACGGCTTTTCAGAACTTTGATTCAGGGATAGTCAACCCTATTCCAGCCCACGCAAACTTTGAGCTTAAACCAATGATGTTCCAAATGTTGCAGACAATTGGACATTTTGGAGGGCAGGAACATGAGGATCCACATGATCATCTGAAATCATTCATTCAAATTGCAAATGCATTTCGATTACCTGGTATAACAGACGATGCTCTGAGACTAACACTTTTTCCATTTTCTTTGAAGGACCAAGCTAGAGCATGGCTCAATGCATTTCCACCGGGATCCATCACCACATGGGGGTCGTTAGTGGAGAAGTTCTTAACAAAATTCTTCCCACCTACTCGCCACGCTGATATCAGAGAGGAGATCATCTCCTTTAGACAGTATGATCGTGAACCTGTTCACGAGGCGTGGGAGAGATTTAAAGAACTAATCAGGAAATGTCCGAACCATGGCTTGCCGGCATGCATCCAGATAGAACATTTCTTTAGAGGTTTAGATCATCTTACTAAGATGATGCTAAACAATGCTGCCAACGGAGCCTTTACAAAGAAGACATTCAACGAGATAGTTGACATCCTAAATGACTTAGCTTCACATAACGAACTATGGTGTTCGCAAAGATCTAGGGCAGCACCAAAGAAGCAAGATCCAGCTGGAGTTTTGGCTCTGGACATTGCGACCTCGATGCAAAAAGAGATGGTTACAATGAACCAGAGGCTAAAAGAGATGGCATTGGGAATAAAAAATCCATTAGCCACGCCGATACAACCTGTGCAGTCGGATTATTGCACTCCTGCCCCTGTTTGCCAAGTCAACGATCTCATTTGTTCATTCTGCAGTGAAAACCATATTTACGATAATTGTCCACATAACCCTGCTTCTGTTTTTTATGTAGGACATGGGAACAATAGGAACTTTAACCCATATTCGAACACCTACAACCCAGGTTGGAGGCACTACCCTAATTTCTCATGGGGAGGACAAGGAGGTTCGAGCGGTTTTAATCAAGGGCAGAGCCAGCAGAATAAGCAGCCCTATGTTCCACCTACACAGCAATACATCCCACCATCGCAACAGCAGTACAATCAGAGAACACAGACTCCACCAGTTCAAAATAACAACTCAAATCTTGAGAATATGATGAAGGAGTACATGGCCCGAACCGACGCAGTGATACAATCCCAAGCGGCATCAATGAGGAATTTCGAGACCCAATTGGGACAGCTCGCCAATGAATTGAAGAATAGACCACAAGGTTCTTTTCCAGGCCATACTGAATTACCAAAACGAGAAGGGAAAGAACAGTGCAAAGCTGTCACCCTCAGGAGTGGACTGGCATATGATGGACCAACAATGCCAACAACAGATGTACAGATTCCGTCCACTGAACCAATTGTAAAGATACCAGAAAATCCAACAACACCAGAAAAAGAAAATATTAGAAAAGGTAATGAGGACACCCCGAGTGTTCCTCCACAGGTACAGCCTTCTTTTACCCCTACTCCCCCGTTTCCACAAAGATTAGTAAAGAAAAATAATGATTCCCAGTTTAGAAAATTTTTAGATATTTTAAAACAACTGCATATAAATATACCATTAGTAGATGCTCTAGAACAGATGCCAAATTATGCTAGGTTTTTGAAAGATATAGTTTCTAGGAAGAAAAAAATAGGAGAGCATGAACTGGTAGCCATGACAAAATGTAGTAGTGAAGCTGTAGGCAGCCCGCTACCCATGAAATGTAATGATCCTGGTAGTTTTACCATTCCATGTTCCATAGGAGGAAAAAACTTAGGTAGGGCATTATGTGATCTAGGCGCTAGCATTAATCTTATGCCATTATCAGTTTTCAAATCTTTAGGAATAGGAGAAGCTAGACCTACTATGGTTACCCTCCAACTAGCAGATAGATCTATTATAAGACCTGAGGGAAAGATAGAAGATGTTTTAGTCCAGGTGGACAAATTCATTTTCCCTGCGGACTTTATCATTCTAGATTGCGAGGCAGACTTAGACGTTCCCATTATTTTGGGAAGACCATTTCTAGCCACTGGGGATACAGTTTTTAATGTGAGGAAGGGAGAAATTACAATGAGGGTAAATAATGAAGAAGTTAAATTTAACGTTCTAGTTGCCATGAAATTACCAGGAGACTTTGAAGAGTGCTCTGCTATAAATAGCTTGAATCCTATTATGTTTGATGAGTTTTATGACTTATTAGTTACAGAGATTGAAGAAGAGCTTGATAAGATAGCAGAAGGACCAGAAGATGTGGCTAATCCTATTGAAAAAATACAAAAAGAAGAATGCAAGTCGTTACTTCCGTCCATAGTGGAACCACCCACGTTGGAGCAGAAGCCATTGCCGTCGCATTTGAAATATGCGTATCTAGGGGATAACGACACTTTACCAGTTATTATAGCTTCCAATTTATCACCTACTAATGAATATTCTTTATTGCAGATTTTGGAGAAGCACAAAAAGGCCATTGGATGGACGATAGCAGATATCCGAGGGATAAGCCCGGCCTTTTGCATGCACAAAATTCTATTGGAAGAAGATGCTAAGAACTCTATTGAGAGTCAAAGGCGGTTGAACCCGAAGATGAAAGAGGTTGTAAGGAAAGAAATTCTCAAATGGCTTGACGCCGGTGTTATATACCCAATATCCGACAGCAGCTGGGTAAGCCCAGTACAGTGTGTACCAAAGAAAGGGGGTATTACCGTGGTGGCCAACGAGGAGAATGAGCTCATCTCAACCCGAACTGTGAGCGGGTGGAGAGTTTGCATTGATTATCGCAAACTCAACAAGGTAACAAAGAAAGACCATTTTCCTCTCCCGTTTATTGACCAAATGCTCGACCGTCTGGCAGGTAAGGATTTCTATTGTTTTTTAGATGGATATTCGGGTTATAATCAAATTACTATTGCTCCAGAAGACCAGGAGAAGACAACATTTACGTGTCCGTATGGTACGTTCGCTTTTAGGCGAATGCCCTTTGGACTATGCAATGCACCCGCGACTTTTCAGAGGTGTATGATGGCCATCTTCTCTGACATGGTAGAAAATATTCTAGAAGTTTTTATGGATGACTTTTCTGTTTTTGGAAATTCTTTTGACGCTTGTTTAGTTAATTTGGAGAGAGTATTGGAGAGATGTGAACAAACAAACCTAGTCCTAAATTGGGAGAAGTGTCATTTCATGGTACAAGAGGGTATTGTTTTGGGTCACAAAATTTCCAAGCAAGGAATAGAGGTAGACCACGCTAAGATAGACATCATTTCAAAGCTACCTCCTCCTACAAATGTCAAAGGGATTAGAAGTTTTTTAGGGCATGGGGGATTTTACCGCCGCTTTATAAAAGACTTTGCTAAAATTTCTAAACCCTTGTGTCAATTGTTAGAACATGATAGACCATTTGTTTTTGATGATGACTGTTTAAAATCATTTGAAATGTTGAAAGTTGCTCTAAGTTCAGCCCCTATAATTATCGAACCTACTTGGGATTTACCTTTTGAGCTCATGTGTGATGCCAGTGATTATGCAATAGGAGCTATGTTAGGACAACGTAAAAACAAGATCTTGCATCCTGTGTATTATGCTAGTAAGACTCTGACCGATGCACAACTCAATTACACTACTACTGAAAAGGAACTGTTAGCAGTTGTGTTCGCCTTTGATAAGTTTAGGTCTTACTTGATAGGCACAAAAGTCATTGTTTTTACTGACCATTCTGCTTTAAAATATTTATTTGCTAAAAAAGATGCTAAACCACGTTTGATACGGTGGATTTTGTTACTTCAAGAGTTTGATATTGAAGTTAGGGACAGGAAGGGTACTGAAAACCAAGTTGCTGATCACCTGTCTAGATTGGAATCCCCGCTCTGTGATGATGGAACTGTTATACGTGAACAGTTTATTGACGAGCAACTCTTGCGAGTTGATTCAGTTCCGTGGTATGCCGATATAGCAAATTATTTGGTAAGTCGAATAGTTCCTTATGAGTTCAACAAGCAACAGGTAAAGAAATTTCTAAATGAAGTTCGATGTTATCGTTGGGATGAGCCTTTTTTATATAAGCTAGGACCTGACAATATCTTACGCAGGTGTGTCGCAGAAGAAGAGCACGAGGCGATATTAGACGCTTGTCATATGTCTCCATATGGAGGACATTTTGCAGGACACAAAACCGCAGCCAAAGTTTTGCAAAGTGGGTTCTTTTGGCCCACTCTGTTCAAAGATGCACATAAGTTTGCCCAGGTTTGTGACAAATGCCAACGGACAGGTAATATATCTAAACGCCACGAAATGCCTCAAACCCCGATCCTGGAGATTGAAATATTTGATGTGTGGGGTATAGATTTTATGGGTCCATTTCCATCTTCTAATGGTAAGCTTTATATATTGTTAGCAGTAGATTATGTTTCGAAATGGATAGAAGCCATTGCAACTGCTACCAATGATTCCAAAGTTGTCATTCGTTTTCTGCAAAAGCACATTTTTACGCGTTATGGAACCCCGCGTTGTCTGATAAGCGATGGGAGGGCTCATTTTGTGAATAGGTCTATGCAACAGTTGCTGACTAAATACAATGTGCGTCATAGGGTTGCAACAGCATATCATCCTCAGTCGAATGGGTTAGCCGAAATATCTAATAGGGAGATAAAAAACATTTTAGAAAAAACTGTAAATCTTAACCGTAGGGATTGGTCTTTTAAGCTTGATGATTCACTTTGGGCATATAGGACAGCATTTAAGACTCCCCTCGGCATGTCCCCCTATAGGCTAGTTTTTGGAAAAGCATGTCATTTGCCTCTTGAGCTAGAATATAAAGCATTTTGGGCTACTAAGAAATTAAATTTTGATTTGTTGGCTGCAGGTGAAGCGAGGAAGTTACAATTGTTGGAATTAGAAGAACACAGGCACTTTTCTTATGAGAATGCTAAGTTGTTTAAGGAACAAACTAAACAGTGGCATGATAGGCGTCTTCGGCCGAACAATCTTCAAAAAGGTGATCTGGTTCTGTTATTCAACTCTAGGTTGAAACTTTTCCCTGGAAAACTTAAGTCTAGATGGTCTGGTCCCTTTCAAATTTTTAAAGTCTACCCATATGGGGCAGTGGATCTAGTTGACTCTAAGGGAAATGTTTTTAAAGTAAATGGGCAGAGACTTAAGCCGTATTTTGGAGAACCAGTGGATAGAGGAAAAACCTCTATTCAACTTTCAGGTCAATAAATTTTTACGAAAAATGTTTTTTCCTTCTTATCCGTTTTTGAAAGAACAAAAGTAAAGGAAGGAAGTCTTTGTATCTTGTATTTTCTTTTTGTTTAATTATAAAGTTTTTCTTATTAAGAGAATGTTTGTGAAAACGTTGAAAAAAAAAAAAAAGAATTATGCAGGCGCCTGGCGCCTGCCCTGTTTTTCCAGCATTTCGAAAACTCTCAGGTTCGAGAAGTCGTGCAACATATCTACAACTTAAGGGCTTCATTGGATTTTGCGGTTTTACCTTCATGGCCTCCAGCGCTAGCTGCTATCCTTGGTCATCCATCTCCCAGTACTGACACTGATCCTAGTCCACAACCTCCGACTTCATGAAGGGGAGGTTCCTTCTTTGCTATTTTTGTGTTTTCTTCTTTTGGTTAATGACGTAGTTTGCATATTCTAGCATTACTACGCATGTTTTTTTTGTATTGATTATGTTTCGGGCTCAGTTGAAGCATGAATAAATTAGTATCGTTTATCTTCTGATCACTTAAAGTATGCCTTCACTTAACCTTAGTTTAGCTTTTCACATGCCTATTTTGAAGCATCTGTGTTGTGCATGTGATTTCATGTCGATGATGATTATAAGAGATTGTTGAGTTTTCGGTTCTATGCCTGACTAAGCTTTGAGCTATTTCCTTTGTTTATATGATAAACTCATTTTCTTTTATGTCTTTTTGATCTTTACAGACTTTAAGCTTTTTCTTTGCCCCTATATAGGAAGTCCTTGTCCTTTTTACTGTTAAGCCTTTTTCATCCGATGCAAAAGTCTTTTCCCAGTGAGGACACTGTCTCTCTTAAGTTTGGGGGGGACAGTCGTTGTGTCAGTCGTTGTTTCAAAAAGATAAGGTGTTATTTATATTTAAAAAATCATGCTATTTTCTTTTGAAAAAGAGTCAGTTGGAAAGAAAGAAAATGTTGAAAAAGCACTTAGCTAAAAAAAAAAAAATATATAAAAACGAAAGAAAGAAAGAAAAAAGTTGCAAAAGAGTAAAAAGAGTCTTGTTGAGAGAAAATAAGAGTGGGGAAAAGACTTGTGTTAGAAAGAAAAGAGCGGTAAAAACATTGAGAATTAAAGAAAATGTATTTATGATTCCCGAGTCCTACTGTAGACACCCATTTAGTTTTAGGTTGGGTGTTGACTTTGAAAATAGCAGTAAGGATGGTGATAAGTGACTTCGTGTTTCTCATTGTCGTCGTTTTATGACCTAGCTGTTAGTTTCAAAGTCTTTCTACGAGTAGCTGTGGTTGAAACCGATGTTAGTGTGTGGAAACCTCAGGGGCTAGTAGCCGGTCTTTCAGATGTAAAAGTCTTAGTGTAAGGAGGGAGTGTGCAGATTCCTTAGGAGTATTTGAAAACGTTTTCTGTTTGTGAAAGAGAAAAAAAGATTTTGAAAGAAAAAGTTTTTATCATTTCAAACTTGGTTTATAGTGACTAAGTTTACAAAGGCAATAGAATGGTAGGCTTTGACATCTTTTCCTTGAGACAATTTATGATTGAACATCTCGGTTGCTTTTGCTTTTCCTTGTCCATGTGTTAGAAAGCTGATTAAAGTTGCTAAGTTTTGCTTGAGGACAAGCAAAAAGTTAAGTTTGGGGGTGTGATTACGCTTGTTTACATGCGTAAAAAGAAGGTTTTAGATGCTGTTTTTACTATGTTTCAGCTTTGTTTCGGATTTTTCTCGATCGTTTGAGTTCCAATTCATGCAAAATTCATATACTATGGTTTGTCGATGGCTTATGTTGTATTTATGACATTTTAGGACCATTTGGGAGTGCAAATTAATCAAAAGAAGCAAAAAGACGAAAAAGTTACATGGGAGGCGCTAGGCGCCTGGGATGCCTGCAGAAAAACAGGTTTTCTTCCAACTTTGCCCTTAATGAAACGCGTCTTCCCATGCGTTTTGGTGGTTCCAACCGATGCATACGTGTAGAAGAAGTGTTCCACTATCAGTTTGAGCACGATTTGGTCAGTCAAAGGAGTTGGAAATGGGTGATTCACCATCGTTTTAGGACCTACCTAACCAATTCTGCACAGCTATAAATTCCAGCAACTTCTCCACCAAATTCATCAAGCCTTGCTTCCTTCTCTTGATCATTTTTAGTGTTTCTTTGTTGCTTTCTAAGTACTTTTGAGTTGCTTTCATTAGTTGCTTTTGGTTTTTAAATCCCGAGTACTTTACATTCTTTTATTGAGCTTTGTTTTGTTTCCATTTGTACTTAGTTATTTTCTACTTATTCAAATATATAAAAATCTAGCACTTTGCTTATCTTCTCTTTGCCTTTACTTTATTTTTAGTTAAGAGAGTTGTGTTTTTGGAGGAAAGAGCACGTGACACTCTCCCTTGCTTGAAAGAGAAGGGCGAAGCTCTCAATCCCGATAAAAACTCTCCGTTAGTTAACTTTCGTTTTTCACACATGCATTCCACATTCAACCATTTGACTTGCTGTATTTTCTTCAATATGTCTTTCTAAATTCCCGTCTCTAGCCCGGTTATGGATAGTTAGCCTTTTATGTCTAAAAAGGGTTTGCTAAGAAGTAGTGTTTTTACTTTCCATTCATTGCTCAACATGTTTTCCCAAAAAGTTAGGATTTAGAGAAGGCCACTGTAAGTCTTAACAAGTCAATACTGAAAAGGTTGCTTATTTGCATTGTTGAGTGGTTAAACCGAGGAGAGGAGCGCCTTAGACATAAGGGTTCCGCTTAAGTAGCCTAGACATAGGACCTTAACCCGAGGTTGCGACTATTTCCATCCTAAAACTAAGATATATCTCATAATAGACATATTAGGGAATGTCTTAGGACTTTGAACTTGCTTAGACATAAGTAAAGTGAGAAGCGTAGTCGTTAGTTTCTAAAGTAAAATGCATATTGTCCTTAGCATGCCCTTGATTCTTTGTTGGCTAACTTGAAGTAGTTCGGGCTAGGTTTTATTATTATAAGTCCAAATCCCAAATCCAAACCATTATTTGTGACCACTTCCCATTTTACAAGAATCACTCATTCCAACATTCACTATTCTTTAAAACTTTAGAGTTTGGAAATTGTTTAGAAGTCCTTGAGGATCGATACTTGGATACTCCATCCATTTTATATTACTCTGACAGGTGTGCGCTTGCATCTATATAATTGTTACCACGCTTAGTGCGTGCGTTCAGCATAAACGCCCAGTCAGGAGCTTCTGATCTGTAGGTCCATTAGGTCCCCTTGCTAGCTCATAACGGGGAAAACGAATATCATTTTTTTTTTGAAGAATTTGAACTATTCAAAATTGCTCAAGGGAATATATGTATATTGATACATGATAATATATAGTTAATTCTAAATTAAAAATATATATTATGAGAGAAATTATTTGAATGAGATTCAAATAAAATTAATATGAATAAGATACATATTAAAACTATAGGTTAAAAATTATGTGCATAAGATGTATATTACGACTATATGTTATACGAGAGAAATGCTATAGAATATGATTATATTTTTGTAATAAATAATTAAGTGTTAATTATTTATTTAATTTATATATATGTATATATATTAATTAATTATTAATTAGATTAATAATTATTTATTAACTAATATGATTAATTATATATATATATATTTATTTATTTATTTAACTCCCCTGCAAAATTGCAGGGAGTGGGCAGTTAAGTGACGTGGGGATACCCCATGTCACTATCTTTGTTATTGGGTTTTTTGCAGTTCTGCAAAAAAAAAAAAAAACAGAACAGTGAATAACAAAGAAACGGAACTCTCAGTTTCTCTCGATCTAAGGCTCTCTCTCAATTCTCCTCTCATTCCAAAGAAACGCTCTCACAAGCGTGTTCTCGAGACCCAAGAGGATAGCTTAGAAGATTCGGTGGTGGTGTTCTGGTGGAAATTAACTTGAAGAAGAGTTCTTCAAAGGTAAAAACATTTATCCCCTGTATTTTCATCTTTTACACACTTTTGATTTTGTTTCTCAAAAATTGATGAACAAAGATTCGCTTCCGCTCTGGGATTCACATCCCATTAGTAGTGATAGCAGAGTTGCGTATGGTCGAGACCATGGGGGCCACGCGCTTGGATATATGGAGCGACTCGCAGCTCGTAGTCAATCAGATCACAGAGGAATACCAAGCCAAAGACGACATGATGGAGAGATACCTGCATAAGGTGCGCGACCTGTTGTCTCGCCTCTAGGAGTACACCATAGAGCGAATACTGCGAGCAGAGAACGCCAACGCCAACGCTCTAGCTAAGCTGGCATCTTCCTACCCAACCGAGTTGTCAAAGTCGGTTCCAGTTGAGATCCTAGAGGCTCTCTCGGTTCAGGAACCAGAGGCGATGAATATCGAAGCTTCGACACCGACCTGAATGGACAATATCAAAGCCTTCCTCAGGGGAGAGGAACTCCGACCTCAGGAAAATGCAACGCAAAGCAGCTGGATACATGCTCTGGGGCGATGTGCTGTACAAGTGCGGGTTCTCACTGCCATTGCTAAGGTGCCTAGACCTAGACGAGGCGAACTATGCCCTTAGAGAAATCTACGAAGGAGTATGCAGTAATCATGCTAGAGGTCGGTCCCTTGTAGCCAAGCTGGTCAGGCAGAGCTATTACTGGCCCACCATGGGGCGTGACGTTATAAAGTTCGCTCGACTGTGTGACCAATGCCAAAGATTCGCCACGACAATCCATCAACCGCCTAAGCTCTTCATGCTGATCTTGGCCCCGTGGCCCTTCGCCCAATGAGGAATCGACCTAATTGGACCCCTGTCATCCGGAAAGGGCCAAACAAAGTTCGTCGTGGTGGCCGTGGATTATTTCACCAAGTGGGAGGAAGCTGAGCCGTTTACCACCATAACCGAAGCCAAGATCACGAACTTCGTATGGACGAGCCTCGTCTGCTTGTTCGGCATACCGCATGCCATTATATCCGACAATGGGAAACAGTTTGACAACCCTAAATTTAAAAGCTTTTGCGCACAGCTCGGGATAAAGCACTTATGCTCTTCCCCAGCTTACCTAGGTGGAAGCCATCAACAAGATCATTAAGCGAGACCTAAAGCTAAGGCTAGAGGACCGAAAAGGAAGATGGGCTGAAGAGCTACCGGAGGTGCTGTGATCATATCGAACCACCACCAGAAACTCCACGGAGGAAACCTCGTTCGCCCTAGCCTTCCGCTCGGAGACTGTGGTTCCAGTTTAAATCAGCCTCCCTATAACTCGGACCGAAGCCCTCGATGTACCATCAAACGACAAAGAGCTTCGCCTGAATCTTGATCTCTTAGAAGAGAGAAGAGAGACCTCACAGCTCGAACTAGCTGAGTATCAGAGACGAATGAAGCGACATTACGACGCAAGGGTCAAGCCGCGTCGCATCCTACCTGGTGACCTCGTCCTACGCAAAGTCCTCCAAAAAGGGGGAGCTCTATAGCCAACCTGGGAGGGCTCATATCAGGTGAAGGGCGAGAAACAAACTGGAATGTACAACTTGACCAGCCTTGAAGGGAAGCAGCTCCCCCACCCATCGAACGCGCAACATCTGCGCATTTACTACCACTAAGTATGGCCTAGCGAGCTATTTAAGCGCATTATGTAATTACAAGAAATTTAAATGCAACTCTTTCATAGCAAAAACGAGCTACATTTAAATGAGGGCCTAGAACGTTTTGTTATTTAAGTGTCAAAGCGCAAATGCTTGTTAAGTGCGAAAGTACGAGCTAGACAGGACGTACAAAGTCAAACAAAGAAAGAGATAGAAGACCAACACAAAGTGAATGATAAATGCGCCGAAGTTTTATTAAAAATTCACTGAGGAGAAGGCCTCGGACATTAAAACATAGAAGAAATAGAAAAAGCGACAGCAGGAAGAAGCAGGGAAGAAGCAGTGGAGTCAATTGTCTAAGAGGTCGGACCGAGCCACCTCGACTAAAGGATCATCGTCCACGGGGGCCACCTGAACGAGCTCGTTAAACTTCTTCACCCTGGCCTGGATGACTTCTTCAAGAGCCACAGTGCCATCCAGAGAGATCGTCCACGACTTAACGTAGGCGCGTTTCGGAGGAGATCTAGCTCGTCGTGGTTCTTTTCCAAGTCGCGAGGGCAAACTTGAAGCCATCGTTAGCCAACGCCTTACTGTACACCACATAGCCCGATAGCTCTTGTAATTTGGCATCCAAAAAGTCCTCATCCTTCAACTTGGCGGTCATGGCAGCCTCAGCCCATCGGAGCTTCTCAGCCTCCGCCTACAGGCCCTGGTTAGCCAACTTCAAGGCGCCGACCTCAGAGTCGGAGCTCTCAAGACGAGCTTGGATGTCACGAATCCCTCCCCCTTTCCAGCCAGCTCACCCTCGAGCTCTTCAACCTTTGAGCCAAGGGAGGCCGCCTTCTTGTTCGCTTCCAGTAGCTTGGCCCTTGTGTCCCTGAGCTCGACCATGGAATGGTCCCTCTCTTCTATGGTCTGGGCATGAGCCGCAGTCTCCTTCTCGGCCCAGCGATCGCGACCCAGCAGCTCGGCTGCCACAAACGTCATGAACTTGCACATGAGGGCGTGCGCCTGAAGAAAGTAATGTGTTACGCTAATAACAGACAAACAACCAAAATATAGCTAGAGGCAATAAGTTACCTCGGCGACATGGTCGATAGCGAGCTGGACAGTCTTGCAAGCATCCCCAGAGGGCGAGCCAGCATGCCGGATGGCCAGACTCGAGCCCTTTTCCACCTTCTTCTTCTTCTTCTTCTTCTTCTTCCTCTTCTCTATAGAAGCATGGACCGTCTGGAGAGGAGCTGCTTCAGTCACGGAGCCTGGGCAAGGAGTGGCGAGGTCAACCCCATTGGGACCTCCTCGTCGCAACCTCGATAGGCAACGAGCTACTCCCCACCTCGACACCCCTCTTCTTCCTTCCCAACAAAAATGTTGGCAGCATGTCTGCAAAAAGACCTGCAGGTTAGCTCCTACCTACCAAAAAAAAAGATAAAAAGGGGGGTAGCGCACCTTCGGAATGGATTGGGGACAGAAGTGGCCAAAGAGATCTTGAAGGACTCGGAGTACAAGGAGCTGGGTCAGCCTCCGTGATGACGTGCAAACTGTTGTCGTTGGTTCAACTCGAAAGGGTAAGAGTTAAAGGGATTACCTTTGCAGTCATTACCTTGGGTAGACAGAATACTCACTATGCTTGAGGCCGGAAACACTCCATGAGTTTTATGACCAATCAAACAAGCATACTCTGAGGGGACAAATACGAAAGCCTAAGTTCAACCACACAAAGAAATTTGAAATTTGAAGGGGGGGATGCACACGGCAATGAGAGAAACACTCATATTCTATTCATCAAAACTTGTCTTACAAAGAAGGGGAACATACCTATTTATAGGCCAAAACCCATGGCCCTTTAAGAAAACTAACAAAATTAAAAAGAAAAATAAAATTGATAAATTCCTAAAAAGTATAAAACTTGCCTAAAGATGAATTTTAAAAATGATAAATAAAACAATTAAATCAAAGATAAAATCCAAAACAAATACACTAAAAAAATCCCAAATCAAAAGGAAATATATTCCTTAAATGGGAGGAGTGGGTGACTGGGCGTTTATGTTGAACGCACGCACTAAGCGTGGTAACAATTATATAGATGCAAGCGCACACCTGTCAGAGTAATATAAAATGAATGGAGTATCCAAGTATCGATCCTCAAGGACTTCTAAATAATTTCCAAACTCTGAAGTTTTAAAGAATAGTGAATGTTGAAATGAGTGATTCTTGTAAAATGGGAAGTGGTCACAAATAATGGTTTTGGATTTGAGATTTGGACTTATAATAATAAAACCTAGCCCGAATTACTTCAAGTTAGCCAACAAAGAATCAAGGACATGCTAAGGACAATATGCATTTTACTTTAGAAACCAACGACTACGCTTCTCACTTGACTTATGTCTAAGCAAGTTCAAAGTCCTAAGACATTCCCTAATATGTCTATTATGAGATATATCTTAGTTTTAGGATGGAAATAGTCGCAACCTCGGGTTAAGGTCCTATGTCTAGGCTACTTAAGCGGAACCCTTATGTCTAAGGCGCTCCTCTCCTCGGTTTAACCACTCAACAATGCAAATAAGCAACCTTTTCAGTATTGACTGTTAAGACTTACAGTGGCCTTCTCCAAATCCTAACTTTTTGGGAAAACATGTTGAGCAATGAATGGAAAGCAAAAACACTACTTCTTAGCAACCCTTGTTAGACATAAAAGGCTAACTATCCATAACCGGGCTAGAGACGGGAATTTAGAAAGACATATTGAAGAAAATACAGTAAGTAAAATGGTTGAAATTGGAATGCATGTGTGAAAAACAAAAGTTAACTAACGGAGAGTTTTTATCGGGGTTGAGAGCTTCGCCCTTCTCTTTCAAGCAAGGGGGAGTGTCACGTGCTCTTTCCTCCAAAAACACAACTCTCTTAACTAAAAATAAAGTAAAGGCAAAGAGAAGATAAGCAAAGTGCTGGATTTTTATATATTTGAATAAGTAGAAAAAACTAAGTACAAATGGAAACAAAACAAAGCTCAATAAAGGAATGTAAAGTACTCGGGATTTTAAAACCAAAAGTAACTAATGAAAGCAACTCAAAAGTACTTAGAAAGCAATAAAGAAACACTAAAAATGATCAAGAGAAGGAAGCAAGGCTTGATGAATTTGGTGGAGAAGTTGCTGGAATTTATAGCTGTGCAGAATTGGTTAGGTAGGTCCTAAAACGATGGTGAATCACCAATTTCCAACTCTTTTGACTGACCAAATCGTGCTCAAACTGATAGTGGAACACTTCTTCTACACGTATGCATCGGTTGGAACCACCAAAACGCATTGGAAGACGCGTTTCATTAAGGGCAAAGTTGAAAGAAAACCAGTTTTTCTGCAGGCTTCCCAGGCGTCTGGCGCCTCCCATGATGCTTTTTTTGTCTTTTTGCTTCTTTTGATTAATTTGCACTCCCAAATGGTCCTAAAATGTCATAAATACAATATAAGCCAACCACAAACCATAATATATGAATTTTGCATGAATTGGAACTCAAACGACCGAGAAAAATCCGAAACAAAGCTGAAACATTGTAAAAACAGCATCTAAAACCTTCTTTTTACACTAAAAAAATCCCAAATCAAAAGGAAATATATTCCTTAAATGGGAGGAGTGGGTGGCAAGGCCAGGCTGGCGAGCGCGGGAGGGCGGGGCTGGCACGAGGTGCTTGCGCATGGGCGGCGGTCAGGCGCGCTGGGCGCAGAGGGGCGCGCTAGGCATGCCGATAGGGGCGTTGGGTGCTGGGGGCATGCAGTCACTGGGCGCTGGACGGTAGGGGCTCTAATGGGCGTGCGGTGCGCACGGGTGTAGGCGCTAGTGGCAGTAGAGGCGCTGATGGGCGTGCGGCGCGCGCGGGCGTGGGCTCTGGCGGCGGCAGGGGTGCGCGGACGCTTGAACGTGCAGGGGTGCTGGCGTGCGGGTGCAAGCGGTAGGCAATGGAGTGAGGGCATGGGCGGCTGGCAACACGCGCAGGGGACAGACAATGTGAGGTTAGCAAGGCGATGACGTGCGTGGTTGGGGGCGTGCTGTGCGGAATGTTGGCGTGCGCGATAGAAGCGCACGCGTGCGGGGACGTGCGCCTGGCGGTGCGTGCGTGCGAGTGGCCTATGTGCATGGTAAGACATACTCGTGTCATAGGTTCACTTGGCAGCAGTTCAATAAGGCACCTATGTTGGACCTTGGTGCCTTCATTCTATTTTTCTTGTATGGAACCAATACAGTGTTGCATATATTTCTCCATGGCTCCTTGAAGCTTTTTGGCACGAACCTTCGTAATTGGTCCTTGTGGTAAGCTTGGTAGCTTTATGATCACATCAGGTAGATCGAGGAAGGACGCCGAACCAACTTCCCGACACCCTGACGAGCTATTAAGTAATACTAACCTGGGTGTTTGAGGATGTGTTTAACGGTATAGCAAGAAAGAAATTGGGAGACGGACAGATACTCTGCGCCAAGAGTATCCACGCCGAGCCCCCACCACAGCATCCAGTAGCTGAGCAGATTCCCCCATCCGTTGGTAGTGAGCTAGGGTGGAGCCAGGTTCATGGCAGTAAAGAACTCTTGCGTGATGAGGTGAAGATGGAGCCGAACCTCGAAGTCGAACATCTTCTCGTAGAAGGCGACGTGCCCTTCAAAAGGGTTTTCTACGGTCTCCTCCCGTCTAAGGAACCTCATGCCTATGTAATAGAGTATCTCGTACGTAGCCTTAAAGAAAGCTAGAGACCCCTCCTCTAGCTCGGAGGGGCTGTCAGCTGGTCGTTCTACAGGTTTGGAGGGGGAAGACATAAGGTTGGATCTCCATGCAAACGGGCAGGTTGTCCCCACCGACATGGAAGGGAGACCTATCATCAGAGGCACCACCCAAGGCCGCCCCCTCAGAGCACGCCCTTCTACTAAGCGAAGCAACAGGAGAAGACTTCCACAAGGGTGACCTAAAGCTCTCATTTGAGCTCGCCCTCCTAGACCTAGAGCTACCACTACACCTATCGGACATTGCTAACTACGATGAATTTATAGATAGGGGACGAGCTACTAACCTCGACGCGAGAGCTGAAAAAGTCTTGGAAGCGTGAAATGAAGACGAAGCCCTCGAATATATATATACCCAAAGAGTGGAACGATGGTTGATTGCTCGAGAGCACCTCGAAGGCTCCGTCGGACGTGAAATCTTCGAGCGGCCATATAATGCTCCTATCAGCCCATGATTGGTCCACTTTGCCCGTCCAAGCTCGGAGACAAAGGCAGAACCAGGTCACCCACATCCCCCTGAATATCTCTCAGGTGAGTAGCTCGCCACCCGACCTGAGAGGGGGCCTCTGTAGGTGTTAATCGTGCACGGCCGACATGGATGAACCGAGACCCAAAGAGCCGACCTGACAGGTCTGCAGCAACAACTTCAACGAGGGAGGAAACCGCCAAGCCTCATCATCCAGAATGGGAACGGACTGGTCACTACCAAGGACCGACGGTCGCTCAACGAGCCCCTGTCCGAGTAGGGAAATACATCGATGGGACGTACACCTACCCAATCCACCGCTATAAATACACCACTCATCCATGGGCACAGGTATGAGAAATCTGTCTGATGCTTACCTGTTGAGCTCGGCTTAAATACTAATTTGGGCGTCGGAGTGGCTTACCTCCTTGCAGGTACCTCAAGAAATCCTTCAAGTGCCGCCACCCGACCTCCAAGCTCATCTTCCGTACCTCGGCAGAATTTTGCATAAACAAAAACTTAACAAGAATTGTTTGAATTATATGAATCAACAACTCAAACGATTAGCTCGAGTCGAAAATATCACAAAAACTCCAACCCACGTACATCCATGCCATGCTATTTTTCAATAACGGCTTGTTTTTCGTTTTCTTATATATATATATATAGAAAGAAATTCATTAAGAATAAGTCGAAAAAGTCCCTACTAGCAACGTCATGTAACTAGAGTGGGGTACAATTGACCCAATTTTTGTTACTCTAAGACACAATGACCTTTCGAGCAAGAGAATGGGCAAAGATACATTAGCGTTTCAACTAACGTGATTACACGAAATAACTTCATAAATGTCAATCATGTTGGGATAATGGAGCCAAAACAGGAAACTCATATCCTATGAAGAAAAAGATTTTCAACACTACTACCAATTCCTACCAGGAGTAGGATATTATTGTCTTATAAGGATTACAATATTGTTTTCCTATAAGAATTAGGATATTTAACCTTTTATAAATAGAGTCATTTTGTTAAGGTTTTATTTGTATAGAATTCAAATAAAAAAGACTTGAGTGGTTGTAGACAATGTTGAAGAGGAGTTTGTATCTCGTGGGTTTAGTGAATATTTTTCATTCATGTACTAAAGTATTATTGGGTTTAGAATACTTAGAAGCTAGAGAACTTTTGTTGGAACCTCTATGGGATATTTGAAGGGACGTAAATCCCGCAACGGAAACGACGATCTTTGTTCTTGAATTTTGCGGAACAAAAACCACAAGTTTAAAGAAAAACAGGGGAAACCGAAACTTAAGTTTGAAGACCTTCTT
The DNA here is from genome assembly GCF_013281855.1 of Momordica charantia. Classification (NCBI taxonomy): domain Eukaryota; kingdom Viridiplantae; phylum Streptophyta; class Magnoliopsida; order Cucurbitales; family Cucurbitaceae; genus Momordica; species Momordica charantia. The sequence goes on from NW_028275160.1 coordinate 15,485,542, forward strand.
CAAAAACTCCGGTAATTCCAACAACGAACACCACCAAATGATCTTCCTTGCTATTCTCTAGGTACGAGAATGTGCTTGTGGGAGCAATGAACTTGAAAGCCAAGGGAATTGAGAGCGTCAAAGTTTTTTAGAGCAAATCATGTTTTTTAGAAAGAAATGCAGGGGGTTATCAGAGAAAAGTTACGAAACTCTTCTATAACTCCCCACCTAAAAGTAACCACCCATTCCCCTGCAATTTTGCAGGGGAGTTTTATTTTATTTTATTAATATTAATATATTAATTAATTAATAATTAATATATATAAATATTATTAATTAATCATATTAATTAATATTAATTAATTAATTATTAATCTAATTAAAAATGAATGAAAGAATTATATATATATATATACACATACATTAATGAAATAAATAATTAACACTTAATTATTTATTACCAAAATAGAATCATTTTCTAAAACATTTCTTTCGTATAACATATAGTTGTGATGTACATCTTATGCATATTATATTTAACCTATAGTTTTAATATGAATCACATTCATATTAATTTTTATTGAATCTCATTCAAATAATTTCTCTCATAATATATAGTTTCAATTTAGAATTAACCATACATTATAATGTATTAATATACATATAATCCCTTGACCAATTTGAACATTTCAAAATTTTCCAAAACCTTGATCCTCGTTTTACCAGTTATGAGCTAGCAAAGGGACCTAATGGACCTACAGATCATAAGCTCCAACGATGCAAGATTAATCGATCAAACTCATTGACCGAGTTAATCAACATTCGTTAACTACGGGTGTAACACCCCAGAATTCTCAACATTTCCAAACAGGGACCGTTACTAAGACTATCTAAAATTTTCACTTAAATAAGAGAATTATCTTCACAACAAGATTAAACAAAACTACCATACTTCTTCTGCGCTACTCTGATTCAATACTCACGAGAGCTTGAACAATCAAAACAACAACACTAAAGATTTAAGAGAAACTCAAATCCTTTACAGATAATCCATTTAATTACCAACTTCACATTATCCAAACTCCTCAAGGAAACCTTTACTAATCATAAACCATCCACTAAATGAAAATTAACATCTCGAATGGCAACGAAGCAAAAGCTAACTCAAGTTCGATCAACTTAAACAAATGTATTCATAAGTATCCTAAGAAGATTACAGTCCTGGAGTTCAAGAAGCTAACAAAATTAATGTTCTAAAAAGAATAATGAATTGACCACCTTAAAACATCCTTTAAACCATTAAACTAAACAAAACCAACCACTAACAACTCAACTACAAGGTGAAATAACTGCAACTATCCTAACTAAAAGAATTAAATACATGCAGCACAGCTAATGGTCTTTCCGATCAAGCCTCCTCCTCGCCACCACCATTCCAAAGAATAACCCTGTTACCTACAAAGTCTAGTGAGAAAAATAAGGGGTGACTACACCCACGGTACCCAGTAAGCATTACATACTTGAAGGGTCACGCACAAACAGCATGCTATGCAAAGAATCCACACATCATGCTTATCAATAACTTCAAGCTTTAAGTAAAAAGAAACATATTAAAAGAAGTAGTTTATGCATAAGTTTAACTAAACATGCACCAAGCATGTCAAACTCATCCTTACATCTAAACTCACTAGTTCTCTTTCCTAGTTCCTCCAAGACTTACTCCTTCAAGTCGAATCGACCCCTGACCTCGCATAGCCAAGGCATCCACACTTCTCCACGATGCTCGACGTTGGACCTTGACATTTATCCCCAAGGCCTCAACTACTACCAAACGTGATGGTCCTTAGCCTCCAAGCAACTCCTAACCTATCACACTATGTTAGTCCTCCAAGTCTAACTCCTCGAATCGTATCGGCCCTTGCCATTTATCCCCAAGGCTTCAAACTGTGCATCACATTATATTAGTCCTCCAAGTCTAACTCCTCGAATCGTATCGGCCCTTGCCATTTATCCCCAAGGCCCGACATTCATCTACAGAGGCTTGGCGTTCGACCTTGCCATTTATCCCCAAGGCTTCAAACTGTGCATCGACCCTTGACATTTATCCCCAAGGTATCGACGACTACTCAACGTATTGGTCCTTGACCGCCACCACATCAAGACCCAATACTAATTCAACAAAATAGAATCACCGTGCTGACCCCCGAGCCTTTGTACCCGGAGCCTCGACACTCATCTCTACCAAGTTGGGGTATCGATCCCCGACCTTTGCACCTGGAGCCTCGATACCCAACTAGGGACGTGTCAGCCTTTTTGGCCCTGTTAGTTCTCCATTTACTGTATTACATCCCGAAACTTTCACCAGAGTCCTACTACATACTTTCTAGGCCATGACCCATGCAGCACTCAACTCACAATAAAACCAGCATACTTCCAGAACCAAAAACAGTAAGCTAAAAATGAGATGACAGGTCTACATGCATGCGCAACACAACTGATTTCTCCCATATTATTTCAGTATGCTTTTATGAACACAACCATACAACGATAAAACCATTCATAATCCATAATGCTTTCAGAAATCCCACTAAGCATCAAATCCAACAACGCAAAGCAAATCAATTATAAATAACCAGAACCAACATGATTTCATTCAACTAGTTATAATCATTAGCCAATATTCACCAAGACATCAACTTACATATTAATAAATAATAAACACACTGAAAGCACCAAACAATTCATACATATTCATACAACAAACATCCCCCAAGTAAGAACTACTTACACACTCTCAATGTTCCTAATTCTTCAGTTGATTCGGCACCTAGGCATTCAAATAAAAAAACAGCATGTCAAGAAGACAGTTCTAGTCATAAAAATCAGTTATAAGGAGGGTTCGAAAGGTCCGTTACCACAAAACGATTTCGTTTGAGTGTGGGTAACTCATATCTAACTCGAGCAAGGGTGGGTAACGTAGATCGGGTTTCAAACGGGTGTGGGTAAGTGCCAAACACCACGAAACTGCTGCTGTCCACGTTTTGCAGCAGAGGAACGCGTTGAAACAACTTCCAACGACTTCGTTTTGCTATTCGTTACTACAAAACGACTTCGCTTAGGTGTGGGTAACTCTTATCTAACTCGAGCAAGGGTGGGTAACATAAATCGGGCTTCGAACGAGTGTGGATAAGGACCAAACACCATGAAACTGTTGCCGTCCATGTTTTGCAGCAGAGGAACGCATCGAAACAACTTCCAACGACTTCGTTTTGCTATTCGTTACTACAAAACGACTTCGTTTAGGTGTGGGTAACTCTTATCTAACTCCAGCAAGGATGGGTAACGTAAATCGGGCTGCAAACGGGTGTGGTTAAGCACCAAACACCACGAAACTGCTGTTGTCCACGTTTTGCAGCAGAGGAACGCGCCGAAACGACTTCCAACGACTTTGTTTTGCTGTCCGCTACCACAAAACGACTTCACTTATATGTGGGTAGCTTAGATCTAGTTCGGATAGGTGTGGGTAAGGGTCGAATATCGCCGGAATGAAGAAAAACACTACCAAAAACACTGCTGTTGGTGACGTCGTTCGCTGCCATTGCCAGTGACGCCGATCGCCGCCGCTACCTCGCCGGAGAAAACAAAGAGAGGGGGGGGGGCAGCTGAAACAAATGGAGAAGAAAGAGATGTGGGGTAGCTTAGGGTTTCCTTTCCTTTATTTTTGTTTTAATTTACATTCTTTTTGTTTTAAAAACTAAAAGCCCAATCCCTTATTCTTAAAGGAGGCCCAATTAGATAACACAATGGCCAAAAACAATAAGCCCAATAATTATACTTTAGAAATCAAATAAAACCCACAACAACACGAAATAAAATAGTTAACTGAAACTCTAAAACCCAAGAATAATAATCCACAGAAAAAGTAGAATTTAGGAAAAAAAATCCTAAAACCCATGAATTTAAGATTTAACTAAAAAATCTCCTATACAGGTCGAGAACTTAAATTATCTTAATCCAATGAAATTAAACTTAATTCTAATTTAGCCAAAAATTAGAATTTCAAAATTATAAAATCCAAAAATTAAAGTTATCAGCTTAGGGAAAAATCCAAAGACACTATTTATCTCTTAAAATAAACGAGTTAGAGAACGCGGGGCGTTACAACGGGTCACTCTACTAAAGACTCGTAGTTGCACTCTTCTCACTGCAGAATATTTTCGTGTCCATGGATATACGACCATTAATGGCAAGTCAATTCTTCACGAGCGTTCGTAACCATATATGGGTCAAATTACCATTTTACCTTTGTATTACATCTTACTCTTTAAATACCACTACTCCTCTAATGAACAACCCGATTATGGTCCGACCAATAACCGGAAGTCCCTCTCAAGCCAGTGAGAGGGTGGGGCCGTATTTAAGAGAACACTTATCTACTCCCCTAATATCGGGAGGAGTGAATTCCATCTTGTGAAGTTATGTTTCCTGCTACCCACTCCGTCTCATCCCCAAAATAGTAGGAATGTTGAGTCGGCGACTTGGGCCACTCTCACCCATACAGATCAAAGGACGAGTCCTCACGGGCAGGAGTCCATAACTCACTCAGGATTGAGAATTAGTTGCTTGGTCATCCTATGAAATAGCAATCTGTTAGTCAATGACGTTACATCTAAAGATTGACTATTTCACAGTCCGGTATTATAAAAACTCATTGTATAGGATGCCCCTACTCGCATGTCTCCATACGAACGACTTGGATCGGGTCGTCTGTAACATTTACAAAGTGGGCCGTCCATAGTGTTGCCAAGATAAGGTACCCAGCCTTATCCATATACTATAGACCCTTTAGGTTATTCTCGGGATATTATCTACTTGTATATCAGGGGTATATCAAATATATACCATGTATATATACTATCCCGGTTACATGATAATAACCTTGGATGTTTAGTTTATTTGATTTGGACAATATATTGCTATGAATTCAACAACAAATTGATTGAATAAAACTTTATTGAATATAAATTTGTTTTTACATAAATACAAACTACGAGTTTAAGGCAACACACCCAACAATATTTTGGGGAGAGTTATTGTAATCCAATCATTGACAATATTAGTGAATTACCCACATCTGAGTGGAAGACTGGACGTAGCCCTTAGTGGTGAATCAGTATAATTTTGTTGTGTCGTATTCTTGTGTTTTACAGTTTCTTCTTTATTTGCATATTGTGATGTGTGTTTGGATATTTCTGTGGAAGGAGAAATTATACAGGACCATTAATTTCCCAACAAATCAAAACATAAATTTCATCAATAACCCAATGAATTTTGAAAAGATCCATCTCGATATAAGATACCAAACTTGCTACCTTAGAAGAATCAGTTTCAATTTGGATTGGGAAAGGGAAACCCACCAAAATTGTGAGCTCTTCAAGCCTTCATGAATGGCTAAGGCCTCTAACATCTTGATACTGCTGACATCTTGAATCCTTGCATAACCAGCCAAAATGATGCAACCTTCCTCATTCCTAGGCCCACCCAACCCTCCTCTATTACTGCTCTTTGACCAAGAAGCATAAGAATTAAGCTTCCAAATGTAAGGAGGAGGAGTCCATGACACTTGGATAGTTGGAGCTCGAACATCTTTATCGACTAGCTTAACACTCTGCATGTTGTCAATGGATGAGAGCAGGAGTCGTTTAATCTTGAACTGTAGCTTTTTGTGGATCAGGTTGCACTCCATTGAACACCATCCAATTCCGGAAAGTCCAAACATCATATTGGTTAGGGAAGAGAGTAATCCATAGTGTCCACAAACGTCGGATCGGCAAGGATGAACTAGACTGTGATCTTATAATGCCGAGCAGAGGACCTACAAAACAGAATGAGCACTCTGATGCCAAAGTCAGTGAATTACCAAACTAAACTCGAGAGAGAATTTAGTGTTCGCGTACCTCAAAGTGGAGTTGAATGGTTCTATTTATAGGCAAAATCCTCGACAGTGTTCCCGACAATGCCTCAATGACTCTTTAAGGTTGTCGTGAAATTAGGCGTGTTGTGGTAGAGTGTGTCGGAGATGGAACTTAGCCGAGGTAGAGTAATCGGTTCAACCAATAACATGGGAACAGGATTATGAGTGGACATGGTTGGCTTAGCCACCAAAGGAGATCGGCTCAGCACAAAGGGCGACCGAGATGACGAAACTTTTAATCACCCTGTGAGCCATGTGTAAAACTTTTGACCCATCCATCTCTTGCCACGTGTAAGCTAAAATGTCACCTCCAACACATAGTATATAAGGAAGGACAATTATCTCCATTGATATGAGGTTTTTTGGGTGAAATCAAAAGCAAAGTCATATGGGGGTTATTTCCAAAAGCGGGTAATATCATACATTATGGAGATACTTGGGTACCTTTAGAGAAGACTCAATTGAGAGGACTTCGGGAAGGTCTTCGGCCCAGCGACGTTCCCACTATGCAAAGGGCTAGGGGCTAGAGATGGGAGTTAGGAGCTCGTCGGTGCGGTATAGTAGCAAACTTCTGGCACTTGTCGCATTTTCTGACGAACAGCTTCGCGACGCGGTCTAAGCTCGACCAATAATAGTCTTGCCTAATTATTTTGAACGCCATGGACCGAACACTTGAATGATTTCCACATACTCCCTCGTGCACTTCCCTCATGACATAGTCGGCTTCGTCCGGGTCGAGGCACCTGAGGAGGGGAAGAGAGAAGCCTCATTTGTAAAGCTTCCCTTGTTGGATAACGTAGTGGGCAGCTCTACAACCCAACTTTCTTGCCTCGACTCAGTCTTCGGGGACTTTTCCGTTCAGGTAGTCCTTAATAGGATCCATCCATGTGAGAGAGGTCGGCTGAAGGTCTATCACCTCGGCCTGGTCAATAGAGGGCTCGCTTAAGACTTCCACCGGTACTGATTAAGGGAGCTTGGTTTTGTATGCGGGCTAATGCGTCGGCATTTGAGTTTTCCGACCTCGGGACCTAACAGATTACACATTCCTTGAACTGGCTGAGTAGTTCCTTCGCTTTACGCAGGTAGCATTTCATTTGGCTATCATTTTGTTAAGAAACCCTTGAGAGTTGCATCTAAGAACCTTGCTAACGAACAAGACCCATAGAACTCAATCCCAAAACCCCAAAAACAAGTATGGAATCGACCCAAGGAAAAGTTTAAGAACGGATTACCTTGATGATCAATATCAAGAGTAAAGAAAACTCGTTTCTAAACTCGTGATTCAAATCACTCCACAAGAGGTATGATCAACACCGCTTGAATGATCCTAACATGCAAATTCTAAAGACACAAGAAATTGCACAAGAAATGGGAGATAAAACTCTCAACCAAGCTAATGAGAAAACTCACTTTTCATTGAACTTCAAATTGTGTTTACAACAAGACGTCTCAAGGCTATATATAGCCATCCTAGCAAGCCATATGAAAAGTCTTAAGCAAATGAAAAGACTTGTAACTTACAAGAAATGAAAAGACATAACTTACAAGAAATGAAAAAGCTTGCAAACGAAAATACATAACTTCAATAAATGGAAAGACAAGCAAATGAAAATGTTAAGAACATGGAGAGTTTAACAAAATAAATTGCAATCCCATCCATAATGAAAGATGTGAGTGTTTGACTTGGTTTTGGAATTGAATGGAGCTGACTTTGACTCGCCTTAAAAACACTTAAAAATGCATAACTTGCACCAAATTGAAGTGCATAGTTCCAACTTCTTGCACATCTTCCTTTATTTCTCTTGTACAGTTCAAGAACGCTTGGACGTAAAGTAGCAAAGCTTGTTGAAGTTTCCTAGCTCTCGATCTTGTAATCGGTCCAGAGGCATAACAAAGGAAGCTCCTTGGTTCATATCACATTTGCTCGATACTCGTCATTAATTTGATTAACTATGAGCTACGAGTCGCTGAGTATGAGAATGTGATTAACTCTCATTCCTCTCGCAACCTTTAGTCCTACGATCAAAGCTTCGTACTCTACCTCGTTATTTGAGGCTCTGAAGCTGAGGCTCTGAAGCTGAACCAGAGCGCCTACTCAAATCGCAGGTTACCTAGTCCGAGCAAGAGCATGCTGACCCTAGTGCTTTTGTCATTGGAGGAGTCGTCGACATATAATGTCCACTGAGCTCGGTTGTCGACCTCATGTCTATAAGGGGTCAGCTCGGCAATGAAGTTAGCTGCTGCTTGCCCTTTCATCTTTGTTCTAGGCTCGAAACCAATGTCATACTCGCTAAGTTCTAGGGCCCATTTCATGACCCGCTATAAGGTCTCAGACTTGTGGAAGATCTACCTCAAGGGGAAGTTAGTTAACACCGTCACATGGTGGGCTTGAAAGTAAGGTCGTACTAGCCGAGCTGAGGTAACGAGTGCTAAGGCCGGTTTCTCGATGCACGAGTATCGCGTCTCTACGTCGATCAGAGACTTGCTAGTGTAGTATATTGGGTGCTGATGACCCTGATCCTCTTTAAGGAGTACTGAGCTGACGGCTTTCTCGAACACGGCCAGATACATTATAACTGTGTCGTCAGGGAGTGGCTTCGCTAGTAGGGGTGGCTTCGCTAGTAGGGGTGCCGAGCCGAGATATTCCTAGAGTTGGTCAAAAGCTGCTTGACATTCAGGTGTCCACTCGAGTTCTCCTTTCCTCAGTACTTTGAAGAATGAGAGACATTTATCGGTGGACCTCGAGACAAACCGGTTCAGTGCGGCTATTCGACCATTGAGGCACTGAAGTTATTTTAGATTCTTGGGAGGCTCCATCTCAAGCACCGGTCAGATCTTGTCTGGATTGGCTTTGATGTCTTGCTGATTGACCATGAAGCCAATGAACTTACTCGAAGCTATGCTGAAAGCACACTTCTTTGGGTTCAGCTTCATGTTATAGCGGTGGAGGACATCAAATGCTTCAGTCAGGTCAGCTATGTGCGAGCTGACCTGCTTGCTCTTGACTAGCATGTCATCCACGTATACTTCCATATTTCGGCCGATCTGCTTGGCGAACATTATGTTCACCATGCACTGATATGTGGCTCTCGAATTTTTTAGGCCGAACGACATGACCTTGTAGTAGTAGAGCCCTTAGTCAGTTACAAATGAGGTGTGCTCTTGGTCAGGTATGTGCATATTAATCTGGTTGTAACCTGAGTATGCGTCCATAAATGTAAGTATTTCATGGCCGACGGTGGCATCCACGAGCTGATCTATCTGAGGCAGAGGAAAACTATCCTTTGGACAAGCTTTGTTCAAGCTAGTGAAGTCAATGTAGACGTGCCATTTACCGTTAGCTTTCTTAACTAATACTACATTAGAGAGCCACGCGGGGTAGTGAACTTCTTTTATAAAATCAGCTCATAAGAGCTTATCAACCTCCCTACCTAGTACAAGGCTACGCTCAGTATCGACAGGTTGAGTTTTTTGCTTTAGAGGTATAAAAGAAGGATCTACGTTAAGCCTATGAACCATAATGCTCGAGTCGATCCCCTAGCATGTCTTCATGCGATCATGCAAACACGTCAGCATTTGCTCGTAGGAAAGTGATGAGCTATGTCTTGGTCTTTGCCCCTAGCTTGGTATTGATGCTTACTTGCTTATCTGGGCTCAGGAGCGGCACGAGCTCGAGTTCCTCAGCTGGGGTCTGCGGGTTGGCTCATCCAACGGTGGAGCCTAACTGTAATAGCTGCACAGGTGGCAAAGCCTTTTAGTGCTGTTGTATAGCATTCTCTTGACATTTCTACTCGCTTTGAATGGTGGCTATCCCTACGGCTGTCGGATACTTCATCATTTGGTGGTAGGTTGAAGTAATCGTCTTTAACTGATGTATGAAGGGTCGGCCTAATATATCGTTGTAAGCCGAGGTCTTGTCAATCACCACAAACTCGACGATTAAGGTGACCTGATGCTCCCTTTCATAAAAAATGACCGGGAGTGAGATATAGCCTTCGACAGTTATTGATTCTCCAGCAAAACCTACCAACGGTGTAGGGCTCACTTCAGCTGAGCTGGTTCCCATCCGAGGGCCGAGTACACTGACATGGAGAGTACGTTGGTCGAAGCTCCTCCGTCTATGAGGACTCGCTTGACCATAACGTGATCGATCAACGGGGTGATGACGATGACGTCGTTGTGAGGAAGATAGACGCCCTCCATATCTTGCTCGTCGAACGAAATCGGCAAGATCTGCTCTTTTGAGTATGAGGTGAATACCTCTTGCGCTGCTTCTCTGATCAGAGCCTTGTACTTCTGTCTTGACCGACTCCCGATGGGCCTACTAGAGATGGTATTGATTACAGAGGGTCAGTCACCGGTTCGTCGAGGTGGTGTTTGGGACCTTTTCCTGTGGTTATCCTTTGTGGAGGTGGTCGGCTCGTCCTTGTCACGAGAGCCAAAATATTTCTTCAAGTACCCATGTCGAATGAGATCCTCGATCCGATCTCTCAGTGCATAGCAAGTCGAGGTGTCATGGCTGTGGTCCTTATGGAACCGGCATTACTTCATTTTGTCTTTCTTGCCGGTCGGCTTGAGGGTTTCCCTGGTGGTGAGAGTAAATTCTCAAACCCACGTTCCTCTACAACTGTTAAAATTTCGGCTATAGGTTTGTTAGTCGGCGTGTATTTGTCTAACCGAGGTCCCCTCTTAGACTCGGATTAAGTATCACTATGCTGATCGGAAGGCTTCTCGTCGGGTCGGTAGCTGGAAGTGCGGTTGTTGTCCCGCCACTGTTTCCCTGCCAAAGCGCAAGGCCATCGATGTACCTCCGGGCGCAAATTAGTAGTTCATTCAAGGAGGTGGTTGGCTTGCTACCGAGCTTCATTACTAAGTTCTTGTCGTTCAGCCTGGTGGTGAAGTAGATTATGGCCATTTCATTTGTACAATTCACCATAGTTACGTGCTCATCCATGAACTGCATGATGTAATCAGTCAAGGACTCACGCTCACGCTGCTTAATTGTCCTGAGGTGGGATGTGGGAAGCTTCATCAATTGTCGGGCTGAAAACTGGTTGATGAACATCTTGTACAGCTGCTGATAGATTTTGGCTTCAGTTGTCGGTACCATAGTCGAGTCGAGCCCTCTAGAGCAATCTGGAAGGCTCGACATTTAATGGCGTCACTAGCAGTAAGGAACTCCATCTTGCCCTCAAATATTTCCACGTACAAGATAGGGTCCCCTGACCCATCGTACGGGTTCATCGTAGAGGCCTTGAATTTATGGGGGATAGTCTCATCTAAGATGTCCTGGCTGAACGGGGGCTCCTCACTTTCTGAGAAATCAACCCGACCTGGAGCCTTGTACTTGTTTTTGAGATCCTCGATCTCCTTCTACATCATTTCTCTGAGTTGGTCCATCTCGAACTAGATGCTGGACTTAGCTCATGACTGATCATTGACCTTCTCGCTTCGGGTCCTCTGCTCTACACAGTACCTTAGGTCACTTAAAGCCTTCTTCCTGTGAGGCATGGCTTTGCAATAGGAATGACGCATCTTGAGTACGCCACGCAGATCGTGGTTGCCTATGGAGTTATCTGGCTGAACCCTGGGGAGCCGAACCCTAACATTGGGTAGGGTGGTGACGATCAGTTTAGTCGCGGGCCCTGTCCACATAGGAAACACTCTCTACACTCTGGCGAGGTCGGGACGGTGGAGTGTTGATACGGATGCCTCCCTGACGGTGAAGGGGTCAGCTGGATCTTTGAGGGTAGGGTCGATTGATTTCTTCCCTTTAGCTTGGGGGAAGGGTCAGCTGGTCCTTTCCCCTTAAGTGGGTCTTGGACAATCGAGGGAGTCGATTCGCCATTGGTTCGCTATCCATGGCAGAAAGGCGCGCCTTTACCTCTGCAATCTCAACGATTGCATTGGCGACAACGGGCGAGTCGACACTTTGCCCTGACTAGGCATGAACGTGCCCCCACCTAGGGATGGTCGGCGGGTGTGGAGGAAAGGGGCAAACTCTCCCCTATTCTCAGGAGATGGCAGTCCGGTGAGCCTATCGCCAGCAGTAGGATGCTCCACGTTAGGGTGTTCTTCGCCTCCTTGGCGAGTCTGAACACAACCATTGGATGTCTCAACATTCTGGGAGTAGGTCTTACGAGAGTAGGTGCGACGTGCGACGTTCTCTATCTCGTCCCCCAGCGGGGGTAAGAGTGTGGGACAGCTGTGAGCGAGTGGAATTGCCATTGCTCAGTTCTCAGTTGGTTGGTAGGGAACGACTTGAGAGTATTAAAGTGACTCCCCACAGACAGTGCCAAATGTTAAATCAAGAAATTGTTCAACTCCGCGAACGTCAAATCGACAAGGATGAACTAGACTGCGATCTTAGAATGCCGAGTAGAGGACATGCAAAATAGAACAAGCACTCTGATGCCAAAGTCAGTGAACTGCCAAACTAAACTAGAGAGAAAATTTAGTGTTTTAATCCTCGAGAATGTTGCCGACAAGGCCTCAACGACTCTTTAAGGTTGCCGTGAAATGCGGCGTGTTGTCGTAGAGTGTGTCGAAGATGAGACTGAGCCGAGGTAGAGTAATCGGTTCAACCAATAACATGGGAATAGGATTATGAGCGAACTTGGTCGGCTCAGCCACCAAAGGAGATCGGCTCAGCACATAGGACAACCGATGCGACGAAACTTTTATTCACCCTTATGAGCCACGTGTAACACTTTTGACCCATCCATCTCTTGCCACGTGTAAGCTGAAATTCCACCTTCAACACATAGTATATAAGGAAAGACAATTATCTCCATTAATATGAGGTTTTCTGGGTGAAATCAAAAGCAAAGCCGAATGGTAGTTATTTCCAAAAGCGAGCAATAGCATACCGTGGAGATACTTAGGTACCTTTATCTTTAATAAATATTATTAGAGCCATTGTAAAAAACCTAGCTGTGTGGAGGAAAATCGTCCGAGACCGAATAAGAGTAATTCGTGAACTTAATAGTACTAATATTTTACCGTGTGCAATGCACACATTTTTTTTAACTTTTAAAATGTTAAAGTGGGTGAAATATTATTCAATTTAATTATTTTTAAAAATTAAATAGGATCAATTTTCTACATTCTTACCTGTAGTTTTATTTTTCAAAAAAAGAAAAAAAAGGAAAAAAAAAAGATGATACAATTTGTTTTAGTTGGTTGAATATTTCAGGAGAAAGTATATCTTTAAGTTCTTTGTGTGTTTTTTTCAATTTAGTCTTGATTGATTAAAAAAAATTCAATTTTCTTTCTTACGTTTTACCCGTTTTAATATAATCTCTTGTAAGTTAAATCTAACTAATGATAAATTTACACGAAATTGGTGAAAATTTGGAGGAGAAGAAAATATATAATTTAAGAGACGAAAGTCTCTAATTCCTCCTCCAAAATTTTAAGAAATTAGTATAAATTTAAAATTTTCTTCTCTTTAGATAATGTTTTTTCTTATATAATTTTTCATCCACTCACTAAGTATTATAATCTTTTTGTCCTCTAAATTTCCGTCAATTAGTGTCCTGTAACTTTATACTTCATCAATCTTAACCTTTACGGATCGTGAGAGACTAACTTGAAAATCTTATAATATAAGAGAACTAAATTGAAATAAGGGCCAATCTAAATAGCAAAGGGCTTAGAGGGGATGAGTTTAAACTATGGTGGCCACCTACCTAGGATTTAATATCCTACGAGTTACCTTGTCAACCAAATGTAGTAGGGTCAAGCAGTTGGCCCGTGGTTAGTCTAGGTGCGTGCAAGTTGGTCCGGACACACAGTTAAAAAGAAAAGAGAACTAAATTGAAAATTTTAAAATAATATAACTAAATTGAAAAAACAGTCAAACATTAGGATAATATGTGGGGTATGGATTCGAATCTCAATGATATATGTCTTAATCAAATTTTTTTTTTTTTTTGAGTTAAAAAGGCTATATATGTCTTAATCAATTTAGGCTCCCATTAGGCTTTGTGAATATGATTTTAATGTTACTGACTTAATTGTTATTTTTAAATTATAAGATGATTTTGCGTGATTTAAGTTCACACAATTATGGATTGAACCGAGCCGGACCGGTTTTTTTTCAAATACTTTTTCCACTTCTATCTTTCTTCCTCCATGAAACAGCAGCGGCCAAACCTACATCGCCGCATCTCTTCCTCCACGACCGCACCCGTCGCCGCCGAGAACATCTGCTCCTCCCGTCGCCGGCGTGCTGAGATCTCCCGTCGCCGCATCTCTGTTCCTCTCCCCTTCGGTTCTTCTGTCAATCGATTCCTCTCCCATTTCATTCAATCGATTCTCTGTGTCTCTATACCCCACCATTCCAATCTCCCAAACAATGCTGTCTTCTCACTCGCGGTTCCGCCCTCTCCACGTCGAGCCCATCCACCATCTCAGACGGTATAGTCTCTCTCTCTCTCTCTATCGTTTTTTTTCCTTCTTACGGATCCTGTTTTCGTAACCTAATTCTTATTACAGATCTATTTCTATTATAGATTTATTTTTAACAAACTATTAGTTGAGTTCTCTTGTCGCCACTTTGATTTGTATTCGAGGTAATTTTTTCTTGTTTTAAGAAAATGTTGGGGATGTATAAATATCTAATTGCTGCCTACAGTGGTCATACATCATATGCTGTTGTATAAGTCTTTAATTTTCTATTAATAATGCTTGGCACAATATATATAAAATGACAGTTATCTAACTCTTTCTAATCTTGTGTTCATTCATATGGATGGGTTTGATTTACCAAAAAATGTTTATAAAAAACCAAGTTAAGTGAACAAATTGTAAATTAAGTGTGTACAATATTAGACCCATCAATACAATACAAGTGGTATAAGAGGGACGTGAGGAATTGGAAGACAGAAAAAGGGTAAGTGAGAAATTTGTAGAAATAAGTGTGTATGTTTCTTATAAGAAAATGGTTAAAATTTTTGTGCAAGGAAAATTTTGTGGTAGTACATATGCATTTGTGAGGATTTGGAAAGAGATTAGCTAGAAACACCCTTACCAATTGCGACTTAGCCTTCCATTGACTTAGCATTCAAAAGAAACATGCTATTAGCTAAGTCCTGAGTGTGAGCATTGGTAATCATAGCTTGTATTATGTACATAAGGTTTAAATTTTTGAGCGAGTTAGTGTATTTATGTTCATTTCATAAGTTTAGTTATTTATATTCACAAATTATGAGAACTTTAGTTGCTTATATGTTCATAAAGCGAGTTAGTGTTTTTATGTTCATTTCGTAAGGTTTCATTATTTACCGAGTTAGCGTCTTTGTGTTTATGCTTATACTTTTGATTATTGAGTCTGTTTCTGTGACGTTATGATTTCTGATAATAACATGTTTTCTATGTTACCAATTCAGAGAAATGTTTTATAGTTTGAAGTTTGGGAGGTAACAATGTATGTGGTTTTGCGTTATTTGAGTTATTTTAGTAGCTTGATGGCTTTTGATTCCGCTTACACTTTTTGCGACGAAATTTTGCGCACTGCTGAAAGTCTAATTTGTGTGTTACTTCATATGGTCTTTATCTAATAGAAGCATAATTACCTCATGTGCTTCCTTAACACATAAATAGTAGATGGAAGGGGACAGAATCCAATGGAGAAACGTCTTCTGCAACTTCTCTGTGGTATTTATGCTTCTATTAGATAAAGACCATATGAAGTAACTTTACTTTCTTAGGCACTCTGGACTCCCGGATCCAAGGGGGATTTGAGTTTAGCTCTCGATTTGGTGAGTTGGAGAAAGGCAGATTTCGCCGTGACCCGTGAAGGAGCCAAAAGGGTCAATCTTGGAATTTGAAACCTAAATTTAGCTTTGGAGGGTTATCTAATTTTTCTTTCTTCCCCCTGGGAACTGTGTGAGTGCACCTTTTCTTTTTGTGAATATTTTAGGTGAGGTTATCATGCCAACTTTTAACCTGTTGAGCTCAATTAATTTACAATTGCTTATTAATATGTTTCTCTTATCCATGTAAGCAGTGATTGTGCACATTAGCAAGGTTTCTGCTCATTATTCTCACAGTACTTGGTAAACTTTAGTACTGTGAAGGGAACATATGCAAAGATGGGGCGCTTGAAGCTGCAAACTGGAATAAATGCAATTGAGGAAGAACCTGAGGAGTGTGATGTCACATATACAAATAAAACTGCTTTAGCTTGCATGATTAATTCAGAAATTGGTGCTGTATTGGCAGTAATGAGAAGAAATGTAAGATGGGGAGGTCGATATATGTCAGGTGATGATCAATTAGAACACTCTTTAATTCATTCACTGAAGGCATTAAGAAGGCAGATATATTCATGGCAGCATCCATGGCATACAATCAACCCTGCTGTGTATCTTCAACCATTTTTAGATGTAATTAGATCGGATGAAACTGGGCCACCTATTACTGGGGTTGCTTTATCTTCTGTGTACAAGATCTTAACTCTTGACATGATTGATCAAAACACTGTTAATGCTGGAGATGCTGTTCACTTGATAGTTGATGCAGTTACCTGTTGTAGATTTGAGTTAACAGATCCTGCATCAGAAGAAATGGTTCTGATGAAAATACTTCAGGTTCTTCTTGCTTGTATGAAAAGTAAGGCATCCATTATGTTGAGCAATCAGCATGTCTGCACCATTGTGAATACTTGTTTTCGCATAGTTCATCAAGCAGGCTCAAAGGGTGAGCTATTGCAACGGATAGCTCGCCACACAGTTCATGAGCTTGTTAGGTGTATCTTTTCACATCTTTCAAGAATCAATACTACAGAACGTGCACTGGTCGGTGGCAATAGTTCCAGCAAACAGGAGGTACTAATTTATTCTCGGCATTTCTCCATAGCTAAATTGTCATTTTTGCCTATTGCTGGCTGGGATCTTAGGGGACTAAGATGGGAAACGAAGCTGAATTAAAAAGAAATTTATTCATTTTTGCACGGTAGTGTTACTTTAACTTATGAAAAGGGTCTCTTTTCAGCATACTTTCCGTACTAATATCTCTGGGTATGAATTATATCTTATATCTTTTTTCATTTTTAATTTCAGTCTTTTTTGGAATCTAAAGTGATAGAAAAAATTTCCTGTTTCCGGCTGGTTTTATCAATATCAAAATCGGATGATATATATTATGACTTATGAGATACCTGTTGCACCAAGGTCATATTTTACAGCATTCTCAATTTGATTTTAATTATTTTGGGTACAACGATAAACAATGGCTTACAAATGTATTATTGTTAGAATCTTTTATCTTATTATATTTTTTGTGCGAGATGAAATCTCACGCACGGTTTTGAATGAGAGGAAGAAGTGAGCTATTATGTGGATACTCATTCTAAACCACATGGGAGCTTATGTAGCCAAATACTCTCACCTCAACCAATAGAATTTCTGCAGATAACTTGAGAAGTGCCTAGAGAGTTTCTACGAGAAGAGACTACATCATCCTCTTTTTGGCTTCGGCCAAACACTTTTTCTCGCTGGTCGAGCTTTCTACAAAAAGGTTGATTCATCACCAGTTCTGCAGTTCAGGCTTAGAACCTCTCGTTCATTATCTAATGGATTTTCCATTGTAATACTCCCTCCAAGAGTTATCAAGGTTTATATAATTTGTTCGGAGATAAGGGAAAGCTATTGGATCAAATGACAAAGCCCTATCAAAAGAGGAGAAAAATCCCCTTTTCAGAGATCAAGATCAAATTAACGTTTATTCTCTTCATTTCCAATTCAGGGAATTGTTTGGGGGTGGAGATTGAAGATATGTGGGGCCTGCATTGATCTAACTTAAAAATATGAACTGAGTGCCATTTGATGAGTAATTGAGAACAAGGGAGAGGGACATGTTCATAGGGAGAACAATGTATATATATTTTTTATGTGAATTTTACATAACAGGTGAGAAACCACTACTGGTGCAGGGAGCCAAGCATTTTGCCCGATGTCGCCTATGATACTAGGACCAATAGGTCAAAAATGAGTTTGTTTGTCTATTAGTTCACAGTTCTTCTCTTTATCGCCGTTAGGAAGCAGTAGAGAAAGAATCGTTTATTGAAACCACTTTGTTTGTAATGAAAAGGAAAGAGAAGGCAGCTGAAAAAAGATAGGCAAATTTCTCGGAATCAGCGGGCTATTTGAAATCAGACTATCTTGAAACGGGTCAGCTAACCACTTGCTTAAGTGTCAAATGGTTTGGCAAGAGGTCAATGATTACGTAAGTTGCTCAAACAATCCCAATCAGCCCCTCCGAAGAGTTAAGGATTCCACTTTTTCAAAATCGAGAATGGATTTGGTCAACTACATTAAAAAAGAATTAGCAAACCCCATTATACAGATGATAGGACAGGGCTGAGGTAGTAATCTCGACGGAGAGGGCTTTTTCAGCTTACTCTGCTACAGTGGACCGTTAGATCCGCAGGGTGCCGCAGTTTGTACGGAAGATAAGAGACCGCTTTCCTTTTATGCTTCCCTGAAGCATACCTTATACTAGTGGAGGAGTTGTTAGATCTTAGTGTCAACTGTTTAACAGTTCATCTCTATTGCATGTTAATTACCGAGGTCATAAGGTATTTGGTAATGAATGTATCTGCTGCCCCGTTGACACTTCATCAAGTTCATGTTCTATAAACCACTATGATTGAAATTCCACGAGAAGAAGAGTTTGTCAAATGGGAGAAAGTCTTGTGCCCAACTGATCAAGGAGGTCTCGGTCTTCACAGGCTGCAAAACAATAACTGTGCCCTCCTTGCAAAATGGATTTGGCGCTTTAGAGTTGAAAAATCTGCACTTTGGAGAAGAGTCATCGAGGCTAAATATACAGCTGAAGCATTCAACACTAAACCTGGATCTAAATCCATTAAGATAGCACGCGGTCCTTGGAGGAATATATACAAGCAGAGGCACCTCATCTTTGACAGAATATCTTCCAAAGTGAGAAATGGGGCATCAACTTCCTTCTGGCATGATTCTTGGCTGACTGATACCCCTTTGGCCTCAACCTTCCCTCGCCTCTTCTCCCTCTCAGTTCGGAAAACAGCTTCTGTCAAAGAGATTTGGAACCCAAATCTTAATTTTTGGGACTTGGGCTATAGACGCTTTCTAAAGGAAGAGGAAATAACGGACTGGGCATCATTATCCAATCAACTAGAATCCACCTTCCTCCATGCACGTGAGGACTCATGGATTTGGCCACTAGATAAAAATGGTTCCTTCTCCATCAAGACTCTTCTCACTGACATGGCTCCAAAGAGATCTCTCCTGCATTCAACTCTTGCCAAAGCCATTTGGAAAGACACTTACCCCAAAAGAACCAAGTTCTTCATCTGGGAACTTGCCCACAAGGGTATCAACACATCAGATAGGCTTCAGAAAAGATTACCCTTCATGGTCCTCTCCCCACAATGGTGCATACTATGCAAAAAAGATGGGGAATCGCCCTCCCATCTTTTTCACACATGCTCAATGGCCAAGGATTTTTGGAATTTGATTCTTCACGCTTTTGATTGGACTGTTGCTCTCCCCTTTGACATCCAAGTCTTGCTTTCATTTGTCCAAGTGGGTCACCCCTTCAAGAAAGCTCAAGAGATTATGTGGAAGCACTTCATTCGAGCCTTTCTTTGGACATTTTGGAATGAAAGGAAACATAACATAGACTATTTCTTGACAAGGAGTTGCCTTTCATCAATCTTTTTGACGCCTGAGAGGCAAACCGATTTTGCCCAGGTGCACCTTACAAGGTGCCCAGGCGAGTGTCTTCAATCGGGCGCTCGCCTCGGTGTGCCTTTCGCCTGAGGCCAGGCGATCGCCTCGTTGAAGCTAGGCGATCTGCCTTATATATATATAATTTTTAATTTTTAATGTGTTTTTTTAAAAGAACTTTATATATATATATATATATTTAATTTTTAATGTGTTTTTTTAAAAGAAGCTTTCTCTCTCGCAAAATACCTCAGTTCACAATCCCTAACCATTCTCTCTGCCTCTCGACATTCACCTTCACCACCCTCAATCTCCGGCCATCGCCCGCTCCCATCTCCGACCATCACCGTCGCCGCTCCCGTCTTCGACTAAATTTATTGAATTTGGTTGTTTTATGTATCTTGTTGACATTTACTATGCACTATTTTGGTATTTATTTTTTAAACTATGTTTACTATATAAATTTATGCACTATATATATAATTTTTATTTATTTATTAAGGTGCCCCTCGCTTCACTCGGACGTCGCCTTTGTATCGCCTCTCGCCTCAAGGCGATCAAAAGGCTTGTCGCCTTGAGGTGTGTCTTGCGCCTCGAAAATACTGATGCTATGTCTTGGCGTAATACAACCCCCCTATTTTCACTCTTATAGTATGAACTCTTTATTAACCAATTGGAGAAGTTTTATGTAACTCCATTGGTTTTTTGGTGGGTTCACCCCTCTCATTGTAATTTCATCCATCAATGAAATTGTTTCTTATCAAAAAAAAAAAAAAAGAGAGAGAGAGAGATAATATCCCATTTTTATGAGTTGGATCATGGACTCCGCTCAGCCATGTGAAAAAAGGAAGCATATAGATGCATTTTCACGTATCTTTCAGTTCCTTTGAAATTTTGGCTCATAAATTAAATAAAGTGATATGGTTCAAATTATGGATTTTAGATAATTGGAGTCAGGAGTGTGTTGATTGGTATATTATATGTGGTTGAGATTTATTACGTAGTGATGGTAATGAGGAAAATGGGGTTAAAATTGCAAATTTATTATTATTATTATTATTTTTTGTATCTATGATTGTCCAGATCTGCTTACATGCATCTCAGCTAATTTCACAGGACAATCGCTCGCCCTACTACATTTGATTGCCAAGGAAACTCGTTAGACATTAAAACCTAGGTAGGTGGTCACCATGGTTCAAATCCATCACATCTAAGTCCTTAACTATTTACATTGGTCCTTATTAACCACTAGACAAGACAAGATTTTTACATAGTTGAAATATCAAATTTCATTATATACTAGTATTAAGTTTCTACAGCCTTTTAAAAGGCTTTTGAGGCTTACCTCTTAGGAGACTTGAATTTTTAGTCTCGTGGCTTATGCTTTCTTTGGTTCATAAGAGACATACTTGAGTTGAGACAGAAATTATTAGCTTCAAGCTTCTTTGGTTCACAAGGGGCTTATGCTTCCATGAGAGAACGCACTAAGGCTTAAAAGTATTTGTACCTCATTTAATATATAGAAGAATAACATCAATTTATTACATATTCTTCAAAATAGGACGTCCACTTGTGCCACAGTAACTAAAATAACGGTGGAATAAAAGAGTAAGGTAATCCTCTTAGCATAATGGTGATGATGTTGAGAATGATCTTTATAATCTTTATTTAAGGAAGTGAAAGTTGATGGAACACATCCTTTTGTCTTTCCAATTTTATATTATGAAAATCATTATGTCCATAATACATGGTTTTGCGTTTTTTTGTGTTCTTTATTACATTTACAATGAGGCTTATGCCTCACTTCTTTTAGAGAAAAAGCCTGAAGAATGCTTTTAGCCTTTTAAAATGTTGGGCTTTTCGTCAAACCGAACATAGCTCAAGTGGTTAAGACATCTATCTTTGACCAAGAGGTTATTAGTTCGAACCCCTACCCCCACATGTTGTATCAAAAAAAAAATGTTGGGTTTTTCATATTATCTTATATTAAAACTGTTAAGCTGCCCTTTGTCAAAAATAAATATATAAATGAATAAATAAAAGAAAAAAAGAAATTGTTAAATGGATTTATGAAACAGTGTTTTCTTGTGCAGGCTGGTACAGCGGCTAATGATGACCATGTGCTTGGAAGTAGACTATTGGAGAATGGAAACTTGGGCCATGCATTTGATTGTCAATCATCATCCAACAATTTTCAATCCAATTCTTCATCAGGTCCGATGGCAACTGGGATGGAGGAAAATTTACTTGAGGATGGTAGCACGAAGGATACTGTTCCATTTAACTTTCATCTCATGAATGAACCTTATGGGGTACCCTGCATGGTGGAAATTTTTAGATTCCTCTGTTCATTGTTAAATCTAGTTGAGCATATGGAGTTGGGAGCTAGGTCAAATACAATGGCTTTTGATGAAGATGTTCCTCTTTTTGCCTTGGGATTGATAAATTCAGCAATTGAGCTGGGTGGCCCTTCCTTCCGGCATCACCCTAGGTTATTGAGTTTAATCCAAGATGAACTATTTCGAAATCTTATGCAATTTGGTTTATCAACAAGCTCGCTAATCCTTTCAATGGTTTGTAGCATTGTTCTCAATCTATACCACCATCTGCGCACTGAGCTAAAGTTGCAGCTTGAGGCTTTTTTTTCATGTGTAATTTTGAGGCTTGCTCAAAGTAGGTATGGGGCTTCATACCAGCAGCAGGAGGTTGCCATGGAGGCTCTTGTTGATTTCTGCAGGCAGAAGACATTTATGGTGGAGATGTATGCAAACTTAGATTGTGACATAACTTGCAGTAATATCTTTGAAGATCTTGCTAATCTTCTGTCAAAGAGTGCTTTTCCAGTTAATAGTCCTTTGTCTTCAACGCATATCCTCGCTTTGGATGGTCTTATTGCCATTATTCAGGGAATGGCGGAGAGGATAGGTAATGGAACAGGCCTAGAAAATAGTCCTGTGAATCTTGAGGAATATACTCCTTTCTGGATGGTAAAATGTGAAAATTACAGTGATCCTAATCAATGGGTTCCATTTGTGAGAAGGAAAAAGTACATCAAGAGACGGTTAATGATTGGAGCTGATCACTTTAACCGTGATCCCAAGAAAGGTCTGGAGTTCCTTCAAGGAACCCATCTCTTGCCCGATAAACTTGATCCCAAAAGTGTAGCCTGCTTTTTCAGGTACACTGCTGGTTTGGATAAAAATCTGGTTGGGGACTTCCTTGGAAATCACGATGAGTTTTGTGTCCAGGTTCTTCATGAATTTGCTTGGACTTTTGATTTTCAGGACATGAATTTGGATACTGCTTTGCGACTGTTTTTGGAAACTTTCAGACTCCCTGGAGAATCACAGAAGATACAAAGGGTGCTTGAGGCATTCTCTGAGAGATATTATGAACAGTCACCTCAAATTCTTGTGAATAAGGATGCTGCTCTTTTACTATCATATTCACTCATTATGCTCAATACAGATCAGCACAATGTTCAAGTGAAAAAGAAGATGACGGAAGAAGATTTCATTCGGAATAGCAGGCACATAAATGGAGGCAATGATCTACCAAGAGATTTCCTCTCTGAGTTGTATCACTCAATCTGTAAGAACGAGATTCGTACGACTCCGGAACAAGGCAATAGTTTTCCTGAAATGACCCCGAGCCGATGGATAGATCTGATGCTTAAATCCAAGAAATCCTCTCCATTCATTGTGTCTGATTCTAAAGCCTACCTTGATCGTGACATATTTGCTATAATGTCAGGGCCAACAATTGCTGCTATATCCGTGGTATTTGATCATGCAGAACATGAAGAAGTCTATAAAACATGTATTGATGGATTCTTAGGTGTTGCAAAGATCTCCGCGTGCCATCATCTTGAAGATGTACTTGATGATCTTGTTGTGTCCCTCTGCAAGTTCACGACCCTCTTGAACCCATCATCTGTTGAGGAGCCTGTGCTGGCCTTTGGTGATGATACAAAAGCTAGGATGGCGACTATGACAGTTTTCACCATTGCCAACAGGTATGGTGACATCATTCGCACAGGTTGGAGAAACATCCTTGATTGCATCTTACGGTTGCACAAGCTTGGTCTTCTCCCAGCCCGTGTTGCCAGTGATGCAGCTGATGAATCAGAACTTTCTACTGACACTGGGCACGGAAAGCCGCTTACAAGTTCTTTATCTGCTGCTCATATACAGTCAATTGGAACTCCCAAGAGATCCTCCGGATTGATGGGACGGTTTAGTCAGCTCTTATCACTTGACACTGAGGAGCCAAGGTCACAGCCTACCGAACAACAACTTGCTGCTCATCAGCGTACCCTTCAGACTATTCAGAAGTGCAATATTGACAGCATTTTTACAGAGAGCAAGTTTCTTCAGGCTGAATCTCTATTACAGCTGGCACAAGCACTCATATGGGCTGCCGGACGGCCCCAGAAAGGAAACAGCTCTCCTGAGGATGAAGATACTGCAGTCTTCTGTCTGGAATTGCTGATTGCCATTACTCTGAATAATCGAGATCGAATCGTGCTTCTTTGGCCAGGTGTTTATGATCACATATCTACTATTGTGCAGTCAACTGTCATGCCCTGTGCCCTGGTGGAGAAAGCTGTTTTTGGACTTCTCCGTATCTGCCAGCGGTTGCTTCCTTATAAGGAGAACCTTGCAGATGAACTTTTGAGATCTTTGCAACTTGTCTTGAAGCTAGATGCTCGGGTTGCTGATGCATACTGTGAGCAAATTACACAGGAAGTAAGTCGCCTAGTAAAAGCAAATGCCTCTCATATTAGATCCCCATCTGGATGGCGAACAATAACATCCCTACTCTCGATTACAGCTCGCCACCCGGAAGCATCTGAGGCAGGATTTGATGCGCTACTATTCATTGTATCTGACGGTGCTTACTTGTTACCAGCAAATTATACCCTCTGCATAGATGCCTCAAGGAAATTTGCTGAGTCTCGTGTTGGACAGGCTGAACGCTCTTTACGCGCATTGGATCTTATGGCTGGATCTGTTGATTGTTTAGCACGGTGGGCTAGGGAGGGTAAGGAAGCTGCAAGGGAGGAGGAAGCAATTAAAATGTCACAAGATATTGGAGACATGTGGCTGAGGCTTGTGCAAGGGTTGAGAAAAGTTTGTTTGGACCAACGAGAGGAGGTTAGAAACCAGGCCCTGCTGTCGTTCCAGAAGTGTTTGATAAGTGTTGATGAAATCCACCTTCCACATGGTTTGTGGTCACAGTGTTTCGATCTTGTGATCTTCACAATGCTCGATGATTTACTTGAAATTGCACAAGGACACTCTCAGAAGGATTACAGAAACATGGAAGGGACACTGATCCTTGCCATGAAACTCTTGTCCAAAGTGTTCTTACTGTTGCTCCAGGATCTTTCTCAGTTAACAAACTTTTGCAAACTATGGCTTGGTGTTCTTAGCCGAATGGAAAAGTATGCAAAAGCTAAAGTTAGAGGGAAAAGAAGTGAAAAGCTTCAAGAGCTAGTTCCTGAACTGCTCAAGAACACCTTGCTTGTTATGAAAACTAAGGGGGTGCTAGTTCAAAGGAGTGCGCTAGGTGGAGATGGCTTGTGGGAACTCACATGGCTGCATGTAAATAACATTTCTCCCCCGTTGCAATCCGAGGTTTTCCCGGATCAAGATTCCGACCACTTACTCGGTCAGGGTGAAAAAGGCGGCGTAACATCCAGTGAAGTGAATTCTGTTTCTTGGACTGAAAGGGTAGCATCAGACAGTGCTGGAACTGGAGGGTAGTATTATTCAGTTGGAAATCTCAAACTTGTTTCTGCTAGTGATGTCACTATGCATATACTTCAGCATCAGGACAAAGTTTTTGTCTAGAATTAGTCTGTACCCATCCAGTAATTCTTAAATTTACTGAACGGATGATAGGGCACATCTATACTGGAGCTTGCTTTGTTTACGGATCTATACAATTAGAGAGAGGCTATGAAAGTGAGAGCATGTTTGAGAGCCAGGTACACCCTAACAAACTTCCAGGCTTTCGTCGTTTTCGTTAAGGCGTTTCTTCTCTTTGCAATTCTTGATCACATAGTTCCCAGAGTTAAAATTGGCTCATTATAAATGAATGATGTTTGTTAGTGTTGTTATACATATCGTACAACTAGGCATAGATTGAATGTGGAGGTGTATTATCATTCATCCTTGAATGAAAGCGTGTACTTATTGTTTTGTATTACCTTGCTGAGTTATGTACAGAACCAAAAAGTTTGCTAGTAATCTCTTGATATGATTATCTTGTATGATGCTTTACATAATTTGGATGCCAGGAGTTGAATTTTAGGGGAAAATATGATAGGTGAGCCTGGATTATACTCATGCATTAGATAGTAACTTAATATTATTTTGGTCTCAGTATTTTTTTGACTTTGGTTCATTTTGGTCCCTATATTTTTAAAATGTTTATATTGGTCTGGTTTCTGTACTTTCAACTTTTTTTCATTTTAGTTTTTATACTTCCAAGTAGTTCTTGTTAGTTGATGTAATTTTAAAAAGTGATTAATTTGGTTATTTTTACAAAATTTTAACACAAATTTTATACAAAATGAAAAATATTTAATACAAATTTATGGTTACATTTCAAGAAATTTATTGAGTGAAGTATCGAGCTAAAATTATGATCGAAAAATGAGATAAAAATTACATAAATGGACGAAATTATCACTTTTTAAAAGTATAGAGACCAAAATAGATGTTTTGAAAGTACAATGACTAAAATGAATAAAAGTCAAAAGTACAAGGACTAAAATGGACGTTTTGAAAGTAAAGGGACTAGCCTAAGTACAAGGACCAATGTGGTATTTAAACCTACATATTTTTTTAGTACCTATTTAGCAGTTAAACTCTATATCATACCATTAGTAAATGGGAAATTGGGATTTATGATGGTGCTTACTTGTTGCCAGCAAACTTTAAATTTCCATGAATGATGCAACTAAGATTTAACATTTTTGATCAAATCAATATTTAAAATCTTGCTAGTGAGTAAGGTCTTAGTCACATACCAGTAAAATTTTCTTTGATGGCATTAGTGTCCAACTCATTTCCATTTCTAACTGATTTTTGTCATTGTGATAATTGTTAGATGATGCCATTAACAAGAGTAAAAAGGTTCTAAGCACGATGTCTCGAAGAATCAGTTGAAATAAATGGATAGTCGGGTCAGTAATTGGCGTTTTGGTACTCGTAATCATCCTCATACTGTATCTTAAGCTTTCACATCATTAAAAGATGTTTCCTTGATCACAAAAGGAGACATACTCTTATCATTTGATTTTCCAATCGTATCGATTGGTTGTCGATCATATGTTTGATGTATTTTGTAATCAGTATGTGGTATTCATGTCTGTAATTGAATCAAATCTTGTGCTTGATAGTGTTATGATCAATCAATACCCAGATAGTAGGCATTTCTTGATTGTATGTATTTGGTGGTTACTTTCTGTATCTGCACTTGGTAAATCAGGACACTAGTGAACAAAATAAAAAGTTAGAAAAATCACTAATCCATTGATGATTTCATTTTTCATTTTTCATTTTCTGTACTGGAAATTGCTATTTTGGGAGTGGTATTCTCTTCATTTTAGGGAACAAACATATCATGGGGTGGCTGATTTTACATTTTGTTTGTAGAGAATGTCAGTTTTTCTAATCTTTGTGAAAGTAGTAGATTTTTGAAAGTTGAATGTAATTATAGAGGAGGTAGTATGTCGAATCATTGATCTGATTTTTATCAGATTAATACATTAAATCCATTTTTGTTTAAGTTTTCCTTCTATCATCATAAACCTAAATATTTGTCCAAGATAACTGCTAGTCAATGGACATCGATTTCCGTGCTAGGGAAAGTTTCAAGGTGGTAGTTTTTAGGGTTGAAAAGCATGCCCATGGATGGTGAGAAGTAGTTTTTTTTCCCTTAAAGTTATCTTTTGACTTGAGATTCTAGATGTTTGTTGTAGAGATTGAATTGGATCAGTTCGACCAGAATTTTCTCTGATATAGTGTGATAGGTCTCTGTAGAATTTTCACATAATCTTATATTGGATGTAGGAGAGGTTAATTAGGCCAATAATCTTGATTATATTGTTTTGGAAGTCGATATTGTCCTATCCGAGTAGCATGCTTTGTAACGATGAGTACTTGGACCAATCGGTTCTTAGAGTTTGAAGGGTGTAGGGGGAGAATAAGACCTCTTGCCTTTTGTTTGATGGATTCGAATGGCATCGACGATTATGAAACATAATCTCTGCACTGAGAACGACTGATTTTTGACTTGATTCTCTCTTAGGAGTGAAATATCAAATACCAATTTGGCTTTTCCTTCTCTTCATTTGGCTGATTATTCACCATTTCTCTGCTGGAAATACTATCGATATCGAAACAGGGCACCAATGAGAAGATATAACCATGCCAAAAAGTTGCATAACCCTTAAGATTTCTGCACATGGTTTAAAAAAGGCTTGTTGGTAACATGTTTATCTTCGACGAGAAACAGGGAGCGAACAAATGCAGCGATCGGGTTGGAGAGGCTGTGGAGCTGCCATTCATGGTTGTGGTTAGAGTTAAAACGTCCAATCAATGGTATGTTATGGATAATATAATTCTTGTAATGTATCATCTCTCATATCCTGCCTTGTCTATGAGTTCCAAATTGTTTTCCAGTTGGTGCTTTTCGAACTTAAAAAACTGAAATCACTTAAAACCATCAAGAAAATTGAACAAAGAACAATGACCTTTCTTGGTGGTAGAGCATGACTTCTTCAACCTTTTACTAACTTGAGAACTCGAACATAATCGTCACGATTCATTTGAAAACGTTGTTGTTTGTTGTTTTTGAAATCCTAAGTTTGTTTACAGATCACATTTTTATATTTTAAGTCTTCTACGTGGAGAAATAACCAACCCAAATGCGAAATACATCATTTTTATTAATATTTTCAAGTATTTTTAGAGCTTTAAAAATATTTTTGATTATGAGGTTGAACGTCAAGAAATAAATAAAGAGTAATTAAAAATTATTTTTACCTATTTTTCTTTCTTTTTTAGTTCGGCACACAGAATGGAGATTCGAATCTCTAATATTTTAAATCTAGAAAATATGCCTTAATTAGTGAAGTTGTTAACATTTTTTGTATCCAAGTATGTCAACGAAGACAACTGGGGTATCTATCCTATTCGCTTTTCTAGCTTTCGTCTCTTAGTGTCAGTGTCGGCCTAGAAGAGTGCTTTTGCCATTGGTGTTTCTTTCTATCTTTACGCATGCATTTCACCGCTCCACCTAAAATTTCCTCTACCATACCATACTCCAACTTGGTAGTTTCCACTACCTGGGATTTGACAGCAGACTTAAAGAATGCGAGAAATTACCTTTTGATTTACCAAAAGTAAAAGAATTAGTAGCGGGTTATCAAATTGAGTATTCGGGTATTAACACATGCTCTATATAGGTACTCGATCACAACCACAAATTGGCTAGTAGTTAGGTGATTGCTAGTCTAGTAAAGGATAAACTGGTTGGAATTGGTCGTTCCTAAAAAATCCACTACATAATGGAGGATGACAAGAAAGAGTACGAGGTAAACATACACTATGACAAAGCATATCTTAAGAAGGTGTTGGCCTTTTCACCCTTAATCTCAAATTAATTAATTAATATTTTGATGATAACAAACCTAATTTTGTTTATTGAAAACTTTAGTGTTTTGAAGTGTTTCACAACATCGAGCTCGAAAACAACTATTCCTACATCTTTTGAATCACCCAAATCAGAGCTCAAACGGAGAAGTTACAGCTGAATGAAGTTGAATGAAAAAATACATGTGACGTTGATGTGGCGGCTGAATCATCCAAACATACCATTGAAAAGTTGACATGTGGCAAAATGTATTATTAAAAAAAATTATGAAGAAAGAAAGGACAGAGAAAAGAGAAAAAAAAAATAGAAAAGAAAGAAAAGAAAAGATTGTCTCTGACGGATAGCTCGAAGATTCAACTAATATCTTTGAGGTCTTGGGTTCAAACTACAAAGAACACAACTAAAAGAATACTAAAAATAATAAATACTCAGAGCCTCTTTAATATAAGATTTACAAAATAAGAGAGTAAATATTATTAGGGAGGAATATTTTAATTAGTTTTTTTTTTTAAATTAGGCTTTTAAAAAAAATCAGATGAGGAGAACTAAAAGAAAAAAAGAAAAGAAATGGAGGGTAGTTAACAAAACGACACCTTCCCTTCTTTCTCTTACCTTATTTCGTCTTCATTTTCTCTTACCTTCACGCCACATGCTTCCTTTTTTTTTTTCACATGTCCTAACTCCATTTTTGTAGCTCCATTCGAACACACACGCCGCACACCTAGAAGGAGTAAAGCTTCGGGTGCAATGACTCAACGAAACCAGACTTTAACGAGAAGGATTGTCTACAAGGGTATATACTCCACGCTAGCCTGATTTGAGAGTTCCCCTTTCTTCTTCCTCTAAATTTTTTCGACTACATGTTTGGGATTCTTCCCCCAAAATTTACTTCGATAATACATTTGTCGCTCTCTACTAATTGTTCCTTTAAATAAATGAAGTTTACATAATAGACCGTTGGTTTTTTAATCTCTACTAATTGTCGCTCTCGGGCCACTAAGAGGATGAGACCCCTAGTTCAAGTCCCAGAGTCAGCATGTATGAGAACACTCATCTACTTCCCTAAAGTTGGGAATGAGTGAATTCTATCTTGCGTAGTTATGTTCCCAGCTCCCCACTCGGTCTCGTCCCCAAAATGGTAGGATTATTGAGTCGGCAATCTGGGACACTCTCACCCATACAAATCAAGGGACGATCCCTTATAGACAGAAGTCCATAACTCGCTCAAGATTAAGATTGAGTTACTTGGTCATCCTATGAGATAAACAATCTATTGATTAACGATGTTGGAGCCAATGATTAATTATTTCGCGGTCTAGTCTTATACAAACTCATTGTATAAGATACCTCCACTCACATGTCTCTACATGAAAGACTTGGATAAAGTCGTTTGTAAATATTACAAAGCGGGCCGTATCCATAATGTTACCAGAATAAGGTCTCCCAACCTTATCCGTGTACTATAGACCATTTAGGTTATTACTGGAACATTATCCACTTATATATCGAATATATATTTTATATCAAATATGTAAATTGTATATTAAATATATACTGTATATCACATATATATTTTATATCAAATATATATTGCTCTAGTTACATTAAGTAACCTTTAATCTTAGTTTATTGGAATATGAGTAATGCAAAGAAATAATAAAATAACTCTCTATTGAGTAAATAATTTGTTCATAAATTACAAATACACGAGCTAAGGGCACCAAACCCAACAATATGGACATACTTTGTTTATGCTTTTTTGTTTGCTACTATTTTTTACTTGTAGGATCAGGAAGTTACCACTTGTTGTAACTTTCTTTTTGTTTTCTTTTGAAAATGGGGCAACTACGTAGTTATACTGTGTATAGACAATTTAATCATATATTTGGTTGCATTTGATAACTTGAGATAAGATTCTCTTATGATAATTTTTTATGCTTTCTTTTGACCATGTAGTAACTACATATTTATACTATGCATGAAATGTTTAATTCTATTTCGAAATCCAATCGTATATTTGTTATTTTTGTTTATGTCTCCATCTATCATATTTATACTATTTATGTTTGTCTTCCATCCATCCATGCTGTATCAACTTCCAAAAGTTGGTGTTCAGTAAGTTTTTGATGAGTACATGGTTCTGCCTTTTTTGTTGGCTAGTATTTTTTACTCGTAGGATCAGGAAGTTACCACTTGTTGTAACTTTCTTTATGCTTTCTTTTGAAAATGAGGTTAACTACGTACTTATACTATGTATGGACAATTAAATCTGGTTGCGTTTTATAACTAGAGATAAGATTCTCTTATGCTAAATTTGTATGCTTTCTTTTTGACCATGGAGTAGCTACATGATTATATTATGTATGAACTGTTTAATTTTATGTTATCAAAATGCAACTTATATAAGGTAATTATTTGTAACGACTCTATCCGACCCCAAATTGGTGATGGTGTAATTGTTGACTGGAAAACAAATAATAAAATAACCCTCACTGTTTATTATAAAAAAAGACAGTAAAGCTTACAAATTAAAAAAAAAAAAGAACAAATCAATGTCAGAGTGCGTTTTTACACCGTCTCTGATTGTGTCCTAGCCGACCGCATCTACCCCACTTTACTGTCGATCTCTTTTCAACAAGAGCAACAAGTCTCTTTTTTCGTGGCCCTACCAGTAGAGTGCTTTACATTTGGAGGAAGGATACGGCCTGTCTTGTCTTCACAAACTATTGAGGCAATGTTGTACGTCTGTCTAATTGGATGTATGTCGCTTTGATATAATAATTGCAATGTTGACACTTTATAGAAATCATGAATAAACGTATTTAAATCCAACCCAATAGCAAGACATGCATGTGGGCATGAGATCAAGTCTAAGTCTTAGAGATGCAATCAGTGAGTTGTTGTAGGGTGGAACCGAATGGAATTGTCCTGCTCCTCTCAGCTTTCATCATGTAAAACTGTGGCTACAAACAATTGCATAGTGATTTCCTTTGTTTATAAGGATAAAAAAGAACTAGTTAGGTGCTGTTTTCTACCATTTTACACTCAGAACCCATATTTTAAACTTAGTTTAGTGTTCAAAACCTTTCATTTTGAGTTATCTTAGGTTATACATGCATATAGGACATTTTTACATACTTTAGAGTTGATTTCTAACGGAATTTACAAATTTGTGCTAAAAAATTTCAAGCTAGGCACCTGGTGCCTTCCCCAATTCCGAGAATGTCCTTATGTAAAATGCAAGTTTTGGTTTGGTTTGAAGCTTCCCCAAGCCCCTCCACGTGTCTTCCATGCATTGATGATGGCCAATTCAACAAACAAACCAACTAAAAGATGTTGTAAAGGGATGACTTTCCATGAATGTCTCAACCTCTTAACTGCTTTGAAGTTCCTATAAATACAACAACTCCCCTCACTTCATGGATCATCCTCAAGTGATCATTTCAGCTTTAGACATTTACTCTCAGTCTATTTACGTTTTCCCTTTAAGTTTTGAGTTGTTATTGTTTTAAACTTTGCTTATTTCAAGTTCATCCTTTATCTTCCAGCTTGTTATTCTTGAATTGTAAGTTTGATCTTATTCAATTAAAATTCCAGCAAGTTCTTTGATATTAATTTCTCTCATTACGAAGTTGTAATCACACAATGTTGTGGAATCGACCGACTATTGCTCCCCAATCTTGAAAGAGAATGGGTTAGGGTCATTCGGGTTACAACTCCACCATTTTCAGCTTGTTTTAATTCTATTCATCTTTTAATCATGTCGTCTACTTCCATCAATGTTAAATTCTATTTTTCCTCTAAAGTTATGAACTAAATTTATTTTCCCAAGTCTGGTTATGGATGATTAGCTAAAGTTTTTTTTAAATCCAACAAGACAATAGGCGTTTTTCTCTTCTTTTATCATTTAATGTTTTTTTACAAAGTTAAAACTTGATTTTGTCAATTAGTGTTTTAACCAAGCATCAATACTGAAAGGGTTGATACATTTTTCACAACATTAATGATTTAACTTTGGAGAGAAATACTTTAGACATAAATATTTCGCTCGGGTAGCCTAGACATAGGACCTCGACCTAAGGTTACGGTTGGCTTTTATTAAAGTAAGTTCAATTTTCTAATAGACATATTAGGGATGAACTTATATCATCAAAATCACTTAGACATAAGAAGATGGCGAAGCAAAATCGATGAAAAATAGTGAGAGGCTAGTTGGAAAAAAGTGTCATATTATTAGCTAATTTGAAGTAACTAGGCTGAGTTTATTGCATTGAGTCTTAGAACACCAAACCAACATTATACTTGATATTTGTCACCCCAAATTCAATTGCAAAGTCACCAATCAATATCATTTTCATTAAAAAGACTTCAATTGTCCCTATGGATCGATACTCGAAATAATCATTCTGTTTTACTACTTGTGACAGGTGTACACTTGCGCTCTATCATTTATTTTCATTCCAAAATCCCAAACATATAGTATTCCCGCATTGATTGATTTAATTTCTCAAAAAATGTAACAAAAGATGGATTGATGAAACTTGTGTAAGAATATTTAAGAGACACCGTATTAAGATGGTGATTGCAGTGGAATTTGCTAACTAATTAGTTAGGTTTGTTATACATTTTAATTAGTGTTGGAGGCAAATTAATAATATTTTAAAATAGTTTGAATGATATAGGTAGATTTGACGGTTTGATTATGTAGATTTGGTAGTTTGATTATGTAGAGATCTTGCCGGTTTGGTTATGGAGCGATTAGGGATTTCACGGTTTGATGATGTGATTTCTCGAATGTTGGTGGTTGAAAACATGAAGAGGTAAAATGGAGAAAGGATGAATGTGTCCAAGGATAAATATGGAATTCTACCCCTCCCTTAAATTTCGAGAATTCAAATATGGCCATCATATGCAATTTACGAAAACTTTTACCATTTTTCATTACGGTATCATGTACGTAGCCATTACTCTGGATTTTCCAAGTTTTTTTAGAACAAAAACTTCATTAAATTAAGAAACGTCCTTATTGGCCAAAATGCACAGCCAACTCGAAAAACAAACTTACCACAACTCACTTTCCTTCAGTTCAGCTGCTCTCTTCGCAAGGGAATGGTCACAAATGTTAGCATTCCTATCCACTTTAACAAAAGAGGCAACCCCATAAGAATCACTCAAATTTAGTTCTTCACAACAATCCACCAAATCTCGGTGAGGTCTTCATCGATTCCATTCAACAGATTTGCAACTTCGATTGAATCAGTTTCAACGCGAATTGGGAACGTCATGCGGAAGTCCAGATGCCGGAACCTTTCATGAATGGCCTCTGCCTCGAGCATTTTGACACTGGTACAAGTATCCACTGTGGATTCCCAGCTAGAATGAGGTCTCCTTCCCAATTGCGAAGCACCCAACCCAAACCACCTCTTTATAGGGATTCCGACCAAAAGGCATCTGCATTGAGAATCCAGGTATGGACCTGAGGAGGTACCCACTTCGATTTCTCCTTTACATCCCTAATCGACAAACTGGTAGTAGGAACTTTAGGGATTTTGTTGCACTGCTTTGAAATGATTTTTGTAGCCTAATGAATCAGATTTAAGTAGATAGGATGTTCCCGTTGAAAAACGACATGATTTCCATGGTGCCAAATAACCCACGACCCGATCTTAAACACTCCAAACTCCTCCTCTGTTGCTCGATCAAGGATCCAATCCTAAGATTTCCCAAGTTCATTTACGGGGTTTGGCTGTTTTGTCATGGTTTATTAAGTCTGAATTTGTTAAGTTTAGGATTGTTAAATCTGTGTTTGGTTGATGCAGGAAGTAGGTTTATTAAGTCTAGATTCGTTTGGTGTTAAGTTTTGTTAAGTTTGTATTTTGTTAAATCGACTTTATTGAACTTGTATTCGTTTGGTTGGGTTTTGATTTTCTTTTTAAAAAATATAATTTATAAACTAATTATTTTACTAAAGTCAATTTTCTTATGAAATTAGGAAACAATGTTGTGAGGATATATGAAATATTTTAAATACATTTGTCCATTCAATTTTTTTTCAATGATTAATTTTTAAAATAAATATTCAATTATCTACGAAAATACTTTTCAAGTATTTATCAAAGTCTAAACAAGAGTATAAAAATTCATTAAAAATATAAATTTCATCGTAGAGAAAATGTTATCAACAATTTATTTAATTTTTCACTATTTACAATCTTAAGTAAATTTGATTTCTTAATTATTCTAGAAAAATTGATTACTTAATTATCATCAACATTACTATTAAATTTCACTTATTTTTATTTGACAATTACATTTTATTACAAAGTGAAAATCTTTTAAACTATTAACTTCATAAGTTAAAAGAAAATATAAAATTAAAATAAATAATTACACAAAATGATAACGTCTTTTACAAATATGATAGTGATAACAAAAAGTAAATAAAAATGGTAGGAACAAAATGAACAACTATATAAAATGAAAAAAAAGAACAAAATAGCTAGAACAAAAAAAAAAAGATTTTTCTTGGATTATTTGGAAAAAAACTAGAGAAAAAA
Organism: Momordica charantia; assembly: GCF_013281855.1. Classification (NCBI taxonomy): domain Eukaryota; kingdom Viridiplantae; phylum Streptophyta; class Magnoliopsida; order Cucurbitales; family Cucurbitaceae; genus Momordica; species Momordica charantia. The sequence goes on from NW_028275160.1 coordinate 15,521,436, forward strand.
TTGTCGATATATGAATTAATTATTTATTAGATGTAATTTGAATTCAATTGATTTACTTATTTATAATTAAAATTATTATTAATTAATTTCTTCATTTATTTAATATATTTAATTAAAAAAAATTAATAAAGAGAGAATAAAGACAAAATATGCGATGTAACAACCTAGGGAGTGAAATAGTATTTACTGTAACAAACTCAGGTTTAAAACTGTGAAGCAAACGTGGGTTTGTTATTCCCCGTTTTGAAAATGGGGAGGGGGTGTTTGGTTCTGGGATTTTCTTGGCAGGAATGGACATGGATAAGTAAAGCTATTGTTTGTTACACAGATTTGAAAACTTTTCATGGGAATAGTTATTCTCAGACATCCCTTATTCCCATGGACAAGGACTTTCTTTGCCCTTCCAGTTTCATGGATTTGTCTATGGGTTTTGTGGTAGACTCTTATCTCAATAAATTATGAAATTACTATATAGATGATTTATTTAGAAATCATAATTATGTAAAACAATGGAAAAGTATAGAATTTACACTTTTGTTATGAAAGAATCCCTAATTAAATGGTACCCATCACACAAATTACTACTATATACTTAGGAATCTCAATATTAAATAATTATTAAAAGCTAGAATTGGTAACTTGGGAGGTCAAATCCCTTAAAATGTGTTAATGATAGTTTCCAAAATAAAAAAAATCCTAAAACCCCAAAAAAACATCCATTTTTGAAACACACCCCTTTCGTCTTCCTCGTTTTTCTTTTCTTCCTCTGACCCTCCATTCCTCTTCTCCAACCGTCCGTCACTGTCTGGCTTCCTCTCCGGCCGACTCCGCTTTTATCCCCTTCTCAGGAGATCTCCATCGGTTCTTCTTCTCCAGTCGTTTCTACCTGTCTTCGTCTCTGATCGACGTCTGTCTGCCTTCATCTCCGACCGCCTCCATTTTTTCTCAGTCGCTAGAGCAATTCATCTCTAGATTGAAAGGTTTGCATTCTAACGAATGTTTTCAATTTAGTTTATATTCAGATATATCTGAGGGTTGTAGTTGGAGAGTGAGTTGCTAATAATGATTTTAGGAAGTTTATATGGAATTTAGTTTATATCCGGATATATGTGAGGGTTGTAGTTGGAGAGTGACTTGCTAACAGTGATTTTAGAAAGTTTAAATGGAATTTAGTTTATATCCACATATATCCAGGGTGGTTGTTGGAGAGTGAGTTGCTAAGAGTGATTTTAGGAAGTTTATATGCAGATATATCTGAGGGTTTCCTATAGCAGAATTAAGGACACAAAACTCACCGGTGAGAAGATGTTGGGTCATTAAGATTTGGATATTTTTGTAATTAATAATATTGGTAAATCAAGAAAATCAATATTTTTTAATGAGTAAATTGTGGTTTTGAAGGGGTGAATTAAGGAATTTGTGTTAGTATGGGACCCACAATAATTAAAAGATTATGATAATAATTTATGAAATTAAATCTTTTATATTTCAAAAAAAAAAAACAAATAACTATAATAAATGTAAATGCATTAAATAATGGTAAACTCGGAATTAAAATAAAATTCTACCTGCAGAAACCTAAAAGTGTAAAATTAGAAAATTTTAGACATTTGTGTAAATAAATTTCTAAAATAGTCTTCCGAAGACATTATCTCATAAATTATTTACTTTATTTTATTTGAAATAATGAGTTAAACTATTCAAATTAAATTTATAATTAATAAAACAACATTAAAATTTTACCAATAATATACTAAATTAATTATTCTATTGTAATAAATTAATTTATTAAATTGTATACTTAATTTTTTAAAATAAAAAATGTAATTATTAATAAGATGAAAATGATTAATTTTGTTAAGTGCATAAAATGATAATTATTAAGATTGATTATTATTAAGATTGATTGCTAAATAAAATCAACAACATATACTATATTTATAAACGAGTGAAATTTAAATTAAAACATAATTGCTTAAATTAATTTTAATCCCAGACATATATACAACAAAACACAATTATCTTTACTTTCCGGACATCGTCTACTTTTTTGAAACCTTGAACCAAACCGTCCCGTAGGGTTTTCTCTCAACTCTCTTTCTCCTGCTTTTTCTCAACTCATTTAGGATTTCAGGTAATTTGGCTTGAAATTCATTTGCCCCAAATTTTGCTTCCACTCTCCCCTCCTCTATACAACATTATAAGAAATTGAGAGTCGCAAATTGGAATCGAATTCTTTGCAGAATGCATTTGAAGGAAACTTAAATGGGAAATTGGGTAATTGGAAAATTGGGATATTAATTAGTACACGTGGATTAACCACTTCCATTAAATCTAACATAATTGACTAAATTGTTATCAATTTTAAAGTATAGGACTAAATCTTTATTTTCAAAAGTTTAGTAGGGACAAAATCGACATTGTTTAAAATAAATTTAACATTTTGTGATTGAAGAAATTAAAATGTTGTCCAAAAATGAGATTATATATTAAGTCAGTCTTGTTTACAAATTATTTGATTGTTGTCCAAGTAATGGAATATTGGACCTGCTAAGAAAGGGTAAAATTTTCTAAGACTAAGGGTAAAATTTTCTAAAAAAGGGTAAAATTTTGTGTAGTAACATATATATTTATATAATTGCCGAGACTCGAGGTGAGGGAGAGACAATTTCCGTCTTCATTCCTTCTTCGTTCTGCCCTTGCTACCTCGTTGCAAGAAAAGCTAGAAACATAAAAAGCGACATAATAACAATAAATTATTTCAATTTTTGTTTATTAATCATAGTAAATCTTTAAATTAATCCATTTGAATCACTCAACACGAGCAACACTACTTCTAAGAGTTCATGGGTTTAGGTTCAAAGTTTTCCGTCCCCATAGTTTATATATATATTTGGATAAAATACACTTTTAATCTCTGAGTTTTGAGCTAGGTGTCAATTTGGTCCCCGAAGTTTAAAAAACCACGGAAAAATGATGTGGCATTTGAGATGTCAATTTTTAGATGAGGTGGCAATTTTTATTAATTTTATATTAATTTAGGTTTAGTTGGCTTTATCATTAATATTTTTAATTTCTTTTTTTCCCTCCCTTTTTTCTCTTGCTTGCGGCACCTCCATGTAACGTTCCAAATCCAAATCCAACTGAAATTCTCATCCCAGATTCCAAATCCCACCTCTCCACCAACTGGGTTCATCAATTTCATCTACTTCAAAACCCTCAAATACAGATTCTCAAAATAATCTCTCATCCGTCAAGAAAACAAGCGTGAACAATGGCAACGACAACCAATTGAATGGGGAAGCAAATGAAGAAGACGATGACGATGATGCCACGGCCAATGGACTTATGCAGATGATAGGTCCAGGGAAGTCTTGCAAGAGAACGAATCTGGCCGAGAAAAAGGGGGAGAAGAAGTTGGAGGAGGGGAGGGAGGAGAGGGAAGAGAAAAATAAATAATTAAAATAGCCAACTAAACCTAAATTAATATAAAATTAATAAAACTTACCACCTCATCTAAAAATTTACACCTCAAATGCCACGTCATTTTAACATGAGTCAAACTAACCGTAAAATTGACTCAATGACCATTTATAACCGTTTGTCAAACCTCATGGACTAAAGTGTCTCGAATTCTAGGGACAACATTAACACCGAACTCAAAACTCAAGGATTAAAAATGCATTTTACCCTATAATTTTTTAGAACCAACTTGAATATAACTCAACTGGAGTAGCTATCGTAGCTATCGCAAGAGTATTTCTATTTTTATCTGAAAGAGGAAAAAAAAACAAGATCAATAACGTGATCTCCCCATTGAAATAGATATTATTATTAGATTGAGGCAAACCATCCGGCATAGAGAGGCAGAGAGTTGATGAAAGGGGAAGTAAAAGTAAATATATATTTTTACAGCAACTCCATTTTGAGAGCAAAGCCTGACGATCTCATCAACCATCTCTCTTTTCTTGCTTCATCATCTCTATGAATTCTCCAAAAACTGTAACCAAACAACAATTTCGTTTTTGTCAGTCACAAAGCATTCAAAATTCAATTCCATCCATCCACACAACTGCAAATTCCGTCATGCCTTAACAATGAAACATGTGACATGTGTACCGAATATGTCGAAACCGACTGTGAAGCTATAACGAAAAAGCTTTGGTTCATGAATTTCTACTCATTTCTATTTGTATTTTAGCCCCTCACCCTCTTGTTACTCGTTTCCATTATGGTCCTTTGTTTGTCCCTAGCTGTGATTGAACTCCACATTTAATCTCTAGTATACATAGTGCTACTGCTACATCATATGTTCTAAAATTCAGAATAATTTTTTACAGCACGAACCATACATGAAGTTTGCAGTTTGCTGACAGCGGAAACTGGGAGGAATAAAATTTGGAATCTAAATTCTAATTAGGGGTAGAAGTAGAAAACTGATAAACCGACTTTACTGACCAGACCAAAACCGGTTGATCGGTCCTAGCCAACCCATGGTTGAAGGTCGGTTTTGCATGACGGTCAGATGGAGGTCTAACCCCTCCATTCCGACCAACTTTCACCCCTAAATCTAATAGTTAGGATGCCAAAATAGAATGTGAATAAAAATTCAATAATTTTTTGAAACAGCTCAAAGACTAAAATAGAATTAGACAAGTATGCAGGGACCAAAACCATAATAATTGAAGTTTTAAAATAAAATGTTTGTTACCAGAGTCAGAATCATGAGGTCCAGGGGATGCTTCAGGGTGGTATTGAAGAGACATAATCTTTAGCTTTGGATAAGCAAGACCAGCACAGCTTCCATCATTAAGATTGATGTGGGTTACTTCAACACCCTCTGGAAGGGATGCCGGGTCGACAGCGTAGTTGTGGTTCTGCCACATGAAATACATAAGCTAACACGAGCACAACACAATGAACTCTTGCTAATAAACATAAGAACATGGATGGTAGATTTTAAGTGATAGGCTCCAATATGATCACACCTGAGCGCTAATTTCTACACGGTCATTTCGGAAATTGCGAACGGGATGATTTCCTCCATGATGACCAAATTTCATTTTGAAGGTCTTCCCACCCAAGGCCTGGCCAAGCAATTGGTGGCCCATGCAAATTCCAAAAACAGGTACTTTTCCAAGTAGTTGCTTGACTGTTTCGACAGCGTAAGGAACTGCAGATGGATCACCAGGGCCATTGCTGAATAGAACCCCATCCGGATTCAACTTTAACGTCTCTGATGCCGCCCATGTGGAAGGGACAACAGTGATTTTGCATCCATAAGATGCCAAGCGCCTAAGTATATTACTCTTGATTCCAAAATCATATGCCACAACCTTATTTTAACACAAAATATCAATATAAAGGTGCATTGCCAAAGTACAAAATACGAAGAATTCATCGTAACAATTGTAATATCATCTTATAGTTCTTGCACACTCACATGGAAGGTCTCTGAACTGTGCCCACCAGATTTAAACTCCCATTCCAAATATGTTCTATCCACCCACTCATAAGGAGATTTGCACGAAACACCGCTAATTAAGTCAACACCTGCCAAATGGGAGCACGAACATTATATATCTTCAAGCATTTTATGAATATTACAACTTGCATTTTTGTACTTGCACTTCCCAATTCTTACCAACAATGTCCCATGATCGAGACATTTCTAATAGCTCGTCGTCAGTTTTCAATTTTTCAGTGCTTAAAACACCAATAAGACTTCCATCTTCCCTCAAACGGCGAGTAATAGCACGTGTGTCAACATCATCTGCTCCATGATGAAACAAACCCATACTTTTACTGATTATAGAAAAAGGCAGCATTCAATAGTTTAAACGATTCTACATATTGTCATCAGGAAAATCATAATATAAAATATGACTTACAAATTCCCATGATATTTCTCTCTATTAAATAATCACCAAGTGTCTGTTTGCACCTCCAGTTTGAAGTGCTGGAAGAAAATTAAGTGAAAAACCTGAGCCCATTAGTCATGACTACAAAAATCAATTAGCCAAATAATTCAGTTCTCAGGAAAATAAAAATGTGGAAGAAGTTTCTCGTTTTATGGGAATTCTCTTTCATATTTTCTTCTTTTTTTGTTTTTTTTACAGTGTAAAGGAACGAAATGCACCTGATGCTTAGGCTTCTGATCACCAAGCCAGCAAGGAAGCATTGTCGAGCTTCTTCATCATCTAATCGAAAAATGTACTCAAAGTGAATATTTGCGAGACGAGACGAGGCAAGGCAAGGAAAGTATTTTGAAGGCATGACCTACCGAAATTGACACCAGTATTGCCAATATGGGGGTTTGTCATCAGAACAAATTGACCAGCATAGCTGGGATCAGTTAGAATTTCTTGATACCTGCAGATTCAATGTGTAAGGAAGTATTGGTAAACCTTCAATAATTGTTAACTATCCTTTTATCTTTTTTTTTTTAAATTACCCAGAATCAATAGCTCTTAAGCTTTTTTACCCCATTTACCCCAATAACCAGGGGTGCCCGCACCCACTCCAAGGCCTGGACTAAGGAGACATCAAGGATTTTTGGTATTAAGCTCACCTAAAGGTTTGAACACCAGACCTATGATAAGTGATACCACAAGACTTCATGCCGTTGCTAATGGAGCTGCCCCATGGGGTGAAAAGTGTTTTATCACATAACTAAGCTCGTAGGAAACATACCAAAAATTAGCAAAGATAAAAACAGAGGAACTGGAGAGACTGGCATCATTCCATTCTAACATAACTCCTTGTTTTGTTAACAGGTAATTACAATCATAAAATTGTCAATAGTCAACCTTTTTGCATTGAAGATTGCAATTTCCACTTCAAAGCAACACTAATACCTTCTTCTACCCAAGCATCTATTTCAATATGACGACATTTGAGCGGTAACACTAGCGAGTGCCATGACCTCCTTCAATAATTATCAAAGAGATCTCAACATTCAAATTCGATTGTAACAATTTAACTAATATAAGCCCGGGCTAATATAAGTGGATATGAAGTATCACTAGTTTAAATTATGGTCCTAAAAATAGTTGGTCAATCATCGTGGGGAATACAGTGGAGGAAGAGGATGGTAGTTGAGGATGAAGTTAAGCTCTCCTAAGGGTACCGATAGGAATCCCTATCAAGAACAACCTTAAAAAAACAAAAAGCAAATCAACCGGTGGATGACCAATTCGAGAGGGTCGTCTAACTCTCCACACTTCTTTAAGAAACCACACAAAATACACAAGGTACTCCACTCTGTACCCAAATCAACATAATAAAGAGACACCAACAAGAGCCAGAAAACTACCTAAGGAAGTTGTAACTTCTCTAACACAATATTGACAAAGAAACCAAATAAACAGTTAATTCCCGTTTTGCCCTTCCTTATGTAAACCTTTTGAATTGGAGGTCTAAGAAATACATACCCAGTTAAAGAAGTATTGAAAACTACTTCACCAACTTGGGTTCCGGAAGCGCCAAAAGACTTGGCCTTCCAGACTGAACCATCTTCAAGCACCAATCGAGCATCCGATACCTTCCATGGCCTCTCACCCAAATCTTAAAACAATACAACAAAAGCATAATCATCGAAACAATAATTGAAAAGAAAGAGAAAAAAAAAACGATGCAAAAGAAGGGAATTCCTGCTAGTACCAATCGTGGCGGAGCCATGGGTAGAGAGAGGGACGGAGCATGTGATAGTGAAATCCCTAGATTTTACATGCCCTCTAGGGGTTTTGAAATGAAAACAGCTGAGAGAGGCTCCGAACGCCATGTCCATAGCTTTGATAGCCATTGACGAAGTGGATACAGTTCAGTTGAGGCACTAGCAGAAATGGAGGAGCTGCAGAAAGCGGAGAATTCAATGAAACTTCCAAATCAAAAGCAAACCAACAACTACTTGGAAAACAACGTATCGCAAGAAAACATCCACATCCACATCACAACGCACTCAAAATTGAAAAAATAAGATGTCGTTTTCTTAGAAAGAAAAAGAAAAGAAAAATGTCATCCAGTTTTGGTAACTTTAATTGGGTTTTGTCATCTTTATGGAGTAAAGTAATGGTTCTTGATAGTTGCCAAAGGCCGCGTCCCTCACCCTCACCAAATGGGTCTTTTATATTAAAATTCCAACGAACACGAAGACTAAAACAACAATCCAAATACCCACAAAATAAAAGCAAATTCAGAACCTCATATACTAAAAACAACAATTCAAATACCCAGAAAATGAACTGAGAACCGCTTCTCATAAACTATATTTACCCACCTTACTGCTCGCTGGAGGAGCTCGTGTCGAGGCGTCGCCGGCTGTCGGGGTGCCGCCGCCGTGGGTGTGCTGCCGGCGCGAGGTCTGAGCCGCCGCTCGTCGGCAGAGATGGGGGAGAGAGAGAGGGGTAGGGCGGCTGAGTTTGAGAGAGAAAATATAAGGGAAAGGGTTTAAGGGTTTCAAGAGAGGTAATGGGTCAAGGATGAGAGGGAATGAATGGTAAGAAAAATGATTAAAACAAAGAAGATCTCTTCCCACCTAAAATACAAAAATGGACTAAAACAAATCTACATTAATTGAATTCAACTTTTAATTTTTTAGTTTTTATTGTGTTTTTATTCACTCAAGAAATAAAATTAAATTAAGTCGGACCAAATAGGAGTGTTTAGGGATCGGTCGGGTCGATTTTTAGGTCGAAATCCCGACCGATATGTTGTCGGTTTCCAAAAATGGAAACCGATCGACCGCTTAAATAATATAAAACTGACCGACCTGGTCGGTTTGATCGGTCAGTTTTCACCAAAACCGACTTTTTTCTATTATTAATATTAGTGTGTCAACTGTGTGTCTTATTTTTTTATATTTATAATTTTAATCCAAAAAATTCAAAATCATGATAGTTCAATTTCAAAATATTGTAATAAAAAATAAAATCTATTTCAATTTCTTATACAATGTAAAATCCATGCAAAATAGAAAAAATAGTAGTCCAAAAGGGCTAGGGTAAAGTGAGAGGAAGTGAGTTTAAACCCTATAATGGCTACCTACCTTAAGAATTAATCCCTATGTATTTTCCGGCACCAAATGTTATAGAGTCAGAGAGTTGTCCCGTGAGATTAGTTGAGGTGCTAAAGTGGAATTTTCTCCATGTTTTTATCGAAAGAAGTCTTAATAGAAAACAATGAGTCTTCGAGAACACTCCAAGACGGGGTCGTGATAACCGTTGGTGTAAAAATATATTGGGGCAACTTGAGATATGGCCAAAAAATTTAGCAAAATAACAACCATGTTTTGGTTTTTTAAATATAGGAAAATATTTCAAAAAAATGGAGGCCCAAGTGAGTAAATCTCAAAATTACCCTTAATTTAGCCAAAAAACACGAAGGTCCAATAGCCTAGACGTGTGGGTGTTGGGTTCAATTTCCGTCAAATTTTCACAGATATATATATCTGATATATACTTGATATACCTATAATTTACCACTGATATACCACTGATATAACTATGATATCTACTAATATAATTTATTATTTGTTTATATGATTTACTATTTATTGATTTACCATTGATATATATGTCTGATGCATACTTGATAAACTCATATACAACTGATATATCACTGATATACAACTGATATACCAATGACATACCACTAATATAACTAAATATCTACTAATATAACTTTTTATATGATTATATGGTTTACCATTTATTGATTTCCTACTAATACATATTTGATATACCTTTTATATACTACTGATGTACTACTGATATATAATTGATTTACTTATGATATGATTATATGATTTACCATTGATATATCGCTGATATATGTCTGATATATACTTGATATACCTTTGATTTACTACTGATATACCACTAATATAACTTTTTATATGATCATATGATGTATCATTTAATTGATTTACTATTGATATACCACTAATACATAACTCATGTATACTTGACATACGTTTGATGTACTATTGATATACAATTAATACACTTCTGATATAATTAGAATATCTACTGGTATAACTTATGATATGATTATATGATATACCATTGACTTAACCACTAATATACGTATGATATATCCTTCATATACCTCTGTTTTACCACTGATATTTCTCTAATATAACTATGATATCTATTGATATTGTTGATGCGTCGATTTCGGTCCTTCGATTCTCCTTCTCGCACCCACCAAACTTGTTTATTCGGGACTAGTACCTGCAAAACCAAATCAAGCTAAACTGGTGTGACTCTAGTCACACGGGCTCCGATGCTTAAGTTAGCAAGAGAGTAACGTAAATGTAGTCAACTTTTAGATGCCCCTACCTCTAAGGCTGGATCGCTACTTATAACCGTGAAGTTGTTCCAGAACTTTCCGTAGCTAACCCTAATTCCGTTGGAGGGCATGGGCGAATTGTCGATCGAAAATGGGGATCGCTGGAGGGCCGTGGGCCGAGCACGGCTCGGGATCGAGCCCCAGGTCAGGACCGAGCCCCTCACGGCCCAGTGGGCTTCCCTCCGATCATAACCTGTAGCTTCGACTACCGATTCCCTTTGTATAACAGTTGCCCCCTACTCCCAATGCGATGCTTTCGATCTCATCGGGAGTATAGCTTTTGTAGTGACCTATCTTGTCATGTAGGCCCGCGATCAAGGAGAATGCAAGATTTTCGGGGTTCGCATCGAGAATGTTTCGGTCTAACGGTCAAGGATCGTGGCCCGGTCGATTGAGTTGTCGAATCATTGTGGGGCTCATGGCACCCTAGTTGCAGTGAGCTGTCTTATCTTCACGAGACACAAGAAAGTGTATGTCGATTTTCCCTTTCCTTGCAAGACCCAAGGCAATCTGCCATGCAATTGTCACATCTACAGTAGACCCGTGACTTTGAGATCTCAAGGTGTTGGGTACCGAGCCGAGAAGTCATAAGAGTGTTGGGTACCGAGCCGAGTAGTGACAAGAGTGTTGGGTACCGTGCCGAGCACGCTTCGGTCCGTTGGGTAAAGACCTCTAGACCAAGAACCGTGCTATGAGTTAAGGGCTATTTAAACCCCTTCACAACATGCTCGATCTTCCATGCCTCCGACAGCTCCGAGGCGTTCTGCCTGACTTCATGAGACATCTATCCCGTCCTCCCCTCGAGGTCATCTAGGGAGCTCCTCTCAAGTCTCAATCTTCCCTTTCTCTGGCCCATATAATGCTGATGCTGACGGGACAGCCTACCTGGAAAGAGCATTTAGTCTCTAGCAGGGCCTCGACGACTCATCAAGTGGGTCAGATTTTGGTCTGTCAAATCCTCAACACAGTATCATCACATGCCTTAGTGATCTCCACCAGGTGAGTACTTGGTAACCTCAAGTATTTGTCGTAGCATCCTCTCCTAACGTCGAATTCTATCCTTGGCAGATTTTCAACCATCTGGTGGTATTCTCAGGTCGAGTTGCTGATGAAATTAACTATCTCCGCTGTCATTATGCCCCTCGGGAAGAGCTGGAACAGGCCATTTCTTCCTTCAACCAGGCCAACAGCCTTCTAGAGGGTACCCAACGTGAGTTGGAAACAGAGAAGAGAAAATCCCGAGACAAGCTGGCTAACCTACAGAGGAGACTTGACAAGGCCAACGCTCGACTCTCTAACTCTGAATTCTTGGTCGGAGAATTCAAGAAAACTCAGGAGTACGTCGACTTACAAAACTCTGCCATGGAGTGCGGTGTTTCCTGGCCTCTCCGTCAGGTTTCTACTCAACACCCTGATATTGACTTTTCCTTCCTCCCGGAGCGTTTTAGGGCCGAGCGTGACGCTCCTGATGACATGGATGATGACGACTACGAGTAGTACGGTAGCTTGAGTGAGTCGTTTTACGGTTGACTTTTATGTGCTTTGTCACTACGTTGCTTGTATTTCTTTCCTTTGGAATTATCAATTAACCCTCTTACCAGCCACTTACTGGCTTACGACTCTAACCCTGATGGAGTTTTGTTGCTTCCATTTCCGTAGGCTTTTAACCCGTTGGTCATAGTCAATGGTTTTACACCCGCAATTGCTTTTTGGCCTTTTACTCCATCTCATGTTTTAACCGTGCTAGGTCAATCGACCCGCTTCTGGTTTGGCCGTGTTGAGATTGTTTAATTGTTCTTTCCAAACGTGTCGATTTAAGTAGATTCATGCTTCGTCGCACGTGATCAGCGTCGAGTGGTGGTCGGACTCGAGCCGTGCTCAGTCGAAAATAAGACCTATTGACAAAAATAGGCTATCTCATAAAACTGCCGATTAATGTAGATTTGTGTCCGTTCGCACTTGGTCGATGCCGAATAATGGTCGAACCCGAGCCCTGCTGCTCGACCTGCTCGGCTATAGCTGGTTTTACTGTCGCCGTGTAGAGTTGGATTTACCAAGCTTACGTCGTTGAGTAGCCGTAGTCGGTACCTATTGCCCCCTACTCTCAAGTGTATTGTCGATATCTTTTGAGAGTACACTTGTAGACGAGGCAAAATGTTTTATCAAAGTCGCTTGGTATCTCGTTTTGAATTTAAGAGATATAGTTGACAGAGAACCAAACAAATGGATACTTTATTGAATAAAAGAAATAATAATTAGAAATCTTGCTAAAAGTAGGGAAACAACAACAACCATATTTGAAGGAAGAAAGGAAAGGTCAATAGCCCCCCTTAGTAGAAGTCCTGTCGTTGTCCCTCATTGAGGTATAGTAGCATTCCCGCGACACTCGTTGTTCTCCTTTAATCTCTCCTACCCCACCCAGTGTTGGAAATTTCATGGACTGGTGATATGTGGATGGTATTGCTTTGAGCATATGCATTGTCGGTCTTCCCAATATTGCGTTGTAGAAAGATGTGTAGTTAACGACCAAAAAGTCCACCATCTTGATGACACTCTTTGGCCCACTTCCAAACGTTACAGGCAACTCTATCCTCCCTTTGGGAATGACCCGTTCCCCTCCAAATCCTACCAGTGGCGCTGGGCTGCTCTTAAGCACCTTTTCTCCTTGATCCATAGCTTTATAGGCAGTTCAAGAGAGGATATTCGCCGAGCTGCCCCCATCCACCAAAATTCGATGTACTTTCACATTTGCTATCTTCAAAGCGATAACCAGTGCATCGTTATGAGGGTGGAGGAGGTGAGTCGCCTCGTCCTCTGAAAACTCGATCGTCACCGGCCGGTTTGTAGTATACGCGTGGTAGACCTCATTTTGATCGCGGTTCGCCCTAGCTTCTCGCACATCTGCTTTTATTTTTCTCCCAGATTCTCTTTCTATGGGGCCTCCCATTATAGTTCGAATCTCTCGAGCAGGAGACTTGTCGCTTTCGCCGTTTTGTGCCGCTTTAGGTTCCTCTACATACTCTTTGAGGTAGCCCCTTCGGATTAGTCCTTCCACCTCTTCCTTGAGATCAAAACAATCCTGAGTTGCATGGCCGTGATCCTGGTGGAAAAGGCAATATCGGCCTTTACTTCGCTTAGTTGACGGGGCCTTCATCCTCTCCAGCCACTTGAGCAATCTTTGGTCTCTGATCTCCATCAGCACTTGCTCGAGTGGAACGGTGGTCGGGGTATACTTTTAAAATTTTCGGGGTGGATCTTTCTGGCTACCTCGATCCCTCTTCTCCCATCTCGACCCCTGTGGTTTATCTCCCGACCTCTCCCTCTTTTGGTCGGTTCGCTTTCCGTCTGGCTCCCTTTTTGAGTAACAAAACTCACTAGCGCTCATGTACCTCTGAGCTCGGCTCAGTGCCTCCGAGAAGGTACTCGGTGTTCTCTTTTCAAACGAAAATGACAAATGCTCATCCCTGACGCCGGACATGAAGGCCAGCAGAGATACAGCGTCTGTAAGGCCTTCTAACTGCAGCTTCTCCTCGTTGAATCGAGCTACATAGTCGTGCAGACTCTCTGCCGTCCTCTGTTTAATAGTTAAAAGATAGGCCACCGGTCGGCTTCGACACCGTCCCCCTACAAATTGGGTCATGAATGCTCTGGCCAAGCTCTTGAAACTCGAGATTGACCCTCGTTTTAATTGTCGGAACCATATTCTGGCCGACCCGTTTAACGTAGTCGAGAATACCCGGCACCTGATCGCATCCGACACTCCGTAGATATCCATCCATTCTCGATAAGCATCTAGATGGTCCACTGGCTCGGTCATCCCGTCGAATGGTTTCACCGTGGGTAGCTTGAATTTTGGAGGGACCTTCTCTCTCATAATCTCCTCCGTGAATGGTGAGTCGGCTTGACCCAGTAGCTCTTCAAGGTCGAATCCCTTCTCCTTTTGGTTATGTCGCTTCTCCGAAGACTCTGGCCGATCTATCGGTTTGCCTTTGTTGAGACTTATCGGCTCAGAGTTTCTGTTATCATGGTCGTTCTTGCTCCCGTTTGGTGCCAGGGATTTATGTTGTTTTTTTATCTTTTGGGAGTCGAAAATCCGGGTTCGTCGCCTAGTATTTCCACTTATCCGCAACTTGCTCCCTGCACTGTTTGTTGACTCCTCGGTCTCGCTTTGAGCTGGGCCCTTCCCCTTTTTCGGATCTCTGACAAAGGGCACCTCGTCGGACTCTTGTCGCTCGAATTGTCGAAGGACTTGGGTCATGCGTTGAAGCATGTCCTCTACCTTGTCTTCCAAGACCGCGAACTGCTTTTGGAGTGGCTCAGGGGTCGTTAGTGCATGCGCCTCAGGCAACCCCTCCTGGCGTTCTGGGTTTGACTGGCTGGTCCCATCCTCGAGTCCTCCAACCTGGGGGTCGTCCAAGTTCAGCCTCCTCTTGGCAGAGCAGTTATCATCAGAGCGTCGTGGACTCCTTTCTGGTGTCATGTTGCTCAACTGGATGCTTAAATCGTCCCCACAGACGACGCCAATTGTTGATGCGTGGATTTCGGTCCTCCGATTCTCCTTCTCGCACTCACCAAACTTGTTTATTTGGGACTAGTACCTGTAAAACCAAATCGAGCTAAACCGGTGTGACTCTAGTCACACGAGCTCCGATGCTTAAGTTAGCAAGAGAGTAACGTAAATGTAGTCAACTTTTAGATGCCCCTACCTCTAAGGCTGGATCGCTACTTATAGCCGTGAAGTTGTTCCAGAACTTTCCGTAGCTAACCCTAATTCCGTTGGAGGGCCTGGGCGAATCGTCGATCGAAAATGGGGATCGTTTGAGGGTCGTGGGCGAAGCCCCGGGTCGGGACCGAGCCCCTCACGGCCCAGTGGGCTTCCCTCCGATCATAACTTGTAGATTTGACTACCGATTCCCTTTGCATAACAGATATACTTTAATGGCCATAAAATTATCTCTTTTGATAGACTCAGGCACAAATCCGCTAACTTCTAAATTTGATATCAGTTATAGTAACTAATCAGTATCAATATAATATAAATAATAGTGATAATCAATCAACCTAGATAATATTGGTATATCGATGCCCATTGGAGGTTGTGTGTGCCTTTTGTTGGATGTTGGTCTGATGGGGACATAATTTCTTGTTGGAGTATGGTGATGATTAAGGACAAATCCTCAATTGGTTCTTCATCCTCATCTTGGTCCAAGAGGGACATAATTTATTGGTTGCATGATTTTTAGCATTTCAATTCCTCACCTTCTTCACTCATCATGTGTTCATTAATTTGGGTATCATTGTTTTGCTTTGAGACCTTTTCAAATAGATCGATTTAGATAGGCACATGATGTATGTGCAAAGGTGAAGAGAAAAAAAAAATGAAGAGAGAATGGAGGATGAGGAGCCTTAAACAGAGGGAGCCAACAAAAAAACACAGAGTTGTGGTCAAAATTTAATGGAAAATTGAAGCTCATGGATATTGTATTGCATTTGAATGTGGTCAACACAACAAAAAATGTCCAACTTATATAAAGTTTATATTGATCAACAAATAAAAGCGATAAACTACAATTTAAAACTCTGAAATTTTGAAAATTGAACCCTAGATTGTGAATCATAATTCCAACAAAGAAGAAGAATCTCAACTTCCATGAAGATGGTGAACTAGAAAGAAATAAAACCCAAACGCGAATGAGAAAGAAGAAGATCTGTTGAAGAAGAATCAATTAAACGAAGGAGAATTGTGCGAGATCTACTGAAGACCCCAAGGAATAAGAAATTAAATGAAGAAGAATCGATTGTGAATGAAGAAGAACCTGAAAGCTGATGTTGCGAAAGAAAATAAGAAAGAGCGTGAAGAAGAAAGACTGCAAAGAATGACCTAAATGCGAATAAGAAGATTGCAATAAGATCTGGAACAAAGGGTAAAATTGGAATTCGAATATAATAATTATGATATTTTGCCATATTTGCAAATTCAAAAAGAGGGTGACATTTGTTTAAATATGACAAAGAATTTTGTCATCCAATACAATTTCCCAAATATATTTAAATTCAAATATACAGTTATTTCCGGATTTCTAGGTAATCGTACGCCTCGAAAGAGGGAGTATGGTTATGCAGTTAAGGATTAAAATGTTGAGAACAAGCTCCGACATTTGATGCTTTAGTTCAGCATTGGCCAAACATGTCTGAACTCATGTAAATTCCACACGTGTCCTCTTAAATGAACTGAAGATGATGTGTCTTCGGATGAATATCCACCTTAATCAATAGCCCACAACTTCAGAAATATTAAAAAATTTGATTTGATTTTTCCGAAGTTGCTCGTGAAACAAACTCGGATCTCTAATCCACGCCATCAAGAATTTTCCCGCTTTTATGAACTGGGGTCACTTAGTTGTTAGGTATTTAAACCCTAACACTACGTGTTGGAATCCATTTTCATCTTTATTTTATGCATTCTCTCTGAAATTGGGTTCAGTCGATTATGGCAAAATTCTCCCTTCTCAGTCGTTCATCGTAGAAGAAATACGTTGAATTTCGCCTGCTTCTTCATTTTCTAGATAGTCTTCTGACCCAGATTAAGTCAAGTTTCTATTTAGTTCTTGCAATTTTAGTTGACTGATGGCTAGGACAAAGATGTTCGATCCTAGCTCGCAGAGGCCTTCTACCTCTC
The DNA here is from genome assembly GCF_013281855.1 of Momordica charantia. NCBI lineage: Eukaryota > Viridiplantae > Streptophyta > Magnoliopsida > Cucurbitales > Cucurbitaceae > Momordica > Momordica charantia. The sequence continues at coordinate 15,538,465 of NW_028275160.1, forward strand.
AGGTCCTTCGCAAGATACCTCTAAAGCTTTGTCCTATAGACGTCATCGAAAACATTCTCCTTCCTCTAACATTAGCAAAGATAATTTTGATTTTCATTATTCAAATTGTCCTACAGAGCTTTTAGAAATCCTTAGGTACAACTATTCGATACCCAAAGATATTGAGTTGAGAATTCCAGTAAAAGGGGAAACTATAGATGAAACCCCTGTAGGTTGTGTTAGTTTCTACCCTCAAATGTTTGAATATGGGGTTCGATTACCTCTCCATCCTTTTGCTCAACTCTTCCCAAACATTATCAATTTAGCCCCTGCCCAATTGGCTCCGATTGGGTGGGGGACTTTAATGGGATTTTGGTACATTTGGTGGAGATTTTGTAGTGATAGAAGTTGTATCATATCAGTAGATCAAATGTTAGCTAAAAAAGTCGACCACAGTTTCAAGCCACTTTTACTTAAAGTAGTCTCCCTAGTCTAAGCCAAACTACTGAATGGCTCTGAGATGGAGAAATGGTTTACCTCCATTATGAATGGTCCCACCTCTATAAAGAATTTGAAGTAGATGTAGTTTTATGTGTTTGGTAATTGGTTGATGACAACTACTAAGGGAGCCTCTTATTGTGATGTTCTTATGGAGTTTAGTAGGCTGAGTAAGATTTTAATCTTTTCTGTTTCTTCCTGCCTTGATTCTTTGTTTGATTATCTAACTTTTATTTGTCTTTGCAATGCTTCTTTAGCTATAATTGACCCTCCATCAGGATTAACAAAGGAGACCAGATCGGTCTTAGCCGGTTACGGTACTTTGACTCCTCAAGATTTCTATAACCTTATTCTCTTATCTAACGAGTGTTGGGTGTGTTGCCCTAAACTCGTAGTTTGTAATGATGTAAAAATAGATTTATATTCAATAAAGTTATTCAATCAAATTGTTGTTGAATTCATTGTCCAAATCCAATAAACTAAACATTCAAGATTATTTTCATGTAACTGAGACAATATATATATTGGGTATATATTTTATATACCCTATATACTGGATATATATTTGATATACCCTCGATATAGAGGTGGATAATGTCTCGGGAATAACCTAAAGGGTCTATAGTATATGGATATGGTTGGGTACCTTATCCTGACAAAACTATGGATATGACTCACTTTGTAAATGTAACAAATGACCCGATCCATGACATTTGTGTGGAGACATGCGAGTGGGGATATCTTATACAATGAGTTTGTATAAGACCGGACCGAGAAATAGTCAATCTTTAGATGTAATGCCGTTAACTAATTATATTACTATTTTATAGGATGATCAGACAACTCATTCTCAATCCTGAGTGAGTTATGGACTCCTGCCTACGAGGGCTCGTTCTTTGATCTGTATGGGTGAGAGTGGCTCGAGTCGCCGATTCAACATTCCTACCATTTTGGTGATAAGACCGAGTGGGGAGCTGGGAACATAGCTTCACAAGATGAAATTCACTCATTCCCTACTTTCGGGGAGTAAATGAGTGTTCCCTTAAGTGCTGACTCCGAGACTTGAACAAGGGGCCCCACCCTCTCACTGATCCGAGAGGGACTTCCGGTTATTGGTCGGACCATAACCGGAGTGTTCAATAGAGGAGCAGTGGTATTTAAGGAGCAAGATGTAAGTCAGAGGTAAACGATAATTTGACCCAACTAGAGTTACGAACACTCGTGAATGTTTGACTTGCTGTTAATGGCCGTACATCCGTGGATATGAAAATATTCTACAGTGAAAAGAGTGCAGCTGTGGGTCTTTAGAGGAGTGACCGCAGTTAACGAATGTTGATTAATTTGGTTAATGAGTTTGACCGATTAATCTCGTATCGTTGGAGCTTCTGATTTGTAGGTCCATTAGGTCCCCTTCCTAGCTCACAACGGGTAAAACGAGGATCAAGAATGATGATATAATTTGAAGTGTTAAAATTATTTAAGGGAATGTATATAATGTATATTCATACATTGTATATAAATATATTTTAATTTTGGATAAAGATTCAAAATTAATACTATATATTATGAGAGAAATATTTTAATAGGATTCAAATAATTAGTATGAATTGGATTGATATAAAAAGTATTGCTTATACAAGAGAGATGAATTTGAATATGATTCAAACATTAAGTTTTAATTAATATATATGATATTTAATTGAAAGTTAAATCGTTAATTATTTATTTAATTAATATTTAGATTTAACTAATTAATTATTAATTAGATTAATAATAAATAATTAAATTAATTAATTATTAATTTTGTTATTAATTAAATAAAAAAAAGGAAAACCAACTCTCGTACATAAATGCAGGAGAGTGTGTGGGGGAACCCCATGTCCCGTTTGGTTAAAAATGCAGAATGGTTATGGTTTTTGGTCTCTCCAACCTACAAAAACAAAAACAGAGAACAATTTTTCTCTAAAAAATCTCTCTCAATTCCTTTTGGTTTTCAAACAAGTGCTCCCACAAGCATTCCTTCGTACCCAAAGAATAGTCGAGAAGATTGGTGGTAGTGAACAAATTCATTTGCTGTGGTTTCTTGTAGAAGGTCTTCAAAAGTGAGTTTTATTCCTTTGTTTTTTTTTCCTTCTATAATGTGTTGTTTTTATCCTTAAAATTCAAGAACACATTCTTTACTTCCGCTGTGCGATTAATGTCCCTTCAACGAGAACTTGAGGAACTGTGGCCTTGCTGCTAGGCTTTCTGAAGGTAAGTTTTTGCTTTATTATTTTAATTAATCCTTACATTTATATAATCTGCTTGACGTGTCAAATGAAATTTTGATGCATAAGAGATGTCATCTTGCCTTGCCCAATTCAACAGCAGTTGTGAATGGAATGTTCCCAAAGGCAAGGAACTTGAAGGTTCTTCACAGCAAAATAGGGTATCTGAGAATGTCGCACAGGGAAGTAAATAACCCATGTCTACTGCTATAATGAAGCCGCCAAACTGTAATAAGACTCGATCACTCCAATCGTCTTGCCCAGGTCCAAGAGATTGGAAAAGGAAACTAAATGTCATTGGGGTAAGTCCATCAAGGATCGAAGAAGTTCTTACTCTGAGTGCTCAAGATGCTTTAATTTATCCGAACATCGTGATTCATTTGAATGCCGAAGTCTCGGCTCCTTGTGAAAAGTTAGAGAGTCAACTACAAAGAAAGAGACGTGCTCGTTGTTGCGTCCACACAACCGTGTTGACAACACGTGCAAGTATACACGAAAATTACCGATTGTAGCATGAAATGAGGTCGAATCCACAGGGACTTTGGATTATATTCTAAACTATGTTCGTAGATACCAAAAATATAAAAACAAGAAACTATAGATGATTGTGTTGAAAGTAAAAGAAAATATCATAAACAAGCAGTAAATGATCTCAACAGCAGACACACTTCAAAATGTTGATAGCATAAAGAAGTTACATCACAAAATAGTGAAAATGAGGGTTAACAGATATGGAAAAGTGGGGGAGACATAACATGCTTTCACTGACTTCTCAACCTACCCTCTAGCAGGACAACATTCATTAGTTCTCAACTCGACATGGTTCCCTTCCGAGACACCCAAACACGGATACCCACAACTCCGGTTTCTAAGTTTCCAAGCAATATACACAAGTTTTAAGCATGATTAGGGGACCCCATTCCTGAGCATCCACAAATTACTATAGAAAGGTACTAATCACAAATAGAGCAAGTCAACAAACCGTAAGCTCTCCCGGGTCAATATGGCCACTAGCATACAGAACAGAGTGACCAACAATGTTAGGTAAGATTTAAGAAATAAATACAACTCTATTTAAAAACGAACGAGATCAGCTAGATGTTTGGTTGCTTATCAGCTACAGCTTGTAAATCTCCCAAAAAATGGGGTTTAGTTCATGGAGAAAGAAGAAAGTACAATGGGTAAAGGAAGAAGACAACCAATTTCAAGAAAAGAGAATAAAAACCGAGGAAGAAGATGACAGTTCGAAGCAGCAATCGAATATCCTCCTCTGTTGTCAGCTCTCTCCCCGAAAATGGAGAGATTCCTTCTCCCTTGTCGTTTTAGCTCTCAAAAGTGTGTCTCCCTTGGGATCTGTGTGTGATGGCTAGGACAAAATGTCATTTTTATATCGAGTCTCGTTTTCAGGGTATCCAGCTGAAGATTGTACGGACATGGTAAATTCCTGTGTCTGGGTTGTTACTACGTTGTAACTCCATGCTCCCGCATTGCGTCGCTCCAGCTTTCGTCTGCTCTGTCTTGAACATGCTTCATCCACTCTTCTCTGGGCTCAGCACTCTCTTCATGCTTTGTCCTCTTTTTCCAAACCCGTGCATTTAAGCCAGAAATAAGAGATTTTAGCATAGTTTTTAGCTAAAGCATTCATGACCTAGGACTTTAGCTCGAAGTTCGATTTATAAGATTTTTCAATATGTTTAAGAGCTAGAGCCGACACACTTTGACATTTCTTTATATAAAATCACCAAAATAATTACTAGAATAACTCTCTTTTGGAGAGTTATCACTCGTCCCGAAGAAAAACCTTACATTTCTATTCCAAGAAGACAAGTAGTAGCACCTTCTTCGTGGCCCATCCACAAGTAGTAGCACCTAGGAACTTGGATTTCGATTGCTAGATCTTGGGTGAAGCTCCGAGAATTTCACTTCAAGAGCTTGCTGAAGTTCAATAAAAACCTCCTCCAACAGACAAAGGTAAGGGAGTTATGGGAAATGATGTGAGAGAAACTTCTTTTGAGTTTCTGGCTCTTTGGCTGAGTTTCATTTCGGATTTCCACCATTTTTGTCGAATCTTCAGGGGGGTGAGGCGTCAGGATTGACAGACAAGATCCACCCTCATTTTCCTAAGGACATCAGTAAATACACTCAGGACGTTAATCTCCCTTCTACCACTGAGCTCTTCAAAGAAGCTCTCTCCCATATTATTAAGGTAAATCAAAACTTACTGCATATACACTTTATCTTATGTCGTGAATTTCGTTTTCACCATTTCATTTTCTTTCAGGGTTTTACTCTTTCTTTTCATGGAGTAGCTCTAGTAAATGTTGAGCTTTCTCAACGTGACTTAGCGAGACGTCAGAACAAAATGAAACTGTCCGAGGTCTCTAAAAGAGCTGAAGTCTACTCCTCCCAACTGTCTGAATATGACTCACTCATGGCTGAATTAAGGAATGAGTAGGCCACACTGGTCAAAGAAAGGGAAGAATTTGCAAATTTAAAGTGTAAAACTACCTTGACCCTTGCTCATGCTAAAAAATGCATCTTAGAAAACAACGAATACAATACTCAGCAAACTCGACTGGAAGAAGAAAACAGTGGTTTACTTTTAGAGAAAGCTGAATTAAAGTCTGAAGTAGATCAGTTGAAATATGATATGGAGAAGCTTACTGAAACTAGGCCAAATCGAACGAACTGTTATTATCCGAGTCGAAACTGAGATCCCGAACCTAGTCTTTACTTGTTGAGGCATAAGCCAAACTCAAATGTACTGAATCCAACCTTTCCCAGATCGAGAATAAACTTCATGAGTCAGAGAATTTAGTCGCCGAATCGGTAGTCATGCTTATTGATGCTGAGGCGAGACTCTCTCGTGCCGAAACACGACTTAGAAATTTCAACCTGCTATATGAGACTATATCCCAATTTCTAGACTTCAAAGATCTTGAAAAAGATTTAGAATATAGCGGTCTTGATTTCGCGATGCAATGGCTAAAGAACCACGTGCCTGAAGTTGACACCGAATAACTGATATCCGCAATTGATCATGATTGGGAAATTGCTTCGGGTGGCCTGAGAGTCCAATCTTCTGAACTCCTTCAAGTTGATGTAAATCGGACTTCTCAAGAAGTTGAGGCTCATGCTCAAAAGAGGTTGATGTTCGTGAAATTGAAGAGGTCGACCCTTCTTCTTGAGCTTACGAAAGACAATGAACACATGCCATCCAACTCCGCAGCACAACTTCCACCTATTCGAGAAGTTGAAGTTCGCGAGGTCGAATTGAATGCAAATTATGGACTTGCCTGATCTATTCGAAAAACTTAAGTAGCTCCAGCTTTTCTTTCTTTTTTATATTGTATTTCCGTACTTGTCCGAATTATAATAGATTTCGAAAGGTTAAGACTTTCCACGCGTTCATTATTTAATGTTTGAGATTATATGAATCCGATTTTCTAAATTTAATCATCACTTTCATTAATTGCGCACAGCTGTTCACACACATGCATTTAGAGCATCAGTTCGTATTCCGAAGTGGTCATTAAATTACGTATCGCCCCACCTTCCATTATCTTTTATATTTAAGGGACGTTTTCCCCTTTCTTCAACTTATTCAGTTTTTATTCTCCCCTTCCTCGAAAAGTGAGGATGTTTGAAGAAGTAATGGGTCTTTGGCTATTATTATGGAGATTTTCTCTGATTCTTCAGGGCAATCTTCCTCATCTTTCTCTTTTTTTCTCCTCTGTCTTCCTGCTCCAGCAAATTTTTTTGCATACCTTTCAACGAGTGAAGGGCCTTCAGTAGACGACATGCGCTCGCTAGCTCGGCTTCCCACATGTCGTGAAATGCGTCAGGTGATGCGTAAAATTATCAAGCTAAATGAGGAGCTCCAAGATTCCATCATCAAGGCACTCAAATACGAGCTTGAGTGTAAGGAGTTGAATAAGGAGAAGATGGTTCATGAGCAGCAGAAATCTGCTTTAGAACTGAAGTTCGCTTCACTGGAGGGGCGCCTTCGCTGGGGTCGCGAATGTAACCTTGGCATGTAGCGGCGTTTTGGCTTTATCAACTGTTTTTTTTTTAACTCGCCTCCATGTACCCCAAAAAAAATAAAAACTATATAAAAACTTTTATCTGCTATTCACATGAGTACGATACATTTTACATTTTTTTTTTGTTTTCGACAAAAATTAGTTGAATAAATTTACAACAGAATCGTAGATTCGAACATTTATTTGAAAGTAGTTACAATAGCCGAACAAATGAGACAAATAAGGGAATGAGCCATTATAATGGTAGTCCTTAATTTGATCCATTTTTGTATAAATGTTGGTCAAGTTACAAAGATTATTGATAATATGCTTTCAAATATTCTACATTTCATGGGTAGGCCAGCTGATAAGACCCTATATGAACAACCTCTTTGATCTTTAATAGTCCCTCCTAGTTCGGTTCTAAAGCCACAGTTTTTTGTAGAACTTTCTTTAAAACCAGGTTACCTACTTTGAAGCTTCGATGTTTAACCTGTGAAATACAATATTTCTTCATTCGATTTTGATATTCGACATTTCGTAACTGGAAAGTATTTTATTGTTCTTAAAGTAAATCTAAATTTATACATAAGGCCTCCAAATTTTCTTGTTCGTCAAATGGTCTGTCAATACGTTTAGATGGCATTTCGATCTCAATTGGAACTACAGCTTCTGAACCAAAGGCAAGGGCATTTGGTGTTTGATTCGTGGAGCCCCTAGGCGTGGTTCGGTAAGACCATAGTACCACAGGAAGTTCTTCTGCCCAACTTCCTTTCACTTCTTCTAGCCTTAGCTTGAGTCCTCGCTTTAGAATTTTGTTGAATGCTTCGACCTGCCCATTTGCTTGAGGGTGAGCAGGTGATGAAGTCACATGCTTTATCCCAAGTTCGGAACAAAAGTTTTGAATTTTGCATTATCAAATTGTTTTCCATTATCATTTATTATTGTGTACAGGATACCAAATCGACAGATAATGTTGTGCCATACGAAATTACTAACTTTAGCCTCTATTATAGTTGTAAGCGGTTCAGCTTCTGCCCATTTTGTAAAGGAATCAACTGCTACAATGGCGAATTTTGTTTGTCATTTCCTCATACGGAGAGGTTCAATCAGATCTATTCCCCATTGTGCAAGCAGCCAAGGGCTCAAAACAGGGGTCAAGTTTTCTGGCGGCTGCTTAAGAATGTCCGCATAACGTTGGCATTTGTCACTCTTCTACACAAATTTCTTCGTGTTCTTACTAATCTCTGGCCAATAATATTCTTGTCAAATTATCTTAGTCATTAAGGTTATAGCTTTGGAGTGATTTCCACAAATCCCCTCATGAATGTCTCTAAGGACATAATCTGCCTCATTCGGTTCTAGGCATTTGAACAATGGCAAAGAGCCCTCTTTTATACAATTTTCCATCCGTGATCAGATGATAATGAACAACTTGTCTTTGTACCTTTTTTGCTTCCTGTCGATCTTCTGGTTGAATTACTTGCAAGAATTCTATTATTGAATCCGTTCAACAATGCGTTCCGACTGTAACGTCACACTGTTCGACTTCATAAGTAGATGGTGAACTTAAAACTTCAATTAGTATAATGCGTGTGAGTTCGATCTCATAGGCCGACGCTAATCTCACTAATGCATCCGCATTAGTGTTTTCCGATTTAGGAATTTGTCTGATCATGAAATCCTTAAATTGTGCCAAGCTCGCTTGTGCTTTTTCTAAATATTTTACCATTCTACTATCCTTGGCTTGAAATTCCTCGGTAATTTGGTTAACGATAAGTTGAAAGTCACTTAAAATTAACAAACATGCCGCTCCCTTACTTTGAACGATCCGAAAACCTGCCAACAAAGCTTCGTACTTTGCCTCATTGTTGGAAGTTCAGAAGTTAAATTGTAATTCGTATTCAAAACGCGTCCCTTCTGGAGACTGTAGTAAAATTCCGGCACCACACCCATTTTCATTTGAGGAGCTATCGACATATAAAGTCCACTGTTGTTTGGAGTCAGTTGTTATTTGCCCTGATGTTAATTCGGCAACAAAATCAGCCATAACTTGTCCTTTTAAAGAAACATGTGGCTCGAAGAAAATATCATATTCACCCAATTCTATGGCCCACTTCATCGGTCTTCTCGGAGTTTCAGGATTTTTAAAAACTTGTTTCAAAAGGAAATTTGTCAGAACCACTATCTTATGAGCTTGAAAGTATGGTCGTAACCTTCGAGCAGACGTAACTAACACCAGTGCTAGGTTCTCTATGCTCAAATATCTAGTTTCTGCATCCATCATGGACTTACTTGTATAATACACCGAGCTTTGTCGTCCTTTGCTGTTTCGAAAAAGCACTGAACTAACTGCTGTATCCGAAACTGATAAGTAAAGATATAGATGATCACCTGGTTTAGGTTTCTATAACAATGGAGTAGTTCCGAGATACTCCTTTAATTGAAGAAATGATTTATCACATTCATCTGTCCACTAAAATTTTCCTTTAGTCTTGAGGATTTTGAAAAATGGCATACATTTGTCAAGAGATCGAGAAACGAAGGGGTTTAAAGTAGCTACTCGTCCATTTAAGCATTTGAGTTGCTTTAAATTTTTAGGCGATTCCATTTCGAGAATAGCCTTAATTTTTATCAAGTTGCTTCAATTCCTCTTTGATTGACCATAAACTCTAAGAACTTTCCTGATGACACTTCAAAGGTGCATTTACTAGGATTGAGTTTTGTTATAGGGAACAAAACGGTCAAAACGAGAATAAAGGTCGGACCGTGAAGAAACCCGAGGTTATAGACGACTAGGGTCGGCCCATAACGTAAGGGCCGACCCACCTCGGCGTCGAGCCCTCTTCGGCGCCGAGGTGCCAAGATATCTTGGCCTTCGGGTTGGGAGATTGCTCTATCTCTCCCCCGATTCCTATGCCAACCAATTGATACCCCTGCATGGTGTCGAGCCCAGCATTCTCTCTCTTCCATTGTTTACGAAACATTGGGCCTTCACAACGATCATCTAGGACTCATTTGGAAGGTTATAGAACCTTCCAAGCGACTATAAATAAATCATGTTGCCTAACCCTAAGGTAAGCAAGAATTACACCGTAATTACTTTGCTCATCAACTCTCCTCTTGATAACTTAAGCATCGGAGCCCGTGTGACAAAAGTCACACCGGTTTAGGTTTTGTTCGGTTTTGCAGGTATTCGATCCCTTGATCATTGAGTTTGGTGCGAACCTCAGAGGCAACCGGGAGAGCATAATTCACGCATCAACAAATTTCATCTTATAATGTTGTAATACTCGAAAAGCTTCTGTGAGGTTGGCTATATGTTGTTCGGATGTTTTGATTTTAACCAACATGTGATCGACATAGACTTCCATATTTTGGCTGATCTGTTTATTAAAAATCATATTAACTAGGTGTTGGTATGTTGCTCCGACACTTTATAGGTCGAAGGACATTACTTTATAACAGTAAAGCCTCTAATTGATTACAAAGGCAGTATGCTCCTGGTCGGGCACATGCATTTTTATTTAGTTATATCCGGAATAGGCGTCCATGAATGTTAGTATTTCGTGCTCTGCATTCACTTCTATTAATTGATCGATTCATGATAATGGAAAGCTATCTTTTGGACATGTTTTATTTAAGTTAGTAAAATCAACACACATCCTCCACTTTCCGTTAGCTTTTTTAACCATTACTAGGTTAGAGAGCCATGCAGGGCAATAAACTTGATGGTACATGGATGAGATGGCCTGCAAGTCATAATGTAAGGCTTCTCAAGGATGGTGTTGTAAGCAGAAGCTCCGTCAATCACAACGAACTTAGTGATTGTTTGAACTTCAACATCTGAGTGCGATATGCCCTTCATCACAATGTCTGCTAGCTTTGAAATTTTTGAATTTAAATCTGCCACCACATCATCATTTGCCAAGCCTTTAGATGTCGTCGATGAAGTAGCCCTGGACTTTGACAATTGGTGCTTATTGCACGAGATTCTTTCTAAAATATCGAAGGCTTCAGAATAATGCTTGACAATATTGCTCCGTTTGCTGAGGCATCTATCACCAACTGCGTAGCCTCATTCGACCCATTATAATACGTTTCAACAGCACGATATGCTGTGGTGTGGACATTTTTGGAGCAGTCCCTCAAATTGTTCCCAATACTCACTCAACGATTTTCTCCTGGGAGTTGCTAAAAATTGTTAATCTTGCTCCAAAGCTCAACATTTTTTTATGGTGGGAAATATTTCATTAAGAACTTCTCAGCTAAATCATTCCATTAGGTGATTGACTCGGCTGGTAGTGAATCCAACCATACTCCAACAGTATCCCTCAGAGAATAGGGGAATAACTTTAGACGCATAGCCTCCTTACTTACTCCTTCTACCTTGAACGAATCTGCCACTTGCATGAAATACCGTAGGTGTCTATAAGGATCTTCTGATGCAGCCCACGAAATGGCCCTACGATCTGGAGCATCTGAAACATTGCGGGATTAAGCTCAAATCTATCGGCTTCGATGATAGGATTTGCAATCACTGGGTTGAAGTCATAGAATTCTGGGGCCGCATAAGCTCTAATTTCCTGCTCAATATCATCCACAAGAAAAATATCATTCAGAGGAGGTGCTGAAGCATATCTTCCAGCTACATCCTCTTGTACTCTCTCTACTCTCAACTGTGGTAGATTCGATGGGTTATCCATTTCAATGTCTTCTCTACGCTAGACTCTTTGCTCGGCCCTCCTCCTTCTAAAAGTTCGTTCAATCTCTGAGTCAAACCCAAATTCCAAAGTAGGGAAATAGTTCATTCACTGCACAAATCAACCGAAAGAAAAGTGAGAGAGCTCGTTAGGTACTGTATTCCAAAATGCCAAAATCAAAGTATGAAAACTCAATCCTCGACAACAGCGCCAAAAACTTGTTCGCCTCCTCACAACTAAGAGAAAATTAGTGTAAGTATACACAAAATAATCAATTGTAGTATATAAACAAGGTCGTTTCCATAGGGATTGCAGCTATACTTTGAACTAACAAATCAGAATACCAAAAAGAAAAATAAAAATAAAATAGTTTGATTGGAATATTGTGGGAATAATGAAAATAAATTTGTAAAACAGTAAATGACAGCTGCATAAATATTCGCTACAATGCTGAAGCATCAGAAACAGAGAACAAACAGATTGTGAAGAAGAAACGATTTGAATGTAATTCGAGGGGGATTCGCTAAGATTCTTTCACCTTTTTAGTTAACTATGCTTTAGTAAACAAAAAATACTGAATGCCCAAACCGTTGTAGTTCTCTCCCGAGATACCTAAACATGCTTAAATCCAACTCCCTTTGTAATGAAAGTAAGCAATAAAAGCAGTTTATAGGCACAATAGGGTGACTCTTATCCTTGAGTACTCACCATCCTACTTCAAAGAGAGGAATCTAAAACTAATAGAAGCAACCACACTCAACAAGGACTCTCTCAAGCCTCAAGCAAGCAAACACACCAATAGAGTTGGCCAAACTAAATGAGTGAGATGGAAGAATAAAAACACTTATATTAAAACAGTATTTAAGTTTACTAAAGCACAGCAAAAAACAAGGTTACAACAAGCTCATCCCCCTCGAAGGTGGGGTTTAGTTCATAGCGAAAGAAAATAGAATAATGGGTAGAACCGAAATAAGCTCCATCGGTGAAGAAGACAACAGAGGAATGTAAGCTTCCTCAGCAGTAAGATGATGACGTCAAGGAGAATCAGCCCACGCGTCCTCAGCTCCTTATTCGATGAGAAAAGGTAGGAAATGTTCTCTAACTTCAATGCCCAACTTGATTTTCTATTCTATGGCTCTATGTAACGGTTGGGCACTATTATGCTATTTATACTGGGTTCTTAAAATTAGGGCAGCACCTAGAAGCTTTACGGACGTGGTAAAAACTGGTGCAAGTTAGTTACTGCGTAGTCATTTATGCTAGAGCATCCAGTAGACACCAGGCTCCAACATCGCAACTCTCTCTTTTCGACTCTAGCAACACCCTAGTAGTCTTTTCAGCCCTCAGCTTAATCATCCTAAATTTTACAAAACACACCAAACTAACATAAAATCAGCTCAAACTCACTCAGATAAAAGATAATGAGAATTCTAAACAGGTTAGGTGATTTATTCACTCAATCCCTTTCTTTTCTTGTTAATTAACCAAGGACCCTCACGTTTACACACCAAAATTGCCCAAATTACACCATAAAACACTAGCTTATGGAGAGTTACACACCCCGAAACTTAAAACATTGCTTGTCCCCAAGCAAGATTAAATCTAGCATCCTAGAAATATGAAAAGCATTTGCATTTATTGAACACACATCTTGCTTCAAGTCTTACTTTCTGCCTTCAGACATAATGCCAACACACACTGAAGCCTATGAACCTACTTTTGCTAAAAACATCTACAAGAGGGCAGCTAAATTTTTGTTCCAACTCTAGTAAAGGTTCTTTCCTACAGCTCTAGCATCATCCTATTTTCCTTTTCAAAAACATCAACTCACCTAGAGATGCACTTCTCCAACTCCCTCTCGCTCGCCTAAGGTACTACTCTTTTATTACCATCCTAGCTCTTCAACTATGGGCTACTAGCCCTTCCTAATCCTGTAGCCTTTTAAATTTATTTATTTATTTATTTCTGAAATGGGCTGAATTATAAGACTAGAAAGATTCATAGTTATACATTATAAGCTCAACCTTACAAAAAAATAAAGCAAGCGACACACCCCCACACTTAGAATGTAGCATTGTCCCTAATGCAACTAAAAGCAGGATTTAGGATGCTCCCGCATACCCCCAAACTTAGAACTAAGAAAAATGGAGTAACGGAAGGGGCCTTTTTTGCAGGTCAAATGTAGATAGAGTAAAGGAACATCAAAGTGGGTATGAAGTGTAAGGATTAGTTTTATCGTAATACTAAAGTATTGTCTGGCTTGGGTAGGTGAGCTATGAAAGCTTCTCATCTAACTGTTATATGTGTTTGAATTGCATTCATAGGGTAATGCTAGAACTTTCATACTTGGACATATGCGAGAGCAGGAACCAAAACTGTCACTGCCTGCAAGCGGATACTCTATCAAAAAGCTAAATTCAAGACTAAAGAGGCATTGACAGTATTATTACTTAAGAAGGTAAGGCAGGCATAAGATGCACAGAACCTAGAGACAAAGACAATCAGATTTCTATCCATTAAGCACTCAAAATATAATTGGGGGAGGGGTAGACATATCTAACTACAAAAATCTAAAGTTGAATGCATGAAGAATTGAACGACAGAAAATATAATAAATGAAAATAAACTGCATAAAGTAAAAACAGAAATTTAAGATATCATGAGGAGGGTTATTCAATATGAGCAAAAGGGAAAGGTACTTTCTCTTGCATGTCAAGCAGTTAGTCAATCTTCTTCGTCTTATTTCTCAACCAATGAGTCTCCCGTGGGCTGATCTTCCTCTTTGGATCCATCATCTTTTTCCATCTCTTTGCCGCTGGGCCAGGCTCTTGTAAAATAGCTGTAGCATACCTCTTCTCCTCAGTTTAGGAAACAAAAATTTCCTTTTCAACTTTTTTGTTTATCTTGGAAGTGGTGACTGGAGTTGCTTCCACTTGTTTGATTTGTACTTCAGCGTGTGATTTGGAAGGTTTTGCCTTTTTCTCCTTGCTGCATGATGATTTTTTCAGCCCTCTTTTATGTTTCCTCGTCCTTGATGCAAGACCTTTTAGAGTAGGCTCGATGTTGGGTGGCTCTTCTACAAGTAAGCTTGGTGGCTTTTCCTCTACAATTATGTGCACTTTATCCACATGGGCTGTAAGGTTCTATTCTTGATTGAGGGCACCATATGTTGGAACATCTACCCTCTCTCCACTTGGTTAGGCCTCACTAGCTTTTGCATGTTGTGCTAGGGCTTCCAACGTCTTAGCATTTTTATGCTCTTCTACCAATGTTGGGGTCTCTATTACAGCGGCAACACCTGTTGGGTTTTATGCCCTAAACTCGTGGTTTGTAAACATAAAACAAATATTTATTCAATAAAGTTGTTATTGATGCTTCTCTTAGAATCTCATTAACCCAAATCCAATAAATTAATATCCAAGGTTATTTAACGTAACTAGAACAGTATATGATATACAATATATATTTAATATACAATATATATATTTGATATACAATATATATTTAATATATAGTGTATATATTCGATATACAAGTGGATAATGTTTCAGTATTAACCTAAATGGTCTATAGTACATGGATAAGGTTGGGTACCTTATCCTGGTAACACTATGGATACGACCCACCTTATACTAGTTACAAACGACTTTATCCAAATTGTTCATGTAGATACATGTGAGTGGGGGTATCCTATACAAATGAGTTTGTATAAGACCGGACCGCGAAACAATTAATCATTGGCTTAATACCGTTAGTCAATAGATTGTTATCTCATAAGATGACCAGGTAACTCGATCTTAATCTTGAGTGAGTTATGGACTCCTGCCTATAAGAGATTGTCCTTTGATTTGTATGGGTGAGAGTGGCCTGCGTTGCCGACTCAACAATCCTACCATTTTGGGGATGAGACCGAGTCGAGAGTTGGAAACATAATTATGCAAGATAAAATTCACTAATTCTCGACTTTAGGAAAATAGATGAGTGTTCCCTTATATACTGACTCCAAGACTTGAACAAGGGGCCCCACCCTCTCACTTGCCCAAGAGGGACTTCCGGTTATTGGTCGGACCATAACTGGGTTGTTCATTAGAGGAGCAAGGTGTAACCTAAGGGTAAAACGGTAATTTGACCCAACTAGAGTTACGAGCACTCGTGAAGGATTGACTTGTCGTTAATGGTCATATATCTGTGGACATGAAAATATTATGCAGTGAGAAGAGTGCAGCTGCAGGTCTTTAGTGGAGTGACCCATAATTAACGAATGTTGATTAACTCGGTTAATGAGTTTGACTGATTAATCTCTTATTGTTGGAGCTTCTTATCACATGTTCAAAATTTAAACCAAAATCACGCAATGTTTATTTCATCCATAAAACTTGAGAGCAACAGCTAGCAGCAATAATATTTTCAGCCTCAGTAGTAGATAATGCAATAAAATTTTGCTTTTTACTAAACTAGGAGACTAGAGAGCTACCCAAAACCTGGCAAGTTCCACTAGTACTCTTCATATCAGTTAAGCTACCAGCAAAATCAACATCAGAATAAGCAATCAATTCAAGAGATACATTCTTAGGATACCATAAAACCAAGTCAAAAGTTTTAAGCAAGTATTTAAAAATTCTTTTAACAACATGCAAGTGTGATTCTTTAAGACATGATTGAAGTCTAGCACACATGCATACATAGAATATAATATTCGATCTACTTGTAGTTAAGTAAAGCAAGGATCTGATCATACCTCTATAAGCTTTTATATCTACATTTTTACCTTTTTCATGTTTATCAAGCTTCGAGGTAGTGCTCATTGGAGTCTTTGCTACTTTGGCATTATTGAAGTTGAACCTCTTGAGTAGATCTCTTGTATACTTTTCTTGATTGATGAAGATTCCCTCTTTAAGTTGTTTGATTTGAAGCCCAAGGAAGAACTTGAGTTCTCCAACATGCTCATCTCAAACTCACTGTGCATACACTTAGAGAATTCATCACATAATAAAAAGTTAGTGTCACAAAAAATAATGTCATCTACATAAATTTGCACTAACAAAATATCTTTTTCTTTGGTTTTAATAAAAAGTGTAAGCAAAAACTTACATACCAAGCTCTAGGAGCTTGTTTAAGACTATAAAAAGTTTTCTTTAATTTAAAAGTATGATTTGGATTTCAACACTTTCAAAATCAGGAAGTTGTTCAACATATACTTCTTCGATTATAAAACCATTTAATAAAGCATTTTTAATATCCATTTGATATAAAGTAAAGTTCTTATGAGATGCAAATGCAAGTAACATTCTAATAGATTCAAGTATAGCAATAGGAGCAAAAGTTTCCTCATAATTTATTCCTTCTTTTTGGCTATATCCTTGTGCAACTAACTTAGCTTTATTTCTAAAAATATTACCAGACTTATCTATTTTATTTCTAAAAACTCATTTAGTACCAATAACTGGATGATTATTAGGACGGGAGACTAATTCCCAAACACTATTTCTTTCAAACTTATTTAACTCATCTTGCATAGCAATTAACCATAATTCATCAACTTCAGCTTCTCTAAAAGACTTTGGTTCAATTCGAGATACAAAAACAACATTATTTAATACATTTAAAGAAGATCTAGTTCTTACCCCCTGGGATACATCACCTATAATTAACTCATTTGGATGGTGAGTTGAGAAACTCCAGTCCTTAGGAAGGGTTTCCTCTAGCACTTGTTGAGTCTCATTTACTTCAGCTTCTGAGTTATTTTCTTTAAAGTTCAAATTCTCAATAGGCATTTCTACATCACTAGTAGAAACTTGATTAGTAGTAATATGAGATTCATCAAAACCACCATCTATTGACTCTTCAATTACAAGGGTTCTTTTATTAAAAACTCTATATGCTTTACTACATGCCGAATATCCTAAAAATATGCCAGTGTCTGTTTTTGACTTAAACTTTCCAATTTTCTCTTTATTTTTCAAAATAAACATTTGCAGCAAAAAACTTTGAAATAGTTGATATTAGGAGTTTTATCATTAAAAAGCTCATAAGGGGTTTTAATTTAAAACTGGACTTATGAAAACATGGTTCATCACATAAGAGGTAATATTAACAGCTTCAGCCCAAAAATATTTTGGTAAATTATACTCATTTAACAAAGAAGTAGCTAATTCTTGCAAAGAACGATTTTTCCTTTCTACAACACCATTTTTTTGAGGTGTTCTTCGAGAAGAAAAATCACAAGAAAAACCATTTTCATTACAAAACTTTTCAAAAGCTGCATTGTCAAATTCTCCTCCATGATTACTTCTAATTTTCAAAATCATAAAGCATTTTTCATTTTGAATTTTCTTTGAAAAAGCTAATATAAGTTTTTAAGGTCTCATCCTTATGAGATAAAAATAAAACCCAAGTAAATCTTGAAAAATCATCAACTATAACGTAAGAATAATGTTTTCGACGTAGACTTGCAACTCTAGTAGGTCCAAATAGATCCATATGTAATAGTTGCAAAGGCCTAGAAGTGGAAACTATTTTCTTTCGTTCATAGGACTTAGTTTGTTTACCCATTATTTGACATGCATCACAAACTTTGTCTTTTTCAAAATTTAATTTTGGAAAACCTCAAACAATAGATTTCTTTTCAATATTTTAAATCAAATACATGCTAGCATGACCTAATTTTCTATGCCACAACCAAGAATCATGATGCATAGCAGACAAGCATTTATTATTAACAACTGGACAATCATTCAATTCAATAGTATAAAATTTTTTATCTCTATTTCCTACAAGTAGTATTTTTCCATCACAAGCATTTTCAATTCTGCAATTTTTATTGTTGAATACTACTTTATAGCCTTTATTACATAATTGACTAATGCTCAAAAGATCATGCTTTAAACCATCCACGGGTAATATATTCTCAATCAAAAAATTTGAACCATTACCTCCCCACCCACCAACTTCCCACTTCGTTACAAAATGCAACAAAGTGGGTTATTTAATTAAATTAAAATTAAATCAATTATTTAACTAATTAATTAATAATAATTAAATATCATATATTTAATGAAAGTTTTATTTGAATCATATTCAAATATATATCTTTCCCATAACCTATAGTTTTAATGTGAATCTAAAAAAAAAAATTGTGAATCTCATTCACATTAATTTTAACCTATAGTTTTAATATGAATCCAATTCATATTAATCATTATCTGAATCTTATTCAAATATAACTCTTATATTATATAGTTTAATTATGAATGTCATTCATAATTAACTTTATCTTATAATGTATCTATATGCATTACATTAATTCTATCTTATACAATTAACCTACATTCCCTTAAATAAGTTGAATACCTAAAATTCTTTCACATGTCTTGATCCTTGGTTTACCCATTGTGAGCTAGCGGGGGGACGTAATGGACCTACAGATCATAAGCTTCAATGATACGAGATTAAATGATTAAACTCATTAGCCAAAATAACAAACATTCGCTAATGAATATTTTGGGTCAATTATTATTGATCATTAACAGTAAGTCAATTCTTCACGAGTGTTCTTAACCTCTGATATGTCAAATTATTGTATTACCCATGAGTTACATCTTTCTCCTTAAGTACCACTGATCCTCTAATGAATAACCTATTTATGGTCCAACCATTAAACAGAAGTCCCTCTCGGACTAATGAGAGGGTGGGGCTCCTTGTTCAAGTCCTGGAGTCAGCATTTAGGAGAACACTCATCTACATACCCTAAAGTCAGGAACAAGTGAATTTCATCTCGTATAGTTATGTTCCCAACTCCTCACTCAGTCTCGTCCCAAAAATGGTAGGAATATTGAGTCAGAGACCTGTGCCACACTAACCCATACAAATCAAATAACGATTCCTTATAAGCAGGAGTCCATAACTCACTCAAGATTGAGATTGAGTTACCTGTGAAGGGATGCGAATCCCGCAGCGGAAGCGGACCGTTGTTCATGACATTTGGGAAACAAAATCAAAACCGTTAAAGATGAAAATACAGAGGAAAACTATACCTTTGAAGAACTTTTCTTCAATGAATTTCCCTCGAACACCACCACTGAATCTTCCTTGCTATCCTCTTGGGTTTCGAGAACACGCTTGTGGGAGCGTTTCTTTGGAATGAGAGGGAGAGTTGAGAGAGATCTTGAAAGAGATGGAAGTTCTTTCCTTTTTCTGTTCTGTAAAAATTGCAGAACTTTTCTGCAACCCATTTGACAAAGAAAAGGAAGTCCACACGTCATTACCAACTTCCCACTCCCCTGCAATTTTACAGGGGAGTTTAATATTAATATAAATAAAATATTAATAATATATAATTAATATATATATATATATAATTAATTAATTAATCATATTAATTAATTATTAATCTAATAATAATGAATTAACATATATATATATATATCAAATAATTAACACTTAATTATTTATCACATAAATAGAATCATATTCTATAGCATTTCTCTTGTATAACCTATAGTTTTAATGTACATCTTATGCACATTATTTTTAACCTATAGTTTTAATATGAATCTTATTCATATTAATTTTATTTGAATCTCATTCAAATAATTTCTCTCATAATATATAGTTTTAATTTATAATTAACTATATATTATAATGTATCAATATACATTTAATCCCTTAAGAAATTTGAATAGTTCAAATTATTCCAAAAACTTGATCCTCGTTTTACCCGTTATGAGCTAGCAAGGGGACCTAATGGACCTACAGATCCGAAGCTCCAACGATATGAGATTAATTGGTCAAACTCATTGACCGAGTTAATCAACATTCGTTAACTACGGGTCACTCCACTAAAGACCCGCAGTTGCACTCTTCTTACTGCAGAATGTTTTCGTATCTATGGATATACGACCATAAATGACGAGTCAATCCTTCACGAGTGCTCGTAACTCAAGTTGGGTCAAATTACCGTTTTACCCTTGAGTTACATCTTACTCCTTAAATACCACTGCTCCTCTAATGAATAACCCGGTTATGGTCCGACCAATAACCAGAAGTCCCTCTCTGGCCAATGAGAGGATGTGGCCCTTGTTCAAGTCCCGGAGTCAGAATTTAAGAGAACACTCATCTACTCCCCTAAAGTCGGAGAGGAGTGAATTCCATCTAGTGAAGTTATGTTCCCAGCTCCCCACTCGGTCTCGTCCCCAAAATGGTAGGAATATTGAGTCGGCAACTCGGGCCACTCTTACCCATACAGATCAAAGGACGAGCCCTCACGGGCAGGAGTCCATAACTCACTCAAGATTGAGAATGAGTTTTCTGGTCATCCTAAGAAACAACAATCTATTAGTTAATGATATTACATCTAAAGATTGGCTATTTCGTGGTCCGGTCTTATACAAACTCATTGTATAGGATACCGCCACTCGCATGTCTCCACACAAACGACCTGGATCGAGTCGTCTATAACCTTTATAGAGTGGGCCGTATCCATAATGTTGCCAGGATAAGGTACCCAGCCTTATCCATATACTATAGACCCTTTAGGTTATTCACGAGACATTATCCACTTGTATATCAGGGTATATCAAATATATACCTCGTATATCAGGGGTATATCAAATATATACCCAATACATATACTGTCCCGGTTACACTAAAATAACCTCGGATGTTTAGTTTATTGCATTTTGGACAATGCAATGCTATGAATTTAACAACAAATTTATTAAATAAAACTTTATTGAATATACATTTGTTTTTACACAAAATACAAACTACGAGTTTAGGGCAACACACCCAACAACCTGATATTCCTATGAAATAATAATCTATTAGTTAACGGTGTTACAACTAAAGATTCATTATTTCGCGGTTCGGTTTTATACAACCTCATTGCATATGATACCCCCACTCACATGTCTCCACATGAACGATTTGGATAAAGTCGTTTGTAACTATTACAAAGTGGGCCGTATCCATAGTGTTACCAGGATAAGGTACCCAACCTTATCCATATACTATAGATCCTTCAGGTTATTACAGAAATATTATCCACTTGTATATCGAATATATACTATATATGAATTATATACTTGTTTGGGATTTTGAATTTTAAATAATGGATAGAGCGCAAGTGTATACCCGTCACAAGTAATAAAAGGGAATGAGTATTCTGAGTATCGATCCATAAGGACTAATGAAGCCTTTTTTGTAAGATTTTGATCAGCGACTTTGCAATTGAATTCGAGGTAACAAACATCAAGAATTCTGTTGGTTTTGATGTTTAAAAACTCAATGGAATAAACCCAGCCCAGTTACTTTGAATTAGCTAAAAATACACAATATTTTTCCAACTAGGCACTATGTGCCTCTCTGTATTTTTCGTCGATTCTGCTTAGCCATCTTCTTATGTCTAAGTGATTTTAAAGGTATAAATTAACTCCTAATATTTCTATTAGAAAAGTGAACTTAATTCAATAAAAAGCAACCGTAACCTTAGGTCGAGGCCCTATGTATAGGCTACCCGAGCGAAATTTTTATGTCTAAAGTCTTTCTCTCAAAAGTTAAATCAATTAAAGTTATGGAAAAATTATCAATCTTTTCAGAATTGATGCTTGGTTAAACCATTACTTGGCCAAATCAACTTTTTGTTGGGTGTGTTGCCCTAAACTCGTAGTTTGTAATTTGTAAAAACAAATGTCTATTTAATAAAGTTTTATTCAATAAATTAGTTGTTGAATCATAGCTTTGCATTGTCCGAAATCCAATAAACTAAACATCCAAGGTTATTTTTTATGTAATCGAGACAGTATATATACTGGGTATATAGTTGATATACGGGGTATATATTTGATATACCCTTGATATATGAATGGATAATGTCCCGTGAATAACCTAAAGGGTCAATAGTATATGGATAAGGCTGGGTACCTTATCCTGGCAACACTATGGATACGGCCCACTCTGTAAAGGCTACAGACGACTCGATCCAGGTCGTTCGTGTGGAGACATGCGATTGGGGGTATCCTATACAATGAGTTTGTATAAGACCGGACCACGAAATAGCCAATCTTTAGATGTAATACCGTTAACTAATAGGTTGCTATTTCTTAGGATGACTAGGTAACTCATTCTCAATCCTGAGTGAGTTATGGACTCCTGCCCGTGAGGGCTCGTCCTTTGATCTGTATGGGTGAGAGTGGCCCGAATCGCCGACTCAACATTCCTACCATTTTGGGGACGAGACCGAGTGGGGAGTTGGGAACATAACTTCACAAGATGGAATTCACTCCTCCCCGACTTTAGGGGAGTAGATGAGTGTTCTCTTAAATGCTGACTCCGGGACTTGAACAAGGGGCCCCACCCTTTCATTGGCCGAGAGGAAGTTCCGGTTATTGGTTGGACCATAACCAGGTTTTTCATTAGAGGAGCAGTGGTGTTAAAGGAGTAAGATGTAACTCAGGGGTAAAACGGTAATTTGACCCAACTTGAGTTACGAGCACTTGTGAAGGATTGACTCGTCATTTATGGTCGTATATCCATGGATACGAAAACATTTTGCAGTAAGAAGAGTGCAACTGCGGGTCTTTAGTGGAGTGACCCGTAGTTAACGAATGTTGATTAACTCGGTCAATGAGTTTGACCAATTAATCTCGTATCGTTGGAGCTTCGGATCTGTAGGTCCATTAGGTCCCCTTGCTAGCTCATAACGGGTAAAACGAGGATCAAGTTTTTGGAAGAATTTGAATTGTTCAAATTACTTAAGGGATTATATGTATAGTGATACATTATAATATATAGTTAATTATAAAACCAAACTATATATTATGAGAGAAATTATTTGAATGAGATTCTAATAAAATTAATATGAATAAGATTCATATTAAAACTATATGTTATACGAGAGAAATGTTATAGAATCAAGAATATGATTCTATTTTTTGTGATAAATAATTAAGTGTTAATTGTTTATTTGATTTATATATATATATATATTAATTATTAATTCGATTAATAATTAATATGATTAATTTTATATTTTAATTTTTATATATATATTAATTATTTATATATAAATAAATAAATAAATATATATATATATTATTAATATTATCAATATTAAACTCCCCTGCAAAATTGCAGGGGAGTGAGAGGTTAGTGTGACGTGGGGAGTTAGCCCACGTCACTATTTTGGTTTTGTATTTTGCAGTTGTGCAAAATACAGAATACAGAAGTAGAACTCCCAGTTTTCTTTTCTCTCAATCAAGCTCTTTCTCTTGGTTTTTTTCCCCTCTCGTTCCAAAAGATTGTTCCCACCAGCACGATCCCGAGACCCAAGAGGATAGCGAGGAAGATATAGTGGTGGTGTTCGAGGGAAACTCGTTGAAGAAACGTTCTTCAAAGGTAAAGTTTCCTCTGTATTTTTCTTCTTTGAAATTCGATTTTGTATCCCGAAAATCAGCAACGAAAATCCGCTTCCGTTTCGGGAATCACATCCCTTCACTTTTAACTTTATAAAACAACCTTAAGTGATAAAAGAAAATAAAACACCTTTTGCCTTGTTGGATTTTTAAAGACATTAGCTAATCATCTATAACCGGGCTTGGGGAATAAATTTAGCTTATAACTTTAGAGAAAAAACAGAATTGAACATTGTTATAAATGGAAGACATGATGAAAAGAAGGATAGAATAAAAACAAGCTGAAAATGGTGGAGTTGTAACCCAAATGACCGATACTCGTTATCTTTTGAGATTTAGGAGCAAAAATATTAGGTCGATTCCACAAGATTGTATGATTACAAACTTCGTAAAGAGAAAGAATTGAGATTAAGATTAATGAACTTGCTGGAATTAATTTAAATGGAGTTCAAAACTTACAACTGAAAAGTAACAAGTTTTAAAATAACAAATAATTAAAGAACTAAAGGAAAACGAAATAGACTAAGAACAAAAGAGTAAAAAGCTGAATTTGATCACTTTGGATAATGATTGAAGTGAAGGAGGTTGTTGAATTTATAGGGAGTTTCAAGGTGGTTAGGGAGTTGAGCTTTTCGTACAAAGCCATCGCTCCAAAACTTCTTCAACTAAGTTTTAAAATAACAAATAATTAAAGAACTAAAGGAAAACGAAATAGACTAAGAACAAAAGAGTAAAAAGCTGAATTTGATCACTTTGGATAATGATTGAAGTGAAGGAGGTTGTTGAATTTATAGGGAGCTTCAAGGTGGTTAGGGAGTTGAGCTTTTCGTACAAAGCCATCGTTCCAAAACTTCTTCAACTAAGTTTGTTATTGAGTTGGCCTTTATCATTGCATGGATGAAACGTGGAAGGGTTAGGAGAAGTTGTACATCAAAACATTTGTTTTACATTAAGGGCAATCTCGATATTAGACAATGCGCCAGATGCCCGACTTGGTAATTTCCTGCACAAAATCATGATTTTTGTTAGAAATCAACTCTAAATGATATAAAAATATCCTATATACATTTATAACCCCAGATAAATCAGAATTAAAGGATTTGGACACTAAGGTAAGTTTAAATTACGATTTTTTAGTGCAAAATAATGGAAAACTGCACCTAACTAGCTTCTTTTTACCCTTGTAAATGAGGGAAATCAATATTATTGTTTATCAAATATATAATCTGTAAAGCAATTATACTATATATCAGTTATATACTGTTCCAGTTACATGAAATAACCTTGGATGTTAGTTTATTGGATTTATGTTAATGCAATTCTAACCGGAACTTCAATAATAGCTTTATTAAATAAAGATTTATTTTACATTTACAAACCAGGAGATTAGGGCATAAAACCCAATAATCTCCCACTTCAACTAAACTCTAGTGGGGTGTTAAAAAACTTAAAGCATTGGGTGTTGTACAA
The DNA here is from genome assembly GCF_013281855.1 of Momordica charantia. Taxonomy (NCBI): domain Eukaryota; kingdom Viridiplantae; phylum Streptophyta; class Magnoliopsida; order Cucurbitales; family Cucurbitaceae; genus Momordica; species Momordica charantia. Next base: position 15,563,814 of record NW_028275160.1, read on the forward strand.
TATTATAAAGAACAAATACAATAAACTAGGGCATACACTATACCCTTTACAAATTTTCCATTTGCCATAGACTACATTTTACATATCTTGTAGGCCTAGACTTTCTAGATGGCCCTCAAACACTTTAGCCATTATAGCCTTCGTAAATGGATCAACAATGTTATGCTCCGAAACGTTCTTCGTGACGATCACGTCCCCTCGTTTCACTATTTCTCATATCAAATGGTATTTCCTCTCGATGTGCTTACCTCTTTTGTGACTTCGGGGTTCTTTAGAATTTGCCACAAGACCACTATTATCACAACAAAAGGGCGATAGACAAATACATATTTGGAACAACTTCCAAATCAGTTAAGAGCTTCCTCAGCCATACAACTTCTTTTGCTGCTTCACAAGCGGCAACATATTCGACTTCCATTGTGGAGTTTGCAATTCATCCTTGTTTGATGCTCTGCCATACTATAGCTCCTCCATTAAGAGTGAACATTGATCTCGACGTGGATTTCCTTGAATCCTTATCACTTTGGAAATCAAAGTCAGGGCTATACACAAACACATAGTTCCTTGTTCTCCTAAGATATTTGAGGATTCCCTTAACGACAGTCTAGTGATCATATCCTAGGTTGAATTGATACCTACTGACAATCCCTAATGCATAGCAAATCTTAGGCCTAGAACACAACATGACATACATTTGGCTACCCACTGCTGAAGCATAGGGAATGCGTCTCATATCTTCAACTTCTTGAAGTGTCTTACGACATTATTCCTTATGTAAAGAGATTCCATGCCTGAAAGGTAGTAAACCCTTATTGGAATTCTGCATCAAATATATGACAAGCATTTTGTCGATATAAGTTACTTGAGACAGGGCTAGCATTTTGTTCTTACGATTCCTTATAATTTGAATCCCTAGAACAAACTCTACTTCACCAAAATTTTTCATTTGGAACTGAGCCGTTAGCCATTTATTGATGTCAGTAAGGAAACCTACATCATTCCCAATGAGTAGGATATCATCCACATACAACACTATGAAAGCTACAGTGTTGTTGATGATCTTCTTGTATAAACAAGGTTCATCAACATTTTGGTCAAAACCGTACGATTTGATCGTAGTATCAAATCTTATATTCCAAAATCAAAACGCTCGTTTCAATCCATAGATGGATTGTTTAAGCTTGCAAACTTTTTGCTCTTGACCTTACATGATGAATCCTTAGTAGACATATATATACTTTCTTCAAGATTACTATTTAGGAAGGCAGTCTTGGCATTTATTTGACACATTTTATGGTCATAATATGTTGAAATGGAGAAAAGTATCCTAATAAACTTTAGCAAGGCAATAGGGGAAAAGGTTTCCTCATAGTCTACCTCTCCTTTTGGGTGTAACCCTTTGCAACAAGTGTAGCCTTAAAAGTATGTACCTTTCCTTCGGCTTCTCGTTTTCTCTTGTAGATCCATTTAGAACCAATAGATTTTACCCCATCGGGTTGATCTACAAGGTCCCATATGGAATTGAAGTACATAGACTCTATTTCCAGGTCTATAGCTTTAATCCACTTGTCATTATCAACATCATCCATTGCCTTTTTATAGGTCAATGGATCCTCAACGCCATCATTAGGTATGACAACCTGGATTTCTACTAAACCCATAAAACAGTTAGGTTGTGATAAAATCCTCTTTCTATGTCGAGACAATCTCAACTCTTAAGACGGATGTGATTGACGTGATATACTAGCTCCATCAATAACTCTTGTTAAAATGCCAGCTTCATCAACAATTATTGTTGATGTATTTGTAGCTTCATAGAAAATTTCATTTAACATAACCTTGCTTCGTGGTTATGATCTCTCATGTCGTCTTCTTCCAAGAAAGTAGAATTTGTCGATACAAACACTCTGTTTTCTTGTGGATCGAAGAAGAGTCCACCTTTCATTTTCTTGGGGTAACCTACGAAGGCACACTTTTGAATGAGGTTCAAGTTTCTTCGAGTTTGTCACTAACACATGTACTGGACATCCCCAAATTCTAAACTGACGTAAACTAGTTTTACATCATCTCCATAGTTCAAAAGGTGTTTCAGAAATACTTTTTATTGTGTTCAAAATGTAAACCCCAGTCTCTACTGCATAACCCAAAAACGAGTCGGCAATTGAACATAACTCATCATGGATCGAACCATGTCCAACGCGATTCTATTTCTCCTTTCTGATACATCATTCTATTGAGGTGTACCAGGTGCTAAGATTGGGACATGATTCCATGTTCCATCATATAGTCCTAAAACTTTAAGTCCATGTACTCTTCACCCCCATAAGATCGAAGTGTCGTTATCGTCTTACCTAATTAATTGTCAACTTCAATCTTGTACTCCTTGAATTTTTCAAAGGCTTCAGACTTATGTTGCATTAGGTAGAGATATCCATACCTCGAATAATCATCTACGAAAAAGATGAAGTATTCATACCCTCTTCTAGCTTTAACATTTATCGAACCACAAAGGTCTGAATGTACAAGCTCTAAGGGCTCTTTGGCTTTGTAACATTTTCTAGTAAAAGGTCTTTTAATTATCCTACTGATTACGCTTGTTTACATGCGTAAAAAGAAGGTTTTAGATGCTGTTTTTACTATGTTTCAGCTTTGTTTCGGATTTTTCTCGATCGTTTGAGTTCCAATTCATGCAAAATTCATATATTATGGTTTGTGGTTGGCTTATATTGTATTTATGACATTTTAGGACCATTTGGGAGTGCAAATTAATCAAAAGAAGCAAAAAGACGGAAAAACTTCATGGGAGGCGCCAGGCGCCTGGGAAGCCTGCAGAAAAACTGTTTTTCTTCCAACTTTGCCCTTAATGAAACGCGTCTTCCAATGCGTTTTGGTGGTTCCAACTGATGCATACGTGTAGAAGAAGTGTTCCACTATCAGTTTGAGCACGATTTGGTCAGTCAAAAGAGTTGGAAATGGGTGATTCACCATCGTTTTAGGACCTACCTAACCAATTCTGCACAGCTATAAATTCCAGCAACTTCTCCACCAAATTCATCAAGCCTTGCTTCCTTCTCTTGATCATTTTTAGTGTTTCTTTGTTGCTTTCTAAGTACTTTTGAGTTGCTTTCATTAGTTGCTTTTGGTTTTTAAATCCCGAGTACTTTACATTCTTTTATTGAGCTTTGTTTTGTTTCCATTTGTACTTAGTTATTTTCTACTTATTCAAATATATAAAAATCTAGCACTTTGCTTATTCTCTCTTTGCCTTTACTTTATTTTTAGTTAAGAGAGTTGTGTTTTTGGAGGAAAGAGCACGTGACACTCCCCCTTGCTTGAAAGAGAAGGGCGAAGCTCTCAATCCCGATAAAAACTCTCCGTTAGTTAACTTTTGTTTTTCACACATGCATTCCACATTCAACCATTTTACTTGCTGTATTTTCTTCAATATGTCTTTCTAAATTCTCGTCTCTAGCCTGGTTATGGATAGTTAGCCTTTTATGTCTAAAAAGGGTTGCTAAGAAGTAGTGTTTTTTGCTTTCCATTCATTGCTCAACATGTTTTCCCAAAAAGTTAGGATTTAGAGAAGGCCACTGTAAGTCTTAACAAGTCAATACTGAAAAGGTTGCTTATTTGCATTGTTGAGTGGTTAAACCGAGGAGAGGAGCGCCTTAGACATAAGGGTTCCGCTTAAGTAGCCTAGACATAGGACCTTAACCCGAGGTTGCGACTATTTCCATCCTAAAACTAAGATATCTCTCATAATAGACATATTAGGGAATGTCTTAGGACTTTGAACTTGCTTAGACATAAGTCAAGTGAGAAGCGTAGTCGTTGGTTTCTAAAGTAAAATGCATATTGTCCTTAGCATGTCCTTGATTCTTTGATGGCTAACTTGAAGTAATTCGGGCTAGGTTTTATTATTATAAGTCCAAATCCCAAATCCAAAACCATTATTTGTGACCACTTCCCATTTTACAAGAATCACTCATTTCAACATTCACTATTCTTTAAAACTTCAGAGTTTGGAAATTATTTAGAAGTCCTTGAGGATCGATACTTGGATACTCCATCCATTTTATATTACTCTGACAGGTGTGCGCTTGCATCTATATAATTGTTACCACGCTTAGCGCGTGCGTTCAGCATAAACGCCCAGTCAAGTTTTTGGCGCCGTTGCCGGGGACTTTAGTTTTAAATTTATTTTCAAATTCTTTTAGTTTTTATTTTTGTGAATTGTTGTTGGGTGTAATTTCCATCCACCGTTTTTGTTCTATATTTTTGGTCGTTTATCTCACAAGGGTAAGTTAAAGTGCATGAGCACAAGATCTTTTCTTCTACCCCTTGACCCTGAGATTGAGCGGACCCTTCGAAAAACTCGAAAGGAGCAAAGACTTCGAAAACAACTAGAAAAGCAAAAAGAGAGACAAGGTGAAATCAGTCCTGAAAGTGAGGTAGAGAGTACGAGCACATCAATGGCAGATATTCCACCTCGTGATCCGGTTGATCCACCTGCTGTTAACGGTAATATGAGGGATCATGCAAGAAATGATGAATTCAACCATATCCAGATGGCGGACAACAGAGACGTGGCAATGCGAGAATATGCCGCCACGGCTTTTCAGAACTTTGATTCAGGGATAGTCAACCCTATTCCAGCCCACGCAAACTTTGAGCTTAAACCAATGATGTTCCAAATGTTGCAGACAATTGGACATTTTGGAGGGCAGGAACATGAGGATCCACATGATCATCTGAAATCATTCATTCAAATTGCAAATGCATTTCGATTACCTGGTATAACAGACGATGCTCTGAGACTAACACTTTTTCCATTTTCTTTGAAGGACCAAGCTAGAGCATGGCTCAATGCATTTCCACCGGGATCCATCACCACATGGGGGTCGTTAGTGGAGAAGTTCTTAACAAAATTCTTCCCACCTACTCGCCACGCTGATATCAGAGAGGAGATCATCTCCTTTAGACAGTATGATCGTGAACCTGTTCACGAGGCGTGGGAGAGATTTAAAGAACTAATCAGGAAATGTCCGAACCATGGCTTGCCGGCATGCATCCAGATAGAACATTTCTTTAGAGGTTTAGATCATCCTACTAAGATGATGCTAAACAATGCTGCCAACGGAGCCTTTACAAAGAAGACATTCAACGAGATAGTTGACATCCTAAATGACTTAGCTTCACACAACGAACTATGGTGTTCGCAAAGATCTAGGGCAGCACCAAAGAAGCAAGATCCAGCTGGAGTTTTGGCTCTGGACATTGCGACCTCGATGCAAAAAGAGATGGTTACAATGAACCAGAGGCTAAAAGAGATGGCATTGGGAATAAAAAATCCATTAGCCACGCCGATACAACCTGTGCAGTCGGATTATTGCACTCCTGCCCCTGTTTGCCAAGACAACGATCTCATTTGTTCATTTTGCAGTGAAAACCATATTTATGATAATTGTCCACATAACCCTGCTTCTGTTTTTTATGTAGGACATGGGAACAATAGGAACTTTAACCCATATTCGAACACCTACAACCCAGGTTGGAGGCACCACCCTAATTTCTCATGGGGAGGACAAGGAGGTTCGAGCGGTTTTAATCAAGGGCAGAGCCAACAGAACAAGCAGCCCTATGTTCCACCTACACAACAATACATCCCACCACCGCAACAGCAGTACAATCAGAGAACACAGACTCCACCAGTTCACAATAACAACTCAAATCTTGAGAATATGATGAAGGAGTACATGGCCCGAACCGACGCAGTGATACAATCCCAAGCGGCATCAATGAGGAATTTCGAGACCCAATTGGGACAGCTCGCCAATGAATTGAAGAATAGACCACAAGGTTCTTTTCCAGGCCATACTGAATTACCAAAACGAGAAGGGAAAGAACAGTGCAAAGCTGTCACCCTTAGGAGTGGACTGGCATATGATGGACCAACAATGCCAACAACAGATGTACAGATTCCGTCCACTGAACCAATTGTAAAGATACCAGAAAATCCAACAACACCAGAAAAAGAAAATATTAGAAAAGGTAATGAGGACACCCCGAGTGTTCCTCCACAGGTACAGCCTTCTTTTACCCCTACTCCCCCGTTTCCACAAAGATTAGTTAAGAAAAATAATGATTCCTAGTTTAGAAAATTTTTAGATATTTTAAAACAACTGCATATAAATATACCATTAGTAGATGCTCTAGAACATATGCCAAATTATGCTAAGTTTTTGAAAGATATAGTTTCTAGGAAGAAAAAAATAGGAGAGCATGAACTGGTAGCTATGACAAAATGTAGTAGTGAAGCTGTAGGCAGCCCGCTACCCATGAAATGTAATGATCCTGGCAGTTTTACCATTCCATGTTCCATAGGAGGAAAAAACTTAGGTAGGGCATTATGTGATCTAGGCGCTAGCATTAATCTTATGCCATTATCAGTTTTCAAATCTTTAGGCATAGGAGAAGCTAGACCTACTACGGTTACCCTCCAACTAGCAGATAGATCTATCATAAGACCTGAGGGAAAGATAGAAGATGTTTTAGTCCAGGTGGACAAATTCATTTTCCCTGCGGACTTTATCATTCTAGATTGCGAGGCAGACTTAGACGTTCCCATTATTTTGGGAAGACCATTTCTAGCCACTGGGGATACAGTTTTTAATGTAAGGAAGGGAGAAATTACAATGAGGGTAAATAATGAAGAAGTTAAATTTAACGTTCTAGATGCCATGAAATTACCAGGAGACTTTGAAGAGTGCTCTGCTATAAATAGCTTGAATCCTGTTATGTTTGATGAGTTTTATGACTTATTAGTTACAGAGATTGAAGAAGAGCTTGATAAGATAGCAGAAGGACCAGAAGATGTGGCTAATCCTATTGAAAAAATACAAAAAGAAGAATGCAAGTCGTTACTTCCGTCCATAGTGGAACCACCCACGTTGGAGCAGAAGCCATTGCCGTCGCATTTGAAATATGCGTATCTAGGGGATAACGACACTTTACCAGTTATTATAGCTTCCAATTTATCACCTACTAATGAATATTCTTTATTGCAGATTTTGGAGAAGCACAAAAAGGCCATTGGATGGACGATAGCAGATATCCGAGGGATAAGCCCAGCCTTTTGCATGCACAAAATTCTATTGGAAGAAGATGCTAAGAACTCTATTGAGAGTCAAAGGCGGTTGAACCCGAAGATGAAAGAGGTTGTAAGGAAAGAAATTCTTAAATGGCTTGACGCCGGTGTTATATACCCAATATCCGACAGCAGCTGGGTAAGCCCAGTACAGTGTGTACCAAAGAAAGGGGGTATTACCGTGGTGGCCAACGAGGAGAATGAGCTCATCTCAACCCGAACTGTGAGCGGGTGGAGAGTTTGCATTGACTATCGCAAACTCAACAAGGTAACAAAGAAAGACCATTTTCCTCTCCCGTTTATTGACCAGATGCTCGACCGTCTGGCAGGTAAGGATTTCTATTGTTTTTTAGATGGATATTCGGGTTATAATCAAATTACTATTGCTCCAGAAGACCAAGAGAAGACAACATTTACGTGTCCGTATGGTACGTTTGCTTTTAGGCGAATGCCCTTTGGACTATGCAATGCACCCGCGACTTTTCAGAGGTGTATGATGGCCATCTTCTCTGACATGGTAGAAAATATTCTAGAAGTTTTTATGGATGACTTTTCTGTTTTTGGAAATTCTTTTGACGCATGTTTAGTTAATTTGGAGAGAGTATTGGAGAGATGTGAACAAACAAACCTAGTCCTAAATTGGGAGAAGTGTCATTTCATGGTACAAGAGGGTATTGTTTTGGGTCACAAAATTTCCAAGCAAGGAATAGAGGTAGACCACGCTAAGATAGACATCATTTCAAAGCTACCTCCTCCTACAAATGTCAAAGGGATTAGAAGTTTTTTAGGGCATGGGGGATTTTACCGCCGCTTTATAAAAGACTTTGCTAAAATTTCTAAACCCTTGTGTCAATTGTTAGAACATGATAGACCATTTGTTTTTGATGATGACTGTTTAAAATCATTTGAAATATTGAAAGTTGCTCTAAGTTCAGCTCCTATAATTATCGAACCTAATTGGGATTTACCTTTTGAGCTCATGTGTGATGCTAGTGATTATGCAATAGGAGCTATGTTAGGACAACGTAAAAACAAGATCTTGCATCCTGTGTATTATGCTAGTAAGACTCTGACCGGTGCACAACTCAATTACACTACTACTGAAAAGAAACTGTTAGCAGTTGTGTTCGCCTTTGATAAGTTTAGGTCTTACTTGATAGGCACAAAAGTCATTGTTTTTACTGACCATTCTGCTTTAAAATATTTATTTGCTAAAAAAGATGCTAAACCACGTTTGATACGGTGGATTTTGTTACTTCAAGAGTTTGATATTGAAGTTAGGGACAGGAAGGGTACTGAAAACCAAGTTGCTGATCACCTGTCTAGATTGGAATCCCCGCTCTGTGATGATGGAACTGTTATACGTGAACAGTTTATTGACGAGCAACTCTTGCGAGTTGATTCAGTTCCGTGGTATGCCGATATAGCAAATTATTTGGTAAGTCGAATAGTTCCTTATGAGTTCAACAAGCAACAGGTAAAGAAATTTTAAATGAAGTTCGATGTTATCGTTGGGATGAGCCTTTTTTATATAAGCTAGGACCTGACAATATCTTACGCAGGTGTGTCGCAGAAGAAGAGCACGAGGCGATATTAGACGCTTGTCATATGTCTCCATATGGAGGACATTTTGCAGGACACAAAACCGCAGCCAAAGTTTTGCAAAGTGGGTTCTTTTGGCCCACTCTGTTCAAAGATGCACATAAGTTTGCCCAGGTTTGTGACAAATGCCAACGGACAGGTAATATATCTAAACGCCACGAAATGCCTCAAACCCCGATCCTGGAGATTGAAATATTTGATGTGTGGGGTATAGATTTTATGGGTCCATTTCCATCTTCTAATGGTAAGCTTTATATATTGTTAGCAGTAGATTATGTTTCGAAATGGATAGAAGCCATTGCAACTGCTACCAATGATTCCAAAGTTGTTATTCGTTTTCTGCAAAAGCACATTTTTACGCGTTATGGAACCCCGCGTTGTCTGATAAGCGATGGGGGGGCTCATTTTGTGAATAGGTCTATGCAAAAGTTGCTGACTAAATACAATGTGCGTCATAGGGTTGCAACAGCATATCATCCTCAGTCGAATGGGTTAGCCGAAATATCTAATAGGGAGATAAAAAACATTTTAGAAAAAACTGTAAATCTTAACCGTAGGGATTGGTCTTTTAAGCTTGATGATTCACTTTGGGCATATAGGACAGCATTTAAGACTCCCCTCGGCATGTCCCCCTATAGGCTAATCTTTGGAAAAGCATGTCATTTGCCTCTTGAGCTAGAATATAAAGCATTTTGGGCTACTAAGAAATTAAATTTTGATTTGTTGGCTGCAGGTGAAGCGAGGAAGTTACAATTGTTGGAATTAGAAGAACACAGGCACTTTTCTTATGAGAATGCTAAGTTGTTTAAGGAAAAAACTAAACAGTGGCATGATAGGCGTCTTCGGCCGAACAATCTTCAAGAAGGTGATCTGGTTCTGTTATTCAACTTTAGGTTGAAACTTTTCCCTGGAAAACTTAAGTCTAGATGGTCTGGTCCCTTTCAAATTTTTAAAGTCTACCCATATGGGGCAGTGGATCTAGTTGACTCTAAAGGAAATGTTTTTAAAGTAAATGGGCAGAGACTTAAGCCGTATTTTGGAGAACCAGTGGATAGAGGAAAAACCTCTATTCAACTTTCAGGTCAATAAATGTTTGCGAAAAATGTTTTTCCTTCTTATCCGTTTGGAAAGAACAAAAGTAAAGGAAGGAAATTTTTGTATCTTACATTCTTTTTGTCTAATTATAAAAAGTTTTGCTTATTAAGAATGTTTTTGGAAAACGTTGAAAAACAAAAAGAAAGAATGAAAAAAAAAAAAAAAACATTGAAAAATTTTACGCAGGCGCCTGGCGCCTGCCCTTTGCGAAAATAAATCACGCAGGCGCCTGGCGCCTGCCCTGTTTTCCAGCAGTTCGAATTTCATTTTCCTTCACGGTTTGGGTTTTAATTTTCGATAGCATGGGCTTTATTTTGGGTCAAACATTAATCCTCTATGATTTAGCTTTAAGAACTTCTCTTCAAACTCAAATTTTGTTTCCCTAATCCTATTTTGTATTCAAATTTGTTTTCTTTTCCTTTTAGGTTTAGGAAACTTGGTTGAACTTAAATGTCAATCCCTTTCCATTTAGGATTTAGTTTGGGGAAAGCTTTAAATAGACCCATTGCCTAAGCTTTACAACTCCACCCAAACCCACACAACTCTCTTCTTCCCCTTGTTTTTTCGGCAAAAACCCACTCCCTTCATCACCCTTGTTTTCGATTTTCAGCCACCACCAAAGAGAAGAAGAAATTTCCAGCATTTGCTTACATCTATGGCTTCCTCTTCTCAACATACTTCACTTCCTACCTCTTCCACTCAAGCTCCAAATGCCACAAGCATTCCTTTTCCACCATTGGAGAACTTCCAACACCACATGGGTTCAGATTCTAAGCTAGCTGCTGTTAGGGGAGGAAACCCGCTTCAAACATTTGAATGTCCTCCATCCCAAGCTCCTACACAACATCCTATAATGAGCCCACATGGTTATGTTAATTTTCAGCAACTACCCACCTTTAATATACCTCAAAACAGTGAGTTTAGGGCTGAAAATCCTCAACAACTTCCTCCAATGATCAATCCGGGTATGTACCAACCGTTTATGTTTAACCCGGTTCCTTCCTATCATTTTCCCTTGTCTCAAATGCAAATTCCAGCTAGTGTTCATCCTTATGGAATGCCAAACCCATCTACTCTAATTCCTAGCCTTCCACCTTATTATGGAATGGGTCATTGGGTACCTCCACATAATTATGGGATGATTTCACCTAGAGTTCCCCCACCAGCTCAACTTCCATTCCTAGAAAGAGGACCTCAAGCACCCCAATTGAACCCTAACATATCGAGTACTTTCAACATGGGACAACTAAAACCCTTAGAGCCTCCTAGGATGCCAACACCAACCAATATGCCAATGGATGCAGGAGATGAGCATGGAGGAGAGCAAGAGAAGAGTCATAGCCATAGGCTAGAGCCCGGGGTTTCGATAGGGCAAAAGAGGAAGGGCAAGGAGGTGATGATAGACCCAGAAATTGAGGAAGATGAGAGTAGTAGGCGTCTGACGCCTAAGGATTCATCTATGGAGAACAGGGACGAGGAGCAGTTTTATTCATCTCCATTGATTATTACACCGGAAGATGGTAATGATGATTTTCTACTGGTTTCACGAGGACATTGTTCAAATATGCCAGAAACAGAGGATACCGAGAATGAAGTGGTGAGAACAGATACTCAGGAACCTTCCCCATTGGATACACCTACAGAAGGAGCATTTTGTAGTCACCAAGAGTTGCCTACTGGGGCAACTGGATCTACTCCGTTGGCAACGGATGAGTATGTCACACCGATGGCCACTCTACCAGGGGTAAGGGATGCTCACACTATTCCTTCTAATACAGTTAACCCGCTTGGGTGTGATACAGGTAGATCCAAGGTTGGGGAGAATAGTACTCATGAACCTACCAGCGAAGAAGATCCTGAGGACACGCAGACGATAAGGGAAATGTTTTAATACAAGAGGCGGGAGAAAAAGAGTTCAAAACGACGTGCAGTTCAGGCTAAGAAGCCAACAGTGCCCGTGAATGAACCTAAAACGAGAGCTGCGAAAGCTAAAGCAGCTGAAGCTAAGAAGAAGGTAGTGGCACCTGGGCCAGTTGATACAATTGAACTGGACTTGTCTGAGGGAGAGGAGGTCGAGACGAAATGGAACGCAGCAAATTTAGCCACTCGAACTTCATTAATGAAATCCCGTAAGATTATGACAGAATTGGGATTTGATCTCACCCTAGGAGATGTGCCTGATGATTGGAGGGAGACCGCCAGAGACAAAGAATGGAGACCACTCATTCAGCCCATACAATGTGAGGCTTTGGAGTTAGTCAGAGAATTCTATGCTGCAGTCCATCCCCAGTCACATATAGCCATAGTGCGCGGGAAGGAAATACGGTTTGATGCCACTCAGATCAACTACACCTTCAACATTGAGAATATCAGAGATGCTGTGGGCAATAAGATGTTAGTGACTCCGACTCTGGAACAGCTTGATGAGGCTCTAGAATGTGTTGGGAAGCCCTCTGCCACTTGGGATTTGACTACTCATGGCAAGGTACGACTAAAACCCGAGGATGTTTCCCTAGCTGCTGCAAGATGGTTATACATAGTCAAAAACAGAATTCTGCCAACGGAGCATGATGAGCATGTCACTCATGATAGGGCATTGCTGGTTTATGCCATGCTAAAGGGCATAGATGTGAATTATGGAGAATTGATCAATACCAGTATCCATGAGTGTGCCCACCGGACACGTGGTAAGCTTTATCACCCACGTTTGGTCACTTCTTTATGCTTGCGACAAGGTGTACAGCTCCCTGAGGATCAAATTAAGAGAGATGCCCCAATTGTGGAAGAGAAGAATATTCGGCGTATTATCGCCCATGCGTTACAAAGAAGGGAAGGTACTGGGATGTCTCCTACATCGGAGATCCGTCGTCTTCGAGAGGAGAACCACCAGCTGCGAGATCAGGTTCGAGAAGTCGTGCAACATATCTATAACTTAAGGGCTTCATTGGATTTTGCGGTTTTACCTTCATGGCCTCCAACGCTAGCTGCTATCCTTGGTCATCCATCTCCCAGTACTGACACTGATCCTAGTCCACAACCTCCGACTTCATGAAGGGGAGGTTCCTTCTTTGCTATTTTTTGTGTTTTCTTCTTTTGGTTAATGACGTAGTTTGCATATTCTAGCATTACTACGCATGTTTTTTTTTTTTGTATTGATTATGTTTCGAGCTCAGTTGAAGCATGAATAAATTAGTATCGTTTATCTTCTGATCACTTAAAGTATGCCTTCACTTAACCTTAGTTTAGCTTTTCACATGCCTATTTTGAAGCATCTGTGCTGTGCATGTGATTTCATGTCAATGATGATTATAAGAGATTGTTGAGTTTTCTGTTCTATGCCTGACTAAGCTTGGAGCTATTTCCTTTGTTTATGTGATAAACTCATTTTCTTTTATGTCTTTTTGATCTTTACAAACTTTAAGCTTTTTCTTTGCCCCTATATAGGAAGTCCTTGTCCTTTTTATTGTTAAGTCTTTTTCATCCGATGCAAAAGTCTTTTCCCAGTGAGGACACTGTCTCTCTTAAGTTAGGGGGGGACAGTCGTTGTGTGAGTCGTTGTTTCAGAAAGATAAAGTGTTATTTATATTTGAAAAATCATGCTATTTTCTTTTGAAAAAGAGTCAGTTCGAAAAACAAATGCTATTAAAAAAAAAAGAAAGTGTTGAAAAGAAAAAAAAAAACACAAAACAGAAAAAAAAAAAAAAAAATTTTGCAAAAGAGTAAAAAGAGTCTTGTTGAGAGAAAATAAGAGTGGGGAAAAGATTTGTGTTAGAAAGAAAAGAGTGGTAAAAACAATGAGAGTTAAAGAAAATGTAGTTATGATTTCCGAGTCCTACTGTAGACACCCATTTAGTTTTAGGTTGGGTGTTGACTTTGAAAATAGCAGTAAGGATGGTGATAAGTGACTTCGTGTTTCTCATTGTCGTCGTTTTATGACCTAGCTGTTAGTTTCAAAGTCTTTCTACGAGTAGCTGTGGTTGAAACCGATGTTAGTGTGTGGAAACCTCAGGGGCTAGTAGCCGATCTTTCAGATGTAAAAGTCTTAGTGTAAGAAGGGAGTGTGCAGATTCCTTAGGGGTATTTGAAAACGTTTTCTGTTTTTGAAAGAGAAAAAAGATTTTGAAAGAAAAAGTTTTTATCATTTCAAACTTGGTTTATAGTGACTAAGTTTACAAAGGCAATAGAATGGTAGGCTTTGACATCTTTTCCTTGAGACAATTTATGATTGAACATCTCGGTTGCTTTTGCTTTTCCTTGTCCATGTGTTAGAAAGCTGATTAAAGTTGCTAAGTTTTGCTTGAGGACAAGCAAAAAGTTAAGTTTGGGGGTGTGATTACGCTTGTTTACATGCGTAAAAAGAAGGTTTTAGATGCTGTTTTTACTATGTTTCAGCTTTGTTTCGGATTTTTCTCGATCGTTTGAGTTCCAATTCATGCAAAATTCATATATTATGGTTTGTGGTTGGCTTATATTGTATTTATGACATTTTAGGACCATTTGGGAGTGCAAATTAATCAAAAGAAGCAAAAAGACGGAAAAACTTCATGGGAGGCGCCAGGCGCCTGGGAAGCCTGCAGAAAAACTGTTTTTCTTCCAACTTTGCCCTTAATGAAACGCGTCTTCCAATGCGTTTTGGTGGTTCCAACTGATGCATACGTGTAGAAGAAGTGTTCCACTATCAGTTTGAGCACGATTTGGTCAGTCAAAAGAGTTGGAAATGGGTGATTCACCATCGTTTTAGGACCTACCTAACCAATTCTGCACAGCTATAAATTCCAGCAACTTCTCCACCAAATTCATCAAGCCTTGCTTCCTTCTCTTGATCATTTTTAGTGTTTCTTTGTTGCTTTCTAAGTACTTTTGAGTTGCTTTCATTAGTTGCTTTTGGTTTTTAAATCCCGAGTACTTTACATTCTTTTATTGAGCTTTGTTTTGTTTCCATTTGTACTTAGTTATTTTCTACTTATTCAAATATATAAAAATCTAGCACTTTGCTTATTCTCTCTTTGCCTTTACTTTATTTTTAGTTAAGAGAGTTGTGTTTTTGGAGGAAAGAGCACGTGACACTCCCCCTTGCTTGAAAGAGAAGGGCGAAGCTCTCAATCCCGATAAAAACTCTCCGTTAGTTAACTTTTGTTTTTCACACATGCATTCCACATTCAACCATTTTACTTGCTGTATTTTCTTCAATATGTCTTTCTAAATTCTCGTCTCTAGCCTGGTTATGGATAGTTAGCCTTTTATGTCTAAAAAGGGTTGCTAAGAAGTAGTGTTTTTTGCTTTCCATTCATTGCTCAACATGTTTTCCCAAAAAGTTAGGATTTAGAGAAGGCCACTGTAAGTCTTAACAAGTCAATACTGAAAAGGTTGCTTATTTGCATTGTTGAGTGGTTAAACCGAGGAGAGGAGCGCCTTAGACATAAGGGTTCCGCTTAAGTAGCCTAGACATAGGACCTTAACCCGAGGTTGCGACTATTTCCATCCTAAAACTAAGATATCTCTCATAATAGACATATTAGGGAATGTCTTAGGACTTTGAACTTGCTTAGACATAAGTCAAGTGAGAAGCGTAGTCGTTGGTTTCTAAAGTAAAATGCATATTGTCCTTAGCATGTCCTTGATTCTTTGATGGCTAACTTGAAGTAATTCGGGCTAGGTTTTATTATTATAAGTCCAAATCCCAAATCCAAAACCATTATTTGTGACCACTTCCCATTTTACAAGAATCACTCATTTCAACATTCACTATTCTTTAAAACTTCAGAGTTTGGAAATTATTTAGAAGTCCTTGAGGATCGATACTTGGATACTCCATCCATTTTATATTACTCTGACAGGTGTGCGCTTGCATCTATATAATTGTTACCACGCTTAGTGCGTGCGTTCAGCATAAACGCCCAGTCACCTACCTTCAAGACAAGATTCATATGGAGGTAGTGAGTAATTTTCTAACTCGCTTGGAAGTCCACTCTTAACCAATTTCCCAGTCCTGTTGAGATTTATGTGATCTAATATTAAGTGCCAAAGATAAATATTTTCTTTAGGAGAAGTTCTTTGCCTTTTATGTTGAGTTTTAGCATTTTTAAACAACTATGTATTTAAAATTTCTTTAGTTATGGTTGGTCTAAACCGATATAAGTTGTTTTCAAGCTTTGTAGAACAAATATAAACACCATTTCGTGAAATTAACATTTCATTTGTTCTAATTAGGGGTGAAAGGAATCGAACCGACTCGAAAAACCAAATTGAACCGAACCAGTTCGGGTCGGTTCGATTTGAACAAAACATGAAGCGAACCAAACCGAAGTTATTCAGTTCGGTTCGGATTTAACCAAATTAGGTTTCATTTATAACTCCTCTTTTCTCCCCCTCCCTCATTTCACAATAACCTACGCCGCCCCCTACCTCTCACTCCTTCCCTACCTCCTTCTCTATTTGAACGAACCCCGGTGGAAAGCAACACTTTCTATCGGTGGCAGCACAAGGCGATGGAGGCGGCCAACAAAAATGAGGAAGGGGGCAGCGGTGGAGGTAGGACGAACTGGAGGCGGAGGCGGCCAACACTTTCTACCAGAGGTGGTAGGGCGAATCAGAAACCTTGAAGTCGCGGCAGTGGAGGTGGCGACGAGCTTGTGTTTGACATGGGAGATGAAATCAAAGGTTGTTGCTAATTTGGGAGTTTTTGAGCAATAACCATATGAAATTTCTCAACAAAACGCTGATTTCATCTATCTTTTTAAGTTTCTTTTGAAAAAGAAAAAGGAAAAATCGACCAACAAAAGTCAGAGGGAAAAACCATTACAGAAAAAAGAGCTTGTGTTTGAGGTTAACTTTTTTTAAAAATAAACAATAAAACTTTTGGTGTGAAGTGATTAAGAGGAGGGAAAAAAATGTAAGAGCTTTTCTGTTAGTGTTTCTTTTGAAAAAACAAAAAACAATTGGACCATTTCTTTTTCTACTTTTTGGTTTCATGGAAAAGAGGGAAAAAGCCATAGGGTTAGAAGGATAAGGAAGAGAAGAAGAAGAGAAAAAAATGGAATTTAAGTTGGGTTGGGTCGGATTTGACTTGAAAACTATTGGTTCGGGCCGGTTTTCCCCAAAACCCGACCTGACCCGAATCGATTACACCCCTATTTCTAATAGACAAGAAATTGAAATTAAGTTCCTATTTATTTTGGGAATTACATACACATTATCTAATAATATATATGAATTCTTGTCTAAAACGAACTTTAAGTCCTCCATTGCGACTGCCGAGATGACATCTCCCGTTTTGACCTTGAGAGTCATCTCCTTAACTTCAAGCTGTCTCCATAAACTAATTCCCTGAAATGAAGAACAAAAACGGTTAGTGACCTCTGAATCAAGTATCCAGGCAGAATCATTATTCTCCACTAATCAAGTTTCAAGTACAAGTAAATCATATTTACCATCTTTGGCTTTCTTCTTTTTGGGAAGGTATTTCAGGCAGTTTGTCTTCCAGTGCCCATCCACGTTGCAGCGGAAACACTTTTCTTTGGTTGTAACTTTTGCCATCCCTTCTTGGAAGCAACAGTAGGGTCAGTTTTAGGTCCCTTACCACTATTCTTTTTCTTTTTGAAAGTTTTACTTCTAGAAGGAGAAGGTACATATTTGGTTTTTGAGGTCGAACCTCATAGAACCGTTTTGAGGTGACAACATTTGCCTCTACTTCTTGTCCCTTATGTTTCATAAGAGATTGAAAAATCTATAACTCATTTAAGAGTGTGATAAGGTTATACTCTATCTTGTTCATAACAACATTGCTACGAAACTGTTGGAAACTCTTCGAAGAGATTCCATGATAACCTGACTCCCCTCGTCTATGACAGTCCCGTTCATCTCAGCCACATTAAAGTGGACCATCATATTGAGAACGTGTTCTCGCATTGATATTCCCTCTTTCATGCGGACGTGAAAATGAACTGAAAACATCGTGTTGGGCTTGGTGGATGGTTGTCCAAACATGTCCTGCAATGAATCCATGATCTCACTAGCGGTGATCATTCTCATACTTCTTTTCCAACACATTAGATATGTTTGCCAGGATGTAGACCCTGACCTTGTCATTGGCCTTGGTTCACCTGTCATAGGCATCCCGACCAGCTCGGCATGCATTGGGTGCGGGAGCCTGAGGACACTCCTTAGTCAAGATGAACATTAGATCCTCTATCACGAGAATCATAGTCAAGTTCGTTTTATATTGTTTCTAGTTTTCACCATTAAGTTTTTTAGCGGCAAGCATAGCGATAATTAAAGTAGACATGTTGAAATACAAACAAATCTATATTAGACATTTGCATTACTCATTAAAACAAATCAATTTTAGTAAAAAGTAATAATGCACCATAATAATGAAACTTATTTTTGCAACGATGTTTAGTGATTTAGAGCAACAGCTACGATGGGGCAGTCAACTACTCCTTCACTGAATTGAGACATTCTCAACTACATATTACACCAGAATAACTCTTATTTCTATAACAACTAGTCACCGTTTGTTCGATCAAGAAATTATTAACTAACTTAACAATTTCTCGTAAATGTGACCCACCATTTTCAGACCCGACGAAGGAAAGGACAATATTGGTGCAAAACCTAAGAAACCTTTTCCATTTCTAGAGTTCGCATTGATTTTGATTCCATATAATAGACCCTCTGTAGGGGTGGCCACTCCAGGGGACACGTAGGCCGTGTATCTTATATACTTGGTATATATACCTAATCCTCCCACTTAGTATTTTAAAACTAGGGTTTATTACTTAGGTAAAATCCAACTTAATCATATTATCTAAGTTTATTAGTTTGCCTAATATAACTTTTATATTGGATTTATTTAACACTAATGTTTTAGTTTATTAAACATTTTAACGAGCTTACCACATTATTGAATGCTATAAAATATTGACTAATTCAACTTCCAGGTCGATTCCCAAGTAGAGGTGTTCCCTTACGGTCACTTAAGTACCTCAACCGTAGATAGAACTTTCCTTAGACAGAGTTTCCTTATAGGCAATATTTTATACTAATATTTTATTTAGTCATTTTAAACCTATTTAAAACCAAAACAAAAGGCTAATTCTAATAATATTAGAAACTTATAATAAGGTCTAATTAATTTTAAACCCCTTTAAATTCAATTACATAAGGACCCTATGTTTTCATGCAATTCTTTATTATAGGTTTTAATTTCTATTAACTTTATAACCTTTGTAAATTAAAGAAATTTAACCTATAAACATACAACGATGACATACATAAATATAACAATTATATTCACTAAAGTAATGTCATGCTCAATACATTTCAATTTTCATTCAATTAATATAACAATTATATTAACTACTCATGAAAATATAAAACAATGCAAACATATATTATAACACTTATATACATATGGTGCATGTAACATATGGTGGGATTTTAAACTATATGTCATACTTTATGCAACATATATAAATAATTAAACAAACATTCATAATGCATAGTAATTAAATAGCAAAATAGACTGATTTTTGGCATTCTATAACAAAAAAAATAAAATAAAATCTCCCGACGCCGCCCCTCTGTAGCAGCCTTGGGTCCTTTCAGGTGTTGGCAACAAATTGGTAGTGCCTGCAGGGGCAATTCTAGTTTGTTTCTTTTTTCTTGTACTCTTTCACAGTAACTCCTTGCCACAAACAACACGAACTTACAAACTCGATTTACAGAATTAGATGTCCAAAACAACGGGCTCTTAAATTGATCAAATCAACTTAAAAATTGTAAATCTAATGCCAAAAATAAAAAACATCTATTAAGCAAACCTCATACATCAAATGTAGAGTAAAATACCCACCATACTTTTCATTGTAATTCAAAACAAGATTGAAAGCAAAAATTAGCTTTGATATCAATTGAAGGTATCAAATCCAGCAACGGAAGTGCGTGAACGCTTGTTCTTCGATTTTGTTTTAGAAGAACTACAAAGAAAAACAAATAAGCAAAAAAAGTAAAGATACACTACCTTTGAAGACCCTTTATAACGATAGCACCAACGCCACCAAAACACCTTCCCCACTATTCTCTTGGCATGGACCGGTTTGTGGGAGCCGTCTTTTGAAAGTGAGGAAATTTGGTAGTCGTGAGAGAGGGTGTTCAATCTTTAAACAAAATCCACCACTCCTATCTTATAGAGAGGGAGAGGAGTGGGGAGGAAGCAACCTCCCCACCCACTAACTTTCCACCTCCTTGCGAAATGCAAAGAAGTGGGTTGTTTAATTTCATTTACTTAATTCTTAAATTATTGAACTAATTAATTAATGATAATTAAATATCATATATTTAATGAAAGCTTTATTTGAATCATATTCAAGTGTATATTTGTAAGGATAGTATTGTAATTTTGAGTTCAAAAAAAAAAAAAAAGAAAAGTGGGAAAGTGAAGCCGTGTGTGAAGGTGTTGAGGGAACACGTGTAGAGGAAAAATGGGAAAACA
Organism: Momordica charantia; assembly: GCF_013281855.1. Classification (NCBI taxonomy): domain Eukaryota; kingdom Viridiplantae; phylum Streptophyta; class Magnoliopsida; order Cucurbitales; family Cucurbitaceae; genus Momordica; species Momordica charantia. The sequence goes on from NW_028275160.1 coordinate 15,584,153, forward strand.
GAAAAGATAGAAAAAGGAAGAAAAGGAAAGAAAAAAAGAAGGGAAGTGTAGGGCACGAAACAAAACAGAGAGAGAGGAGGCTGAAAGGGAAGGATTTCATTGCTGAAGAAGGGGGAGGTGAAGGTGGTTTTAGATGAAGAAAAAATTGTAACAGGTAATGGATGGAAGATTAGTTTGTGGGTTTTCTTCTTGTGTTCAATGTATCTCTTGAAATAGGTGGAAACTCTGAATATTTGGTTTGTTTGAACTTTTGTGATGGTTTTCGGCATCTGTGCGTCTTTTCATTGTTGTAGATTTGAGGAATCTGTTGAAATAAAAGAAGAAGAAGAGAAGAAATGGAGGGGAATAAATAGAGGTTTTCGTTGGTTGTGGTTGAGGGAGGAAGAAGGTGAATAGTAGAGGAGAGAAAATGTGTGGGTTTAAATTAAAAATAAAAGCAAATGAAAAAGCAAATGATTGGGAAATTGAAGCTAATCACGTGTGACGAATGGGTTTGGAAGGTTATCAAGGTGGGATGTGGGTCCCACTTGTAAGGAAGATGAGAGAGAAAGAAGTGTAATTGCATGGTAGAGAGAGAATGAGGTTGTTGATTGAATTTGTGGTTTAATTTAAAGAATTGTACAGTTTAATTGGAAATTGAGTGTGAATTGAATTTTAGTTGGTTATTATTTGAGGACTAACAGAAATTGGAGAAGCGTACCATCCGAACTCACCTCGTTCATAGGATTTGTGAGTGGTTACTTTACTAAACGTTTTGGATATTATTATTAGAATTTGTGAGTGGTTATTTTACTAAATATTTTAAGATATCTATTATAGAACTTCAAGAAAATATATATTACGTATGTTTGATCATTTCTATTGAGAAATTGGGTTTGTTGAGAATTTAGAAATGTTTTTGAGAATTTATGAATGTTTCTAAGAATTTTGAAATGCTTTATGATTTTCCAGAGAAACTGCTGTGCATGGTTAGAAAGAAATATGTTTAGAAGTGATTTAAGAAAGAAATATGAGATTGAGAATAGTTTTCAAACCACCATATTATTGTATCCAGGTGATTTACCCGTATGCTATGTGAATGTGTTTCTATAGTATACCCAGAAATAGAAGGTCTTTGGGACCATTTTACTCCACGCGTTGAGAGAAATATTCTGCTGTGTATATTGAGATTACTTTATGCCAGTGGACCAGAAATAGAATTATTATGTTGTGCGTATTGAGATTATTCTACGCTGGTAGACAAAAATAGAATGTTGATACATATGTGGTGTTGAGTTTTTTTAACCGTTTTAGGTTTGAAAGAAGATATTTGATATGTATTTAGAAAGTATATGTTGTTACAAGTTATATGAAGCTTTACTAGAAAAAGCTTATAATTTCAGTTTAAAGAAGTTTGTTATAAGAGTTGAAATTTGAGTTGGTTTATGGAAGAAGTTTTACGAAACTATTTTCTTATTAAATTGTCGCTCACTGAGCTTCCTAGCTCACTGTTTATCATTGTTTTTCTCCACCAGGCTGCATCTGAGTTTTAAAGAGATAGCCGACTAGTTTCTGCCACTCATCGTCTCAGAACTTGCATATCACTTTGTATGTACATTTAGAATGACTTGTAATGGAGTAGTTGTACCTTTTGAGGTTGTACAACATGTTTAGAAGTCGTGGCCGAATAGTTATTTCTGAACTGAATTATGTTACACTTTATGTTTTATATATTGAAGAATAATCTAAATTAGTCTTAGAAATTTAGAAAGAAGTTGACTATAGACTTGGTAGTTGGTTGGGGGTCTGTGGTCGGCGCGGCTTGTCTTAGAGCTAGTAGGTGTTTAGGGTGGGTCGTGTCAGTTTGGTATCAGAGCAAAAGAAAGATCCTGCATAACATGAATAGAAGATCCATTAATGGTTTATGTTATAATTGTGTGATATGCATATCATTTTATTTTATTACGTGAGGGCAGAACGTTGAGGCTTAATGAATTTGAAACTCAACAGGTCCCTGGTATGCAGAATACAATGGCAGAAGACGTAGTTGGTGAGTCTAGCCACCAGCCAGTAGATTCACAAGAGGATATAGTTGATCAGGATGAACGTGTAATGGAAAGAATTGCTGCATTGGGAGCAAGGATGTTATGGAGGGATCCTGAGAAAGACTTTAAGATCAAGCGACTCAGAGCTTTAGGGGCTACTGATTTTTCTGGGACAGCAGATCCAACTGATGCAGAATTGTGGATAAAAAAGTTAGAAAAATGTTTTAATGTGATGGGTTGTCTAGAAGACAGGAAAGTCTGACTGGCTACATTTTTGCTACAAAGAGGAGATGGTGAGTGGTGGGAGTCAGTTATAGCGAGACAACCAAAAGCTGAAAAATTAAGCTGGAAAGAATTCAAAAACTTGTTTAATGAAGCATACTACCCACGATCCTACAGAGATGCAAAAAGAAGTGAGTTCTTGAAGCTAATACAGGGGTCGATGACGGTAGCAGAATATCAGAAAAAATATGTAGAACTTTCAAAGTATGCCACCACTATCATTGAAGATGAGACTGATCGATGTAAACTGTTTGAGGATGGGTTGCGTGAGGAGATTCGAAGCTGTACTACTGTATCTGGGTGGTAGGAATTTTGACCCTTGGTGGAAGCTGCAGCAAGGGTTGAGAAGAGTTTGTTAGACAAGAAAAATCAGAGGGAAGTGTCAAAGAATGTACGTGACACTTTTTCTAACTCTACCAGTTCTTCGAGTGGTAGACATTTTCGAGATAGTAGTAGGGGATTTTTGCTTGGGGTATCGGGTCGAGAGAGTTTTAAACCAAGATATCGAGGATCACAAAACTTTAGAGCGAATGTAAATTTTCCTCAACAGACTACGAGTGGCTCGAGTCAGTATATAAGACCTTTTGGTAGTCAACAATCTGGGCAGCAAGCGGAGTCTGTTTCTAGTTATACTAGATATCCTGTATGTAAGAATTGTGGTAAGTGGCACAGGGGTGAATGCCTTTGGAGGGCGAGCATTGTTTGTTATAACTACGGGCAAGCAGGTCATATAAAAAGAGAATGTGCTCAGTTGTGGCAGGAAGGTAGTGCGTCCCAAGGAGCTTCCTCGAGATCGACTGTATAGGGACGTTCAAATTCACAAGCAAAACCTGTGAGTGAGGGACAACCAAATACATGAAATTCTAGTGGTGTTAAGTCGAAGGGTCAGGTAGGTAGACCATGTGGTCAGGGAAAGATATTTGCAATGACGCAGCATGAGGCCGAAGAACTGCCAAATGTAGTTACAGGTCGTTGAATATCTTCGATAAAAATGCTCATGTTTTATTCGATTCGGGTGCTACACATTCATTTATTTCTATCATGTTTTCTGTTGGGTTAGATAGAAAGTTAGAACCCTTACCTAGTGAATTGATAGTAGCTACATCGGTTGGTATATCTTTTATAGTAGACACTGTTTATCGTAATTGCATGATTGATTTGGGTAATAGACAGTTTAATGTGGATTTAGTCCCATTGAATATTCATGAGTTTGATGTTATTTTCGGAATGGATTTCCTATTCACACATCATGCATCGATTGACTATTATCAGAAGGAAATTATATTTAAACGGCCAGGGGAAACTGAGATTATCTTTAGAGGTAAAAGAACAATTCGTCCAGCATGTGTAATATCTGCAATGAAGGCTAGTAAATTGTTGAATAAGGGGTGTACAACATACTTAGCATATGTTATTGATCCGCGGACTAAAAAAGGGAAGCTTGAAGATATACCAGTTGTGTGAGAGTTTCCAGACGAATTTCCAGATGATTTATCTGGCTTGCCACCTGATCGAGAGGTTGAGTTTGTGATTGATTTTATACCAGGCACTGCTCCGATATCTCAAGCACCATATAGAATGGCTCCTACAAAATTAAGAGAATTGAAGACACAATTGCAGGAATTAGTTCATAAAGGTTACATTAGAGTATGTCACCATGGGGTGCGCTAGTGTTATTTGTGAAAAAGAAAGACGGTACTCTGAGGTTATGTATTGATTATATACACTGAACAAGGTAACCATACAGAACAAATATCCATTGCCTCGAATAGATGATTTGTTTGATCAGCTTAAAGGTGCTGCAGTGTTTTTAAAAATTGATTTGCGATTCGAATATCATCAGTTAAAGGTAAGAGAAGCAAATGTGCCGAAAACTGCATTTAGAACATGATATGGGCATTACGAGTTCCTGGTTAAGCCTTTCGGGTTGACAAACAGAAATTGGAGCAGCGTACCAGCCGAACTCACCTCGTTCATAGGATTTGTGAGTGGTTACTTTACTAAACATTTTGGATATTATTATTGGAATTTGTGAGTGGTTATTTTACTAAATAATTTTAAGATATCTATTATAGAACTTCAAGAAAATATATATTATGTATGTTTTATCATTTTTGCTGAGAAATTGGGTTTGTTGAGAATTTAGAAATGTTTTTGAGAATTTATGAATGTTTTTGAGAATTTTAAAATACTTTATGATTTTCTGAGAAACTGTTGTGCATGGTTAGAAAGAAATATGTTTAGAAGTGATTTGAGAAAGAAATGTTGTTAGAAAGAAGAAGGAAATAATTTTAGAACAATTTATGAGATTGAGAATAGTTTTCAAACCACTATATTATTGTATCCAGGTGATTACTCGTATGGCATATGAATGTGTTTCTATACTATACCCAAAAATAGAAGGTCTTTGGGATCATTTTACTCCGTGCGTTGAGAGAAATATTTTGCTGTGTATATTGAGATTACTCTATGCCAGTAGACCAGAAATAAAATTATTCTGCTTTGCATATTGAGATTACTCTGCGTCGATAGACCATAATAGAATGTGGATACATATGTGGTGTTGAGTTTTCTTAACCGTTTTAGGTTTGAAAGAAGATATTTGATATGTATTTAGAAAGTGTTTTTAGAAAGTATATGTTGTTACAAGTTATACGAAATTTTATAGGAAAAAGCTTATTATTTCAGTTTAAAGAAGTTTATTATAAGAGCTGAAATTTCAGTTATTTTATGGAAGAAGTTTTACGAAACTATTTTCTTATTAAATTGCCACTCAGAGCTTCCTAGCTCACTCTTTATCATTGTTTTTCTCCACCAGGCTGTACCTGAGTTTTAAAGAGATAGCCGACCAGTTTCTGCCACTCATCGTCTCAGAACTTGCATATCACATTGTATGTACATTTAGAATGACTTGTAATGGAGTAGTTGTACCTTTTGAGGTTGTACAACATGTTTAGAAGTCGTGGCCGAATAGTTATTTCTGAACTGAATTATGTTACACTTTATGTTTTATATGTTGAAGAATAATCTAAATTAGTCTTTAAAATTTAGTAAGAAGTTGACTATAGACTTGGTAGTTGGTTGGGGGTCTGTGGTCAGCGCGGCTTGTCTTAGAGCTAGTAGGTGTTTATTGCAGGTCGTGTCAGTTTGGTATCAGAGTAAAAGAAAGATCTGCATAACATGAATAGAAGATGCATCAATGGTTTAATAGTAATTCTTTCATAAGTCTTGATCCTTGTTTTACCTGTTACTAGCTTGTAGGGGGTTTAATGGACCTAAAGATCGAAAGCTCTAACGATACGATATTAAATCATTAAACTCATTAACCAAAATAACCAACATTCGTTAATTGTGGGTGACTACACTAAAGACCCACAATTGCACTCTTTATGGTGTAGAATATTTTGCATCCATGGATATTGACAATTAATAGTAAGTCAATCCTTCATGAGTGTTCGTAACTTCAGATGGGTCAAATTATTGTTTTACCCCTGAGTTACCTCTTTCTCCTTAAGTACCAATGATCCTCTAATGAACAAACCTGTTTATGGTCGAACCATTAAATAGAAGTCCATCTCGGGTCAATGAGAGGGTGGGTCGTCTGTTCAAATTCCAAAGTCAGCACTTAAGAGAACACTCATCTACTTACCCTAAAGTTGGGAACGAGTGAATTCCATCTTGTGTAGTTATGTTCACAACTCTCCACTCTAGGGGTGTTCATGGGTTGGGTTGAGTTAGGTTAGAGGGGTTTTAGGGACCAACCCAAAAAATCGGGCTGATCAAATTTGTTACCTGAAAGACCTGTACATACTCTGCAACCCAACCCAACCCAACCCTTATATTTTTGGGTTGGGTTGGGTTTGTTTATTGGGTTGCTAAGAAATTTCGTGCAGAAAATGGGAGATAGGAGACTAGAAGGGAGGGAGTTGGGAGATGAAAGACTAGAGGGGAGGAAGGAGTGAGAAGACAACCACAGCGATGCCATCTCCAACAACCACGATTCGTAGAGACTATCAGATCTACCTCGATCCTTCTACCAATTTAGATCCCAAACCCTAAGGCAACTTCTACCCCCTAGTCGACTTCGTCATGTATTACAGCTTTCTCGCTTGGCTTGGACCTCTTCGATCGAACGGCGACTGAGAGAGAGGAGAAGAATATGAGCGGAGATGAAGGAAGGGAGACAAGGGAGGAACACGAGAGAGGGGGAGAAGATGAGTGAAATATTAGGGAAGGGAGACGAGGGGGAGGGAGTGAGAAGATGAAAGAGAGGAAAAGAAGATAAAGGGAGGAGGCGGCTAACAAAAAAAACTATAATTATTAAAAAAAGAAAAAATATACATATATACATATATATATTTTAAATTTAATGGTGGTTCAGTTCGGTTCGAGTTGAACCGAAAAAAACCTTATAACTCGTGAACCGAACCAAATTTTTAATTTTAAAAAAATCAAACCCAACCCAACCCGAAAAATTTTCTAACCCAACCCAACGAACCGTTGGGTTGTTTGGTTGCTCAGGTCATCGGGTTTTTTGGACACCCCTACCCCATTTAGTCTCATCCCCAAAATGGTAGGAACATTGAGTCAGCGACTCGGGCCACTCTCACTCATACAAATCAAAGAACGATCCCTTATAAGCAGGATTCCATAACTCACTCAGGATTGAGATTGCGTTACCTAGTCTTCCTATGAAATAATAATCTATTAGTTAACAGTATTACAACAAAAGATTAATTATTTCGCGGTCTGGTCTTATACGAGCTCATTGCATAGGATACTCCCACTCGTATGTCTCCACATGAATGATTTAGATTAAGTCGCTTGTAACTATTACAAAGTGGGTCATATTCGTAGTGTTATCAGGATAAGGTACCCAACGTTACTCATATACTATAGACCCTTTAGGTTATTACTGGTACATTATCCACTTGTATATTGAATATATACCGTATATTAATTATATACTGTATATCAAATATATACCATGTATATCAATTATATATTGTATTTCAATTATATATTGTTCCAGTTATATATGACATATCCTCAAATGTTAGTTTATTGGATTTAGGTTAATGCAATTTTAAAAAGAACTTCAATAACAACTTTATTGAATAAATATTTGTTTTACGTTTACAAACCACGATACTAGAGCATAAAAGCCAACAAGAACAACATAAGAAAGAAGAGAAGATTCTTACATTTTGTTCGTGAGGAATCCGAGGAAGATAAAAAGGGAGTTGATACAGTGAACGGTATTTTCTTCTTCCCTCTTCTTTGTTATAGAGTTAAGCAACTAAATACATTAATGAGGCTGCGAACTCTTTATTAGCTTTCAGAAGATCGTAATAGGGAGAAATAACTGTAACTTGTATTAGATCTATCTTTGAGCATAGAGCACGGATACTTAGGGATAAGACTCACATAAAATGGCTTTAAATTGTTGTGATATATCGTTGGTTCAAATGAGCTTTGGACTATCGTCGAAATATGGGGAATCTGGAAGATGTCGTGTCTGTTTGGCCAATAGTTTTACAACCTTGTTGTTGGAACATCGTTTAGTAACATCATAGTAACAGGAACACAACCCCCCCCCCCCCCCTCTTTTCTTTACATTTGAATATCCGTTTTCACTTATCCGTTCTTGTGCTTGTGTTCAGGGTTTGATACTTTTCAATCTATTTTATTAATTTTTAATGCACTTTTATCTTATTTGCAAAGTAGCGATTATCCAAAAATATCTCATGTTTTTTTTTTCCATTTCTTGAGTGAAAGTTGAAGTGTTTAGTTACACAATTTATGTGGATTCGATCTTTTTATTACTTGCTATGCGATTTGTGTATCCTTGCATAAGAGTTGTTAAAATCGTTAACACTATATAATTTAATATTCTGAGGAAGCTCCTAACCTTTTTTTTTTTTAAATTTTAGGAGGTTTTGTTTCAACTATAGCTTTGACTTTGTTTGAGTCCACCTTGATTGTTTATGGACTCACAATAAAGCCTAACAATTTTCCAAAACAATCTCCAAAAATGCATTTTGATGGATTCAACTTAAGTTGGGACTTTCTCAAACGTTCAAACAACTTGTGTAATATGCTAACATGCTCTTCTCCAGGGCGACTTTGCAATTATATCGTCGACATGTACATCAATTTCTTTATGCATCAAGTTAATAAATAATGAAATCATGGCCCTGTGATATGTTGCCCCAACGTTTTTTTTAAACCGAAAGGCATGACCTTATATCAAAATGTTCCCCACAATGTACTAAAAGTTATATTTTTTTGATCCTCAGGTGCAACTTAATTTGGTTGTATCCAACAAAACCATCCATAAAGGAAAAATGTTGAAAACCCAATCATGTTATAACCAAAACGTCAATATGTGGTAAAGGAATATTGTCTTTACAACTTGCTCGATTCAAATCTCTATAATGTACACATATCCTAACTTTTCCATATTTCTTGGAAACATGTATGATATATGCAACCCACTCAAGGCATTTGTTTACATGAAGAAAACTTGCATCAAGTTGCTTTTTCACTTCTTCTTTGATCTTTAACTACATACCTGGCTTTAATTCCCTCAATTTTGGACGGAATGGTCCACATCCATTATTTAATTGCAAACGATGTGTGTCTATACTCATATCTAGTTTTGATATATCTTGATAAGGCCAAGCAAACACGTTATAGTATTCATGTAACAACTCTATTAACTTACTTCGACTTTTATTTTTAGTGCTGCCTCAAATCCCAAAAACCCCAACAACAATTATGGAATCAACCTAAGGAAAATTTTAAGTACAAATTATCTTGATTATCAATATATCAAGAGTAGATAAAACTTGTTTCTAAATTCATATTCGAATCACTCCACAGGAGATATGATCAACACCACTTGAATGATCCTAACATGTAAGTTATCACGAGATTGCAAAATACATGAGCTCTTGGCTAAGAGAAGGACTGTAATGCTCATTTCATTACACCTAAATTCTATATTCTCATTTTACAAAGGCCACAAACATGCATTTATAGAGTCACTTAGCCAATCATATGAAAAGTTCTCAAGCAAATGAAAGGGCCTTACTAGAAATTAAAGGACATTTAAATGAAAAGACGTGTAACTCTGAAGAAAACGAAAAGACACATAACCGACAAAAAATATGAAAAGACCATGAAATTAAAAGACTTATAACTATCAAATTAAATACCACATTCAGCCAATTTTACCTTATTAATGTGTGTTTCACTTTGCTAGAGATTCATATCCTTTCCTTTTTCAGTTTGAAATGTTTGCTGCTCATCGATTTGTGATGTTTTAGTGCTTCAGGCTTATAACATCTACCACTCCTAGTCATTCCGCTAATTTTGGAAATATTGGTCACAATGAGGGTTTCCCCGTTAAGAGCATGACTACCATAGTTTCATGATACTGATTTATTGTCCTTGTATTTGTAGGAACTAGGAATTTGAATAATGGATGAATTGGCTGGAACATATGCATGTCGTTGTTTGAAAAGAATCACCAATGATGCTAGCTTGATATTTTGATGGTGCTTTTTGTTAGATCATTGAACCTTTATTTTTATTATTATAAATTAATGCATTTGTAGCAGAAATTGTTCTTTACTTTTGTTGAGCTTTAGTTGGAATTATTATTTTTTTTTTTGTTAAGCTTTAGTTGAACCGTTATTTTTCCGTTAGTGTCTAGTTTTAGCAATAGGGTTTCTTAGTAACCTTATTATTTTTTATTAGTATCATTGAATAAGGAAATTAGTTGTTTATTTTATTTGATCAGTTACAGAATTTTATGATGGTATCACAGCCTTAATCTTGCGACAAAGTCCTACTTTGAACAACTACAATAACTCATTTTACTGAAGAATTCTCTGAACTAGTACTACAAAATCTGATCACTCAGACAATCACTTCAAGACTGTAAAAATCAAAGATGGAAATTTTCTTTTGTGGAAGCTACAAATTCGTACTGCTTTAGAGGGATATGGCATGGAGAAACCCATTGATCCTGATGCCACCAGCATTCATTGAAACAAAAATGGGTTCAGGAGAAACTCAATCGACCACCAAAATAGAAAATTCAAAATTTCTAACTTGGAAGCGGCACGACAAAATCATCACATCTTGGCTCTTTGGATCGATAAATGAAGACATTCTTGGTGAGATGATTGATTATAATTCGGCAAAAAAGGTTTGGGCCATTCTTGATAATATCTATTTGCATCTATAAGCTTAGCTAAAATCATGGAATTATAATCCAAGTTAGAAATCAAAAGAAAAGAGGACTTAGCTTGAAATATTATTTTTCCAAGGTTAAGAATCTCATTGATTCTTTAACAGTGAAATTCTGAAATTCTTTTACAGCAGTGGGTCAAAAGATCTTCAAAAATTATCATATTATGCATATTCTTGCTGGTTTGTGGCTGAATTTGATAGGTTTCTGTTATCAGTGTTAAATCACGTCCTTTGACTTTACAAGAAGTATATTCTTTGTTGTTGACTCAAGAAAGCAGGAAGAACAAAAATTCAATAAATCCTTAGGGTAGTACTCCCTTAGTTAATCTTGTAGTTGAATCTCAAAATAAATAAAAAAAAATCCAATTCTAATGGAGTTCTCCAACGAAATAACAACCAGGGGCGAGACAACTTTAATAATGTAAGTTCCGTAAAAATTGGAATAGTAATAGCAAGCCTCAATGTCAAATCTGTGGCAAATTCGATCACACATCTTGGAGATGTTATTTCCATTTTGAACATTCTTATCAAGTTGTTGGTGAACAAATGCCTCACCATGGCAATTCTACCCAGCCATCAAATTTTTCTTTTGCCCTTGGGAATAATATGGTAGCCATGATGTTATCAAATGATCTCAATACTAATACCAACTAGTATCCAGAGGGCCACAAATCATGTTACAAACAACGTTAATAATCTTGCTACTGGTTCATAATATTCTAGTGAAAATAGAGTCAAAGTTGGCAATGGAACAAGTTTGAAAGTTTTACACACTGAAATCTCCTTTTTGTCTTCTCCTTCTAATAATGATGTCTTTCACCTCAACAACCTTCTTCATGTACCTTTAATTACAAAAAAAATAAACTTATTAGTGTGCGTCAGTTTGCTCAAGATAACCATGCCTTTTTTCAGTTTCATCCCCATGTTTGTTTTGTGAAGGATATTTCAACTGACCAAACTCAACTTCAAAGGAAGGTGTGTATAAAGGGTTATATCAGTTTGTGTTGGAAAAGGCTCATCCCAACTCCGTTCCTCGTACTCTCTCTTCAACATCTTCTAATCACCATTCTGCTCCATCTATGAATAATGCATCGGTATCTCATATGACTTTCAGTTCTAATACTTGTAATTCTTCAATTTTTGAGACTTGGCATCGTAGATTAGGCCATTCTCGTAATGCTATTGTCAATCATATTCTTCATGCTTGTAATATTCCTGCTAAGTCTAATAAAAATTCTCTTTGTCATGCTTGCGCAATTGGCAAAGGTCATAATCTTCCTCTCTCCTTCAAAACATAGTATTTATGCTTTTCTCCAACTTGTTGAGGCTGATGTTTGGGGCCTGTCTTTCAAATCATCAAGAAATGACTTACAAGTATTGGATTAACTTTGTAGATGTATATTCAAGATATACCTGGATTTATTTTCTTCAAAATAAATCTAATGCTTTCAAAGCCTTTCTCACTTTCAAAATTCAAGTAGAAAAGATTTAGGTTGCTCTATTCTTCGTTTACAGACAGATGGGGTTGGGGAATTTCGTTCTTTTCTTCCTTTTCTCCAATCCAATGTCATTGAACATCGTGTTACTTGTCCATACACATCACAGTAGAATGGTATCTCAAATTGTTAATATGGGTTTGACTGTCATTTCTCTGTCCTTGTTGCCTCTTGAATTTTGGGATGGTGCCTTCTCTCCATCGGTTTACTTAATCAACAATTTGCCTACTACGGTATCTCCAATAGAGTTTCTTTTTAAATTTAAACCTGATTATCAATTTCTTTAAGTGGTTGGATATGTCTGTTTTCCCTCCTTAAGATCCTATAATAACCTTTAAATTCAGCCAAGGTCTACTCCTTGTTTGTTTCTTAGATTAGCAATTTGCACAAAGAATATAAGTGCTTATCTCAATCTAGTCGGCTTTATATCTCTAGGCATATCCTTTTTGATGAATCACAACAAAATTCTAGACATTCAGCGACGAAAATTTTTAGTCGCTGAAGCCTAAATTTCGTCGCTGATACTTTTTAGCGACGAAACGGACTATGTCGCTAGTTTCGTCGCTGATTCCGTGTCGCTGAACGGTTTCAGCGACGAAACAGTAAAATGTCGCCTAAGCGACGTTTTCATTTCGTCGCTCAATTAGCAACGAAACGTTTTTCGTCGCCAGCGAAGCGACGAAAGCAGGGTTTCGTCGCCCCCTCTCTTGGCAGGCGACGAAACACGTTTCGTCACTAGTAAAGCGACCAAAACGTTTCGTCGCCTTGTTATTCGTCGCTTTTGTTTTTTTGTATTAATAATATTATTTCATTGTTTTCTTCTTTCCTAATTTCAATGCTAAATTTCAATTCTAAATTTCAATCCTAAATTTCAATCCTAAATTTTCACGATTTCCATACAAATATTTTAACATTTCAATCCTAAATCTCAATCCTAAATTTTCACGACCAAAACAATGCATTTCATTGTTTTCTTTATTTCTCATCCAAAATTTGTTTAATATACTTTTTCCATAATAACAAAATTTGACCTTAAAATTTTTTGCTAAATTTTCAAAATATAGCAAATATCTTTGAACAATTTTATCATTCATAACATTGCAAAGTGTGTTATTATAAAATTAGAGTACAAAAGAAAAATAACGTCAAGCATCTAACGAAATAATCCTCTCCAACGTCCAAGCCTCCACCATCCTTGTAGCATCAATCCTGCACAAAGAATTGTATCAATTATTTTTGTAGTATAAGTATAAAAGTAGATTCTACATGAATAAATAAAATCAAACCAATAAACTAAACTAACTAACATGATAGTAAACACAACAACGAAATGCATAATAAATACCAAATACATCAAATGCCACAAACCCGCCCCTTTTTGTTACAATACCAAACACATAAACTTATAACCCAATGTCACATATACCCATCCAATGTCACAATACCAAACACATAAAGGCATAATAACCACTAACCCATATCTTCCTCCCAAAAAAATTATCACATGAGATCAACAATTAAATTTAGAACACTTTTTAAAACTTATTCCCTCCCCCGATGTCACCAACGTCACAAACTTATTTCCACTCCAACCAAACGTTTCAAAACAAAGCTTTAGATAAACTCAGACATATTCCAAAGGTAAAATATATTCCAAAGAAAAGCATACATACTCAATACACACGTAAACGCATAACACCCACCCATATCTTCCTCTCCTAAAAATCACACGAGATCAACCATTTAAATTATAACACTTATTCAATATTATCCACCCCCCCCCCCCCCAATGTCAGGAACGTCACAAAATCTTTTACTCTCCAACCAAACATTCCAAAACAGAGTTCCAGATAAACTTAGACGTACTCCAAAGGTATATATTCCAAAGAAAATCAGACATTCTCAATATCATACATAAAACATATCATACTTCAGACAAACATAATCTAGAAGATATACTCTCAAAAGTTTTAACACTTGAGCACATAACCATAACATGAAGAAACTAATTTCACGACATACCTTACTATTCGATGAACTTCCTCACCCCGAAAGAAACATTTGTTGCATTTCGAGAAGTTTCCTGTTAAACTCCTGGCTTCGAGCCTCCAATGCTTTTTGTATTTGTTCTTGGGTGGCAATTTGTTGGTCTTCGTTCGCTTTTCGTTGAGTTGCCAATTCTTCCTCATGCTTGTGAAGACGATCCTCTAATGACTCCACATATTCATCAGAGTATTTTGATGATGATCCTTTGTTTCTGGTGGGTTTCGGTCCATATCTCATTCCTATTATATAGTTTGATCTTCTCCCAAGGACCGTCTCCATGATTTCTTCTTCTGTTTTTTCGTCTCCTTGAGAAGCATGATATGCCTTTAAGGTAATCATTTCTTCCTAAAAAAAATAAATGTGTCGTTAAGAGCTTTAAGATATATATATCTTACATCAATACTTTAAGTATGACAAAATTAAACGAATACGTACATACGAATTCCTCGCTTCCTCATTAATCCAACCTTTTTCCTCCGAATAATGCATATTGAAGAATATATGAATGGGACTTAAATATGTCCCATCTTCTTTTCTCTATTAAAAAAAATTGTTAAGTTGTAGTAAAAATAGTAAGAACCTAAAATCTAAAGTAGCAATACAATTCAAATAAATTATTTGGTTCATACCGAATCTTCTCGATGACACTGAAATGGTTTTGGTCCACCTCGATGATTGAACCTCAATTTACTACGTGCCATCTTATTTCTGGCAGATTTTTCCTACAAAATTACATGTTTAGTTAAGAAATGATACTTATAAACTGATAACAAAGAATTAAGATCATATATTAGTTACCTTCCATGCAGGAGATTCCCATCTATCACACAATATGTTCCAGTGTTCTTGTTTTATGTCTTTATACGGCTTTTGGCGAGCACGTGCTGGATCACGTGATTTTTTGTAATGGCGATGTAGTTTCGCTCGATAATCTTTGAATCGAGTTCCAATCTCGTATAAAATATATCTATGCACATGTGGCTGAGATATATCGACAGCAAACTTCTCCTACAAAACGTAGTCATTAAAACAAGTTAACAACATATTCAATTATTAGTGGTCAACAAATACAACATAAGTTACCAGCAACATCTGAATGATTTTATTAGTCTCTAGGATCGTTATCTCCTTTTTCTTTGCACGCTTCGCATCAATATAGTTGCGTGCCAAATAGCCTATCTCGCTGTTAAACGAAGCTGACCCAGGTCCAACTGGTCTACCCTGTTGCTCCGTCCATTCCAGCTTGATTTTTCCAACTCGATTTACGACTCGTAACAAGAATTCGCCACGAGTTTCCCCTTGAGCTCGTGTGATTCCAGCGATGGTATCCTCACCTTCACTGTCTGATGACATTCTGTCCACATAATGAAAATAAGAAAACAGAATACAAGTTGTTAGGATTAGTCCGAAATAAAAATTATAAACTAACAAAACATATAATATACCATATTGAATTACTCATCAATGTCAGAGTCATCATCCATTTCATCCGACGATGTTGTTTCATCATATTCATCTTCGTCCTCGTCCTCGTCCTCATCCTCTATTTCGTCTTGTACTACATCTATATCTTGTGCAAGTCTATGTTCGGTTTCTCCATTATACTGTTTATTTTACGCCAGGGATGATCTTTATGCAAGAATCGACGATGTCCCATATAGCATATTTTACTATGCAATGGGGCAGATGTAACGTCTTCGTTACAAATTGGACATGCCTTATATCCTTTCGTACTCCATCCCGAGAAATTGCCATATGCAGGAAAGTCATTGATTGTCCACATCAAAGCTGCATGGAGTCGAAAGTTCTGACCACTGCAAGCATCATACGTCTCAAAGCCACTACTCCACAACTCCATCAACTCATCTATCAATGGTTGTAAGTAAATATCTATCTCCTTTCCTGGAGCCTTTGGCCCTGGTATGAGTAACGACATGAAAATATATGCTTCTTTCATACATTTCCATGGTGGCAAGTTGTATGGAACCAACATTACTGGCCACGTGCTGTAGGTCGTTCCCATATTGCCAAATGGATTGAATCCATCTGTGGCCAATGCTAATCTAACATTTCTTGGATCTTTTGCAAACCAGAGATATTGTCTATCAAAATGTTTCCAAGCCTCAGCATCTGCTGGATGTCTTAGAACTTCTTCTATGTGTTTTCTCTTTTCCATATGCCATCTCATGTCTCTACCAGTATGTTTTGACAGAAATAATCTTTCTAGTCTCGGCTTCAATGGAAAATGTCTCAATATTTTGTGCGGTATTTTCTTTCCTTTACTCTTCTTAATTTTGTAACGAGATTCATTACACTGTGGACATCTATCTACTTGCGCATTTTCTTTCCAAAATAGCATACAATCATTTTTGCAAGCATGTATACTTTCATATCCTAAACCTAGGTCACACATCATCTTCTTTGCACCATAAGAAGATTCTGGAATTTTAGAACCATTAGGAAAAACTTCTTTCAATAACTGCAATAGCATATCGATGACTTATTACTCCAATGATTGAGTACTTTGATATGCATTAATTTAACCAAGAAGGTTAGCGAGGAAATTGATGTACATCCA
The DNA here is from genome assembly GCF_013281855.1 of Momordica charantia. NCBI lineage: Eukaryota > Viridiplantae > Streptophyta > Magnoliopsida > Cucurbitales > Cucurbitaceae > Momordica > Momordica charantia. The sequence goes on from NW_028275160.1 coordinate 15,600,841, forward strand.
GGGTATAACTCTTGATTAATTTCCTCAAACATCGATTGGAACTTATTACTTCCACTTTGAAAGCTATTAAACAAAGTAAACAAAGTCAGAAAATCAAATCGAAGAGAAAGCTATTAAACAAAGTAAACAAAGTCAGAAAATAAAATAATGAGAAATTGAGAATCTCGCAAACCTGTAATGCTCACGGAAGCGTCGAAGATCTGCGCCAGCTCCAACCAAGCGTCCACCAGTGCCTTTCTCACGTTCTCCTCCGTCAGATCCAGAGGCCGTTGATTTGGAACTGCCGCTGCCCAAACGAAAAGAAAACTTGGGGAAGAAATATAGGACAGAGGGGGTGCGACAGAGATGGAGGGAGAAAAGAGAAAAGGAGAAAAGAAAATTGGGGAAGAAAGGAGGAGGGGCGATTAGGTCGAGGGGATAAGCGACGAAATTAATTAAGTCGCTTACCCCCACGACGTCGTTTTGCCAGCGCGTTTTAAGTTAAGCGCTGGCAAACGGTGTAGAGCGACGATTATGCGTTTTCGTCGCTTTTTTCAACGACTAAAACACATTTCGTCACTTTTAACAGCGACTAAAACGCATTTCGTCGCTTTTTGCAGCAACGAAAACGCATTTCGTCGCGTTTTTTGAGACGAAATTAGTTTCGTCGCTTGTTTTCGTCGATGTTTAGGGAAGAGAATACCCTGGACACGTGGAGGACCCCTATTGGTGCTCCAAGATGACTCATGAGTCATGCCCAGCTCGGGCCGCCGAGATCACCACCACTAGCGTTGACAGATGCTAAGTATGAGGGCCGAGGTGAACCTGGCCGAGGTCCGATCTACCGGGAAGCTCGGTGGGGGCCGAGCTGAGCTACTGTCAGCAGCGTGATTGTCGGGTGTAACCGTCGGTCCCGAGATTACCGGGTGTAACCTACGGTCCCGAGATTACCAGGTGTAACCGTCGCGAGATTAGCGGGACTACCACCCATAAGTAGAGGACCTCACTCTACGATCAGGTACGATGATTTTTGACCTCGAACTAAACTGGGAATCCGACCTATACTGACTTGATCGTCGGAGTGCTCACCTTTTTGTGCAGATCCGCCCAAGTATTCAGATCGGTCCGGAGGCCGAGTTCGAGCTGCAATCTGAAATACACTGTTGTGCATATCCTTGCATAAACAGTCGCTGAAGGGCAGAATTGTTGTAGTGAATTATGCTTTCCGTTTCATTCTCTCTCATACAAAATAAATTCTTCTTTGTGGCCTAATATATGTCTCTTTTCCTATTCTTACGTCCATTTCCAACACTATTGCACCTATTTTATTTGACACAACTTTTATCTCGTACACCACCTACTCCTTCTCATGACCTATCTTCATCCAATGGTCCTTCGGTTGCTCTTCGTTTTATTCCTTCTTTGACCAATACTTTACCCACTTTTCCTACTGACTCTTTCTTTGCCTAGCACATCAAATACTATTTGTCCTTTACCTATTGATGTGCCCACTTTACCATGTGACCCATCAGCCCCTATTTCATCATCTTTTTCCAATCTGCCAACTCTTATTCACCTGCTCCATGTGTTGCCAATTCACACTCTATGATAACTAGACGGAAGAATGGTATTTCTAAACCAAAGATATATCTTACTGATTTTTCGGCGAGGTTGAGCCCCGCACTGCAAAAAAGGCCTTACGCTGTGAGCATTGGAATAAGGCCAAGCTAGATGCTAAAGGCTTTCTTCAAGAGACCGATATTGACTATACTAAAACCTTTAGTCTGATTGTCAAGCAACCTACTATTCTGATTTCGCTTACTCTTGCTTTAGCTCATGGCTGGACACTTCGACAAATAGATATTAACAACGCCTCCCTCTTTGACATCTTATCTGAAGAAGTTTATATTACTCAACCTTATGGTTTGGAGGTTTCTTCTAAATCTCCTTGAGTTTGTAAACTCATAAGGTTCTATATGGCTTAAAATAGGCTCCAATGACATGGTTTGATAGACTGGGTATATTCTCAGACAAAAAATGTAGAAATTGACATCTATTTTGTTGGAACTCAAATCTAATATGTAAAAATGATCCATATTATTAATAATATTATTATTAGTATAGTAAAAATGATCCATTAAAGGTGCATTTCGAGAAACGAACTCAAGACCTCTCGCACACAAAGCAAGAATCATACCACTTTACCAAATGCCCTTTCCATTCATGATCATGCCAACTATCAATTACAATATTAAAAAATGTGACCTGTTGACACCTGAAAATTATAATTAAATCAGTCTGGTTTTTTTTTTTTAATTTTATTTCTAGTTAAAGTTTCTTTGTTTACTTGCAGTTTATCGCGAAAATAAAAAATCCATGTGAATGAAATGCATGTGCAATGTTTAAACATTTGATATCGTGGACTAATTCAAAATTTTATTTTACTTTAAATATTTTATGCAGCTCAAGAACCTTATGCTAAAGTCAAGGTTAAAAATGTCCCCAATTTTACGGACATGTCGATGTCAATTGATATTTTGGAAAAAATCATGGAAATTATAGATATATATTGATACAAAATTTTTGGATTAGTAAATAATCCTTTAATTAAAGTTTAATTAGCCCATCATATCACTTTTAACCATCATATCAAAATATATAAGTAATATTGGACTACGATGGGAGACATAACAGTGAAATGCTGCCTTGACTTCTTGAATGGAATAAAATCGATAAGGGATTGGAATCATACGTTTATTGCTTTAATTCCCAAGTCAAAATGCCCTACGAGGATTTTGGATTATCGTCCTATTAGTCTGCGTAATGTTTTCATATAAGCATTTTTCTAAGGTCCTTGCTAACAGAATTAAGAAAGTCTTGGGAAAGTTAATCTGAGAGAGCCAATCGGCCTTTCGGCCTTTGTTCCAGAGAGAGTCATTACAGATAACATTGTGATAGGTCATGAATGCCTCCATGCTATAAAGAAGAAAAGGAAAGGGAGAGATGGCTATGCGACCTTAAAGCTAGATATAGTAAGGCTTACGATAGAGTGGGGTGGTGCTTTGTGGAGAAAATGATGTCGAAGATGGGATTTCACTCTCATTGGGTGGCAATTATTATAGACTGTATTTCTACACCGAAAACCATGGAAATGCATAAGGGGTCATTAGTCCTTAGCGCAGCATTCGACAAGGTGATCCGTTATCGCCTTACTTATTCCTTATCTGTGCCGAAGGTTTATCAGCTTCTATCCACAGAGCTCATGTCACGCAAAGGATCTCAAGTATCACTATCACTCCTAATTGCCCGAGTATTTTGAATATCTTTTTTTACCGATGATAGCCTCATTTTCTGTAAGACAAGTATTTCTGAAGTATGTGCTATTAACTGTATTCTTTTTTATATGAGCGAGCTTCGAGGTAGAAAATTAATTTTGAAAAGTATGTTTAATGTTTCTCTCAAAATGTTGGTTGGGATTTTCCACGGTACATGCAGATGGTGATGGGTATGTGTTTAGTCCCTCATTTGGGATATTATTTGGGGCTCCCTTCAGCCGTTTGGAGGAATAGGAATAGAGATTTCAAGGCCATAAAGGATAGGGTTTGGAGGGTGATTCAGGCTGGAAGGAAAATTCTTTCTCTTGTGGGGAGGAAAGAGGTGTCGATAAAAAGTGTGGCCCAACCTATTCCCGACTTATGTCATGAGTTCTTTTATCTAGAATGGTATTCTTATTAGTAGACTTGAGGGAGCTAATTGGTGGACTTGGCATTATTTTAAGTAGGGGGCTCTATATGTTTAAGAGTGGGTACAAACTGGCAATGAATTCTAATATGTTGGGGGTGTTCAACTATTGGTAGGGTCATTCGGTATGTTGCGAACTCGAGACCTCTTGCACCCAAAGCGAGAATCATACCACTAGACCAAATGCCCTTTTTTGGATTCTTTATTTTCAGCTGTTAATCAACATCTTTTTTAATCCTCAAGGTTTGTAATTTATTCAGGTTTCTTATCCATCAGTGGAGGTTATATTTGTGCCATCATTTCTTTTCATCTTTGTGCATACTCTTTAAAGTTCTTTGTGATTTTCTTTTCTAATCGTTGGAGATCCCGATGATGTGGTGTCATATCCAAATTGTGTTTATACTCTTTGATAAAAAGATTTGCCAAGTTTTCCCATTTATAAATATGGCCTCCATTTAACTATATGCACCAACGGGATGTCAGACCTGTCAGGCTATCTTGAAAAAAATGTATCAAAAGCTTCCCTTCATGGAAAAGTGACACCATTTTTCTACAATACATAATCAAACAGTTCCTTGGACAAGACATTCCGTCGTACTTCTCGAACTCGGGTACCTTGAACTTTGGATGGATAACAATATAACGAATTAAACACAACTATGTTGTATCTATACATCCAAATATGTTAGCGCCTTCTATTGCTCACAATCGTTCTTCCATGAAATCTAATTTCCCTTTTGATTCAGAATCTTCGACTTTTTCTATAACTTTCCCTACAATGATAGATTCATGAATATGAATAGGATCATTCCTATTCTTTCCTTGTCGCACCTAAAGGGATTGAATCCCTTATGATAGCATGTGAACGCTTTGTTTGAATTTAACGTTTTAATTAAAATACAGAGAGAGGGAAAAATAGGAGAATCGTGATTACCTTCGAAGAACTGTTCTTCAGTGTAAACGAATTGACACCACCAAATCTTCCTCTCTATTCTCTGGATGTTAAGAACTCGATTTGTGGGCACCTTCTTAAAATTGAAAATAAGAAAGGTCTACAATAATAGTGAGAGAGGGAGAGAGAAATTCTTCTTCCGCCAAAAAAATGCATAATCATTTTGCTTCTTTATCAATGAGGTGGGTAGTTACGCACCTCATAACTCCCCCACTCACCTGCAAAAATGCATGAGAGTGGATTAATTAAAATTAATTAAATTAATTATTTAAAAAACCAATAATTAACTAATAACATATATTTAAATCAAACTCAAATGTAATTCTCTCCTAACCTATAGTTTTAATGTTTATCTCATGCACATTAATTTTAACCTATAGTTTTAATATGAATCCAATCCATATTTAATTTGATTTGAATCTTATTGAAATAATGCTCTCATAATAATATAGTATAATTTTGAATCTAATTCAAAATTAACGTTATATTATATTAATTGCATCTTATACAATTAAGTTTAATTTTCTTTAACACATTTGACGTGAGTTGGTTGTGAATTTTAATTCTAATTGTTTTGGTGTTTTCGCTTGGGATATTCTTTTGAAGACCGTTACTTTTAAACAAAAATAGATTTTTAGTTGGGGGAACTAGAGGAATGACTCTATTAAATAATACTACTTGAAAAATGGCCAAAAGTATCCAATATCACAAAAATGGCTATTTATAGTTCAATGCTAGAATTTAATATAGACAAATATACCCTCCTACCAAAATAGCTAAATTATCCTACCATTGCCCCTTAAATTTTATGGCAAAAATACCCTTGAAACAACTTTTTGCTATAGCTTGATTTTAGGAAATAAAATAGTGAATCAAAATTTTAAAGTTCAAAAATTTCAAAAATAAAATCTAGATTTAGAAATTTAAAAATTTCAAAAATAAAATAAAACGAATACTTTGAAATAAAAAAAAGATTAAAATGCAGAAAAATATGAAAAATATATGGCCTAATAAAACGTAAATAAAAGTGGAAAATGAGTAGAAAAAATAAGATTGAAAAATCAATAATTATTTTTAAAACTATGGAGGGGTGACTACATTTGGAAACACCATAATTAATACCAAACTCACGAACCGTCTCCTTCTTGCCAAAAAACGTAATCGATCAGAAAATAACCTACGTAAAAGGTTACAAATAAATGTAATGACAAACTAGAAACGTGGTGAAACACCTGGACTAAGATGAAGTTAAGATATTTTCTGATTCATACATCGTATATAATAATACTTATGTGGTACTGAAAATAGTTTACTTACACTATAATGAGCGACTTGCTTGCATCATTTCATTACTTAGTTTTTACCATGGTTAAAGATAATCTCTATCTAATATTGGGTAAATAAGCGTATAGACAGAATAAAGAAAAGATGCGTTAGATAGAATAAAGACAGAGTAAATAAAGATACACACAGTACCTGGATTTTTCTTGGCTGCAAAAGACGAGATGAGATCATATGACTGCTCATTATGACTATAATGTCTCGTGAGGAAGGAAACTCATTTTCCTTTCTAATCATGTTCCCCATCTTCTACTGTTTTCTCTCCACTCTCAATAATTATATTATCTTAAATATCGATTCTTCCAATGTTTGATTCTAATTTTTGCAAATTAGAACTCAAGTTCACAAATTAAAATGGGATTCCAATGGCACAATTCACAAATCAAAAGAATCAAGCTAGGGCAGAGCTTCACTTCGAACGAATATGATAGCAAGCGGTTTAGATGACATATTTTGTGGCAAAAAACTATCAAGGAGAAGAAAAAATCTTCAGTTCTTGTATTGTTGAATTGAATTCTTCTTATAATCTAAATGCTTACTATATAAATTTCGATCATAGAATCTGAGACTCAAACTTTACAAGTCATTCTCTGTTCGATTTGTTGATCCCTCCATGTCTCAAGGAACTTGAGACTGTTGGATTGATAAAGAATGGGGATTGCTGAATGTAAGAATATATAGGAGATGGTGATTGCAATGGGCTTTACTACCCAATTAGTTAGGTTTCTTATAGATTTTAATTAGATTATGTTGGAGACAAATTAATAATATTTTTAAAAGTTTGACTGATATAGGTAGATTCGATTGTTTGATAATCTAGATTTGGTAGCTTTCCAATGTAGAGATTTTAGGGATTTGGTGGTTTGATAATGCGATTTATGGATGTGGGTGGTTGAAACATAGAGGGATGAAATGAAGAAATCATGCAAGGGCAATATGGGCATGAAATGTGCGAAGGGATAAATATAGAATTCTAAGTATGACCATATATCCAATTTACGAAAATTTTTGTCATTTTTCATTACGATCTCCTTGTGTAGTCATTACTTAGGATTTCCCTTTTTAGTTTCACCTAGAGGCCTATTTTTAAATTGGGTTTTGGGCTTTTGGGTTTTAAATCAAAAGGAAGAGAACACAAAAAAAAAAAGTTGACCATTATTTTCTCATCTTCCTTCACCCAGCCGCCCACCCTCCTCCGACGACATCCGACAACCTCCAACGACCGGCGACACCACCACCCACTCCGGCGAACGGCGACGCATAGCTCTGGCGCGTCTGGCGGCATTTTACATGGGTTGGTAGCAAACTGGACAGTGCAGCAACATTTCTGTAGCGGGTGGTGGCGTCTCGGTGTTCCGTTGTTAGTCCATGACTCGTGGTAGCTTAGGTTGGGTGACCCACACTCTTTTACAACGACCAACGGCAGATTACGACGTTTTTGGTGTGCCCTGCAACTGTGAAACGCAAACAACATCCCTTTAGTGGTGTTTGGCACTTACCCACGCCAATTCGAAGCCCGATTCACGTTACCCACCCTTGCTCGAGTTAGATCTGAGTTACCCACACTAAACGAAGTCGTTTTGTGTTGATGGACAACTAAACGAAGTTGTTGGAAGCAGTTTCGGCGCATTCCACTGATACAAAACGTGGATAGCAGCAGTTTCGTGGTGTTCGACGCTTACCCACACCCATTCGAAGTTTGATTTGCGTTACCCACCTTTGCTCGAGTTAGATCTGAGTTACCCACACTCAAACAAATTTGTTTTTGTGGTAATGGACTCTTTGAACCCTCCTTAGCATTGATTTTTATGACTGAAACTGTTTTTTTAACATGCTGTTTTATTTTTATTTGAATGCCTAGGTGTTGAATCAATGCAAAAATTAGGAACGTTGGGAGTGCGTAAGTAGTTCTTACTTGTGGAGATGTTTGTTCTTTGATGTATGAATTGTTATGTGTGTTTGTGTGCCTATGGACATTGTTGCATGAGTGCTTGCAGTTGATATTACTTTATAAACGTTGTTATTGATATAGTGATGATGAGTTTAAGTGGCACCATTTTTCTACAATACATAATCAAATGGTTCCTTGGACAAGACATTCCGTCGTACTTCTCGAATTCGGGTACCTTAAACTTTGGACGAATAAGAATATAACGAATTAAACACAACTGTGTTGCATCTATACATCCAAATATGTTAGCGCCTTCTATTGCTCACAATCATTATTCCTTGAAATCTAATTTTCCTTTTGATTCAGAATCTTCAACTTTTTCTATAACTTTCCCTACGATGATAGATTCATGGATATGAATAGGATCATTCCTATTTTTTCCTTATTGCACCTAAAGGGATTGAATTCTTTACAATAGCATGTGAATGCGTTGTTTGAATTTAACGTTTTCATTAAAATACACATAGAGGGAAAAACATGGGAAACGTGATTACCTTCGAAGAACTGTTCTTCACTGTAAACCAATTGACACCACCAAGTCTTCCTTGTTATTCTCTAGATGTTAAGAACTCTATTTTTTGCACCTTCTTAAAATTGAAAACAGGGAATGTCTAAGAGAAGGAGAGAAATTTTCATTCAGCCAAAAAAATGCAGAACCATTATGCTTCTTATCGATAAGGTGGGGTAGTTACGCACCTCATAACTCCCCCACTCTCCTGCAAATATGCATGAGAGTGGATTAATTAATTATTAATTAAATGAATAATTAATTATTGGTTATTTAAAAAACTAATAATTAATTAATAACATATATTTGAATCAAACTCAAATGTAATTATCTCTTGACCTATAGTTTTAATGTTTATCTCATGCACATTAATTTTAACCTATAGTTTTAATATGAATTCAATTCATATTTAAATTTATTTGAATCTTATTAAAATAATTCTCTCGTAACAATATAGTCTAATTTTGAATCTAATTCAAAATTAACTTTATATTATATTCATTGCATTTTATACAATTAACTTTAATTCCCTTTAACACATTTGAACGGTTCAAATTATTTTCAAAACTAAATGTACTTAACTATCGTTTACAAGCTAGTAGAAGGACCTAATGGACCTACATATCAGAAGCTCCAACAATACAAAATTAATTGATTAAACTCATTAATAAAAATCAACATTTGTTACCTGTGGGTCACTTCACTAAAGACCCATAGTTGCGCTATTCTCACGGTAGATTATTTTATGTCCATGGATATTGGCCATTAACGGTAAGTCAATCTATCATAAGTGTTCGTAACTTCATCTGGGTCAAAGTATCGTTTTACCCCTAAGATACCTCTTTATCTGTCAGTACCACTGATCCTCTAATGAACAATATGTATATGGTCTAACCATTAAACAAAAGTCCCTATCGAGCCAGTAAGAGAGTGGAACCCCCTATTTAAGTCCTAGAGACACTTAAGGGAACACTCATCTACTTACCCTAAAGTCGGGAAGAAGTGAATTTCATGTTACGAAGTTATATTCCTAACTCCTCACTTGGACTCGTCCACAAAATGATAGGCATATTGAGTCGACGTCTTGGGCCACTCTCACCCATACAAATCAAAGGACAATTCTTCATAGGCAGGAGTCCATAACTCACTCAGAATTCAGATCGAGTTATATGGTCATCCTATGAAATATTAATCTAATTAGTCAACACTATTACAATTAAAGATTAATAATTTTGTGGTCTGATCTTATACAAACTCATTGTATAGGATACCCTCACTCGTATGTCTCCTCATGAACGACTTGAATCGAGTCATTTGTAACTTTTACAAACTGGGTTGTATTCATAGTGTAACCAGAACAAGGTACCCAACCTTATTCATGAACATGATCCGAATGTATATCTACTATATACCGTGTATATCAATTATATATTGTTCGAGTTACATTAAATAACCTCGGATGTTAGTTTATTGGATTTTGGTCAATCAAGTGCCAAAAATAAACATCAATATAGACTTTATTGAATAAATAAAAATCGTTTACATTCACTATCCACGATTTTAGAGCATAAACAACAACATCAAGGGGTGAACTCGTTAAGGCACCATGAATGTTCGGTTTTGAGCTGCCTCTTCCCCAAATGAAGCTATTGCAAGTGTCTGAGTGTGAAAAAATTGTTGTCCATGGATAGAAGTCATGCCATTATGAGAAGGTACTTAAGGAGTGAAACTAGGAGAATAAAGTGGAGTATCCTCTAATCCTCCAATCAAAGAGTGTGGTGCTTTAGCCACAGACTTCCCTTTCTGCATCATGAGTAGGTCAACAATTTTTGCCATTTGTTCTTTCAAATGCTCAACTAAAAAGTCTTCTGACTCTTTTCCATTGGATTGCAATGGTCAAATGTTATTTCTAAGCTCAGATCCATATTCTGCAAATATCCAAGCTCTTCTAGCCATTGCCCTTATTATTTCTGTAGCACCGCTTATGTGACCTCTCATATTTCCATAATTCTGAATTAAGCTCTGGTTTTCTTGTCAAAGAATCACTGAATTAGCTTTAGTATTTAAAAGTGACTCATATTTTCCCACCAATTCTCTATGTTCTGATAACATCCTCACTACGGAATCTTGACATTTATGAATCTGATATTCCGGATTCAACAACTTGTTTATTACGTGCTTCAATCTGTTAGGGTTTATTCCCTACAATCTTATAATTAATAAATATTTTATTATTTAATTGAAAAATTATTATTTAATTATTTTGAAATATTTATTATCCATTTTTATGAAAATTCAAGGTTATAAAAACAATCTTCAGCAGTATGTAGTTGATGTATAAAGGTACATGTCTCCTAACCCAAGAATTACAAGATACCTTGCCTAGTGTTTTTATTGACCTTTTACAGGAATTCAAGGATGTATTTCCCGAGGACATGCCCAAGGAGCTACCACCATTGAGAGGAGTAGAAAACAAGATAGATTTCATCCTGGGGTCACAAATTCCTAACCGGGCAGCCTACCGAACCCATCCTAAGGAGGCCGAAGAAATCAAGGATGTATAAAGGTACGTGTCTCCTAACCTAAGAATTACAAGATACCTTGCCTAGTGTTTTATTGAGCTTTTACAGGAATTCAAGGATGTATTTTTCGAGGATATGCCCAAGGAGCTACGACCATTGAGAGGAATAGAACACAAGATCGATTTCATCCCGGGGTCACAAATTCCTAATCGTGCCTACCGAACCCAAAAGCAAGTAGAGAAGTTGATTGCTCACAGGTATGTAAGAGAATCACTTAGTCCTTGTAGTGTTCCCGTTTTACTTTTGTCTAAAAAATGGCGCATGTGTGTAGATTGTAGGACTATTAACAAAATCACCGTTAAATATAGACATCCAATACCAGGTTAGATTATATGCTTGAAGCATTGCATAGTTATAAATTGTTCACTAAAATTGATCTAAAATCCGGATATCATCAAATTAGGATGCAAGTAGTTGATGAATGGAGACCGGATTCAAAAATAAATTTAGTTTGTATGAGTGGTTAGTAAGGTTTTTTTGCTTAATTAATGCACCTATCACCTTTATGAGGCTTATGAACCATGTTCTAAGAGATTATCTAGGAAAATTTGTTATAGTATACTTTGATGATAGACTAGTATATTCTAAGTCTATGAATGAGCATGTTGAACACATGAAGTGTGTACTAGTTACTCTTAGGGCTGAGATGCTCTATGTTAACCTCAAGAAATGTAGCTTTTGTATGGAGAGAGTCAACTTCTTAGGTTTCATCGTGACAAGCCAAGGAGTGGAAGTGGATCAAGAGAAGATCAAAACCATTCAAGAGTGGCCAACACCCAAAATGTAAGTGAGATAAGAAGCTTCCACAATCTTGCCAGATTCTATAGGAGGTTTATCAAGGACTTTAGCTCAATTGCTTCACCACTCAATGAGCTAGTCAAGAAGAATGTGAAGTTCCAATGGGGTACCGAACAAGATAAGTCATTCAACACTCTTAAATCTTGATTATGCAATGTCTTATTACTTGCTTTGCCAAATTTTGAACTAACCTTTGAGATTGAATGTGATGCAAGTGGCATTGGAATCAGAGTCATGTTGATGCAAAATCAAAGACCTATCATGTACTTTAGTGAGAAACTTAGCAAAGCAATGTTGAACTGTCCAACATATGACAAGGAGCTATATGCATTGGTGAGAGCTTTGTAAACTTGGCAACATTACCTATGGCCGAATGAATTCGCCACAACACAGATCATGAAAGCATGAAACATTTAAAGAGTCAAGACAAACTCAACCGAAGACATGCCAAATGATTGGAGTTCATAGAGACATTTTCTTATGTGATCAAGTACAAGAAAGGTAAGGAGAACATAACAGCCGATGCACTATGAAGAAGGTACTCTTTATTCTCTACATTAAGTACAACACTTTTAAGGTTTTAACATCTCAAATCTATATATGGCTTTGATCCATATTTTGCTAATCCTTTTGAAATTTGTACTAATGGAGGAAGTTGTGAGCCTTATACTATGTTTGAAGGGTTTTTGTTCAAGAAAGGAAAATTATGCCTTCCCAAAGATCAACCCGAGAATTACTTGTCAAGAGAGCACATGGAGGAGGACTTATGGGCCACTTTGGAGTTTCCAAGACATTGGACATGCTTGTCGAACACTTCTTTTGGCCAGGGATGCGACATGGAGTTCATAAGGTATGTGAAAATTACGTAACATGTAAGCAAGCTAAGTCCAAGATGATGCCACACAATTTGTCTACTACTTTACCCACTACAATAGCACCATGGCTAGATACATCAATGTATTTGTGCTACGGTTGCCTCGGTAAAAGAGAGTTAAGGATAGTATTTTCATTGTATTGGATTGATTTAGTAAGATGGCACACCTTATTCCTTGTTCAAAACTAATGATGCCAAGCAACTTTCGGATCTATTATGTAAAGAAGTGGTAAATTTGCATGGAATCCCACAAACTATTGTTCGTGATAGGGATGTTAAGTTCTTGAGTCACTTTAGGAAAGTCTTGTGGGGCAAGTTGGGTACAAAACTACTATTCTCCATAACTCGTCACCCACAAACGGATGGACAAATCGAAGTCGTTAATAGAATCATGATCACTTTACTTCGGTTCGTCATAGACAAAAATTTGAAGAATTGGGAGGAGTGCTTACCATTTGTAGAGTTTGCATACAATCGAGCAATACATAACACTTTAGGAGTGCTTACCATGGTTTTAATCTTTTAACTCCACTTGATTTATCACCTCAACCTTTTACAAGTTTGCTACTCTTGAAGCTAAAAGTAAGGTAGATCTCATACGCTCATTACTTAAAAAAGTGAAGGAAAGGATCGAGAAGAACAGTCACAAAGTTGCCACACGGGTCAATCAACACCACAAGCATATAATGTTTCAAAAGGAGATTGGGTTTGGGTGCACCTAAGGAAGGAACTGTTTCCTAATGAGAGAAGTTCAAAACTCAATCCAAGAGGAGATGGACCCTACCAAGTGATTGTAAAGATCAATGACAATGCATATAATAATGATCTTCGAGGTAAATATGGTGTTAATGCTTCTTTAATGTTGTTGATTTAACTCCCTTTGATGTAAGAGAAAATCTTGATTCGATGACGAATTCTTTTCAAGAAGGAGAAGATGATGCGATCATAATGGCACGTAGCATACCTCAAAGACCAATTGCAAGAGCTCATGCCAAAAAGCTTCAAGGAGTCATTGATAAATATGTGCAATACAAAATTAGCTTCGTACATGAAGAAGAGAATAAAAGAACCAAGGTCCAACACAAATGCCCCGTAGAAATTTCAGTACTTGAGGAACCCATTGCAAGGATGACATGCCTTGTCATACGCAGGTCCACGCACGCCAGTGCCCACACACGTATGCTCACCCTATGCTTGCCTCAATGAGCACACGCCCCTGCAAACACAAGGCGCTAACCTCACAACGCCCCAAGGGCCCCCATTGTCGCCCACGCCAGCGCGTGTTTCAACCCTTACTAACCTTGCAAGGGTTGCGCGCCCCAGCCCTACTAACCTTACAAGAGGCCAGCGCCTCCCTCAGTGCACGTGCCCGTAAGTCCATGCGCGTGCCCATGCTCAATCACCCGCATGTCTCACCTGCCATGCTAGCGCCCCCTTGCACAGCCGCCTGCCCTCGCCCAACACACACTGCTTGCTTACGCCCAATGTCACGCCCACCGCGCATCCCATGCCGCCAGCCACCACTCTTGTGCCACCCATTTTTCTACCGCCACTCCCATAGGCGCCCCACCCCTTTGGTGCCAAACCCTTTGCTTTCCGCCCACTCCTATAACATTTTAGGAAATTGTTTTCAGTAATTGTTTTAAAACAATTTTTAATTTCCATAGAATTTAAGATTATTTTAATTTTTGCAATTTCCTTGTAAGGGTAATGCTTAGCTTATAAATAGGCTTGTACCCCCTCTTATTTTAGATATCTATGATTTGATATAAAATTTGAAAATTGAGAGTTTTCTTACCCTTTGCATTGTGCAAAACCCGTCCCAAAATATCGATTTTCTTTGTGTGGTTGAACTTAGGATTTGAATGCTTGTTTGATTGGTCATCAAACTCGTGGATGTAGGATCGGTATGGAAACACTAGGGGGGGGGGGGTGAATAGGGTTGCTTACAAACTTGTAGATTTAAAAAAAATAAAATTAAGAATAACAAAGATCAAATAAAATTTAAATGCACAAATTAAAAATGAGTAGAGAGATGACACCTGGATATTTTATAGTGGTTTGTAAATCTCTATTCCACCCCTCAAGGCTTCTTCTTGGGTATTTTACTACAACGACTTTCTTGTGGGTGAGAACCGAATCGATCAACCTTTTTTTTTGTCCTAGGCTAAAGAGAAACCCACGATTTTTTTTACTGGTCAGGATCCAACCAATTGTGTTTTCTCACAACCTAAGGTGTACTCACACCTTAATACACAACCCAAAATGTAAAATGCAATAGACACTTTGAAACATTAAAATTATTAGTAAATAAAATTTGTTGTCATCAAAACATTCTGTGTGACTGAAGCTCATAAAGCTAACAATCTTCCCCTTTTTGATTATGACAAACCACTTAAGAAAAATATTCTCAAAGTGGCATGAGTATAATAATGTTAAAAGAATTCAATCACAAATGGATAATTCAACCAATATCACAATTAATCACAAGTACTTAATAATATAAATACTCATAAGAGCTTTAAAAGGAATCATCAAAACATGCAAACTACAATAAAAGTATAAACTTTCAGGCTTTCCTCTCTAAAAACTCAAAATCATTTCTTTCAAGTGAGATTATAAAAAAAGAAATAATTTTCAAACTAAAAATACTTAATACCAAATGTAGGAGTCAAGCTCAAAAAATTTGATATAAAATAAAGTAAGTTCACAACAAATTTAATAAAATTTATTTTTAACAAACAATTGACAAATACCGAGAAATAAATTTCAAACCAATTTTCTTAAGAATGAATGATTCAAATTAATTTCACACAAAAGAAAGTAATCCGCAAAGATTTTAAAAAAACTAATCAATCATCAGTTCCATAACAATTGAATCACAAAAAATAACCACACTTTCACTTATTATGAAAGTCAAAAGCAAAAATTAACATTTTAATCATCCCACAATCAATAGTAGTAATGATGATAAAATAAAGTTCATCAATCAAACAATTCAATAAAATTTAAAGTTAATATGCATGTCTAACAAATATAATCAACTATTAACAAAAGCATTAATGAAGAATGAGAAGAAATTTTCAATTCGCACAATATCATAATATCTTTGAAACTTTCCGTTCAAACAATCCAAAAATTTCAAATGTAATATCATAAAATATCTCAAAATTAACTCAATATTTAATTTTAAAAAAATAAAGATACCAAAGAGGATTTTTCTTCTTTTTTTTTTTTTGCCCAAGTAAATCAAGAATTGCTTTCTGATAGGATTTCCATTATGTGGTTCAAGCAATCATAGAATTCAAGTGCACCTACAAAACAATTTACCAAATAGTTTTCGGTACCATATTTATTTGGGTCCATGTACATTAGTCTCAATCTTTGGAACTTGTTGATGCATGGATTTTGACCCTCCGACTCTTCTTCTTGCACACACCTAACTCGATGATAAGGGAACCGATACCTGTAAAATCAAACTGCTCTAAACCGGTGTGACCTTAGTCACACGGGCTCCGATGCTTAAGTTAGCGAGGGAGAGTTGAGAAAATAGTTAGCTAGGGATAAGTCACTTGCTTCCTCAGGGTTGGATCTCACTGCTATTTATAGCTGTGAAGATGATTCCAGAACCTCTGTAGCCAAACCCTCATTCAGCGTTGCTGGGCCTGAGGGATCGTTGATCGCAGGCGGGAGATTCACGGGCTGGGCCGTGGGCCGACCAGGGGTCAGATCAAGCAGGGGTCGGGATCGAGCAGGGGTCGGGACCGAGCCCTCTCGGCCCAGTTGGTTCTCCATCGGTCACTTTCCTCGTTCTCTGCCTCGATGTTAGGTCGTTCTTTGGGCTGGCCCGTTACGTCGCGGGTCGGTCTCCCCCAATCGATAATTTCAGGCTTCAACTCCTTGTCCCGTTTCGGGTCGTTTTTGTTCTTTATAACAATGACCCCCACTCTCAAAACAGAAGAGGAATAATTGTGTCAAGATCTTTGTTTTGAGAGTACTTGTCGCTTGTCGATACCAAGAGATTACTGTATATCAGTGGCTAATAATGTCAAGGTTTCTAACGCACAGAGCTTCTACCAAAAGCTTTTGATCCAATTTTGGATTTTAGTACTTGGTTCCTGCCACTGGTTTTGTGCCTTGAGCTTGTCGATACTATTCATGAATTGGAAGTTTTTTCCAATTTTCGTTGACCACAATCAAGTCTTCTGAGCCTGGTTTTATTGTCATCTGAGTTTAAACCATTTACTTTTGGCCTTGGGATCTAACTTTAACAGAACTAATGTCCATACTTAGGGTTTCTAACCTATTTGGCTTTTGCCCATGTTTTATACCTCAAGGTTTACTCTCGGGTTTCTAACCCACTTGGCTTTTGCCAATGGCTTTTATACCCTTAATTTAGTCGGCACCCTTAGGTTTCTAACATATTTGGCTTCTGCCGGCTTTTTACCCCAAGTTAAATTTACATCCTCTAGTTTTTAACCTGTTTTGGCTTTTGCCATATGTTTTCTACCCGTGGGTTTCATTGATTGGTTAGGCTTGCCTGTTTTCTGTTTTAACCTTGCTGGGCCTGTACGCATGCCTTTTCAGCACCTCGTGATTCTTTTCCCTGGTTTCACTGATTGGCTTTTAGCTTATCGGCCTGCTTCTAGGTCCGTCCCAAATTTTGAGTTTCTTGATTGGTTGTAGATATGTAGATATTCAGGTCGTAGGTATGTAGAAATTCATATGATGCCCCCTACTTGAGAAATTTATTTCAGAATGAACATAAAAACTCAAGTATCACGTCGAATGTCGAAGACTTTATTAGTAGGAAGATTGTCCTGTCAAAGATTTAGTTACAATAACCTTCGAGTTGTAGTATCGAGCTATTCGATTTTTGTATTCAGCCGTTCGTAGCCGTGCTATTTCTCGATGTTCTTCTAATAGGTCGAGGTTGAGCTGTACGGGTTCGTTGTTGTCAAGTAGACTGAACTACTCTACCCTTGGAGAGGGGAGTCCAATTTCAACTTGCACTACCGCTTCAGAGCCAAATGATAGTGAAAATAACGTTTCTCCTGTCAGAGTACAAGGTGTTGTTCTGTAGGCCCATAATGCGTTGGGAAGTTTCTCTACCCACAACCCTTGGAGCTTTTCTAATCTGGTCTTCAGAGTTCTTTTGATCATTTTGTTGACTGCTTCAACCTGCCCATTAGCCTGCGGATGTGCTGGCGAGGAACAGATGTGCTTAATGCCGAAGTCCCTGCAAAATTCTCGAAAGGCAACATTGTCGAATTGCTTCCCATTATCATCGATAATGTTGTAGGGTATTCCGAAGCGGCAAATTATGTCCTTCCAGATGAAGTCGGTGACCTTTTTCTTAGCAATTGTTGCTAGGGCTTTCACTTTGGCCCATTTAGTAAAATAGTCGACTGCCACTACTACAAATTTGCTCTGGCCCTTTCCTAGTGGGAGAGGCCCTATAAGGTCTATTCCCCACCGAGCAAAGGGCCAAGGACTCATTATGCTTGTTAGAGGCTCTGGCGGTTGTTTAGGTACTGTTGCAAACCGTTGCCATTTGTCGCATTTTTTGGTGAATCGCTTCATGTCCTTCAGCATGGTCGGCCAGTAGTACCCTTGTCGAACTATTTTGTGACTTAGGGATCGTGATCCAGAATGGCTCCCACAAACACCCTCATGTATCTCTTTCATGACGTAGTCAGCTTCGTCGGGCGTTAGACATTTTAAAAGCGGCAACGAGTAGCCTCTTTTGTACAGATTGTCGTCTTTAAACATATATCTGGCTGCTCGTTGTTGTAGCTGCTGGGCCTCTATCTTTTCAGTAGGCAGGATCTTGTCTCTCAAATATTTAATCAAAGGACTCTTTCAGTTTTCTTCTGGTTGCCCTTGCTCGTCGATATCCATTGCTTCTTGAGCTTCTATGCTTGGCTCGGGTAGAATCTCGACCGGTACAGTTCTGCCTAGGTCAGTTTCATAAGCTGTAGCTAGTCGAGCTAACGCATCGGCGTTGACGTTATGAGCACGTAGAATTTGTCGAATCTCACATTTTGAGAACTGGTCGAGCTGGTTTTTTACCTGTGAAAGGTATTTCGCCATTCGCGGTTCTCTAGCCTAGAACTCTTCTTTCATTTGACCTACAACCAGCTGTGAATCACTTAGTATCAGTATGTTCCTGACCCCAACGTACTTGGCCACTTTTAGTCCTGCTAGTAGAGCTTCATATTCGGCTTCGTTGATGGAGTTGACTTTGTTGCTTTCATTTTCATAGTTTTATAACCCTTTGGGCATAGCCACTGGTTTTATACCCGCTGTCGTTTTTACTCCATCTCATGTTTTAATTGTGCTAGGTCAATCGACCCACTTCTGGTTTGGCCGTGTTGAGATTGTTTAATTGTTCTTTCCAAATTTGTCGATTAATGTAGATTCTGCTTTCAAAATATGTCGATTAATGTAGATGTGTGCCTCATTACACCTGGTCGGCGTCGAGCAGTGGTCGGATCCGAGCAGAGATGTGCTCGGCTGGGTCAGACCCAAGCCCTGCTCGGCTGGGTCAGACCCAAGCCCTGCTCGACCTACTCGGCTCGGGCTGGTTCTACCAAGCTTGCATCGCTGAGTCGGTCATGACCTATTGCCTCCTACTCTCAAGGTAGTGTATTGTCGATATCCTTTGAGAGTATGTTTGTAGACGAGGCAAGGTGTTTTATCAAAGTCGCTTGGCATCAAGTTTTGGATTTAGAAAATGGAGTGGTAGGGAACCAAGCTAATGGCTATTGAAGGGAGTTGGGCATCCATGAAACTCAATCTTCCATGTCCTACAGTGGCATCAACCAGTTGATCTATTCGAGGCAAAGGAAAAGAATTCTTTGGACAGACCTTATTTAGGTCCGTGAAGTCGATGAACATTCTCCATTTGCCGTTTGGCTTCTTTACTAGCACTACATTGGATATCCACTAGGGATAATGTACTTTCCGAATGAAGCCTGTTTTCAGTAGCTCCTCCACCTGTTCAGCTACAATATCGTTCCTTTCTTGGTTGAACGGGCGACGCTTCTGTTTCACTGGCTTATAGCTATCGTTGACATTAAGTCGATGTACCATGACTCCTTGCTCGATTCCCGACACGTCCTACGACGACCATGCGAACACGTCAGCGTTGCTTCTGAGGAAGTTTATCAGGCTTTTCTATCCTCATCCCCAAATCTGGTTCTGATGTTGACCCGTCGATCTTCGGCTGTCAGATGGACAGATTCTACCTGCTCAGCCGATTCTCCCCTGTCAAGGGTGGTCGAATTAAATCGATGACCAGGGCTCGGTCTTGCCTCACCTGAGAGGTTTGTCACTTTATTCAGGCTCATCACTGGTTCTCCCCTATCAAGGGTGGTCGGATTAAGTTGATGACCAGGGCTCGACCTTGCCGCACCCGAGAGGTTCGTCGCTTCATTCAGGCCCGATGCTGGTTCTCACCTGTCAAGGGTGGTCAGATTAAGGCGATGATCAGGGCTCGGTCTTGCCTTACCCGAGTGATCGGCCGTTTCACTCTACATGCCTCGGATCGGGATTTCGCTTCAACGAAGCTTGCTTTACTGTATTGTCCCTACAGACGGCGCCAATTGTTGATGCATGGATTTTAACCCTCCGGCTTTTCTTCTCGCACACACCTAACTGAATGATAAGAGAACCGATACCTGCAAAATCAAACCGCTCTAAACAGGTGTGACCTTAGTCACACGGGCTCTGATGCTTAAGTTAGCGACAGAAAGTTAAGAAAATAGTTAGCTAGGGTAAGTCACATGCCTCCTAAGGGTTTGATCTCACTGCTACTTATAGTCGTGAAGATGATTCTAACCTCTGTAGCCAAATCCTAATTCTGGGTTGCCGGGCCTGATGGATCGTTGATCGCAGGCGGGAGATTCATGGGCGTGGTCGTGGGCCGACCAGGGGTCGGGACCAAGCAGGGGTTGGGACCGAGCAGGGGTCGGGACCGAGCCCTCTCGGCCCAATTGGTTATCCGCCGGTCACTTTCCTCGTTCTCTGCCTCGGTGCTAGGTCGTTCTTTGAGCCGGCCCGTTACGTCGCAGGCCGGTCTCCCTCAATCGATGATCTCAGGCTTTAACTCCTTGTCCCGTTTCGGGTCGTTTTTGTTCTCTTTAACAGAACCCATTTTTTTTTTAATTCCAACATTCATAACATTCATATAATTCAATTTAGATAAGTAAGATGAATATGCTTTATGACCAAATTTTTCGCAAGAGAAGTAAGAAATATTATGCATTAATATTTCTTTCACGAAATGTCTATGCATACTATTTTTCACATAAATGTTTCCTTTAACTGTGTTTTGAAATTTTGCTTTATAAGAAATATTTCTCGTAGGAAATCTAATTTGATCATTTCTCCATTTAAAGCAATTTTGTCTGATATGACCTTTAACACCACAATAATTACATAGTGGCACAAATGTTGCATCATGCATAAATTTTAACTTAGCATGAAAATAATTAGGTACAAATTTAGGTAGATCACGCTTATGCACATCACATTTCGGAGCAACATTACACAAAACATCAATATGCACAATAGAAGAAGCTTTAACAAAAGTAGTTTTAGAACTAGATGAAGTACCACTCTCATCGACATAACCAAGTTCTCTTTTGTCACTTAACGGTTTGCCCATATCAATAATTTTATCTAACTTTTGTCCAAAAATTGTCCATTTCTTAATAGATTCTGTTATGGGAAGAGGAAAATAGAATAGTCCAGACAAGAAAAAGGAGATTAGGCGAAGGAAAAGGACACGAACCAGGTAAGTACCGAAGGCTACCAACAAGGGTCGGCCCGCTCAACGCCGACCAGTCCTCAGCATCGAGACCTTCTCGGCGCCGAGGTGTTCTCAACCATTGGTTGAGAACGCTTCGTGGTCTCTCTCATGACCTCTACGTCGGCTGACCCAAATTTGTCTTGTCTTAATCTCGATTCGACATTTGGCCCGCAACGAAACATATTGAGCCCAAAAGCCAAGATTGCCTGAATGACCTAGGGTTTGATTTATGTAAATCGTAGAGAGGCTAGGATTTAAGACCATAAATAGGGAGAGGAGCCAAACCTTAGAGGTACGTTGAATATACCATACACTCTATACTCTACAACTTCGATATTAACTTAGGCATCGGAGCCTGTGTGGTAAAAGCCACACCTGTCTTAGAGTGGTTTTGTTTTGCAGGTCGTACTGGTCCGTATTTAGAGGATTGGTGCGAGTTTGGGAGAATTTTGTGGAGCCAAATTTCTGCATCAACATTTGGCGCCGTCTATGGGGACAACTACAAGATTCAAAGTAAATTTGACCGAGACCAGCTCGGATCCGAGAAAGTTATAATGAAGCAAGCCAACACAAACTTTGGTGGGAGTTAGCAGTGTTTTGGAAAAACTGGTCAGCCAGAAGAAAACACAAACGAGGCGATCGACCACCATGGAGGAATCCAGCTGAACCTTGGTCACCATCTTGATTCATCCGCTCTTAGAAAGGGAGAACCGGCGGAGGACGCAGAGTCTATCCCTCTGACATCAAAGGACCAACGAGTCAACATTGGAACTAGGTTAGGGGTAGAGGAAAGAGCAAGCCTAATTAATTTCCTCAGAAGCAACGCCGACGTGTTCACGTCGTCACACGAGGAGATACTGGGAATTGATATGGAAGTCATGGTGCACCGACTCAATGTCGATAGGAACTGTACACCAGTGAGGCATAAACATCGCACCTTCAACCAAGCTAGAAATGAGATTGTGTCTGAACAGGTAGATGAGCTACTGAAAGCAAGGTTTATTCAAGAGGTACATTACACTAAATGGATATCAAATGTAGTACTAGTGAAGAAGCTCAATGGTAAATGGGGAATGTGCATCGACTTCACAGACCTGAACAAGACCTACCCGAAGGATTCTTTCCCTTTGCCTCGGATATATCAACTGGTCGATGTTGCCACTGGACACGAGAGACTGAGTTTTATGGATGCCTACTCTAGATACAACCAAATTAAAATGCATTTGCCTGACCAAGAAAAGAAAGCTTCTTTCGTCACGAGCCGAGGTCTATATTGCTACACAGTGATTCCATTTAGGTTAAAGAACGCTGGTGCTACATACTAGAGGATGGTATACCGAATGTTTGCAGCATTGATTAGCAGAAATATGGAGGTCTGCATGGATGACATGTTGGTAAAGAGTCGGCAAGGCAATCAATATGAAGCAGACTTAGCAAAAGCATTTAAGGTCTTAAGAATCTACAAGATTAAATTGAATGCAAGCAAGTGCACATTTGAGGTGACTTTAGGGAAATTTCTTGGCTTCCTAGTGCATCAATAAAGAATCAAAGCGAACCCTGATAAAATTTGAGCCGTGTTGGAAATGGATTCGCCCAAAAATTTAAGGCAATTGCAAGGACTTAATGGAAGAATAGCAGCACTCAACATTTTTGTAAGCCGCTTAACCGGAAAGTGTCTCCAATTCTTTAAAATTTTAAGGAAAAAGGGACAATTTGAGTGGACGGAGGAGTGTGAACTCGCCTTCAAGGAGCTAAAACACTACCTGGGGGCGGCGTTACTCCTTCCCAAGCCTATCCCCGACGACGAGCTTTATCACTATATTGTCATATCAGACACTGTAGTTAGTTCACCGTTAGTGAAATAAGATAATGGACGACAATCTCCAATTTACTACACGAACAAGGCGATGGTGGATGCAGAGACTAGATACCCGCAGGTAGAGAAGTTGGCACTGGCACTGGTCACTTCGGCTCGGAGGTTACGCCCATACTTTCAAGCCCATAAGATAACTGTCTTCACCAACTTCCCTCTACGACAAATCTTGCAAAGACCTGAGACTTCAGGACGACTGGTAAAGTGGGCAGTGGAGCTCAGAGAATACGACATCCATTACAAACTAAAGACTAGAATCAAGGAGAAAGCTTTGGCAGATTTCATAGCAGAATTAACACCAGGAGAACACCAAATCTGTAACATCAGTTCACAGTTGGTTTTGTGCGTTGAAGAAGAGCAGCCTTAGACCCTTTACGTGGATGGGTCCTCAAATCTTAGGGGTTGCGGAGCAGAGCTTCTACTAGTCTCCTCAGACAGGGAGAGATTCGAAAATGCACTACAGTTCAGTTTTCATACATCCAACAATGAGGCCGAATACAGAGCTCTACTAGTAGGATTGAAGGTGGTACTGATTCTCAGTGATTTGCAATTGATCGTAAGTCAGGTAAAGAAGAATTTCAAGCTAAGAAACCACGAATGGTGGAAAACCTAGCTCGAGTGAGAGATTAGCTCGACATGTTCTCAAAATATGAGATCAAGCAAATTCCCCACTCCCAAGATATTAATGTGGATGCATTAGCTCGGATGGCCGAAGCCTATGAGACCCACTTAGAAAGAATCGTGCCAGTAGAAATTTTACCAGAGTCGAGCATAAAGGTTCAGGAGGCGATGAATATCGGCAAAGATGAGCGACTCGAGGAAAATTGGATGGACCCTTGATCAAATACCTAAGAGATGGGAACCTACCTAGTGAGAGAATAGAAGTTAAGCAACTCTAACGATAGGCAACTAGATATGTTCTTAGAAATGGAAACCTGCATAAAAGAGGTCACTCTCTACCGTTCTTAAAGTGTTTAACACCAGAGAAGGTTGATTATGTCATGAAATAAATACATGAAGGCATATGTGGCAATCACTCAGGGGCACGATCTCTAAGCAATAAAATTGTCCAACAAGGATATTATTGGCCAACTATGTTAAAAGATGCAACGCAGCTCACTGAAAAATATTACAGATGGCTGCGGTTCGCAACATTACCTAAACAAGCACTTGAACCACTAACAAGCATAATGAGTCCTTGGTCTTTCGCTCAATGGGGAATAAACCTCATAGGTCCCCTCCCCACAAGGAAAATGCCAGACCAAATTTGCAGTAGTAGTAGTCGATTATGTCACCAAATGGGCCGAAGCTGAGGCCCTAGCTACAATCACTGGGAAGAAGATTACCGACTTTATCTTGAGAAGTATAATTTGTCGCTTTGGAGTGCCATACACTATTATTAGTGATAATGGGAAACAATTTGATAATGCAGCGTTTCGAAGCTCTTGTTTGGATCTAGGTATCAAGCACATTTGCTCTTCGCCAGCACATCTACAAGTTAATGGGCAGGTCAAAACAGTAAAAAACATCATTAAAAGGACTCTGAAGACTAGATTAGAAGGACTAAAAGGATTATGGAATAAAGAAGTTCCCAGCGCACTGTGGGCTTACAGAACGACACCGTGTACGTCAACTCGAGAGACACCATTTTCATTGTCATTTGGTTCTGAAGCAATTGGGTCGGTAGAAATTGGTCTCACATCTCCAAGAATAGAACAATTCA
Organism: Momordica charantia; assembly: GCF_013281855.1. Taxonomy (NCBI): domain Eukaryota; kingdom Viridiplantae; phylum Streptophyta; class Magnoliopsida; order Cucurbitales; family Cucurbitaceae; genus Momordica; species Momordica charantia. The sequence continues at coordinate 15,625,978 of NW_028275160.1, forward strand.
ACCTTCCTGAAAATGATGAATCCATACAGATCAACCTCGATCTATTGGAGAGAAATAGCACGGCTACGGACATCAAAATATAAAAATCGGATCGCTCGATATTACAATTCGAATTGATAATTTTTTATCAGTGGTTTGGAAGTTATCGCATTATCGAAAACACTGTGTATTGTGGAGATCCTGCATAAAACTTTCTAAATTTGAAGCTGGACGTTTTTGGAGAAAATCTTTGGGCCACCAAATCTTGTCCAAATTGATTTCTTTTTGACAAATAATTCTAACATTGATTATATTTTGATTTAGCATTATTGTTGGATTATTTTGACGTATTTGGACAGCTCAAAAGAAGGAGAACAACCGCCTACCCACTGGGCCACCCAAGAGAGACCATTTGTGCAGCTCCAGAATTTTCTTTGAGAGAGCACCCACCTCCAATGAATTCCAAACCTTTTGGCAGCCCACCTACTTCAAGTACACTTGTTGTGCTATCATTTGCCACTGGTTAGAGCCTCATCCGAGTTGTATACATCACACACCCTTCACCCAAAGTCACCCTATTTACCACAAAGGCTACTGTTTTGTTGGTAAGTGTTCTTTTTTGTGTGTTTGCACTACAAATTGGATTTTGTACATCTTTTTAGTTAATTTTTTATTTCATTGATTTTATTTGAATACGTTTTTCTTTGTTTAGCTTTAACATCAATTTGCATATTGTTGTTGAGTCCCAAGAACCAAGAGCATTAGGCTTATGGTTGTATTTACCTTTGTTTGTCTTCGATCATAGCTATCATTTGGTATCATCATTCGGTATCATTGTAACCATCATTTGGTATTCTTTTGAGTCTTTTCTTTGGTATCACCTATACCATTGGCCCCTAGTCAAAAAAAAAAAAAAAAGAGAGAGAGAGAGAAGGATATTTTTGCAAGTTACTTGTAGGTTTATACTCACTAGTTCTAAGACCAATTCGTCACGAGCATTCAAGTGAGCATCTCCAAAGGGTATCCACACCAACATGCACCCTACCAAAGGAGAGGAAGTCGAGAGGATAAGTAAGGGAGTGAGAGTAATTTTTCTTTGTTTATACTAACCTTTACTTGTGTAGTGATGGCAACAAGAGGCAAATCTCAAGGAGAAGGAACAAGTCCACGATGTGCAAATTATAATAACCATGTTCTCAATGTACCTCATCAAAGGAAGAAAGATCACCATTCTAGTGGCTACCTTGGACATTCAACTCCTAAACTTCTGAAGTTCCATGGAAGTACAAAGCCACAAGAATATCTTCATTGGGAAGACCAAGTCGAGAGCATCTTTGCACAACACCATTGTAGTGAAAGCATCAAGGTAAATCTTATTATCACTTGTTTCAAAAATTATGCTATAACATGGTGGGATGCTTTGTTTTTTAGTAGGAAAATGAATCGAAAAAGTCGAATCACCTCATGGTGAGAACTCAAGTCATTAATGAGGAGACAATTTGTTCCTAAGTCATTAGTCAAGTTGAAAAACTTGAGACAAAAGGACAAAAGTGTTGTAGCTTACTACGATGAGATGTGCTCGTTACTTGAGGAACTTAACATCTATGAAGATTAGGAGGTAACCATGGATCAGTTCTACAATGGACTCAATGGAGAGATTGTCAAGGCGATTGCGGAAAGAGAAAAAATTCGACCTTGTACTAGGTTGGATGAAATGTTACACCTTTCCAAGATGATTGAAAGAAGGCATCAACAAGAATCTTCAAGGTATGCTAATCATAGACCTAATAATCATGAAATTCCTACTTTAGGAAAGATTAGCTTGTCTACTTTAGTCCCAATAGTAAAAAGAGCATGATTTACTTTGTGGAACTAAGTGTGGTATACCTACTACTAGTGCTATAAAGGTATTGCATGACTTTATCTCTATTGTTAAGGAAGAAAGTATTAAGATTGAAAATGAAATACTCTGTAATGCTATGAAAGTTGATCCTATTTCATTAGAGTGCAAAGTATTACATGATTGTATGCCTAGTGTTGAAAAGGAAGGTAATGCAATTGAAAATTAAACACCTTGTGAACCAATGCATGAAAATCATATTCCAGTTGATTACAAGTTGTTGCAGGAGACTTTACCTATTGTTGAGTAAGAATGTGGTGAGAAAGAAGAAGACATGCTTTGTGTAGCCATGCATGAAATTTATATTCCCATTAGTAACAAAGTAATGCATGAAGTTGATGAGGATGAGAGTAGCATCGTAGAAAGAGTGATTCTTAATTACAGCTAAAGATTAATTATTTAGCGGTCTGGTGTTTTACAAGCTCATTGTTATACAAAGTCATTTGTAACTATTACAAAGTGGACCGTATCCATAGTGTTACCAAGATAAGGTACGGAACCTTACCCATATATTATAGACCCTTTAGGTTATTACTGGAACATTATTATCCATCTGTATATGAATATATATTGTATATATATACACTGTCTATCAAATATATACACTGTATATCAAATATATATGCTGTATAGTAAATATATATTGTATATCTATTATATACTATTCTAGTTACATGACATAATCTTGGATGTTAGTTTATTGGATTTGAGATAATGTAATTCTAAAAGAAACACCAACAAAAACTTGATTCAATAAATATTTGTTGTTTTATGTTTACAAATCACGAGTTTAGGGCATAAAACCCAACACCCTCAGCTTCCTGGCTCGATCTTGAGAGCTCCCGCTCATTGTCAGCACCAGAAGTAACGATGATGCTTGGCCTGCATTTAATTTTGACTTGGAGGCAGGACACTTTCTCCTCACTTTGTTAACATAAACTGACACCGTCGCTGCAAGAAAACGAAACTAAGTTAAAAGAAGATAGGAAAGAAAAGAAGATCGACCAGAACGACCATACCAAGCTCTGTTAGTCGAGGACTCAGAGGTTACGGTCAAGGACTTGGAACGTGATAAGGGAACTCAACAAAGCCCGCAGCAGAAAGAAGCCTGTCTACCACTAGCGTGTTGACGTGCATTCCCGTGCTTCTTAAAGTTAAGCAAAACTTTGGTGCTCTGCTTAGTGAGCTCTTGCATAGGCCTTGGGGATATTGTGAAAGATAGAAATGGTTAAATACACGTTTAAAAGGGCAAACTTAAAACTAAAGCAAGATTAACCCAACGTAAATTAAAAAATCTACAGGGAACCTAATAAAATGGCTCTTCTAACTCATCTAGCCAATCCCCATAAGCGTAGAACCACTCCTCCTTCCACTTCTTTACAAATGAATGACCCCGAATCACTGTGCCCAAGATCGTCCGAGCACACAGGTAGAATCGGTCCCCTTTCCTTGGTGCATTTTTCACCTTGAAATAGACGAGCGATGGGTCGGTATTTAAAGGTATAGGGTCATCCTCCTCCTCAAATTCTAACTACCATAACACCCCAAGATCGAACAAAATGCCTCACCTATTTGGAGCAAGTTGAGCTTGGGCATTGTTTGTTTGGCTCATAAACTCGTTACCAAAAGGGTGAAGAGGAAACCTAAATCCAAATTCAAAAATCTTCATATACAGAGTCACGCACCCTACGAGTGGGTTATGCTCTGTCTCGCTCTCCTTGGGCATACGAAGGCCTAAAGAAGTGGGATGTTGTATTGGACCCTAAGCGAATCTAGATGGAACTCAGACATTTAGGATCGACACCTCATCTTTCTCGTTGGTTCTCTCCCAATCCCTTTTCCATATGAAGAGGCATCGCTATCGCTCGACTCATACAAACTAGCCTCACCAGAAGGAGCACTCTCATAGGGGGAGTCTTCCCCTAACTCCCTATTGAGACGTTCAACAAGGCTATTCCCTGAATATCTACTATCCTCACCACGCTCCAACCTGCCTGAAGGTTCTATGCATAACCAACTTGCAAAGTTGTTATTATGAAACTAAAGGACTAGCTACTATATACCGAGCTTGCCGCACTATATGTCATATCACTATGGCTAGACATATTGAAAGCAACTTTTGAGAGCGAGTAAAAAGGGAATGACGTAGAGAACTCCGAGCATGCAAGTCAAACTCAATGAATCAAGAAGCATGGAAAATGAAACAAAACACCTCAAGTATTTATACTATCATCTGAACACATCCAAGCCATACACGTGTAAAGAAGTCAATAATAAATATCAGAAGGTGGGCGAGAAGTAAGAGGTAAGCCATTTGTTACTTCGACTCTTCACATTCTCAATGGCTATATTTCACCAACTCCGAGATGCAATAATGTCACCAAGTGGTCGGCTTTCGAACGAGCTAGAATAACTTCTCTACCAGGTCCGGGAATGACCTATTAGAGAGGGGGTCACTGTTGTGGGCATAAAATGATACTGCCACGTGGAGGCCACAAAATAGAAGATAACTCAGTGGTTTGAGACGATCGAGTCGAAAGAGCAGATGATCGACTACTTGATCGATCCCAACCACTCGTTTCATGCCATGAACGACTAGCTTTACTTAGCCAAATACTGGGTGCATAGATACAAACTCTGTATGACGAGCACGTGCATCTCCGACAGAAATGGTAGAAACCTAACATGCTCAATCGCCAGTCGGATGCACTGTCGGACACCCAAACTATAATTGCACAGCATGTTCACATATGAGTTGTTTTGTTTAAAAAATTTGATTGTTGTATATGAATTTCAAAATTCATGTATAGTTCTCTGTTATTTTTATTTGTAGAAGGTATCAACAAACTAATTCAATTTTTAAGTTAGTTGTTTGTTAGGAGGTCAAAATTATGTTATAGTCCAAAATTGAGCAATGTGTAATTTTATTTCCATAAATCTATTAAGTTTCCTCCATTGAAAAATTAAAGTTTATAAAATGAAATTGGGGATTAAAATACAATGTTTTCTAAAATTAAAAATAAATAGGAAGGAAATAATTTTATGGAAAAAAAAGATAGTAATAGATGTTGCTGGAGTTCGGCTCCCGTGCAAGTCTATGGTTTTCCTAAATAACTTTTTTTGTTATGATTTGATTATGCTTAATTACATTTGAATTTTTAAACAATTGCTCAAAAGATATTGTTTTTTCAAAAATTGTAACGATAATTTTATTTTGAGGACTGAGTAGTGCGCTTTTGTGGAGTTTCAACTCTTGTGCAAGTGAACCGTTACAAATTTTAATAAAGACTAAATTGTTACAAATTTTAAACTAGTGAAACTAAATTATTATACAATAAGTCTATGTTGGGATCCAAATTTGAACCAATTATATATCTATTAATCAATGCATAGGGATAAGTTACTTTGAGTTACATCAATTAAAACATGGGTTATTAAACCCCTAAATTATCTTAAAGATCGAGAAATTCATAATTTTAATGCGTATTTTAAACATGTAACAAATTTTGCATTTTTATTTTCAAATAGAGCTTAAGGTTGACTTTTTACAATTAATTGGATTAATTAGTATACTCGAATCAATTTAAATTGAACTAAAAAGAAACTTGAATTTATTAATTAAGAAAATATTTTTTATTTATGATATAATATTAGTGTCGAGGATTTATTCGACGGTATAATTATTAACAGACTACTCTAATTAATAAGTTTTGAATGTGTAAATGATATGTGAGACTTACGATTTTTATTTTTATCACAAATTATGACTAAACACTAAAAGATATAATTAGATAAGGGAGAAGTAATAAATTAGAAGGAATTGAAATTCTAAGACCAAACAGTAAATCGAAAGGAATTCAAAATTGAAATTCCTATTCCTGAGTAGATTATGAAATTTGTATCTCAATTTCGTATAAATAGGCAGTACCTTTGCATAAAAAAAAATCACTGCTCTCAAGTAAAAAATAAATGGCGCGTTCGACTAAATCAGTGGTCGCTCTCACTCTCCTCTGCTCTTCTTTCATTCTTCTTTTTTCCTTTGCTTCCGATGCTCGTCCGCTCAAGCTTTGTATGTTCGACGCAATCTATCAGTTCGGTGACTCCATATCTGATACGGGAACTTAATACGCAAAAATCCGATAACTCCATTTTCTCACCTTCCCTATGGAAAAACATTCTTCAAGAACGCAACTGGCCGCTGTCTAATGGCTTGCTAATGATCGATCAATTCGGTACGTACTTTCGACTTTTCATGTTTCATGTTAATATAATAATATGCTTATAGATAGTCCACTGCAATCATCCACAATTTTACAATGCTTTTCAAAATCCAAATTCAAATTTCAAATTTTCTCTCTCGTTGTTTTGCTCTTTTTCTATTCATCGTCAATTTCCAACGTTTGCTTCTTGTAATAAATTAATCAACATTTTTCTTTAATGTTAAATTATTTTCTTCCATTCTATTTTGTTTTCTTTTCATAATATTTTATTTCAATTTTATCTATACAACCTCCTCAAAATATAACGCCTTAGATGATCGATTATCTCACTTTACCTATATCTTAAATGACGATAATCAATAAAGTTTATTGTTTCGATTATTTCAGCCTTGGCGGCTAGACTCCCTTTGATAAACCCGTATTTGAACAAAGAGACATCGATGACTCATGGAGTAAATTTTGCAGTGGCTGGCTCTACTGCTTTACCTTCTGAAGTTCTTGCTCTAAACAAGATCTCATCTCCCGTCACCAACACATTTCTAACTAAAAAACTTGATTGGATGTCTACTCATTTTAATACTATTTGTTCACACCAAAGAGGTTTGTATATACTTGATCCAATTTAATGTAAACAGAGTATACGTATTCTATGTTCGAATTTTTTTTCTTATATTAATCTCTTGCTTTCACGTCCATCTTAAAGATTGCACCGAGAAGTTAAAGAATGCCTTGTTTTTGGTTGGTGAGATTGGAGGGAATGATTACAATTATGCTCTATTCCAAGGCAAAACTATTAAAGAAGTTGAAGATATGGTGCCCAAGTTGTTCAAACTATAAAGGAAGCTGTCACCATATGTTATTCTTCTTCTTTTTTATCGTATTTTATTTTATTTTGTTGTGAAGTATATGGTCTTTTTCTTCCTACCTAAATTTATTGTTCTTCTTTTTCATAATTGTGTGTTTTGCAGAGAGTCATAAGTCATGGAGCTACTCGAGTTATTATTCCAGGAAACTTTCCAATAGGTTGCCTACCAATCTATCTCACTGGATTTCAAACTAAGGATTCAACGGCTTCTGATGAGCTTCACTGTTTGAAAGATTTGAATGATTTAGCAAACTATCACAATAAGCATCTTAAACATGCCATTAGATCGTTGAGAAAAGAAAACCGAAATGTAAAGATTGTATATGGTGATTATTATAATGCACTCTTGTGGGTTCTACGACATGCTTCATTACTAGGTACGTTTCTTTATCGTGCGTTTTACACTATATGTTAATTTATGTAGAAAATATTATATATCTAATAAATTGGAACCATCTCTAATAGGGTTCGATGAAACATCTTGCAAAAGTCTTGTTGTGGGATTGGAGGTGATTATGATTTCAGCTTAATGCAAATATGTGGACTTCCTGGAGTACCAGTTTGTCCAAATCCAGATGAAAGAATTAGTTGGGATGGAATTCATTTGACACAAAAGGCTTCAATTCGATTTCAAATGACGTTTGTGAACTATCCCAACTGAATTTGTGATAACATTTATCATTAGAAACATTTTAGAAGTGTCTTCTTAACAACAGACACAGTGCACGTCAAAGTAAAAAATGAGAGACTTCCTTGGAAATAAATAAAAAAAATAAAAAAATAATGACAACGACATAAGTTACAAAATTATAAAAGTCAAATATAGCAAATTTTGCTTATCAATTTTTACGGGATTTTCTGCCCTTTAATTAATTATACAAAACTTAAAAAAAAGAAGTCAAAACACATAATATACAAAACTTCACCTTTAATTAATTATAAGTAGTAATACGAGGATTTCGAAGCTTTCGGAATTTTAGTAGTTACACAAATTGCATCCCTCTTTTACTTTTTCCAACAATAATTTTATCTTCTCTACACTTCTTTTCTGTTTCTTCTTCCCTCAATATTCTTTTCTTTTTCCAAGATAAAACACATATACACAAATCAGCAGATGTTTCGTAGTTACTTTATGATTAAAAAATATACTTTATAATCAATTTTGTTACTATTTATTTTAAGTTTGTCTATGATTATAATTCTTTAATTTAATATTTACAAAATTTCTAATTATTTAGTATAAATTGATAAATATTTCATTTCTTTTAATTTTACTATTCCTCCAAAGTTCAAAACACCCACCATGAAGCCGTATGACGGGTCTAAGGACCTGAAAGACTATCTTGAGGTCTTCGAAGGCGTCATGGACTTTCAGACATAATCTGACGCCATCAACTGTCGAGCATTCCAGATCGCCTTAACAGGAAGTTCTCGGCTCTAGTATAGAAGGTTGCCAGCAAGGTTGATCTCGACCTACAGCCAGCTGAGGAAAGAATTTATCAGTCAATTCTCTTTTCGGCACTACGACAGGAAGACAGCCACCATCTCGCCACCATTTGACATAAGGAAGGTCAGACACTAAGAGAGTACGTGACCCGCTTCCAAGAGGAGCAGCTCAAGGTCGTGAATTGCTCAGATGACTCGACCATGTGGTACTTCTTCACCGACCTGACCGATAAGACTCTAACAGTCAAGTTGGGAGAGGAAGCTCCGTCCACCTCTGCTAAAGTCTTGTAAAAGACTAAGAAGGTGATTGAGGGGCAAGAGCAACTCAGGACAAAGTTAGGTCGGACAAAAAAAAGGTCCGACCAGAAGAAATTAAACAATTGGGATAAAGGGAAGTTTGATTCTAAGTCTAAGGACAAGGACGCATCTTCTCAGCCCTTTCGGGGCAGATCTGATTAACGGGGGTCGGATTCAGAGTCCAACCGAAGAGGACCTCACAAACGGTACACCCCTATAACCATCCCTATCTCGGAGATCTTAGCTAACATCAAAGAGGTAGGGTTGGAGAAACTCCTCAAGCACCTCGAGAAACTTCGAGGAGACCCAGAAAGGCGCAACAAGGACATGTACTGTCGTTTCAACTGCGACCATGGCCACGATACCTCAAATTGCTGGGAGTTGAAGTGCCAGGTTGAAGACTTCATTCAAGATGGCTACTTCAAGAAACATTGCAGCAAGCCGGGCTCGAGCTCGACACAAAAGAAAGACGAGATGAAGCATTAAAGGATGCCACCTCAGCGAGATGACCGACCTACGGTAAAAAACACCATCTTTGTAGGCCCAAGTGGGGGCTAATTTGGAAATAAAAGGAAGAATCTTACCAGAGAAGCTCGACGCGAAGTCTTCGCCATTCCAGAGTAGAAGCGGACGTGCCCGATATCATTCTCTTACTCCAACTTGGAGGGGGTCCACTTATCCTACAACGATGTCCTGGTAATCTCACCGCTGATCGATCACGTACAGGTAAGAAGGGTGTTGGTAGATGGAGGCGCTTCAGCCATCCTATCCCTCACCACTTACCTGGCGCTAGGATGGACCAGGGCGCAGTTAAAGAAAAGTCTGACACCCTTAGTCGGATTCGCATGGGAGTCTGTCACCCCTGAATGATGCATCGACCTTCCCATCACAATCGGCCAATGTGAAACCCAAGTCACTCAGATGGCTGAGTTCGTGGTGATCGACGGTAGATCAGCCTACAACGACATCTTCGGACGACTTATCATCCATGCACTTCGGGCCATTCCATCAACGCTTCATCACGTTATGAAATATTCAACGGTAAACAGGGTTGGGATGATCCGAGGAGAATAAAAGACATCCCAAGAGTGCTATACTTCGACACTCAAAGAATCGGCAGTCTGTGCCTTGGAAGAAGAGGCAGCTCAGCCAAGCCTGGACATCCCACCCTCCGAGGAGGATCAGCTCAAAAGCAGCCAGCGTGAAGTGGCTGAGCCCACTAAGGAGTTGGAGCTTGTCCCCCTGCTCAGCTCAAAGAAGCAGGTGAGCATAGGCATCAAATTGTGGGTCACTGATAGGGAAAAGCTCATCTTCTTCCTCATATCAAACTTGAACGTGTTCGCATGGTCCCATGAAGATGTGCCCGACATTGATCCGAAGATAATGGTGCATCGCCTCAACATTGACCCATCATTCTGATCTGTTAAGCAAAAGAGATGGCATGTAAATAAGAAGATGAGTGATGTAATTGTTGAGGAAGTGAACAAATTACTTAAAGCTGAATACATAAAATAAATTTTGTATCCCGAGTGGTTCTCTAACGTTGTCATAGTTAAAAAGTCAAATGGAAAGTGAAGAATGTGTGTGAACTTCACCAATCTTAACAAGGCATGCCCAAAAGATTGCTTCCCACTTCCAAGGATCGACCAAGTCGTAGACGCTACGGCTGAGCACGAGCTGCTCACCTTCATGGACGCTTACTCTGGATATAACCAAATAAAGATGCACGAACTAGATCAAGCTCACACCTCCTTCATAACAGATCAAGACTTGTATTGCTATAAGGTCATGTCATTTTGCCTAAAAAATGCAGGCGCAACTTATCAAAGGATGGTAAACAAAATGTTCGCCAACCAGATCGAACGTAATATGAAGGTGTACGTGGATGACATGTTGTTGGGACTTTCTCTACCTTAAAAAAGATTAAAGACTCGTGCAATCGCACACGGTCACAAGTAATACTTGGAAGTAGTCCACGATCTAATCCTCGGGAACTTGTTGCTTTTCAAAATCAAGTAATGATGTGAAATGGTTCAAATATGCAATTGTGATTTAGGAAGAGAATAGTGATGAATGTTGTTGTTTGGGGGTTTTAAATAACAAGCAATTTAATAATATTCAACCTCTTTGTTTCCTACCTTAATGTTGATGCAAACATGGAAAACACACTTTATTGGCAAAATGCACCAAGTGCAAGTCTAGCTTTTCTTCGGAAACTGAGTTCTATTCTTTCACTACCGCTTTTGGTTGCTGCAGAGGCTAGGATAACCTACAATCATATGTCCATGTCTGCTTACAATCCTAGGGAATATGTATCAACTCATTTGCTTTATGGGTCAAAGGGCCTATATCTAGGACCATATTTTATGCGCTTATGTCTAAGTCACATCCCATATTGGTTTCCTATTATTTTACCTAACTCACCCTTCTTAGGGTTGGGCTTTAGTGTATAAATCAAGTTCCCATTGGCCAAATGGAAAAAAGACGAAAAGAGAAGTTTTTATAAACCAATCCAAGAAAGTGCCAGGCGCAATTCTGGGTAAATCTCGAGCGTGATGAAAATCAAATCATTTTGACTAAGACATTTCATAAAGACGTTGATAACTAATTTAGCACATTTTTAAAGGAAATAAAATGCACAAAAACATAATGAAAGTATTTTTCATTGAATTAAAACGAATAAACGAGTCGTACAATGAGTTCTAGCTTGACTCTTTTCCCTCTTGAGTGTGAGGGGAGTGTAAACTCGCTAAAGAACTAAAGAATAACAGAATAAATGAAAAACGAAATATAGAACTTGAATTAAAAGCAATACGGTAAGCAAAAGTATGGAAATACAAGGAAATAACAACTAAAACTTGAATTCAAAGACTAAGAACTAACATCATGAAAGAACTTATTTATTTGGTGCTTACTTAGGTCATTAGGAATAATGTTGCTAACCAGATAGTTCGCATAATCAGCATACCAAGGGACTTTAGAGATAGCTAACAAATGCACATCAACAAAATGTTCTCTAATCTCACAACTGTCATGCTGCAAAGAAGATTCTAACTTAGATAAATGATTTGCTACCTGGTTTTCTGTTCCTTTTCTATCTTTTATCTAACTCTTGTAGCAATAGTATCCACCTAATTAACCTAGGCTTAGCTTCTTTTTTAGCAAACAAGTATTTTAACGCAGAATGATCCGTAAAAACTATCACTTTAGTCCCAACCAAATATGAACGAAATTTATCAAATGCGAAAACAACAACTAAAAGTTTTTTCTCAGTCACATTATAGTTTAACTGACTACTATTTAAGGTTTTACTTGCATAATAAACAGGATGAAGAACTTTACCTTTTCGTTGACCCAACATTGCACCTACAGCAGAATCACTTACATCACACATTAGTTCAAATGGTAAGTTCCAATCTGGTCCAATTATGATAGGTGCTGAGCTAAGTGCATCTTTAAGTGTCTCAAAAGCTTTCAAATAATATTCACAAAAAACAAAGAGAGTCGATCCACATCTAATAACTGACGGAAAGGTTTAGAAATTTTTGCAAAATCTTTTATAAAACGACAGTAGAAACCCGCGTGTCCTAAGAAACTTCTAACACCTTTTACAGTAGTAGGAGAGGGTAGTTTGGCAATCAAGTCTATTTTAGCCCTATCAATCTCAATTCCTTTTCCTAAAATTATATGACTCAAGACTATACCTTCGTGTACCATAAAATGACACTTCTTCCCAATTAAGAATAAGGTTAGTCTCTTCACACATTTTTAAAATATTCACTAAATTCTTTAAACAAACTTCAAATGACTCACAAAACACAGAAAAAGCATCCATGAATATCTCTTCTGTGCTTTCTACCATGTCAAAAAAAATAGCTGTCATGCATCTTTGAACGTGGCGGAGCGTTACAAGGACCGAATGTCATCCTCCGGAATGCAAATGTCCTATAAGGACATGTGAAAGTAATCTTTTCTTGGTCGTCCGGAGCTATTGTAATCTGGTTGTAACTAGAGTACCCGTCTAAAAAGCAATAGCACTCCTTCCCTGCAAGACGATCGAGCATTTGGTAAATAAAGGGAAGTGGAAAATGGTCTTTTCGAGTTACCTTGTTTAGGCGACGATAGTCCATACACACTCTCCAACCAGTCACCGTCCTTATCGGGATCAACTCATTGTCATCATTAGTTATCACCGTCATACCACCCTTCTTGGGAACGCATTGGACCGGGCTAACCCAGCTGCTATCTAAAATGGGGTAGATCAGCCCGGCGTCTAACCATTTTATTCTTTCCTTCTTGACCACCTCTTACATTGTGGGGTTGTGCCTCCTTTGGCTCTTGACAGAATTCGTGGCTCCTTCTTCTAGGATGATTTTGTGCATGCAAAAAGTGGGGCTAATTCCTCTTATGTCCGCTATGGTCCATCCAATAGCCCTCTTATACTTAGATAAAACCTGCAAAAGCAAAGATTCATGCTCATTAGACAAATACGAAGAAGTGATAACCGGCAAAGTATCATTTAAACCTAAATAAGCATATTTTGAATGAGAAGGTAGGGGTTTCTTCTCCAACTCTGGAGGTTCAATGATGGAAGGTTGTAAGGCTTTCAAATCAGCTACTGTTGGCTGCAAAAATTCTAAATGCTCAAATGATGGCAAAATTGGGCAGTCGCACTCCTCGACTTCATCCTGGAGCCGCATCGCGTCAAGGACATTGAAGGTGACTTGCTCATCATTGACCTTCATAGTGATCTCTCCTTTCTGAACGTTGAATACTGTGTCACCAGTTGCTAAAAACGGCCTCCCAAGAATGATCGGCACCTCAAGATCTGATTCACCATTCAAAATTATGAAATCGGCAGGAAAAATAAATTTATCAACCTTAACAAGCTCATCTTCTATTTTCCCTTCCAATTTCTTTATGAACCTATCAACTAATTACAAAGTGACACTAGTAGGACTAGCTTGTCTTATATTTAACTCTTTAAAGACAGGAAGAGACATAAGTTTAATGCTTACGCCCAAGTCAAACAATGCTATTCCTAGGTTCTTACCTCCTATTGAGCAAAGGATAGTAAAACTACTTGGGTCCTTACACTTAACAGGCAAAGGATTCCCTAGAGCATCACTATTACACTTTGTCAGGCTAGCGTCTCATGCACTCCTAACTTCTTACACCTAGAAATAATATCTTCCAAAACTTGGTGTAGTTAGCCATTTGCTCAAAGGAATCTATGAGAGGTATATTTATATGCAAATGTTTTAGAATCTCAAAGAACTTCTTAAAATGACTAGCTTGATTTTTCTTAACTGGTCTTTGGGGGAAAGGTGCAGGAATCTTAATGTTACCTACCTTGTTGGGTGTCTTGCCCTAAACTCGTAGTTTGTATTTTGTAAAAACAAATGTCTATTTAATAAAGTTTATTCAATAAATTTGTTGTTGAATCATAGCTTTGCATTGTCTAAAATCCAATAAACTAAACATTCAAGGTTATTTATGATGTAATCGGAAGAGTATATATACTGGGTATATAGTTGATATATGGGGTATATATTTGATATACCCCTGATATACGAATGGATAATATCCCGTGAATAACCTAAAGGGTCTATAGTATATGGATAACGCTGGGTACCTTATCCTGGCAACACTATGGATACAGCCCACTCTGTAAAGGTTACAGACGACTCGATCCAGGTCGTTCGTGTGGAGACATGCGAGTGGGGGTATCCTGTACAATGAGTTTGTATAAGACCGGACCACCAAATAGGAAATCTTAAGGTGTAATACCGTTAACTAATAGATTACTATTTCTTAGGATGACCAGGCAACTCATTCTCAATCCTGAGTGAGTTATGGACTCCTGCCCGTGAGGGCTCGTCTTTTGATCTGTATGGGTGAGAGTGGCCCGAGTCGCCGACTCAACATTCCTACCATTTTGGGGACGAGACCGACTGGGGAGCTGGGAACATAACTTCACAAGATGGAATTCACTCCTCCCCGACTTTAGGGAAGTAGATGAGTGCCCTTAAATGCTGACTCCAAGACTTGAACAAGGGGCCCCACCCTCTCATTGGCCGAGAGGGACTTCCGGTTATTGGTTGGACCATAACCGGGTTTTTCATTAGAGGAGCAGTGGTGTTTAAGGAGTAAGATGTAACTCAGGGGTAAAACAGTAATTTGACCCAACTTGAGTTACGAACACTCGTGAAGGATTGACTCGTCATTAATGGTCATATATCCATGGACACGAAAACATTCTGCAGTGAGAAGAGTGCACCTGTAGGTCTTTAATGGAATGACCCGTAGTTAACGAATCTAGATTAACTCGGTCAATGTGTTTGACCGATTAATCTTGCATCGTTGGAGCTTCGGATCTGTAGGTCCATTAGGTCCCCTTGCTAGCTCATAACGGGTAAAATGAGGATCATGTTTTTGGAAGAATTTGAATTGTTCAAATTACTTAAGGAATTATATGTATATTGATACATTATAATATATAGTTAATTGTGAATTAAAACTATATATTATAAGAGATATTATTTGAATGAGATTCAAATAAAATTAATATGAATAAGATTCATATTAAAACTATAGGTTAAAAATAATGTGCATAAGATGTACATTAAAACTATAGCTTATACGAGAGTAATGTTTTAGAATATGATTCTAATTTTATAATAAATAATTAAGTGTTAATTATTTATGTATATATATATTAATTATTATTATATATTATAAATATATATATATATATTAATATTATTATTAATATTAACTCCCCTACAAAATTGCAAGGGAGTGGGGGGGTTGCTGTGACGTGGGGAGTTACCCCACGTTACTGTTCTTCTTCTTCAATGGTTGAAGAAAACAGAACACTACAGTGAAAAATTAAGCATCCCTAGATCTCCCATGTCAGGGCGCCGCGGCGCTGCCCTTAGGCGCTGAGCCGCTGTCTTGGGTGTTTTCGACGCAGTTCCGAGGCTCCGGTTCGCGGTTCGAGGGCGGATGCAATCAGTTTTCTTATTTTTTATTTTTTCGTTTTCTTAGGGTGCCAAAAACCATTCCAACTTTGCTATTTAATTATTTTATGCATTATGAATGTATATTTTAATTAAAATCATATAGCATATTGTATGCCATATAGTCTTAAAATCCCACCATAGGCTACATGCATAATATGTATGTTTGATATATATTATGTATGTATGGTCATGCATCATATAGATATAAATGTTATAATGTATGTATGCATGTTTTATTTTCATAATTAATATAAGTGTTGTATTAATTAGATGAAAATAAAGTTGCATTGAGCATGACATTATTTTGGATAATATAATTGTTATATTAATGTATGCTTTCAATGCATGTTTATAGTTTTATTTTCTTAAAACTTTATAAGAGTTATAAAATGTGGTAGATAGAAATTAAAATCTGTAATACAAAGTTGCATGCAAACATAAGGTCTAAGTTAATTAATTTTAAAGGGGTTTAAAATTAATTAGACCTTAGGTTATATCTTCTAAAGTGATTAGGGGGTAGTCTTTTATTTTGTTTTAACTAGGTTTAAAATGAAATAACAAAAGACTAAATATAAAATGTTGTATATAAAGGAACCCTGTCTAAGGAAGCTTCTATCTTGGATGAGGTATTTAAGCTGACCGTAAGGGAACACCTCTACCTGGGAACCGACCTGGGGGTTGAATTAGTCAATATTTTCTATACAAGCAATAATGTCGTTGGTTTATTAAAGTGTTTAAGGAACTAAAACATTATTGTACAACTTCCGATATAATAGTTATATTGGGCCGACTAAAAATACACTTAGTTAATTTCACTTAGCCAGGATTTATCTAAGTAATATACCCTAGTCTTAGAATACTAAGTGGGAGCAAGAGAGAATATGTAATATACAACGTATATATTTGATATACAAAGTATATATAACATACTTTACTCTCTCTCTCACGTTCTCCTTTAAATTCACGCTGTGAGTTCCATGCTCGGCCTCGTGTCGCCCTGGGCGCGGCCTCCCTACGAAAGGTGTTTGCATGGTTCAATATCGAGGTGAATGGAGATAGTGTGCATAGTAAGTGGGAGAAGGACGTGTGACAACACATCCTGCGGTCTCCGCCATTGGTTTGCACAGTTAGGTTTCATACATGACCTGCGTGTCGTCCTGGAGAGACCATCCCTACGGAGGGTTCATTGTATGGAAATCAAAATCAAGGCAAACTTCAGAAATGGATACGAGTCTCTTAGGTTTTGCTCCAATATTTTCCTTCCCTACGGCATGATTATTGGGGTGGACCTCTGAGGTCCGAAAATGTTGGGTCACACTTACGAGGAGTTGTTAAGTTAGTTAGCAATTTCCTGTCTAAATAAACGATGACTAAAATTTATAGGAATAAGAGTTATTCTGGTGTAAAATTTAGTTGGGAATGTCTCAATTCAGTGAAGGAGTACCTGTCCGCCGTACGGTGGCTGTTGCTCTAAATCACTGAAGCGTCGTTACAAAACAATTTTGTTAGGGTGCTTAATTACTTTTGCTAAATTTTGATTGGGTTTAAAAGGCTAATGCATGAAACTAATATAGATTTTTTTTTTACTTTTAGCATGTCTACTTCTATTATTGCACTCTTAGCTGCGCAAAGACTTAATGGCGAAAATTACAAACAATGGAAGTCAAACCTAAACACTATTCTCGTGATAGATGATCTCAGGTTCGTCTTGCAAGAGAATTGTCCTCAAGCTCCTGTGCCTAACGCCACTGTGGCGGTGTGCAACGCCTATGACAGGTGGATCAAGGCCAATGACAAGGCCAAGGTCTACATCTTGGCGAGCATATCTTATGTGCTTGCCAAGAAGCACGAGGACACGGTCACCGCTAAGGAGATCATGGACTCGCTGTAGAGCATGTTTGGACAAACGTCCTCACAGGCTCGACATGAAGCCCTTAAGTTCATTTACAACTCCCGCAGGAAGGAGGGCTCCTCAGTGCGAGAACACGTTCTCAACCTGATGGTCCACTTCAACTTGGCCGAGTCAAACGGGGCCGTCATAGACGATCAGAGTCAGGTCAGCTTTATTCTGGAATCTCTTTCGAAGAGTTTCCTTCCATTCAGCAGCAATGCAGTTATGAATAAGCTGGAGTACACTCTTACCACACTCCTAAACGAGCTTCAGACCTACCAGTCTCTTATGAAATGTAAGGGACAAGAAGGGGAGGCAAATGTTGCCACCTCAAAGAGGTTCAACAGAGGATCGTCCTCTGGAACCAGGTCTGCGCCCTCTTCTTCTGGAAGTAAGACTTTTAAGAAGAAGAAGGCTGCTGGTAAGGGGTTTAAACCTGACTCAGCTGCTGCTGCCCAGAAAGGCAAGGTCAAGGTTGCAGAGAAAGGAAAGTGTTTCCACTGCAACATGGACGGGCATTGGAAGCGCAACTGCCCAAAGTACTTGGCCGAAAAGAAGAAAGCCAACGAAGGTAAATAAGATTTACTAGTATTCGAAACATGTTTAGTGAAGAATGATGACTCCGCCTGAATACTGGATTCAGGAGCCACTAATCACGTTTGTTCTTCATTTCAGGGAATTAGTTCCTGGAGGCAGCTTGACGCAGGAGAGATGACTCTCAAGGTCGGAATGGGAGAGGTCGTCTCAGCTGTGGCAGTAGGGGAGCTCAAGTTGTTTACAAACAAGAATATGTATATATTATTAGATAATGTGTACGTTGTTCCTAAAATTAAAAGGAACATAATTTCAATTTCTTGTTTGTTAGAACATATGTATTCAATTTCTTTTCATATGAATGAAGCGTTCATTTCGAGAAAAGGTGTTAATATTTGTTCTGCTTTGCTTGAAAACAACTTGTATGTGCTAAGACCAACCATAACTAAAGCAGTTTTAAATACCGAGTTGTTTAAAAATGCTAGAACTCAAAATAAAAGGCAAAAAGTTTCTAAAAAAGAAGATACCTATCTTTGGCACTTAAGATTATGTCACATTAATTTGAATAGGATTGGGAGGTTGGTTAAGAATGGCATTCTAAGTGAGTTAGAAGACGATTCTTTACCACCATGTGAGTCTTGTCTTGAAGGCAAGATGACTAAAAGACCTTTTACTGGAAAAGGTTATAGAGCCAAAGAGCCGTTAGAACTTATACATTCAGACCTTTGTGGTCCGATGAATGTTAGAGCTCGATGAGGGTATGAATACTTCATCTCTTTTATCGATGATTATTCAAGGTATGGTTATTTATACCTAATGCAACATAAGTCTGAAGCCCTTGAAAAGTTCAAGGAGTACAAGACTGAAGTTGAAAATCAATTAGGTAAAACCATTAAAACACTTCGATCAGATCGGGGTAGAGAGTATATGGACTTGAGATTCCAGGACTATATGATAGAACATGGAATCACGTCCCAACTCTCAGCACCTGGTACACCTCAACAAAACGGTGTATCAGAAAGGAGAAATAGAACCCTGTTGGACATGGTTCGGTCAATGATGAGCTATGCTCAGTTGCCTAACTCGTTTTGGGGTTATGCAGTGGAGACTGCAGTTTATATTTTGAACGTAGTTCCATCAAAGAGTGTTTCTGAAACACCCTTTGAGCTGTGGAAGGGTCGTAAACCAAGTTTACGTCACTTTCGCATTTGGGGATGCCCGGCACACGTGCTCATGACTAACCCGAAGAAACTGGAACCTCGTTCAAAAGTATGCCTATTCGTAGGTTACCCTAAAGAGACGAGAGGTGGTATCTTCTTTGACCATAAAGAAAACAGAGTGTTTGTATCGACAAATGCTACTTTCATAGAAGAAGGCCATGTACGAGATCATAAACCACGAAGTAAGGTAGTAATTAACGAGATTTCTGAAGAGGCTACAAACACGTCAACAAGAGTTGTTGATCAAACTGGCACTACAACAAGAGTTGTTGATGAAGCCAGCACATCGCGTCAGTCGCATCCACCTCAAGTGTTGAGGGTGCCTCGACGTAGTGGGAGGATTGTGTCACAACCTGACCGCTACGTAGGTTTAACTGAAACTCAAGTTGTCATACCTGATGACGGCATCGAGGATCCATTGACCTATAAGAAGGCAATGGAAGATACTGACAAGGACAAATGGGTCAAAGCAATGAACCTAGAAATGGAGTCGATGTACTTCAATTCCGTTTGGGAACTTGTAGATCAACTTGACGGGGCAAAACCAATAGGGTGCAAATGGATCTACAAGCGAAAACGAGACGCCGAAGGAAAGGTACAGACCTATAAGGCGAGACTTGTGGCAAAAGGCTACACACAAAGGGAAGGGGTGGATTATGAAGAAACCTTTTCCCCTGTAGCTATGCTTAAGTCTATTAGAATACTTTTGTCCATTGCCACATATTATGACTATGAGATATGGCAAATGGACGTCAAGACTGCTTTTCTGAATGGCAATCTTGAAGAAATTATTTATATGTCTCAACCCGAAGGGTTTATAGAACAAGGTCAAGAGCAAAAGGTTTGCAAGCTTAAACGGTCCATATATGGACTCAAACAAGCATCTCGATCTTGGAACATAAGGTTCGATACTGAGATCAAATCTTATGGTTCTGACTAAAACGTTGATGAGCCTTGTGTATACAAGAATATCGTCAACAACACCGTAGCCTTCTTAGTGTTGTACGTGGATGATATCCTACTCATTGGGAATGATGTAGAATACCTCACTGACATAAAAAAGTGGCTAGCGACTGAGTTCCAAATGAAAGATTTGGGAGAAGCTCAGTATGTTCTTGGCATCCAAATTCTAAGGGATCACAAGAACAGAACGTTACCCTGTCTCAAGCAACTTATATCGACAAGATGCTTGTTCGATATTCGATACAGAATTCCAAGAAAGGTTTGTTACCCTTCAGGCATGGAATTCATTTGTGTAAGGAACAATGTCCTAAGACACCTCAAGAAGTTGAGGATATGAGACGTATACCCTATGCTTCAGTAGTGGGAAGCCTGATGTACGCTATGCTGTGCACTAGGCCAGACATTTGCTATGCGGTAGGGATAGTCAGTAGGTACCAATCCAACCCAGGATATGATCACTGGACTGCTGTTAAGGGAATCCTCAAGTATCTTAGGAGAACGAGGGACTACAAACTCGTGTATGGCGCTAAGGATTTGATCCTTACAGGATACACTGACTCTGACTTCCAAACAGACAAGGATTCAAGGAAATTCACGTCGGGGTCAGTATTCATTCTTAACGGAGGAGCGGTAGTTTGGTGAAGCATCAAACAAGGATGCATTGCAGACTCCACGATGGAGGCTGAGTATGTTGCAGCTTCTGAAGCAGCAAAAGAGGCGGTTTGGTTTAGAAAGTTCTTGACAGATTTGGACGTCGTTCCAAACGTGAACTTGCCTAGCGAGGAGATGTGATTGTCACGAAGATCGCTACAGAGCACAATATTGCTGATCCTTTTACAAAGGCACTCACGGCTAAAGTGTTTGAGGGCCATCTAGAAAGTCTAGGCTTACGATCTTTTTACAGATAGTCTAGGGCAAGTGGGAGAAATGTAATTGGGTATAGTGTATGCCCTAGTTTATTGTATTTTCCCTTTGCTTTATGATAATGTACACCCCACTCGAGTTTAGTTCAAGTGGGAGTTTGTTGGGTGTGTTGCCCTAAACTCGTAGTTTGTATTTTGTAAAAACAAATGACTATTTAATAAAGTTTTATTCAATAATTTTTTTGTTGAATCATAGCTTTGCATTGTCCAAAATCTAATAAACTAAACATGCAACGTTACTTTTTATGTAATCGGGACAGTATATATACAAGGTATATAGTTGATATACGGGGTATATATTTGATATACCCCTCATATATGAATGGATAATATCCCGTGAATAACCTAAATGGTCTATAGTATATGGATAACGTTGGGTACCTTATCCTGGCAACACTATGGATACGGCCTACTCTGTAAAGGTTACAGACGACTCGATCCAGGTCGTTCGGGTGGAGACATGCGAGTGGGGGTATCCTGTACAATAAGTTTGTATAAGACCGGACCGCGAAATAGGCAATCTTTACGTGTAATACCGTTAACTAATAGATTGCTATTTCTTAGGATGACCAAGCAACTCATTCTCAATCCTGAGTGAGTTATGGACTCCTGCCCGTGAGGGCTCGTCTTTTGATCTATATAGGTGAGAGTGGCCCGAGTCGCCGACTCAACATTCCTACCATTTTGGGGACGAGACCGAGTGAGAAGCTGGGAACATAACTTCACAAGATGGAATTCACTCCTCCCCGATTTTAGGGGAGTAGATGAGTGTTCCCTTAAATGCTGACTCCGGGACTTGAACAAGGGGCCCCACCCTCTCATTGGCCGAGAGGGACTTCCGGTTATTGGTTGGACCATAACCGGGTTGTTCATTAGAGGAGCAGTGGTGTTTAAGGAGTAAGATGTAACTCAGAGGTAAAATGGTAATTTGACCGAACTTGAGTTACGAACACTCGTGAAGGATTGACTCGTCATTAATGGTCATATATCCATGGACACGAAAACATTCTGCAGTGAGAAGAGTTCAATTGCAGGTCTTTAGTGGAATGACCCGTAGTTAACGAATCTAGATTAACTCGATCAATGAGTTTGACCAATTAATCTTGCATCGTTGGAGCTTCGGATCTATAGGTCCATTAGGTCCCCTTGCTAGCTCATAACGGGTAAAACGAGGATCAAGTTTTTGGAAGAATTTGAATTGTTCAAATTACTTAAGGGATTATATGTATATTGATACATTATAATATATAGTTAATTGTGAATTAAAACTATATATTATGTGAGATATTATTTGAATTTGAATAAAGTTAATATGAATAAGATTCATATTAAAACTATAGGTTAAAAATAATGTGCATAAGATGTACATTAAAACTATAGCTTATACGAGAGTAATGTTTTAGAATATGATTCTAATTTTATAATAAATAATTAAGTGTTAATTATTTATGTGTATACACATTTATTAATTATTAATTATTATACATATTTTTAATTATTATTATATATTATAAATATATATATATATATTAATATTAAATCCCCTGCAAAATTGCACGGGAGTGGGGGCGTTGCTGTGACGTGGGGAGTTACCCCACGTCACTTTTCTTCTTCTTCAATGGTTGAAGAAAACAGAACACTACAGTGAAAAAATAAGCATCCCTACATATCTCTCAAGAAGCTAAATCTCTCCCTCTCGTTCCAAATTTTTGCTCCCACCAGCACGATCCCGAGACCCAATAGGATAGTGAGGAAGAAATAGTGGTGGTGTTCGAGGAAAACTAGTTGAAGAAACGTTCTTCAAAGGTAAAGTTTTCTCTGTATTTTTCTTCTGTAAAATTCAGTTTTGTATCCCAAAAATCAGCAACGAAAATTTGTTTCCGCTCCGGGATTAACATCCCTTCATACTTGTGGAGTAGTTATCGCTTCGGATTCTCTGTGTGTCCTGGTAGTGTACCTTGTGGTCTAGACTTTTTGTCATTTGCTATCTGCCCCACTATCCAAGCTTCTTATTGCAGCATCAGTTCTTGTTATGAATTATTTCATCATGGCTTCCAAACTTATATTGCTACGACTTTGCTGAGTGTTATTTCGAGCTCTTTGTTAATTATACTGTTGTGGTGGCAACGCAGGTTGCGTAGGGAAACCATGAGAAGTGTAGTTTTGCCTTTATTGTTGAGCGGGTGCTTGCGCACTATTACTAGTTACTCCTTCGTTACTCCAAGAGAAATTGGGATGGTGCCTCCAACCAGGGTTATTGGTATTGGAATACGGAGGGCATCTTGACCTACATATAAAATAGATACTGGATTAGCTGGACAGTTCTCATACAAGTGGTTATCACCACAATAAACACAAGATATATCTGAAATTTGTAAAACAGAAGAGGGTTCAAGAATCGTCGCTGAAGTGACGGTT
Source organism: Momordica charantia (assembly GCF_013281855.1). Classification (NCBI taxonomy): domain Eukaryota; kingdom Viridiplantae; phylum Streptophyta; class Magnoliopsida; order Cucurbitales; family Cucurbitaceae; genus Momordica; species Momordica charantia. The sequence goes on from NW_028275160.1 coordinate 15,649,659, forward strand.
TTGGTCTCCTTCTCCATTGTCCGCTGTTTTAACATCTGGTTCATAGCCGCTATTTGGGCTTGCATTGAGCGTATTGTGTCTAACTCAATGATTCTGGCTGATACTTGCTTCTTTGGCAATGACCTTCATATTTCTCCTCGGTCATTAATGTCTGTCATCTTGTTCAAAATATCAACAATCTCATTTACCGACTTTTCTAACAATGAGCAATTGGATGTTGTGTTCAACATCATTCTTGATGAACAATCCAATCCTCTAAAGAACTATTCTATCTGCACACATGCAGGTAACCCAAGGCTTGGGCATCTTCTGAGTAACTCTTTAAAACGCTCCCAAGCTTCTTGAACTGTTTCATTCTCCTTTTGTTGAAAAGACACGATGTCTTCTCGAAGGTTTGCGTTCCTGGTAAAAGTATGGTACTTTGCCAAAAATTTCTCCTTCAGTTCGGCCCACGTGGTGATAGAATTTTGTTCTAGCGCATTTAGCCAAGTCCTTGCACCGTCCCTGAGAGAAAAATGAAACATTTTTAGTCTTAGTGCATCCTTAAAAACAATAGGAAGTTGAAATGCATTAGCTATTTCGATATAAAATTTGAGATGGAAGTAAGGATCTTCGTTAGTCAATCTTCCGAACTGGCCCATCATCTGCAACATCTGGAACATGACTGGCTTAAGCTCGAACTGTGCGGCTTGGGGTAAAGGATTACTTATCCTTGAATTTAAGTTGTGGAACGCATGAGTGACATAGTTCCGTATCACTACATCTCGATTATCTGCTAAAAGGATCGGATTAGGCACTTCTCTACTCGGTCTGTTGCTCCTTCACCTGCAATATCTCCGCTCACAAGTGGATCTTGTGGATTTGGAGGATCTTGTGGATTTATATTAATCTCGATGGTCTCTTCTTCAACTTCTTTCTCTTTTTTATTTTCTCTTTCTTTTCTCAAACTCTGCTCACGCCTTATCCTTTAAGGATTCTTTCAATCTCTGGTCAACTAACCAGACCCTGTGCTCATACACGCTCCCTTAGAGGTTAGATGTAACAATTAAGTTCAATGACAGAGGTATGCAACAATAACACATGAAAAAATTCACTAAAAAGAATATGATTTTGAAAAATAAGTCCCCGGCAACGATGCCAAAAACTTGTTGGGACTTTCTCTACCTTCAAAAAGATTAGAGACTCGTTCAAGCGCACATGGTCACAAGTAATACTTGGAAGTAGTCCAAGGTCAAATCCTAAGGGACTTGTTGCTTTTCAAAATCAAGTAATGATGTGAAATGGTTGAAATATGCAATTGTGATTTAGGAAGAGAATAGTGATGAAATGTTGTTGTTTGGGGTTTTAAATAACAAGCAATTTAATAAAACTCAACCTCTTTGTTTTCTACCTTAGTTTTGATGCAAAACATGCAAAACACACTTTGTTGGGAAAATGCAGCACGTGCAATTCTAGCTTTTCTTGGGAAACTGAGTTCTACTCTTTCACTACCACTTTTCGTTGCTGTAGAGGCTAGGGTAACCTACAATCATATGTCTATGTTTGATTACAAGCCTACGGAATATTTATCAACTCATTTGCTTTAAAGGTCAGAGGGCCTATGTCTAGGACCATATTTTATGCGCTTATGTTAAGTCACATCCCATATTGGTTTCCTATAATTTTACCTAACTCACCCTTCTCGAGGATGAGCTCTAGTGTATATATCAAGTTCCCACTAGCCAAATGGAAAAAAGATGCAAGAAAGTGCCATGTGCAATTCTGGGCAAATCCCGAGCGTGACGAAATCAAATCATTTTGACTAAGGCATAAAGGAAAGAAAATGCACGTAAACATAAAGGAAGTATTTTTCATTGAATTAAAACGAATAAGCGAGTTATACAATGAGTTCTAGCTTGACCCTCTTCTCTCTCGAGTGTAAGGAGAGTGTAAACTCGCTAAAGAACTAAAGAAGAACAGAATAAATAAAGAACGAAAGGTAGAACTTGAATTAAAAGCAATACGGTAAGCAAAAGTATGAAAATACAAGAAAATAACAACTAAAATTTGAATTTAATGATTAAGAATGAGTTCTACAACGAAAGAGAAAGTAAATGAATTTGAAAATGAGCTTGGAAGAGATGATTTGCTGCTTGAGAGATGAATCTATTATATAGGTCGTTGGAGTTGTTCAACTTCGCACCTTTTTAGGTGGAAATGAGTTGATATACACCTAGCAACTTCAATTTGATTTAGACCCACGGTTACAACTTGATTCAAGCACATGAAAAATGTCATCCTTGCCTCTCATTGATCATAACTCACGTTTTGGCCAAATTGTCCAAAATTGCGCTAGGCACAATTCCTACAAAACAGAAAACTGTTATTTTCTTCCAATTTTAACCTCATTTTCTCATATTTTTCTAAAGTACCATAGTTGACTTTTATGTAGAAATGATCTATGCATGTTCTACTTTAAGAATATGTAATTCGTTTTGGCAAATAATGATGGGAAATGGGTCAAAATCATGGTCAATAGGCGTACCGACACATGTTTCGGCAATAAAAAGTCAACCCTAACACGTGCTTATCAAAAGCAAGCAGTCAAGGTCGCACCTGGCCAACCTTATCGAAACTTTTGAAGTCCTCTGCAAATATCGGATGAAGCTCAATCCGGCCAAGTGTGCCTTTGGAGTTTGATCTGGGAAGTTCCTCGGCTTTATGGTGAACAACTGAGGTATAGAAGCCAACCCCGGAGAAGATAAAGGTTGTGTTCGAGATGCAAGACAAGAACCCTCAAGCAGCTACAATGCCTAAATGGGAGAGTTGCTACTCTGAATAGGTTTGTCTCAAGGTCAAACGACAAGTGCCTCCTCTTTTTCAAAGTATTGAGAAAGAAAGGGTCGTTCGAGTGGACAACCAAGTGTGAGGAAGCTTTTGAATAACTCAAGAACTACCTCTGCTCGGCACCATTACTTGCAAAAACCCATGCGCGGAGACAAACTACATTTGTACTTGGTCGTGTCTGATAACGCAGTCAGCTCGACCCTCATCAAACAAGAGGAAGTGCGCTAGAGTCCAGTTTACTACACAAGTAAAGCCATGACCGAGGCCGAAACCAGGTACCCTCAAATGGAAAAGCTCTCACCCTAGTCACCTCGGTGCTAAGACTGAGGTTGTACTTCCCAGTCCATACCGTGACCGTGCTCACAAACCTGCCATTAAAGCAATCCTTCCACAAGCCAGAGACATCTGGCCGTTTAATGAAATGGGCAGTGGAGATTAGTGAGTATGACATCCAGTTTGAACCTCAAACAATTGTGAAGGGGCAAGCTAATGCTGACTTCATAGCATAACTCACGCCTCCACCTGCCCAAGCTTCCGAGTCTGACTTACCATGGACCATGTACGTGGATGGGTCTTCAAACGAAAGAGGATATGGTGCAGGAGTGCTCCTGTTCGCCCCAGATGGCATACGCTTTGAATATGCTATTTGCTTCAACTTTCATACCTCTAAAACGAGGCCAAGTACGAAGCCCATTTGGTCGGATTGCACATGGCAACGGGATTAGGAGCCATCTATATCAAAATTTTCAACGACTCTCAGTAGATTGTGAATCAAATTAAGGAAGAGTACCAGATAAAAGACCCTCGGATGTAGAAATATTGGGAAAGGTCAGATCGCACCTCGCCATTTCCAGATTTACGAGATCAGTCAGATTCGAGAATTCAAATGCTGATGCCTTGGCCAAGTTGACATCTACCGACGAGATAGATCTAGCGAGGTCAGTCCCGGTAGAAATACTTGATGCTTCTTCCATCTTAGAACCTGACATGATGGAAGTTGATTCCCAACCTCCGTCATGGATGGATCCGATTAGAGAGTTTCTGGCAGGCAACGTGCCAGCGATTCTAAAAGAAGCAAAAAAAATGTCACAGAGAGTAGCTTGGTATGTGTTCCGAGATGGATTTATGTACCGACGTGGTTTCTCCCTACCTCTTCTCAAGTGCATCGCCAAGGAAGACAAAAATTACGTCTTATGAGAAGTTCATGAGGGAGTTTATGGCACCATTCAGGGGTCAAGTCGTTGTCGGCCAAATTTATTCATCAGGATTACTATTGGCCTACGATAGATCAGGATGCGAAGGAATGCGCGAAGATGTGTGATAATTGCAAGCGCTTCGCGAATATCATCCACCAACCCCGCGAGTTTCTGACTCCGATCTCGGCCCCTTGGCCCTGTGCACAATGGGGAGTTGATCTTATCGGGCCTTTGCCATTAGACAAAGGACAGACTAAGTACACAGTCATTGCCATAGATTATTTCACCAAATGGGTCGAGGCTGAGACGCTCTCTACCATCACCGAGGCCAGGGTTACTTCTTTCATTCGGAAAAATATTGTCTGTCGCTTTGGTATACCCAATGCCATAGTAACAGACAATAGCAAATAGTTCGACAACGCAAAATTTAAAAACTTTTGCAAGAAGCTCGGAATCAGTCATCTCTACTCGTCCTCGGCTTACCCCAAATTAAACGAAAAAGTAGAGGCAATCAATAAGATCATTAAGCGCAGTCTCAAGTTAAGGCTAGACACAAGGAAAGGCAGGTGGGCCGAGGAGCTGCCTGAAGTCCTCTGGTCCTATCGAACTACCCTAACAAGAATCCACGGGCGAAACACCCTTCTTTATGGCTTTCGGTTTCGAGGTCGTAGTGCCGGTGGAGATCGGTATGCCCACTGAAAGAGTTGACTACTACGAGCAAGCAAGGAACGAGGAAGAGCTGCTACTCAACCTCAACCTACTTGACGAGAAAACAGAAGGGCTCAATTGCATTAGCAGAATATCAAAATCGAATGGCTAGACATTACAACTCCAGAGTCGAACCTCGGAGCTTCCAGGTCGGACACCTAGTACTTCGAAAAGTGCATAAGCATGTCGACACGCTGGAGCCGACTTGTCGTTCAAAGTCAAAGGCGTAGTCCGACCTAGGACATATATGCTGGCTAATCTCGAAGGAAAATCACTCGTGCATCTGTGGAACGCATAACACTTAAAGCGATACTAAAAATGTCGGAATAGTTCAAATATCGATTGAACTTGTCAAATTTTTCAAGGATTACTCCCAATCAAGGTCTCTGTGTTATTTAATTCCATATCTCTTCAAAACTACGAGTTGGAGATGAAATTAAATGGGGGCCAGGTGTGGATTAAAACTTTAGAAAATTTTTCATTTTAACCTGTTAGAACTTACGAGTTCGAGGTGCGACATGTTGAGAATGACAAAAACTCGACTATTGGAACCTACGAATTCGAAGCAAGCGCGTCAAAATACAAAAGTTTAACTTCATTAAAATCCCTAAATGTTCGGGCCGAGATGTATAGACCTCGAGACCCAGTGCATGATAAAAAGAAATTGAAGAAACAAGAAGGAAAGACAGTTATAGGAAATAACGAAAGGAAGAGAGGGAGCCAAGCAGCTGCTTCTGAGGTGCGACCCGAGCTCGCTTTGGGAGGCAAGGATGTAAGGCTCTTGTGAGTCCAGCATCCCAGCTTCTTGGGAAGAAGCCACGCTAGCGGTAGGAAGGCTTGCCCCGTCGACCTCTTGAGACGAAAAGCCTTCACCTCCTTCTTCTTCGACCTCGGCATCAGAGTTGAGGTCTTCCAAGTACTGGTTCACCAAGCTCTGGAGGCTAGGAGTCTCGTTGGGACAAGATGCCAACTTCTTAGCATATCGAAGTTGAATGGGCTCGAGGTCGACCTCAGGGGCCACTTCCTTAATTCCCTTCATCAGAAACCTGAAGTCTGCATTCCTGAAGTCCTTGGCAAACCCATCAAGGTCAGGGTGCTAGTGAAAAGTCTCCTCCAGAAGCACCCCGTTACTGAGTTTGGACTTTTCAAGCTCCAGCTTGGCCACTTCGGCCTGAAGGTCCACATCGCTACGCTCGAGCTGGTCGTTGCACTTCATAAGGGTAAATTTCTCCTTTTCCAAGCCGTTGGCCACGACATGGGTGCACCTGAGAGCCTCCATATGGCAGGTAGCCTCTACCTTGATGCTATTGAACTCGGCCTTATTGGCCTTGGAGGTAGACTTCCACGCTTGAGCTTCGACTCGGGCCTCCTTAAGCTCCTCCTCTAGAGCAGCGGCAGTTTCTAGAGCAGTAGATGAGGCCTCCGAATCCTTTATGGTGAGACGGTCACGGCCCTCCAATTTGGCCTTCACCATGACAGCAGTCTTGCAGGCAGCAGCATGAGCCTAATGGCAAAACTAATAAAACAAGTGGTTAGTTCAAATTTCAATGATGAATGGCATAAAATCAAGACAAACAAATTAGATCTTACCTAGACAGTGTAGTCCAACAATCATTGGATGGACGATCCATGAGTGCTAACGAACTTGGAAGCCCTCCTCCAGCAGTGGTCGAAGCAAGAGCCCGACATCTTCATGGCCCTTTCCTTCACCCCGATGTTTGAAGGTTTGATATTGAACCTCATCTCGATGTCCGAGGTGCCACCCATCCTTGCCGCCGGATCGTGGACTAGTTTTTCAAAGGGGTTAACCCGAGGGTCAGCTAGAACCTGTCCACCACGTCCTTGGAGGATATGCCCTTGCACTTATTCTTCTTCGACTTCTTGGGGGACGTCCGTCCTTGAACCTCCCTGATGGGAGAGACGTGAAGGATCTCTTGATTCTGCCTGGCACTCGAACCCCTCACCCCTTTCAGTGTGGTTGCGTTTTGTTGGATTTCCACCACTTCGACCTTGGTAGGAAGGTCGACCACCACAAGGCTAGGTGCCCCCTTTGAAGCCGAAGCCACCCCCTGGCTAGGACGCTTGTGCTTCACGCCTTGGGAAAATCCACACACTATGGCTACAAAGATGCAAAAAAGAGAATCAAATAAGGAGCAACAGTGAAAACTTTCAAAGTATTCAAGTAAGAGTCCAAGTACGACATACCAAGCTCCGAGTTCGATCTGTGAGTCTTGGGAGAAACGAGCAGCGGGTAATAGTCGAGCAGACCTGATGCTAGGAGAAATTTGTTGGTTAAAAGAGTGCCGATCTTTCGGCCACTATTGAACTCGTCCTTGTAAATCTTCAGGATCTCAAAGGTCGATTGAGAAAGTTGAGGGACAGGTCTGATGGCAACTATTGAGCAAAAGAAAAAGTAGTGGGTTAGAGTACTAACAGGAACAATAAAAAACGAATAGAGACTCTAATTCTTAACTAAGTTCCCAAACGTACAAGCAACGTTGTGGAAAGGCTGGTCAAACTCGTCATTGGCCAACCTTGCTTTAGAGGCGTAAAACCAATTCCTAACCCACTTCTTTATGGAGGTCGGACCCTTGAGGATGCCTCCCGCGCCCTTCCTAGCTCACAAGTAGTACCACCCTGGCTTTCTAGATATTCACTAAACTTCGAAACAAGTCAGAAGTTGGTCGTTCCTAAGAAGATCTAACTCATCTACCTCACGACACCTTAGGCAAAACAATACAGCTAAACTAAAAACAACACCCCAACCATTGTGGGCCATCTGAGTAGGAGCTATCCCAGTTCGAGCTAGGTGACTGGGCGTTTATGCTGAACGCACGCGCTAAGCGTGGTAACAATTATATAGATGCAAGCGCACACCTGTCAGAGTAATATAAAATGGATGGAGTATCCAAGTATCGATCCTCAAGGACTTCTAAACAATTTCCAAACTCTAAAGTTTTGAAGAATAGTGAATGTTGGAATGAGTGATTCTTGTAAAATGGGAAGTGGTCACAAATAATGGTTTGGATTTGGGATTTGGACTTAGAATGATAAAACCTAGCCCGAACTACTTCAAGTTAGCCAACAAAGACTCAAGGACATGCTAAGGACAATATGCTTTTTACTTTAGAAACCAACGACTACGCTTCTCACTTGACTTATGTCTAAGCAAGTTCAAAGTCCTAAGACATTCCCTAATATGTCTATTATGAGATATATCTTAGTTTTAGGATGGAAATAGTCGCAACCTCGGGTTAAGGTCCTATGTCTAGGCTACTTAAGCGGAACCCTTATGTCTAAGGCGCTCCTCTCCTCGGTTTAACCACTCAACAATGCAAATAAGCAACCTTTTCAGTATTGACTTGTTAAGACTTACAGTGGCCTTCTCTAAATCCTAACTTTTTGGGAAAACATGTTGAGCAATGAATGGAAAGCAAAAACACTACTTCTTAGCAACCCTTTTTAGACATAAAAGGCTAACTATCCATAACCGGGCTAGAGACGGGAATTTAGAAAGACATATTGAAGAAAATACAGCAAGTAAAACGGTTGAATGTGGAATGCATGTGTGAAAAACAAAAGTTAACTAACGGAGAGTTTTTATCGGGATTGAGAGCTTCGCCCTTCTCTTTCAAGCAAGGGAGAGTGTCACGTGCTCTTTCCTCCAAAAACACAACTCTCTTAACTAAAAATAAAGTAAAGGCAAAGGGAAGATAAGCAAAGTGCTAGATTTTTATATATTTGAATAAGTAGAAAATGACTAAGTACAAATGGAAACAAAACAAGCTCAATAAAGGAATGTAAAGTGCTCGGGATTTAAAAACAAAAAGTAACTAATGAAAGCAACTCAAAAGTACTTAGAAAGAAACAAAGAAACACTAAAAATGATCAAGAGAAGGAAGCAAGGCTTGATGATTTTGGTGGAGAAGTTGCTGGAATTTATAGCTGTGCAGAATTGGTTAGGTAGGTCCTAAAACGATGGTGAATCACTCATTTCCAACTCTTTTGACTGACCAAATCGTGCTCAAACTGATAGTGGAACACTTCTTCTACACGTATGCATCGGTTGGAACCACCAAAACGCATTGGAAGACGCGTTTCATTAAGGGCAAAGTTGGAAGAAAACCAGTTTTTCTGTAGGCTTCCCAGGCGCCTGGCGCCTCCCATGATGCTTTTTTCGTCTTTTTGCTTCTTTTGATTAATTTGCACTCCCAAATGGTCCTAAAATGTCATAAATACAATATAAGCCAACCACAAACCATAATATATGAATTTTGCATGAATTGGAACTCAAACGATCGAGAAAAATCCGAAACAAAGCTGAAACATTGTAAAAACAGCATCTAAAACCTTCTTTTTACGCATGTAAACAAGCGTAATCACACCCCCAAACTTAACTTTTTGCTTGTCCTCAAGCAAAACTTAGCAACTTTAATCAGCTTTCTAACACATGGACAAGGAAAAGCAAAAGCAACCGAGATGTTCAATCATAAATTGTCTCAGGGAAAAGATGTCAAAGCCTACCATTCTATTGCCTTTGTAAACTTAGTCACTATAAACCAAGTTTGAAATGATAAAAACTTTTTCTTTCAAAATCTTTTTTCTCTTTCAAAAACAGAAAACGTTTTCAAATACCCCTAAGGAATCTGCACACTCCCTCCTTACACTAAGACTTTTACATCTGACAGACCGGCTACTAGCCCCTGAGGTTTCCACACACTAACATCGGTTTCAACCACAGCTACTCGTAGAAAGACTTTGAACTAACAGCTAGGTCATAAAACGACGACAATGAGAAACACGAAGTCACTTATCACCATCTTTACTACTATTTTCAAAGTCAACACCCAACCTAAAACTAAATGGGTGTCTACAGTAGGACTCGGGAATCATAAATACATTTTCTTTAACTCTCATTGTTTTTACCGCTCTTTTCTTTCTAACACGTGTCTTTTCCCCACTCTTATTTTCTCTCAACAAGACTCTTTTTACTCTTTTGCAACTTTTTTTTTCTTTCTTTCTTTCGTTTTTTTTTTAGCTAAGTGCTTTTTCAACATTTTCTTTCTTTCCAACTGACTCTTTTTCAAAAGAAAATAGCATGATTTTTTAAATATAAATAACACCTTATCTTTCTGAAACAACGACTGACACAACGACTGTCCCCCCCCCCCAAACTTAAGAGAGACAGTGTCCTCACTGGGAAAAGACTTTTGCATTGGATGAAAAAGGCTTAACAGTAAAAAGGACAAGGACTTCCTATATAGGGGCAAAGAAAAAGCTTAAAGTCTGTAAAGATCAAAAAGACATAAAAGAAAATGAGTTTATCACATAAACAAAGGAAATAGCTCAAAGCTTAGTCAGGCATAGAACCGAAAACTCAACAATCTCTTATAATCATCATCGACAAGAAATCACATGCACAGCACAGATGCTTCAAAATAGGCATGTGAAAAGCTAAACTAAGGTTAAGTGAAGGCATACTTTAAGTGATCAGAAGATAAACGATACTAATTTATTCATGCTTCAACTGAGCTCGAAACATAATCAATACAAAAAAACATGCGTAGTAATGCTAGAATATGCAAACTACGTCATTAACCAAAAGAAGAAAACACAAAAAATAGCAAAGAAGGAACCTCCCCTTCATGAAGTCGGAGGTTGTGGACTAGGATCAGTGTCAGTGCTGGGAGATGGATGACCAAGGATAGCAACTAGCTGGAGGCCATGAAGGTAAAACCGCAAAATCCAATGAAGCCCTTAAGTTGTAGATATGTTGCACGACTTCTCGAACCTGATCTCGCAGCTGTTGGTTCTCCTCTCGAAGACGACGGATCTCCGATGTAGGAGACATCCCAGTACCTTCCCTTCTTTGTAACGCATGGGCGATAATACGCCGAATATTCTTCTCTTCCACAATTGAGGCATCTCTCTTAATTTGATCCTCAGGGAGCTGTACACCTTGTCGCAAGCATAAAGAAGTGACCAAACGTGGGTGATAAAGCTTACCACGTGTTCGGTGGGCACATTCATGGATACTAGTATTGATCAATTCTCCATAATTCACATCTATGCCCTTTAGCATGGCATAAACCAGCAGTGCCCTATCCTGAGTGACATGCTCATCATGCTCCGTTGGCAGAATTCTGTTTTTGACTATGTATAACCATCCTGCAGCAGTTAGGGAAACATCCTCGGGTTTTAGTCGTACCTTGCCATGAGTAGTCAAATCCCAAGTAGCAGAGGGCTTCCCAACACATTCTAAAGCCTCATCAAGCTGTGCTAGAGTCGGAGTCACTAACATCTTATTGCCCACAGCATCTCTGATATTCTTAATGTTAAAGGTGTAGTTGATCTGAGTGGCATCAAACCGTATTTCCTTCCCGCGCACTATGGCTATATGTGACTGGGGATGGACAGCAGCATAGAACTCTCTGACTAACTCCAAAGCCTCACATTGTATGGGCTGAATGAGTGGTCTCCACTCTTTGTCTCTAGCGGTCTCCCTCCAATCATCAGGCACATCTCCTAGAGTGAGATCGAATCCCAATTCTGTCATAATCTTACGGGATTTCATTAATGAAGTTCGAGTGGCTAAATTTGCCGCGTTCCATTTCGTCTCGACCTCCTCTCCCTCAGACAAGTCTAGTTCAATTGTATCAACCGGCCCAGGTGCCACTACCTTCTTCTTAGCTTCAGCTGCTTTAGCTTTCGCAGCTCTCGTTTTAGGTTCATTCACGGGCACTGTTGGCTTCTTAGCCTGAACTGCACGACGTTTTGAACTCTTTCTCTCCCGCCTCTTGTATTGGAACATTTCCCTTATCGTCTGCGTGTCCTCAAGATCTTCTTCGCTGGTAGGTTCTTGAGTACTATTCTCCCCAACCTTGGATCTACCTGTATCACACCCAAGCGGGTTAACTGTATTAGAAGGAATAGTGTGAGCATCCCTTACCCCTGGTAGAGTGGCCATCAGTGTGACATACTCATCCGTTGCCAACGGAGTAGATCCAGTTGCCCCAGTAGGCAACTCTTGGTGACTACAAAACGCTCCTTCTGTAGGTGTATCCAATGGGGAAGGTTCCTGAGTATCTGTTCTCACCACTTCGTTCTCGGTATCCTCTGTTTCCGGCATATTTGAACAATGTCCTCGTGAAACCAGTAGAAAATCATCATTACCATCTTCCGGTGTAATAATCAATGGAGATGAATAAAACTGCTCCTCGTCCCTGTTCTCCATAGATGAATCCTTAGGCGTCAGACGCCTACTACTCCCATCTTCCTCAATTTCTGGGTCTATCATCACCTCCTTGCCCTTCCTCTTTTGCCCTATCGAAACCCCGGGCTCTAGCCTATGGCTATGGCTCTTCTCTTGCTCTCCTCCATGCTCATCTCCTGCATCCATTGGCATATTGGTTGGGGTTGGCATCCTAGGAGGCTCTAAGGGTTTTAGTTGTCCCATGTTGAAGGTACTCGATATGTTAGGGTTCAATTGGGGTGCTTGAGGTCCTCTTTCTAGGAATGGAAGTTGAGGTGGTGGGGAAACTCTAGGTGAAATCATACCATAATTATGTGGAGGTACCCAATGACCCATTCCATAATAAGGTGGAAGGCTAGGAAATAGAGTAGATGGGTTTGGCATTCCATAAGGATGAACACTAGCTGGAATTTGCATTTGAGACAAGGGAAAATGATAGGAAGGAACCGGGTTAAACATAAACGGTTGGTACATACCCGGATTGATCATTGGAGGAAGTTGTTGAGGATTTTCAGCCCTAAACTCACTGTTTTGAGGTATATTAAAGGTGGGTAGTTGCTGAAAATTAACATAACCATGTGGGCTCATTATAGGATGTTGTGTAGGAGCTTGGGATGGAGGACATTCAAATGTTTGAAGCGGGTTTCCTCCCCTAACAGCAGCTAGCCTAGAATCTGAACCCATGTGGTGTTGGAAGTTCTCCAATGGTGGAAAAGGAATGCTTGTGGCATTTGGAGCTTGAGTAGAAGAGGTAGGAAGTGAAGTATGTTGAGAAGAGGAAGCCATAGATGTAAGCAAATGCTGGAAATTTCTTCTTCTCTTTGGTAGCTGAAAATCGAAAACAAGGGTGATGAAGGGAGTGGGTTTTTGCCGAAAAAACAAGGGGAAGAAGAGAGTTGTGTGGGTTTTGGTGGAGTTGTAAAGCTTAGGCAATGGGTCTATTTAAAGCTTTCCCCAAACTAAATCCTAAATGGAAAGGGATTGACATTTAAGTTCAACTAAGTTTCCTAAACCTAAAAGGAAAAGAAAACAAATTTGAATACAAAATAGGATTAGGGAAACAAAATTTGAGTTTGAAGAGAAGTTTTTAAAGCTAAATCATAGAGGATTAATGTTTGACCCAAAATAAAGCCCATGCTATCGAAAATTAAAACCCAAACCGTGAAGGAAAACGAAATTCGAACTGCTGGAAAACAGGGCAGGCGCCAGGCGCCTGCGTGATTTATTTTCGCAAAGGGCAGGCGCCAGGCGCCTGCGTAATTCTTTTTTTTTTTCAACGTTTTTTTTTCTTTCTTTTTTTTTTGTTTCTTTTTTTTTCAACGTTTTCAAAAACATTCTCTTAATAAGAAAAACTTTATAATGAAACAAAGAGAAAATACAAGATACAAAGACTTCCTTCCTTTACTTTTGTTCTTTCAAAAACGGATAAGAAGGAAAAAACATTTTTCGCAAAAATTTATTGACCTGAAAGTTGAATAGAGGTTTTTCCTCTATCCACTGGTTCTCCAAAATATGGCTTAAGTCTCTGCCCATTTACTTTAAAAACATTTCCCTTAGAGTCAACTAGATCCACTGCCCCATATGGGTAGACTTTAAAAATTTGAAAGGGACCAGACCATCTAGACTTAAGTTTTCCAGGGAAAAGTTTCAACCTAGAGTTGAATAATAGAACCAGATCACCTTCTTGAAGATTGTTCGGCCGAAGACGCCTATCATGCCACTGTTTAGTTTTTTCCTTAAACAACTTAGCATTCTCATAAGAAAAGTGCCTGTGTTCTTCTAATTCCAACAATTGTAACTTCTTCGCTTCACCTGTAGCCAACAAATCAAAATTTAATTTCTTAGTAGCCCAAAATGCTTTATATTCTAGCTCAAGAGGCAAATGACATGCTTTTCCAAAAACTAGCCTATAGGGGGACATGCCGAGGGGAGTCTTAAATGCTGTCTTATATGCCCAAAGTGAATCATCAAGCTTAAAAGACCAATCCCTACGGTTAAGATTTACAGTTTTTTCTAAAATGTTTTTTATCTCCCTATTAGATATTTCGGCTAACCCATTCGACTGAGGATGATATGCTGTTGCAACCCTATGACGCACATTGTATTTAGTCAGCAACTTTTGCATAGACCTATTCACAAAATGAGCCCCCCCATCGCTTATCAGACAACGCGGGGTTCCATAACGCGTAAAAATGTGCTTTTGCAGAAAACGAATGACAACTTTGGAATCATTGGTAGCAGTTGCAATGGCTTCTATCCATTTCGAAACATAATCTACTGCTAACAATATATAAAGCTTACCATTAGAAGATGGAAATGGACCCATAAAATCTATACCCCACACATCAAATATTTCAATCTCCAGGATCGGGGTTTGAGGCATTTCGTGGCGTTTAGATATATTACCTGTCCGTTGGCATTTGTCACAAACCTGGGCAAACTTATGTGCATCTTTGAACAGAGTGGGCCAAAATAACCCACTTTGCAAAACTTTGGCTGCGGTTTTGTGTCCTGCAAAATGTCCTCCATATGGAGACATATGACAAGCGTCTAATATCGCCTCGTGCTCTTCTTCTGCGACACACCTGCGTAAGATATTGTCAGGTCCTAGCTTATATAAAAAAGGCTCATCCCAACGATAACATTGAACTTCATTTAGAAATTTCTTTACCTGTTGCTTGTTGAACTCATAAGGAACTATTCGACTTACCAAATAATTTGCTATATCGGCATACCACGGAACTGAATCAACTCGCAAGAGTTGCTCGTCAATAAACTGTTCACGTATAACAGTTCCATCATCACAGAGCGGGGATTCCAATCTAGACAGGTGATCAGCAACTTGGTTTTCAGTACCCTTCCTGTCCCTAACTTCAATATCAAACTCTTGAAGTAACAAAATCCACCGTATCAAACGTGGTTTAGCATCTTTTTTAGCAAATAAATATTTTAAAGCAGAATGGTCAGTAAAAACGATGACTTTTGTGCCTATCATGTAAGATCTAAACTTATCAAAGGCGAACACAACTGCTAACAGTTCCTTTTCAGTAGTAGTGTAATTGAGTTGTGCACCGGTCAGAGTCTTACTAGCATAATACACAGGATGCAAGATCTTGTTTTTACGTTGTCCTAACATGGCTCCTATTGCATAATCATTGGCATCACACATGAGCTCAAAAGGTAAATCCCAATTAGGTTCGATAATTATAGGAGCTGAACTTAGAGCAACTTTCAACATTTCAAATGATTTTAAACAGTCATCATAAAAAACAAATGGTCTATCATGTTCTAACAATTGACACAAGGGTTTAGAAATTTTAGCAAAGTCTTTTATAAAGCGGCGGTAAAATCCCCCATGCCCTAAAAAACTTCTAATCCCTTTGACATTTGTAGGAGGAGGTAGCTTTGAAATGATGTCTATCTTAGCGTGGTCTACCTCTATTCCTTGCTTGGAAATTTTGTGACCCAAAACAATACCCTCTTGTACCATGAAATGACACTTCTCCCAATTTAGGACTAGGTTTGTTTGTTCACATCTCTCCAATACTCTCTCCAAATTAACTAAACAAGCGTCGAAAGAATTTCCAAAAACAGAAAAGTCATCCATAAAAACTTCTAGAATATTTTCTACCATGTCAGAGAAGATGGCCATCATACACCTCTGAAAAGTCGCGGGTGCATTGCATAGTCCAAAGGGCATTCGCCTAAAAGCGAACGTACCATACGGACACGTAAATGTTGTCTTCTCTTGGTCTTCTGGAGCAATAGTAATTTGATTATAACCCGAATATCCATCTAAAAAACAATAGAAATCCTTACCTGCCAGACGGTCGAGCATCTGGTCAATAACCGGGAGAGGAAAATGGTCTTTCTTCGTTACCTTGTTGAGTTTGCGATAGTCAATGCAAACTCTCCACCCGCTCACAGTTCGGGTTGAGATGAGCTCATTCTCCTCGTTGGCCACCACGGTTATACCCTCTTTCTTTGGTACACACTGTACTGGGCTTACCCAGCTGCTGTCGGATATTGGGTATATAACATCGGCGTCAAGCCATTTAAGAATTTCTTTCCTTACAACCTCTTTCATCTTCGGGTTCAACCGCCTTTGACTCTCAATAGAGTTCTTAGCATCTTCTTCCAATAGAATTTTGTGCATGCAAAAGGTCGGGCTTATCCCTCGGATATCTGCTATCGTCCATCCAATGGCCTTTTTGTGCTTCTCCAAAATCTGCAATAAAGAATATTCATTAGTAGGTGATAAATTGGAAGCTATAATAACTGGTAAAGTGTCGTTATCCCCTAGATACGCATATTTCAAATGCGACGGCAATGGCTTCTGCTCCAACGTGGGTGGTTCCACTATGGACGGAAGTAACGACTTGCATTCTTCTTTTTGTATTTTTTCAATAGGATTAGCCACATCTTCTGGTCCTTCTGCTATCTTATCAAGCTCTTCTTCAATCTCTGTAACTAATAAGTCATAAAACTCATCAAACATAATAGGATTCAAGCTATTTATAGCAGAGCACTCTTCAAAGTCTCCTGGTAATTTCATGGCGTCTAGAACGTTAAATTTAACTTCTTCATTATTTACCCTCATTGTAATTTCTCCCTTCCTCACATTAAAAATTGTATCCCCAGTGGCTAGAAATGGTCTTCCCAAAATAATGGGAACGTCTAAGTCTGCCTCGCAATCTAGAATGATAAAGTCCGCAGGGAAAATGAATTTGTCCACCTGGACTAAAACATCTTCTATCTTTCCCTCAGGTCTTATAATAGATCTATCTGCTAGTTGGAGGGTAACCGTAGTAGGTCTAGCTTCTCCTATGCCTAAAGATTTGAAAACTGATAATGGCATAAGATTAATGCTAGCGCCTAGATCACATAATGCCCTACCTAAGTTTTTTCCTCCTATGGAACATGGAATGGTAAAACTGCCAGGATCATTACATTTCATGGGTAGCGGGCTGCCTACAGCTTCACTACTACATTTTGTCATGGCTACCAGTTCATGCTCTCCTATTTTTTTCTTCCTAGAAACTATATCTTTCAAAAACTTAGCATAATTTGGCATCTGTTCTAGAGCATCTACTAATGGTATATTTATATGCAGTTGTTTTAAAATATCTAAAAATTTTCTAAACTAGGAATCATTATTTTTCTTAACTAATCTTTGTGGAAACGGGGGAGTAGGGGTAAAAGAAGGCTGTACCTGTGGAGGAACACTCGGGGTGTCCTCATTACCTTTTCTAATATTTTCTTTTTCTAGTGTTGTTGGATTTTCTGGTATCTTTACAATTGGTTCAGTGGACGGAATCTGTACATCTGTTGTTGGCATTGTTGGTCCATCATATGCCAGTCCACTCCTGAGGGTGACAGCTTTGCACTGTTCTTTCCCTTCTCGTTTTGGTAATTCAGTATGGCCTGGAAAAGAACGTTGTGGTCTATTCTTCAATTCATTGGCGAGCTGTCCCAATACGGTCTCGAAATTCCTCATTGATGCCGCTTGGGATTGTATCACTGCGTCGGTTCGAGCCATGTACTCCTTCATCATATTCTCAAGATTTGAGTTGTTATTTTGAACTGGTGGAGTCTGTGTTCTCTGATTGTACTGCTGTTGCGGTGGTGGGATGTATTGCTGTGTAGGTGGAACCTGCTTGTTCTGTTGGCTCTGCCCTTGATTAAAACCGCTCGAACCTCCTTGTCCTCCCCATGAGAAATTAGGGTGGTGCCTCCAACCTGGGTTGTAGGTGTTCGAATATGGGTTAAAGTTCCTATTGTTCCCATGTCCTACATAAAAAACAGAAGCAGGGTTATGTGGACAATTATCATAAATATGGTTTTCACTGCAAAATGAACAAATGAGATCGTTGACTTGGCAAACAGGGGCAGGAGTGCAATAATCCGACTGCACAGGTTGTATCGGCGTGGCTAATGGATTTTTTATTCCCAATGCCATCTCTTTTAGCCTCTGGTTCATTGTAACCATCTCTTTTTGCATCGAGGTCGCAATGTCCAGAGCCAAAACTCCAGCTGGATCTTGCTTCTTTGGTGCTGCCCTAGATCTTTGCGAACACCATAGTTCGTTGTGTGAAGCTAAGTGATTTAGGATGTCAACTATCTCGTTGAATGTCTTCTTTGTAAAGGCTCCGTTGGCAGCATTGTTTAGCATCATCTTAGTAGGATGATCTAAACCTCTAAAGAAATGTTCTATCTGGATGCATGCCGGCAAGCCATGGTTCGGACATTTCCTGATTAGTTCTTTAAATCTCTCCCACGCCTCGTGAACAGGTTCACGATCATACTGTCTAAAGGAGATGATCTCCTCTCTGATATCAGCGTGGCGAGTAGGTGGGAAGAATTTTGTTAAGAACTTCTCCACTAACGACCCCCATGTGGTGATGGATCCCGGTGGAAATGCATTGAGCCATGCTCTAGCTTGGTCCTTCAAAGAAAATGGAAAAAGTGTTAGTCTCAGAGCATCGTCTGTTATACCAGGTAATCGAAATGCATTTGCAATTTGAATGAATGATTTCAGATGATCATGTGGATCCTCATGTTCCTGCCCTCCAAAATGTCCAATTGTCTGCAACATTTGGAACATCATTGGTTTAAGCTCAAAGTTTGCGTGGGCTGGAATAGGGTTGACTATCCCTGAATCAAAGTTCTGAAAAGCCGTGGCGGCATATTCTCGCATTGCCACGTCTCTGTTGTCCGCCATCTGGATATGGTTGAATTTATCATTTCTTGCATGATCCCACATATTACCGTTAACAGCAGGTGGATCAACCGGATCACGAGGTGGAATATCTGCCATTGATGTGCTCGTACTCTCTACCTCACTTTCAGGACTGATTTCACCTTGTCTCTCTTTTTGCTTTTCTAGTTGTTTTCGAAGTCTTTGCTCCTTTCGAGTTTTTCGAAGGGTCCGCTCAATCTCAGGGTCAAGGGGTAGAAGAAAAGATCTTGTGCTCATGCACTTTAACTTACCCTTGTGAGATAAACGACCAAAAATATAGAACAAAAACGGTGGATGGAAATTACACCCAACAACAATTCACCAAAAATAAAAACTAAAAGAATTTGAAAATAATTTTAAAACTAAAGTCCCCGGCAACGGCGCCAAAAACTTGACTGGGCGTTTATGCTGAACGCACGCGCTAAGCGTGGTAACAATTATATAGATGCAAGCGCACACCTGTCAGAGTAATATAAAATGGATGGAGTATCCAAGTATCGATCCTCAAGGACTTCTAAACAATTTCCAAACTCTAAAGTTTTAAAGAATAGTGAATGTTGGAATGAGTGATTCTTGTAAAATGGGAAGTGGTCACAAATAATGGTTTGGATTTGGGATTTGGACTTAGAATGATAAAACCTAGCCCGAACTACTTCAAGTTAGCCAACAAAGACTCAAGGACATGCTAAGGACAATATGCTTTTTACTTTAGAAACCAACGACTACGCTTCTCACTTGACTTATGTCTAAGCAAGTTCAAAGTCCTAAGACATTCCCTAATATGTCTATTATGAGATATATCTTAGTTTTAGGATGGAAATAGTCGCAACCTCGGGTTAAGGTCCTATGTCTAGGCTACTTAAGCGGAACCCTTATGTCTAAGGCGCTCCTCTCCTCGGTTTAACCACTCAACAATGCAAATAAGCAACCTTTTCAGTATTGACTTGTTAAGACTTACAGTGGCCTTCTCTAAATCCTAACTTTTTGGGAAAACATGTTGAGCAATGAATGGAAAGTAAAAACACTACTTCTTAGCAACCCTTTTTAGACATAAAAGGCTAACTATCCATAACCGGGCTAGAGACGGGAATTTAGAAAGACATATTGAAGAAAATACAGCAAGTAAAACGGTTGAATGTGGAATGCATGTGTGAAAAACAAAAGTTAACTAACGGAGAGTTTTTATCGGGATTGAGAGCTTCGCCCTTCTCTTTCAAGCAAGGGAGAGTGTCACGTGCTCTTTCCTCCAAAAACACAACTCTCTTAACTAAAAATAAAGTAAAGGCAAAGGGAAGATAAGCAAAGTGCTAGATTTTTATATATTTGAATAAGTAGAAAATGACTAAGTACAAATGGAAACAAAACAAGCTCAATAAAGGAATGTAAAGTGCTCGGGATTTAAAAACCAAAAGTAACTAATGAAAGCAACTCAAAAGTACTAAGAAAGCAACAAAGAAACACTAAAAATGATCAAGAGAAGGAAGCAAGGCTTGATGATTTTGGTGGAGAAGTTGCTGGAATTTATAGCTGTGCAGAATTGGTTAGGTAGGTCCTAAAACGATGGTGAATCACCCATTTCCAACTCTTTTGACTGACCAAATCGTGCTCAAACTGATAGTGGAACACTTCTTCTACACGTATACATCGGTTGGAACCACCAAAACGCATTGGAAGACGCGTTTCATTAAGGGCAAAGTTAGAAGAAAACCAGTTTTTCTGCAGGCTTCCCAGGCGCCTGGCGCCTCCCATGATGCTTTTTTCGTCTTTTTGCTTCTTTTGATTAATTTGCACTCCCAAATGGTCCTAAAATGTCATAAATACAATATAAGCCAACCACAAACCATAATATATGAATTTTGCATGAATTGGAACTCAAACGATCGAGAAAAATCCGAAACAAAGCTGAAACATTGTAAAAACAGCATCTAAAACCTTCTTTTTACGCATGTAAACAAGCGTAATCACTAGGAACTCTTGCACAAGAGGATGAACAGGTAGGCAGAATTCGTACTCGAACATCTTCATGTATAGAGTTACGCACGCTTCTAGGGGCTGTCAGCACGTTCCCCTTCCTGAGGAATCCTAAGGACTATGCCGTCCGGAATACTATACCTCTTACGGAGAGGGCCGAGGTAGTTCTTCGGCATCTGAGATGGGAACTCCAAACCTTGGCCCGAGGTGGATGTGTCACTATCAACCCCATCATCTTCAGGGAACCTAAAGTTATCATCTCCCCCTCCAACTCAGAGTCTAATCTATTTGCAAGTTCTTATACAGCGTAAGCCTTCTTAGGTGAAGGGCTCCGACTCTAAACTATACTATCAAATGAACTACTACTAGAAGAACTTGACGAGCTAGAATACGAAGACATGACTCTAAAAGTGAAAGTGCGAAGCAAAAGCAAAAGTACAAGACTGACCTAAAGTAAGTTCCGAACTGCTCAAGTCGGATTCTAAGATTTCAGGAAGCGTGGAAAACGTATTTGAAGTCTTGGGGGTATTTATAGTGTCCCGAAATTCAATCTCGACCAAACACGTGTTCTAAAAGGAACGATCCATATCGAAGGAAGTCCGAACGGCAAAGGTACTCGAGTGCGTGCCGAATGACAGGTTCGTTTTCGAGGTTCTCCAACGGTAACATTTATTATCTCAAGGTTGGAAGTCACCACGTGGATTGGTTTCCCAATAAAACAACTTCTCTACTAGATCGAGCTCGAACCTGGCAGAGAGGAGGCTAATGTTTGAGGGTGAAAACCAGATTGCCATGTGGAGGACAGTGGTTCGTTGCAAAGGGACACCCCAAATATTGTTTCGCATAACTCTACCTTAGAGGGTTCCGAGCTAGATGACTTAGCCGTTATTTCCACCAATAAGCCATTAATATGAGTAAAGTTGTCTGGGTTCGATCTACTCAAACTTGACAGTACTGACCTCAACTCCGACCAAGGTAACCGCTTGTCGTAACCCCTGTCGGAGCTTAAACCTATAAATAGAGGACCTCATTTCACCATCAGGTATCAAATTTCTCCTCGAACTTAATATTGAGTCTGAGTTGCTTACTAACTTGAGCGTCGGAGATTTTGCCCTCTTGTGCATATCTTCCCTTAGAATTTCAGGTTGGAGCGAAAATAGAGTTCGAGCTTGACTGAAGTTTGACGTTGTGCAAATCCTTACATAAACAACGAGATTGAAGACATGAGAACTCGCGTTCTCAAAGGCTTTTGATTCTTTGATTTTTGGGGATTAAACTAAAAGAGATGCAGGATTTAAAAAAATAAAGTGTTGGTACACTTTGGGCAATATTTAATTTAGAAAATAATTTAAATCACAAACTCTCCTAAGTTTCAGAATTGCTATTTTCATGTAAGTAATGAAAATTTATTAAAAAATTGTTATTTATATTGTACCTTTATGCGTTTGATTATTGTGGCTTTCCTTTGATTGTTGAAGGCATAAAATCTCTTCTGCAATAAAGCCTGATATTGTGTGTCTAACCAATTAGGGTTAAAATAAGTTACAGATTACGGTAACCAATTAGGTTTCGTTGATATTAGGCTTATTTTAAGAAATCCATGACCAAAAGGACGTTGTTTCATGCGGAACGTGTCTGTGTTTTTTAAGCGTGATAAAACGACGTTGTTTACCGACATTATTATTTTCATTTTCATGTCAATTTTAAACCGACATCGTATATTTGATTTAATGTAAGTTTTAAATTTAATGAAAACAACATCGTTTTATTTACTAGAATGACGTCATTTTGAACTCCAATCGTGCATGCATATTTTTCTTTTTTTACCATAACAGTTTCCAACCGACATTAATTGAAACGTTTTAACGTCGGTTTAAAGCCGACATTAAAACTTAAATTTTCTGAAAATCAGGCGCCTACCCATAAAACCGACATCATTTTGTCAAGTGATATCGTTTTCAAAATTTTCAACTAACATTGTCGCGCTCATCGCGATACGGAGCGACCAACATCATCCCCTGATAGGTCTCTTTCAAGATAAGGGTTTGGAGTCACCACCAATCATCTACGAGGTGTAATTGGTCATCTATTTTAAAAACTTGGTCTGCAAAAACATATTCGATCCAAAGAAAAATATTTTTGTATTTTTATTTGAATGTTCCATATTTTATCAATTCATACTTTGTTACAATATAAACTAATAGGTATGAGTGATGTTGGATGCGAATCCTGGCCTGCCACGTGTCATGATCCAAAAGGTGAGTTAGATGAACACGCGGACGAAATGTAGAAATTGACTTCGAAATACTCAGGTCGGCAGTAAGGGTAGGACCTACATTGCCGAGCCGACCTGGTACAAAGTCCGTAACAATGTCTCTTCCGTACCCGACAACACGCCGCGATTTTAGGGTGTGTCAGAATTCCTGTCGGGCCTAGTTTCTATAAATAGAAACAGTAGCCTTAAATGCAAGGTACGCAATCCTAAGTAGACTCGGCAAGTTAGCTCGGAACTAACTTGCTCGTCGGAGTACTAACATTGTTTTGCAGGTCTTTAGAGTGTTCTGGAAAGGCGTTGGACCATTGGCCACATTTCATCCTGAGCGTTCCAATCTACATTACGTCCGAGCTTAGCAATTTCGAGCTCAAACATCTGGCGCCGTATGTGGGGAAGACACATCTAGAAGTTAGTCTCACCTTTTGCAATCTCAGCCAATGGCCCAAACTCGCTCCCAGTAGTCACGATCTCAACTTTCACCAATCCGCTCTCCGATGAGCGATGCTGCCACTTCTCGTGCCCAACCTCGACTCACATACTTTCAGGTGGCAGGAACTCCCATCATCAAAGGACGACCCCAAGAGGGGGTGGTCAAGGAGAATGGACGTCGGCCGGTCACATCCGATCCAGTAGTAGTCCGGGAGTTCCACCTCGCCTCAGATCAGTTCCCGCCACTACAACCTCAGAGGAACGGTCTGCTGCCCCGTGCACCTCGCCTCCGCGGTTGGGGAAATACAAGTGCACGCTCTGGGGCAAGTGCCGATGCAGGCGTGGACCCAGTCATGGTAGCCAACGTGATCGCCGAGCTCACGGAAGTCAAGGCAAGGCTCGAGGCGGTCGAGAGAGGCAGCGAAGTGTCAGGCTTTCCGTCTCCAGGGATCCCGTTCGAGGAGAGGGACCGATGCATCCGAACCAAAGAACGGAGTATCAGTTCCGACCTCGCAGGGAGGCCCTAGCTGGAGCACCCTCACGAAAGCCACAACGGATGAGGACAGGCAGCGCACTGGAAGCACAGGTGCGTGACCACCCTCAGCAGGACAACCGAGTTGAGGGACGACGCCCGAGGATCCGACCAATTCGGACTCCCTTGGCATCTTTCGATAGCTCCAACGCCCATCAGGGCCGAGGTGAAGAGACGTCGAGGCGACGGGTACTGGAACCTGGAGATCGGGAGTATCTGGTTGACGATGAGGAGGAAAGCCCAGAGGTCGATGTTCAAGAGAGGTCCTCCCACGCTGACCATTCGTTTCGGAGGGAGATAGAATATCTCACGCGGCAGTGCAGGCCTGCAGACCTGCATCGCGTAGCCGAGCAAGAGGAACTGCCTTTCTCCTAAGTGATCTTGGACGCAGCTATCCCATCGAGGTTCAAGGCTCCGGTCATGAGTTCTTACGACGGATCTGAAGATCCGATCTCCTACGTGGAAGTGTTTGAGGGGAAGATGGATTTCCTGGCCGCAAGCAACGCCATGAAGTTGCGAGCATTTCAAATAGCCTTGGAAGGCTCGGCGAGATTGTGGTACCGACAGTTGAAGCCTCGATCCATCGACAATTATCAACAGTTGAGAAGGTTGTTCATCAACCAATTCTCAGCTCGGCAGTTGTTGAAGTTGCCGCCCTCTCTCCTCGGAACAGTGTAGCAATGAGACAATGAGTCCCTGACAGAGTACATCGCTCGGTTCATGGACGAGCATGTCAAAGTGGTAAGTTGCACCGATGACATCGCCATGATGTACTTCACCACAGGTTTAAACAATAGGAACTTGACGATAGAGTTCGGAAGCCGACCGCCGGCCTCATTGAATGAGATGCTCGCTAGGGCTCGCCAGTATATCGACGGCTTGGAGTTGTGGAAAGCCAATGGAGCTCGGCGAAGCAACCATGGTAAAGATCAGGACCAAAAGTCCCCTCCTCCCAAGAAGCAGCACAGCGATGGTTGGGGCTCGTCTCGACGGGCCGACGACAATAAGAGTAGAGGCCATCGAGATGAGAAAGCCCCTTCAGACCGACGAGGGCCGAAGTTTGACAAGTTCACTCCGCTAAACGCCTCAATCGCAGAGATCTACGCGGCGGCAAAAGATACCGACCTGGAGGCGCTTTTCATAGCCCTATAAAAGCTCCGCCGACCTCCAGGGAAACGAGACAAGCGACTGTACTGCCGATTCCACAAGGATCACGGCCACGACACTTAACGTTGTTTCCACTTGAAGGAGCAGGTCGAGCATCTGATCCGGATGGGTTATCTGAAGAAATATGTCGGCAGGCGTGAAAGGGCAGAGCCAGAAGGGTCGGCTCTGGAGGAGAAGCGAGAGAAGTCGCCACCGTCGAGACGGAAGGAAGATCGTCCTGCCGTTATAAATACCATCCATTGGGGCCCGAGTGGGGGACAGTCGGGGCAGAAGAGGAAAGGTCTGGCACGGGAGGCTGCACACGAGGTCTGTACTTCGTACCCCAAGGAGCCTGTGATGCCGATCTTACTCGACGACTAAGATGACGAAGGAGTGCACATGCCCCATAATGACGCCCTAGTAATCACCCCACTCATTGATCACGTGAAGGTGAGAAGAGTTCTTATTGACGGTGGAGCGTCGGCCAACATCTTATAGTTCTCGACTTACACGGCCCTAGGGTGGGAAAGGAAGCACTTGAAGCTCAGCCCGATGCCTTTGGTCGATTTTGCAGGGGAGTCAGTCAGTACGGAAGGATGTGTCTCGCTCCCTGTTACCATCGGCGAGGGAGATCAACGAGTAACTAAGGTCGCAGAATTTGTTGTGATAGATCGGAGCTCTGCGTACAACGCCATAATTGGTCGGCCCTTGATTCATGATCTTAGGGCAGTTCCATCCACTTATCACCAGGTCTTGAAGTACCCCACCTCGGCCGGAATTGCGACAGTCCGGGGTGAGCAAAAGACGTCCAGAGAATGCTACGCAACCGCAATGAAGGGAACAACCACTTGTGCAGCGGTCACGGACGCGGCGGAGCCATGTGCCGATGAACCAGAGCCTAACCGCGGTACCCCGGCTGAAGAGCTAGAACTTGTCCCCCTATTGGGGCTAGAAAATCAGGTCAGCATCGACAGCGGACTGTGGGTCGAGGTAAAAGAAGAGCTCGTCGGTTTTTTGCAAGCAAATCTGACGTGTTCACATGGTCTCATGATGACATGTCGGGTATAGACCCTAGTATAATGGTACATAGGCTAAATGTAGATCCTAGCTATACGCCTGTGAGGCAAAAGCGTCGGCCTGTCGACGCCGAGCGAAGCAATGTATTTTGTAAAGAAGTCGAGCAGTTGCTACAAGCTAAATTCATAAGAGAAGTTCATTACTCGCGTGGTTATCTAATGTAGTCTTGGTTAAAAAGTCCAACGGCAAATGGCGCGTCTGTATTGACTTTACGAGCCTCAATAAGGCGTGCCCGAAAGATAGTTTTCCCCTACCTCGGATAGATCAGCTCGTCGACGCAACAGCAGGGCATGAACTCCTCTCCTTCATGGATGCCTACTCCCGGTACAATAAGATGCAGATGCATGCGCCTGACCAAGAGCACACCGCCTTTGTTACCGATCAAGGGTTGTATTGCTACAACGTCATGCCTTTCGATCTGAAGAATGCCGGGGCGACCTACCAGCGGATGGTCAACATGATGTTCGCCAAACAGATCTGACGCAACATGGAGGTATATGTAGACGACATGTTGGTAAAAAGTAAGCAGACGAGCTCCCACTTAGCCGACCTGACAGAGGCCTTCAGCGTGCTTCAGAAGTATCAGATGAAGCTCAATCCGAGCAAGTGCGCCTTTCGGGTTTCGTCAGGAAAGTTCCTCGGGTTCATGGTCCACGAACGCGGAATTGAAGCAAATCCAGACAAGATAAAAGCAGTCCTCGAGATGGAGGCGCCGAGGAATATTAAGCAGCTGCAGAGGTTAAACGGTCGATTGGCAGCCTTGAATCGCTTCGTATCTCGCTCCACTGACAACTGCCACTCTTTCTTCCAAACACTAACGAAAAAAGGTCGGTTCGAATGGACCGATGATTGTGAAGCCGCACTTCGGCAGTTGAAGCAGTACCTCAGCTCGGCTCCCTTGTTGTCAAAGCTGCTGCCTGGTGATGTACTCTACCTGTACCTAGCAGTGTCGGAAAATGCGGTGAGCTTAGTACTTATCAGGGAGGCAGAAGGAGGGCAGAGCCCTGTTTATTACACAAGCATATCGTTGACCGAGGTCGAGCCTCGTTACCCCTGTGTTGAGAAGCTGGCCCTAGCCTTGGTAACCTCGGCGCGACGCCTACGACCATACTTCCAGGCACACAAGATAGTCGTTCTGACAAACTACCCCTTGAGGCAGATTTTCTACAATCCCGAAACGTCGGGTCGACTGATGAAGTGGGCACTAGAGCTCAGTGAGCATGACATCGCCTTCGAGCCGAGAACAGCATTGAAAGGTCAGACAGCCACAGACTTTGTTGCCGAGCTAACCCCACCCAGGCAAGGAAGCGATGTCCGTGACCAATGGACACTCTACGTGGATAGTTCATCCAATGAGAAACGTTGTGGGGCAAGTCTGCTGCTCCTCGGCCCCGATGGTCTTCGGTTCGAGTACGCACTCCGGTTTAGCTTCCGAGCTTCAGGCATTGATAAATGGACTGAAGGTCGCCAGGGGGATGGGCGTAAAGTGACTCCTGATTCTCAGCGATTCCCAACTGATCTTCAATCAGGTTACCAGGAGTACCAAGTGAAGGAAGCTCGTATGGAGAGGTATTTGGCCAAAACTCGAGTGATCCTCACCCAGTTTGAGGACTATGTGATTCGATAGGTGTCGAGGTCCGAAAACTCCAACGCCGATGCACTGGCTCGCCTAGCCTCGGCATACGAGACTGACCTACCGAGAACAATTCCAGTTGAAATACTCGCTGAGTCGTCCATCGACCAGCCTGAGATAATGGAGCTCACGTCAGCTCGGCCTACATGGATGGACCCAATTAAGGACTTCCTGGTCAATGGCTCAGTCCCTGTCGATCCGAGCCACGCCAGAAAGCTTCAACGCCAAGCTGCTCACTACTTGATGCAAGAAGGCAAGCTCTTCAAAAGGGGATATTCCCTACCATTACTGCGGTGCCTCAACCTAGAAGAGGCAAGGTATGTCATGCGCGAGATTCATGAAGGGGTTTGCGGAAACCATGGGGAGCTCGGTCCATGGCCGCGAAGGTCGTCCGCCAGGGCTACTACTGGCCAACGATTGAGCGCGACACCAAAGAGTTCGCCGAAACATGCGACAAATGTCAACGCTTCACGAGCATTTTGAGGCAACCCCCCGAGATGCTGACGCCGATCTCAAGCCCTTGGCCTTTCGCTCGGTGGGGGATAGATCTGATTGGCCCACTACCGATGCGGAAGGGGCAGTTGAAGTTCGCCATAGTAGCTGTAGATTACTTCACCAAGTGGGTGGAAGCGGAACCTCTGGCATCTATTACCGAGGCGAAGGTCGTCAGCTTTGTATGGAAGAGCATAATATGTCGGTTCGGTATATCGAACACCATCATTACTGACAATGGAAAGCAGTTTGAAGGTGCTCGGTTTAGTCAATTCTGTCGACAACTCGGCATATGTCACCTCAGCTCGTCTCCTGCCCATCCGCAGTCTAATGGGCAAGTTGAAGCCATCAACAAGATCATCAAGCGTGGTCTAAAGACGAGGCTGGAATCTCTGAAAGGTCGGTGGGCAGAAGAGTTACCAGAGGTACTGTCATCTTACCGAACTACACCCCGCCGATCTACTGGTGAGACGCTATACGGCCTAGCCTTCGGGTCGGAGGCTGTTGTCCCTGCGGAAGTTGGCATGCCAACGCCCCGAGTTGAGAATTTAGACGAGCAAGCCAACAGTGAAGCTCTACTCGTGAATCTTGACCTCCTCGAGGAGAAAATATCTCACTCCTAGCTTCGACTAGCAGAATATCAGAACCGTATGGCTCGGTACTACAACGCCAGAGTAAAAGTCAGAACGTTCAAGCCTGGCGACCTCGTCCTGAAGAAGGTAATGCATCATGTCGGAGCACTTCAGCCGAACTGGGAAGGTCCGTATCGAGTCTTAAAAACACTCCGACCTGGAGCGTATTTGCTGTCCGACCAAAACGGGAGACAACTCCCTCACCCATGGAATGCCGAGCATTTGCGAGTTTATTATCAATAAAGTGTGTGTAATCCGACGTGTAAAAATTTCGTTCATTAATGAAAGCCGATCTCCAATGACTTGTGCAAAATTTGACTTTATTCGTTAGAGTGGTTACCACTACCGAGCTACGTCAAATGGGGGCCAAGGAAGACTACGTGGTATGACCTATGGTAAACGACCTAAGATAAGTTATATTTTTACAAACACGCAAAGCAATGGTCAGCTCGTAGGAACCTGGTTATCCCAAACACACACCGCCGAGCTGAATTGTTCGGCTCGTAAGTCGTTGTGTAGGTAAGAAATTATGAAGACTCAAGAAACTCAAACAACCAAAACTAAAATTAAAGTTTAATTAAATTTCTCTCAGGGACCTCGGAAAGAATTACTCGGATCTAAACAAAACAACGTCATTTCATTAGAATAGAGTTTAATGAAGATCCGAGGTATATATGCCTCGGCTCAGTACAGATTTGGTTAAAAGAGAGAGAAAGCAAGAAACAACAGAATACCGAGGCGATCTACTCCTGAGGAGGGTCGGTAAGCTTGTTGGACCCCACCTTGGCACCAACAGCCTCAACCTCTTTACCGGCCTCGGCAGGCCGCTCCACCCAGATGACCTCGTATTCTTGCTCGACAGCGGCGATGGCGTCCTCCGAGCAAGCGGTGTCGAGCCTATTGACAGCGTAATAGAAGCCTTTGTCCGTCATGTTGCGAGCTAGGCCGTAAAACTCGGGGGATTCTTTGATTTTCTTCTCCAAGTAGGCCCAGTTCACCAAATTCTGCCAAGCCTCGTTCCAGCCCTTCTCCGCAGTCTCGGCTCGACCCCGAGCGTTCTTCAGGTCAGTACGAGCTTGGGCGATTAGGGCTTGCGACCTGTCGGCCTCTGCTTCCTTCTCAGCTCGGGCCCGGACAACTTCAGCCTCGAGCTCGGCGATCCGCCGCTCGTAGGAGGCATTCGTCTCCTCCTCTTTCAAGTCCAACCCTCCGAGCTCCAGGCTCATCATCGATGCCGAGAGGCAGGCATGGTAGTGCAGCTGCAAAGGCCATGGGTTATATCAAAAGAGGTAAAGAAGAAGAAGAAAGGAAGAGTAGGCACGAGCTTACCTCTGCAGCCAGAGCTATGGTCTTTCTCACAGCCTCCACAGGGTCCTCAGGCGCCTGAACAGCTCGCTCTACACGGCGAGAGCTGGAGGATCTCACCTTCGTTGCCGCCTCGTGGATGCTGAGGCGAGAGAAGGCGAGCTTGAATGACAGTGGAATCTCGTCGCACTGCCGCAGACCCAGCTGAGACCCGTCCTCCGACTCGACCATGATGGGGGGAGGCGGGGATTTGGAGTTAACCTCCTCGGAGGGAAGTGTCTCCCTCACCCTTTTCCTTCGCTGCAGTGGAGTAGTCGACTCCTCGCCACCGACGATGGTCTGCAGAGGCTGAGCCTCAAGGGCCTGGAGTTTGGCCAAGTTCGCCATCCCGGGGGCCGGGACGTCGGCACTGCTCGTGCGATGACAAGCCTGAGGAGGTGCTGGCGGAGCAGACGGGACCGAGGCCCGCTGCAGCTTCGTACTACTAAGCGTGAGGAACTTGGAAGCCATTTCTGCAAAAGGGACGAGGTTAGATAACAGGTTGCAATCAACCGAGCTGAGGAGTCAAGGAGTAGTTACCTTCAGGAGCTTTACGTTTCTGTGAGCTGCGTTGCCAAGGTTTGGGTAGCTTCTTAAGCTTGTCCGCTTGGTCGTGAAGACTGAGACCGCTGGAGAAGAGGTGGGAGTTTGAGACTAGTGCTTCACCCCACAGCGCGTACTTCAATCTCCGACCTTGGGCTCGCCTGATGATCTCCCAAGACTTGGTGCTGATCTTTGGAACTGGGGACGGCAGAAATGAAGGCGTGGAAGTTAAGATTAAAAAAAAAACGACCCCAGCTCGCACCTAAGACACTCACCTACGTATCCGAACTCTGCTGGGACTTGGCAGGTCGGCTCACCCCCTCCATCCCTCAGAAGCCATTCGCTAGAGACGAGGAACCAACACTTCTTCTAGTTCTTGTTGGAGGAGGGGTTCCTAATCAACTAACCCACGTTCCTCCGAGCTGAGAGGTAGTACCGACCCTCTCCCTCGTTGGAGGCTTTGACGGTGTGGGTCGCTAAGAGCTGGTCTACCGTTAGCCTATCCTCATCTTCGTCCTGGAGGACCCACCACATAACGTAGGCTCCGAGCACAGTAGACCAACCGTTAGGCTAGAGCTGACCTGGGGCTAGGTTGACTACGCGAAGGAACCTTTGTATGAAAGGGTGGAGTGGAAGTATGACCCCCCTATGGAACATCTGGGGGTAGACACTGACTAAGCCCGGAGGAGGGTCGTCGAGGTGTTCCCCGATGTTAGGCACCCTATGTAACGACCCAGCAATTTCTGCACACCTCTAGGTTACATGAACTACCCAACTAATCAGTTTTAACCCCGATTACAACCTGCCAACTTCCTATGCACATAAACTTATAAAATCAAGCTCCAAACCTCATCAAATTAACGATAAACCAATCTCATAAAAAAAATGCAACAACATTCGTGAACTACTTCACGAGGCAAGTTTATTATTCAATCTAAATGAATCTAAACAAATGGAATAAAGCTCAAATAGGCACCTAACCCGAAGCATAACTAACAACAAGGGAAAAATCTCCCAATTATTCAAAGGTACATAAACCGTTTATTGGCCACAACATAAGGCCGTAACAAAAGAATTAGACTAAATAAGAAAAACTAAGCAGCCTATAGTCCTCGCTTGTCAGGTCTCCTCCGTCCCATCACCATGGTCACCCTCGAGTCCTTCACCTGAAACAATCATTGTAGAAGAGGGGTAAGTATATACAATATACTCCGTAAGTAGCCCTCACCAAGCACACACCAACATCATGCTCATAACCATAAAGGAAACATACACCGTCATGCTCTATCATTACAGTATGCGAACAACCATAGACATGCTCTACTAACACATTATACATTCATCCATAAACATGCTCTACAAGACCCGATGCTAACCACAATCATATAAAAACAATTACCGTCCACTTGGTTCCCTAACACCTCAAATACAGCTATGCTCACCTCAGATATTCGAGCTCTTTGAAACCATTCTCTTGGTAGTGTCGGCCCCTGCCCTTTTATACCCAAAGCCCCGACACCTAGTGCATCGACCCTCGACCATTTATACCCGAGGCCCCGATGCCTTACAATCCATTGGCCCTTGACCATTTGTACCCAAGACCCCAATAGTTCTCCTTTCAAAAGACTCCTCGCATCGACCCCCGACCATTTATACCCGAGGCCTCGATACCCAATTAGTGACGTATCAGCCCCCGACCATTTATACCCGAGGCCCTGACACTCACCCATTCGCTTCATAACTTTCCTAATTCCACATAACATTTCTAGTGTCCAACCAATATTTTCGTACTACTTTCCTAATAGCACCAACCACCACAACGCCCACCAACAACAACACCACTAGTATGATTTCAATGCATCTCTCAGCTTACCAACACAATTCAGCATGCTTCCACAACATAAACATCATTCTAATAGAAAAACAATAAACCAAACATGCTTTCACAACATACCAAATCTTAACAACAGCGCCACAGTGAGTTTAGTCATAACAGAGCATAGTCAACAAATTGCAAACGATTGCAGCCCAACACAATTCATCCAAACATTTAACATCCAAGGCCCATATTCCATAAGCACCACTAGATATAATAAAACTCACGAGACACGCCAAACACTTCATACAAATTCAGACAACAAACATTTCCAAAATAAATTCACCTTAACGGACATTCCCTACATTCATACATCATTCTACAACAGATCTCAGCAGTTCAACAATACAAAATTCCCACTATTATCACCGACGGACATTCGACACTAACCAGGCATACAAAACAACATAAACAAGAGTTACATTACACAACCCCGTATCAGAACCAATATTAAGCATCATAAAAAGCACATCGGCAACCAAATAACAAGCATCAACGCAGGCACCCGCCCCCCGTGCTACTTACTACCAAAAGTCCTAAAGCTCCTAAGCTTGTCAAACACTTCCTACAAGGAAAAAGTACGATTCGAAGTTAGTAGCCAATTGGAAACATTTAAATAATATTAAACCCAAATTTAGGTGTGTTGTTACCTACTAACTCACACCAAAACCTCTTGGGTTAGAAGTGGGTCGACGCTGAGGATGTTCTAGCTCCAAAATTCGACTTCGAATGGCCTTAGGCTTGCTGAAACGATGTCAAAAACTGATGGGTAACATAGATTTGGGTCCGATTGAAGGTGGTTCAATGCCGACCCAATGCCGCAAGGAGTGGATATCAAGAATCAAGCTTCGGTTATGTGTGGGTAATCGTCTAACGTTGCCGGAGGGGCTGGATAACACCAAACCGAGGAAAGGAAACGTCAAGAAACTTGCTGGCGTCGCAGATCTGGGCGCGGGGTCACCGGAGGAATGACGTTGGACCTGTTGCCACCGCTGTCCAGTTTTGCTCAGAATGCGTCGTCGCCGTGGAGAAGGCCCGCCGGGGGTTGCGCACGTCGCCCGGAGGTAGCAGCAGTCGGGCGTCCGGTTCTGCTCGGAACGCGTCGCCGCCGTGGAGTCGTGCGCCGCCGCGAGCTGCTGTAGGAGGATGCCGGCGTGGAGGACTGCTGTGCCGCTTCGCCGGAGAAGAAGGCCGCCGGCTGGACAAGAAGAACGAGGAGAAGCTTGGGGGGGGGCTGTCGGCTAGGGATGGGGAAGAAACAAAGGGAGGGAAAAGAGAAAAAGAAAAGTGTTAGGGTTTCCCCTTTTGTTTTGATTTAAAACAATTTTCGCATTAAGCCCAATCATCCAAGCCCAAAGAAGAAGGAGTCCATTCCCTCAACCCAAGACCCAACATACCAAGCTCGGTTAATATTCATTTAATTGGATTGTTAGAGCCCGATAATTATCGATAAATTAAATTAAGATTCACTTTGAAATTTAAATGAAAAATCTTCCGATTCGAGACTAACTGACCTGATGGACTCGAGGCGTTACACCCTAAGCTCTGTGGAGTTAGGGATCGAGTAAGTTTTGCGGAGCTCGGCCAACCTACCTACCAAGCAAGATGAACAAGGAAGTTCAGCTACTGGACCGAGGTCAGGGTTTACCGAGGTTGAGGCTATATTGGGGTTTCCCGATCTACCCTCGACATAGGGGTTCCCTGAGCTAGAAGCTAAGGTCGGATCCCTTAAGATGTCACCTAAACTAGAGGGGCCGGCCGACCCAGATGACGACTCACTAGAAGAGCTACCCATCGTCAGATCTAAAGAAAGAATCTAGAAAGCTACCTAAAAAAAGAAGGAGAAAGTACCTGACTTGGAAATGGCCGAGGTACACGAAAACTCAAAAGTGAAAAGTAAAAGACTTTCGCCTTTTATAGGACAGCCCGGAGGCACGAGAGCCGTCCGATCGTGAAAGGATCAACGGACAGGATCTGTCCACGCCAGGCAATCCTCGTGACGACGTTTGGGTTCTCGAAGCAGAAGCTAGGGCTGACGACATCCATGACGTCACGCATGAATGAGTGGATTCGACCCAT
Source organism: Momordica charantia (assembly GCF_013281855.1). NCBI lineage: Eukaryota > Viridiplantae > Streptophyta > Magnoliopsida > Cucurbitales > Cucurbitaceae > Momordica > Momordica charantia. The sequence goes on from NW_028275160.1 coordinate 15,684,409, forward strand.
CTTCAGTTAGCTCGGATGACTTCGCCGAGCCGACCACCCCATCGAAGTGGGAGCCAATATTGGATGCAAATCCTGGCCTGCCACGTGTCATTATCCAAAAGGTGAGTTAGATGAACACGCGGACGAAATGTAGAAATTGACTTTGAAATACTCAGGTCGGCAGTAAGAGTAGGACCTACATTTCCGAGCCGACTTGGTACAAAGTCCGTAACAATGTCTCTTCCGTACCCGACAACACACCGCAATTTTAGGGTGTGTCAGAATCCCTGTCGGGCCCAGTTTCTATAAATAGAAACCCTAGCCTTAAATGCAAGGTACGCAATCCTAAGTAGACTCGGCAAGTTAGCTCGGACCAAAACTAACTTGCTCATCGGAGTGCTAACTTTGTTTTGCAGGTCTTTAGAGTGTTCTGCAAAGGCGTTGGACCGTTGGCCATAGTTCATCCTGAGCGTTCCGATCTACATTATGTCCGAGCTCAAACAAGTGACATGCAGACCATTAGAAAAACTTTATCACCTCATGAATATAATTTTATTTTGGACATAAATAATCAAACTTGAATCATGCAAATTAAAACCGAAGCATATTACCAATGTGCTAATACATTACTATATAACTAAAGTTTCTTTTTTTAATATACAAATATTAATTTTAAAATTTTGTTAAGAAAAAAAAACTTAAATTTTATCTTGGGATGTTGACACATTCCTAAGATGCTTGGGCTTTAATTTGCATGATTCAAGTTTGATTCTGTAACGCCCCGAGTCCCTCAGGTTAGTAGTCTCGAATCAGGAGATTTTTCATTTAAATTTCAAACTGAATGTTAATTGAATTTATCTATATTTATCAGGCTCTAAAAACCCAATTAAATTAATATTTACCGAACTTGGTATGTTGGGTCTTGTTTTAAGGGAATGGACTCCTTTTTTGAGCTTGGATGATTGGGCTTTCATTGAGGGAAAATTGTTTTAAAACAAAACAAAAGGGAAACCCTAACACTTTCTTCTTTTTTTTCTCCCTTTTGCTTCTTCCCCATCCCTAGCCGACAGCCCCCCCCCCCAAACTTCTTCTTCTTCTTCTTGCCAGCCGGCGGCCCCCTCTTATCCGGTGAAGCGGCACAGCAGCAGCAGCATCTCCACGCCGGCGTCCTTTTGCAGCAGCTCGCGGCGGCGCACGAACGACAGTGTCCGACCCACGGCAGCCGCGTTCCTGAAATCCGCAATCTGAACGGGTCTGTTGGAGTTCGACGGGCTCAGGTCGGATCCGGCAGCGCAACAGCAGCTCCACGGTGGCGCTACTCGCGGCGGTGTGCGACGGGCGGCGTTCCGTCACTGCGGCGCGGCGTTCCCCCACGGTTTTGCAGCAGTGTGACGTCTCCTCCACAATCGCACGACCCACGGTGTGGTGGCTCTCCGACGACCCTCCACGGCGACGGCACAGAACAGACACCAGAATCCGACGCCCTATAGCACTCCCTCCGACGTGAACAGTAGCCTTCCGGTGAAGTTCGACGCTGACTCACACACAATCGAAGCCCAATCTATTTACCCACTATTTTCAGCATGGGTTCGGCGTTGACCCACCTCTAATTGGACCCAAATCAGCATCACCCATCACTTTTAGACATCGGGACAGCAATCTTAAGGCCTTTTGAACTCAGATTGGGAGCCCGAACCCCTTCGACGTCAACCCACTCCTAACCCAAGTTGTTTTAGTATGAGTTAGTAGGTAACGACTCTACCTAAACTCGGTTTCGTTTATAACTAAATGTTTCTAATTAGTTACTGACCTCGAGATCATGCTCTTTTGTAGTAGGAAGTGTTCAACAAGCTTTAGGACAAGTGTTTGTAAGTAGCACGGGGGCGGGTGCGTGCGTTGATGTTTGTTATTTGGTTGCCGATGTGCGGTTTATGACGTTTATTATTGGTCCTGATATGTTGTTGTGCAGTGTAACTCTTGTTTATGTTGGTCTGTACGCCGGGGTAGTGTTGAATGTCCGTCGGTGATAATAGTGGGAAATTTGGTATTGTTGAGCTGCTGAGATCTGTTGTAGAATGTTGTATGTTTATAGGGAATGTTCGTTAAAGTGGATTTATTTAGGGAATGTTTGTTGTTTTAATTTGTATAAAGTGTTTGGCGTGTCTCATGAGTTGTTTATTATATCTGGCAGTGCTTATTGGATATGGACGTTGAATATTAAGTGTTTGGATGAATTGTGTTGGGCTCCAATCATTTGCAATTTGTTGATTTTGCTTTGTTATGACTAAACTCACTGGGGCGCGGTTGTTAAGAATTGATATGTGGTGAAAGCATGTTTGGTTTATTGTTTTGCTACTAGAATGATGTCTATGATTGGAAACATGCTGAATTGTGTTGGTGAGTTGAGGGATGCATTGAAATCATACTAGTGGTGGTGTTGTTGATGGGCGTTGTGGTGGTTGGAGTTATTAGGGAATTAGTACTGGAATCTTGGTTGGAGGCTATAAATGATATGTGGAGTTTTGGAAGTTATGAAGTGAATGGGTGAGTGTCAGGGCCTCGGGTATAAATGGTTGGGGGCTGATACGTCATTAACTGGGTATCGAGGCCTCGGGTATAAATGTTCAGGGTCGATACGCCAATATTGGATAAAGATGAGCGTCGAGGCCTCGGGTATAAATGGTCGGGGGTCGATGCGAGGAGTCTTTCGAAAGGAGAACTATTGGGGCCTTGGGTATAAATGGTCAAGGGCCAATAGATTGTAAGACATCGAGGTTTCGGGTATAAATGGTCGAGGGTCGATGCACTAGTGTCGGGGCTCTGGGTATAAATGGTCAGGGGCCGACACTACCAAAAAAATGGTTTCGAAGAGCTTGAATAGCTGAGGTGAACATAGTTGTATTTGAGGTGCTAGGGAGTCAAGTGGACAGTAGTTGTTTTCATATGATGGTGTGTAGCATCGGGTCTTATAGAGCATGTTTATGGATGAATGTATAATGTAATTGTAGAGCATGTCTATGGTTATTCGCGTACTGTAATGATAGAGCATGACGATGTATGTTTCCTTTATGGTTATGAGCATGATGTTTGTGTGTGCTTGGTGAGGGCTACTTACGGAGTATATTTTATATACTCACCCCCCTCTCTACAATGATTGTTTCAGGTGAAGGACTCGTGGGTGACCATGGTGATGGGACGGAGGAGACCTGACTGGCGAGGACCATAGGCTGCTTAGTTTTTCCTGTTTAGTTTAAATCATTGGTTAGGGCCTTATGTTGTGGCCAGTAAACGGTTTATTTGCATTTGAGTAATTGAGAGATTTTTCCCTTGTTGTTAGTTGTGCTTCGGGATAGGTGCCTATTTGAGTTTTATTCCATTTGTTTAGATTCATATAGATTGAACAATAAACCTGCCTCGTGAAGTGGTTCACGAATTTTGTTGAATGCTATTCAATGAGATTATATTTATCGTTAAATTGATGAAGATTGGAACTTGATTTTATAAGTTTATGTGCATAGGAAGTTGGCAGGATGTAGCCGGGGTTAAATTTGACTAGTTGAGTAGTTAATGTGACCTAGAGATGTGTGGAAAATTTTGGGTTTTTACAATTGGTATCAGAGCGGAGTTGTTCCTGTAGACTGTCCTAGAATCTAGGTCGTTAGTGTATGGTCCTTGTCAGTCTCCTCATCATCACCAGGTACGTTTCCGAGTTCTGGATGTTCGATCATGAATGTCTTACATTGCTTATGATTGAGATATTATTATTGACTGATACTAGATAGGTCGGTGTGTTTGTTTGATTCATTATGTAGACCTTGCTTGAATTTTGCACTTGTGTTGCGCCCCGGTTAGTGTGTTATTGACCTTGGTGCTCTGTTCTCTGTTCCTTTAGACAATGGCTTTTCGACGGAACACGAGAGCTCACAACTACGAGGATCCGAACCCTAGGGGTGAGGAGGCAGCGGATCCAAATGTTTCCTCGACAGTTCCTGGAGGGGTAGCACCCCCGGTCCCGCAGGCAGCACCTCAGGGAGTTCCCCAGGTGAATCCCTAGGTGGCGTTACTAGCCGAGGCATTACAAGTATTGCTGGATAATGCGAATAAAGCAGGTGGGGCTCAGGCGCAACAGCCTTGCTGGGCACAGATTCAACAAGAGGAGGTCCAGTTTATCAGGGATTTCAAACGCTTCGGACCACCCGTTTTCAACGGGGTGAGTGAGAGGCCTACTACGGCCGAGGAATGGGTCAGGGAGTTGGAAGCCCTTTATGTGTATTTGGGATGCTCCGACGAATTCAAGGTTCGGGGAGCAGTGTTTATGCTTCGGAGAGAAGCAGTAAACTGGTGGGAGTTGGTGGCGGCAGCGGAGGATCACGCCAACACACCCATCACATGGGCGAGGTTTAAGAACTTACTCTATGAGTACTATTTCCCCGTGACTATCAGGAATGAAAAACGGGCAGAGTTTCTCCGTCTCACTCAAGGGAGCCTAACTGTGGCCCAACACGAGAGGAAGTTCACTAAGCTGTCGTGTTTTGGAATGCAATATATTCCTACTAAACAATTAAAGATTGACAAGTTCAATGACGTTTTGCGTAGGGAGATCAAGGGGTTACTTGTTCTCAAGGAACCAAATACTTATGCAGCAGCAGTCAGGTGTGCGTTGGTTATAGACAAATGTCTCGAGGAACCTCAGTCTCAACAGGTGATGGGCTCCAGCTCGGGGGTCAAGAGGAAATTTGCATCGTTCTCCTCCAGTCAACTCTCGAGGGGACACCAGCAGCTTGTGCAAAGGCAGACTATTTCTCCGGTGTGCCCCTCTTGTAAGAAGAGCCATGCTGGGCCGTGTTGGGCGGGAAAGAGAATATGTTACAGGTATCAGAAGGAAGGATATTTTGCAAGGGGGTGTCCAATGACCGGCTCGAATACCCAAGCTTTAGGCCAGAGGATCCCTGCTACGGCGGCAACTCAAGGTGGAACCCATAAGGCCCGTGTCTTCACTCTTACCAAGGGGGATGTTGAGCATGCCGAGGCGGTGATCACAGGTACCTTCTCTTTGCGAGTCTTGAGCTGTGTGTATATGCTTGTGTTTTATTGCATGCGTGTTACTTTTGCAGGGACTGTTTTAGTACTCAGTATGCCTGCTTACGCTTTATTTGACTCGGGGTCTAGTCATTCTTTCATTGCTTCTACTTTTGTTCGGCATGCGGACCTAGAGCTAGAATCGTTAGGCTTTTTGCTGTCGGTATCCACTCCGTCAGGATCTGTGTTGGTCACTAGTCAAGTGGTGAAAGGAGGCCAGCTCTCTTTCAATGGTCAGACCGTGGAGGTAAAGTTAATCCAACTGGATATGCAGGATTTCGATGTGATACTAGGCATGGATTGGTTAGCTGCCAACCGGGCTAATATTGATTGCTCGAAGAAGGAAGTTAGCTTTCGCTTGCCCTCCGGACAAAACTTTACCTTTAAATAAGTCAAGGCCAGGGTCCCGAGGGTGGTGTCGGCATTGAAGGCCAGCCATCTTCTCCAGATGGTGTCTGGGCCTATTTGGCTAGCATTGTGGATACAAGGAAGGTTTTGCCGGCCATTGAGGCGGTTCGTGTGGTCAATGAGTTCTCTGACATGTTTCTGGAGGACCTCCCCGGTTTGCCTCCGTCCCGCGAAGTGGACTTTTGTATAGAGTTGCTGCCAGGGACGACTCCCATCTCGAAAGCACCCTATCGAATGGCTCCGGTAGAGTTGAAAGAGCTGAAGCTACAGTTGGAAGAATTACTCGACAAGGGTTTAATTCGCCCAAGCGTATCCCCTTGGGGTGCGCCCGTGCTTTTTGTTAAGAAAAAGGACAATTCTATGCAACTTTGTATAGATTACAGGGAACTAAACAAAGTTATGGTTAAGAATAAGTATCCCCTACCACGCATTGATGACCTTTTTTATCAGCTTCAGGGGGCAAACGTGTTCTCAAAGATAGACTTGTGTTCGGGGTACCACCAGTTAAGGTTAAAGGAGGCCGACATCTCGAAGACGACGTTCAGAACAAGGTATGGGCACTATGAGTTTGTCGTGATGTCTTTTGGACTCACAAATGCTCCGGCAGCCTTTATGGATCTAATGAATCGGGTCTTTAAGGAGTATTTAGATTCTTTTGTCATCGTGTTCATCGACGACATCCTGATATACTCCAAGACTGAGCAGTGCCACGAAGAACATCTCAGACAGGTTTTGACTACACTACAGGGAAATAAGTTGTATGCAAAGTTTTCAAAGTGTGAGTTATGGCTGGACCAAGTGGCTTTCGTAGGACACATAGTCACCAAGGAAGGTATTGCAGTAGACCCCACCAAGGTAGAAGCTATTAGCAATTGGCCAAGACCTAGTTCAGTTACAGAGATTCATAGCTTCCTCGGCTTGGCTGGTTATTACAGAAAGTTCATCCAGAATTTCTCTCGGATAGCGGCACCGTTGACGCAGTTGACTCGTAAGAATGCTACCTTCACTTGGAGCAGCGAGTGTAAGGAGGCTTTCCAAGAACTGAAGAAGCGTTTGGTGTCTGCACCGGTGTTAACTGTCCCCGATGGGACGGGAGGTTTGGTGGTTTACAGTGATGCCTCGCGAAGGGGCTTGGGGTGTGTGCTGATGCAACATGGGAAAGTTATAGCTTATGCTTCTCGACAACTGAAGGCGCATGAGCTTAACTATCCCACTCATGATTTAGAATTAGCAGCAGTGGTCTTCGCCTTAAAGTTGCGGAGGCACTACCTTTACGGAGAGAGAATTCAGGTCTTCACGGATCATCAGAGTTTGAAGTACCTTTTCACCCAGAAGGAGCTTAACTTGAGAAAGAGGCGGTGGTTAGAGTTGGTGAAGGACTATGATTGTTAGATTAGTTACCATCCGGGTAAAGCAAACGTGGTGGCTGATGCTCTTAGTAGAAGTGCGGCAAGTGTGGCATCTCTGGTTGTGATCTGCAGTCCAATGCACAGCGAGTTGGAACGCTTGGAGGTTGAGCTGACGGTGGATGACGTCTCCGCACTGTTGGCTCGACTCTCGGTGGAACCCAGTCTGAGGCAGCGGATCATTGTTGCCCAAAAGGAAGACCCTAGCTTGGCCAAAGGCTTTAGTATGGTGGGCCATGGGGATTTCACTCTCTCAGGTGAGGCAGCTTTGCTTTTTCGCGGAAGGTTATGTGTGCCAAAAGATTATTCTTTGAGGAAGGACTTATTAGGAGAGGCACACAATACTCCCTACTCGGTCCATCCAGGAAGTACCAAAATGTACCAATACCTCAAGAAACATTACTGGTCGCATAATATGAAGAGGGAAATAGCTCAGTTTGTTAGCAAGTGTTTGACTTGCCAACAGGTAAAGTCTTCAAGACAGAGACCTGCTGGATTGCTGCAACCTTTGAGCATACCAGTCTGGAAGTGGGACGATGTGACTATGAACTTCATTACAGGACTACCAAGGACGGTTAAGGGATTCACTGTGATTTGGGTAGTTCTAGATTGTTTAACCAAGTCTGCTCACTTTATTCCCGGCAAGGCCACGTATACAATAGAAAGATGGGCGGAACTGTATTTACAGGAAATTTTCAGGCTACATGGTATACCGGTATCCATAGAGTCCGATCGAGACCTGCGTTTCACCTCGACTTTTTGGCGGAGTCTACACAAGTCCCTGGGCACTAAGTTGGACTTTAGCATGGCGTTTCACCCCCAAACCGATGGTCAGACGGAGCGCGTGAACCAGGTTTTAGAGGACATGCTCAGAGCTTGCATGTTAGACTTTGGTGGTAGTTGGGACAAGTATCTCTACCTAATAGAGTTCGCTTATAATAACAGTTTTCAGGCCACGATTGGGATGACCCCATACGAGGCACTGTATGGGAAGGAGTGTCGATCTCCGGTTAATTGGGACGAAGTCAGAGAAAGAGTTCTCTTGGGACCGGATTTGGTGCAGGCGACTAATAGTGCCATTCAAAAGATCAGAGGAAGGATGCAAGTCGCACAGAGCCGTCAAAAGAGTTATCCAGACGTCAGGCGTAGAGAGCTCGAATTTGTGGTAGGTGAACGGGTGTTTCTTCGTGTGGCACCCATAAAGGGGATTTTGCGATTTTGGAAGAAGGGCAAGCTCAGCGCAAGGTTCATTGGGCGTTTTGAAATTTTGGAACGTATCGGGCCAGTCGCGTATAGGTTGGCCTTGCCACCATCGTTGGCAGCAGTTCACAATGTGTTTCATGTGTCTATGTTTAGGAAGTACATTCATGACCCCTCGCACGTCTTGGACCCTGAACCATTACAACTGGATGAGTCCTTGTGCTACAAGGAGATACCCGTCAGAATTTTGGCAAGAGAAACCAAGTTGTTGAAGAACCGGACGATTCGCTTGGTTAAGGTTTTGTGGAGGAACCACCGAGTGGAAGAAGCTACTTGGGAGCGGGAGGACGATATCAAGGCGAGATACCCTGAACTGTTAGAACAGTCAACTTTCGGGGACGAAAGTTTTTGAAGGAGGGAAGTTTGTAACGCCCCGAGTCCCTCAGGTTAGTAGTCTCGAATCGGGAGATTTTTCATTTAAATTTCAAAGTGAATGTTAATTGAATTTATCTATATTTATCGGGCTCTAAAACCCCAATTAAATTAATATTTACTGAACTTGGTATGTTGGGTCTTGTTTTAAGGGAATGGACTCCTTCTTCTTTGGGCTTGGATGATTGGGCTTTCATTGAGGGAAAATTGTTTTAAAACAAAACAAAAGGGAAACCCTATGTAAGGCCCCAAGAATTCATATAACATCCTAGGCAACGCTAAAATAATTCTTCTGGCTAACCTTAACTCTAAACACGAGATAAGCAATCTCCTGGAAAATAATTTAGATGAAATAAAGCTTCGACTTCCATACATTCTATCAGAAATATAAATATCATCAACTGTCAGAACTCCGCCCTCCGTGGGCGATTTAAAAGAAAACAACAACATCTCAAAATCACCTCAGTGGCAAAAATTATTAAATAAGTAAAAACAACCGTGCAGCTAAACTCCAACGACAACAACGACGCGTTTACCAACAACATCCATGACAATTAAAGTAGTTCTAAAGAGTACAAAATTTTCCTCTGCGGTTCACACCCAGCAATAACATAAATCTTCAAACTATTCGTACCCAACTACCCTTCCCCCTATCCTCACTAACTAAGCTAGTGATCCTTCCTCGGTCAAGCCCTCTTCGCATCATCACCGTGGTCGACCTCGTTCACACCTGAAACATATAAAGGTACAAAAGAAAAAGGGGGTGAGTACATAAGGTACTCCGTAAGTAGCACTTCCTAACTAGCACAAAATAAATTATGCTCACAGTCCCAACATAAAGAACAAAACAATAGCGGGGCAATTAAATAAGCAGCGAGAGATAGCGAACAATTAACTTGACATTTAGAACAAAACAAGAGCAAGGCAAACAAATAAGCAGAGAGAGATAGCGAACTAATAGTTTGACATTTATTCCCAAGTCACCGTACCTCCTGCTTCTCCGGTACTTGATGTCCGACCATGCCATTTATTCCCAAGGCCAAACACCACTACTTCGCAAGCTCCCCTCTTCTTTAATCCCTCAAGCCTAACTCCTCGAGTCGTATTGACCCTTGACATTTATCCCCAAGGCCTCAATACTCCTCTCCAGAAACTTGACGTTCGGCCTTGCCATTTATTCCCAAGGCCTGAACTGTGCACCGGTCCTTGCGGTTTATCCCCAAGGTACCGATGACTTCCCAGCGTACTGGTCCTTGACATTTATCCCCAAGACCCCAATACACGTTTACAGAAAATTTGACGTCTGGCCTTGTCATTTATCCCCCAAGGCCGCTACTCAAGGCTTTGAACCTCCAAGCGATTTATATGCATTTTCCAGGTCAGAACACTCAGGGTTAACGGTCCATCAACCCGTCCCTTTACCCTTCACCCTCCACCACTTCACTAACCCTTCCGTGACCACCTACAAATAAACCCCCCCCCCCCACATTCTAAATCACTGCACCATTACAAACATGCTTTTCCACGTAATAAACAAAAATTCATCCAACAGCTCACAACCAGACAATGTGAATTAAATTAACGATATAACCAAGCTAGCATTTCATCTACATCCCATTAGCACAACGTCATGAGCCAATTACTTCTAACTACAACAGTTCAGAATATACTAATCACCTACAACAACAAGAATAGGAAACAGGTTTCCTTAACAGTGTTCAATAATAGAAATACGGCAACAAGATCGCTAGAATTCACAATTCAAACCAACAATCCTTACATGCTTATTTACATTATGTTAGCAAGAAAAACAAAAAAAAATCAGCATCAAAGACATTCCGTTAACGGTAAAAACGCACGCACTCGCCCCCTAGTGCTACTTACACACAACCGCGCTCTTAAGTTTGGCGTCAATCTCACACCTAGGCACTAAAACAGAAAAAAACAGCAAGTTACATATAATATTCAGCCTTCAAACTCAACTCTAAGAGGGTTCAAACGACTCATTACCCCAAAATCGACTTCGTATAGGTGTGGGTAACCTAGATCCAGCTCGCCACGGTGTGGGTAGCCTAGATCGGGCTTCGAACGGGTGTGGGTAAGCCCGAATGCCACTGTAACGCTGCTGTCCACGAGTTGCAGCAGGGGCGACGCACCAAATCAGCAACTACCGAAGAACGTCGCTGCTGTGGGCCACCGGAGTGAGGTGGGGACGCTGCTGCTGTTTCTCGAGACACCACACCGCCACGAAATCGTGGATCTGGGCTGACCGTAGTTGCTGTGGAACACCCGAGGATGGAGACGCGCCGCTGCTGCTATGGAACTGCTGGAACCGTCGTGAAATCGCGTCGAAGCCTCCGCTAGAGTTCAAAGGAACGCCGTTGTTCGTGGGTCTCCGCCGGAAGGCGCCGCGCCGCCGTTCGCTGCTGCGCCGACGTCCGTGGGTCCCCGCCAAAAATCGCCGCACCGCTGTGAAGCTGCTGCAGGTATGGTCGAGGGAGGCGCGGCTGCTCGGTGTCTCGCCGGAGAACAAGAAGGAGGAAGGTGGAGGTGGTTGAACCGAAAAAGAAGAAGAAATTGAGGGAGGGGGCTGTCGGCTTCAATAAAAGAGGAAAAGGGAAAAGGAGAACAAGTGGCTAGGGTTCCCTTTTCTCGTTTCAAAATTTTAACTCCTTTGGGCTTGGGTTCTTTTCCCTATGTTTAAGGCCCACTTACCCAACCCTTCCTTGTTAAAACAAACCAATAATAGAGTTTCGTAATTGGCCCAATGATCCAAAACATGTGTCGCATAATGGAATTCCGTGCTATATGTAACTTGATAAATAACTACACGCTACTAACTCACCACTAAAACTGTGACAATACACACCAGTCGAGATGTCACACTTAAATTAAATAAGATCACTGATGAATCAATTAAAAAAAATAACCATGAAATAAATCAATGAAACAATAAATAAAAATCCATTTTGTTATAAAATTTTCCGGAACTCGGGGCAAGCTAACCTGAGTAACGCGGGGCGTTACACCCTAACACTTTCATCTTTTTTTTCTCCCTTTTGCTTCTTCCCCATCCCTAGCCGACAGCCTCCCCCCCCCTCAAACCTCTTCTTCTTCTTCTTGCCAACCGGCGGCCCCCTCTTCTCCGGCGAAGCGGCGCAGCAGCAGCAGCATCTCCACGCCGGCGTCCTCCTGCAGCAGCTCCGCGTTCCTCAGATCCGCGATATGAACGAGTCTGTTGTAGTTCAACGAGCTCGGGTCAGATCCGGCAGCGCAACAGCAGCTCCACGGCGATGCTACTCGCGGCAGGGTGCGACGGGCGGCGTTCCGTCAAGGCGGAGTGGCGTTTCCCCCACGATTTTGCAGCAGTGTGACGTCTCCTCCACAATCGCACGACCCACGGCGCAGTGGCTCTCCGACGACCCTCCAAGACCGGCCAGCAAGCTCCACGAACCACGAACGGCGGCGGCACAGAACAGACACCAGAATCCGACGCCCTGCAGCACTTCCTTGACGTGAACAGTAGCCTTCCAGTGAAGTTCGACGCTGACTCACACGCAATCGAAGCCCAATCTATTTACCCACTCTTTTCGGCATGGGTTCGGCGTTGACCCACCTCTAATTGGACCCAAATCAGCATTACCCATCACTTTTAGACATCGGGACAGCAAGCTTAAGGCCTTTTAAACTCAGATTGGGAGCCCGAACCCCTTCGACGTCAACCCACTCCTAACCCAAGTTGTTTTAGTGTGAATTAGTAGGTAACGACTCTACCTAAGCTCGGTTTCGTTTATAACTAAATGTTTCTAATTAGTTACTAACCTCGAGATCATGCTCTTTTGTAGTAGGAAGTATTAAACGAGCTTAGGAGCTTTAGGACAAGTGTTTGTAAGTAGCACGGGGGCGGGTGCGTGCGTTGATGTTTGTTATTTCGTTGCCGATGTGCTGTTTATGACGTTTATTATTGGTCCTGATACGTTGTTGTGCAGTGTAACTCTTGTTTATGTTGGTTTGTACGCCGGGGTAGTGTTGAATGTCCGTCGGTGATAATAGTGGGAAATTTGGTATTGTTGAGCTGCTGAGATCTGTTGGAGAATGATGTATATTTATAGGGAATGTTCGTTAAAGTGGATTTATTTTGGGAATGTTTATTGTCTGAATTTGTATGAAGTGTTTGGCGTGTCTGATGAGTTGTTTATTATATCTAGCAGTGCTTATTGGATATGGACGTTGGATATTAAGTGTTTGGATGAATTGTGTTGGGCTCCAATCGTTTGCAATTTGTTGATTTTGCTTTGTTATGACTAAACTCACTGGGCGCAGTTGTTAAGAATTGATATGTGGTGAAAGCATGTTTGGTTTATTGTTTTGCTATTAGAATGATGTTTATGATTGGAAACATGCTGAATTTTGTTGGTGAGTTGAGGGATGCATTGAAATCATACTAGTGGTGGTGTTGTTGATGGGCGTTGTGGTGGTTGGAGTTATTAGGGAATTAGTACTGGAATCTTGGTTGGAGGCTAGAAATGATACGTGGAGTTTTGGAAGTTATGAAGTGAATGGGTGAGTGTCAGGGCCTCGGGTATAAATGGTCGGGGGTCGATGTGAGGAGTCTTTCGAAAGGAGAACTATTGGGGCCTTGGGTATAAATGGTCAAGGGCCAATAGATTGTAAGACGTCGAGGTCGAGGGTATAAATGGTCGAGGGTCGATGCACTAGTGTCGAGGCTCTAGGTATAAATGGTCAGGGGCCGACACTACCAAAAAAATGGTTTCGAAGAGCTTGAATAGCTGAGGTGAACATAGTTGTATTTGAGGTGCTAGGGAGTCAAGTGGACAATTGTTGTTTTCATATGATTGTGGGTAGCATCGGGTCTTATAGAGCATGTTTTTGGATGAATGTATAATGTAATTGTAGAGCATGTCTATGGTTATTCGCGTACTGTAATGATAGAGCATGACGATGTATGTTTCCTTTATGGTTATGAGCATGATGTTTGTGTGTGCTTGGTGAGGGCTACTTACGGAGTATATTTTATATACTCACCCCCCTCTCTACAATGATTGTTTCAGGTGAAGGACTCGTGGGTGACCATGGTGATGGGACGGAGGAGACCTGACGAGCGACGACCATAGGCTGCTTAGTTTTTCCTGTTTAGTTTAAATCATTGGTTAGGGCCTTATGTTGTGGCCAGTAAACAGTTTATTTGCATTTGAGTAATTGAGAGATTTTTCCCTTGTTGTTAGTTGTGCTTCGGGATAGGTGTCTATTTGAGTTTTATTCCATTTGTTTAGATTCATATAAATTGAACAATAAACCTGCCTCGTGAAGTGGTTCACGAATGTTGTTGAATGCTATTCCATGAGATTGATTTATCGTTAAATTGATGAGGATTGGAACTTGATTTTATTAGTTTATATGCATAGGAGGTTGGCAGGATGTAGCCGAGGTTAAATTTGATTAGTTGAGTAGTTAATGTGACCTAGAGGTGTGCGGAAAATTCTTGGTTGTTACAGATTCTTTGTGTGCCCCAGAATACAATTATTTTTTTTACTTATTTTTTAATTAATTATCATTTTAAAAACTCTGATGACGGAAATTGGAACCTTCCAATATTCCTGAGGTGATAAAATTTTTATAATTGTTTTCATGCCACTCATACCTATTAGTTCATATTTTACAACAAGGTATGAATTAATAAAATATGGGACATTCAAATAAACATACAAAAATATTTTTCTTTTGATCGAATAATATAATAGGATAATTCTTGACAAAATATGATACCGTTTTCGAACGGGTGTCATAGAGTGCTAACATCTTCACTACGCTCAGTTGACTCCCGAACCAACAATCTGTTTTCGCGGACCAAGTTTTTTTTTAAAATAGGTGACCAATCACACCTCGCAGATGATTGGTATCGACTCCAAACCCTTATCTCTAAAGAGACCCATTAGGAGATGACATCGGGCACTCCGCGTTGTGATGACGTTGCGACAGCTTGACGACTCCATTGAGAATATTAGAGAGTCAGCCATTACTTTTGTCATTTGTTATCCTATTATATGTCTTTTGGTTCGTTTAGTTTTTTTATTTTATTTTATGTTGTATTATTTTAATTTTTTAATTGTATTATGATTTTATTTTGCATCTCACATACATTCACAAGCCTCCTACCCAGGCTTTACCTGTTAGGATTAGATCAGAGACTGAGTAGTGTGACCTTCGTGGAATTGCGGCTCCCGTGCAGGCGCATGAAATTCTCCACTCAAGTTGACTATACTCCAAAAGTGTATGGAAGATTTGTGTGGGCCATTATGATATAGGATGCATTAGTATATAACTTCACACACATATTCTTATTATATTTTTTTTTTATTGTCATATTGTTTATTTAAAAATAAAAATATTAGGGTCAATTTGGCCAAGTTTTAACCATAAGGTTTGAAATGAGCCACTTTTTTTTAAATAAAAAAAGGAATAAAAAATCATTTACTTTATTTCTTCCTAGCTATTTGTTTAAGTTTATGTACATATTCATGCTTCTCTCTCTTAGCGTGAATTAGAGTCTACCATTACATTTGCATGCATTTAGAATGTCCTAATTTATCTTGGGGGAATTTTTAGCATATTTAGATAATTTTTTTTCATCCTCAATGAAAATAAATAGAAAAAAAACATAGTCTTCCCATGCATAATTCTGCATATTCATAACATAAATTAAATATATATATATATATATATATCTATCTTTTGTGTACATCATTTTACATGTCCATAGCATAAAGAAAAAAGAACTATCTTTCTCATGCATCATTCTTGCATGTCCATAGCATAAATTAAAAAAATATATCTATCTCTTGTGTGCATCATTTTACATGTCTATATCATAAATTAAAAAACTTATTGTTCTAATGCATCATTTTATATGTCTAAGTAGATATATTTAAAAAAAAAAAGCAATATTTTCGCAGGCATTGTTCGCATAATCATTTAAAGTTCCCCCTAATTTGTGATCCAACATTTGCATCATATCGTCTCATGCATATCAATGTCTATCTTACAAAAGTCAAAATCTGTGCATTCTCCATTACATCATAATTAACACGAACTCTTAGAAAAAATAGCTCAAGAACCACATATTTACTATTCTTTATATACGAGGTACATAAAGCAACATAACATGGAAGAATTTAACGTTGAGCTAAAGAAAATTAGAGACGAAATCCTCAAACAGGTCATGGAAGAATTAAATGTTGGGCTAAATTAATAAGAGACGCGATTCAATAATAGGTCATGGAGGTGCAGACTATAGAGCTAAAGAAGATGAGACAATACATCGATAAGATTCAAGGACAAGTCACGAAAATTTTCAATGTCTTAAAGAATATTGTTACAGTTGGGGACATTTCTCAACATAACAATTTAGTCGAACCTCATAATAATTCAACACCTATGGTGGACCCACCTCTTCGTCAATGAATAGAAGGCTTCCCTTGCGCTTCAAGACTCATTGGCTCTACAGTATGACCCCCAACTAAGATCGCCAACATTACCAGACAATCATAGTAGTCGGAGACAACTAAAGCAAGAGAGCTTTCATCCGATCCCAATATCCTATATTAAGTTGTTTTCCCAATTATTTCAAGGTAATCTATTAGGTCCCGTACCGGTAGAGCCATTACAACCACCTTATCCCAAGTGGTACGACCCATGTGTTCATTGTGATTATCATGCAAGAGTTGTAGATCATTCAACTGAGAATTGTACTTAACTGAAGCATAAAGTGCAAGTTCTAATAAAGGCAGTTTGGCTTAGGTTTTCAAATGAAGATGGTCTGCACATGAAGCACTAGAATATTATGAAAATCAATGTTGACCTATTACTTTGCATTATCAACAAAGTCTATTTTTTCTTTGAAACCATATTTAAGATTGCTAAAATTGAAAAATAGCGAATAACTCATAGCTGGCTAATGTTAAAACAACAATGAAGTTTTATTCATCCATGATTTAACCAACTACTTGTTTAAAAAAGAATGTGGGGATGTGGAAATTGAGCTATTTTTCTAAAAAGAATAAGTCAAAGTCATACATTCATTCATTCATACATTACAGCATAACATATCATTTGTTAAAAGAAAAAAGTTTTCTTTGAAAAGGCTCTCAATAAAAAAAGAAATTATATGTTTTGAGGTTTTTTCAATAATAATTTAATATGATATACTCTTATCATTCTTGTTAGTTGAGATTTTATCAAGAATCATAAACCAATTATAGTAAGTCACCTGAAGGAAATAAAAAATAAAATAAAAGTTAAAAATAAAATGAAAAATGAGAAAAGCTATGAAAAAACAATTTTTAATGTAAAAAAAAAAGATGAAAAAAATGTGAAAAAATGAATGCCTTCAATGTCCTCAACGAGATATAAAAACTTGTTCAAGTCTCAATCATTCTACTTTTCTTTTTGAAAAATATGTTTTCCAAGCTTTCTTGTCGAGTTAAATCCGTAAATCAAACCAATTTTATCGTGGCCTTCCTATTTCTTCTCATGTGCTAATCAGCAAACCACCAAATTTCATATCGGGGCATGGATGTCTTTTGAGGTGAGAATCTAAAATAGCACTGTAAATCCTTGAGCCTAGCCCACTTTGAGTCTAACCTATCTTGAGTCTAGCCTACTGATATATGGTAAATATGGTCAACATTAAGAGTTGACTATTTAGTGTAAAAAAATAAAAAATCCTTTGCTCTGCCCGTCGCATACAATTTTTGTGATGAATATCAATATTTGTCTACTTACCATAAAAGCCTTTTGCTAAACCTGTCACATATAATTGTGTGGCAAACGTCCAAAATTATCCACCTAGTGTTACCCTAAGAACTTTGAAGGTAATAAAGTAACATTGGGCTCTTATGATTTACTGCTTCATGGATTGGTACTTGTAGTTGCACAAACATCTCCCTATTTTGACTGCCTTTTATTTATACCTAATTTTTTCATCTCAACTCTCTTCCATCTTATTCTTCAAAGCTTAATCCTTTGTCTGTTCTTTCTTTTGAGTAAAAAGTGATTCCAAGACCGATGATAATGATTTTGAGAATTGGGAAGTTAACGACCTGACAAATAGTCTAAGATATCAGTATCCTTTGATGAGTTTTGCTTGGGATCAGTTTCATTATGATATTGAAGCAGCATTGACAAAGAAATAATGATCAGAGTTGCAAAAGGCGACTTGAGGTCGACTTTTTTTATATGTGATTGCACCTATTTTGTTTGTAAAAAAAGGTTGTATATGGCAAAAAAAAATGAAATAAGAAAAAAGAGAAAACAAAAGAATTACTTTTGAATTACTTTCTTGATGGTTTTCTAAACTAGCACATGAGTTACATCTAAAAAATAAATTCCCTCACCAAACCTGATTTGGTTGAGAAATTACCTTGCTATATATATCTCTTGTAAAGTGAAGACATTCATTAATATATATATATATATATATATATATATATATATTGACAAGTTTCCACCAATGTCGACATTATTATATTGACAAGTTTCCTCCAACGTCGACATTATTGTTTTTCTTTGCTAAATAACTGCTAATAAGATTGATAAGAGTAGACAAAAGATAATATCTTTGCAAAATATGGAAAAACTTTTTGTTCTCTCAACCATATTTTCACAAATCATGCATATATATTCTTAAAAAAGATAAATTGTTTTTATATCATAGTTAGATTATGAAATTTTAAGTATCGTGCATTCTGCATTTATAATCACATTCCATTATCAAAACAAAAATTACTATCATGGATTGTGCATTTCATAATTCTAACACACCCAACTTTTTCTTTTGTACTAAAAAAACCTTTTCTTTTTATAAGAACATACAATCTATTAAACAAATCAAATAACCATTATTCATGGCATAAGCATGTCACCATATAAAAAAACTGCCATTTTTCAAATAAAAAATGTTAATCTACACAAATTTGGTTCCTACAATTTTTCTTTTTTTTAATACAACATGTGGGAAGGGATTCAAACTCACAAATTGGAGATCTATGCCAGACTCACACACACCAAAAGTTGATTAAAATGACATTTGCACTATTGGTTACAGATGAAGATGAAAACCTTAATGATCATAAGTTTTTCTCCTTGTGACATATCTAACTCAAATTCTTTGTTTAGGATTATCGAGTGTTGAAAATGGAATCTTCCACCTACCTCCCTCCTATTATTATGCTATGGTTAAACAATTTAATGCGGTAGTTTCTTTTTGTAGAAAGTAATTTAAATCACACACTCTCCCAAGTTTCAGAATTGCTATTTTCATGTAAGTAATGAAAATTTATTAAAAAATAGTTATTTATATTGCGTTGGATTATTGTGGCTTCCCTTTGATTGTTGAAGGCATAAAATCTCTTCTGCAGGCAATAAAGCCTGATAATTGATATTGTGTGTCTAACCAATTAGGGTTAAAATTAAAGAGTTGGCATTTAAGGGACAACTTCCAATCAGAGATTGCTACAGAGTTGCTGTACTGTACGTTTGCTGGTATGCCGCTGCTGTTTTCACGTTTTCTTGTCTTAGTCGAAACATGGTCATTTAATTTAATAGTTCTCTAAGAAACAAAAAGGTTGTTTAATTTAATACACAGCAATGACTTGCCATGTGCCATCCATAAGACGACTCTAAGTCTATAATTAACAAACTGTTTTGTTTACCTAAGTTTCAGATTATGGTAATTACTTGGCTTAATTAAGGCGTTGTATGGTAGGAATATAGAAAATTTAAACTCATGACCTATTGGGATAGACACGTGACAATTAATACTGAGCTAAGCCGATATTTCTTTGAAACATTGATCATTGATATACTCAAAATCTCATATGCTCTAATTTTTTCATTTTAAAACACTACATTTAATTTCATTTATGTCATCCAACCATTCAAGTTTTATCTCTCAGGTTCTCTCCCTCTCTCTCTCGAAACCCTCTCTCCCCTCTACCATCATCTCATCAAATTTCATCTCTCCTCATTAATATTATTTTTCATTTCACCTCTCTCTACCCATCTAAATTCCTCTTTTTTTTTTTCTTGTCTCTATCAATGCTCCTCTTATAGGTAGTTCAAACATTTCCAATTATTTCTGTTATTTATTGTGATGTTTCTCTCTTAATTAATAGTTTATCAATTATCTCTCTTAATTAAGATAATATTATTTTCTAACAAAATAACATTTTAAATTTAGTTTTGTCTTTTTTTAGTTTAAATGGTCAGATGAAATATTTTTTTTGGAAAGAATAGGAGAATTTAAATATTATTTTATTATATAATAATTTGTGTTTGTTTATGCAACGGTATGCACAACAATGTATTTCAGATTGCAGCTCGAACTCGGCCTCTGGACCGATCTGAATACTTGGGCGGACCTGCACAAAAAGGTGAGCACTCCGACGATCAAGTCAGTATAGGTCGGATTCCCAGTTTAGTTCGAGGTCAGAAATCATCGTACCTGATCGTGGAGTGAGGTCCTCTACTTATGGGTGGTAGTCCCGCTAACCTCGTGACGGTTACACCCGGTAATCTCGGGACCGTCGGTTACACCCGGTAATCTCGGGACCGACGGTTACACCCGACAGTCACGCCGCTGACAGTAGCTCACCTCGGCCCCCACCGAGCTTCCCGGTAGATCGAACCTCGGCCAGGTTCATCTCGGCCCTCATACTTAGCATCTGTCAACGCTAGTGGTGGTGATCTTGGCGGCCCGAGCTGGGCAGGACTCATGAGTCATCTTGGAGCACCAATAGGGGTCCTCCACGTGTCCAGGGTATTCTCTTCCCCAAACATTGGCCCCCTCTCTGTCTGGTCCGATCTCGACCTGGCAGAGAAGTTCATTCGACTTGCTTTGGACGCGTGGCGACTTCCTATTCGTGGGAAAATATAACTGTTGCGGTGGATTTATCGTCGGAATATTCAAATATTCCGACGCTTCGGATCTTCGGGAGGATCCTAGCCGCTCGTTAATTACACGTGTACGGTGGGGAAATTTTTCCGACGAGCTATAAATACCCCCAACCCTTCAGGTCATACCTTACGTTTCCTGAATTCTTGGTGTTCGATCTGAAGGCAGCTCGAACCCTTGGTAGGTCGGTCTCTTCCCTCACTTTCTCTTTCGAACGTAGTTGCCATGTCGTCCTCCTTTAGCAGCGACTTAGGATCCGATGAGGATTTAGCTCGTAGGTTAGAGTCCGAGCTCGAGGAGATAGAAAACTTTAGGTTCTCCGATGACGGGGAGGATAGTGATGCCTCCACCTCGGGTCAGGGTTTGGAATATCCTTCTAGGATACCTTAGCACTACCTCGGATCCCTTCGTAGGGGGTTCGCTATCCCTGAGAACATCCTCCTTAGGATTCCGGAGGAGGGGGAGAGAGCTGACAATCCTCCAGAAGGATGGGTCACTCTCTTCTTCAAAATGTTTGAGTACGGCCTCAGGCTTCCCCTTCACCCTTTTGTCCAAGAATTTCTCTTCTGAACTGGGTTGGCTCCGGCTCAAGTGGCCCCCAATGGGTGGGGTGTCATTTTCGCTTTGGCCGTCCTTTTTTGGCTACGAGCTCGGGATAGTGAAGAGGCCGAGCTGTTGGACGTATACCAGCTCCTCGCGTGCTTCGAAGCGAAAAGGATAGCTAAGAAGCCTGGTTGGTTCTATATGTGCGCAAGGAAAGGTGCAGGCGGTATAGTTAAGCGGCCGACCTCCATCAAAGGATGCGTGAGGAAGTGGTTCTACGCTTCCGGGGAATGGCTTGCAAAGGACGAGTCGGGTCGTTCCTTCTTTGACGTTCCCACTAGGTTTGGGAACCTAGGTACGGAGTAGCTCTTACTTTTTGTGATAACTTTCTTTCTTGTTATTCAGGTCTGACTCGGATTTTGTCTTTGTGCAGTTTCAATCCGACCAGTCCCTGAGCTTACGCAAGCCTCCTTCGACACGCTGAAATATTACAATGAGCATTTTTCGAGGGGTAGGAAGGTCGGAACCTTGGTGACCGACAAGCTGCTGCTTGAGTCCGGGCTGCTAGATTACAACCCTGCAGTTCGTCCCATTGAATCCTCAAGGCCGAACTCCGAACTTGGTATGCCGAGCTTGCTCCCCTATTTTTCCTCTAACTTTGTGTTGACTCCTGTTTTTGTCTTGTAGCCATGGTTTGCGGATTTGCAAGCAACGTGAAACGCAAGTCCAAGGGCCGAGCCCATGCTCTTGAGGCCGCCCAGAGTTCGGAACCTGCCACTCCTGCCGTGGCAGGGCCAGCCTCGGAAGATCCAGCCCCAGTGATCGAGCCGGAGTCTTCTGGGGGTCCTTCGAGGGAGAAGCGCCGCAGGGATAAGACCGAGGCGGCGGACGTCTCGTCCTTGGGCGAGAAGGTGAGGGAGGAGGCCCCTCTGAAGCGAAGGAGGAAGAAGAAGAAGACCACCTCCCCCTTGGAGGTCGGAGCTCGTGGGGCCCTGCCTGCAAGCTTCGCAGATCGGATGGACGATCCTGAGGCCAAGATGGGCGGGACGTCCGACGTGACAGCGCGGTTCAGAGTCGAGCCAACAAGTTCTGGGGTAAGGGACCAGGTGTCCCGCATCTCGGCTGCAAGTTTGGACCGCTGCCTCAGAAGAGCGACCAAATTTGTAAGTGACCCGGGGTCCGTCCTACAGAGGACCATCGACTACGCCGCTGAGGTAAGATTGGTGTCTTCATTTTTTCTCAATTTACCTAACAGGTAGCTCGGTCTAACTTTCTTCTTTGTACCTTTTCTCAGGCGTTTGTTGCTTCCATTCAATCGGCTCTGGCCGTGAATGCCGAGCTGGATGGGAGGGAAGCTCTGGCAGCGAGGGAGAAAGAGGAGTTCTCTGCTGCCTTGGAGGCTGCCTCTTCCACCATGAAGGATGAGCTGCTGAAAGCTCACTCTGAGGTGGAAATTTTGAAGGCTGAGGTGGAGGCCAAGGCCGAGCTGCTGAAGAAAGAAGAGGACAGACGCAAGGCCCAGCTCCGAGCTGCCCATGCTATCACCAAGGGCTTGGAGAAGGAGAAGTTCCAACTCCTCAAGGAGAAGGACGACATGCTCCAGGCGCTTGAAGGGAAGGAGGAGGAGCTGAAGCACGCGACAGCTGAGCTGGAGATGGTGAAAGAGCGTCTCAGCAATGGAGCCCTACTGGAGGAATCGTTCAGCCAACATCCTGAATTCGACGGATTTGCCAAAGACTTATCTGACGCGGGCTTCAAGTTTGTCATGAAGGGCATTGCTTCCGACATGCCTGACCTTCAGATCGATCTCGGTGGTCTGAAGAAGAGGTATGCTGAGCAGTGGGCGTCTGGGCCTAGCGACACCCCTGGCCCCCAAGCGTTGGTGGATAAGTACGTCAGAGATCTGGACTCTGACTACTCCGACCTCGAAGAGGATCAGGTCGGCACCACTCAAGAGGGCGCTCCTCAAGCAGGCTCTTAGGCGATCACCTTTCATGAGGCCTTTCTCTGTCTTTCTTCTCTTCTTTTGTAAGTGTTAGGGCAGAGCTGCAAGGTCTATAAGCCTTGGCTGTGCTTTTCATTCAATAAAGAGGCTTCTCATTTGTTTTTATTTTGTTGCCTTCTTTCTTCGTTTTTTCTTCAAGTTGAAGCCAATGTCACCTCACGCCTCGTACCTTTGAGGTCGCGCCATTAACTAAAATACCTGAAATTTTGAACTCGGATCGCTGTCTAGTATTCAATGCATTGCACCAACTCTGGACTTTTTAACATCACACCTTTAACTTAAAAACGTTAAAAGGCAAAAATCCTAAGTCCATAACCGTTCTTCATATCGCATCTCGTACCCTCAAGTTCAAAGGCTTGATCATTCTGAACTTTTCACATCGCCCCCTTGCCTTGAAGGTTTGAATTTTAAGTTCACCAACGGTTTTGGCATCGCACCTCGTACCCTTAGGCTTTGGAGGATTGAATTTTAACCGACTGCTGAAATGTGATCGTGTGGGAGTCCGTGGCCCCCATTTAATTTCTGGTCGAACTCGGCATCATGAAATTAATTCATCACATTTATTCCGATCATAACTCTTTTGAAACAGTTTTTACAGATCCATTGAAAACCATTTTGGCATTTCAAGGATAATAACGCTTCAGGTGCTCCACGTTCCACGGGTGCGCGAGGACGTCTCCTTTCAGATCGGCCAATATGTACGTCCCAAGTTGAATTATTCCCTTGACCTCAAACGGCCCTTCCCAGGTCGGGTCAAGGGCACCCACATGGGTTTGGACCTTCCTTAAGACCAGATGTCCGACTTGGAAGGTCCGAGGTCGAACGAGGGCGTTGTAGTGTCTGGCCATTCTGCCCTGATATTCCGCTAGGCGTAGCTGGGCCATTGCTCTTCTTTCTTCCAGCAAGTCGAGGTTGAGGAGCAGCTCTTCCTCATTTGTTGTAGGCTCGTAATGCTCTACTCTGTCAGATGGCATGCCGATCTCAACCGGGACTACAGCTTCGGAGCCGAAGGCCAAGGAGAACGGGGTCTCACCCGTCGATTCTCTTTGGGTGGTCCGGTACGACCATAGAACCTCTGGTAGCTCCTCGGCCCACCTGCCTTTCTTGGAGTCCAGTCTAAGTTTGATGCCTCGCTTGATGATCTTGTTGACTGCCTCCACCTGCCCATTTGCTTGCAGATGTGTGGGGGACGAGCTAAGGTGACTTATGCCAAGCTTACTGCAAAAGTTTTTGAACTTTGCGTTGTCAAACTGCTTCCCATTATCTGTCACAATGGCCTTCGGTATACCAAAGCGACATACGATATTTGTTCATACAAAGGACGTGACTCTGGATTCCGTTATGTGGGAGAGTGCCTCGGCCTCGGCCCACTTTGTTAAGTAGTCCACAGCAACCACAACGAACTTGGTCTGGCCTTTGCCCAGAGGGAAAGGACCAATGATATCTACCCCCCACTGCGCGAATGCCCACGGGGCCGAGATGGGGGTGAGCAGCTCGGGAGGTTGGTGGAATATGTTTCCGTAGCGTTGGCAATTGTCGCAAGTTCTAACAAACTTCTTGGCGTCCTGGCTGAGGGTCAGCCAATAGTATCCTTGTCGGATCACTTTGGCTGACAGCGACCGGGCGCCTGAGTGATTACCGCACACTCCTTCGTGGATTTCTCTAAGGACGTATAGGCCCTCTTCAGGGGTTAGGCATTTCAATAGAGGCGGGGAAAAGCCGCGTCGGTACAACGCTCCACCTCGGACCACGAACCGAGCTGCTTGCCTTGCCAACCTTCTGTGCTCCTTGGGGTCTTGTGGTGAATTGCCCCTAATAAAGTTCACAATCGGGTCCATCCATGAGGACTCTGGAGCGTCGAACTCCATCAGATCTGGCTCTGAGATCGAAGGATTATCTAAGATCTCGACGGGGACCAACCTGGCCAGGTCGATCTCGTACGCTGATGCTAACTTGGCCAAGGCGTCGGCATTAGAATTTTCTGCTCGGGGAACCCGGCTTGCTTCCTAAGTTCGAAATTGGACGAGGTACGATCTGACCTTGCCCAAATACTTCTCCATTCGGGAGTCCCTGGCTTGGTACTCTTCCGTGATCTGGCTCACAACCAGCTGGGAGTCGCTGAAGATCTTAACACAAGAGGCCCCCAATGCTCTGGCGATTCATAGACCGGCAATAAATGCTTCATACTCAGCCTCGTTATTGGAAGTCCGAAAGTCGAACCTCAAGGCATACTCAAATCGCTCGCCTCCTGATCCGAGCAAGAGGACCCCGGCCCCGCACCCCTTCTCATTGGAGGATCCGTCGACATAGATTGTCCACGGTAGGTCGGACTCGCCAGGCTCGGAAGGTGGTGTGAGCTCGGCTATGAAGTTGCCACTGCTTGCCCTTTCAACGCAGCTCTAGGTTCGAACTGGATGTCGTACTCACTTAGCTCCATTGCCCACTTCATCAGGCGTCCAGAAGCTTCTGGCTTATGGAAGATGTTTTTTAGGGGCAAGTTAGTGAGCACCACCACAGTATGGGCTTGGAAGTATGGTCTAAGCCGTCGGGCCGAGGTGACTAAAGCGAGAGCCAACTTTTCCATCTGAGGCTATCTAGTCTCGGCTTCGGTCATAGCCTTGCTTGTGTAGTAGACCGGGTTTTGCCGCGCTTCCTCTTGCCTGATTAGGGCCGAGCTGACGGCACTGTCAGACACTGCTAAGTACAATTGGAGCTTGTCCCCTGGCAGGGGCTTGGCGAGCAAAGGTGCCAAACAGAGATAGCTCTTCAATTGCTGAAATGCTTGTTCGCACTCTGCTGTCCCTTCAAACGGCCCTTTCTTTCATAGGACTTTGAAGAAAGGGAGGCACTTATCTGTCGATCTTGAAACAAACCGGTTCAGGACTGCAATCCTGTCATTGAGGCACTGAAGCTGTTTCAGCGTTTTGGGTGCCTCCATTTCGAGCACGGCTTTAATCTTTTCTGGGTTGGCCTCGATCCCCCGGTGGTTCACCATGAAGCCAAGGAATTTTCCCGAAGAGACTCCAAAGGCACATTTAGCAGGGTTGAGCTTCATTTGATATGTTGCTAACTTTCAAAAGTTTGCTAACTTCCTCAACAATTACGTCACTCCTCTCCTTGTTTATAGGTCTTCTTTTTTGTTTTACAGGTCGGAATGACGGATCTATGCTGAGGCGATGCGTCATAATTTTCGGGTCAATGTCAGGCATGTCCTCATGGGACCATGCAAAGACGTCCGAGTTGGATCTGAGGAAGTGGATTAGCTCCTCTCTGTCGGTGGCCCCCAGCTTGGTTCCTATGCTTACTTGCTTCTCGGGACTAAGCAGAGGAACAAGCTCGAGCTCCTCAGTTGGTGCGGCAAAGTCCCTCCTCGGCAGGTCGGCCTTGAACTCGAGCGTCCCATTCCTACTGGCGAGAGTTTCAAGGGCGCAGACTAATGAGCCTTTGAGTGCGGAGGCATAGCACTCCCTCGAAGCGGTCTGTTCTCCTCGGACCATGCCCACGCCATTGGGGGTGGAATACTTCAAAACTTGATGAAGTGTCGAGGGAATGGCCCGAAATGAGTGGACGATGGGTCTCCCAAAGATGACGTTATAGGCCGATCTACCGTCAATTACCACGAACTCGGCCATTTGGGTGACCTGAGTTTGGTCCTGCCCAAGCGTGACCGGCAAGTCGATGCAACCCTCTGGGATGACCGATTCTCCAGAGAACCCAACCAGCGGTGTCGGGCTTTTCTTCAATTGCGACCTCGTCCATCCCAGGGCGAGGTAGGTCGGTACGGACAGGATGTTAGCAAATGCGCCTCCGTCTACCAGCACCCTCCTGACCACCACATGATCAATCAAGGGAGCGATCACAAGTGCATCATTGTGTGGCAGGTGGACCTCCTCCAAGTCTGCACCGTCGAAGGTGATTGGGCAGGTCGGCCTCTGCTCCCTGATGATGCACACCTCGCGCCTGGCTGCACGAGCTAACTCCTTTCTTTTAGTCCGGACTGACCCCTGCTTGGCCCTCCGAAAATGGTATTGATGACCGCAGGTCGGTTAGTGCGCCGGGGCGGCGTCCTCGAATGCTTCCGCTCTTCCTTTTTCTCTGTCGAGCTGGTCCTGGGCATTCCCACAAATTTCTTGAAGTAGCCATCTAGAATTAGATCCTCAATTTGGCGCTTCAACTCCCAGCAGTCCGACGTGTTATGGCCGTGCTCCAGATGGAAGCGGCAATACTTGTCCTTGTTGCGCCTCTCCGGGGCTCCCCGAAGCTTCTCAGAACGTTTGAGTAGTTTTTCCATTCCAGACTCCTCGATGTTCGTTAGGATCTCGGAAATTGGAATTCTGGTCGGGGTGAAGCGTTCGTAAGGTCGGCTCCTGGTAGGTCCGTTCTCCGCCCTTCGATACTCAGCTCGGCCGCTGGAAAAGGATCCCTTGTCCTCGGACTTGGGATCTGCCTTTTCTATATCTTTTCCACTTCTGCCCCGGCCGATCTTTCGTTCTGGTCGGCCGGTTTTGGTTCGGAGGAGCTCTTGTCCATCGATGACTTTCTTCGCCTTCTAAAGCACCTCGGCGAAGGTGGCTGGGGCCTCCTCTCCAAGTTTCACCGTGAGGGCTTCGTCTACTAGACCGGTGAGAAAATAGCACATGGCCGAGTCATCGGAGCAGTGTGCGACCTTCAATTGCTCCTCCTGGAATCTGGTGACATATTCTCGCAGCGTCTCACCCTCCTTTTGTCTGATGGTGGCGAGATGGGTCGCTGTCTTTTTGTCATAATGCCGAGAAGAGAACAGGGCGAGGAACTCCTTTCTCAGCTGAGGGTAGGTCGAGATCGACCTGGCTGGCAGTCTCCGATACCACAATCGCGCGCTGCCAGTAAGTGCGATCTGAAAGGCGCGACATTTGATTGCGTCTGATGCTGCTTGGAAATCCATGAGGCCTTCAAAGACCTCGACATAATCATTGGGGTCCTTCGACCCATCATAAGGTTTCATGGTAGGAGCTTTGAACTTCGGAGGGATCGGTGCTTCCAAAACGTCCGAGGTGAAGGGCAATTCTCCCAAGTCGCCACCGTTCAGTGGACCTTCTTTCTGCTCACATTTGGCCTTTAAGGCCTCCACCTGAGCGTCGAGCTGGCCCCTCAGCTGGTCGAACTCCTCCCTTGTAATCACTTCTGCAGGAGTTGCTGGGTTGCGAGAGGATTCAGCCTGCTGGTTGGAG
The DNA here is from genome assembly GCF_013281855.1 of Momordica charantia. Taxonomy (NCBI): domain Eukaryota; kingdom Viridiplantae; phylum Streptophyta; class Magnoliopsida; order Cucurbitales; family Cucurbitaceae; genus Momordica; species Momordica charantia. The sequence continues at coordinate 15,712,642 of NW_028275160.1, forward strand.
CTCCTGTGTGAGCGGGATGGTGACTGTTCTTTTCGGAGAGATGAGCCTCTCTTTCTGTTGAGGTGTTCACGCAGGTCTCCTCTCTGGCGAGTGTGTCCCTCGCTCTCGTTGTCTTCGGGATGTTCCTCCTTGACTGGGCCGAGGTGGGAACCCCTTTGCTCGTGTATGCCAACGCGCGTCACTCGGTTCTCAGATCGGGACCCTGTGCCTGCAGCTAATATCATTTCGTTATACATTTCCTCCATGGACCGCATTTTCGTGCGCATTGCCTCCATTTCTCTCTGGAATGCGCCCAAGTTCTCACTTGTCGGGGCCGAGGCTGGATCCCGGGCGCCCTTCTTAGAGGTTCCACCTCGGGCACGAGTGGCCTTGGATGTCCTTGGGGGGTGCGCTGGTGGTAGAACAGACGCGGTGATTCGTGCCGACCTGCGGAGGGGTTCTGTTGCTAGGCCATCGTGACCTTGCCCCTCTACCATTGCTGCTCCGACCTCCCTCTGGTGGGCATCGCTGGCAGCTAGGGTCCTTCGATCTGCCGTATTGGTCGAGTTTGCGGGTTGAACCATTTTCGCTTGCGTGTTGGTTTAAAAGGATTGGGATGACTTAGATTGTCGTCCCCACAGACGGCGCCAAATGTTTATGCAAGGGTTGCACAACAATGTATTTCAGATTGCAGCTTGAACTCGGCCTCCGGACCGATCTGAATACTTGGGCGGACCTGCACAAAAAGGTGAGCACTCCGACGATCAAGTCAGTATAGGTCAGATTCCCAGTTTAGTTCGAGGTCAGAAATCATCGTACCTGATCGTGGAGTGAGGTCCTCTACTTATGGGTGGTAGTCCCGCTAATCTCGCGACGGTTACACTCGGTAATCTCGGGACCGACGGTTACACCCGACAATCACGCCGCTGACAGTAGCTCACCTCGGCCCCCACCGAGCTTCCCGGTAGATCGGACCTCGGCCAGGTTCACCTCGGCCCTCATACTTAGCATCTGTCAACGCTAGTGGTGGTGATCTCGGCGGCCCGAGCTGGGCATGACTCATGAGTCATCTTGGAGCACCAATAGGGGTCCTCCACGTGTCCAGGGTATTCTGTTCCCCAAACAGTGTTTGAAATATTATTTTACAATTAGCAAATAAAAATTATATATTAGTTTAGATTTTAAGAGATTTTTTTTTAAAGAATAAGAGAAAATTTAAATATTATTCTAATTATGTAATAATTTATGTTTAAAATAATAATGGAAAATTTAAACAATTAGCAAATAAAATATTTTACAATAATAATGAAAAACATTAAACTAATAATTAGCAAATAAAAATTATATATATCAAAGTTAATAAAATATACTGATGAGGAGTAAAATATATGAGAATATTTCTATTTTAAATTGAGATATTAAAAATTTCCTAAGATTTATCCTAAATAAATTATGAATAGTGTCACAGGAATTAAATGAATAAAACATGAAAGGTTAAGAATATGAAAAGTTTTGTCTTTATTTATATAAATTAGTGAATTTTTTTTTTTCATTTAATTAGGTTCAATGGTTGAATATAAAAGGTGATAGAATCTCAAAGGTTTGTGCAACTTGTCTACTTTCTACAACTATAAAATTGGTTATCTTTCCACTAAATTTGACACCAATTTGTTCTATCTTTTTTCTAAACATATTTTTCTCTTTTTAGTTCATTGTGATTCCTCGATTCAGTGACAGAATACTAATATTTATACTATTCTTTTTAATGTTTTGTAGAGCGGCATTGTTTAGCAATATTTGATCGTTGTATGTATCTTGCAAACCTTGGTCAGTTTAATCTCAAACATCGGTAAGAAGTAAATATAAGATAATATATCTTGATTTTGTTGTTCACTATTGCTATTTGTCGGTGTGAATCGTTTACGTGAGTTTGTCAAAAAGGTAAAAAAAAAAAAAAAAGGCCGCAATTAAAAACATTTAAAAGGTACAACTATTCGATTTTAATCCTCCATTAATATTTCTGCAGATTTAAGGCTTTTTCGCTTTTCTTTCCTTCCAATTTCAAGTTCATCAAATAGAAATATTTCAGCAACATCTCTTTTAATTTTTCAATTAAATTATGTTTTCAATTGTCTATCTTCAACATGTATATTGGCTATTAGTTTTGTCAATTCTTTTTTTGTTACTGTTGTCTTTTTATTTATTTTACGATTACTAATGTATTTTATTTTGTATTTGTTGACATTTTTTTTGTTATTATAAGAATTATTATGTTTTTTTTTCAATATTATCATTATTTTGTTAAATATTATATATGCAGACGATTTTTTTAGGTTTATTTCTTTATTATTCATGTATTTGTTTTTATCTTATCTCTCACGGTTTTTTATTTTTAAGATTTCTTAATTAGTGTAGTAAATACGTTTCCATTTTATTGTAATTTAGTGATCTTCAACACCGATGAGAGGTATATATTATATACATACAATATTAATCTTTGTTTTTTTATTAGGAACAATTACATTAGTTTTTTTTAAACATTTAAAAAGAGGCAAAGAAAAATATACCAACATAAATATTTCTAGATTAAATAGTTGATGTCTATTAAAAACATGTTTATCTTTAGTAATTGAGTAATAATTATGTTGTTTGTAAATCCTGTTTAACATTTTTATACTTTAACTTACCTATGCATGTTTTGATTTAAGTAATTAAGTACATTCTAAACCACTTGATATTCTCACACACCCCACCATTTCACTTATACATGTATGTTTAGTTATTCATTGATAACAATAAAAATAATTGTGATCGCAAGTTAAATACCAATTAAAAGATATATTAATTTCAACATAAATAATATATGTCTCATTTCTAAAAGACGGAAAAAAAAGACTAATTACAAATTTTAAGTTAAGTTTGTCAACTGGTGAACCATTTATTTTAATAATTATTAATAAACTTTAGAAATAATGAATAATTATTAAATTATATTAAAAAACCACTTACTATTTTATAGATAATTTATTTTTTTGATAAATATAAAAAACTATAAATATTTTTGATAAATATAAAAAACTATAATATTTGATAGATATTGAACTTTTTTAATTAAAGTTTACATAAATATATAATAAAATCAAATTAAGATTGTATTAAAAAAACTAGTAAAAACAAAAGTATGTAATTGTGGATGAACATAAAATGCTTCATTAAATAGTGGAAAAATATTACACATTCTCACCATCATTTTTTTTTCACTTATATGTTAGGATAAGAAAATCTTTCTAACAGATATTTTGGACCTTATGGGGTATCACAACATTTTGGCTTATTTTACGGTAACCTTTTCTCCCCATCCTTTCCCCAATAATTTTTAATAATCCAATATTTGTTACCATCGTTGTCTTCTCCATCACTCTCTTTTTCCACTTATATCTTTGGATAAGAAAATATTTCCAACAGATATTTGGGACCTCAGGGTATCAACATGATTTTGGCTTATTTTGCAGTAACATCTCTTCTTATCTCTTCTCCACAACCTACTATGAGGACCGCGTGCCAAGGATGAGTGTCCAGTAAAGTACCAGAATATATTTCCTACAACAATTCAATTAAAAAAATTAACTCCGACAAATAAGATATATTCAAGAGATTTTACTCATTAAGATACTCAATTAATAGTCATTAATTCTAAAAAAAATGTTTTTAAATTCCAAAATATGTTATTTCTTTTTCCATAATTATCATAAAAAAGTATATATATTTGTACAAGTATCTGACTTACCATTTTCAAATAATAACTTTTATAGTATCACGAATAGGGTGATCGTTAAGCTTAGAATTTAACCTATCAATACTTATTTCGCAAATAAAAGTTATTTATAGCACCACTTAAGGGTTGATCCTTAATCTTGAAATTTAACTTATGAATACTTATTTTCTCATCATAACGAATACTTATCAATTGCTGCAAATAAATAGATTAAACAAGTTATTAGAAATAAAATAGAATTATTTATAAATTTGGATAAAAGGTAAAGCAATAAATTATAAAGTAACAGTTTTACCAGTCCAATTTGTTTGCAATCTCCCTTTTCTGCTTTAAATGGGTAGTCTTTCTCTTGAGCTATTCTTTTATTATTTTTATGACCCACTTAAAAGCTCTTACTATTGATGACAGATAGCATCCTTTACAACCTGGTTCTTTTGGGTTAGGCTGAAGATAATCTATGAGATGTTGAGGTGCGGCTTGAAGTCTATTTGGGTATCGACCGTAATGCTTAATATTGTAAATAGACTCGATAGCCCCTGCCGCCATTATTGCCCAACAGCAATCTAATAGGAAAAAAGGTATTAATATTACCATAATATAATCACCTTCAAATATAAAAGAGATGTTAATATAGTTAAACACATCAACATGAACCTATGATATCTTAAGGAAACTAGGAAAGAGCATGGAATCGAACCTCCTTTTTTTTTTTGACAGAGTTTAGAATTAATTTTTTTAGTACAATATTTGGGGTGGGAGTTGGAACTGTGACTTTTTGGTTGGAAATAAATGTCTGAAACAGTTGAGTTATATTCAATTTTTCGTGTTTAAACTTATTTAAGAATATAGATCCAATAGAAGAAATATTTATGTAAAACGAAAATGCTAAAAAGTTGGAAAAGAACGGCATTTTCAATACTCACTACATGTGTCTTGATCTCGAATCGGAATAAGAATATTGTGTTCTCGCCGGTCAAAAGCTTTCACCTCCTACCAACAATAAGGTTACTTAGATTAAAGTCCCCTCTTGGTATTAGTGAAGAAAAAAGAAGTTACGATAAGAATATATTGAAAGAAAGATCTATCAAAAAATGGAAAAAAGAAAAAGAAAAAGAAAAGTATACCTCCATTTTTTTGTAGTTCAAGGTCCTCATGAGTACCTCAACCTTTTCAAATATTATATGGATGGGAGAGTAGTTTCTGCATTTGCATGCATGGAATTAAAAAAAAAAAGAAAGTTAAATAGAAGAAAGAAGAATCATGTAGAAGGGAAAGAGAAGACATAAAAGAAGTTTAGACGCACAAGTAGAAGAAGAGAAGATGTTGTAGGGAGAGATAAAAGTTAGATATATTGTGGCACAAGTGTGATTTCATGGCTCCTTGCGTTTTGCTTTTATAGAGGATTCGTTTCAACCATTTCCATGGGGTGAAGTTTCATCAATTTTCCTTTGAAATCATATCTTGCAAAATCCTTTGAAAAGGACATACCTTGCTCCAAACCAACAACTTTCCCAATGGCTGGATCTGAACAAATAATATTAGTTGGGATTTAATTGTATTGGCAGACGAGATTTTGTCCTTTAAAATCCATAAAAAAGCCCTCCCATTCTGCATCATTTAGAAAGTTTGTGACATTTCAAACCCAATATAGAATGCTCCTCTATTGCCTTTCATCTCTCCTTTCTGCCTATGACTGTTTTTTCCTCTTTCATGAAGATTTCTCTTCGAGCCCTGCGTTGCCCACAACACAATGTTTTAAGCCTAGACAATGAAATTATTATGTTGCAAATGCTAGTATGGAAAATATATATATATAAGAGAAATTTGAAAGGAATCGTATTTAGAGGACTGTTTGTTGAAATTGTTTTTTTTTTTCTTAATCTTGAGAGTATTGATCTTCATCTTACAGATAATTATTGTTTATAGGGGCAGACGAGTCAGAGGAGATCTCTTCCTCATTCCTCTCACGTTCATAGTATCCATCAGAATCAAAGAGATACTTATTTTTGTCGGATTCAAGTGAAGAAGTCATTCAAAAACGCTCTCTAGATGCTACAACAATACCCACCTATCTTCTAAGCACTACTACAATAGCTACTTAGGGATACAGAATGAAAAACCTCACAAGAAATACGAGAACGGACTGTCGACGACGCTCTACAGGTCCTATTTCTCTTTCTCTCGCAAACTCTGCCGGAAATGGCCACCTCCCTCGTTTGCTTCTATCTCTAAGTAAAAAAAATCTTTCAATGAAAGTTTTTTAAATTGTGGTTGAATGCTTAGTGAGGAAGAAATAGGTTTGGGCCTATCATAATATTCTTTGGGCCAATGACTACACACTTTGATTATTTCCTATTTTTTGTCTCCATTTCCCAACAATCTCCCACTTGAAGACAAAACGAGAATCTCACCTCCCACTACAACAACAACATCTGATCATCTTGACAAACAACCAAGGTTTCATTTGTGCTTGCCCTGAGACTAGACAACCTACGTGGTCTTGTCTCCAGACGTAAAAGACATAACCACGTACTCCCACTCGAACTAAGTGATACCTTCCGACGCTTCCTTCTTCGATCGCTACCAACGACTCCCAAAGAAAGAATTATCCTTCGATGACTTGACACTCCCACTCAAGTCTGATCTGTTACCAAGCTAGAGACTTTAACCTCAACCTTAGCACCAATTGTGATCTTCTTCTTTGATGCATCATTTCGCCTATGAGACTTCATCAATTGGCTGAACCGTCCGACAACTGGGGCTATCACTTGACAACCAACTGAACTCTTTTTCTTTTTCTTATCCTGACCTCCCAATTGTTGAACCTGAACTGATGGATCTATCCTGGTTGTCAATACTGCTGGTTCTGTCATGTCTCCATCTATACCATCTACAGCTCTATGCATCATCTATCTCCCTAATCCTTTGGCAACACCAAATCTTACTGTGTACACTGTAGATGTCCTACGGCCAACAACCACCAACTTGGATCCTCTAGTGAGTTTCCACATGTTTCCAGCAAACTCACTTCTGTAGCCATCGTCATTTAACTTCCCTGCAGATATTAAATTCATTCTGATGCTGGGTGCGTATCTGACATCTCGCAGAACTAACTCAGTCCCAGTTTCGGTCTTCAGGCATCTCCAATTCCTCTGGTCTTGGAGAGCCTACCATTTCCCATCCTCACCATGCCATAGTTGCTTGCAGTGAATGATGTGAACAATCTCATATCTGAAGAGATGTGTATTGAAGCTGCACTGTCTATTACCCATTATCATGACTGACCTACTGGTGTTGTGTTACTATCAACACAAACAAGAGCATCATGCACAACTACGTTTACATTTGCCTCCAGATTTTTCAGATCCTCTTTCAATTTTCTACAATGCATCTTATAGTGGCTCTTCTTGTGGAAGTAATAACATTTGATCTCTCTATTTCCATTCATCCTGCTATTTTTATATTGTCTATCATCATAATCAACCTTTTCTTTACCTTTCTGAACAGCAAATGCTGAGCCAGATGCAGAACCAGAATTAGATTCTTTTCCACTTTCTTTCTTGCGAATTTCCTCAGCAATTGCATCATCACAAATTTCTGTAAATTTTAAATTCTTATCTCCTAACGAATTAGACACAACTATCTTCATCGTTTCCCAATTTTCAGGCAAATAAGTCAACAATAAAATAGCATTAAGCTCATTACTAAATGTAATCTTCAGACACACTAACTGATTGATTAAAGTAGTCACTTCATTTATATGGGAATTCACAGAAGCATTCTCATCTATACGAATGTTAAAATATCTTCTAATAAGATATATCTTATTATTGGTATAGGGTTTTTCATACCTGTTCGTCAGTGCATTCATCAAACTTATCGTCGTTGTCTCATTTTCCACGAGACTTGTCACATTCATTGATAGACACAACCTGATAATTGCAACTGCCTGTTCATCCATACCTTCCCAATCTTCAAGCTTCATTCCAGCTAATCGTTCGCACCTTTTTGTAGTTCAAGTAATCTTTAATCTGCATTTTCCAATACCCAAAGTTGCAATCGTCGATGTTTCATTTGATATCTTATGATGATTTGGTTTTGAAACCAAGCTCAAACCCATTGCTTGCCCCCTCACATAGATGATCTTCTTTCATATATAATTAGACGTATTTACTTCGTTGTTGTTGTATGGATTAATTAGAAAACTTTTCAATATTGGTTTTTGAATGTTGTTTGCTGCTATGGTGTAGTTACATACCAAGTTTAAGTGTAGTAGTACTTTTTTTTTATTTGTTTGACTGTGGAAACATAGTACAAGTGCATAGTTTTTTACTTTTCTTTCATTTTTTCTGCACATTATTATAACCTTTGATTTAATTATCAAGCAAGGATTTATCTAGGTTAGTTCGATGCCAACAAGGGATTCAATGCCGTTAGCCCAAACGGAAGTGAGGATGGGATGACTGACCAAGAGTTTAAACAATATTACAATGCAGTTGAAGAGAGTGCGGTTTTTTTTAGAATTTTCCCTCCATTTTTCTTGTTTCTTTCTTTTTATTGGATGTAATTATAACCCCTCCCATTTAATGAATTACATGGTTTTGATGTTTCATATTTTCCCAACTCTTATGCATTCGGTAGAATTGAGAATTTGCTCTATTTAGAACCATGGAAGGAAGACATTGTACGAGCTGGAAACTTAGCCATTAAAATTAAAGCTTTGCACTGGCATTTGAAGTACCCTTATCTAGGTACTTCTAAAGCCCTCCCATTATTATTACAGCAAACTTATGTGAAAAAAAAGGAGAAAGATCTACTGGCGGTGTTAAGGGAACAGCGAAGGGCAGTCGATTGGACAATAGCGGATATCGAAGGGAGAAGTCCCAGTTTTTGCATGCACAAAATTGTTCTAGAAGAAGAGATTAAGAACTCAGTGGATCCTTAAAGAAGATTGAACCCAACGATGAATTAAGTGGTGAAAAAGGAAAAACTTAAATGGCTAGATGTTGGGATCATCTATCCAATCGTTGACAGCGGGTGGGTCAGTCCTGTACAATATGTTCCGAAAAAGGGAGGAATGACAGTGATAGAGAACACCAAGAATGAACTCATTCCCACAGTAGTATTACTGGATGAAGATTATGTATGGACTACAAAAAAACTCAACAAAGCCACCAAGAAGGACCATTTTCCCTTACCCTTCATTGACCAGACGTTGGGCAGATTAACTGGTCAGGAGTATTACTGTTTTATAGATGGATACAACGGCTATAACTAGATTACTATTGCGCCTCAGGATCAACATAAGACCACTTCCATTTGCCTGTATGGAACTTTCACTTCCAAAAGGATGCCCTTCGATCTGTGTAATGCTTCAACAACGTTCTAATCTTGTATCATGACCATTTTAATCGATTTAGTTGAGTTAGTGGTAGAAGTATTTATGAACAACCTTTTAATGTTTGGGGCAAATTTGCTGCATGTTTGTCAAATCTTCAACGTGTGCTATAGAGATGTGAGAAAACCAATCTGGTCCTTAATTGGGAAAAATGCCACTTCAGGGACAAATAGGGTATTGTGCTGGGGCATCGCTTAAGGAAATACTTGGAAGTAGACAAGACAAAGGTAGAAGTTATTAAACAACTGCGACCTCGGTGTGAGAAGTTTCCTAGGCCACGCAAGGTTCTATGGGCGGTTTATAGTTTATAAAGGACTCTTCTAAACTCGATAAACCTTTATGTTCTTTATTAAAAATGATCGTGTGTTTGATTTCTCTCACCATAAGGAAAATGAGCTTCAGCGACGAAAACCGCCTTTATTTCGTCGCTGAAGCTCCATTTCCGTCGTTGATGGTCAACAGCGACAAAAATCGTATCGTCGCTAAGCACGTCACGTGAAAGGTCGTCGTCGGTGGATGCGTGCGACGAAAAGGCTAGCGTCGGTGGACGCGTGCAACGAAAAGGCTAGCGTCGGTGGACGCGTGCAACGAAAAGGCTAGTGTCGATGGCTTCCAACGACGAATATATTATGTTTGTCGTTGGGGCTAGTGACGAAAATCTTTTTCGTCCCTGATTTTAAGCTAATTTAGTTTCATCGCTGGAATGCTATTGTGACGATATATTTTCTCGTTGTTTATTTATTATTCTTTTTTTACTTGTATGTTTTTTCTTTCTTATTGTGACATTATGAAATTTCGTCGCTAAATAAAAACTAAACTCAAATATTATCTACTTAGCATTTGCTATATTTCCTGCAATTATAAAAAATACCATAAATGATAATAGAAATTGTAAATGGTACTAAACTTTAAAGTTAAACATAGTGTAAATACAAAATATCCAAACTTGAAAAGCAAAACATATGTCATGTGTCAAAATATAAGTCTTTTTCACACTGATCTAATATAATAATAGTGACAAGTTTACTCAATCTTCGAGCATAACACAAGTACACGATCATTAGGGATTATGTTCCAATCCTGCACAAATAACTTCATGTGATCAATGTGTTTGACCTTAAAAATATATCTAAAATCAAAATGATAATATATAATATAACAAACTACACATAAACACATTTATGAAAACATATTTATATTCAAGCTCCAAGAACAAACTTTACAACATTCTAACAACTATATAACAAACTTCATATTCATAAGTTTCAAGATCCAACAATAAACATAATTCACATTCATATGTTTCAAACTTCAACAATAAAACATCAAACACATCTAAGAGTTTAAACTTCAAGCTCCAACAATAAACATAAGCCACATTCATATCTTTCAAACTTCAACAATAAAACATCAAACATATCCAAGAGTTTAAACTCAGACAGAATTCTCATTCAAAAGCCCCCCTCCCCATCTCAACAACAATATAACAAATTTCATATTCACAAGTTTCAAGCTCCAACAAACATAAACCACATCCATATCTTTCAAACTTCAACAATAAAACATCAAACACATCCAAGAGTTTAAACTCCGACAGAATTCTCATTCAAAAGCCCCCCTCACCATCTCAACAACTATATAATAAATTTCATATTTGTCGCAACGTCATCGCGACGTGGAGCGGCTGACGTCATCCCCTTAAGGGTCTCTTTCGAGATAAGGTTTGGAGTCGCCACCAATCATCTACGAGGTGTGATTGGTCACCTAAAAATAAAGACAAGGTCAGCGAAAACAGATTGTTGGTTCGGGAGTCGACTGAGGGCAGGGAAGATGTTAGCCACCCTACAACACCCGTTCGAAAACGGTACCACATTTTGTTAAAAATTATCGTATTATGTTATTTGGTCCAAAAAAATATACTTTTTTTATTTTAAATGTCTCATATTATATTAATTCACATTTTATTATAAGATATGAATTAATAGATGAGTGACACGAAAGTCATTAGAAAAATTTTGACACCTCGAGAATATTGGAAGGTTCCAATTCCCGTCATTGGAGTTTTTGAAATAATTATTTAGCAAAAATAATAATAATAATAAATAAATAAATAATTTTAATTTTGTGAAACATTAAGACTTGAACTTGCGACATGAGTGTTGACACTAAAACATCACACCAATGTCCCACCATTTTGCGATATAAGCTATGCTCTTTTCTAAAATACATATTTTCTATTTTTGAATTTTGTTTAAAAAAAAGAAAAAAAAGTCTAAATGAAATCTTTTATTTAAAATAATTATTTACTAAAAACAACGATAAAATGAAGCATTCAAAGACTCGAACTTGGGTCATGTACATTAAAAAACAAACATTTTACCATTATGCCAACATTTTAAAATATAAACTTTATATTCTTTTACACAAACAAAAGTTTTAATTTATTTTTTTAAACTAAAAAAAACTATGAATTTTGTTAAACTAAAACAAAAAAAAATATCTTTTTTTATTTATTTCGAAATTAACAAAATTATTGAAAAGAAAAAAAATTTATTTAACAACAAAGTCAAATTTACTTTAACAAAACTTATTTGCTAAAAAACTGATTTTTGTTAAGATTTTTCAAAACCATAACCACCAAACCATTAAAATAATTTTAAATGAGATTTTATTCTAAAATACTCTGTTTCTATCTTCTCCGTTAAAATCCTGCAGCAGAAGATTCTTTTTTAATTAAAAAATAAAACAAATGTAACACAAAAAATATAAACCTTCTAAAACAAAATCATTTTAAATAAAAACTACATTTTAAATAAAAAGAATCCAAATTTTTTTAAACAAGATTTATTTTATAAAATTCCTATTTTTTTCAACGTATTTTAACCAAAATTTTAAAGTAAAATATTTTATTAAAATAAAATTAAGTTTATATTTATTTCATTTAAAAAACTCTTCTTTATTAGAAAAAGAAAACCTTTTATTTTAAAACAAATTTTAAAATATCAAAATCCTTATTTTATTTTCAAAAACTTATTTAAATTAATTTAGAAGATTTTTTTCCTTACTAAAAACATTTTCTTTAAAAAAAAAAGTAAAAAAAAAACTTTTTCTTATAAAAAAACAAAAAAAATTCTTTTGATAGAAACAAAAGAATCTTTTTCAAATTAAAAGCATGATTTCCAAAGTCTTTCCCTTTCCAACGTATTTGATACTTACTTAAAATGCACTACCGGGGAGGAGATCGTCGGAGTGCCAGCGGGCTTGGAAGAAACGGTGAAGAAGACGGTTGTTGCTGCTGTCGTTCGCGTCGTTCCCTTGCGTCGTCAGAGGTCGTGGGTATACGAGAGAGAAGTGGTGATGGTGGGATAAGAGAGATGGAGAGAAGAAGATATGGTGATGAGATGATGAGTTTCTAACTCTCTGCACCGTGTCCTGGTTCTTGTGTGCTTCCTCCCCTTAAATACTAAAAAAAACAACGGTAATATATGCTAAAATAAGAAAGCCAGAGAAAAAGGAGGACGGAAGGGGAGGAGGAGATGCCACGTTAGGTATTTCATTAAAACAAAATCTTTCTAAAACAAATCATTTTTATTTATCTATTTTTTATTTTAATAATAAAACAAAATCTAAACAAACCATTTTTATTTTCTTATTAATAAAATTAAACATTTAAATAAATCTAACATTTTAATTTTAGTTCATTTAAACTTTATATTAAAACTAATAATAAAGTAAACCTATGTTATTCTTTAATTAAAATAAAACACAATAAACTAAAATACAATAATATAAATTAAAATTAAAATTAAAAATAAGCTGGACCAAATACGGTGTCTACAATATTCACAAGTTTCAAGCTCCCACAAACATAAACCACATTCATATCTTTCAAACTTCAACAAATAAAACATCAAACACATCAAAGAGTTTAAACTCCGACAGAATTCTCATTCAAAAGCCCCCTTCCCCATCTCAACACCTATATAACAAATTTCATATTGACAAGTTTCAAGGTCCAACAAATAGAAACAACATCTATATCTTTCAAACTTCAACAATAAAACATCAAACACATCCAAGAGTTTAAACTTCAACAAAATTCTCATTCAAAAGCTCCCCCCATACTATACTCAAAACCAATAACTTCACCAAAATACATATTCAATACCAAGTACATAAAGTCAAACACAAAGAAATTCAAATTGTGCATACCTTACTCCACGATGAACTTTCTCCTCGTCCTCCTCTAAAACTATTGAGAATTTTTTCCATCTGGCTAAATTTTCTCTCATATTCCTCTCGTTGCACATCAAGTAAGTCTTGTGTTGACCTTGATTATTGTTCAGCCTACAAACGCTGTGCTTCTAATAATTCCTCTTGTTGGCTCCGTAATAATTATTCGTTTCTTTCAAGTCTGGCCTCCAATGTTAGAACGTATTCCTGTGAGCATCCTGCCGATGCTTTTTTACTTGGTGGCTTCGGACCATATCTCATTCCTTTAGTGTATCATCTTTTCCCGAGGGCGATCTCCATAGCATCTTCTTCACTTAATTCTCGACCTTCTCCTTTTCCCTTTTCTACTAACTCCTCCATTTTTGTCCTACACAAACAAAAATATTAGCTAGAATTCTAAATAGATATTACCACTAAATTTATATCATCAGATTAGTACTTACATATGCATTTTGAGCAACTTTGTTGGTACAAGCCTTTGTCGGATGACAATGTGTCGCATAAAAAAGTTCAAAAGGACTCAAACATTTCCCATCTTCTTTTTTCTATAGCATCAACTTATTAACAATAATGAGAGACAAAACATATAACACACTACCACAAATCACAAATCACAAGTTCATATCTTATATTCTCGATGCGAGATAAATGATTTCGGTCCAGCCCGATGATTAAATGGGAGTTTACATCTACTTGCTTTGTTTTTCGTTGATTTTGCCTACAGAAATAAGATATATCATTTATTCTATACATGAATAATAATAATAATATTCAATTGTTAGTTACCTTCCATGTAGTAGTCTCTCATTTATTACATAGTATGTTCCAATCATTCCGTTGGATTCTTCTATATGGGCGTTGTCGAGCCATTGTTGGATCTTCAAATCCATGATAGTATCTATGTAAAAGGCACCAATAGCCTTTGTAGTGCGTCCCTATCTCATACTTGTTATAATCCACATGATGATAAATAGTGACGTCGACCTCAAATTTATTATGCACATGTAAACAAATAAAGGTAGGTAATATCACATTCATGTTAAACAACTATACGATAAATAGAATAATGTTATTAGAAATATATTACCAACAAATGTTGAATAATGATAGTATAAACATTGTCTGGGATGTTCTTTTTCTTCTGTATTTCTAATGGAACATTCCAACGTGTCAAACAACCAATGTCACTGTTGAATAGACTAGCTAAATACCCAACATGGTTGTCTACTTCTACAGTCCACGAAATCGGTATGGGATTACCTTCATTCGCAACTATCAGCTTATCTAAGACCACTCCTCGAGATTCTCTGTGAACTCCTGGTTCTCCATCAGCATCGCTATCTGACGACATTGTTCCTACAAAATTTAAAACAAGAATTATCACACCCATACTACTACTTTATCACAATTATATTGCATAACATTGAAACGATCTTTCTTATACCAATCAATAGTTTTCTTCCTCATCGTCTTCTTCTAATGATGTTTTATCATCTTCGCATTCTTCCTCATCTTCATTTTTTCCTCCTCAAATGTCTTATTCTATTTCCTCATCGAAATCTAAAACTATCTCGAGACTATAATTATTGTCAGAAATTACAATCGGTTCTATATCGTCTTTATGAAATGTATGTGTTTCGAGATCCACTTTTTCAACTTCACACTGATTTATAACTTGTTCTTGTAAGTCAAGTTCTTCTACCTCAGACACATCCCATAAATGTCTATGTTCAACTTTTTGAACTACTTTCCATCCACTATCTAACTTGAGATCTTCAACATAAAATTCTTGTTGTGTTTGGGAGACAAGTATGAATGTTTCATCCTTATACCACAAATAACGTGTGTCTATGCTCGTAAAATTATGGTCGTGACGAATACGATTCTTCTTAGAATTCGTATCATACTACTACTACAAAATATGAAATAGACTACAGTATTTTTTAGACATTCAACTACACTTTTTAATAAACCCGTAGTCTAATGTTCAAGAAATTGATGTAACCGTAGTCTAAAAAATTGCACGGATGTATATACTACGATTTTTAGCAACCATGGTCTAAAAATATATAATAGACTACAGATTTGGGAGAAAGAGTAGTCTAAATCCTACTTTAGACCACCGATGTAAAAACCGAGGTTTCTACATCCGTGTATTAATCTACTTTTGACTATGGTTGTGGTCTAAAATTCCACTTTACAATATGGTCCAAAAAAAACAATGGTCTATAGGATTGATACTAGATTACTTTTGACTACAAGTACGATGTAAAATTCCCTTTTACACCATATTGTAGAAAATCGTAGTCTATAGACCAGATATTAGTTGGATTTAGACCACGAGTACTTAACATCGTGGTTAAAAAGCCAACTGTACACCACGGTGAACAAAAGTTGTGGTTATAGATCAAATCTTTGTTAATTGTTAAATCATCGAGGGTATACACCATATTTTGTATGACTTAATATTTCAAATAAAAAAATATAATAATAAAATTTAATTTAGAAAATATTTGTCGTTTTTAATTCAAAAATAGTTTGCAAAAAAAAAATTATATTTTTCTTTATTAAAATGGAGGAAACAGAAATAAAAAACTAGAATATTACCAAATGGGCTCATAATGATCACAAGTGTGGGCGTTTGCTATTATGTTACACTACATCTATTGATTTATTTTTTTATATAAGCAATTTAATTTAAAATTTTGAACATGAATTTTAATTTTTCGTCAGATTTAAGAAGATGGTTTTTTGTCTAAGTTCTAGCCGATGGAGGTAAAATCTGAATTTGATCTAACTAATGTTTTATGTATGTTGTTGAAATTGGAAAGCAAATGACCCAAATCTTTTTGTTTATCACGTCTTTTGGGAAATCTTTCTCTCTAACACATTGCAAATGGGTAGTGTTTTGTGTACTTTTGTTGGGAGTTGAGTCTAAAATTTATTTATTTTTTATGTTAAAAAACGTTGAGAATCTAATTTTAAAGTTTATTTATTTTCCATAGTTTATTATCTCTCCACTAGCAACATGGATGAATTTGGAAGGTACATAATTGGAAAATATTTTTTTTTTCATACTTTGCATTAGCATTAATGAAAAACAGGTTGATTCTTTTTATTTTTTATTTTTTTAATTTGTTCCTATAGCACAATTACAATGTAGCATTGATGGTTAGGTTGACCCTAAATAGTTAATATAGTAACTAATTACTTAATTGATCTCTAATTAATTTTAAATTTAGTGTGACTTGATTCATTTAACCAATTAAGTAACTAAAAAATAATGGACGTTTTAGAATATAATTTTGAATCGATTTCTATTTTGTTTTGTCTATTTATTTATTTTTAGTACAAAATCTATTTTTGTTAAGGTTATATAAAAATCTTGATTTAAAAAAATGTAAAAATAAATTTAAAATAAGTTTTTGAAACCTAAATTCAAATTGATTTTGATTAATGTCAAATTTTAAATTAAAGATTAAAAATTCGAATTTCAATCTTACTCCTAAATTAAAGATTAGTAGTTGGCCCCACATCAGGGAAAAAAAAAGTTGAAGGAGGAAGGAAAATAGTACAAAATTGAATTTTTTTTTCACTTAATCAATTTTTTTCCCTACTTATCTTATCTTCTTTTTACCACAACCACATTCTCACTCCTCTTTACAACATTCTCACTTCTTCTCCTTCTCTCTTCAAACGGTAGCCTCCACCCTTTCCATCTTCTTCTTCAATCTCCATACCCAGCACGAACCCACACTCCAACAACTCTCTACATCAGATCCGACAACGCCCACATCAGATCCGACGACCAGCGATGACAACCATCAACTCCCCACAGCAGATCCGGCGACTCCCTCACAGAAGTAGACGATGACAACGCTTCAACAGATTAGATTTGCAGGCGAACCAACCTCTTCTTCGGCTATGTTTAACGCTTCAACAGACTTCCATTATTCACAGCGGCGATTAGATCTGCGATGCCTAACACCCCGGGTGTCCACAAACACATCCGTGATACCCATATATGATAATTATTTTGTATCTCAACTGTTTGATTCTAAAATATAATTCATATTTGTGTTTATGATTATTAAATTTGTGGGTATGATTTGGTATACTCGATTGACATATGGTGAGTTTATGATTCTAACATACCGTTTATATTGATAGTTCGAGATTCTTAATTTTTTTACTCTAAAAATGTGTAGATATTAGATAGTTTTGAAGCTATTTTATACATATTTGGATGGATTATGTTATGAAATTTTGTGTATTTTGATATATGGGTTATCAGTGGTCTAGAAAGATTAATTATGTAGATAATGGATTTGTTTGTGGTTGCAAAAATTAGTAGTTATTTGAATATTTCTTCTTGTGAGATTTTGATTAAAGAATTTTATGGATATTTTAAGTGTATGAAATATAACAAGAGTTTAAGTTTTTCTTATGAAATTTTATTTGTATTTGGATTTTTTATGATTTGAAATTATTTGTGGGTTGTATTTCAAATTTTTAGTATGGTAAGTCTTCAAGTTTGTGATTTTTAAATTTTGTGAATATTAGAGATTTGAAGTTTCTTAATTTTAATTCATAAATGATTGGATTTTTTTAACTAATTATATTTGCTTTGATATTTTATTTTATTTTATTTTTAATAAAAAAAGAAATAAATGAGAATAGAGTATTGTGGTTGTAGAGTTTTGGCTCCCATACAAATACACGAATATTCGATAAAATCTTGGATTAAATCCGCCTTTTAATAGAATAAAGTTTTAAATGATATACTACCTTAAGAATGCTTCATGTGTTAAATGTGCTATTAATGAACGGCATTGAGTTCAATTTTGGTGAACTCATAAGGAACGAGATATGGAGTTGCTTGGAGAAAATGGTAGGTCCACTTGTTTTTCCTAGACTAATAACTGAGTTATGTTTGCAGGTGGGAGTAGAGGCCGATGATGCGGATGTAGTGATGCCCAAGAAGTCGGTCACATCCCCAAGGCGAGTTCGGGGATATTCGGTTGTTCGGTTGTTGTTTAGATTAGTTTTTGCTCTAGGTTAGTTGTTGGGATGTTGTGCTGTTAAGAATGTATATAAGTTGTGTTTTTGCATATGTTTAAAGTTCAAGCCTGCATGCTTCCTTGTTCTAGCTTCTAGCTGGTCAATCGCTTTTTCAATTCATCTTTTCTAAACTCTCAACATGTTCATCTTTTTAATGAAATGCTTTCCTTAGTTATTTGTTTTTGTTTCATGTCGATGAGGATTCTTAAGGGCATGAATAGGTTAGATTTCCTAGTTTTATGATCAAGCCATAAGTCATTTTCCACTTGTTGTTTTGGTTATAAAACTGTGTTCTACCTTTTATTTTAAAACCTAAACTTTTTCAGTGCTTTGGAAGTCCTTGTCCTTTTTGTTCCAAAATTTTTCATCTCTAAAAAATTCTTTCCCCAGTAAGGACACTATTTCCCTTAAGTTTGGGGAGGGGGGGGGGGGGTAAAAAGAAAATGTATTTTATGTTTCGAAAAAGAAACACACTTTTTTGCGAGTCCCAACTATAGACATTCATTTTCTTTAAAAGGGTGGCGTTAGCATCATGGAGGGTAGTAGCCTACATATTAAGGTGACTTCGTAAAAACCATTGTCGACATCATTTTATGCCGGGTGGCTACCTAAAGAGATTCTATGAGTGGCTGTGGTTTGAAACCGATGTTAGTGTGTTGAAAACCTCGGGGGCTAGTAGCCGGTCCACGTGTTTTCTTGACATAAAACTTTTTGAATCAAAATAGAAGTGTGTATATTCCTTGATTTTGCAAAAAGTTTTGCGTCTTAGAAAATAAGGGGATTTAAAATCATTTTTATTTTCAAAACAAAGGATGGTTTATGGTGGTTTATGGTTCGTTGGCTTGAGATTAAAGTTAGGACGTTTAGCTTGTGGAGCCTTTCCTGAGACGTATATGATTCATTTACTTAGAATATTTAGATTGTTGCTCATTTATATTTTTAGCATGTTGATTGTTTTAGATTTTTTGTTGTTGTTTTTGCTTGAGGACAAGCAAATGACAAAGTTTGTGGGTGTGTTAGGGTTGACTTTGTACTGCTGAAACATGTGTCGGTAGCCCTGTTTGACCACGATTCTGACACATTTCCCATCATATTTGCCAAAAAGGATTATATATTCTTAAAGTAGAACATGCATAGAAAATTTATGCATAAAAGTCAAACTATGGTACTTTAGGAAAATTATGAGAAAAATGCGGTCAAAGTTGGAAGAAAATAACAGTTTGCTATTTTTTCAGAAGTTGCGCCTAACGCAATTTCTGAAAAAATAGCAAACTGTTGTTTTCTACCAACTTTGTCAAAACGTACGTTTTGATTAATGAAGGGCAAGGAGGACATTTTCTATGTGTTCGAATCAAATTATAATTGTGAGTCTTACTGAAATGGGAGTGATTAGGTGTATCTCAACTCATATCCAACTAAAAATGTGGGAAGTTCAACAACTCCAAAGGCTTATATAAGAAATTCATCCCCTCAGCAGCAAATCATACCTTCCAAGCTCGTTTTCAGCTTCATTTACATTCTCCTTCGTTGTAGAACTCGTTCTTAGGATTTAGATTCAAGTTTCACTTGTTATTTCCTTGTATTTTCATACTTTTGCTTATCTATTGCCTTTAATTCAAGTTCAATCTTTTGTTCTTCAATTATTATGTTCTTCTTACGTTCTTTAGCGAGTTTACATTCTCTTCACGCTCGAGAGAGAAGAGGGTCAAGCTAGAACTCATTGTACGGCTCGTTTATTCGTTTTAATTCAATGAAAAATACTTCCTTTATGTTTTCATGCATTTTCTGTCCTTTAAAAATGTTCAGAATTAGTTATTGACCTCTTTGTTGAATGCCTTAGTCAAAATGATTTGATTTTCAACATGCTCGGGATTTTGCCCAAATTTCGCTTGGCACTTTTTTTGGTTGGTTTCTAAAAACTTCTCTTTACGTCTTTTTTCCATTTGGCCAGTAGGAACTTATTTATACACTAAAGCCCAACCATGAAAAGGGCAAGTTAGGTAAAATAATAGGAAACCAATATGGGATGTGACTTAGACATAAGTGCATAAAACATGGTCCTAGACATAGGCCTTCTGACCTATAATGCAAATGAGCTAATAATTATTCTCTAGGATTGAAATCACACATAGACATACGATTGTAGGTTACCCCAGCCTCTGCAGCAACCAAAAGAGGTAGTGAAAGAGTAGAACTCAAAATCCCAAGAAAAGCCAGAATTGCGCCTCGTATTTTCCTAACAAAGTGTGTTTTTCATGTTTTGCATCAAAACTAAGGTAGGAAGCAAGAGGTTGAGTTTTATTAAATTGCTTGATAGTTAAAATCCCAAACAACAACATTTCGTCACATTTTTCTTCCTAAATCACAATTGCATATTTGAACCATTTTACGACATTAAGCAAAAAGTTCCTGAGGATTCGACCTTGGATTACTTTCGAGTATTACTCATGATCGTGTGTGCTTGCACGAGTCTCTAATCTTTTTAAAGGTAGAGAAAGTCCCAACATCTACTCCCAAAAAAAACGCTGCACAACCAGTTAAGGAACTAAATAAACTACCGGAATCACGAAGCTCGCTATTTGAATATTCGAAATTAGTGATGCCAACAACAGGTTCCATAGAAGTAAATCTACATAGAGATGTATTTGGAATGGAGTAGAAAACTCATATATTGGATGGTAGAAATTCCAGTTAACGTTATTACAGTTTATATGGGGTAATTTTTTAATGTTAATAATATGTTTCTATAGTTATACAGTTTTTTATCAAAGTTAATGTTACGGGATGGATCCGGCCAAGGAAATGGGTATCTACAGACCAGATAGGCCCAACCCAGCAACAGACCGAGCGAGCTAGGGCTCGGTCTCGACCCCAGCTCGATGCTGACCAGGGCCGAGCCCACTTTCTCTCCTCTCCCATTGGTTGAGGTGCCCCTGTAACGCCCCGCGTTACTCAGGTTAGCTTGCCTCGAGTTCCGAGAAATTTTTATAACAAAATAGATTTTTATTTATTTATTTCATTTTATTTTCTTTCATTCATCAGTTATATTTATTTAATTTAAGTGTGGCATCTCAGCTAGTGTGTAGTGCTACAGAATTAGTGGTGAGTTAGTAGCATGTAGTTATTTATCAAGTTATGGTTTAGTACGGATTCTGCTATGTGACACTTGTTTTGGGCCAATGGGCCATTTACGAAATTATTTTATTGGCTTGTTTTAACAAGGAGGGGTTGGGTAAGTGGGCCATAAACAAAAGGAAAAGAACCCAAGCCCAAAGGAGTTAAAGTTTTAAAACAAAGAAAAACCCTAGCCCTTGTTCTTTCCTCTTCTTCTTCCTCCCTTTCCTTCTCTTGTTGAAGCCGTCGGCCACCCCCCACTCGGGTTCTTCTTCTCCGGCGAGCAGCTCCGTTCAGGCGACACGACGAACAACGGCGACATCGAAGCAGCAGGTGCGACGTCGGGACAGCAGCACGGCAGCAGCAGCGTCGGGTCGGGCAGCAGCAGGCGGCGTCGGGCAGCGCAGCAGCAGCGTTGGGCTCGGGCAACAGCAGACGGCGTTGGGCAGCAGCAAGCGGCAGTGCGTGGTCTCGGGCAGCAGCAGGTGCGGCGGGGCGGCGCGTGGTGGCTGTTCACGGTGTTTTCCCTCGATCCGACGAACTCCAACGACTCGAATATCTTAGATCCGGGAAGCCCGATAATTTTCTTTGACCCACCCTTGTTCGAAGTTAGATTTGGATTACCCACACCTAAACGAAATCGATTAGGAATAACCACACCTAAGTGAAATTGTTTTGTAGTAACAGACATCAAATCGAAGCTGTTGGAGGTCATTTTGGGCGTTTCTCGCTGCTGTAAAAACGTGGACAACAGTGTTTTTGGTGGTATCCGGTGATTAACTTCATCCATTCGAAGCCCGATTTACGCTACCCACCCCTTTGCAAGCTAGATCTAATTTACCCACACCTACACGAAGTCGTTTTGCGGTAATGAGACCCGTTGAACCCTCTTAAGTTGTTTTCGAAGGCTAAACAATATATTTATATTGCTGTATTTTTTCTGTTTTTGTGCGTAGGTGTGAGTTCGACGCAAACTTAAGGACGTGGTTGTGTAAGTAGCACCAGGGGGCGAGTGTGTGCGTTATTTAGCGTTAACGGAATGGTTTTGATGCTGATTTTTTTTGCTAAAATAATTTAATTGAGCATGTAGGGATTGTTAGTTTTGATTTGTGAACTTCTAGTGATTTTGTTGCCGTCTTTCTATTATTGAACACTTATGAGGAAATATGCTTTCTGTTCTTATTATTGTAGGTGACTAGTAGATTCTGAATTGTTGTGGTTAGAAGTAACTGGCTCATGATGTTTTGCAAATATATTGTAAATGAAATGCTCGCGTTGTTAAACTGATAATTTAGTTTATATTGTTTTAGTTGTGAGCTGTTGGGTGTGACTTGTTTATTACAAGGAAAAGCATGCTTGTGAACTGTGCGATGAATTGGAATGTGGGAAATTTACCTGTAGGTGATCATGGGAGGGTTAGTGAAGTGGTGAAGGGTAAAGTGTGAAGGGACGGGTTGGCAGTCCGTTAACTATGGGTGTTCTGATTTGAAAATGCATATAAATCGCTTGGAGGTTCAAAGCCTTGAGTAGTGGCCTTGGGAATAAATGATAAGGCCGAACGTCAAATTTCTGTAAATGAGTATTGGGGTCTTGGGGATAAATGTCAAGGACCAATACGCTGGGAAGTCTTCGGTACCTTGGGGATAAACGGCAAGGACCGGTGCACAGTTCAGGCCTTGGGAATAAATGGCAAGGCCGAACATCAAGTTTCTGTAGAGGAGTATTGAGGCCTTGGGGATAAATGTTAAGGGTCAATGCGACTCGAGGAGTTAGGCTTGAAGGACTAAAGTAGAGTGGTGCTTGCGAAGTAGTGGTGCTAGGCCTTGGGAATAAATGGCAAGGTCAAACATCAAGTACTGTAAAAGAAGGGGGGCGGTATCTTGGGAATAAATGTCAAGAGCCGTCATGCCTCGAGAAGTTAAACGGGGAGTAACACAGGGGGGTGTAGAGGGAGGTTTAGTACTGTGGGACAAGGGCTAGTGAATCATTGGTTGTAGTCTTGGTAGTTCCGACGCATGGTTGTTGTATGTAAATGTCAAGTTATTGTTTTTTTTTAATCTCTCGCTGTCTATTTAATTGTCTTGCTATCGTTTTATTTTATATGTCGTGACTGTGAGCATGATTTTTGTGTTAGTTAGGAAGTGCTACTTACGGAGTACCTTACGTACTCACCTCCCTTGTTATCCTTAATTGTTTTCAGGTGTGAACAGGGTCGACCGCGGTGATGACGTGGAGAGGGCTTAACCGAGGAGGGATTACTAGTCGAGTTAGTGAGGATAGAGGGAAGGGTTGTTTGGTACGAGTAGCGTTGGGATTTATGTTATTGCTAGGTGTGGACCGAAGATAAATTTTGTATTCTTTAGAACTACTTTATTTTTTTTATGGATGTTGGTAAACGCGTCACTATTGTCGTTGGAGTTTAGGTGTACGGTTGTTTTATTTATTTAAGAATTTTAGCCACTGAGGCGGATATGAGATGTCTTTGTTTTTAAATTGCCCATGGAGAGCGAAGTTTTGACAGGTTATAAAATTGATATTTCTGGTGGAACTTATGGGAGTCGAAGCTTTATTTCATTAAAATTATTTCCTAGGGAGTTGATTATCTCGTGTTTAGAGTTAAGGCTAGACAGGTGAATTATTTAACGTTGCCTAGGATGGTATATAACATCTTGGGGCGTTACAGCCCCGGTCCATGAACCCTTGGGATCTATTGATGACAGATAGATGAACTCAACGAGAAGGTTCTATTAATGGAACCACTGGTTGAACCCTAGAGGTAAGCAAATAAACCGTAAGTACTTCACTTAGTAATTCTCCTATCGCTGACTTAAGCATTGGAGCCAGTGTGATTGAAGTCAGACCGAGTTAGGGTTGTTCGGTTTTGCAGGTATCTGGTCCCGTGATTATCGAACTTGGTGCACATTTGGGGAGAACCAAGGAGGCCAAAATTCTAGTATCAACAGTTAATAATGATTTTATTTGTTCATAGCTACTTGCATACCATGTTAGTTCATAACGGTGCATCAGACAAATACTTATTTGTGGACCCCAGTTCACTTGGTAGCCTTGTTGGTACTTTTGAGAAACGTCTGATGTATTTAGCGTGAAGATTGGCTGCAGCTAAACGTAATCAGTGGGTCATTATTCGATTAAATGTTGGGTATATGTTTTATTTTTTCAAATGTATATTTATTACAATATTTTATTATTTTTTTAATAATTATATTTTTTGTGCAGATATCATTGGGTACTTGTTGTATTAGATTTATATGCACATATCGTATATGTATTAGATTCACTATGAGGTGCTATTCATGAAGATGCAAAATCTCTTATCAACATGTAAGTATTTTGACTTTTTGTATGTTATCTTACTTATGTTTAATATATAATATATTTGCGCTGATATTAGTGTGGACTTGATTATTATTTTTAAATAGGACAATAAAGTTATTTAAATCTGGAACGAGATTTGTTGGAAAAAAATATTCCTTTGTGGAAATCTCGTATTAGATTAAGTATTCTCTTTTTCGTTATAATAATAATGTTGATCTTCATCCATTAAATTTTATTGTCGTCTCATTACTTGTTATCTATAGAGTCCTCGTCAACCTGGATCTGTTGAGTGTGGCTATTATGTGATGAAATATATGAGAGATATTTTGATGGATAAACAGAATACATCACTCAAATAGTTGGTATGATATAAATGCATAATTGTTTTATTTAGTATAAAATTGCTTAAATTATAATTTTATTTTTTGTGTCGTGTTCTTTTCATCATGTAGTTCAGTAGAAAAAAGACATACACTCAAACTGAGATCGACAAAATACAAATTCATGCATGACATAATATGTAGTATTTTTAGTTCTTAGCTTGAGTACTCTACTTTTATATTGTGTAAACTTACATTTATTTTTTTTAATTTTTGGGTACATTATGTGGGGTGGAGTTCGAACTCTCAACCTTATGGTTAGATACATATGTCTTAATTTGCTGAACTATGTTATGGTTCGCTACATTTATTTCATGTAATATAAAAGTCTGCATAAGTTTTATTTTCCTCTTAAAGTTAGCATCGTTTTGTCAATTGAATATTTTTATCCATAATCGTAAGATTTTATTGCGTTATTTCGATAATATTGATATGAGATTTGTTTTAAATATATTGATATTAAAAAAAATATATATGTAAGTATAGACCACGGCTAACGTCAGCCGTTGTTTATAATTATAAGCTATGATGGACGTTAGACATGGTCTATACTATAGACTACGACTTACGTTCGTTGTAGTCTATACTATAGTCCACAAATAACTTCAGCTCTAGTTTATACTATAGACTACGGCTAACGTCGGTCGTGGTATATAATACTATAGACCACGACTAACGTTATCCGTAGTTTATACTATAGTCAAGAATTTGCACAACGTTAACCCAACTCGAACCTGGTCTTTCCTCCGACCCAAAACGCTGAGGGAAGACTTGCACAAGAGGGAAAAATCTCTGACGCTCAAGTTAGTAAGTAGCTCAACTCAATATTAGGTTAAAGGAGAAATTTGATACCTGATGGTGAAATGAAGCCCTCTATTTATAGGTTTAGGTTCTGACAGGGGTTTCGACAAGCGGTTACTTTGGTCGGATTTATGGTCAGATGTGTCGAGTTCGAGCAGATCGAACTCGGACTCATTCCTGGAAATGACAGGTTAATTCCCTAACAGGAAATGGCACGACTTCCATCTCGGAAGGATCCGAGATGGAGGTCTATAAGCTTGTTCCTTATGGTCTTCTATCAATCGGCGAATCTCCGTCGTACACGTGGCAATAGGATTTTCCATCCCCAAGCCCCCTCTCTGCCAAGTTCGATATCAATCTAGTAGAGAAGTTCTCTTTGTAAAAAGAACCAATCCACGTGGTGACTTCCGACACCATCATAATGATTATTACCATTGGAAACCTAGAAAACGGAACCGTCATCCGGCGCGAACTCGAGTACATCTGGCGTTCGGACTCCTTCCAATCTGGGTCATCCATTTTTGGACACGTGTGTGGCGGGGATTAAATTTCGAGTCACTATAAATACCCCTAAATCTTGATCTCCACTTTTTACGCTTTCTGAAGTCTTGTTCCTTTGCTTTTGTTTCGTTTTCTCCTTTTAATTTTGAATCATGTCTAGTTCTTCCACTTCATCAAGTTGTTTTAGTTTGAATTCTTCTGATAGTGTAGATCAGAATCAGAGCCCTTCCCCTAGAAAGGTCGATTATGTTGAGGAGTTTGCTAATAGGCTAGACTCCGAGTTTGAGGAAGAGATAGATAATTTTAGCTTCCTTGAGGAGGATGAGGGTGATAGTGATATTTCTTTTTCTGACTTTGTGTTAAGCTTTTTTATTTTTTTTAATAAATGGTTTCCCACAAAAGGATTTTTTTTTAATGAGCGCGCCACAGTGAATTTACCTCCTATTTTTTTTTGTTTGTAAAGACGAAGAAACAAATTAAATTTTCTCTCTTATTTACTACGGCGACGAAGAATCAAATTATCACTATATTTATTCCTTTTTCTACTTCTAAAAAATTTAAAAAGATTCTTTTTATAATTCTAAGAGTTTTAAAAGAAATAACAAACTTGTTTCTAAATTGTAGGAGTGAAAGCTTCATATAATTCGAAAAAGCAAGAGCAGCAAGTCCAAGTAAATAAAATATGAAAAAAAATACGTAATTTTTTTAGGATTAAACAAAAGGATTCGCAAATAAAAGTGCTAATGCTACAACCAGTCCATAAATTGTTAAAGCTTCCATAAAAGCCAGACTAAGCAATAAAGTAACTTCCATACCAAGATTAGCACGGTTAATAATATCAGCCCAGGTATTAATTACACGACCTTGACTATCAACTACAGATTGGTTGAAATTGAAACCATTTAAGTTGAAAGCCATAGTGCTAATACCTAAAGAAGTTACCTCGGTTCCCTTCGTAAGAGGTATAGTATTCCGGAGGGGGGGGGGGCGAGCGAATAATCCCCTAGAAGGATGTGATCTCCTTAGGGTCGACCAGCTTTTAGCATGTTTCAAGGTCAAACGAATCTCTAGGAAGCCAGGTCCTCTTATTCTTTTTTGACTTCTGAAGAGAGGCCTTCTCCTTAACAGGAGGCATCCTCAAAAGTCTGACCTGAATAAAGAAATGGGTTGGAAAGTGGTTCTTCATGCTTCCTAGTAAAACAACTAGGAGGTCACCCAACCTAAGATTACTCAAGGCCAAGCACCCTTAACTTTGGAGTTCTTACGATTGAGCCACCGAAAAGGAAGGTGTACCTTGTTGGTATAGGTAGTGACTATCAACTCTTTTAAGCCTTTCTTGACAATTCTTCCATGATCTCAGGATCTCTCTATTCGGATGTGGTATCGGTTCATTCATGTACCCCTCCTCTCGGGCGTCACATGTTTGTAACGGCCCACGTTCTCTGGCTTGTTTATTTTTAAGACTTACTTCATGCCCTTGGATTTTCCCTTAAGCTGCCATTTTAAACTTACGGATCTTCCAATTTCAGAGTTCTAATTTTGTGTAAATTATAATTTAAGTTTGCATTTGTTGGTTGAAGATAAATTCAATTTACGAACTTATGAAGGATATTTTTTTAATTAATTCCTAATTCAACGTTTTCAAAATTTAATCTCCTTTTGGGATTTTATTCGTGAGTTTTAGAGTTTAAGTTAATTATTTTATATTGGGTAGTTATGAGTTTTATTTTAATTACTGGAGGGTTTTCTTCGGGATTTTTTTTATTTCTATTAAAATTGGGAAGTGTGCTTTAGTTTTAAAAAAAATTAAGAGGAAGCTTCTTATAAGATTGGGAATTTGAACATTTGTTTTAAATCAAATTAGGGAAAAAGGAAATAAAACAAAATAATAAAAAACAAAGAAAACAAAGAGGCAAAACCCTAAGCCTCATTTTCTCTCTCCTCTTTCCATTGATGCCCTAGCCGCCTCCTACCTTTTTTTTTATTGTGAAGTTCCAGCCGTTGACCCTATCCTCCAACGAACCACCACCAGCATCAGCACCACAAACCGAACCCTTTGGCAGCGGCTTCATCCTCTTGTCGACGACGCCCATTTCCTGCAGCACCTCCTCCAGCGACGTGAGGCCTCCATGGTGGCGTCCTTTCTAGATCGAGTGGTGTTGCCGAATGAGTGGCTGCGTGCGACGTCTACCCTCGAGCAACCGATGGCCGACGACTCGACTGCAGCAGACTCACGGAACCTTCGACGATCCTTCCTATAGTGAGTATATTCGGCGACGCACGACTTATTCAACCGACAGTGACTTTCGAACGCTGCCCAGCATTGAGCATATCAACCCAACCACGCTTTCCGGCAGCCTCAGCTCAGACCCGATGTCCTTCGACGGCCAGCGGCTGCTCCTGCGCGATATTCATCCCCTTCTGACGCTAACAATAGCCTTCGGTGACTCTCAATACTTACCCACACCCTGTCGACATTAGATTTACAAGCCCCAACGCGTTCGCCATCGTTCAGCGAGGTTCAGTGCGTAACGACCTCCTTGAACACCGTTTTAGCTAGATTCAATTTTTGTAGCTGCAACCGAGTTATAAAATGCTGGATTTTTCTTAATGTGCTTAGGTTTCAAACTAACGCAAAGGCTAGGAGCTTGTAGGCGTGAGTAAGTAGTACCAGGGGCGGGTGTGTGCGTTTATGTGTGCTGATAGAAATTGTTCTTGCTGATTTTTATTATAAGTGTATTTCTCTTGCTATTTTAATTGATGGACATAGTTATGAGGTCGATAATGTTATTGTAACTTGCTGTTTTTGTTTATTGCATATGTATATGACTTGTATCCATGATCATTGTGTGTAACTATGGGAATTTGCTGATTTGTATGGTTGGAAGTGATTAAGCTTTCATGTTTGAAAGCATGCCTTGAGATTAAAATGAACGTGTTCGTCTTGTGTTATTTAGTTTAGGTTTGTTAATTGGAGGTTATCGGATTATTTTTCTTTGCTATGTACGATGAAAAGCATGTTGGATACTCGTGTTGTGATTAAAAGTGTGAGTGACTTGTCAATGCCTTAGAAGGATTTTTTGAGATGATCTGAAGTGATGGAAGGTCAAGTGGCATGTTGTTTCATGATTTGTCTATAGTGATAACGTAACTAGTCGTTTGGTTGTTCGGAGTTGATATTGTGGGTGACGTGGTGTGATTGAATCTTAGTAGAGAACCATGATTGGAATTTGTGGTCTACCGTGTAATGAAAGGTGGGTAGACGAGTTTCATGGCCTCGTGGGCAAATGGTTGAAACTGTTACATCACTACTAGGTGTCGAGGCTCCGGGTGCAAAAGGTTAGGGGCCGATAGGCCAGTCTTGGTAGAGATGAGTGTCGAGGCACCGGGTACAAAAAGTCAGAGGTCGGCACGATGAGTCTATCTAATGAGTAGTGTTGGGCCTTGACTTGATGGCTGTCAAGGATCAACATGCCTAGTAGACATCGAGGCCTTGGGTACAAATGGTTAAGGGTT
The DNA here is from genome assembly GCF_013281855.1 of Momordica charantia. Taxonomy (NCBI): domain Eukaryota; kingdom Viridiplantae; phylum Streptophyta; class Magnoliopsida; order Cucurbitales; family Cucurbitaceae; genus Momordica; species Momordica charantia. Next base: position 15,742,736 of record NW_028275160.1, read on the forward strand.
GATGCACAGTTCGAGGCCTCGGGTATAAAGGCCAAGTCGAACGCCAAGCTTCTGTAGATGAGTGTCGGGGCCTTGGGCACAAAAGGTCAAAGACCGATACGATTCGGAGAGTTAGACTTGGAGGACTAACATAATGTGATGGGTTAGAAGTAGCTTGAAGGAGCCCGGAACCAGCGGGCCCTTTGTTCGAAGTTACGCGAGTCTCGTTATTTTTTTATGCTTGCGTGTGTGTTTTATTAATCGTTATGACCTATCAATGCATGATTACTAGTTATCGCATTAGATGATTTGTGTGTTTACGAGCATGCTGTTTCGGGTATAGTTAGTGGGGACTACTAGCGGGCCTTGTGGTTGGGGTTACTTTGGTTGCAAGTGTGGGTTAATTAGTGTTATGATTTATTGATGCATGAAAGTCAATTTAATATTGTGTAACGAATGTTGTGGGCTGAGCATGTTGTTTGTGTCTAGCTAGAGAGGGCTACTTATGGAGTATTCTTAATACTCACCCCCCCTCCTTCTGTAATTATTGTTTTCAAGTGAAGATCAGGTTCATGATGTTGTGATGGTGTGGAGGAGACTCGAGAAGAAGGATCATAGCTAGCTTCCATTTAGTTTTAACTTGTCTAAAATAGGTTGTTAGGAGTTCTTAATGAAATAGTTTTATGACTTCTGTTTTGAGCATTGACTTGTATAAAGTTCAGGGAGTTAGTAGAATGTTTTAGATGACTTTTCTTTTAAATCTGGACTCCTGTAGAGATTATGTTTTTGGTTTCATTGAGAAGCTTAGGGAGTATGTATAATGTTATTAGATTTGATAACTTGTAAAGATTGAAGCATGGATTAACCGTTTTTGGTTTTGGTCTTACTATCAGAGTGGCGCACTGGAAGTGTGGTGGTTTTTATTTACTTATTGATTTGTTATTATCTTGTAGGGTTATGCTTCCGTTGAGTAGGTTGTTTGTCTATCGTCGTTTACTTGATTTGGCTCTGCTTGGCTGAAACAGGAAAGTTAGGTGTCACTTGTCCACGAAGGACAAGTTGATTAGTCCATTTGATAAGTGAAGTGTTCATAAGTTTAAGTTGAGCAAATGAAAAGCTAAAATTTATAGGTTCATTTAGTTGCCTTTATGCCTTGGGAGGAAGTTTGGAGCATGTAAGTTTATTAATGTTCCCGTGTAAGTTATCGAAATTTTGGGGCGTTACATCAAGAATGTCAAAGTAGAGGCTGCTTGCCACCTAGATCTTCTGCGGGGGGCGCACACAGTAGCAAAGGGCTTAGAGAAGAAAAAGTTCGCGTTGCTAAAAAATAACGATGAACTGGAGCGCCTTCAACTAGACTTGGAGGAAAAACTCAAGACCCAGAGCTCCGAGTTGGAGGCGTTGAGGGCCAAGCTTGAGGTTGCGGAGTCAAAGCTCGCCAACATCCCGACTTTGACCGGTTCACCAAAGATTTGAATGACGTGGGCTTCAATTTCTTAATGAAGGGGCTTAAGAAGACAGCTCCCGACCTTGACCTCGAGCCAATCAAGCTCCGGTATGCCAAAAAATGGGCTTCGGGCCCTAACGACACTCCCGGACCCCAGGACGTGGTAGACCAATACTCAAAAGACCTCGACTCCGACGCCGAGCTAAAGGAGGGCAAGGATGTCGGCTTCTCGTCTCAGGAGGTGGATAGGGCCAGCCTTTCTGCTCCTGAAGCGATTTCCTCTCAGGAGACTGGGCAAGGAGACTCCTAGGAGCTTGACATCCTAGGTTCTCACGGTGAACTTGAGTCACCCCTCGGAATTGGTTGATGCGCTCATGCTCTTCCCATCTTCCAATTTACTCATGCTTTTGTTTGCCTTTCTTGATTTTGCCCTCTTCATGTACCGGCCTCGAGGTCAAAATACCTCGGCTCAAAATTTGATTTTTATGACAATGGTTTTAATTTTGTCTTTAAACTTGGCGTTGCACGTTTTGAACTTGCCCCTCTTACTCTGCCTCGCACTTCGTGCCCACTAATCCTAATATGCTCTAAATTTTCTATGTTTTAGTTCACATTTTACCTGGAACTCGTAAGTGCTAAAGGTTCGAATTTTACCCAAGTCTTAATACACATTCGGCCCCCATTTAATTTCACATCGAACTCATCCTTAAGGAGACATGAAATTAAATAATACGGTGCCTTTTAATGCAATTAACCCTTGAGAATTTTTACAAGTCTCATTCCACTTTTGGACCATTTTGACATTTCAAGGGTAATATCTCTTCAAATGCTCCGCATTCTAGGGGTGCAAGAGTAGCCTTCCTTCAAGATTAGCAAACATATACGTCCCAGGTCGGACTATGCTCTTGATTTCGAATGGCTCCTCCCAACTTGGTTCCAATGTCTCAACATGCTTCTGCACTCTGCGAAGGATTAAGTGTCCGACCTGGAAACTCCGAGGTTGCACTCTCGAGTTGTAGTGCCTTGCCATTCGATTTTGGTACTCGACCAAACGTAGTTGGGCTGCTTCCCTCTTCTCATCATAGAGGTCGAGGTTGAGAAGTAGCTCTTCCTCGTTCCTAACATGCTCGTAGTAGTCTATCATCTCAGTTGGCATCCCAATTTCTACAGACACTACGGCCTCGGAACCGAAGGCCATGGCAAAGGGAGTTTCACCAGTGGACAACCGAGGTGTAGTTCGGGAGGACCAGAGTACTTCAGGTAGCTCCTCGGCCCATCGTTCTTTCCTTGCGTCCAGCCGTAGCTTTAGGCCGCGCTTAATGATTTTGTTGACCGCCTCCACCTACTCGATGCCTTAAGGGTGAGCTGGGGACGAGCAGAGCTGATTAATCCCGAGCTTATGGCAAAAGTCTTTGAACATTGCGTTGTCAAACTGCTTGCCATCGTCCGTCAGAATAGCGTTGGGTATGCCAAAGCGGCAAACCACGTTTGTCCAAATGAAGGTTGTGACTCTGGCCTCCGTGACTGTCGAGAGTGCTTCGGCCTCGGCCCATTTGGTAAAGTAATCCACGGCTACAACAACATACCTTGTCTACCCTTTGCCCAATAGGAAAGGTCCAATCAGGTCAAACTCCCCATTGTGCAAAGGGCCATGGAGCTGAGATCGGAGTCGGCAGCTTGGGAGGTTGATGAATGAAGTGCGCAAAGCGCTGACAGTTGTCACATGCTTTCACAAACTCTTTTGCATATTGATCCACTGTGGGCCAGTAGTAATCTTGACGAATGACTTTCGCCGACAACGACCTGGCCCCCGAGTGATTGCCACAAACCCCTTCATGTACTTCCCTGAGGACATAATTCCCATCTTCTCTGGAAATGCACTTAAGGAGGGGTAAGGAGAATCCGCGCCTGTACATTGTTCTATCTCGGAGCAAGTACCGATTGCTTTCCTTGTCATCTTTTTGGCCTCCCTCGGGTCTACTAGAATATTGGCTTATATGAAATTCCTAATCGGATCCATTCATGACGGAGGCTGGGAATCGACTTTCATCATATCTGGCTCCAAAATGGAAGGGCTATCCAAGATTTCCATCGGGACCGATCTCGCCAGGTCGATCTCATAGGCTGATGATAATTTGGCCAAGGCATCGACATTAGAGTTTTGTGACCTTGGAATCTGGATGATTTCGTAAGCTCGAAAATGGGCGAGGTGCGACCTGACCTTTCCCAGGTATTTGTCCATTCGAGGGTCTTTTGTCTGGTAATATTCTTTAATCTGGTTCACTCTCAGCTGCCAATCACTGAAAATTTCAAGCTGATTGGCTCCAAGTCCTCTTGCCATGCGTAGTCCAGCCAAGAGAGCTTCGTACTCAGCCTCATTGTTTGAGGTACGGAAGTTGAAGCGAAGGGCGTACTCAAAACACATGCCATCCGGGGCAAGGAGAAGCACAGCTGTGCCGCATCCTTTCTCATTTGAAGACCCATCCACGTACATCGCCCATGGTTGGTCGGACGCGGACGTTTGAGCTGGTGGGGGAGTGTGTTCGGCTATGAGTCTGCGACGACCTGCCCCTTCACACCCGTTCGGGGCTCGAACTGAATATCATACTCACTCAGCTCCACGACCTATTTCATCAATCTGCCAGATGTTCCTCGCTTATGGAAAATCTGCTTCAAAGGCAGCTTTGTAAGCACGGTCACCGTATGGGCTTGGAAGTACGGTCTCAATCTTCACGCCGAGGTGACTAAGACGAGGGCCAGTTTCTCCATTTTCGGATTCCTCATCGCGGCCTCGGACATGGCTTTACTCGTATAATAGACAGGATTTTGCCACACTCCATCTTGTTTGATCAGGGTCGAGCTGACAACATTGCCTGATACGACCAAATACAAGTGAAGCTTATCTTCAGGCACAAGCTTTGCGAGCAACGGTGCCAAGCAAAGGTAGCTCTTTGACTTCCACAAGGGCCTTCTCACACTTGGCTGTCCACTCAAAAGGCCCCTTCTTCCTTAAGATTTTGAAGAAAGGGATGCATTTGTCTGTGGACCTAGAGACAAACTGATTAATGGCCGCAATCCTCCCATTAAGACATTGTAGCTGCTTAAGGGTCCTTGGGGTGGTAACTGTAACGCCCCACGTTACTCAGGTTAGGTTACTCTCGAGTCTCGGGGCCTCTTTTCTTAGAAATCTTTTTAATTTAATTTAAATGTTTCATTTATTTTTATTTTGAGCTGCTGCGGAAATTGTTGTGATTTATTGACGTGTATGTACTTATTTAATTATTGTTTAACGAGGAGTCCGCTTCTTTGGCTTTTGTCTTGGGTCGTTGGACCAATTACTTAATTCTATTATGGGATATAATTAGGCTTACGGAGGTTGGAAATAGGATTCTAATTTCTTGTTTGTGGGCTTTGTTTTGTTTGAACAAAAAGTAATTGGGTAAGTGGGCCTTCCTTATTTAAAAAAAAAAACAAAAGAGAGGTAAAGGGGAAAACCGTAGCTCAAGTGGGTTTTTGTTTAAAAAGAAAAGAAAAGGGAAGAGAAAACCCTAGTCCCTCAAACCCACTTTCTTCGTGATACACCCCCCCCCCGTTTTCCTTGTTCCGTCTTTGCTTCCATCGCCGACCCACTCTTCAGTGGCGCCCATCTCCGGTGGACGGCAGTAGGCGGCGCGACTCAGGCAGCAGCAGGCACGCGGCTCCGGGCAGTAGCAGCGCGTGGCATCGAACGACGTCGGACGCGCAGCTTCAGGCAGCAGCGGCGTGTGCGCGGTGTTGGGCAGTAGCAGCAGCGGCCGAGGTGCGACGTGGGTGCGGTTCCGGGCGTTTTCCGGCAACGCAGCCCCCCCTCGCGAGCGGGTTCAGTCTCCCTTGGTGGTTGGAAATCGCAGCGCGGGTTCTTGCTGCACACGGCGTAGTGGGTATCGATTTGGTGAGTTTTTGTTGATAAAATAGCTTGGACAGCAGCAGTTTTTGCTTTCGGTGCCTATCCATAACCATTAGAAGCTCATTTTACGCAACCCACATTTATTCAAGTTAGGCCAGAGTTACCCGCACCTAGACGAAGGCGATTTTTGCAGTAACGGACGTTGCAAGATCCCTTATATTGAATTTCGTTAGCTAGAAATTTTGTGTTAATTATTTCTATTTGTCTATTGTTGATTAGGTGTTGAATTGACGTAAGATCTAGGAGCATAGCAGTGTGTAAGTAGCACCAGGGGGCAAGTGCGTGCGTTATTGAATGTTAATGGAATGGTTTTGTATTGATTTTTGTTAGAATAGTTTACTACGTGTGTATAGAAATTGTTAGTTTTGGTTTTGTGAACGCCTAGAGATTGTTGTTGAGTTACGTGTCACTAATTCTATTGTTAGACATTATGAGCATGCATGATTACTTGTCATTGAATGTGACTGGTCAGTTCTGATTATTATGGTTGGGAGAATTTGATCTATGACGTTTGGAAACATGTTGGGATGAAATACATATTCTGATTGTATGTTATTTAGTTTTATGCTCTTTAGTTGGAAGCTATTGGGTAGTGTTTTGTTTCGTACGTCTAAAAGTAGGCTGAACAATTGTGTTGTGACTTGGAATGTGGGTGTCGTTCAAGTTGTCTTGGAAGGGTTAGTGGGAGTTGACTAAAGTGATGGGGCGGGTTAACTATTGTTATCATGTGGGTTGTCGGAAGTGAAAATGCATGCTAGTCGTTGGGATACACAAGGCCTTGTATAGGATGATTTGAGGGTTATGTGGTAAAGTTTTAGCGAATGATGATGTTGCGAATGCATAGTTTACCTTGTAATGAAAGTGGATGTACCGGTGTTGTGGCCTCGTGGGCAATGGACGAGGCGGTTAAGTCCCTATTGGATGTCAAGGCTCCGGGGTAGAAGGCCTTGGGGATAAATGACAAGGTCGGACACCAAGTTTTCTATAAAGGAGTATTGGGGTCTTGGGGATAAATGTCAAGGACCAATACGCTGGTAGCCATTGGTACCTTGGGGATAAACTACTAGGACGAATATCAAGTTCTGTAGAGGAGTATTGGGGTCTTGGGGATAAATGTCAAGAACCAATACGCCGAGTAGTCATCGGTACATTGGGGATAAATGTCATGGACTGGTGCGCAGTTCAAGGCCTTGGGGATAAATGGCAAGGTCGAACGCCAAGCTTTTTAGAGGGAGGTCGGTATCTTGGGGATGAATGTCAAGGGCCGATACACTTCGAAGAGTTAGACTTGGAGTACTGAGGTAAAGGGTACAACAAATTTTAGCTCGAGTGGGTCACAGGTTAGTGGTTCAATGGGTCGTGTAGTCGAAGTCCTGGGAGTCTGGGTGTTTGGATGCTTATATGGTAATGTTAATCTACTGTTATCATCTCTTGTTGCCTGGTTGTTTGTTTTGCTATTGTGTTAGATGTCGCTGTGATTACTAGCATGCTGTTGTGATTAGTTAGGAACAGTTACTTACGGAGTATTTTATATACTCACCCCCTCCCCTTCTACCTTAATTGTTTCAGGTGCGAACAGGGCCCCGATTGTGGTGATAATGTGGAGGAAGCTTGACCGAGGAGGGATCACTGGTTGTGTTGGCTATGATGGCGGAAACTGCCGTTCATTGCGAGTAGCGTGAGAAACTTATAGTTAGAGGTGTACTAGACATTGGGTTGACTCACGGAACGTTTTCTTTTTCTTTATTCATTCTTAGTAGGCGAACTAATGTTTTCTGGTTATTGTTAATATTTGAGCCACGGATGCACTCTGGATTACTCGACTAAATGATTGTTTTTTTTTTGTTTTTTTTATGGGATTGCTAGCCACTGAGGCGGGCACGAACTTGCAGGAATTGATTGTGTTGTGAGTCTCTAATTATCTTTAAGGTAACTGTTTCACGTCTTTGTATTGAAGGGTGAAGGGACAGGGGAATGATCGTATTATTTCAATATTTCAGGATGTATTTTCGAGGGCATTACACTTTATGTAGCCCTTAATGGGGGGGGGAGGGGGGGGGGAGTGAATAGGTAATATAGTGATGTCATCTCGTTGAGTAGTGCAATTTTGGGGGCGTCACAATAACTCTGCAAATAGAGAGTTATTTGGGTATAATGTTGGTATAAATTAGCTAAAGTTAGCATCCCTTGTACCCTTAGTCACTGCTTTTGTGCTAAAAATATCATAAGCACTAGCTTTATACACTGTAGTATTGTCAATTGCAATTGAGCTAATTTTGGTGCATTTTGCTACAGCTTTGACTATGCTAGTGTTCGGTGTGTTGCCCTAAACTCGTAGTTTGTATTTTGTAAAAACAAATGTCTATTTAAAAAAATTTTATTCAATAAATTTGTTGTTGAATCATAGCTTTGCATTGTCAAAAATCCAATAAACTAAACGTCCAAGGTTATTTATGATGTAATCGGGACAGTATATATACTGGGTATATAGTTGATATACGGGGTATATAGTTGATATACGGGGTATATATATTCTGGGTATATAGTTGATATACGGGGTATATAGTTGATATACCCCTGATATACGAATGGATAATGTCCCGTGAATAACCTAAAGGGTCTATAGTATATGGATAAGGCTGGATACCTTATCCTGGCAACACTATGGATACGGCCCACTCTGTAAAGGTTACAGACGACTCGATCCAGGTCGTTTGTGTGGAGACATGCAAGTGGGGGTATCCTGTACAATGAGTTTGTATAAGACCAGACCGCGAAATAGGCAATCTTTAGGTGTAACACCGTTAACTAATAGATTGCTATTTCTTAGGATGACCAGACAACTCATTCTCAATCCTGAGTGAGTTATGGACTCCTGCCCGTGAGGGCTCGTCCTTTGATTTGTATGGGTGAGAGTAGCCCGAGTCGCCGACTCAACATTCCTACCATTTTGGGGACGAGACCGAGTGGGGAGCTGGGAACATAACTTCACAAGATGGAATTCACTCCTCCCCACCTTTAGGGGAGTAGATGAGTGTTCCCTTAAATGCTGACTCCGGGACTTGAACAAGGGGCCCCACCCTCTCATTGGCCGAGAGAGACTTCCGGTTATTGGTTGGACCATAACCGGGTTGTTCATTAGAGGAGCAGTGGTGTTTAAGGAGTAAGATGTAACTCAGGGATAAAACGGTAATTTGACCCAACTTGAGTTACGAACACTCGTGAAGGATTGACTCGTCTTTAATGGTCATATATCATGGACATGAAAACATTCTGCAGTGAGAATAGTGCAACTGCAGGTCTTTAGTGGAATGACACTTAGTTAACGAATCAAGATTAACTCGGTTAATGAGTTTGACCGATTAATCTTGCATCGTTGGAGCTTCGGATCTGTAGGTCCATTAGGTCCCCTTGCTAGCTCATAACAGGTAATTCGAGGATCAAGTTTTTGGAAGAATTTGAATTGTTCAAATTACTTAAGGGATTATATGTATATTGATACATTATAATATATAGTTAATTGTGAATTAAAACTATATATTATGAGAGATATTATTTGAATGAGATTCAAATAAAATTAATATGAATAAGATTCATATTAAAACTATAGGTTAAAAATAATGTGCATAAGATGTACATTAAAACTATAGCTTATACGAGAGTAATGTTTTAGAATATGATTCTAATTTTATAATAAATAATTAAGTGTTAATTATTTATGTATATATATATTTATTAATTATTAATTGGATTAATAAGTAATTATATTAATTAATTTGATTAATTAATTTTATATATATATTATTATATATATTTTTTAATTATTATTATATATTATAAATATATATATATATATATATATATTATTATTATTATTATTATTATTATTATTAATATTAACTCCCCTGCAAAATTGCAGTGGAGTAGGGGGGTTGCTGTGACGTGGGGAGTTACCCCACGTCATTGTTCTTCTTCTTCAATGGTTGAAGAAAACAAAACAGGACAGTGAAAAAAAGAAACCCCAGATCTCTCTCAAGAAGCTCAATCTCTCCCTCTCGTTCCAAAGGATTGCTCCCACCAGCACGATCCCGAGACCCAAGAGGATAGCGAGGAAGATCCGGTGGTGGTGTTCGAGGGGAATTCACTGAAAAACGTTCTCCAAAGGTTTGGAAATTCCCCTGTATTTTCTTCTTTAAAACTCGATTTTGTATCCCGAAAATCAGCAACGAAAATCCGTTTCCGCTCCGGGATTTACATCCCTTCAGCTACAACATCAGATCCAGATCTAGAAAGTAGCAAAAAACGACAAGCTGACAATGAAAGGATTGCCCAACAGGATTTACCGCAGTAATTGGAGGTTTTAACCAAAAGTGAGACTTGGGTCCCCCAAGGTCCGTGATGTTGCCCTAATATCTGAAGGGGGAATAAATACAAACAAGAGGAGAAGTCTCCAAAGACACACAGATTAAGAAACATTCCCGTTGTTCATCCTGGGAAGGAATCTACCCTTACTCCAAGAAACTCTCTCTAAGAACCGTTGGAGAAAGCAAAAAGAAGAAGCAGACTATTCAGGGGCAGTTGGGAGCTGATCGTCAGCTCATTTTCTTCATTTTCTCATCTTTGTATTATTTTCAATTCTACATCTTGTTGACTCTCCTTATGGCTTTGCATAGCTAACCACTTGTGTAAGGGGGAGATGTTCTAAACTTATTTTATGGGCGGTAACCGTGCTATTTGTTTAATGGAAGTGTGCTTTGAGTTAAAGTTGTTTATCACTCTAGTTTCATTGTGCTTGATAACCATTTTGAAATATCTCTTTGACAATGTTTGGAAAAATGTGTTAGGGAGCAAACCCCTTCATATTGGGCTAGAGTCTACATAAGTTTAGCGTGTGGTGACTTAGGGATAAGCATCACCTAGCTTGGTCATAAAAACTGTATATATGTTATTGATGTTTGTCTATGAATGTTAGTAGTAGAAAATTTGGGGTGTTTGGAAGAGCATCTTGTCTCTTTGACCACTATACTTACCCCATTAATGCTACAGCATAATTAGGGTGGCCCAGAAGAGTCGACTTAATCTCCCCATTGCACCTTTATTTTTACAAGATCTTACTGAGTGATTTTGGATGTTTGGTACTTCTAACGAACTTACCCGTTGTGTTTGCATTAAGATGTTTCTTTCAAGGTTCTATTCTCAGCGCTGTTTAGTTATTATTTGGAAGAGAATCCATTTGCTTGTTGTAGTACTTTCTTGAGCGAATATTGAGTGTTTAAGCATTTAGTCTCTGTGGATTCGAACTTTTATTACTTGCTGCGACGATTATGTACACTTGCACATATAAGAATTGGTAGCACAATTAGTGGACAACATGGGGCTTGCATATCGAGCACGACCTTTATCTTCTCTGAGTTGGCCTCTATTCCATGGTTATTGACCATGAAACATAGGAAGTTGCCGGACGAAACCGCAAATGCGCATTTAGCGGGATTCAACTTCATCTCATACTTGCGGAAGACCCCAAAAGTTTCAGTCAAGTCGGCCAGGTGCGACCTGGACTGCTTGCTCTTGACAAGCATATCGTCCATGTATACCTCCATATTGCATCCGATCTGGTTGGCGAACAGTTTGTTCACCATCATTTGATAAGTTGCCCCTGGGTTCTTCAGACCGAAGGGCATGACCTTATAGTATTACAGGCCTTGATCTGTTTTGAAAGAGGTGTGGACCTGGTCTGGTTCGTGCAACTTTATTTGGTTGTATCTAGAGTATGCGTCCGTGAAGGTGAGCAACTCGTGCCCAGCCGTGACATCCATGAGCTGGTCAATCCTTGGTAGTGGAAAACAATCCTTTGGGCACGCTTTGTTAAGATTGGTGAAGTCTACACACATTCTCCACTTTTCGTTGGATTTTTTAACTAGGACAACATTAGAGAGCCACTCGGGATATAAAACTTCTTTTATGTATTCAGCTTTTAGAATTTTGTTTACTTACTCAACAATTACATCCTCTCTTATTTACAGGTCTTCTCTTTTGTTTAACATGTCAGAATAATGGGCCGATGTTGAGGCGATGGACCATTATCTTCGGATCAATGTCTGGCATGTCTTTGTGACACTACGTGAACACTCCCCCAGCTTGGTGCCCATGCTCACTTGCTTCTCTGGGCTGAGCAAAGGGACAAGCTCCAACTATTTTGTGGGCGCTGCTATCTCTCGCTTACTAACTCGGGGCAGTTCTTCCTCGGAAGTTTGAGTTGTTGGGCTTAGAAGACTTGGTCGTTTTTCCACAGCACAAACTGTTGACCCTTTGAGCACAGAGGTATAGCACTCCCGGGATGTCTTATGTTCTCCCCGGATCATGCCGATCCCATTAACAGTTGAATATTTTATCACTTGATGCAGGGTTGATGGGATGATCCGAAGTGAATGAATGATGGGTCGACCGAAGATGGCATTGTAAGCTGACCAACCATCAACACCACAAACTCGACCATTTGCATGACTTGAGTGTCGCTCTGACCGAGGGTAATGGGAAGGTAAATACAGCCTTCGGGAGTAACAGATTCTCCAGCGAATCCAATTAAGGGCATCAGAGTTTTCTTTAGTTGTGCCCTGGTCCATCCCAATGCTGAGTAAGTGGTAAGAAATAGGATGTTGGCCGAAGCACCTCCATCCACCAACACCCTCATAACCTAAACGTGATCTGTCAGTGGCAAGATCACCAGGGCATTATGTGGGGTAGGTGTACCCCCTCCAGATCGGAGTTTGAGAAGGTAATAGGACAGGTCGGCTTCTGTTCTTGAACGATGCAGACCTCACGCCGAGCTTCTCTGGCAAGCTCTTTCCTTTTGTTTCCGGATTGGCCCCCACTTCGACCATCGAAAATAGTGTTGATGATCGCAGGTCGGTCATCCCTCCGAGGTGGCGTCCTTGAACGCTTCTTCTCTTTCTTCTTCTCTACTGAGCCCGAGCTCGGGTTACCAACATATTTTTTGAAGTAGCCATCTTGAATAAAATCTTCAATTTGGCAGTTTCATTCCCAGCAACTCGAAGTATCTTGCTGTCCTCGCGATGGAATCGGCAGTACCTGTCCTTGTTGCGTCTCTCTAGGTCTCATCTGAGCTTGTTAGGCCGCTTGAGGAGCTTCTCCAACCCATTCTTCTCGATATTCGTGAGTATTTTGGTGATTGGGATAGTAGTTGGGGTATACCTCTCACGAGGCCCTCTTCGGCTTGAGTCTATGTTGGACCTCATGTAGTCAGATCGGATCTGAAAGGACTGAGAAGATGACCCCCCTGTCCTTAGAGTTGGAATCAGTATTCTCCTTGTCCTGGTCGCCTGACTTCTTATGGTCGGCCCTCCTGTCTGTCCGACCTAACTTTGTTCTGAGCAATTCTTACCCCTCTATGACTTTCTTAGCCTTCTGTAAGACCTCAGCGAAGGTTGATGGTGCTTCTTCGCCCAACTTAACCGTCAAGGTCTCGTCGGCCAGGCCAGTGAAGAAGTAGCACATGGTCGAGTCATCGGAGCAAGGCACAACCTTAACCAGCTCCTCTTGGAAGCAGGTCACGAATTCTCTCAAAGTCTCGCCTTCCTTCTGTCTAATGGTGGCGAGATGAATGGCTGTCTTTCGGTCATAGTGCCGAGATGAGAATTGGCTAATGAACTCTTTCTGCAGTTGACTGTAGGTCGAGATCGACCTGGCCAGCAGCCTTCTGTACCAGAGTCGAGCGCTCCCTATGAGAGCGATCTGAAAAGCTCGGCACTTAATGGCATCAGACGCCGCTTGGAAGTCCATGAGGCCTTCAAAGACCTCCACATAGTCTTTTGGGCTCTTAGACCAATCGTAAGGCTTTATGGCGGGTGTTTTAAACTTCGAAGGGATCAGTGCCTCCAAGATGTCCGAGGTGAAGGGTGACTCACCTATCTTGCCATCATCAAAGGGACTTTCCTTCTTCTCGCACTTCGCCTTGAGTGCCTCAACCTGTTCGTCAAATCTATGCTTCATTAGGTCAAACTCTTCCCTCGTAATCACAGCCTCCGGTGTCAATGGCTTATACTTCGACAGGGCCATGAGATCGGAGTTTGAGTATTTGTGAGAACAGGATGGAGAGATCCCTGGACCTCGTGAGGCCCTCTTCCGAAGGTTATGATCCCTCAAACTATAGTCGATCCTGCCATTGTCGGCAACAGGCTGATAGTCATCTGGGTAGATAGGGACATCTTGGTCGTCCCCATCTTCTAGCAGGTCGTCTACCCTGCCTAGGGCCTTGGAATGGGACCCTGTTCGATTTGCCCTTATCATTTCATTATATGTCTCCTCCATGGTGCGCACTCGGTTGCGCATATCATCTAACTCCCGCTGAAGGGTAGCGAGTACCTCAGGGTCCGTAGTGGCGCGACCCTTTGCGAAGTCTTTTTTGAAATCCCACCTCAACCTCGGTTGGTCTTGCTAGGCCTCGGGTGTGTCGAGGGCAGGACGGTGTTGGCATTGCGGGTGGACCTTCGAGGTGGCTCCACCTCTTACCTTGCCCTAGCCTGGTCTTCAGTTAACTTGGTGTCAACTTCACGTTGAGCACCATTGTTTGCATTCAAAGGCTTCTGTTCGGTAGTGTTCGCAGAGCTGCTGGGTGAACTATCTCGAATCAGATTACTTTGGTTGTTGGCGCGACTTGCAATGTCTTTCCCACAGACAGTGCCAAATGTTAATGCAAAAATTTGCACAACGTTAAGCCAACTCGAACCTGGTCTTTGCTCCGACCCAAACTGCTAAGGGAAGACCTGCACAAGTGGGTAAAATCTCCGACGCTCGAGTCAATAAGTAGCTTGGACTCAATAAATCTCCGACGCTCAACTCTAATTCGTGATCTCTGTGATATGATGATATCAATAATCAACCATCTTTGAAATAGATTTATTCAATTTGAGTGCAAGAAAGTTCGTACTATCTGTATGGATCCACTACTTCATAATTGGATACAACATATCCAATGGGTCATTCGCAACTCACCAGGCGATAATTCCTTCAGTTTTGAACCACCGATTGGACGTGCATTTTATGAGAATAGATGAAGATGTGCCTTTAAGTCTCTTAGGTTCACCATGTCATCATTTCGAACGGGCCTATTGAATTTGGTTTAAATTTCATCAAGGTATATTGAGCAAAATGTCAATGATTCATTCGGAATGATAGCTTTTGCTATAGAACTTTCAGGTTGAGCTTTATTTTTCACATATTGTTTCAATGTCCTCGAACTCCTATGAGCATATGTGATATTAATTAGTTATATCACTAAATATCATTTGTAACTAAATATATAAATAAATGTGTATACCTCTCAATCGGATACATCTAGCTATAACCGACAGGTCCTACTAGTTTGGCTTCTTCAGGCAAGTGACTTTCATTCTCTCAAATTTGTATAGAATCAATACAATTTCATCTTCCAACTTATTCAACGTCTCAACTTTCAATATCTTTGCAGTCAATTCTTTGAAGAAATTCGACAATTGTGCAATAGCCCCACTAACATCATTGGGCAAATATGGACGATCCCAACTGGTAAAAGTCTCTGTTACAACACATGTCAGTCGGGACTTTTCAGGCCATATACTTTTCCGTCTTTACCACTAACACAGCTTGATATGTTCGATGCAAAACTATCAGGGAATTTGACATTTTTCAAAAAGCTACAAACCTTCTTTCTTTCATATGTTGTTAAAGCGTAGCTAGCATGCAGTTTCAACAATTTGTTCCCGACTTGTCGGAGATGTAATTCGTTACGTATGTTCAACTTCATTAAATCCTTACGTGCTTTATTGGTGTCCTTTTTTTCCGTTCAATATTTAATAATGTGCACATGACATTATCACTAATATTCTTCTCGATGTGCGTGACATCCAATTTGTGTCGAATTTTGAGACTTGACCAATATGGTAACTCAAACAATATGCTTCTCTTCACCCAATTAAATTAATTATTATGTCTTTTCCGTTTCCACTGTAAAACGTTGATAGTTTTCCCGAGTGACGGAAAAACAATGGAATCTAACTGGTGGACGACATCCAATCCAGAAAAATGTCGTCGTGCAACTTTATTTTCTGTTTTTTCA
The DNA here is from genome assembly GCF_013281855.1 of Momordica charantia. Taxonomy (NCBI): domain Eukaryota; kingdom Viridiplantae; phylum Streptophyta; class Magnoliopsida; order Cucurbitales; family Cucurbitaceae; genus Momordica; species Momordica charantia. Next base: position 15,758,222 of record NW_028275160.1, read on the forward strand.
TTGTATTGTTTACTTTTTTTTGCCAAGGATGACTTTGTCGTAAGAATCGACGATGTCCCATGTAGCATATCTTACTATGCAATTTGTCTGATGTAATGTCCTCATTACATACTGGGCATGCGTTATATTCTTTCGTACTCCATCCTGATAGATTGCCATAAGTCGGAAAGTCGTTAATTGTCCATACCAAAGCTGCATGGAGTCGAAACTTCTTACCACTACATGTATCATACGTATCAACACAAATAGATCGTAATTGTTTCAATTCTTCTATCAGTGGTTGCAAATAAACGTCTGTCTCTTTTCATAGAGATTTCAGACCTGGTATGAGTAATGACATGAAAAAAGATGATTCTTTCATACATTTTCAGGGGGGCATAAGTTATATGGAATCAATATTACTGGTCACGTACTATATGACAAATTCATACTTCCAAATGGATTGAATTCATCAGTAGCCAAGGCTAATCTTACATTCCTTTGTTCTTTTGCGAACAAAGAATTATTGTCTATCAAAATCTTTCCATGCTTCAACATCTGCTGGATGTCTTAAAACCGCTTCATTGTCAACTCTTCTTTCCTTATGCCATCTCATTTCTTTTGCCATATGTTGAGACATAAATAATCTTTCCAATCAAGGCTTCAATGGCAAATGCCTTAAAAATTTCTCTAGAATCTTTTTTCCTTTACCACGGTCTATTTTGTAACGAGATACGTTGCATTGTGGACATACACCATCTTGCTCATTTTCTCTTCAAAATAAGATACAATCATTCTTGCAAGCATGTATTTTTTCATTTCCTAAACCCAAATCTCGTAACATATTTTTTGCATCATAATAAGACTCTGGAATACTACAATCATTAGGAAGAGCTTCTTTAACTAATTGCAACAACATATCAAATGACTTATTACTTCATAGATTAAGTACTTTGATATGCATTAACTTAATCATGAATGTTAGCACTGAAAATTTCGTACATCTAGGATATAATTCTTGATCAAGTTCAGCAAACATTGATTGAAACTTGGTATTTCCAGCTTGTATATTGTCACTTGATTCTCCCATAATTGACTCATCTTCCCCCCTAAATTCAGTGTATCTCTCCCCCTAAATTCAGTGCATCTCTCATTTGTTAAATCATTTAACATCTCACTCATTCCATTTTCCTGCTGTGTGTTTTGATTAATAGTTGTACGTATCCTCTTAAACGGCAACTCTCGAGCTTCTGCATGGAAAGTCCATATCCTATAATAAGAACACATTCCATACGAGTACAAATGACCTTCCACATCGCATGGTCGTTTCCATACTAAATTTTGGCATTTCCTACATGGGCAACGTGTAAACCCTCTTTTATCAACATGCTTCTTCGACAATTGAACGATTGATCTAATTCCTTCCGTATATTCTATCCTTATTTTTATCCAACTTTTATTTGTAATTTTTCCTTGTCACAAGTATAATACAATTAATCACTAATATAAATGGGGCTCTATTGTCAAAATCGTATGTGGAAGCTTTTGTCATCCTAGACAGAATTGCACGCAACAAGGATCAATAGTCGAAATCTAGGGTTGATTCATCAACAAATTAAAAAGGTCTAGTGGCAGGCAATTTAGTAGCAAATTTAAACTCAAATATCTCAGGGTTGGTTGATATAGTTATGACAAATGCAACTGCAAGTGAGGCTAAAGCGTCCAAAGCTAAGGTGAACGCTGTGAAAAGTTCTCTCTGTCCATATTATGAAGGCGAGCACCAGTTCGAGAATTGTCCAGGCAATCCTGCATCATTGTTTTATTTGGGCAATCTGCAACATAATAGAAATCATGTGTATGGGAAGACATACAACCCAAGCTGAAGAAACCATCCTAACTTTAGTTAGGGAGAAACCAAGAAGGACACAATGTTGGAACAAGTAATGCTCAAGTATATCCGTAGAAAACGCAATATCCACCAGGTTTTTCAGGAAAGAATCAACAAGCCATTCAAAAGCCTCCAAAGACATTGAGTTTGGAAGATATGTTCAAGGCTTACATGACAAAGAAAGATGCTAATGTGCAGAGCTAGACCGCGTTGCTATAGAGTCAGGCAGCATCCTTGCGCAATATGGAAGTATATATTGGCCAGTTGGCAACATAATTGAAAAATAGGCCAACGGAAGCTCTGCCAAGTGATATAGAGCAGCCAAAAAGGGATGACAAGGAGCAATGTAAGGCTTTAACATTTTGAAGTGGCCGAGCATTGCCACCAACGTATCAGCAAGAAAGAGGCAGTGAAGGAGAAATAGCAAGAACAAAAATCATCGTGGAAATTGAGCAAGCCACATAGTCAGTTGAATCAGCAAGCGATAATTTGAGGCAGAGTGTAAAGCAGCTGGGAGACAACAAGGACAGTGGAACACATATGGTAGAATCAGAGGATTAGGAGCATGGGAAGGATAGCAAAGAAGGGACGTCTAAGACAGACAAAGCTAAAGCATCCTCGTCCAAACCAGCTGACATGCTGAAGCATCCGGAACAACCCACTATTCCAGCAACCAACAGAGTATGTACCCATAATACCTTATCCGGAAAGGCTGCAGAAGAAGAATAAAGATGGGTAGTTTAAACGATTCCTTTAGGTACTTAAGTAGATACTCATCAATATTCCAATAGTGGAAGCTTTAGAGCAAATGCCCACTTATGTGAAATTTTTTAGGATGTTCTCACTAAGAATTGCAGGCTGGGAGAGTTTGAAATTATTTGTTTAACTAGGGAGTGCAGTACAATTTTGACTAGTAAAATACTAAAGAAAATGAAGGATCAGAGAAGTTTCACAATTCCATTGTCCATTGGTGGTCATAAAATTGGTTAAGCACAATGTGACCTTGGAGCAAGCATTAATCTAATACCATTGTCAGTGTATAAAAGGTTGGGCATGGGATAAGTGAGGCCAACCACAGTCACCCTTCAACTAGATGAAGAAGTGCCAATCATCTTGGGGAGGCCATTCTTAGCCACCAGACTAGCCTTAGTGGATGTGCATAAACGAGAGGTCACTATAAGGGTGCAGGATCAAGAGATTAAATTTTCAGTATCTAACTCCATGAAATACCCCTCGGATGCTAAGGAGTGTGCAATCTTGCAAGTGCTAGATGAAGCTGTGATGGCGACACTTACTGCATAAGTTATGTTGGAGAACCAGAACAGCGAGTTGAACAACATGTTGGAGCAAACATATAAAATTTGCCAAGAAATTCTCTATGTGGATAGTGAAATGGAGTTAGTAAAATCATGGTCCAGAGTTCACGAGAGTTTGAAATTAAACGATGTTGGCCGAAAATAGTTGAAACCATATGTTAAGGAAGCACCTCAACTAAAGCTGAAAGCTATTCCGCAGCATTTAAAGTATGCCTACCTCGGTCCTTCCAACACGTTACCTATCAATATTGTTGCAAATCTGTCTAAGGAAAAGGAACACGAGCTACTAGCAGTGCTGAGGGAGCATCGAATAGCCATAGGCAGGAAAATCGCAAATATTAAGGGGATAAACCCTAGTTATTGCATGCATAAAATTGTATTGGAAGAGAATTGCAAGAATTCAGTGGAACCACAATGAAGACTAAACCCTGCAATGTAAGAAGTTGTGAAAAAGGAGATAATTAAATGGCTGGATGCTAGAATTATATATCCAATCTCGAACGGTGAATGTGTAAGTCCAAAATAATGTGTTCCAAAGAAAGGAGGAATGATAGTGGTGGAGAATGCTAAAAGTGAGCTCATCCCTACTCAGACAGTTACGGGTTGGAGGATAAGCATGGACTACCGGAAGCTTAATAAAGCTACAAGAAAGAACCATTTCCGTTTGCCTTTCATTGACCAAATGTTCGATATATTAGCTGAGCAGGAGTATTACTGTTTCCTTGATGGGTACAGTAGCTACAACCAGATCAGTATCGCACCTCAAGACCAACACAATAGGACCTTTACCTGCCCATATGGAACTTTCGCTTTTAGAAGGATGCCATTCAGATTGTGCAATGCTCCAGCCACATTCCAACGTTGCATGATGGCGATTTTCTCGGATCTGGTCGAGTCAGTGGTAGAAGTCTTCATGAATGACTTTTCATTATTTGGGGCAAGATTTGTTGACTGTCCTTCTGGGCAATGAAAAAACTGAGTTTCAATTATGATGCAGTAGCGAAAGTTCGGAGGCTACGTCTTAAGGAGTTAGATGAATTACAAAGAGATGCATATGAGAATGCCATGATCTATAAGGAGAAATTATATGTGACAACCCAAGCGTATTGAGCTACTCGAGCCACAACCCACTTGAATCCAATCCTATAGATGGTTCAACCCGAAAGGTAAAGGTTAGAGGGATTACCTTTGCAGTCGTTACCTTGACCAAACAGATTACTCACTATGCTCGAGGCCAGAAATACTCCACGAGTGTGATGACCAATCAAACAAGCATGCTCCAAGGGGTTCAAATACGAAGGCCTAAGTTCAACCACACAAAGAGATTCGAAATTTGAGAAGGGGTTTGTGTTGCGCCTCTGCTTAATTGCTAGAGAGTATAATGCAAGTGCACACTGTCACAAGTAATAATATGAAAGTACTCCAAGTTTATCTCCACAGGGAGTTTTTGTTTAAAAATTGAATTTGAAAACTGCTTGAATGAGCAATCGGGATTGGGATAAAAATTGGTGAAATTTGGTTGAACACGAAAAACACACGAAAATAATAGAATTTAAAAGGCCAACCCCCTACTACTGTTTAGTTCTAAAATGATGAATTACACCTACCAAATGTGCCTGTAATTACACTCACTTTGTGCAAACTGGTTTAACTCCTATTCCATACCGCTTTTGGTTTGTTGAGAAGTTTAGGCTAGTGTTTACATATGTCTATGCAACTCTAGAATCCTAAATAAATTAAATGTCAACTTACGTTTAACAGGTAAGAGAGTCTATGTCTAGGATCTTGTTTTAGTTCTTATTTCTAAGTAAGTTCCCGTTTTACCTTGATGAGATTTGTTTGGCTCTAACCTTCTAAGAATTAAATTCAAACTAATGTGATTAAAACATGTGGCCAACAAGAAAATCAACTGGATAAATTGTATCAATCAAGATAAGAAAAGAGAGTGTAATACGTCGTGCTCACTGATAGATGTAATTTAAAATAAATGAACTAAACCATTCGTAGGAGGGTTGAAAAATTAATTTAGCTACTCATGGAATTAAAATAAATGCAATAGCAAAAGAAGATAACAAAGTGATGCATTTTCATTGAAATCGGGAAAGAAGAACACAATTATAGTAACTAAAATTGCGATAAAATAAGTAAGGAGTAATTGTAAACACAATAAAGGAAGAACAAAACTTAAAGCTGGAATTAAAACTTGAAAGCTAAAGTTGACAAGAATTTAGAAAGAAAAGCAAAGCATGGAAATGAGATGTCTAGAAGTGATGCTTGGAGGCTCCTTTTATAGGTCATGTGAGTAACAAGGATTTGAGAAATTCAAGGGAAGTTGGCAACCACTGGTTGTTGTAGAGATATTAGGAGTAAAACCAAATCTTGGACGAATAAATTGGTCAAAAGTCGTTATTCCCGTTTTGATAATTTATGCATCGAATGTGGCTGGCGCATTGTGAAGCTGGAATTTCCAAAGCAATTGGCTGGCGCATCCTTCTAATAATATGGAAATACTTGGCGTGCAATATGCCTGACGCATTGCAGTCATCAATTTTCAATTTTCCTTATAAAAGAAACAAATTTTCATCAATTAGCCGCTATTTGCTTCTAGTTGATTGCCTAAGTCCTTAATAACGAAATATGCATATTTTCCATGAATTATATGCATTAACATATGTTTTCCATCATAATTAACTCCCAACTAAGCATGTAAAACTACTCTTCCTAGCCTTTAATCAAGTCTTATCACACCCCCAAACTTAATATTTTGCTTGTCCTCAAGCAAAAACAACAATTATCAAATCAATAATAAGCTTGCATAATACATGAATAAACCATACATCAAGAAAGTCTAGTAATTTGCTCATATGGTGTCTCAGGAGGAATGTCAAAGCTTTAATCGCTACTACTCTTTTCAAGAAAAATTATCATAAAGCCACATTTCTTTAAAAGATAGAAGCTTTTCAAATTCTTCTATTGTCTAACTCAAAAAACTTTTTCAAATCCAGTAGAGACTATGCACACTCCCTTTAATGAAAATTTTCTAGCACAAAAATGACTCGAAATCAGGACAGTCACTCAAGGGATTCTCTAGGCTGGCAACTAATTCGAGCTTGTCGATTAGTGAGTGGCACAAAGTCAAGCTAGATCAAAGTTGCTACCATAAAATTACGAGTATCCTTAAGTGAGACAATTTTCGCAAACAGAGTGGGAACTGAGTTAAGGCAAGCTTCTTTACTTTTCTTCTCTCATTCTCTTGCCACACATTTTCTCCTTTCATGCTTTTGTCTTTCCACTCTTATTTTTATTTTGCCTTTCTTTGAAAAATTTTCTATCTCTTTTTTTTTCTCTTTTTGCATTCCTTTTCCTTTTGTTACTCTTCTTTTTCAAGACAAAAATTTATACGCTTTGTTTTTCCACACTTTTTCTTACCTCATTTGTTTTTCGACTCACTGCATCTTAACATTTTATTAGGCTTGCTTACGCCACTCTCCCCCAAACTCGAGGGAAGCGACTCCCCCAAACTTGAACAAGACAGTGTCCTCACTGGTTTTAAGTGTGAAAAATTTTTGGTGGTGCGTAAAAATATTTTTTCACTAAGGACAAGGATCCTCTTAAAAAAGATGTAAAAAGTTTAAAGGTTTAAACAAGAGAAGCAGAAAATGATTTTATCCTAAAACAACGTGGCAAATGAGTCATAGCTTAATCTAAATAGTAGAAAACAAAGCTCATGCATATTCCTAATTATCATCACCGACATGGGAAAAGAACAAGAACCTACTCAAAGATGGTAAATCCAAGACTTTTCATGCTCAAAATTGGGAGGAAAATTGCACATTCACTTGAAGATTCACAAAAACAAAAGTTGGGTAGCAATACACTTAATATGCATGAGAATATAGACTGTAGTCAACACAAAAACACAATTCTCAACTTTTCGCAGCATGCTTCCAGATAAACAAAATCAAAACTAACTAAAATCTATCCCTAATCATGCACAACTAACCTAGCAAGCAAAAATAACAATAGTCAAAAAATTTAAAAACAGAGATAGGTTAGAAACTCCCTTTTTTCAATTTTTTCATTTTGGACTGGGGCCACCATGGATTTCAAATCGTTCCCATATGTTGGCACTATCACAGATAGTATTTTGTAAGGCTCGACGACACTCAGCAGAAATTGGGACAACTACTTCGACAGATTTAGGTTTTGGCATTTTCAAATCGATCTATTAACTTGTAGCAAGCGTTCGTCGGTGGTGGTAAACAGCGGAGCTGCATTTTTGGCGAGTGATTGCTACGGATGGCCAAGGGCTTTCTTCATCAGACGATTGGAAACGCCGGTAACCCACAAGGTAAGACGATGGTGAAGAATCGGAGCTCCGGGAGTGCGATGGTGAGGCTCCCATGGTGGCGTCTACGTCCGTGAAGAAGAGGAAGTGAAAAACAAGAGGGGGGGCAGGGTCTACGAAGAAGATGAAAAGAAACGAAAAAAATAAAATAGTTTTTGACTTTTGTTTATAATTCGTTTTTTAGTAACAAAAGAAACCCTAGTTTAAAAAGAACATGAATTACAAAAATTGGCCCCCAGTTTATTTTCAAAAATGAAAAGCCCAAAACAACCTCTCATTTATTCTTATTTTTTAAAAACTGCCATGCTTTTTTTTAACAGAAGGCAATTAAGTAAAATTTTTCTTATTTAAAAAAATCTTTAGAAATTGCAAAACTAAATTAATTTTTTTTTAAATACAATTCAAAATTTTCCTTTTAAAACAAAAAAACTTCAAAACTAAAAAAAATAAAATAATTCACACTCTGTGCCCCTCCAATCAAGCTCGAAAAACAAATTAGAGGCCAATTAATTCATTCATGTATTTAAAAAGAGAATAGAGGTTTTACCTCTATCAAATTGATTTCCAAAATAAGGCTTAACTCTTTACCGTTAACTTTAAAAATATTACCCGAATTGTCTTTTAAGTCGATGGCCCCATGCGGATATACCTTTGTAATTTTGAATGGGCCAGACCAACGGGATTTTAACTTACCGGGAAACAGTCAGAGTTTGGAATTAAATAATAAAACCTTGTCACCTACTTGGAGGTGCTTGGGCCTTATTCGCCGATCATGCCACTGTTTTATTTTTTCCTTGTACATTTTGGCATTTTCGTATGAAAATTTCCTGAATTCTTCTAACTCGTTCAATTGGAACTTTCGTTCTTTACCTGCAGCATTAAAGTCAAAATTTAGTTTTTTAGTGGCCCAATATGCTTTATATTCTAATTCAATAGGAAGGTAACAAGCTTTATCGAATACTGGACGAAAAGGAGACATACCAAGAGTGGTCTTGAAAGCAGTCTGATACGCCCATAGGGAATCATCTAATTTAATCCTCCAATCTTTCCTATTTGTATTGACTGTTTTTTCTAGGATAAATTTAATTTCCCTATTAGAGACCTCAGCCATGCCATTTGTTTGTGGGTGGTACGTAGTAGCAGTCTTATGTTGGACATTATATTTTGCTAAAACTTTAGCTACGGCTTTGTTTACAAAATGTGTTCCCTCGTCACTAATTAGACATCTTGGTGTACCATAGCGAGTAAAAATATTTTTTTGCAAAAATTGAATAACAATTCTAGCATCATTTACTGAAGTTGCTATGGCTTCTATCCATTTAAACACATAGTCGACGGCTAACAAAATGTAAATTTTACCAAACGATGGTGGGAACGGTCCCATAAAATCAATGCCCCATACGTGGAAAATTTCTACTTCTAAAATGGGGTTAAGAGGCATTTCATTTTTTTGGGAAATATTACATACACGTTGACACTTATCACATACCTAGACAAACTAGTGGGCGACTCGAAATAAAGTGGGCCAAAAGAACCCACTTTGTAATACCTTAGTTGCGGTTTTTCGCCCAGCAAAGTGCCCACCATACGGTGATGTATGGCATGCTTCCAGGACTTTTGTTTGTTCCTCTTCAGCTACACACCTGCGTAAAATACGGCTCATCCCACCTATAGTGCTTAGCATCATGTAAAGATTTCTTTACCTATTGTGAGTTAAACTCATTAGGAAAGATGCCACTTACGAAAAATTTTGCAATATCCGCATACCATGGGATGTTATCAATATGAAGGACTTGCTCATCAATAAAGTGTTCCTTGACTGGTAATGGGTCTTCTGGGTTAGTGGACTCTAAAATCAAGACAAATGGTCTGCCACCTGGTTTTCTGTACCTTTTCGATCTCGAATCTCTAAGTCGAATTCTTGAAGAAGTAAAATCTACCGAATTAACCTTGGCTTCGCATCTTTCTTAGCAAACAAATATCTCAAGGCAGAGTGGTCAGTAAAAACAATAACTTTAGAACCTATCAAATATGCTCTAAATTTATCAAAGGCAAATACAATAGCTAATAGCTCTTTCTCTGTGGTGGTATAGTTAAGTTGTGTTGCAGTTAAGGTCTTAATGGCATAGTAAACTGGATGCAAAATTTTATTTTTTTCTCTATCCTAACATGGCTCCTAACGCATAGTCACTCGCGTCACACATTACCTCAAATGGTAGATTCCAGTCAGTTTCTACTATGATAGGTGCTGAACTTAATGCCTTCCTAAGAGTCTCAAATGAATTCATGCATTCTTCATCAAATTCAAATGGCCTATCAATTTCCAGCAACGACATAAAAGTTTTGATATTTTAGCAAAGTCTTTGATAAAATGACGATAAAATCCAGCATGACCCAAAAAACTTCGAATACCTTTAACTGACGAGGGTGGTGGAAGTTTTGAAATTAACTCAATTTTAGCTCGATCTACTTCCATTCCTTTGTTTGAAATTTTGTGACCCAAAACAATACCGTCTTTTGCCATGAAATAACATTTCTCTCGATTCAAAACAAGGTTTGTTTTTTCACATCTCTCCAAAACTTTTTCAAGATTTTTAAGACAATTTTCAAAAGACTCTCCAAATATCGAAAAATCATCCATAAAAATTTCAATCACATTTTCAATCATGTCATAAAAAATTACCATTATACAGCGCTGCAACGTAGCAAGTGTGTTACACAAACCGAAGGGCATTCGTCGGAATGCAGATGTTCTATAAGGGCATGTGAAAATTGTTTTCTCCTGGTCCTCCGGAGCAACTGTGATCTGGTTATACCCTGAGTATCCATCAAGAAAGTAGTATAACTCCTTACCTGCGAGACGATCTTGCATTTGATCAATAAATGGAAGAGGAAAGTGATCCTTTTTTGTTACCTTATTGAGTTTGCGGTAATCCATGCAAACTCTCCAACCGGTTACGGTTCGAGATGGGATCAATTCGTTCTTTTCATTTGTGACGACCGTCATGACACCCTTTTTTGGCACACATTGGATTGGGCTCACCCAGCTACTGCTTGCTATTGGGTATATCACTCCCGCATCTAGCCATTAGAATTTCTTTCTTCATGACTTCTTCCATTTTAGGATTCAATCTTCTTTGATGTTCAACATAATTGATGGGACCTTCTTCCAAATTTATCTTATGCATACAAAATGATGGACTAATTCCCTTGATATCTGCTATCGTCCATCCAATGGCCTTCTTGTTTGACAATACCTGCTACAACAAAATTTCATGTTCATTAAATAACGTTGCAGAAATGATTACAGGTAAAGATTCATTTTCTCCTAAGTATGCATATTTTAAATGAGTAGGCAGGGGTTTTTGTTTTAGTCGAGGCAGCTCAATGATTGATGGTTGCATCGCCTTAAATTTATCATTGCTCAAATCTCAAAACTCAAACTTATCCACTGGTGACGACAAAGTGTTGTCTCTTTTTCTTTTTACGCTGCTTCTAATTCTTGCTCTAAACATGCAGTTACCAATTCACAAAATTCTTCCATAAACACAGGGTTAGTTATCTGAATATTCGAGCCATAACGCCCCAGAATTTCCCACACACTTCTAGGTCACGTTAACTACTCAACTAATTAAACTTAACCCCAAATACGTCATGCCAACTCCCTATACAACAAACATATAAAATCAAGTTCCACTTTTTATCAATTCAACAATACATCAATTAGATAGAATATCGATCAACAACAATCGTGGGCCACCTCACGAGGCAATTTTATTATTCAACTAGGCAAAACTCAACGAATGGAAGAAATCTAAAATAGGCACTCATCCCGAAATGAAATTAACAACCAGTGGAATCCTCCCAATAAATCAAATACAAACAAATGGTTTATTGACCATAACATAAGGTCTTAACTAATAACTTAAACTAAACAAGAGTGACTAAGCAGCCAATGGTCCTCGCTCGTCATGTCTCCTCCGTCCCATCACCATGGTCGCCCACAAGTCCTTCACCTGAAACAATCATTGTAGAAGGGGGGTGAGTATATTAAATATACTCCGTAAGTAGCCCTCACCACACACACACACCATACTCAACTATAACAGGAAACATACGTAGTCATGTTTTTCAATACATCATGCATTCAAACATCAACACATTCCATAAAATTTAGTGACAACCACAGCCAGGAAGCACATTAACAACCAACCTCTAGTCTCCCTAACACCACAAGTACCTCTACGCTTATCACAGTTATCCTAACCTCCCACAGTTATCTCCTTCCAGTAGAGTCGGCCCCTGACCATTTATACCCAGAGCCCCGACATTACTGCATCGGCCCTCGACCATTTATACTCGAAGCCCTGATGACTTCACCATCTATTGGCCCTTGACCATTTATACCCAAGGCCCCAATAGTCTCCCTCCCAAAGGACTCCTCGTATCGACCCTCGACCATTTATACCCGAGGCCTCGATACTCTATTAGTGACGTATCAGCCCCCGACCATTTATACCTGAGGCCCTGACACTCACTCATTCACTCCATAACTGGCGTTTCAGCCCTCGACCATTTATACCCGAGACCCTGACACCCACTCTTCCATTCCCTTCAAGAATCCAACTTTCACCAGAGTCTTACCATAAACTTTCTTATACCACTAACCCTGCATCTTTCAACTCACAAGTACAATTCAGCATGCTTCCACAACATAGGCAACTGTTAAAAACGGGACAATAACCTAATCATGCTCAATATCCTACATCATTATTTAACAAGTATTTCTAAGGATAATAGCTCACAAAAAACACGCCGAACAAAAATGCATATTCAGGCAACCAACATTACCGCAGCAATACTCAATCATTTAGCAAAGCAGAAAATCCCACAATTTTCATCGACAAACATTCAACAGAACTCCAAGCACATCGACTAACGCAACAAGAATTATTTAGCACAATGACGTAACAAAATCTGCATAAAACGCTGCAAAACCATCACGTTAGAGACTATTTAGCATACATCAACGCACGCACACGCCCCTTGCCTACTTACACACAATCGCGCCCTTAAGTTTTGCGTTGGCCTCACACCTAAGCACACCAAAACAGAAAATACAGCACGTTACGTACGCTATTTAGCCTTCGAAATCAACTTTAAAAGGGTTCGAATGACGCATTACCACCAAAACCGACTTCGTATAGATGTGGGTCACCTAGATCTAGCTCGCCAAGGATGTGGGTCACCATCAAACGTCCTAAACACCGCTGTAACGTACAAATCCCGCCGCTGGAGTCGTCGTTCGTCGAATTGTAGCAGCAGTTTGCCGCCGTTTCGCCGCTGTACCACCCGCCCGCCGTGCGCCGCAGCAAATCTGGCCCGTCGCCGTGTGCCACCGCGAGAAGGTGCGGCGCTGGTTCGTTGCAGACCGCCGGGACACCCACGCCGAAAAACACCGCCGCTGCTACAGACCGCCGTGATACCCACGCCGAAAAACGCCGCAAAGCAGCGGGAAGATGGCTGCTGCTCCGCCGCGATGCCGCCGTGCCCGCTGCTGACAAACTCGCCGCCGTGAGGTAAGGTCGCCGGTGAAGGAAAGTGAACTGGGGGGGCGGCTGCTATCCACGTGAAGGAGAAGGAAGGAGAAGATGGAGTCTAGGTTTTTCCCTTTTGTTTTTCTTTCTTTTTGTTTTAAAACCAACTCAACCCAGAAGCCCAATATATCCAAGCCCAAGAGGAGAAAGGAGTCCATTCCATCTTAAAACAAGGCTCACTACACGAAGTCCGGCGAATATAAATTTAATTGGAGTTTAGAGCCCGATGAATATGTATAAATTTAATTTAACAATTAATTTAGAAATTAAATGAAAAATCTCCTGATTCGAGACCAACTAACCGGAGGGACTCGGGGCGTTACACGAGCACTCTTCTACTTCATCTAGAAGCCACATAGCATCCAGGGTTATACGCCTTATATTGTTGGTTTTGAACTTGACCCACATTGTTGGAACTCTCTTGCCCACTCCATGAAAAATTAGGATGGTGCCTCCATCCTAGGTTGTAGGTGTTGGAGTAAGGATTAAAGTTCATTTGATTCCCTTGCCCTACATAACATAAAGAAGCTGGATTAGATGGGCAATTTTCAGAATTATGAGAATCTCCACAATAATAACAAATAGACTCGGTCATATGATAAACAGGAGTAAGATTGGTATTTGTTGTTGATGTTGGTGTAGGTGTGTGGCATTATTCCCTTGCATATCCTTCATCATTTGCATAAGGGTATCTAATTTATTTTGCATTAATGACATCGCATCAAGATTAAACACTCCTACTTGATCTATGGTCTTTGGTTGGGTCCTTGATCTCTCTGAGCACCATAGATCGTTATGTTTAGTTAACTAATCAAGAATGGTGACGATCTCGTTGTATGTCATAGAAGTGAACTTTCCATTCGCGACTGTGTTTAACATCATTTTTGTTCGTATATCGCAACCTCGATAAGAATGTTCAATTTGTACACAGACTAGAATTCCTAAGTTTGGGCAACTTCTCATTAGCTCCTTGAAACGTTCTCATGCTTCGTTGACTGTTTCATTCTCTGTTTGCCTAAAAGAAATGATTTCCTCCCTCACGTCTGCATTTTTTGTGGGTGGGAAATACTTTGTAATGAACTTGTCCACCATGGTTCCCCATGAAGTGATGGAGTCTGGAAGAAAAGTATTCAACCATGCAGTTGCTTGACCTGAAAGGGAAAAGGGAAATAATTTTAGTCTTAAAGCATCGTCAGATATTCGTGGTAATCTAAAAGTATTTGCCACTTGGATAAAAGATTTAAGGTGGGAATGTGGATCCTCATGTTTGAGTCCTGCAAACTGGCCAATAGTGTTAAGCATTTGGAGCATTATCGGCTTTAGTTCAAATTGGGCATCGTCTGGAATTGGATTTGTAATGCCCCCGTTTAAGTTCTGTAATGTAGTGGTTGCATAGTCGCGCATTCCAATGTCTCTTCGATCGGCCAATCAGATTGGATTTCGTACTTCTTTTGCCATCTTGGTGCTTCCTTCGTCAAATGCTCTCTCTTTTTCTTTTTCTTTCTTTTTTTGGATTTTCTCCTATTGTTTTCTAAGTCTCTGCTCATGCCTTAACCTCTTGCAAGTTTTCTCGATCTCGGGATCGTACGGAAGCAAGTGTGAATTTGTGTTCATGCACTAATGCTCACTTTTGAGGTTGGATAGGGGATATTTTAAGAATAGAAACAGTGAAGTCATCGTACGCAAAACCAATTCACAAAGAATAAAATTAAAACAAAAACAAAGTCCCCGACAACAGCGCCAAAAACTTGTTGCGCCTCTGCTTAATTGCTAGAGGGTAGAGTGCAAGTGCACACTGTCACAAGTAATAATATGGAAGTACTCCAAGATCATCTCCACAGGGACTAGTTTTTCTTTAAAATTTGAATTTGGAAACTGCTTGAATGAGCAATTGGGGTTGGGATAAAAATTGGTGAAATTGGTTGAACACGAAAAACACACGAAAATAAAAGAATTTAAAAGGCCAACCCCCTACTACTGTTTAGTTCTAAAATGATGAATTACACCTACCAAATGTGCCCGTAATTACGTTGAATTTGTGCAAACTGGTTCAATTTCTATTCCATACCACTTTTTGTTTGTTTAGAAGTTTAGGCTAGTGTTTACATATGTCTATGCAACTTTAGAATCCTAAATAATTTAAACGTCAACTTACGTTTAACGGGTAAGAGAGTCATGTCTAGGATCTTGTTTTAGTTCTTATTTGTAAGTAACTTCCTGTTTTACAATGATGAGATCCATTTGACTCTGACCTTGTTTGGGGAAAGGAATACCCTGGACACGTGGAGGACCCCTATTGGTGCTCCAAGATGGCTCATGAGTCATCCCCAGCTCGGATAGCCGAGATGGCCGCCACCAACGCCGACAAATGCTAAGTATGAGGGCCGAGGTGAACCTGGCCCAGGTCTGACCTACCGGGGAGCTCGGTAGGGGCCGAGATGAGCAACTGTCTGCGGCGTGATTATCGGGCGTAACCGTCGGTCCCGAGATTACCGGGTGTAACCGACGGCCCCGAGATTACCGAATGTAACCGTCGCTAGATTAGCAGGACCACCACCTATAAGTAGAGGACCTCACTCCCCGATCAGGTACGATGATTTCTGGCTTCGAACTAAACTTGGAATCCGACCTATACTGACTTGATCGTCGGAGTGCTCACCTTTTTGTGCAGGTCCGCCCTAGTGTCCAGGTCGGTCCGGAGGCCGAGTTCGAGCTACAATCAGGAACATATTGTTGTGCACATCTTTGCATAAACATTTGGCGCCGTCTGTGGGAAAGACTGACAATCTAAGTCATCCCAATTCCTTTAAACCAACACGCGAGCGAACATGGCTCAACCAGCGAATTCGACCAATACGACAGATCGAAGGACTCTAGCTGCTAGCGACGCCCACCAGAGGGAGGTCGGAGCAGCGGCGGTAGAGGGGCAAGGTCACGACGGCCTAGCAACGGAACCCCTCCGCAGGTCGGCACGGATCACCGCGCCTGTCCTACCGCCTGCGCACCCGAGGACGTCCAAGGCCGCCCGTGGCCGAGGTGGGACCTCTAAGAAGGGCGCCCGGGGTCCAGCCCCGGCTCCAACAAGCGAGAACTTTGATGCACTCCAGAGAGAGATGGAGGCAATGCGCACACAAATGCGCTCCATGGAGGCAATGTATAACGAAATGGTGCTAGCTGCAGGCGCAGGGTCCCGATCTGAAAATCGAGTGACGCGCATGGACGTACGCGAGCAAAGTGGTTCCCACCTCGGCCCAGCCGAGGAAGAACGTCCCGAAGACAACAAGAGTGAGGGGTGCACTCGCCAGAGAGGAGACCTCCGTGAGCATCTGAACAGAAAGAGAGGCTCGTCTCTCCGAAAAGGGCAGTCACCATCCCGCTCCTAGAGGAGCTCCAACCAGCAGGCTGAATCCTCTCACAATTCCGCAGGGATAATCACAAGGGAGGAGTTCGACCTGCTGAGGGGAGAGCTCGATGCTCAAGTGGAGGCCTTAAAGGCCAAATGCGAGCAGAAAGACGATTCACTGAACGATGGCGACTTGGGAGAATCGCCTTTCACCTCGGACGTTTTGGAAGCACCAATCCCTCCGAAGTTCAAACCTCCTACCGTGAAGTCTTATGACGGGACGAAGGACCTCAAGGACTATGTTGAGGTCTTTGAAGGCCTCATGGACTTCCAAGCGGCATCAGACGCAATCAAATGCCGCGCCTTTCAGATCGCGCTTACTGGCAACACGCGATTGTGGTACCGGAGACTGCCAGCCAGGTCGATCTCGACCTACTCTCAGCTGAGAAGGGAGTTCCTCGCCCAGTTCTCTTCTCGGCACTATGACAAAAAGACAGCGACCCATCTCGCCACCATCAGGTAGAAGGAGGGTGAGACGCTGCGGGAGTATGTCACCAGATTCCAGGAGGAGCAGTTGAAGGTTGCACACTGCTCCGATCACTCGGCCATGTGCTATTTCCTCACTGGTCTAGCCGACGAAGCCCTCACGGTGAAACTTGGAGAGGAGGCCCCGGCCACCTTCGCCGAGGTGCTCCAGAAGGCGAAGAAGGTTATCGATGGACAGGAGCTCTTCCGAACCAAAACCGGCCGACCTGAACGAAAGATCGGCCAGGGCAGAAGTGGAAAAGATGAAAGGGCAGATCCCAAGTCCAAGGACAAGGGATCCTTTTCCAGCGGCCGAGCTGAGTATCGAAGGGCGGAGAACGGACCTACCAGGAGCCGACCTTACGAGCGCTTCACCCCAACCACGATTCCAATTCCGAGATCCTAACGAACATCGAGGATTCTGGAATGGAAAAATTACTCAAGCGTCCGGAGAAACTTCGGGGAGCCCCGGAGAGGCGCAGCAAGGACAAGTATTGCCGCTTCCATCGGGAGCACGGCCACAACACATCGGACAGCTGGGAATTGAAGCGCCAAATTGAGGATCTAATTCAAGACGGCTACTTCAAGAAGTTTGTGGGAAAGCCCAGGACCAGCTCAGCAGAGAAAAAGGAAGAGCGAAAGCGTTCAAAGACGCCACCCCGGCGCACTGACCGACCTGCGGTCATCAATACCATTTTTGAAGGGCCAAGCAGGGGTCAATCCGGACATAAAAGAAAGGAGTTAACCCGCGCAGCCAGGCGCGAGGTGTGCATCATCAGGGAGCAGGGGCCGACCTGCCCAATCACCTTCGACGGTGCAGACTTGGAGGAGGTCCACCTGCCCCACAATGATGCCCTTGTGATTGCTCCCTTGATTGATCATGTGGTGGTCAGGAGAGTGCTGGTAGACGGGGCGCGTCCGCTAACATCCTGTCCTTACCGACCTACCTCGCCTTGGGCTGGACGAGGTCGCAATTGAAGAGAAGCCCGACGCCGCTGGTTGGGTTCTCTGGAGAATCGGTCATCCCAGAGGGTTGCATCGACTTGCCGGTCACGCTAGGGCAGGACCAAACTCGGGTCACTCAAATGGCCGAGTTCGTGGTAGTTGACGGTAGATCGGCCTATAACGCCATCTTTGGGAGACCCATCATCCACTCATTTCGGGCCATTCCCTCAACACTTCATCAAATTTTGAAGTATTCTACCCCCAATGGCGTGGGCACGGTCCGAGGAGAACAGACCGCTTCGAGGGAGTGCTATGCTGCCGCACTCAAAGGCTCATCGGTCTGCGCCCTCGAAACTCTCAGGGATGGGATGCTCGAGTTCGAGGCCGACCTGCCGAGGAAGGAGTTTGTCGCACCCACTGAGGAGCTCGAGCTTGCTCCTCTGCTTAGTCCCGAGGAAGTGTCTGACAGTGCCGTCAGCTCGGCCCTAATCAGGCAAGAGGAAGCGCGGCAAAACCCGATCTACTACACAAGCAAGGCTATGACCGAAGCCGAGACTAGATACCCTCAGATGGAGAAGTTAGCTCTCGCTTTGGTCACCTCGGCCCGACGACTTAGACCATACTTCCAAGCCCATACGGTGGTGGTGCTCACTAACTTGCCCCTTAAAAATATCTTCCACAAGCCGGAAGCTTCCGGACGCCTAATGAAGTGGGCAATAGAGCTAAGTGAGTACGACATCCAGTTCGAACCCAGAACTGCGTTGAAAGGACAAGCAACGGCAGATTTCATAGCCGAGCTCACACCACCTTCCGAGCTGAGCGAGTCCGACCAACCTTGGACAGTCTATGTCGACGGATCCTCCAATAAGAAGGGGTGCGGAGCCAGGGTCCTCTTGCTCAGACCAGGGGGTGAGCGATTTGAGTATACCTTGCGGTTCAGCTTCCGGACTTCTAACAACGAGGCTGAGTATGAAGCATTTATTGCCGGCCTGCGAATCGCTCGAGCATTGGGGGCCTCTTGTGTTAAGGTCTTCAGTGACTCCCAACTGGTTGTGAGCCAGATCAAGGACGAATACCAAGCCAAAGACACCCGAATGAAGAAGTATTTGGGCAAGGTCAGATCATACCTCGCCCAGTTTCGAACTTACGAGGTAAGCCGGATTCCGCGAGCAGAAAATTCTAATGCTGACGCCTTGGCCAAGTTAGCATCGGCGTACGAGACCGGCCTCGCCAGGTCGGTCCCCGTCGAGATCCTAGATAATCCCTCGATCTTAGAGCCAGATCTGATGGAGATCGGCGCTCCAGAACCCTCATGGATGGACCCGATCACGGAATTCATTAGGGGCAACTCGCCACAAGATCCCAAGGAGCGCAGAAAGTTGGCAAGGCGGGCAGCTCGGTTCGTGGTCCGAGATGGTGCATTGTACCGACGTGGCTTTTCCCTGCCTCTATTGAAATGCCTAACCCCCGAAGAGGGCCTGTACGTCCTCAGAGAGATCCACGAAGGAGTGTGCGGCAATCACTCAGGCGCCCGGTCGCTGTTAGCCAAAGTGATCCGGCAAGGATACTATTGGCCGACCCTCTGCCAGGATGTCAAGAAGTTCGTTAGAACTTGCGACAATTGCCAACGCTACGGGGCCATAATCCACCAACCTCCCGTGCTGCTCACCCCCATCTCGGCCCCATGGCCATTCGCGCAGTGGGGGTAGATATCATTGGTCCTTTCCCTTTGGGCAAGGGCCAGACCAAGTTCGCTGTGGTTGCTGTGGATTACTTCACCAAGTGGGCCGAGGCCGAGGCGCTCTCCCACATAACGGAATCCAGGGTCACGTCCTTCGTATGGACGAATATCATATGTCGTTTTGGTATACCGCAGGCCATAGTGACAGACAATGGGAAGCAGTTTGACAACGCCAAGTTCAAAGACTTTTGCAGCAAACTTGGCATAAGTAATCTCAGCTCGTCCCCCGCACATCAGCAAGCAAATGGACAGGTGGAGGCGGTCAACAAGATCATCAAGCGAGACATCAAACTTAGACTGGACTCCAAGAAAGGCAGGTGGACCGAGGAGCTACCAGAGGTTCTGTGGTCGTACCGGACCACCCAACGAGAGTCGACGGGTGAGACCCCGTTCTCCCTGACCTTCGGCTCCGAAGCTGTAGTCCCGGTTGAGATCGGCATGCTATCAGATAGAGTAGAGCATTACGAGCCTACGACAAATGAGGATGAGCTGCTCCTCAACCTCGACTTGTTGGAGGAAAAAAGAGCAATGGCCCAGCTACGCCTGGCGGAATATCAGGGCAGAATGGCCAGACATTACAATGCCCGCGTTCGACCTCGGGCCTTTCAGGTCGGACATCTGGTCTTAAGGAGGGTCCAAACGCATGTGGGTGCCCTTGATCCGGCCTGGGAGGGCCCATTTGAGATCAAGGGCATAGTCCGACCTGGGACGTACCTGTTGGCCGATCTGAAAGGAGATGCCCTCGCGCACCCGTGGAACGCGGAACACCTGAAGCGTTATTATCCTTGAAATGCCAAAAGGGTTTTCAATGAATCTGTAACGACTGTTCCAAAAGCATTATGATCGGAATAAATGTGATGATTTAATTTAATGCTTCCGAGTTCGACCAGAAATTAAATGGGGGCCACGGACTCCCACAGTTGGTTCAAATTCAATCCTCCGAAGCCTAAGGGTACGAGGTGCGATGCCAAAACCACTGACGAATTTAAAATTCAGACATTCAAACCTTCAAGGCAAAGGGGCGATGTGGAAAGTTCAAAATGATCAAGCCTCCGAACTTGGGGGTACGAGGAACGATATGAAGAATAGCTACGGACTTAGGATTTTAGCCTTTTTACCTTTTTTAAGTTAAGGGTGAAATGTTAAAAATCCAGAGTTGGTGCAATGTATTGAACATTAAGAGATTCAAACTCAAACTTTCGAATTATTTTAATTAAAGGCGCGACCTCAAAAGTAAGAGGTGCGAGGTGACATTAGCTGCAGTTCAAAGGAAAAGCAAAGAAAAGAGGTTGCCAACAACAAAGTAGAAGCAAATGGGAGTCTCTTTATTGAATGAAGAGCAGAGCCAAGGCTTATAGACCTTGCAGCTCTGCCCTGACACTTACAAACAAAAAAGAAAAGGGAGGAAGAACAGCGAACAGCCTCGTGAAGGGTGGCCGCCTAAGAGCCTGCTTGAGGAGCGCCCTCTTGAGTGGAGCCGACCTGGTCCTCTTCAGGATTGGAGTAGTCAGAGTCCAGATCTCTGACGTACTGATCCACCAACGCTTGGGGGCCAGGGGTGCCGCCAGGCCCAGACGCCCACTTCTCGGCATACCTCCTTTTCAGACCGCTGAGATCGATCTGAAGGTCGGGCATGTCGGAAGTAATGCCTTCATAAGGAACTTGAAGCCCGCGTCAGAGAAGTCTTTGGCAAATCCATCGAAGTCGGGATGTTGCCTAAACGATTCCTCCAATAGGACTCCATTGCTGAGCCGCTCCTTCGTCGTCTCCAGCTCGGCAGTCGCATGCTCCAGCTCCTTATCCTTCGTTTCAAGCGCCTGGAGCATGTCGTCCTTCTCCTTTAGGAGCTGGAACTTCTCCTTCTCCAAGCCCCTGGTAATAGCGTGGGCAGCTCGGAGTTGGGCCTTGCGCCTGTCCTCTTCCTTCTTCAGCAGCTCGGCCTGGGACTCCACCTCGGCCTTCAAAGTCTCCACCTCAGAGTGAGCCTTCAGCAGCTCATCCTTCATGGTGGAGGAAGCAGCCTCCAAGGCAGCAGAGAACTCCTCTTTCTCCCTCGCTGCCATAACTTCCCTTCCATCCATCTCGGCCTTTACAGCCAGAGCCGATTAAATGGAAGCAACGAACGCCTGAGAAATGGTACAAGGAAAAAGTTAGATCGAACTACCTGTTGGGTGAAATCAAGCAAAAATGGGGCACTAGTCTTACCTCGGCGGCATAGTCGATGGTCCTCTGCAGAACGGACCCAGGGTCGCTCACAAATTTTGACGCCCTCCTTAGGCAGCGGTCCAAACTTGCAGCTGAGATGCGGGACACCTGGTCCCTCACCCCGGAACTTGACGGCTCAATTCTGAACCGTGCCGTCACGTCGGACGTCCCGCCCATCCTGGCCGCAGGATCGTCCACCCGATCTGCGAAACTTGCAGGCAAGACCCTGCAACCTCCGACCTCCGAGGGGGAGATCGCCTTCTTTTTCTTCCTTCTTCGCTTCAGAGGGGCTTCCTCCCTCGCCACCTCGCCCAAAGGCGGGGCGTCCACCACCTCGATCTGGGCGTCCACCGCCTCGATCTGGGCGTCCACCGCCTCGGTCTGATCCCTGGGCGCTTCTCCCTCGAGGGACCCCCAAAAGACTCCAGCTCGATCACCGGGGCTGGATCTTCCGAGGCAGGCCCTACCACGGCAGGGGTGGCAGGTTTTGAACTCTGGGCGGCCTCAAGAGCATGGGCTCGGCCCTTAGACTTGCGCTTCACGCCGCTTGCAAATCCGCAAACCATGGCTGCAAAATAAAAACAGGGGTCAACACAAGGTTAGAGGAAAAAGGGGGGGAGACAAGCTCGGCATACCAAGTTCAGAGTTCGGCCTTGAGGATTCAATGGGACGAACTGCAGGGTTGTAATCTAGCAGCCCGGACTCGAGCAACAGTTCGTCAGTCACCAGGGTTCCGACCTTCCTACCCCTCGGAAAGCGCTCCTTGTAGTATTTCAGCGTATCGAAGGAGGCTTGCGTAAGCTCGGGGACTGGTCGGATTGAAACTGCACGAAGACAAAATTCGAGTTAGACCTGAATGACAGAAGAAAATTACGAAAAGTAAGAACTACTCCGTACCTAGGTTCCCAAACCTAGTGGGGACGTCAAAGAAGGAACGACCTGACTCGTCCTTTGCGAGCCATTCCCCGGAAGCGTAGAACCACTTCCTCACCCATCCCTTGATGGAGGTCGGCCCCTTAACTATACCGCCTGCGCCTTTCCTTGCGCACATATAGAACCGACCAGGCTTCTTAGCTATCCTTTTCGCCTCGAAGCACGTGAGGAGCTGGTCTACGTCCAACAGCTCGGCCTCCTCACTATCCCGAGCTCGTAGCCAAAAGAGGATGGCCAAAGCGAAAATGACACCCCACCCATTGGGGGCCACTTGAGCCGGAGCCAACCCAGTCCGGAAGAGAAATTCTTGGACAAAAGGGTGAAGGGGAAGTCTGAGGCCGTACTCAAACATTTTGAAGTAGAGAGTGACCCATCCCTCTGGAGGATTGTCAGCTCTCTCCCCCTCCTCCGGAAGCCTGAGGAGGATGTTCTCAGGGATAGCGAACCCCCTACGAAGGGATCCGAGGTAGTGCTCGGGTATCCTAGAAGGGTATTCCAAACCCTGACCTGAAGTGGAGGCGTCACTATCCTCCCCGTCATCGGAGATTCTAAAGTTTTCTGTCTCCTTGAGCTCGGACTCTAACCTACGAGCTAAGTCGGATCCTAGGTTGCTACTAATAGAGGACGACATGGCAATTACGTTCGAAAGAAAGAGGGAAGAGACCGACCTACCAAGGGTTCGATCTGCCTTCAGATCGAACTCCAAGAATTCAAGGAACGTAAGGTATGATCTGAAGGATTGGGGGCATTTATAGCCCGTCGGAAGAATCTCCCCACCGTACACGTGTAATCAACGAGCGGCTAGGATCCTCTCTGAGATCCGAAGCGTCGGAATATTTGAATATTCCGACGATAAATCTTCCGCGACGGTTGTATTTTCCCACGAATAGGAAGTCGCCACGTGTCCAAAGCTAGTCGAATGAACTTCTCTGCCAGGTCGAGATCGGACCAGACAGAGAGGGGGCCAATGTTTGGGGAAGGGAATACCCTGGACACGTGGAGGACCCCTATTGGTGCTCCAAGATGGCTCATGAGTCATCCCCAGCTCGGATAGCCGAGATGGCCGCCACCAACGCCGACAAATGCTAAGTATGAGGGCCGAGGTGAACCTGGCCCAGGTCTGACCTACCGGGGAGCTCGGTAGGGGCCGAGATGAGCAACTGTCTGCGGCGTGATTATCGGGCGTAACCGTCGGTCCCGAGATTACCGGGTGTAACCGACGGCCCCGAGATTACCGAATGTAACCGTCGCTAGATTAGCAGGACCACCACCTATAAGTAGAGGACCTCACTCCCCGATCAGGTACGATGATTTCTGGCTTCGAACTAAACTTGGAATCCGACCTATACTGACTTGATCGTCGGAGTGCTCACCTTTTTGTGCAGGTCCGCCCTAGTGTCCAGGTCGGTCCGGAGGCCGAGTTCGAGCTACAATCAGGAACATACTGTTGTGCACATCTTTGCATAAACAGACCTTCTCATAATTAAATTAAAACTAATGTGATTTAAACAAGTGGCCAACAAGAAAATCAACTGCATAAATCGTATCAATCAAGATAAGCAAAGAGAGCATAATACGCCGTGCTCACTGATAGATGTAAGTTAAAATAGATGAACTAAACCATTCATAAGAGGGTTGAAAAATTAATTTAGCTACTCATGGAATTAAAATAAATGAAATAGCAAAAGAAGATAACAAAGTGATGCATTTTCATTGAAATAAGGAAAAAAGAACACAATTGGAGTAACTGGAATTGCAATAAAATAAGTAAGGAATAATTGTAAAAACAATAAAGGAAGAACAAAACTTAAAGCTGGAATTAAAACTTAAAAACTAAAGTTGACAAGAATTTAGAAAGAAAAAGCAAAGCATGGAACTGAGATGTCTAGAAGTGATACTTGGAGGTGCCTTTTATAGGCCATGGGAGTAACAAGGATTTGGGAAATTCAAGGGAAGTTGGCAACCACGGCTTGTTGTAGACATATTAGGAGTAAAACCAAATCTTTGACCAATAAATTGGTCAAAAGTTGTTATTCCCGTTTTGATAATCTATGCATCGAATGTGGCTGGCGCATTGTGAAGCTGGAATTTCCAAAGCAATTGGCTAGCGCATCCTTCTAATAATATGGAAATACTTCGCGTGCAATATGCCTGACGCATTGCAGTCATCAATTTTCAATTTTCCTTTCAAAATAAACAAATTTTCATTAAATAGCCTCTATTTGCTTCTAACTAATTGCCTAAGTCCTTAATAAGAAAATATGCACATTTTCCATGAATTATATGCATTAACATACATTTTCCATCATAATTAACTCCCAACTAAGTATGTAAAACTACTCTTTTTAGCCTTTAATCAAGTCTTATCAATTTGCACGAGGCAAGGGGTTGAGAACACTTCCAATTCTATTCAACTTCAATAATCCAAGGGTGTGGTACAATGGAAGGGAACACGCCTATATATAGGCTAAGGCTCTTGGACTTTTAAGGAAAATAACAAAATTAAAAAGAAAAATTAAAATTGATAAATTCCTAAAATGTCTACAATTTGCCTAAAGATGAAATTTAAATTTGATAAATAAAACAATAAATCAAAAGTAAATCATAAATCAAATCTGCCAAGAATAAACCAAAATCATAAGGAAGTATATTCCTTATTTGGGAGGAGTGGGAGGCAAGGGATGTTGGGCTGGGCGCGCTCGGGTGGCTAGGCTGGCAGGTGGGCGCGCGCATGGCGCTGGTAGACGGTAGGCGCTATGGCAAGCGCTGGTGTAGGTGTCATTTTGGAGTGTTGGGTTAAATATGATCACATCAAGAAAACAAAAAAAAAATTGCATGATGCGCACATACACCCTAGGAATTTTGAAGTGGGGCAGTGCGTTCTTCTCTACAATTCAAAGCTTAAGCTATTTCCGTGGAAGCTAAAGTTTAAGTGGTCAGGTCCATTTCAAATAGTGAAGGTTTACTCTCATGGAGCAGTGACAGTCAAAGAATTAAAATCAGCCATGGAAGTTACTGTGAACGGATGGCGATTAAAGTACTATTGGGGAGAGGATTTAGAAAGGGATGTTGGAGCACACCAACTAGCCCCTACGTAAAGCAAAGTCAAGAAGCATCCAAGACTAAAGGAGCTAATTTGTTTATTCATAGAGAGAAGTTAAAAATAAATTGTAAGGGGGAGGTTAATCCTTAATTCTTTCTATTTAAGACCCACTACCCCAACCAACCACCCACGATCTTCTTCCGCTTCATTTTCCTCCCGCCTTTGAAACCTCTCGACTAGACACTCTTCCCGCTGCTTTAAATTCCTATCCATCACCTCTTCGCTTTCACCAAAATGCCTCGTTTCAAGGCTAAGTCAAATCGCAAGAAAACCATGGAGCTCTCTCTGACCGACAGCTCTTCGGAGGACTTCACTGCTGCTAACGATCAGTCAATGGCTACAGAAGTCCCCGAAACTCAAATAGCTTCCCCTGTCAAGCCCCATGTTGCACCTACATCAATCCTGTCCCTGCTTCCAATTCGGACCAGCAGCCAAGCAATCAGTCGGAGGAAGAGGTGGTTCAGGACAACTCCACCCTTACATCTACCACTCCCCCGCCACCACCCGTTTCTGACCCCATTCTTCCCCCCACGAACCTCAAGCACCCCACCCTCTACCTTTCCTATACCCACTATCACTGTCACTGACCCCCGCCTCTCATCCCTAAAACGACCCTAAAGCATCCTAAATGCATTTCCCCTTCTTGTTTGGCCTCCCATTCACGAACTGCCAAAAGACCAATCGAGTCTTCCTCTGAAACGCTTTCTACCAAGAAACCCAAACCGTTAGTTGCTCTGAAGCCTCCGAAACCAATGACTGCTCTCTATTCCTTTGTGTCAAAAGGATCCCGCAACAATAAATCAGTTAAGACCACTTCCTCAACTAAGAAGAAGCGGTAGTCCTTTATTTCTTATGTGCAAGTAAAAGCTCATCAGCTTCCGGCCGGTCACAAGAGATCAAACGTTGTCGCGCCTCAGGATGCTACCTTTCAGCACTTCCATTCCCAAGAAGCGGTTGAGTCATATGAGTGGTTGAGCAAGTGGGACTTTTTCTTTAAAAATAGCATCTAGTTAGATCCTGTGCCCCCATTTATCCAAGACATCATTGATAGGAAACGTTGGGCGTACTTCTGCATGCCGCCAGGACCCTTACTCCCTTTGCTGGTGAAGGAATTTTACGCCAACCTACCCACTGACAGCATCGGCAAAACGATGGTGAGGGAGGTAGAAGTCGAATGGAGTTTGAAGCAAATCAACAAAGCCCTACATCTGTCATCCAATCCAGCGGCTAAATTCAACCAAATGCTGGAGCAGTCAACTGATGCTCAGTTTTCTCATGCACTCACCTTGGAGCATTGCCCCACAAGGAGTTAGTTTTCTTCCCTTTAACTTTCTCATGCTGGAAATCAATGTCTGGGACTATCTCCTCAAATGTTGAATCATGCCAATCACGCATGATTCTTCTGTGACAAAGGAAAGGGTTCTCCTCCTCACCTGTTTACTGGAGGGCATGAGTATCGACATTGGCCAACTCATCCATCTCGAAATCGCCAGTGTGCCACTAAGAAGCTGGGGCATCTGTTCTTCCCCAACCACATTTCTAAGATGTGCATGAAGAGTGGCTTGCCAGTTGTCCAAGACGAGGAGGTCCTCACAAAGAAGTGCCTCCTGAATACGCCACTACTTGACCGCCTTATGACCAACGAAGTAGCCTGGCCCAGCTCCATTCTGATATGGGTAATCGATGAAATGATGGCCCATGTGACGCGAATTTCAGTGGAGCTAGTAGGGCTAAAGCCATGGTGGCAGCATTAGTCGAGCAAATCACTACCGTGACGCGGAACTTAAAAGCCTCCTGAACCGTCTGGCCAACTCGGATGCCCTAACCTTCTCTGCTCAACACCGCACAAATGACTCTTTGTTGGAGCATAGCTCTAGTTCAAAAGAGGAAGCAGCACAGAAGGGTAGTGGCTCTGAAGACGAGGAGAGCGAAAGCAGTTCAATCTAACCGGTAGTGCCCCTCCCTACGTTTTCATCTCTCTGGATTCGGCAACCCTATTAACCACCCAACACAAAATCAAATAAACTTTTACTGTCTGCATTTAATTTTCTACAATTTTAATTTCTTCCTTTTCTTTTGAGTCATTATTTTTCTGCAAAACTTTATCTTCCTGTTTTTTATGCTAGGATAGTTTTGAAATCATCATGTTCCCCTCCCCCGTCCCCCTACTGCTTTGAGAGTGATTTGAATATAAATATGATGATTTTGCTTCTTATGCGTAGTTTCTTGTATGTTTCTTTGATTTCTTTACTAGCATCTCTGCCAAAGCATCTTGAGTTTTTCCCTCTAGTTTTGGGTTAGCAACATTCGCTTGCGAGTGGCAAGAGCCTTTACTCTGTTTTAGCCTTTACCTTAGTTCGAATGCCCTAACATTAGCCTGTAAGTACAAGTTAGAGATAGAGAGACCCTAGTACTAACCTTCCCAATGGCCCCTCTAAGCGAGCCCTTGCTTAGCTATTTCTCACCATCTATTTTCCTTTACAGATTCAACCCCTCCCTATGTCCCTAGCGTCACATTGATCTTCTTTCACTAAGCTTTCCCCTTCTATATCACATGTACCTTTAGTTCTAAGTTTGAGGTTATGTTGCTGTGTCACATGTCGCATTGGGGACAATGCTTTCTTCTAAGTTTGGGGGTGTGCATTCATTTAGATATTCATAAGGATAGACTTTAATTGTAAGACTATGTATATAGGCCTGTAATTCAGCCACCTAAAAAAAAATTTGAATATAAGCAGGCTGCTGGTCAAGGAAGGGCTAGTAGCCCATAGTCAGTAGCCAGGAGGAAATAGGAAGGCAGAGCTTTGGTAAATGAAAGGTAGTTGAAAAGTGCAGTGTTAGGTGAATTGAAGTCTTTGAGGAGGAAAGCAGGCGAATGTTAGTGTTGTAGGAAAGAAGTCTTGGCTAGTGTTGGAGAAAGGGTTTGGTTGCTCTCTTGAGGATGCTGCTAGAAAATAGAGTCATATTCTTAGATATGAGCTAGCAGTAGGTGCGAAAGCATAAAGTAGAGTGGATGCAAGAGGCGTTCGTTTTAGATGCAAACATTATCATTTTCTAGGGCTGTAGAGTAATCTTGCTTGAGGACAAGAAGGTTTTAAGTTTGGGGGTGTGATAACTCTCACTAAGAGAGTGTGTTATTTGATATTTAGGACATTTTGTGTGCGGAAATGTGAGGATCCATATCAATAAACCAAGAAAAATGTGAGAATTTATTGAGTGGGCCCCCGAGCTATTATAATTCTTAAATTCCTCTATTTTAATGCTTTATGCTAAATTATGGATGGTTTCTGCAAGAATGGTAGAATTTAGCTATGGTCAAGAGGAGTGTTGCCAAGGTCATAGGAATTATACTGGAGCGCTATAGAAGAAGCGCCAATGCTAGAGCCTATAGTCATCTGGATGCCCCAGCACGTATGACAGTGCAGTAACTCGATGACGTTAAATTATTACCGCGTCTGTACAACCTCCAAGAGGTGCCATAAATTTTAAGGACCTGGTATATAAGGAAAAGGTGCCCTAGCTGCAAAGGAGAGAGGGACATTTTGATTCATTGTTTGGTAGCATTGATTTCAGGGAACATTCCCCTGTTGACATGAGTTGTTTTTATCGAAGAAGGAGCTGGAGATTGTTCTGTCTTGCTTGTTGGTTGCACTGTACACCTGAGGAAACTTCTTATTCTCTATCTGCTCAATCAACGATGAAATCTTCTTATGTCTTTTCCATTTCTTTTCTCTTTCTCATTATGAACTAAACCCCCACTTTCGGGGGGGGGGGGGGGGGGGGGGGGGGGGGGGGGGGTTGGGTCTCAAGCTTGCTGTAATATTCATGTTTACTATGTTTTAGAACTTTAAAAACTGATTTAATATAAGTGTTATTATTTTCCATCTAATTAACTCGTGTGGCCAACTTGTTTAGTGTGTTAGCTCACTTGAGGCTCGGGAGAGTCCTTGTTGACTGGATTTACTTCTATTACCTATAGTTTCCTATTCGTAAAGTGGGAAGGTGAATACTCAAAGATGGGATTCACCCTATTGCGCCAATAGATTGATTGGAATGCTTGTTTTAATCACGGCGGGAGTTGGGTTAAAGCATGTGTTGGGTATCTCGGGAGAAAGCCGTGAAACTTTGGGTAATCAGTGTCTTAGAGTATTTTTTAGATAGCTAACTTGGAGAAAAGCAGCAAGTGAAATCCCCCTCCCTCGATTTATCATCAAATCATAGCCTCGCATCATTTCTGTGTTTTCTGGGTGGATGCTCCTGAGTGTGAACTGAAATCTCATTTGTCGTTTATCTGTTTTTTTTTTAAGCCTTTTAGATATAACAAAACAAATTAAAGCATCTTTTATTTTTAATCTTTGGCGTTTCGAAGTGACTGAACAAATTTATAACCTATTTCCCTGAGGAGACGACCTTGTTAATATACTACAATGAGTAAATTAGTGTATACTTGCACTATTATTTCCTAGTTGTGAAGGAACCGAACAAGTGGGCGAGTGATGCAGTGGCTAATTTTTCCCCCTCATCGATAAATTACAAAACTGTTCTACAAGTTGGGTTGGTGGAAAAAACTCTGTCACTGTCTCACAATCTCTGCAAGAAATTCCCAATTT
This sequence comes from Momordica charantia, assembly GCF_013281855.1. Taxonomy (NCBI): domain Eukaryota; kingdom Viridiplantae; phylum Streptophyta; class Magnoliopsida; order Cucurbitales; family Cucurbitaceae; genus Momordica; species Momordica charantia. The sequence continues at coordinate 15,788,755 of NW_028275160.1, forward strand.
CAAAAAATGCTCCCACAAAACCAGTTTGGTGCACAGGATATTGAGGTAGACCTTGTGGTGGTGTCAATTTGGTTTATTGTGAATAACAGGTTTTTCAAAGGTAACCACTTTTCTCAATGTTTCTTTTTTTGTTAGTTTTCTGTGTAACTGAATTCAATTTGTAAATTTGAGCAATGCGTTCACGCGCTTCCACTAGGGATTCAATCTCTTAAATTGGTATCAGAGCCAGGATGTTGCTTATGATTTAATCTTTTAATTGTACATATTTATTGGTGGGTTTTCCTCTGCATTTAACGTATGGGTTTGTAAAATAGATGTTTATTGTTTTTGTCATTAAACTTACATTTTCTGTTGATTTGATCAATGTAAGGACCCTTTGTTTTGGGCGTTTAATTTTGTAAATCGAGTCTATAAATCCCTATCGCTCCATTTGGTTCATGGCAGCGGTTTTCGCCCATAAATTTTGTCGAAATCGAAGAAGGAAGGAAGACTCGAAAGCACAGCGTTGAAACGTTTTTCTATGCCGTCTCAACACTGCGCTTGGTGTTTGGGTGCAGCTTCTAAGCCTTCGTAGCATTGAGGCATTGTTACAAGCATCTCAATGCTGGTCCAACTGTCGTTAGCAATGCTAAATGAGTCGCAGTGTATAGGCATTGTCATTGGCGTCTCAACACTGCCCTAGTAGTGAACGCCGGGAGGTGTCGTGTTCGAGTAGTAGCGAACTCCTTTTTTGTTTTAGGTTTTTTTTCCTTCTCTATTAAATTAAAATAATATTTGATTATATTAATTTAATTGTGTTTTTTAGGATGGCAAAAACCGATTCAATGTGCTATTTAATTATTATGAATTATGAATGTATGTTTAATTGGTTATATGTTGCATGGTTTAAAATCACACTATAGGTTAAGCATGATCATGCATTGTATATGTATAAATGGTATAAGGTATGATAGCATGATTTAAAATTTCATACATAATTAATATAAGTGTTATGTTAATTTAATGAAAATTGAAATGCATTGAGTATGACATTACTCTAGTGAATATAAATGTTATATTTACGAATCTCATGAATGTATGGTTATAAGTTTTTTAATTCATTTATTAGACTTATAAGTTTAAAGGAAATAAATTCAAACATAATAAAAAGTTGCATGCAAACAAGAGTAGTATTGATTGAATTACTTTTAAAGTGTATTAAAATTAAGTAGACCTTATGTTAAGGTTTTTTTATATAGTTAGAATTTAGTCTTTAATACAAGGTAAAACTTATTTATAAAGGAACTCTAATCGGTGAAGTTTTGTCTAAGGCTGAAGTATTTAAGCTGACTGTTTAGGGAACACCCCTACTTGGGAACGGACCTGCTACCTAAATTGAATTAACCAACGATTTATTAAGCATGCAATAGTTTCAATAGTTTATTAACGAGTTTAATAAACTTAGTCATTAGTGTAAAACAAGCCACTATAATTAAATTAATTAGCCGAAATTTACGTAAGTAATAAACCCTGTTTTTTTTTTAATGCTAAGTGGGAGGATAATATATATATATATCATATACCAAGTATATAAGATATATGTCGTACATATGTACTCTTTTCCTCACGTTCTCCATAGAAGTTCACACCATGAGATTCATGCTCGGACTCGTCTCGCCCTAGGCGCAGCGTTCTACAGAAGTTTTTTTGCATGGTTCAATATCAAGGTGAATAGAGAAAGTATTTATAGTTAGGGTGAGAAAAACGTGTGACAACACACCATCAACTGATTTGCATCGTGAGGTTTCATACACGACCTGCGTGTCGCACTGAAGCAGCCACCCTACGGAGGGTCCGATATATGGAATCAATGTGAAGGCAAACTTCATAAATGGATAGGGTTCCTACGTTATTCACCTAAATTGCCTTTCCCTACGGTGGGCTTGTTGGAGAGGACCTATGTGTCTGAAAATGGCACGTCACACCTACTAGAAATTGTTAAGTTAATAATTTATTGAACCAAACAAATTATGACTAATTGTTATAGGAGCAAGGGTTATTTTAGTGAAATAATTAGTTGAGAATGTCTCAATTTAGTGAAGGAGTAGCTAACTGCCTCGCGGTAGCTGTTGCTTTTAATCATTGAAGCATTGTTTCAAAAAATACTTTCAATTATAATGGTGCATTATTACTTTAAGGCTTGTGCAATTGACTAATTTAAATAAATTCGTTTGTTTTCAGCGTGTCTAGTTTAGTGATTGCGTTACTTTCTGTCGAAAAAACTTAACGGTGAAAACTACATCGAATGGAAAACGAACTTGAATGCAATTATCGTGGTAGATGATCTAAGCTCCATCTGGACTGAGGAGTATCCTCAATCTTCTACACCCGATGCATCCCGAGCTTGTTGGAATGCCTATGACAGGTGGACCTATGCTAATGACAAGGGTCTGCATCTTGTCAAGCAAATATGATGTGTTGGCCAATAAGCATGAGAACTTTGGTAGGTAGCTCCGGCGTTCTTCACCCGAAGGGCATGACGTTGTAGCAGAACAACCCTTACTCTGTGATGAAGGAACTGTGCTCCTGATCCGCCAAATGCATCTTGATTTAGTTATACCTTGAATAAGTGTCCATAAACTTCAATAGCTCATGCCTTGCCGCGGCATCTACCAGTTGGTTGATCCACGACAGAGGAAAGCTATCATTCGGGCAAGCCTTGTTCATGTTGGTTAATTCCAAACACATCCGCCACTTTCCATTGGCCTTCTCGACCAATACTACATTGGACAGCCTGTAACGCCCCAAGTTTTGGAGTTATTTTTATGTTTAGATTTAAATTGTGCAATTGGATTTTCCCTTCAGCTGTTGATTTCTAATTTAGAGTTCTAATTTTGGGTAAATTAGAATTAAGTTTAATTTCTTTGAATTAAGATAAATAAGTTTTCGAACTTTTGAGAAGAGTTTTAATTAAAATCTTAAATCCAAGGTTTTGGAAAATTTAATTTTACATTTTGGATTTTATTCCATTTTACATTTTGGATTTTATTCTTCGGTTTTGGAGTTTAAATTAACTATTGTATTTCGGGTTGTCGTGGGTTTATTTGTTTTCCTAAAGTGCATTTTTGGGGCTTATTGCTTTGGGCCATTGTTTTTAGTTAGTTGGGCCCCATTAAAATTTGAGAAATAAGGCTTTTGGTTTTAAATCAAGGGTAGTAAATAAAGTAAAGAAAAGGGAAAAGGAAAACAAAACCCTAACCTATCTCTCATGTCCCCTTCCTCTTACCCTAGCCGCCCCTCCCTTCTGGATCTTCCCCTCCGGCCACTTTCCGGCGACGGTGCAAGCGAGCAATATCACCACTTGCATAGCAACAGTAGATTTGGCGGGTTTGAACCCAATAGCGGCGGCGACCTCCCCACGCGACCTGTAGCAGTTGACGGGGGCTCTCCACGACGACGTTCGGCGTGTTGCAGAAGCAACCGACAGCTTTTGCAGCGGTGTGGCGGCGCGACCTCGTCGTCATGGCGGCAACGCGTGTTTCTAGCCCAGTTTTGATGGGTTCTTGGCAAGCTTCGGCTCCGACGGCCACAAACGCCCAGTTCGACGTTTCTCTCGTGGCTAAGTAGAGTGACCCCAACGCCAGCAGCCGTGTCGCGATGGCCAGATCTGTAAAGCTCAACCCGAATTCGTGGTAATTCCTTCGTTCCAGCGACTTTCGACGTTGACCCGTACCCAAACGAAGTCGATTTGCAATACCCACCACTTTTGGCATCTATTCGGCACTTATCCACACCCTAACGAATATCGATTGCCTTTATCCACGTTTTCAGCATCTGGACAGCAAGCCTAAGGCCATCGATTTTTGTTTTGGGAGCCCGGACATCCCCGGCGTCGACCCACTCCTAACCCATGAGGTTTTAGGGTGAGTTAGTAAGTAACGAACCACCTCAACTTAGTTTCAATTCAAGTTAAGTGTTTTTGAGGTGGATCCTAACCCAAAGTTTGGTCTCTTTCGATTTAGGAGCCCTTCAACGAAGTTTAGGAGCATTAGGACCTTGTGTAAGTAGTTCTTACTTGGGGGATGTTTGTTGTTTGAATATGTATGAATTGTTTGGTGCTTTCGGTGTGTTTATTATTTATTAATATGTAAGTTCATTGTGTCTTTGTGAATATTGGCTAATGATTTTAGGTAGTTTGAATGAAATCATGTTGGTTCTGGTTGTTTATAACTGATTTGCTTTGCATTGTTGGATTTGATGCTTGGTGGTATTTCTGAAGGCATTATAGATTATGAATGGTTTTATTGTTGTATGGTTGTGTTCATAAAAGCATACTGAAATAATGTGGGAGAAATATGTTGTGTTGTGCAGGCATGTTGGACTTGTCATTTCATTTTTAGCTTAATGTTTTGGTTTTGGAAGCATGCTGGTTTTATTGTGAGTTGAGTGCTGTATGGGTCATGGCCTAAAAGTATGTAGTAGGACTCTTGTGAGGGTTTGGTCCTTAATGAAGTGAATGGGTTATGTTGTGTTCTGATTACTATGAAATTTTTAGAGTGTTGGATGCGTATATGGATATATGTCGGCTACGTCTTTTTTGTGAATTATATGCACTGTGGTATGTAAAGCATGCCGAGTGTTGAGAGAAGGGTGTCCTCGTGATGTTGGATGGCCATGTCTGGATGATAGTGACATAGGTTTTGTGTATAACGTATGTTCCATTGCTGTGAGATAATTTCTGCATGGGTCATGGCTGAAAAGCATGTAGGTCTCTGGTGAGAGTTTCGGGATGTAATGAAGTAAATGGAGAACTAACAGGGCCAAAAAGGCTTGCACGTCACTAGTTGGGTATCGAGGCTCTAGGTGCAAAGGTCGGGGATCGATACCCCAACATGGTAGAGATGAGTGTCGAGGCTCCGGGTACAAAGGGTCGGGGGTCGGCACGGTGATTTTATTTTTTTGTTAAATTAGTATTGGGTCTTGATGTAGTGGCGGTCAAAGACCAATACATTGAGTAGTCGTCGATACCTTGGGGATAAATGTCAAGGGTCGATGCACAGTTCAAGGCTTTGGGGATAAATGGCAAGGTCGAACGCCAAGCTTGTATAGATGAGTGTCGGGCCTTGGGGATAAATGGCAGGGGCCGATACGATTCGAGGAGTTAGACTTGGAGAACTAACATAATGTGATGCACAGTTCAAAGCCTTGGGGATAAATGGCAAGGTCGAACGCCAAGCCTCTGTAGATGAATGTCGGGCCTTGGGGATAAATGGCAAGAGCCGAAACGATTCGAGGAGTGAGACTTGGAGGACTAACCTAGTGTAATAGGTTGGGAGTTGCTTGGAGGCCAAGGACCAATACGTTGAGTAGAAGTTGAGGCCTTAGGGATAAATGTCAAGGTCCAACACCGAGCACCGTAGAGAAGTGTCGATGCTTTAGCTACGCGAGGTTAAGGGTCGGTACGACTCGAAGGAGTAAGTCTTGGAGGAATCAAGAAAGAGCACCAGTGAGTTAAGATGTGAGGCTGAGTTTGACATGTATGGTATATTTTTAGTTAAACTTATACATAAACTGCTTCTTGAAATATGTTTCTTTCATTTAAGGCTCGAGATTAATGATAAACATGATGTGTTGATTCTTTGATAAGCATGACACGTTGTATCCTTGATAAGCATGTTGTTTGTGCGTGACCCTTCAGATAAGGGCTGCTTACTGAGTACTGTGGTTGTACTCATCCCTCTTTTTCCCCCTCCAGTTTTTTAGGTATCGAGCTAGCTCTTGAGATGGTGATGGCGAGGAGGAGACTTGACTAGAGAGACCACTTAACGTTGCATTGTTAAGTTTCAATTAGGATAGGATAGTTATAGTTGTTTACTTGTAACTGAGTCTGTTGTTAGATTATTAAATTGGGTTGTTAAGTTCTTTTTTTTTTTTTAAGGATGTTTTAGGGCTGACTGTAACGCCCCAGAATTTCCCACACACTTCTAGGTCACGTTAACTACTCAACTAATTAAACTTAACCCCAAATACGTCATGCCAACTCCCTATGCAACAAAGATATATAAAAAAAATCAAGTTCCACTTTTCATCAATTCAACTTGGTTACCAAATCCCTCAGGCTTTTTTGAGGACCACTTCGTTTTCTATTTTTGGTTTTTTGGTTTTAGTTTCTAAAATACAGGTTGTTTGGTAACCAATTCAATTTTAAAAAAAAAATTACGACCAGTTTGATAACCATTTCTGTTTTTGGTTTTTGATTTTCTATTTAAAAAAAAAGAAAAACCATATATATTTGATAACCATTTTTTTGTTGTTTGTTTTTAAAAAATATAAAACATGGTAACTATTTTTAGTTTTCTGTTTTTAAAAAGTTAGAAGATTGAAAACACATATTAGAGTGAGAAAATTCAATGTAGAGTAGAGAATGATAATGATTTGGGTGCGAGTAAGGATGCTCTCCTCATTCTCATGCTCGTGAAAATTTTTAATCCCTATCTCCACCCTGTTATTCGGTTTGAGAGATGTCCTCGAGAAAAATTATCAGTTTTATAATTGATTTTAATTATTTTTAGAATTTAAAGAATAAAAAAAGTGTAATAAATATATATTAATTATTTAACAAATGGAAACAGAGATGGGGTCGGGACATACATTTCCTATTTTTGGACCCAACTCTACGAAAATTTTTGTCATCCCTAATATAGAAACATGAAAATACAAAGTTTAGAAGGAGGTAAATAAACTTTTCGAAGATAATTTATAGAGAGATAAATAAAGTGATTTAGAAAAATATTACTGAAAGAAAAGTTAAAGACAAAAACAGAAAAATTTCTTAGGGAAAAAAAGTGAAGTCCATATGAAAATATAAAATATAGGTTAAGGAAAATAAAAAGTAGTTTTCAAAAACTGATTTATATTTTTCAAAATATAATCTTTTTTATTGCAATAGTCCACCTTTTTTCTTTCCAATATTTATCTTTAACAAAACTCTTTCCCCCTCTAAAATTTTTTTCATCTTAAATTTCTCTTTACAAAATTTATTTTCATTATTATTTATCTTTTTCCAAAATTTTCATGTTCATGTATCTTTATTTTTTTTCGGAAGCATACCACTCTCATTTCTCTTTTTAAAAAATTAATATTTTCTTCAACTTTTTCTGTCTCTGCAATTTCGATTTTTGAAACTTTTTTTTCTTCTTAATCTATTTTTCCTCTCAAGGTTATAACTTATTTTTTCATTCAATTATCTTACTTTTTATTTATTTATTTTCTCTAAAAAGTATATTTCCAATCATTTTTTATATTTAAATTTTTTCTCACTATAATTTTCTTTTTCTTGTCAATTTCTTTCTTTTTTTATTAACTATCTTTTCCTCTAAACTTTAATTTTCTTTACTAAAAAATTTGTCACTTTTTTTTTAAAATTTTGTTCACCAATTTTCTTTTTCTTTCCAAAACTTCACTTTAAAAAGTTTATTTTCATCCGTCTAACCTAGTATTTCGTGTCTGTAGACTAGGGATGACATAAATTCCTTAGGGTCGGGTTTCTCCTCAAAGAATAGGAAATGCATGTCCCAAACTCGTCCCGATTCTATTTTTTTAATATAATTAATATATTTTTTTATTACCATATTTACTAAATTGTGAATAAAATATTAAATATTTTTTAAAACTAATTATTTACAATAATAAATAATAATTCTAAAAATAATTCATACATATTTATTACACTTTTTATAAAATTCTAAAAATACTTAAAATTAATTACAAAACCAGTAATTTTTCCCGCGTATATCCCCTTCCGAAAATAACGATTCTTTAACATGGTTCTAGATTTCCGAAGCGAAGAACGATGTGGATCTCACCCACACTATTGTCATCTCTACTCTATATAGAATTTTCTCTCTAATATGTATTTCCAATTTTCTAGCTTTTTAAAAATATAAAACAAAAAATGGTTATCAGACATATTTGATTTTCTGTTTTTTTTTAAACAAAAACCAATCAAACATATATAGTTTTTGCTTTTTAAAAACAAAAAATTAAATCCCAAAAATCCAAAAACAGAAATCATAAATGGCTGTGAAATTTAATTATTTTATGGATAGAGAAATACATATTATTATTTTAAGGATAGAGAAATTCATAATTTTAATATGTGTTTTTAAAATGTAATAAATTAGAAGGAATTCAAATTCTAAGACCAAACAGTAAATCAAAAAGGAATTAAAAATTGAAATTCCAATTCCTTAGTGGATTATGAAATTCGTATCTCAATTTCCTATAAATAGGCAGTACCAATACCAGTCCATCAAAAAAATTCATTGCTCTCAACGCTCTATTGCAAGGAATAAATGGCGGTTTCAACTCAATCAATCGTCGCTCTCACCCTCCTCTACTCTTCTTCATTCTTCTTTTTTCCTTTGCCTCCAATGCTCGTCCGCTCAAGCTTTGTATGTTCGACGCAATCTATCAGCTCGATGACTTCATATCTGATACAGGAATCTTAATACGCGAAAATCCGATGACTCCATTTTCTCACCTTCCCTATGGAGAAACATTTTTCAAGAACGCAACTGGTCGCTGTTCTAACGGCTTGCTATTCGGTACGTGATCTCAAATCCTCTTTTTATCTGAAAAGTCTCTTTCTACATTTTAAGTTCATATGCTTCTTTGACAGCTCTTATAGTTAGTTGAGTGCAATAATCGACAATTTTACGAGGCTTTTTAAAATTTAAATTCAAAACTCAAAATTCAAAATTTATCTTTCTTTATTTTATCGTTTTTTCTATTCATGTAGGTCTGCTTCTGGTTATGTACTTAACCTTTCTTGAATTCTCTATTGTTTGCTTCTTGTAATAAATTAATCCGATGTTTTTCTTAAATGTTAAATTTGTTTCTTTTATTCTATTATTAATCTTTGTATAGGATCTTTAATATTGAACCTTCTAAAAATATGAGTCCCGAGATGATACATCTCATTTTGCCAATATCTTAAACGACAATAATCAATTAACTTTATCGTTCTAATAATTACAGCTTTAGCGGCTAGACTCCCTTTGTTACCCGTATTTGAACAAGGAGGCATCGACGGTTCATGGGGTCAACTTTGCAGTGGCTGGCGCTACGACTTTACCTTCTGAAGTTCTTGCTCTAAACAAGATCTGGTCTCCCGTCACGAACACATCTCTAACTAAACAACTTGATTGGATGTCTACTCATTTTAATACTATTTGTTCTCATCAAAGAGGTTGGTATATACTTCATCCAATTTAATTTAAACAGAGTATATCTATTCCATGTTGAAATTCTTTTTTTATTATATTAATCTCTTGCTTTCATGTCCATCTCAAAGATTGCACCAAAAAGTTAAAGAATGTCTTATTTTTGGTCGATGAGATTGGAGGAAATGATTACAATTATGCTCTATTCCAAGGCAAAACTATTAAAGAAGTTAAAGACATGGTGCCCCAAGTTGTTCAAACTATAAAGGAAGTTGTCACGGTATATTATTCTTTTTTTTTTTCCTTTCGATGTGAAGTATTGTTTCTTTCTTCCTAAGTAAATTTATTGCTTTTCTTTTCCACAATTGTGTGTTTTGCAGAGAGTCATAAGTTATGGAGCTACTCGAGTTATTGTTCCAGGAAACTTTCCAATAGGTTGCCTACCAATCTATCTCACTGGATTTCAAACTAAGGATTCAACCGCTTATGACAAGCTTCACTGTTTGAAAGATTTGAACGACTTAGCAAACTATCACAATAAGCATCTTAAACATGCTATTCGATCGTTGAGAAAAGAGAACCGAAATGTAAAGATTATATATGGTGATTATTATAATGCACTCTTGTGGGTTTTACGACATGCTTCATTACTAGGTACGTTTCTTTATCGTGCTCTTTACACTATATGTTAATTTATGTAGAAAATATTATATATCTAATAAATTGGAACCGTCTCTAATAGGGTTCGATGAAACATCTTTGCAAAAGTCTTGTGTGGGATTGGAGCTGATTATGATTTCAGCTTAATGCAAATATGTGGACTTCCTGAAGTACCAGTTTGTCCAAATCCGGATGAACCAATCAGTTGGGATGGAATTCATTTGACACAAAAGGCTTACAAATTCATGGCATATTGGCTCATTCACAACATCTCCCGAAGCTTCATTGCATAGTTTAAATTTGTTTTGTTTAGATTGCTTTCTAATATATTTTTCTTCTTTTAATTTGTTTAGCGAGATAGACAAGTATTATGTTTATTCTTTCTCCATAGTATACATATTCTTTCTCAACTGAGTTTGTGAGAACATTTATCATTAGAAACATTTTACAGAGTAAAAAATTAGAGACTTTTGACAAAAATATTAGATATAGCAGATTTGGCTTCTCCATATATTTTTATGGGAGTTTCTGCCATTTTACTTTTGACAAAATTGCGCTTATAACCAAATATTTTTTATGAGATTTTTCAGCATCCAATCTATATATAACTAAATCGAAATTATTATTTTTATATTTTAAAATAAATTAAAACTATATACACCTGAGGCCAAGACGATGGATTTATAAGTGAGGGACGGCCAAATAAAAAATAAAGCTGCCCGAAGTGGATAATATCGAAATTAAATATACCTGAGATACGCACATCCCTTCTCTTAAGTCCATTCCGTAACGTCTCCGTTTATTGTTTCTCGTTTCCGAGTTTCTTAACAAACCTAAGCATTTTGCAACTAACTATGTTTTTTGTTTCTCATTTTTTTTGTAAACATTTTCAAAATTGTATAGAAATTGTGGAAATAACCCAAACAAGTTTTTTGTTTCAGTTTCCAATGTGTTACAAAATATAAATATAAATATTGTTTGATCACCGTTGAATTCATGAGTGTGAGGGTCATACAATTTTATTTTTCTTTATTAAAAATGAGGAAATATAAACAAAAAAGACAATGGCGCTTATATTTATACTGCTTTACTTTACGAGTTATGGTGGGAGATTTATTGTAAAAACTTACTAATAAATAGAAACTTAAAAGCAGGATATCATAAGGTAAATATGTCATAAATGATGTATTTAAATAAAGGAACAAATATTAAAACAACCCACAGAAAACTACGTAATATATTTAAAATGGGATAAGTACACATATAAACCATTTATAAAACCTAATTATACAAAGATGTTAAATCTTTATAATTTACACTTTTGTTATAATAGAGGCCTATTTAGGATGGTAGCTATGAAAAAATTACCCAATTGCTCATTGTAATTTATGATTAATAAAAAAATAAAAAGAAACACAAAAATGGAAAAATAAAAGAATATTAAAAATATAATTCAAATTTCATTTAAATTGATTTGGAATCTATACAATTTACCTCCCATATATGATCAAACCATAAAAGCTTTCTCATATATTCTTCTTCCCCTCTCACCTTGCTCTAGCCACCAACAATGCTAAAGCACGACGTGTTGTTCGTCATCTAGAATCTAGAGCCGCACCATGCTGCAGACCACTAGAAGGTAGGAGATGACGTGGACCTCCCAAATCGCCGACGACGATCACGTGGCAGATCTTGATCAAGTGCTTGTACCTGTGGGTTGTCAAACTGTCGGTGGGGCGCACTTCAATAATTAAATTATATGCTGTTAGATAAATATTTGTATATGATTCTAACTAATTAATATGAATTGAATTCATATTAAAACTAGAAATGGAAATTTGAATATGATTCAAATATATAGATTTAATTAAATATGTGATATTTACTTAAAAGTTGAATAATTAATTCTTAATTAATTATTTATTTATTTAATATTTGGATTGAAATTAATTAATTATTAATTATAATTAATTATTAATTATATTAATAATTATTAATTAAATTTATTAAATTAATTAACTATTAATTAGATTAATAATTATTAATTAAATTAATTGTTAATTAATTTAATTAATTTGTTTGTTATTAATTAAAAAGAATAAGATATCCTGATAGCTTTAGAATTTCTCATAGATTAAAGAGAATATATCATTTATCCAAAAGGATAAGATATCCTAATGGTTTTAGGATCTTCTGTCTCTATAACTATAATAGTAACTTAACCTAAAGGTAGGTTAAAGGCTAAAAATCTCTCAACTCTCTTACTCTCTCAATTCCTTGCAATTGGATCCCACAATCCGGATTCTCGACCGAGAGACATAGCGAGGAAGATGAAGTGGTATTGTCTCATTGGAATTACATGGAGAAGAATCTTCAAATGTAAAATCCAACATTTTTCCATGTTTTCTATTTTTTTTTTTTTGTGTTTTAAATTTCAAAGAAATTCAAGAATGTATTCTACTGCTTCCACTCCAGGATTTACATCCCTTTAGGAATCTCGCATTAGTGGGCTTATGAGAGATTTGGAGGTGGCCCGAGCCAAAGCGTTGTCTTGCGACGCTCGGATAACACTGCTAGAGTCGCGACACTTTAAGGCTGAGGATAAACTTCTCAAGGTAGAGGAATGACAAGCCTTGGCAAAGTCTAACCTTGTTGAGTCAAAAGAAGCTACGAACACGGCCCTGGATTCCCTTGGGCGAGAATCTACTCATGTAGCCTGCCTTGTGATCGCTCTTAAGGCATTAGAGCATGTCACCCCTCCTCCCGGAGCTTTTTAATGACCCTCCATTTAAATGAAAGACTCTGTTGCACTTTTCTCTTGACTGTCATTTTGCTTCCTTATGAGTCCCTCTAGTGGCTTTTCTACCTTGCTTGTGATGGGAAGTCATTGTTGATACTTGTTAACATTTCATACCTTCCCAAAAGTTTGTTGGGGATATAAGGTGGCTGTCTATTGTAGATAGCTGGTTTTGTTCGGTTTTATGCCCTAAACTCATGATTTGTAAATATAAAACAAAAAATTATTCAATAAAGTTGTTATTGATGTTTCTCTTAGAACTGTGTTAACTAAAATCCAATAAACTAACCTCCAAGGTTATTTCATGTAACTAGAACAGTATATAATAAATATACAATATAATTTGTCACATCTAACAACTACAATCAACAATTTAATTACAATTTGTCACGTCGTTATAATATTGGTTAATTAACAGTAAAAAAAAATTACGGACCATTTAAAATTATTTCTCAAACTTTAAGGACCAAAAGTGTTTATTTTAAAACTTTATAGACCAAGTTGACACCTACTTTAAACCTCAAGGATCAAAAGTATTCATTTTGAAACTTCTTAGACACCCCTCAAACCTCAGGGACTAAAATTGTTCATTTTGAAACTTCAGGGACCAAGTAGACACCTACCCCAAACCTCAGGGACCAAAAATATATTTTGCCCTTAAATTTAATACCCTTCAAAAGTAATTCAATTAATACCCTATGTTTACATGCAAATTTTTATTTTAAGTTTTAATTTCTTTCCTTTGAACTTAATAAATTAATGGAAAAAACTTATAACCATACATTCATGACATTCATAAATATAACATTTATATTCACTAAAGTAATGTCATGCTTAATGCATTTCAATTTTCATTTATTAACATAAAACTTATATTAATTATCCATGAAATTTTAAATCATGCTATCATACCTTATAACATTTATACATGTACCATACATGATCATGCTTAACCTATAATGAGATTTTAAACTATATGGCATACTCTCATGCAACATATAACCAATTAAACATACATTCATAATTCATAATTAATTAAATAACACAATGGACCGATTTTTTGCATCCTAAAAAAACACAATTAAATTAATATAATTAAATATTATTTTAATTTAATAGTGAAGGAAAAAAACCTAAAACAAAAAAAAATCGTGTTCGCTGCTACTCGAACACGTCACCTCCCGACATTCACCACTAGGTAGTGTTGAGACGTTAGTTACAGTGTCTTGACACTACGATGCATTCAGCATTGCGAACGGCAGTTGGACCAGCGTTGAGACGCTTGTGACAACGTCTCAATGCTACAAAGGCCCAGAAGTTGCACCCAAACACCAAGGGCAGCGTTGAGATGCCATAGAACAACGTTTCAATGCTATGTCTCGATTTCTACAAAATTTTGTGGGCAAAAACCACTGCCAGGGACCAAAATAGATCGACACTAATTTATTGACTCGATTTACGAAATTAAACGCCCAAAACAACAAGCTCTTACATTAATCAAATCAACATAAAATGTAAGTTTAATGACAAAAACAATAAACATCCATTTTGCAAACCCATACGTCAAATGCAGAGAAAAAACCCACCAATAAATATGTACAATTAAACGATTAAATCATAAGAAACAACCTTGCTCTGATACCAATTGAAGGGATTGAATCCCTAACAGAAGCGCGTGAACACATTGCTCGAGTTTACTGATTGAATTCAGTTACATAGAAAACTAAAAAGAAAAAAAACTGAGAAAAGTGGTTACCTTTGAAAAACTTGTTCTTTACAGTAAACCAATCAACACCACCACAAGGTCTTCCTCACTATCCTTTGCATGAGAACTGGTTTTGTGGGAACCAATCTTTTGAAATAGGAAATTTCTTGCAGAAATTGTGAGACAATGAGATAGTTTTTTACAACAACCCAAATTAGAGAACAGTTCTGCAATTTATGGATGAGGTGGGAGAAATTACCCACCTCATCACTTGCCCATTCTCCTGCAAATTTGGAGCAGAGTGGGTTGATTAATAATTAATTAAATAAACAATTAATTATTAATTTAATTAAATCATTAATATAATGAATTATTTAAAAAACTAATTATTAATTAATAACATATATTTGAGTAAAATTTAAATGTATTTCTATCCTAACTTATAGTTTTAACGTGTATCTCATACACATTAATTTTAACCTATAGTTTTCATATCAATCCAATTCATATTGAATTTAATTCAAAATTAATTATATATCGAATCAATATATACATCATGCAAAATGGTATATACGTTATATACATTCTCTTATTAAATTTAAACATTTCAAATTCTTTCAAGATCTTGATCCTCAGTTTATCCGTTGTGAGCTAGGAGATTTAATTGACCTACAGATTAGAAGCTTTGATCATATGAATTAATTAATTAAACTCATTAATTAAATTAATCAACATTCATTAAATGCGGGTCACTCCACTAAAGATTCAAAACTACACTCTTCGCACCGTAGAATATTGTGCATCCATGGATTTAACCATAATGAATAAGTCAATCCTTCACGAGTCGTCTGTAACTATAGCTAGGTCAAAGTACCATTTTACCCCTATATATACTTCTTTCCCCTTTGTTGGCTTGTTGGCCCTTAATCTCAAATTTAATTAATTAATGCTTTGATGATAACAAACATACTTATTATAAATTGTTTTTGGTGTGTAAGAAACATTGTTATAAAGCAAAAATTTATTACCAGCTTCAATCATATTATATGATTTATTGATAATATATATTTTTTATTGGTAATTTTAGTATTTTAAAGTGTCCACAGAGTAGAGCTCAATACGACAATTTCAACGGATTTTGGATCACTCAAATCGGAGCTCAAATGAAGAAATTATGGTCGAAAGACGTTGGAAGGAAAAATTGATGACATGACGGCTGAATCAACTAACTGAACCAATAAAATGGTGACATGTGGCATGGTGTTAAAAATGAAATAAAAAAAAAGAAAGAAGAAACAAATGAAAAGTGAAAGCAAAAGAAAAGAATAGAAAAGATTAGAAAAAAAAAATTTAGAAGTTACCGTTGGAGGTAACTTAATAAAAAATAAAATAAAATAAAATAAATAAATAAATAGAGTCAGGCGGCATGGCACGCGCTGACATAAAAATAAAAAAAAAAACTAGTAGCCCTCGGACAGAGAAAAAAATTAATATTTATTATTATTATTATTTTATTCAATTAAATCTTAACCTTTTGATTTTGAATGATTAAAAATCCAATGGCCCAAATTCAATTTCGATTTTAAATTTCTTTCCAACTCTTTCCCTCCTATTTAAACACTTTCTTCTCTCAAATTTTCAACAACAATTTTCTATACCACTTTTCTCTCCAATCTCTTCAAGTTTCTTCTCTCCAAAATTTCAATGTTGTTATAATTTCTTTTGAGAGAAATTTTATATTTGAGAGATATTGAGCTTGTAATTTTTATTTTCTCTTAGCTAATTTGAGGGCTTTTATTTGTAAGATTTTTTCTTACAAATTTGTTAGCAAAAATTTGTGTATCAGGTTATGTGAGATTGTACTCAAAATTCAAATCTATTGTTAGGGTTGCTCTTGAGCCCGGAAAAGAGCATTGTAACGGTTTGATCATAAACCGTAGAAATGATCAGGTTTGTTCTTGCTCCCGGAAAAAGAACATTATACCGGTTGGACTCTAAGTCGTGGAAAGAGTCAAGTTCTTCAATTGAACACCCAAGAGGAGCTTGGGAAGTAGAGTAGACCGATTGTTGCCGAACCACTATAAATTTCCGATGTCTCATTTTCTCTAACTCTTTTCTATTTAATTTTTGCAATTAATTTTATTTATTATAAATTGCATGAAATTAATTTGTAGAATTTGTTATTCATGTTTATGTGCAATATTTACATTGAAATTAATTAGGATGTTTGAAATATTATTTCTAATTTATTTCTAATTTATGTTAAAATTATTTATTTATAAAAAGTTTACATAATTGTTTAAATTGGACCCACCGTAGTAAAAAGTATATAAATTGTAATTAAACCCTATTCACCCCCCCATCTCGAGTTGTCATACCGATCCAAGAAGTGGTATCAAAGCGAGGTTTCTCTCTTCTATATAAATTATTTTTCAAACTTTATCTCGATATTAAGTATCTTGTGAATTTTTGAAAAATTATTTGAGAAACTTACTTGCTAGAGCTATGGCAACTCTAGATTTTCTTGAAAGTCATTGAATTTATAGGTCTCCATTCTTTGATGGTAGAAAATATGATATTTGGAGACATCGTATGAAAACATTCTTGTTGTCTATTGATTTTGATATTTTGTATGTTTGTAAAAACGATATATCTAAATCAAAATTAAGTGATGAAATGATTTCTTTTAATACTCAAGCCATAAATATGATATTTTGTGCTTTAGATAAAAATATATGTGATAAAATTTCACATTTTACATATGCATATAATATTTGGAATTTTCTTGATAATATGTACAATGGTGAAAATTCTCCTTGTATTGTTAACGATTTATTTGATGTGAAGGAGAATTACAATTCTCCAAATCAAGAAAAATCTCTTGAAATCAAAACGGAAAAACATGAAGAAACTGCTTTATGCTTGATGGCTCATTCGGATGATGAGAACGATCTTGAAAGCAATGAAGATGAGGTAAATCATAAATCCCCTTCATATGATGATGCTTTTGAGAATATGCAAATGACTTAGAAAAAGTTAGCTGTAAATATGTTAAATTATCAAATAAGTATAAGGCATTATCCATAGAAAATAAATCTTTGATAGATGAAAATACTTGAAAAATAGAGCTACTAATGATTATGTATTGCATGATGATTGTTGTGAGGAAAAAGTTGCATTGATTGCTGAAATTAAATTTCTTGAAAAAGAAAATAAGGATCTCAAATCTTTAGCATGTGAATTAAAAGTTGAATTAAATGATTTGAGAAATAAAAATGAGAAAAATGAATCTCTTTCTTTGAAATTAAAAGATAAAATTGCTAGTTTGAAAAGTGAAATTGTTATTTTGAAAAGTAGCAATATATCTTTAGAAAAAGAGAAAGTTTCTTGTATTGACAAAATTAAATTTTTTGAGCTTGATGTTTGTGAGAAGAATGATCTTTTGCATGTCCTTAAAGAAAAAGAAATGCTTGCTATTAAAAAGCTTGAAATTGCAAAAGAGTCCATTAAAAAGTTGACAATAGGGGCTCAAAGGTTAGATAAAATAATTGAAATAGGCAAATCTTATGGTGATAAAAGAGGTTTAGGCTGTGTTGATGAATATTCTACTGCTTCAAGTTTTAAAACTATCTTTATTAAAGCATGTAGCGCCCCGAGTCCCTCAGGTTAGTCAGTCTCGACTCAGGAGATTTTTATTTTTTAAAAATTGAACTCTAATTAAATTTATATTTATCGGGCTCCGTGTGGTTGGTTTTGTCTTAAGTTGGGATGAGCTTCTTTTGCTCTTGGGCTTGGTTATGTTGGGTTTTTGGTTTGGTTTGGTTTTTCGGTTTGGTTTGGTTTTTTTAAAAGAAAGGAAAAGTAAAAGAAAAGGGAAAAATAAAGAAAACAAAAAAAGAAACCCTAGCCCAAGTTCTCTTTCTTTCTTCTTCTTCTTCCTTGCCCTAGCAGCCCACCCCCCCTTTTCTCTTCCTCTCTGTTCTCGTTCCGGCGACCCATCCAGCGGCAGTGAGTTCGTCACAGCAGCAGGCACGGCGGTGTCGCGGTGGGGCAGCACTCAGCGTCACCTTCCCGCTGCTTTGCGGCGTTTTCCGGCGTGGGTGCACGATCGGTGGCGGCTTACTACCGAACGACGACGTCCTCGCGGCGGCGGCAGATCGCCCGACGTTCTCCACTGCGACGGCGCTCCCGACGGTGGCAGCCATTGCAGCAGTCTCGGCGTCGTAGGTAGCAGAAGCTGCGGCGGGTGGAGACGACGAGCTCAGATCCGACACCTTCGGGCAGACCACGAGCAAGTCCGACTGTCATTCGGCGACCCGTACCTGCAGCACCCCTCCCCGACTCGGACAGAAGTGAACAACTCGTGCTTGGCCCAGATCTGCGGCGTTTTCTTCCTCCCGGTGACTTTCGGTGTTGACCCACATTCGTTGTTGAAACCCGATTTAGGCTACCCACACCTTGGCGAGCTAGATCTAGGTGACCCACACCTATACGAAGTCGGTTTTGGTGGTAATGAGTCATTTGAACCCTTTTAGAATTAATTTCGAAAGCTGAATAGTGTACGTAACTTGCTGTATTTTTCTGTTTTAGTGCTTAGGTGTGAGATCGACGCAAAACTTAAGGGCGCGGTTGTGGGTAAGTAGACAAGGGGCGTGTGCGTGCGTTAATGTGTATCAGATGGCCTGTAATGTGCTGTTTTTGTGATGTTCGATATTGTTTTGATACGCTGATGTGTTAGATAGCTCCCGGTTGTGGTAATCTGTATACATGGAGTATTGTTGAGTAATTGTCGGTAATATTGGTGTAATTTCTGCTTTGCTAAACTGCCGAGAATTGTTGTGGGGATGTTTGTTGTCTGAATATGCATGGATTGTTCGGCGTGTTTGGTGTGCTTTGTTATATCTAGTAATGCTTATTGAATATTGATGTTGGATAATAAACATTTTGGGTGAACTGTGTTGCGCTCGAATTGTTTAAGAATTTCCTTGGTTATGCTGTGTTGTGACAAACTCCTTGTGGAGTTGTTGTTAAGAAATGTTATTTTGTGAAAGCATGATGGGTTTATTATTTCATTATTAGAATGTTGTTTATGTTGTGGAAGCATGCTGAATTGGTTGTCAGCTGAAGGATGAATGGGTCATGGCGTAAGAAAGTATATAGTAAGACTTCGGGAGAGTTGAAGTCTTGGAGAAAGTGAATGGGTGAGTGTCAGGGCCTCGGGTATAAATGGTCGGGGGCTGATACGTCACTAATTGAGTATCGAGGCCTCGGGTAGAAATGGTCGAGGGTCGATGCGAGGAGTCTTTTGGAAGGAAAGCTATTGGGGCCTTGGGTAGAATGGTCAAGGGCCAATAGATGGTGAAGTCATCGGGGCCTTGGGTAAAATGGTCGAGGGCCGATGCAGTAGTGTCGGGGCTCTGGGTAAAAATGGTCAGGGACCGACTCTACTCGAAGGAGTTAACTGTGGAAGGCTAGGATAGCTGTGATAAGTGTAGAGGTACTTGAGATGTTAGGGAGACTAGAGGTTGGTAGTTAATGTGTTCCTGGTTGTGGTTGTCACCGAATTTTATAGAATGTGTCTATGTTTGAATGCATAATGTGATGAAAAGCATGACTATGAATGTTTCCTGATTTAGTTGAGCATGATGTGTGGGTGTTGTTGGTGAGGGCTACTTACGGAGTATATTTTACATACTCACCCCCCCTCTACAATTATTGTTTCAGGTGAAGGTCTCGTTGGCGACCATGGTGATGAGACGGAGGAGACATGACGAGCGAGGACCATAGGCTGCATAGTCACTCTTGCTTAGCTTAAGTTGTTAGTTAAGACCTTATGTTATGGTCAATAAACCATTTGCTCGTATTTGAATAATTGGGAGGTTCCCACTTGTTGTTTATTTTCTTTCGGGATAGGTGCCTATCTTAGTTTTCTTCCATTCATTGAGTTTTGCCTAGTTTGAATAATAAATTTGCCTCGTGAGGTTGTCCACGGATGTTGTTGATTGATATTTTATGAAATTGATTTATTGTTAAATTGATGAGAGGTGGAACTTGATTTTATATAATTATTGTATAGGGAGCACTGGTCGACGCCGGCCACTGGTCGGCCGGGGGCCAGCTCGGGTCGCTGGGTGCCGGCCCCATTTCCTGGCTCGTGCCTTCTTCTCGGGTTCCTTTCAGCCTCCCGTCGCTTGTCTCTTCTCTTTTTATCTCCCCATAACATGTTTTGAGAAATATAATTTGATGGTTGATATTTGTTCTCTTAGAACAAATTGTTTAAATGCTTTTCGGCCATAAATTATGAGTTTCTCTATGAAAATTAATTTAAAAATTTTACTCACTGTTAGAATATTGTTTGTTTGAAAAGAGATGTTAATTCTTTTTCATTGGGATAGTTGCTAAGAATTGATTTAATTTTAAAATTTCATTAGTATGTTGCTCAAAAGTGTTTAATTGATTTTTGTGGTTTTATTTGTCTATCTTTGATCAGACTCTTTTGTGATTACATAAGTCAAATTAGACCTATGATCAAGTACATTTGGTATCAGTATTTGTTTGATTAATATTTTTATGATGTCAATTACTTACATTTAATTTGTAATACTTTTAGGTGGCATAAATGATGATATTGTTATTTTGTTGATAATTGATATCAATGTTGATTGTTCTTTATCAATTGTTTTTTTTATAGCATTTGATATTTTTGGTATCTTGATCATGTTTCTAATGTTTATGTTATTTTTATCTGGTTTTGATAAGTTGATTCTGTGGAGATTAATTTGATTTTTATGTATATGACTATAATCATGAGACTTAAAATTGCTCTATTGGAATTATACTTGTCTTATGTCATATTTTCTTGAATGAAAATTTTGTGGAATATTAAATATTTGTTTGAGATAGATTGATCTAGCATGACTTTTTTTTATATATATCTATCTTATGAAATTGATTGACATGGTTTTTCTTGTATTACTTATATCTCCTTGGTATTTATTGTTATGTCTTTTTAAGAGGAGAATGCATATTTTTAGGGGGGGTTATATACCATTTATATGATTTTCATGATGTTGATTCTCCCTATTGCTATTTGATGTTTATTGCTTTATGTGAATTTTTTTTATTAGCATGAATAATAAATTTTAAAAGAGTATGATGGAAGAAGTTGCTCAAAAGTTTCAAGTTCATTGAAGCAAAAATTGCAAATACTCTTTTGAACACCTCTACTAAGCCTGAAAATGGTGTAAAAGGTAAATGTATTGATGTTAAAGCTTATTGAGGTATGTCGAAACTTTACTTCTCTTATGCATATTATGTATCTATTTAGGGGGAGTAAGTATATTGAAGCAAATTTATTTTAGAATTGCTTATAAGTGATGCCTCTTGTTTTTCTTGCTAATTTATTTAGAAAACATCTTGATAGGGGGAGTTTTTATAAAAACTTAGTGTTAAATTGTCTTTTTGTCCCTTATGAACGAGAAGTGTTTTATTGCTTAAAAAATGTGAGCTTTCATGTCTATTTATTTTTCTTACTTATTCCTTTTTTATTGATTCCAAAAGGGGGAGAGGTATTAATAAAAATGAATAATCTTGTGAGAAATTGTGTTACAATTAAATTTATGCTTGCTTGATTGTGCTTCATGTTATCTCACACACTACTTTGATTACATTTTTCTCGAGTGATTTGTCATCATCAAAACGGGGGAGATTTTTGACTTTTTGACCCTTAATCTCGATTAATTAATTTAATTAATTAATGTTTTGATGATAACAAACACACTTAGTATAAATTATTTTTGGTTTGTAAGAAACATTGTTATAAAGCATAAATTTATTACCAGCTTCAATCATATTATATGATTTATTGAAAATATATATTTTGTTGATTGTTAATTTTAGTGTTTTCAAGTGTCCATAGCATAGAGCTCAATACGACAATTTCAACGGATTTTGGGACACCCAAATCAGAGTTCAAACGAACAAATTATGGTCGAAAAAAGTTGGAAGGAAAAATGGATGATATGACAGTTGAATCAACCAACTGAACCAATGAAATGCTGACATGTGACATGGTGTTAAAAATGAAATAAAAAAAAAGAAAGAAGAAAGAAATGAAAAGTGAAAACAAAAGAAAAGAATAGAAAACATTTAAAAAAAAAGAGAAATTTAGAAGTTATAACTTAATTCAAAAAGAAAAAATAAAAAGTCAAGTGGCATGGGAGGCACTGACATAAAAATTAAAAAAAAAAAGAAAAAAGAAAAAAAAAACTAGTAGCCCTGAAGAGAGAAAAAAATTGATATTTTATTATTATTATTATTATATTCAATTAAATCTTAACCTTTGAGTTTCAATGATTAAAGATCCAATGACCCAAATTTAATTTCGATTTCAAATTTCTTTCCAACTCTTTCCCTTCTATTTAAAAACTTTCTTCTCTCAAATTTTCAACAACAATTTTCTCTACCACCTTTCTCTCCAATCTCTTCATGTTTTTTTCTCTCCAAAATTTCAATATTGTTATAATTTCTTTTGAGAGAAATTTTATATTTGAGAGATATCGAGCTTGTAATTTTTATTTTCTCTTAGCCAATTTGAGGGCTTTTATTTGTAAGATTTTTTCTGACAAATTTGTGAGCAAAATTTTTTGTATCTACTCTTTGAAAGAGTTTGTGAGATTGTACTCAAAATTCAAATCTATTGTAACGGTTGCTCTTGAGCCCGGAAAAGAACATTGTAACGATTTGATCCTAAACCATTGAAAGGATCGTGTTTGTTCTTGCTCCAGGAAAAAGAACATTACACCGGTTGGACTCTAAGCCGTGGAAAGAGTTAAGTTCTTCAATTGAACACCTAAGAGGAGTTTGGGAAGTGGAGTAGGCCGATTGTTGCCGAACCACTATAAATTTCCGGTGTTATTTTCTCTAACCCTTCTCTATTTAATTTTTACAATTAATTTTTTTGTTATAAATTGCATTAAACTAATTGCTAGAATTTTTTATTCATGTTTATGTTCAATATTTATACTGAAATTAATTAGGATGCTTGAAATGTTATTTCTCATTTATTAAATAATTTATGTTAAAATTATTTATTTGTAAAGAGTTTACATAGTTATTGTTTAAATTAGGCCCACCGTAGTAAAAAGTTTATAAATTGTAATTTAAACCCTATTCACCCCCCCCCCCCCCCCCTCTCTAGGATTGTCATACCAATCCAACATCTTTAAGTACCACGGATCCTCTAATGAACAATCGTTTATGGTCCTACCATAAAACAAGTCCCTCTCAAGCTAGTGAGAGGGTGGGCCCCTTGTTCAAGACCCAGAGTTAGCACTTAAGGGAACAACTCATCTACTTCCCTAAACTCGGGAAGGAGTGAATTCTATCTCATGAAGCTATGTTTCCAGCTTCGCACTCGGACTCGTCCCCAAAATGCTAGGCATATTGAGTCGGCATCTCGGGCCACTCTCACCCATACAAATCAAAGGATAATTCCTCGTAGGCAGTAGTCCATAACTCACTCAACATTGAGATCAAGTTACATGGTTATCCTGTTAAATATTAATCTAATTAGTTAATGGTGTTACAACTAAAGATTAATAATTATGTGGTCTGGTCTTACACAAACTCATTGTATATGATACCCCTACTCGCATATCTCCACATGAACGACTTGGATCGAGTCATTTGTAACTTTTTATAAAGTGGGTCGTATCCATATTGTCACCAGGATAAGGTACTCAACTTTATCCTTATATTATATACCATTCAGGTAATTACTAGAACATGATCCAACTGTATATCTACTGTATACTGTGGATATCAAGTATAAACTATTCCAGTTACATTAAATAACCTCGGATGTTAGTTTATTGCATTTCGATCAATGCAATTCTAAAACCCCAAAGAAAACTTCATTAAACAAATAATTTGTTTTACATTTACAAACCACGAGATAATGTGGTGAGGTACCACGAACTGGTACATAATACTTTTCCACACAAAGGTAGTTACCTTCTGCTTGGTGATCGTTGCGAGCGGTTCCACTTCTGCCCACTTTGTGAAATGGTCAACTGCAACCACTACGATCTTAGTTTGGCCTTTCCCCATATGGGGAGCTGACCAATTAGATTAATGCCTCACTACGCGAAAGGCCAAGAAGCAACGAGGCTAGTTAGCTGCTCAATCGGTAGCTTAGGTACAGTGACTGTTTTCTGGCATCGGCTACATCTCCGTGCGAACTTTTGGGAGTCCTTTTCTAAGGTTGGCCAGTAGTACCCTTGACGTAGGATATTACGGGCCAGTTCTTGTCTGACCAAGTGGTCTTCGCAGACCCCTTTGTGTACCACGCTGAGCACGTAGTCCACCTCTTTGAGGCTGATGCACCAGAGGAGTGGGAGGGAGTACCTTCACTTATATAGAACCCGGTCCTTCAGTATATAGTGATTCGCTCACCACCGGAGGTGACAAACCTCTACTCGGCTCTCCGGCGTTTCTCCACTATCCAAGTGCTTTATGATGGGGGTCCTCTAGTCTTCAGCTTCTGGTCGATCTATGTCCATCATCTCGGCCTTGGCGAGACTTGACCCTTCCATGATCTCTACTATCACGGTTAGAGGGAGATCTGTCTCGTGGCATGTGCGAGGCCGGCCAGGGCGTCAGCGTTCGTGTTCTTGGATCGCACGACTTGTTCGACGATCTGGTCTTCAAATGAATCTAAGAGCGCCTGTCTAACTGTGAGTCACTGAGGACGGGGATGCTTCGTGCCCTCGTTGGTTTTGTGAGCCAGAGACAGTGATCAAAGCTTCGTAATCGACTCCATTGCTCATGGCGGCTCTCGTCTAGGGTGGTCATAGGATCCCCACCCACAGTTATGCTTATTGGCTGACCCATCAGTGTAGAGGGTTCACTATTTCAGGCAGGCTCTAGGTAGTGCTTAGGCTGAAGCCAGCATCACATCGGCCATGAAGTCTGCTACGTGTTCCCTATACGTCAGCTATGGACAGCCTTATGTATGTCATGCTGTATACTAGACATGACATATGCTACGCAATGGGGACTGTCAGACAACATCAGTCCAATCCTGGACTTGGTCAATGGACTGCTGTCAAAACAATCCTCAAGTATCTTCGGAGAACGAGGGACTACATGTTGTGTATGGTGCTAAGGATTTGATCCTTACAGGATACACTGACTCTGATTTTTAGACTGACAAGGATTCAAGGTAATTCACGTCAGAATCAGTGTTCACTCTGATTTTGATATATAATATATATTTAATATACAATGTGTATATTTGGTATATAATATATAATAAATATACAATATATATTCGATATACAAATGGATAATATTTCAGTAATAGCCTAAATGGTCTATAATACATGGATAAGGTTGGGTACCTTATCCTGGTAACACTATGGATACAGCCCACTTTGTAATAGTTACAAACAACTCTGTTCATGTCGTTCATGTGGAGATATGTGAGTGGGGGTATCCTATACAATGTGCTTATATAAGATCGGCCGCGAAATAGTTAATTCTTACTTATAACACTGTAATCTAACTAGATTAATATTTTATAGGATGACCAGGTAACTCGATCTTAATCCTAAATGGGTTATGGACTCCTGATTATAATGGATTGTCCTTTGATTTGTATGGGTGAGAATGGCCCGGGTTCCGACTCAATAATTCTACCATTTTGAGGACGAAATGAAATGGGAAGCTGGGAACATAACTACGCAAGATGAAATTCACTCCTTCCCAACTTTAAGGTAAGTAGATGAGTGTTTCCTTAATTGCTGACTCCTGGACTTGAACAAGAGGCCCCACCCTCTTACTAGCCTGGAAGGGACTTCTGTTTAATGGTCGGACCATAAACATGTTGTTCATTAGAGGAATAGTGGTACTTAAGGTGCAAGATGTAACTCAAGGGTAGAACGGTAATTTGATCCAGTTGATATTACGAACACTCATGAATGATTGACTTACCATCAATGGTGAATTTCCGTGGACACAAAATATTCTACAGTGAGAAGAGTGCAGCTGTGGGTCTTTAGTGGAGTGACCCACAGTTAGTAAATTTTGATTAATATGGTTAATGTAATGAGTTTAATTAATTAATCTCATATCGTTGAAACTTCTGATCTATAGGTCCATTGTGTCCCCTTGCTAGCTCAAAACGAGTAAAACAAGGATCAAGAATTATGAAAGAATTTGAAATGTTCAACTTGTCCTCTCCAAACTCTACAATTCCTACTAAAAACATCAAGAATTAACCATAATTCATTCAAATTAAGGAAATTGAGAATTCCAACTGCTCAAGGTCCTAGCTATGATTTCTACTATTTGCATGATATTTTTACATGGAACCTCACATTTCCGCATAAATATAACCCAGTTTAGGCCATAAAATACTCTCTTTTAGGAGTTATCAACGTTGTACGTCGAGGGGCCATCCACTACCACGAACTCCTCGAACCTGGTCACGACTCCTTTGCCTTCCCTCGACGTTAGAGGCAGCTTGATGCTTCCCTCAGGGTAGACCTTTTAGCTTGAGAAGCTGACCAATAGGGTGGCACATATTTTAAGCTTGGTCGAGCCCTACCCGAGGGTTCGTAATACCCTAGCGTAAGGACGTTAGCTGAGCTTCCCCCATACACTAGAACCGGTGCATAGGGACATTATTAATGTCAGAGACTATCACCAGTGCGTCGTTATGGGTTTTGAGATTTGTGGTTGCCTTTTCTTCTGCAATGATTATGAATGGTCTGGGCTTGGCAGTTCTCGCTGCTAGGACTTTACAAGCCATCGGGTCATTCCTTGCCTGTCTGGCCAGGGTCTTCCGCTTTTGTGGTCCCCCGTAGATGGTTAGGATAGCCCGTGGCTGTTAGTTTTCTTTTAGGGGACTTGGGCTTTTGTTTGTTGCGGCCGAAGTTCCTATAGGTCCTGCGGCTAGTCACAGAACTCTGTCCCATAAACTCCTTCAGATATCCTCGCTGGACCAATGACTCGACTTAGTCCTTAAGGTCGCGGTAGTCTGTCGTGTCATGGTCGTGGTTGTGATGGAATTCACAATACTTGCTTCGATCTTTTTTGTCTGAATTACTCCTTGATCGCTCGGACGAATTTCGGAGAAGATCCACATGTCCCTCGGTTGGGCATTAACGCCAAGGAGCAAATAAGCCTACAACTAGAAAAGTCGACACTGGTGCAGTCTCCTGCCTATTTCAGTTTGATGCACAAATTAGTAATCGGAGTGAGAAAATAAAGTAGAGTCCTTACGGTTTCATTGATAGGTATTTCACTTACTTGGTAGATGTGTGAGTCTTTCCCTTTTATTGGCGCTAATGGCTAACAAGTGAGGACGACGGTTGAGGTGGCAGGGGTGCGTCGGGCTATACGAGGGGTCCTTAGGGTGGAGTGTACGCCCCTGAAAATCATTGGGTTACGCCTCCATTTGCAGGCCTGCGACCTATAGTATTCTGAAGCCAAGTAGCAGTGCTCGACGTCCTCTTTGTACCTAGGTGATGGCGATGCACCTGTGTGCTAGAGTAGGGTAATGAGGTAACCGTATGTGGTCCCGCGCCTCACTGTCGCTCTAGGATTCAGATGTGTGTCCTGCTCAGACTTATCTAGGGAGTTACAATTCGTTAGTGATTTGTTACATAATTAGTCTTACAATTTCAATTCAGTTCTTGATTTGTTATAGAATTAGTTTTACGGTTTATATTTTCCATTCTTTAGTCTCTGATAAGCCTTGATTAAAGGCTAAAAAAGGGTAGGTTTGCATGCTTAAGTAACTTATATTTGGGATGAAAATGTATGTTCATGCATATAATTTAGGAAAAATGTGCATAATTTGTGATTAGGGACTTTGGAATTCAGTTATAGGTAAATGAAGGCTAATTTGTGTAAATATGCTTATTTTGTAAGGAAAAATGAAGATCTATGATCACAATGCGTCAGGCACATTGCAAGGCCATAATTTCTAGCTTACTAGAGGAATGAGCCAGCCAAGTTACTTTGAAAGTTCCAGCTTCACAATGCTTCAGCCACATTGGATGCTTAGATTGTCAAAACGGGAATAACCACTTTTGACCAAGTAATCGGTCCAAGATTTGGTTTTACTCCTAATATCTCTACAACAAGTGGTTGCCAACTTCGCTTGAATTTCTCAAATCCTTGTTACTTCCATGGCCTATAAAAGGAGCCTCCAAACATCACTTCTACACACCTCATTTCCATGCTTTTGCTTTCCCTTTCTAAATTCATGTCAAATTTAGCTTTTAAGTTTTAATTTCAGCTTTAAGTTTTGTTCTTTATTGTTTTTACAATTTTTCCTTGCTTATTTTATTGCAACTCTAGTTATTCTAATTTATGTTCTTCTTTCCCGATTCAATGAAAATGAATTCTTTTGTTATCTTCTTTTGCTATTGCATTTATTTTAATTCCATGAGTAGCTAAATTAATTTTTCAACCCTCCTACGAATGGTTTAGTTCCCATCATTTTAATTACATCTATCATATAGCACGACGTTTACGCTCAAATTGCTTATCTTGATTGAGTTAATTAATCTAGTTGATTTTACTTGCTGGCCACTTGTTTAAATCACAACAGTTGAGTTTAATTCTGAAAAGGTTAGAGTCAACGGAGTTCATCAAGATAAAATGGGAAGTTACTTAGAAATAAGAACTAAAACAAGATCCTAGACATAGGCTCTCTTACCCGTTAAACGTAAGTTGACATTTAAATTATTTAGGATTCTAGAGTTACATAGACATATGTAAACACTAGCCTAAACTTCTAAACAAACCAAAAACGGTATGGAATAGGAGTTGAACCAGTTTGCATAAATTGAGCGTAATTACGGGCACATTTGATAGGTGTAATTCATCATTTTAAAACTAAACAGAAGTAGGGGGTTGGCTTTTTAAATTCTATAATTTCCGTGTGTTTTTCGTTTTCAACCAATCTCACCAATTTTTCTCACAAACCTGATTGCTCATTATAACAGTTTTCAAATTCAGTTTCAAAAGAAAAATTAGTCCCTGTGGAGACGAACTTGGAATATTTCCAGATTATTACTTATGACAGTGTGCACTTACACTTACCCTCTAGCTATTAAGCAGAGGCGTAACAGTCTCTGCTATAATTATTCCAATTTAAATACAAGTGTTTACCAACACCATTAAGTAAGGTGAACATTGCAATTTACCACAGTGAGTGAAAATTCTTATGGTATCAGAGCAGCACTATTGACACACGTCAATTCAAGGGTCCCACGTACCTGTGCAGTGTACCTCCATCCATGTGCAATCTTTCTTGATTTTTCCGCCGGCTTTCTTTGTAATAGAAAGCTTTCTACGTTCTCAAAAATTGAGTTCTCAAAATCTGAGAAAGAAAATTCATCTTCAATTTTTCTACTCTCTCATATTTGCATGCTTGTCTCTGTGTGGCTCGACTCATCAAATTATGTTCTCTGGCATTTTCAATTGATGTCTATTTTGAAAGCTCATTCTCTTTTTGGATTCATCGATGGATTGTCCCTATCTAGATGAATTCGTAAAAAATGATGAGTCTTCCTCACCAAATCCCAAATTCAAGTTATGGCACGCTATTGCACCTCTGCTTAATGGCAAGAGGGATGAGTGCAAGTGCTCACTGTCGCAAGTAATAAGTTGGAAGTATTCCAAGTTCGTCTCCACAGGGACTAGTTTATTTTAAAAATATGTTCTGCGAACTACTCGAATGAGCAATCGGGTTTAGGATAAAAATAATTGATTGGTTGAAATGCACGTTTTATAATTTAATAAAATAGAATTTTGAAACCAACCCTCATACTACTAACTAGTTTGAAGAGAAATGAATTACGCCTATCAGAATCTCACACTAAATTTACTCTCTAATTGCAAACTGGTTCAACTCCTATTCCATACCGCTTTTGGTTTGTTTAGAAGATTAGGCTAGTATTTAAAACATGTCTGTAAAATACTAGAAGAATCCTAAGTAATTAAAACTCCAATTTACGTTTAATGGGTAAGAGAGTCTATGTCTAGGATCTTGTTTAAGTTCTTATGTCTAAGTAACTTCCCATTTTATCTTGATGAACTCCGTTGACTCTAACCTTTTCAGAATTAAACTCAACTGTTGTGATTTAAATAAGTGGTCAGCAAGTAAAATCAACTAGATTAATTAACTCAATCAAGATAAGCAATTTGAGCGTAAACGCCGTGCTATCTGATAAATGTAATTAAAATGATGGGAACTAAGTCACTCGTAAGAGGGTTGGAAAAGCAAATTAGCTACTCATAGAAACATGAAAAATTTTCTTGTTATGCAAAAAATAAAAGCACAACATCAAAGTAATTTTTCCGTTAGCAAATAAATGCAAATAGAATAAATCATGAAATATACTTTACAACTTGGATGCCTTTCCGATTAAATCTTTTTAAACCCAGGGCGGGGCAAAAATATTTTATGCATTGGAAAAAAGAATAGAGGTTTTACCTCTATCAAATTGATCACCAAAATAAGGCTTAACTCTCTAACCATTAACCTTAAAAATATTACCTTTATTATCTTCTAATTCAATTGCACCATGAGAGTATACTTTCACAATCTTAAATGGACCAGACCATCGAGATTTTAATTTTCCTGGAAATAGTCTTAATCTAGAATTAAATAATAATACCATCTGGCCGACCTGAAGTTGCTTGGGCTTGATTCGCCGATCATGCCATTGTTTTGTTTTTTCTTTGTATAATTTGGCATTATCATACGAAAATTGCCGAAATTCCTCAAGTTCGTTTAGCTGCAATTTTCTTTCTTCACTTGCAGCAATAAGGTCAAAATTGCCGATCATACCATCGGTTTGTGGGTGATAAGCAGTAGCAGTTTTATGTTGAACATTATATTTTGCTAATACTTTACTTACTGCTCTATTAACAAAATGTGTTCCTTCATCACTAATTAAGCATCGTTGTAAAGCTCCAGAACATCCCACACACTTCTAGGTCACGTTAACTACCCAACTGTCTAGACTTAACCCCAAACATGAGATGTCAACTCCCTGTGAAATAATTATATAAAATCAAGCTTCACCTCTCATCAATTTAACAATGAATCAACTCTATAGAATATCAATCAACATCATCCGTGGACAACCTCATGAGGCAACTTTATTATTCCAACTAGGCAAAACTCAATGAATGGAAGAAAACTAAAATAAACACCTATCCCAAAATAAAATAACAACAAGTGGGAACCTCCCAATTATTCAAATAAGAACGAATAGTTTATTGACCAAAACATAAGGTCTTAACCATCTAAAACTTAAGCTAAGCAAAAGTAACTACGCAGCCTATGGTCCTCGCTCGTCATGTCTCCTCTGTTCATCACCATGGTCGCCAACGAATCCTTCACCTGAAACAATAATTATAGAGGGGGGGGTGAATATATAAAATATACTCCGTAAGTAGCCCTCACCAACAACTCGCACACATCATGCTCAACAAAATCATGAAACATTCATAATCATGCTCTTCATCACATTATGCAATCAAACATAGGCACACTCTATAAAATTCGGTGACAACCACAACCATGAACACATTAACTACCAACCTCGAGCCCCCCTAACATCTCAAGTACCTCTACGCTTATCACAGTTATCCTAGCCCTCCACAGTCAACTCCTTCGAGTAGAGTCGGCCCCTGACCATTTTTACACAGAGCCCCGACACTACTGCATAGGCCCTCGACCATTTTTACCCAAGGCCCCGATGACTTCACCATCTATTGGCCCTTGACCATTTATACCCAAGGCCCTAATAGCTTTCCTTCCAAAAGACTCCTCGCATCGACCCTCGACCATTTTTACCCGAGGCCTTGATACTCAATTAGTGACGTATTAGCCCCTGACAATTTATACCCGAGGCCCTGACACTCAACCATTCACTTTCTCCAAGAATCCAATGTTGGGTGTGTTGCCCTAAACTCGTACTTTGTAATTTGTAAAAACAAATGTCTATTTAATAAAGTTTTATTCAATAAATTTGTTGTTGAATCATAGCTTTGCATTGTCCAAAATCCAATAAACTAAACATCCAAGGTTATTTATGATGTAATCGGGACAGTATATATACTGGGTATATAGTTAATATACGGGGTATATATTTGATATATCCCTGATATATGAATGGATAATATCCCGTGAATAACCTAAAGGGTCTATAGTATATGGATAAGGCTGGGTACCTTATCCTGGCAACACTATCGATACGGCCCACTCTGTAAAGGTTACAGACGACTCGATCCAGGTCGTTCGTGTGGAGACATGCGAGTGGGGGTATCCTGTACAATGAGTTTGTATAAGACCGGACCACCAAATAGACAATCTTTAGGTGTAACACTGTTAACTAATAGATTGCTATTTCTTAGGATGACCAGACAACTCATTCTCAATCCTGGGTGAGTTATGGACTCCTGCGCGTGAAGACTCGTCCTTTGATTTGTATGGGTCAGAGTAGCCCGAGTCGCCGACTAAACATTCCTACCATTTTCGGGACGAGATCGAGTGGGGAGCTGGGAACATAACTTCACAAGATGGAATTCACTCCTCCCCGACATTATGGGAGTAGATGAGTGTTCCCTTAAATGCTGACTCCGGGACTTGAACAAGGGGCCCCACTCTCTCATTGGCCGAGAGGGACTTCTGGTTATTGGTTGGACCATAACCGGGCTGTTCATTAGAGGAGCAGTGGTGTTCAAGGAGTAAGATGTAACTCAGGGGTAAAACGGTAATTTGACCCAACTTGAGTTACGAACACTCGTGAAGGATTGACTCGTCATTAATGGTCGTATATCCATGGACACGAAAACATTCTGCAGTGAGAAGAGTGCAACTGCGGGTCTTTAGTGGAATGACCCGTAGTTAACGAATCTAGATTAACTCGGTCAATGAGTTTGACCGATTAATCTTGCATCGTTGGAGCTTGGGATCTGTAGGTCCATTAGGTCCCCTTGCTAGCTCATAACGGGTAAAACGAGGATCAAGTTTTTGGAAGAATTTGAATTGTTCAAATTACTTAAGGGATTATATGTATATTGATACATTATAATATATAGTTAATTGTGAATTAAAATTATATATTATGAGAGATATTATTTGAATGAGATTCAAATAAAATTAATATGAATAAGATTCATATTAAAACTATAGGTTAAAAATAATGTGCATAAGATGTACATTAAAACTATAGCTTATACGAGAGTAATGTTTTAGAATATGATTCTAATTTTATAAATAATTAAGTGTTAATTATTTATGTATATATATATATTAATTATTAATTGGATTAATAATTAATTTGATTAATTAATTTTATATATATATTAATTATTTTATATATATTATATATACATATATATATTAATTATTATTATATATGATAAATATAAATATATATATTAATATTATTATTAATATTAACTCCCCTGCAAAATTGCAGGGGAGTGGGGGGGTTGCTGTGACGTGGGGAGTTACCCCACGTCATTGTTCTTCTTCTTCAATGGTTGAAGAAAACAGAACATCACTGTGAAAAAAAGGCATCCCCACATCTCTCTGAAGAAGCTAATCTCTCCCTCTCGTTCCAAAGGATTGCTCCCACTAGCACGATCCCGAGACCCAAAAGGATAGTGAGGAAGACACAGTGGTGGTGTTCGAGGGAAACTCGTTGAAGAAACGTTCTTCAAAGGTAAAGTTTCCTCTGTATTTTCCAACTTTCCAATTCGATTTTGTATCCCGAAAAACAGCAACAAAGATCTGCTTCCGCTCCGGGATTCACATCCCTTCATCCAACCCTCACCAGAGTCTTACTAGATACTTTCTTAAGCCATGACCCATGCATCTTTCAGCTCACAAACACAATTCAGCATGCTTCCACAACATAAACAACATTCTAATAATGGAATGATAAACCAATCATGCTTTCACAATATAACATTTCTTAACAACAGCTCCTCAATGAGTTTTGTCGCAACAAAGCATAACCAAACAAATTTTAAACAATTAGAGTTCAACACAGTTCACCCAAAACACTTAATATCCAACATCAATATTCAAATAGCATTACTAGATATAATAAACACACGAAACACGCCGAACAATTCATGCATATTCAGACAACAAACATCTCCACAACAATTCTCAGCAGTTTAGCAAATCAGAAATTACACCTTTATCACCGACAAATATTCAACACTACTTCAAGTATACAGATTAACACAACGAGAGTTATCTAGCACAATTGCGTATCAAAATTAATATTAAACGCCACAAAACCAGCACAATAGAAATTATCTAACACACATTAACGCACGCACACGCCCCTTGTCGACTCACACACAACCGCGTTCTTAAGTTCTGCGTCGATCTCACACCTAAGCACTAAAACAGAAAAATACAGCAAGTTACGTACATTATTCAGCCTTCGAAATCAATTCTAAAAGGGTTCAAATGACTCATTACTACCAAAATTGACTTCGTAGGGGTGTGGGTAACTTAGATCTAGCTCGCCAAGGTGTGGGTACCTTAAATCGGGCTTCGAACGGATGTGGGTCAACGCCAAAACGTATCGGAATGACGAAATCGCCGTGAACTGCTACTACTCGGGTGCTGGCCGTGAGGTTCGAGGTCGTCGGAGGGGAAACACGTCGGATCTGCTCGACTGCGTCGTTGCTAATCGCCGGTCGCCGATGTTGTCCGCTCTAACACGCCGTCGTTCGCCGCTGTACCTGCTGCAGCCGCTGGAACGCCGTGGGTCGTCGGTCGCCGTTGTTCGAACTCCGCCGAGGAGAAGGTCGCGCCGCCGCTGCTAATCGTCGGGACGTCGGGTGTCGTCGCCGGCCGCCGCTGCTGAAGTTTGACGCTGTCGTTGCTCGCGAACCGTCGCCGATGGACATCTCCGAGAGTTGGGCTGCTGCTGGTTCGAGGAGGCGCCGCCGCTTCCGTAGCCGCCGTGAGCTGTGGTCGCCGGCGAAGAAATTCAACCGGGGGGGGGGGTGTGACGGTGGCTAGGGCAAAAAGGAAGAAGAAGATGAGAGCCTAATGTGTTTTATTTTGTTTTTCTCCCTTATTCTTTTTTTTTTCTTTTTCCTTTGTTTTAAAACCAACCCAACCCAATAAAGGCCCACATGACCAAGCCCAAGAGGACAAGAAGATCATCCCAACGCAAGATAAAACCAATCCTGCGGAACTCGATACGTATAAATTTAATTAAAGTTTAATTAAAAAAAATAAATGAAATTCCTGAATTCGAGACTGACTAACCTGAGGCACTCGGGGTGTTACAATCGTGGAGTGCCATAACGAGTAAACATATTTTTTTGCAAAAATTGAATAACAATTCTAGCATCATTTACTGATGTTGCTATGGCTTCTATCCATTTAGGCACATAATCAACTGCCAACACGATATACATTTTACCAAATGATGGTGGGAAAGGTTCCATAAAGTCAATGCCCCAAACATCAAAAATTTCTACTTCTAAAATTGGATTAAGAGGCATTTAATTTTTTTGAGATATGTTACCTACCTTTTGACATTTATCACATACCTGGCGAATTGTTGGGCATCTCGAAATAATGTGGGCCAAAAAAAACCACTTTGTAATACCTTAGCGGCCGTTTTTCGTCCAGCATAATGCCCACCATACGGGGACGTGTGACATGCATTCAAAATTTCTGTTTGTTCCTCATCAGCTATACATCTGCGCAAAATATTATCAAGACTCAACTTATATAAATAAGGCTCATCCCACCTATAGTGTTTAGCATCATGCAAAAAAAAATTTTACCTGCTGCGAGTTGAACTCATAAGGCAAGATACCACTTACCATGAAGTTTGCATAGTCTGCATACCATGGAACATTATTAACTTGAAGGACTTGTTCATCAGCAAAATGTTCCTTGATTTCTGAGGGTTCGTTCTGATTAGTGGACTCTAATCGAGACAAGTGGTCTGCCACCTAGTTTTCTGTTCCTTCCCTATCTCGAATCTCCAAGTCAAATTCTTGAAGGAGTAGAATCCATCTAATTAGCCTTGGCTTCGCATCTCTTTTTGCAAACAAATATTTCAGGGCAAAATGATCAGTAAACACAATAACTTTCGGGCCTATTAAATATGATCTGAACTTATCAAAAGCAAAAACAACAGCTAATAGTTCTTTTTCAGTGGTCGTGTAATTAAGCTGAGTTGTAGTCAAGGTTTTACTGGCATAGTAAACTGGATGTAAAATTTTATTTCTTCGTTGTCCTAGCATGACTCCTACTGCATAATCGCTTGCATCACACATTACCTCAAATGGCAAACTCCAGTCAGGCTCTATTATGATAGGTGTTGAACTTAATGCTTTTCTAAGAGTATTAAATGAGTTCATGCATTCTTCATCAAATTTAAATGGCCTATCAATTTCTAACAATCGACATAAGGGTTTTGAAATCTTTGCAAAATCTTTGATGAAACGTCGATAAAAGCCAGCATGTCCAAGAAAACTACGAATACCTTTAACAGATGAAGGTGGGGGCAGTTTTGAAATTATCTTGATTTTTGCCCTATCTACTTCCATACCTTTGTTGGAAATCTTATGTCCCAAAACAATACCTTCTCTTACCATAAAATAACATTTTTCCCAATTTAAGACAAGGTTTGTTTTCTCACATCTGTCTAAAACTTTTTCAAGATTTTCTAAACAATTTTCAAATGAATCCCCAAAAACTAAAAAATCATCAATAAAAATTTCAACCACATTTTCAATCATGTCAGAAAAAATTGCCATCATACACCGCTGAAAAGTAGCTGGTGCATTACACAAACCAAATGGCATTCTTCGAAATGCAAATGTTCCGTATGGGCATGTGAATGTTGTTTTCTCCTGGTCTTCTGGGGATATTGTGATCTGGTTATATCCGGAGTACCCATCGAGAAAGCAGTAGAATTCTTTGCCTGCAAGAAGATCAAGCATTTGGTCAAGCAGGGGAAATGATCTTTTTTCGTTACCTTGTTAAGTTTGCGGTAGTCCATGCAAACTCTCCATCCAGTTACAGTACGTGATGGGATTAATTCATTTGCTTCATTTGAGATGACCGTCATGCCACCCTTTTTTGGCATACATTGAACTGGGCTAACCCAACTACTATCTGCTATTGGGTAGATTACTCCTGCATCAAGCCATTTGAGAATTTCTTTCTTCACAACCTCCTTCATCTTGGGGTTCAATCTCCTTTGATGTTCAATTGAGTTGCTTACTCCTTCCTCTAAATGTATTTTATGCATACAAAACGATGGGTTGATTCCCTTGATGTCTGTTATTGTCCATCCAATAGCTTTCTTGTAACTTGATAACACCTGTAATAACAATTTTTCATGCTCGTTAGATAATGATGAAGATATAATAACCGGTAAAGTTTCATTTTCTCCTAATATGCATATTTTAAGTGATTAGGTAGAGGTTTTTGCTCCAGTTGTGGAGGCTCAATGATCGAAGGCTACATTGTCCTGGTTCCTTCATTGGTCAATGTTCTCGTCCCAGGTTTCTCTATTGGCCATGTTGAGGTAGCTATGTTTCGTACCTCCTCTGCTTCTTGTAACTATTGCTCCAAACCGCAATCATCAAATCATAATATTCTTCTATAGAAACAGGGTTAGCTGTATTGATGGCCGAGCATTCTTCTACTTCATCTGGTAGCCGCGTGGCATCCAGAACATTGAATGTTACTTGCTCGTCATTGACTTTCATTGTAATCTCACCTTTCCTTATGTTGAATATTGTATCTCCCGTTGCGAGAAATGGTCGCCCAAGTATTATTGGCACTTCCAAGTCTGCTTAACAATCTAAAATAATGAAATCTGCAGGAAAAATGAACTTGTCAACTTTTACTAGGACATCCTCTATTTTTTCCTCTAGTTTTCTAATGGACCTATCCGCAAATTGGAGGGTTACAGTTGTTGGGCGAGCTTTTCCTATGTTAAGTTTCCTAAAAATGGATAAGGGCATTAAATTTATACTCGCTCCGAGGTCGCATAGTGCTCTCCCTAAGTTTTTGCCTCCTATTGAACATGGGATAGTGAAACTTCCAGGATCTTTACATTTAACCAATAGTGGATTCCCTAAGGCATCACTACTACATTTAGTTAACGCCACTGTTTCGTGTTCTCCTATAGATAATATCTTTCAGAAATTTAGTATAATTAGGCATTTGTTCAAGAGCATCAACTAGAGGGACATTAATATGTAGTTGTTTCAAGATATCGAAAAATTTCCGAAAATTACTATCTTGAGTTTTCTTTATTAAACGTGAGGGAAAAGGAGGAGGTGGTCTAGCAGTACTTACCTGCGGAGCAACCGGTACAATTACCTCTGGTTCTACTATTTTGTCAGGTACGGCCTGTGTGTCTTCCTCTCTCGAAGGGCTAGGGGAAGATTCATCTGGCATTCGAGGTCCTTCATATGTTAGTCCACTCCTTGTTGCAATGGAGTTGCAATGCTCTTTTCCTATTCTTCTTGGCTCTTCTGTACTGCTCGGTAATGAACCCTAGGGTCTTGTCCTTACCTCATTCGCAAGTTGTCCCAATTGCATCTCTAAATTTCTTACCGTAACGTCATTTCTGCCCATGTAATCCTTCACATCCTTCATGTCCTTCATGGTATCCTTTATGTCCTTCATGGTAGCATCAGTCCTAGTCATTAATTCCTTCATTGTGCATCGTTCTTGGTTATGAATTCCTTCATTAAAATCTCCATGTTACTCAAGTTTTGTTGTACCGGCTGCACATAATTTTTCTGTTGGTTGTATTGATGTGGAGTTGGTGGAAAAGCCGGTGAATTTGGAAATCCAGGTGGGGTATAAGCTTGCTTGTACTGTTGATTCTGTCCCGTATCACTGGAACTTCCTTGTCCACTCCATGAGAAATTAGGATGCTGCTTCCATCCCGGATCGTATGTGTTCGAATAAGGATTGAATTTTTGTTGATTCATTTGACCTACATAATACATAGAAGAAGGGTTAGAAGGGCAATTTTCAGATGGATGTTGATCTCCACAATAATAACAAGTAGATTCAGCTATTTGGTAAACAGGAGAAGGATTGGTTGTTGCTGGGGCTGATGCGGCAGCCGCATTGTTCTTTTCCATGTTCTTCAACATTTGAGTGATGGTGTCAATTTGTTTTTGCATAGACGTCATATTATCTAAGGCTAGCACGCCTGCTGGATCTGCTCGTTTTGATTGGGTCCTTGATCTCTCAGAGTACCATTGATCATTGTGTTCAGATAGCTGGTCCAGAATCTCCACTATCTCGTTGAAAGATTTTGATGTAAATTTCCCATTTGCGGCCCCATTAAGCATCATCTTAGTCGGTATATCGCAACCTCTAAAGAAATGTTCAATTTGTACGCACGCTGGGATTCCAATATTTGGACAATTCCTTATTAGATCTTTGAAATGTTCCCAAGCAACATTTACCGCCTCATTCTCCTTTTGTCTGAATGAGATAATCTCTTCCCTAACATCTGCATTCCTTGTCGGTGGGAAGTACTTAACAAGAAATTTATCCACCATATCGCTCCATGTGGTAATGGTGCCTGACGGGAAGGCGTTCAGCCATGCTGTTGCTTGGCCTGAAAGAGAAAAAGGGAATAATGTGAGTCTTAATGCATCATCAGAGATTCCAGGTAATCTACAAGTGTTAGCAACCTTAATAAAAGATTTAAGGTGAGAGCGTGGATCTTCATGTTCAAGCCCCCCAAACTGGCAAATAATGTTTAACATTTGAAGCATCATTGGCTTAAATTCAAATTGGGCATCTGCTGGAAGTGGATTCATAACGCTAGAGTTCAAGTCCTCTAATATTGTGGCTGCATAATCTCGCATTGCACGGTCTTTTTGGTCAGCCACGTGAATTGGGTTCGGCACTACATTTTCTGCCATTTTGTTGAAGTGCTCACGTTCTTTCTCTTTTTGGATTTTTGCTTGCTGTTTTTTCAGTCTCTATTCATGTCTTAACCTCTTGCAGGTTTTCTCGATCTCTGGATCGTAAGGTAACAAATATGAATTTGTGCTCATACACTGATACACACCTCCGAGGTTAGATAAGCAGATATTCTCATAACATAAACGATATAGTGATCACACACACAAACAATTCACAAAGAACAAAAATTATCATAAACAGAGTCCCCGGCAACGGTGCCAAAAACTTGTTGCGCCTCTCCTTAATAGCAAGAGGGATGAGTGCAAGTGCTCACTGTCGCAAGTAATAAGTTGGAAGTATTCAAAGTTCGTCTCCACAGGGACTAGTTTATTTTAAAAATATGTTCTGCGAACTACTCGAATGAGCAATCGGGTTTAGGATAAAAATAATTGATTGGTTGAAATGCACGTTTTATAATTTAATAAAATAGAATTTTGAAACCAACCCTCATACTACTGACTAGTTTGAAGAGAAATGAATTATGCCTATCAGAATCTCACACTAAATTTACTCTCTAATTGCAAACTGGTTCAACTCCTATTCCATACCACTTTTGGTTTGTTTAGAAGATTAGGCTAGTATTTAAAACATGTCTGTAAAATACTAGAAGAATCCTAAGTAATTAAAACTTCAACTTACGTTTAATGGGTAAGAGAGCCTATGTCTAGGATCTTGTTTAAGTTCTTATGTCTAAGTAACTTCCCATTTTATCGTGATGAACTCCGTTGACTCTAACCTTTTCAGAATTAAACTCAACTATTGAAATTTAAACAAGTGGCCAGCAAGTAAAATCAACTAGATTAATTAACTCAATCAAGATAAGCAATTTGAGCGTAAACGTTGTGCTATCTGATAGATGTAATTAAAATGATGGGAACTAAGTCATTCGTAAGAGGGTTGGAAAAGTAAATTAGCTACTCATAGAAACATGAAAAATAGAAATAATAAGAAGTGGATTGAAATAAAATGTCATATTAAGTTTAAGAAGTAATTACAATAGCTAAATTAAAATCGAGAACCAAAATATAAAGAAAATGATAACAACAAAAAGGAATTGCAATAAAAATAATTGTAGGAACGTTGACACAATTAAAGACAAAACAAATTATAAAAGTGTAAATTCTAGAGAGAAAACAAGCTGGAATTTAAATGTCAAGTGAGCTCCCCTTTGAAGCTTGATGGAACTTGGTATTTATAAGCTAAACCTTGCAAGTTGGTGGAGAAAATCTTGGGTATTTGAGTGGAGGAGCTACAATGGGGCTTAACAGCATTTGGTTGCACGGATCAAGGGATGGGTTGAGATTTCTTCCAACTGCCCGGTCAACAAAAGCCCTTATTTATGGGTGGAGAACGTGCCAGGCGCATTGCTGAAGTTTCTGGAGTGTTGGCGATGTGCCAGACGCATCACTGCTAGCTTTAAGATAGCCTCTGTGTCATCTGCAGCATGTGCATTGCTGCTTTTTCCTTTCTTTTTCCCTATAAAACATATATATTTCCTCCGAATTCCATCTATTTATCCAAAACCAAGTGTACAAGTCTTTCCTAAGAAATAATCTCATTTATACCGGATTCAATGCATGAAACATACGTATTTAATTTCAGAAGACACTAAACATGCACAATTTGTAAACGCTTTTTCCTAAAATTCAAGACTTATCACACGCTCAAGATCATGTCCTCACGATGCTCATCAAGGCAACCTTGTCTTAGATGACTCAATCATTAGTCGTCGGTTGCAAAAGCTCAAAGCAAGTCTAGGATTCTCTAGAGAAACGCTTCTCTTCTTCTACTCCGACTAGCATCATTGATCTCAAATCTGAGTTGCAAAGAATTTGAAAGAAAAGCATTGAAAGTAATGATGAATACATTCAGAGAATCAAGATTATTCAAGATAGACTTGCGGTTGTCTCTATTCTTCTTAAGGATGAGGATATACTGATTTATACTATAAGTGACCCTACCATCAGACTACAACGCCTTTCGAACATCTCTTCGCACTCGATCTACAACAGTTTAACTGGAAGTTCTCCATGTATTAATGAAAGCCGAAGAATCGACCATCTTGGCTTAAATCAAGCCACTAGATCCATTTACTCAACAAGTTGCTCTGCTTGCAAACTCTCACAATTTTTATCGAGGAAATTCAAATAATCATAGAGGAGGAGGAGGTCAATCCTTCAACCGAAATCGTGGTCAACATACTAATACCAAGTCTACTACGGGTCGTAGCATTAATGGTAAAACTCTTATGAACTCTTCTTCAACCATAACAGGTCAATTTATAAATTCTATGTTCTCTGGAAATTCCTCTGGAACTGGTTATTGTTCTATTCATAAAGTTGTATGTCAGATCTGTCAAAATTTTGGCCATAATGTTCTTGATTGCTATAATCGGATGAACTATTTGTTTCAATGTCGTCATCCTCCATCACAATTAGCTGCTATGGTTGCTGAAACTAACTCTGGTTGGCTATCTGATAGTGGTTGTAATGCTCACCTAACCTTTGATTTAGCAAATCTTACAGTGGCAAGTCCGTTCAATGGTGAGGAAGGTATCACAGTGGGTAATGGACAAAATCTCAATGTCACACATTTTGGTTCAGGCATGATCAC
Source organism: Momordica charantia (assembly GCF_013281855.1). Taxonomy (NCBI): domain Eukaryota; kingdom Viridiplantae; phylum Streptophyta; class Magnoliopsida; order Cucurbitales; family Cucurbitaceae; genus Momordica; species Momordica charantia. The sequence continues at coordinate 15,831,768 of NW_028275160.1, forward strand.
CACTCCTCATAAAACTTTTTGCCTAAACAATGTCCTTTGGGTTCCTTCCATCAAAGCTAATCTATTGTTTGTTCATCAATTTTGCTTAGATAATACTTGCTCTTTCGTTTTAAATGCTAACTCCTTTTCCATCATTGACAGAACATTAGGCCTAATCCTTTACATCGGACCATGTCAAAATTGTCTTTATCCCCTCCCACATTCGATGGTTGCAAGAAAAGGAGTCGTTGCACATCTATGCGCCAAGGTGTCTCATCTTATGTGGCATAATCGTCTTGGGCATCCTAGCAATCAAGTTCTTACTCTTATTTGTAAATCAATTTCTTAATCATATTTGTAAATCTCCTGGTATTCCTTTAGAATCTTCTAGCAGTTCTTATGTCTGTTCTCATTGTTTGCATGGCAAAATGTCAAAATTACCATTTATTTTGTCGCGTCATGTTTCTGTTAAGCCTCTTGAGCTGGTTCATAGTGATCTTTTGGGACCAGCTTCCGCTATTTCTCTTCATGGCTGTATATATTACATCTCTTTTATTGATGATATGTCCCGTTATACATGGATTTTTCCTCTTCTAAATAAATCCTATGCACGTTCTGTTATTACCAAATTTATGCCTTATGTTGCGAATTTACTGGATAATCGTGTTAAAATTTTTCGCAGTGATAGGGGTGGAGAGTTTGTAAACCGCTCCTTTTCTTCATTCTTTGATGCTTGGGGTCTTTCCCACCAAAAATCTTGTCCTTACACCCCTGAGCAAAACGATGTCGCTGAGCGAAAACATCTACACATAGTTCAAACTGCCCTCTCTCTTATCTCAAAATCTTCCGTTCGTTTAAAATTTTGGTATTATGCCTTCTCCACTACAGTTTTTCTAACAAATAGGATGACGTCTTTACAAGTGGATAATGTTCCGTGAATAACCTAAAGGGGTCTATAGTATATGGATAAGGCTGGGTACCTTATCCTGGCAACACTATAGATACGGCCCACTCTGTAAAGGTTACAGATGACTCGATCCAGGTCGTTCGTGTGGAGACATAAGAGTGGGGGTATCCTATACAATGAGTTTGTATAAGACCGGACCACGAAATAGCCAATCTTTAGATGTAACACCGTTAACTAATAGATTGTTGTTTCTTAGGATGACCAGACAACTCATTCTCAATCCTGAGTTAGTTATGGACTCCTGCCCGTGAGGGCTCGTCCTTTGATCTGTATAGGTGAGAGTGGCCCAAGTTGCCGACTCAACATTCCTACCATTTTTTGGACGAGACCGAGTGGGGAGCTGGGAACATAACTTCACAAGATAAAATTCACTCCTCTCCGACTTTAGGGGAGTAGATGAGTGTTCCCTTAAATGCTGACTCCGGGACTTGAACAAGGGGCCCCACCCTCTCATTGGCCCCGAGACGGACTTCCGGTTATTGGTCAGACCATAATCGGGTTGTTCATTAGAGGAGCAGTGGTATTTAAGGAGTAAGATGTAACTCCGGGGTAAAACGGTAATTTGACCCAACTTGAGGTACGAGCACTCGTGAAGGAATTACTTGTGATTAATGGTCGTATATCCGTGGACACGAAAACATTCTGCAGTGAGAAGAGTGCAACTGCGGGTCTTTAATGGAATGACCCGTAGTTAACGAATGTTGATTAACTCGGTAAATGAGTTTGACCGATTAATATCGTATCGTTGGAGCTTCGGATCTGTAGGTCCATTAGGTCTCCTCGTTAGCTCATAACGGGTAGAACGAGAATCAAGTTTTGGAAGAATTTGAATTGTTCAAATTACTAAAGGGATTATATGTATATTGATACATTATAATATATAGTTAATTATAAATTAAAACTATATATTATGAGAGAAATTATTTGAATGAGATTCAAATACAATTAATATGAATAAGATTCATATTAAAACTATAGGTTAAAAATAATGTGCATAAGATGTACATTAGAACTATAGGTTATACGAGAGAATATGGTTTAATTAAATGTGAGAAATTTAATTAAATGTTAAATAATTAATTGTTAATTATTTAATATTAATTAATTATTAATTTGATTAATAATTATTTAATATTACATTTAATTAATTAATTATTAATTTGATTAATAATTATTTAATATTACATTTAATTAATTAATTATTAATTTGATTAATAATTATTTAATTTATTAATTATATTAATATAATTAATTAAAATAATTAATTATTAACTCCCTGCATTATTGCAGGGGAGTGGGGAGTTATGTGACGTGGGGCACGTCACTTGTTTTTTCTGGGATTGCAGAACTGTTCTGCATAGAAAAGAAAAGAATTAGAGAAGAAAGCTCTCCCAATTCTCTCAATCGATCTCTCAAAAAAAATCCCCTCTTCTTCCAAACGAAACGCTCCCACAAGCGTGTTCTTGAGACCCAAGAGGATAGCACGGAAGACTCATTAGTAGTGTCGGGAAATTCATTGAAGAAAAGTTCTTCAAAGGTAATTTTTCTCCTGTGGTTTTCTTCTTGCACTATGTGATTTTGTTTCCCAAATGTCACGAACAACGGTCCGCTTCCGCTCCGGAATTTATATCCCTTCCGTCTTCTACCTCAAATTTTTCTACTCCTTTTGAATTAATTTTTCATTCCAAACCTGATTATGGTCATCTTCGGATATTTGGATGTGCATGTTTCTCTCTCTTGCAACCTTATAATCATCATAAACTTGAACCACGAACTACTCAATGTATTTTTCTTGGCTACCCTTTACGCTACAAAGGTTACATTTGCTTTGAACCTAAAACTAAGAAGATCTTTATTTCCCGCCATGTAATCTTTGATGAGTCTTTATTTCCTTTTGCCTCTCAAAATTTAAGCTCTCCGACCATACCTATTGCTTCTCAATCACCTACTTTTACCACTTTTCCAACTTCTGACTCCATTCTTTCTTCCTCTAAATCATCAACTAACTCATCTGTCCAACCTACTTCCCCTAATTCATCACCTTTACAACCACCTCAATCACCTTTACAACCCACTCCATCATCTCCTTTACCTTCACGATCATCTCCTTTAACTACAGCAGCACCACCGCTCCTTTGACTGTACCAATTACCTCGTCTGTCGTGAGTCCTTTGCCTATCCCTTTCACGCAATTAACTTCCATTTCTATCCCCACGCAACCAAACCAATCAGACCGACCTCCTCATATTTCTTCCTTATCTCTATCTTCTACTTCTACATCTCTCATGCCTACTACTACTCTTCTGTTGAGTTCTCCTTCATTAACCGCTGTTGCTTCTTCCTCATTGCCCGCGGCTGCTCCTATGTTACCCACTACTGAAGCTACTAATACTCATTCCATGACCACTCGCTCGAAGGCTGGTATCTTTAAAAGCAAGGCTTTTGTTGCATCTAATGATCTTCATGATGTTGAGCCGACATCATTTACTGCTGCTCGTAACTTCCCTCTGCTGCTCGTAACTTCCCTCAGTGGCATTTTGCCATGTCTGAAGAATATGAAGCCCTTTGTAGACAGAAAACTTTGTCTTTAGTACCATTACCTCCTGGTAAGAATCAGTGTTTTCGAGGCGCACCCGGGCGCTCGCCTCAGGCGAGAGGCGAGACGTTTTCGCCTAGGTGCGCCTCGCAAGGTGCCCAGGCGAGTGCCTTTCATCGGGCACTCGCCTTTGGGCGCCTTGGCGCACCCGTCGCCTAAGGCAAGGCAATCGCCTCCTTTAAGGGGGGGCGATCTGTCTTTTTTTTTTTTAATTTTTAATGTGTTTTCTTTTTTAAAAACCCTCCCCCTGCACGCGACAAACCCTCTCTGCATCCTCTCCCTCTCGACATTCACCTTTAGGTTTCACCACCATCAATATCTGTTGGCCGTCACCCGATTCCCCGTCTCCGACCATCGCCATCGCCACTATCGTCAACTGGCATCGTCGTCTGCTACCGTCGTAGCCGCCACCTCCTCCTCTGTTGTCATCCCACTCACTCCGATAGTCCGACTTTCGTAGGTTCTTTTTTTTTTAATTCTTATATCTCATTTACTCCTTTTTGTTTCCTCTCTTTCATTTCACACAAATGTTTTCTAAATCTTTGGCTTTCTTCACACTTCACAGTGACTCTTTCCTTTACATTTTCTTTTATCTTCCAAATTTGAATTATATTAGAATGGAAGAAGGTGGAAACAAACGCAAGCATCTCGGTTGGCAATACATCATATTGGATTATCCAAAAGATACAAACACGTGCAAATGCATGTTTTGTGGAAAAATTACTAAAGGTGGAGTTTGCCGAGCAACAAACCATTTGGTTGGGGGAAATCGAAATGTAAAGGCATGTTTGAAATGCCCAACTAATGTGAGAGAAGAATTGAAAGAGTATCAAACAAGAACAAAATTAAGAAGGGAAGAGAGTAATGCCCTCCCAACATATAAAGATTTAAAGAAGGGAAGAGAGTAATGCCCTCCCAACATATAAAGATTTAACTTCGATTGAAAAAGATGATGAAGATGAGATGGAAGTAGTTGGTGGTAGTGGTAGTGGATCAACATCAACCCCAATGAACAAGCGAAGAAGAATAAACACAAGTGATAAAACCACTTGTGAGTAGTATGGGTGGGAGAGGGAGAGGGAGAGGAAGTGGAAGTGGAAGTGGAAGTGGAGGAGGAAGTAGTAACTCTTGTAGTCCATCAGTGTTAAAACCACTGCGACCAAAGGGGCCAATAGATAAATTTGTTTACAACATCCTGGAAAAGTTGTTGATGATAGAAATCGATTGAAGAGGTTGAAGCAATCAACTATTACTGAAAAATATGATAAAGAGGGGAGAGATGCTACAGTGCAATTCATCATGCGTTGGATATATCAAGTAGGTATTCCTCTAAATACTATTCGCTTGAGAAGTTTTGAAGTGATGCTAGAAGTTGTGGGGTAATTTGGCCCTTATCATGAAGCTTGAGTAACGTACTTGAAAAAAGAAGTACAGTACACAAAAAATATGATGGGCGATCATGAGGTAGAATGGAAGAGAAATGGTTGTTCGCTGATGTCAGATGGGTGGACTGATAGGAGGGATAGGACACTAATCAACGTTTTAGTTCATTCATCTGTTGAAACATTGTTTATGGAAATCCATCGATGCATCTTCATGCATCAAAACCGCAGAAAAGATTTTTCAACTCTTAGATGACATGGTGGAGAAGATTGGAGAATAAAATGTTGTCCAAGTTGTGACGGATAATGCCTCAAACTATGTCCTAGCTGGAAAACTTTTAGAAGCCAAGTGACCTCATCTATATTGGACGCCATGTGCGGCTCATTGTCTAGATTTAATTTTGGAGGATATTTGAAAGATTGAGCAGGTGAAAATGTGTCTTAGGAAGGCTGTGGCATTTAGTGGTTTTATTTACCACCACTTGTACGTGCTAAACATGATGAGAGAATTTACTAACCAACATGAATTGGTAAGACCAGCAATGACTCGCTTCACAACTTCATTTTTAACCCTAGCCAGTATTCACAAAAATAAAGCCAATTTGAGGAAGATGTTTATTTCTGAGAAGTGGACCACCTCTAAATGGGAGAAAGACCCAAAGGGGAAGAAAGCAGCTGAAACCGTTATGGATGCCATTTTTTTGGAATTCAGTTGTGTATACTTTGAAAGCATCGAGCTCTTTAGTTCGTGTGTTAAGGCTAGTAGATGGTGATAAACCGGCTATGGGTTATATTTACAAAGCTATTGATAGGGCAAAGGAGGCTATTAAGAGTGGTTTTAATGGAAATGAGGCGAAGTATAGACCGATTTGGAAGATTGTTGATAAAAGGTGGGATTGCCAACTTCATCATCCTTTACATGCAATCGGATATTATTTGAATCCATCTCTTTTCTATGACAACAAAAAGAGAATTATGCAAGATCCTGAGGTCATTGATGATCTGATCAAAGTTATAGAACGATTAATACCATCTATTGATGATCAAGTTCAATGTTCAATCAAATTATAATTGTACAATGAAGCAAAAGGCATGTTTTCGAGTAATGTATAAGGACGAGGGGTGTTAAAACACCAGGTAATGACATTATTTATTACTTTTAGTTTTAAATTTTTAATAGACATATTTAAGTTTGAACTACTAAAATTCTAAATCATTTGTTTAATATGTGCACAGCTACATGATGGTCTCTTTATGGTGTTAATGCTCCAATTTTACGAAAGTTAGCCATGAGAGTCTTTAGTCTAACGTGCAGCGCTTTTGGCTGTGAGCGCAATTTGAGTGTTTTTGAACACGTAAGTGAGAATAATTTGGTTTTTCCATTGTTAATTGAAGATTGAAAAATCTACTTTTCACTCTAAATTCGTTAATAATTCTGTAGATTCATTCCAAGAAGAGGAACAGGTTAGAGCAAAAGCGTCTTAATGACTTGATTTATATAAAATATAATCAAGCACTTAAAGAGCGCTACACTCTACAAGGCCAACTTGATCCAATTACTTTGGATCATATTGATGAAAGTAATGAATGGTTGATCGGAACACTCGAAGAAGAAGATGGTCAAGAAGAAATGAGTTGGCCTTTGATGATGACGACCTCACATGGGGAGATCTAGCCGAGGCCAGTGGTGTTAGAGAGCCCATAAGGCAAACTAGAACATATGCAAGATCTAAAGGAAAGTCGCCTGCTACTCCTGCTCCCCACAACTTCAAAAGTTTGAAAGTCAGTGCAAGTGGTGGTTAGTGATGATAATGATGACACCGAAGAAGAAGAATTGGAAAAGGAAGATTATGAGGATGTCCAAGATGAAGAGAATTTAGATTTAGATGAGGATGATGATCTTTGATTACTTATATTTACTTTTTGTTCTATTTCAGACTCTAGAATTTCTTAATGTTGCTTGTCTTTATTTGGAACTAAACTTATAGAATTTGGTTGTTTTATGCATCTTGTTGACATTTACTATATTGACTCAAGGCGATTAAAGGACTCGTCGCCTTGCGGTACGCCTTGCACCTCGAAAACACTGGTAAGAATTCTGTTGGGTGCAAGTGGGTGTTTCATATCAAACGAAATCAGGATGGATATGTTGCTCGTTATAAAGCTCGTCTCGTCGCCAAGAGGTTTCATCAAGAACATGGTCTTGATTACGAACAGACTTTAGTCCTGTCGTTAAAAAGTATATGGTTCGTCTTTTTTTGGCTTTATCTGTTAATTTTGACTGGTTATTACGACAGTTGGATGTAAAAATGCTTTCTTACATGGCCATCTCTTTGAAGAAGTCTATATGTCTCGAACATCCGGATTTGTTGATTCTACGCATCCAGATTATGTTTGTCGTCTTCACAAATCTCTTTATGGCCTTAAATAGGCACCTTGTGCCTGGATTGAGTGTTTTACAACACACATTATTTCAATGTTTGATTTTGTGCCATCAGTTGCTGATCCTTCTCTCTTTGTACGTCGAGCTAGTTCATCAATTACTTATTTGTTATTGTACGTTGACGACATTCTCCTCAGGTAATGATGTCTCTTATATTGATGAACTTATTACTCGTTTACAGTCTCATTTTGAAATGACTGATCTCGGGACACTTCAATATTTTCTTGGTCTTAAGTTGTCCTCCACGGGTACTAGACTTCTTCTCACTCAAACCAAGTATGCGACTGATGTTTTGCGCAAGTTTGGCCTTCTTCATTCTAAGTCGTGTAAGACTCCTTGTGCTTTGAAAGAGGCTACTGATACTTCGATTGCTTATTCCACTAATGAATCTCATCTGTTTCGCCAAATGGCGGGAGCTCTTCAGTATCTTACTTTTTCCCACCCTAACGTTGCTTATACTGTGAGCAAAATTTTCCAGTTTATGCATCAGCCTCTATTGTCTCATCTTGTTGCTCTTAAGTGAATTCTAGGTTATGTTCGTGGTACTCTTTCTCATGGCTTACATTTTACAAAAGGATCATTGGATATTCATGCATTTTCTGATTCTAGCTGGGCTGGTGATCGTTCTGATCGTCGTTCAACAACAGGTTCTGTTGTATGTATTGGTTCTACTCCAATTTCGTGGGGTGCTTAGAAATAGTCTACAGTATCTCAATATCCCACCCTTGCCTCTACTACGGCTGAACTTGTTTGGATCGTTGTGCAAGACTTACATATTTGCTTGTCTTCTTCTCCTACTTTGTATTGTGATCATAAGTCTCTATTCTTCTTGCATCCAATCCTATTTTTCATGCTAGAACTAAGTATATTGAGATCGATTTTCATTTTTTTTGGGAGATAGTTTTTCGTAAGGATATTCGTCTCCAATTTGTTCCGACTACTTCTTAGCTGGTTTATTTGTTTAAAAAGCTTTTATCAGTTGATCGCTTCTGCTTTCTTACTTCCAAACTCATGTCCTTATCTCCATTAGTTTGAGGGGGAATGTTTAGGGAGTTACAATCAGTTAGTGATTTGTTACAGAATTAGTTTTACAGTTTCATTTCAGTTCTTGATTTGTAACAAAATTAGTTTTACGGTTTATATTTTTCATTCTTTAGTCACTGATGTAATTATTTCAATATAAATACAAGTGTTTATCATCACCATTAAGTAAGGTGAACATTACAATTTACCAATGTGAGTGAAAATTCTTAAGACTTACCCTCAACAGGTATGAAGTATATACTTAAAGGTATTAAAGGTATATATTGTATGATCTAATATTGGAGTATATATACTAGAAAGCTATATATATATATAACATTTTGGATCAATACATGTTTAATAATTGGAAAAGCAATAAGGAAAAAAAAAACTTAGAGAATAAATAAACTTATAGTTTAGTATATAATAATAAAAAGTATAACGGTAAATTAGAAGATTAAAAAAAGAGAGATATAAATATATTTTTTAAATACAACATGTGGGGATGGGGGATTGAACTCACAACCTCTAGTGGAATAATGAAAATGAAATAGAAAAAAAAAAAAAAAAAAAGGTGGCAATGGAGGTTTTCGGCACATTCTCGTTGCAGTTTCGTACTCGCATGTGTTCCATGGTAAAGCGGGCTATGCAGGCCTTCAGATCTTTGTGTGACCTTTGTTTAATGAGCATAAGGTGGGTCTCAGTTCTCCTATCGTTGACGCATGAGTAATGAAAATGGTCGACAAACTTTCGAGAAGGATCTTGGTTCATTGAGATGGAGAGTTGGGGCAAGTCTTAGAACGACTACCTGGCGGGGCAAGCGAGTGTTGTCAAGAACCCCCGCTTTTTTCAGCGTTGTTATACTTGACCCCCTCATAGCATCGTGGTAAGATGTGGCGTGATCCACAGGGTCCGTAGATCCATCATACTTGTCGATCCGTGGTCCTTTGAAGCCTTTAAGGAGCTGCATGACCAACACGTTGATGGTGAACAGCTCTTGAGCTATCTCCAAAGGTTCATAGTGGATCGTTGATCCTTTGTTTCCCGTCCCGCTGCTGTTCGATCCTTTATTTTTATGGTTATGATAAACTAATTAAAAATAAAAATAAAACAAAGAAATCAGTTGAAGATTTTGAAAATAAAAAAATATATAATTTCAATTTATTTGGATAACTGAAAATCTAGGATTTATGTTGCTCTCTCTGGTCGTCGAATTTTTGGAATTATTGGTTATTGTAGGTTATGGAATTATTGGTTATTATAGGTTATGCAAACATGAGCATAGTTTAACAATAATTGACACGTACCTCATCTTTATTTAGAGCATATATAAGCATCCTTTTGTTTTACTGCAAAAATCACTCTTGAAGTATGATAGATATTGCAATTGCACCCCTAAACTTTCAAACAATTTTCTCACTTATACAAATTTAAGGGTTTAATTTTTTAAATTTCAAAGTTTAGGAGTCTATTTTTATCGTTTAGGAAAGTGTTTAATCTTTACAAATCAAAGTTTAAAGTACAATTGTAACAAGTCTAATAATGTTTTTTCTTTTCGTTCCTTTTTCTTTTTCAAAGGATAGATATTATATGGTGTGGGATTTATGATTTGGTAAATCTGTTTTTATGAGAATTTTAGGTTAATTGAGTCAAATTTAAATCTTTTAACTTTCAATTTAATCCACTTAAACTTTGAATTAAATTTAAATTTAAAAAGAGTACTTTAAGATAACTCTTTCATCATTCAAGTTAATACATCTTGAAACTTAGATTCTAGATTTAAAAATTGCAGAACCAACCCATACAAAATTCAACTACCAAAACATTTAAATTCACCAAAAGCAGAACTCCAATTTCAAGTAATTAAAAGTACCTAATGTAACTAAAAAAACCAAACAAACAAACAAAAACACGCATCCAAATACAATCTCATCAGACTATAAAAACGCTCATAGCTAGTCGTAAACCATCCAAGAAACGAAAATTTAACCAATGGAAGGCAACAACAATTACACATATTCGAATAATTAAGCGTCGAGCTTAAATTGATAAAATAGAAAGTTGACTCACAGCTTTGGCAGCACCATCACACCTTAAATTTTAGACTTTCATAGAGCCTTTTGTACAAATTCAATTGTTAAGCTATTATATTCCTACAATAAATCTTAATTTTATTGTTGTGTAGCTTGGATTAAAGGGAAAATGGTATGTAAAAATAAAAAGTATAACACAATCCTCAGTTAAGGGCATCCTAACCTTTGCTCTGATGGAGAGTCTCTAATCGTTCTTTGGCTCTGTGAACTTTTGACTGAAGATAAAAGCTTCCATTCTGGGCATTCTTTTCAAACAAGGTGTCATATTTCTGAACAAGTAGGGATGATTTTCAGAAGCCAAGTCATAAAAATATAGATGGGAAGGAACTATTTTGATGAAAAGCAAAGAAACATTTGACCTTCACAATCTCCTCCCACGGCGTTTCTTCGGTGACGCTAAGAATCTGCCTCGCTTCTTGCTCTGTCATCACTTTGCTTGCTCTCCGGAAAGTGTTTTGCACTGTTTCTTGAGCTACACCCGACTTTGAAGCATCTGCAGTACACAAAAGAGTGTATTTGTTAAGAAGTAAAAATTTTGTATGAACATCGAAATTTGTCCAAACAAATAAAGTACATGTTCAACAGGTTACAATGAACTATGAAGCCACTTTAACCAAATTTTAGGCCATAAATCACTTCTCACGTCACATGCTAGAGAAGTAAAAACATTTTTCTTCAAGATCTAGAAAGATATTATTCTGCCGTTTAAGGGTGAGAATAAGGTAAGGATGGAATTGTAGGATGCATGCAGGCTTGTGTACCACCCCAAGCCTTCTTGGGGGTTATCTTATAGTTATTTTTTTTTCATCTCTATGTATCTCTTCTACCCCTTAGAATCTCTTCTTACTCCTATCTTTCGAAGGTCGAGAGATCTCCAAGAAGATCAAATTCTATACGTGACAGGTCTTGTATGGAAAAGTTAACACTTGGACCGTATTAAGAGACATTCTTCCTTCTTTCTGGGTCCATGGTGGTGCACTTTGTGTAGACGAGAATTGGAGGAACTTGATCACATTATATGGAGCTATGTAACTTTACTTAGTCTTTGCGGAATCTTTTTTTCTTAGAGTTGTTTGGAATTTGTTGGGTGTGTGATTGTCGCTCTATGATGTAGGAGGCTCTTTTGAATCCTCCATTCTGAGATAAGGATAGTCCTTTGGCATGCTTGTTTTTTTGTTGTCTCATGGGGTATTTGCTTGGGAGGAGTGGTAGAATGATTAGCGAGATTGAGTGGTTTCGGAAAGCGGTTGGGGGACATTCTCTTGATGGGTATTAGTTTCTCAAACATTTTGTAATGACATTCTCTTGATGGGTATTAGTTTCTCAAACATTTTGTAATGATTAGCTAGGTTTTATTCCATTGGTTTGAAGTATGTTCACGCCTAGTAGGGTTTGGACTTTCTTTGTATACCCTTGTATTCTCTTTTTTGTTGCTCAATGAAAGTTCAATTTCTCAATTAAAAAAAAATGCAGCCTATGTACAGTAAAAAAAGAAACTTTGATTTCTAAATCAACAGGACAATAATAAAATATGTGAATACGAAACTCAATTCTTATTTGCAAAACACTTGCACATGTCACAGGCTAGGAAAAAAAATAGATTCTTCACCACTTAACGAAAGATCTAAGAGGACATTATTTTGGCTTTCGGAGGAGGTAAGTGATAGAAATGCAGGATGTTAACGTCACTCAAGTACAAAAAGCTTTGATGTCTATTTTCTATATCAACTCAAAAAGAATAAAATTATGTGCACCGTGCATACACAACTTGATTCTTATTTGCAAAACGCTTGTCCAACCCGAGCTCACCCCACTGACATTGTAGCTTTGAATAGTTCAAAGACAAGGTGCTAAGTTACTTTGGTTCAATATGTAGATGTCATTATTAGTTTCCATCAAGATAGCGAATCGACTGACATATAATCGAGATAGAGAAAAAGAAAAAACAACAGTAAAATAAAAAAGAGCGTACTTACTTGCAAGGGCTTGACGGTAGGCTTGAACAAAGCCCCTAGCAAGTATCCCAGAGCCCATAACAATTAAATTGGCAAGAATTCTTGCAGCCTGTCCAAATAAACATATAAGCAAAGGAGCTCTTTCGTAGGAAGTTGTCAAACAGACCAAGAAAATGTAAATCAATTGTGCAATATCTCCCCCCTCCTCTCCCAAAACTAAAGACAGAGACGGAACAGCAGCAGTAATAAACAACAGTTCCTATTATATAGTATTTTTTTTTCTTTTTATTGAAAGCCGACCTTTCATTGAGAAAAATGACATAATACAGAGAGACATACAAAAAAACAGCCCAACAAAACAAGCAAAACAAAAAAGAATGAGCTCAAATCAAGCAAAATTAAGCCTAAAAAACTTTGGACACAAAGGCCCAAAGGGAGACATGGAACAAAACAAGGTCCCACACCCCCTCTTTCAATCTCTCTATCCCTCTAAAAATTCTATTATTCTTTTCAAACCACATAAAACAACAAAGATACCCGTTTGCCACAAAAATCGACCCCTATCCCTTAACGGAGGAAAATGATCCAATATTGAACAACATTCCCTCGCATGAGCCAAATGAACCCGAAAAGTCTCCCAACCCTATGTAGCAAATTGGCAAGACCAAAGGAGGTGATCCAGATCCTCGGTTCTAATTATATATCATTAACTAGGTGGATAAAAGAATCAATATACACCCAAGAAAAATGTAAGTGATATACAATTACGTTCCAAATATGATTTGCCAAAAATTTCCCCCAATGAATTCTACAAGAGAGACGACCAGCAAGTCAATATCCAACTTATTTTCAAATGCTTAAAAAAGCGGAGAGGACAAGAAACTCAGCATTATTTCATTAAGAACCCAACACGCTAATAAGGTTTTAACTTCATTTCCCTCCCCGAAAAGAAATTTGGGAATGAGTGAAAACTATGAATTAGACCCAGAATATATAAGCAATCTGGAAACAAATTAGAGAAGACAAATACATACTATTTCAGACAGGATTAACAACATAAATGATGTTTACACATTCAATCCTGATTCAAATTATTAGTTTCCAATTTATCTTAAAACCCGGGGGAGAGAAAGAAAGAAGAGAAATACCATGGTTAATGGGCTGGGATTGATGGCAGCTCCGGAATCGTTGAAGCCGCTTGAGCTGCAAATTCAATCAGAGAAGCTATTTGGGTAACCAGGGGGCGAGAAACGCAAGAAACCGATTCGTCAATTTTTTTTACCACAGATTTGCGATGATTTCTAATCGGAATGGATTCGAAATCGTTTTCAGGCGTGCCGGAGCGTTGCAGGAGAGAGGACTACAGAGAAGAATGCGTGGGGAAGAAGTACAAGGATCTAGGGTTTTTGGTTTTGTTTCCTTTTTTTGTTTTTTGAGATGTAATAAATAAATACTATATGTGTATATATATTAGTACCAGGATACAATGTCACAATTTTTTATCGGAGATATGTGTCAATTACAACGGCTCACTTTGGCAAATGTAATAAATATCTACGTCGAAACAATTTGAATTTTGCCTAACTTCTTAGAACTCAAGAGGAGGTTTAGGTGGAGTTATTAAGTCTTGACTTTTTTAATATGGAGTTGTTTAGAGCCCGTTTGGTAAAGTTCTCATTTCAAGTTTATTGTTCTCATTTTTTATTTTTTGAAAAACATACATTTTTTTAACTCATCTTATTTCTTGTTTCTAAAATTTGAGTAATGTTTCTTTAAAAGAGACTAAATTTTAGAAACAACGGAAAGTAGTTTCGTTTTTGTTGTTTCCGTTTTGTAATTATTATGAAAACCCATGTAGTCGTCAAATGGACATGTTGCTCTGTTTTAGGCACGCGTATGGTGTTACAATCGCACATTTTTAACGCAGCTCGAGCGATTGTGCGGCACTTGCTCTAACTCAAACGAGCAAGTCAGTCGAGAAAATTAAAATTGTAAGTTGCGAGCAATCTCAGTTGTTGGTCTAGTCTCTGCTCACGTTTTACGAGAAAATTGATTTTGGAAAACGTGAGAAAGAAAAACAGTTGAAAAACATCTTTAAAACAAACATTGTAAACATTGGAGGCAAGAAAGCTTTGATTGCAAGAAAGTATACAACACTTGGATAAGGGAGGTTTGATGACTACTTGGTCCCCCTAAAGTACATTATAAGACATTTTTAGTGTGGCAGGGGTAAACATGCAAAGTGGCGAGGAGTCACTCGGTGGCCTAGAGGGCTTGTGTGAACTCCGATTGGTTTGAAATTTGGCGTGCTTACATACCTTACCAATACACACCTAGTTCCAAAAGCTGCTCGACCAAATTCCACCTACAACCCCAAAAACCCGATACAAACAAACTATACTAGAAAGCTTTAAAGACATGAAAGTAAAGCGAGTGATGAGCATGGTTTGGACATGCAACCATGGATAACACACCTGGACAAGCATGCCCACAACACATGGTTTATGTGATCTTGGTTTGATTCTTAACGGCAGCAACTTGTTTTAACTCTTTTATTATATTTTCTTTTTTTATATCTAGTTTTTTTTATATATTTTATTTTATATATTTCTTTTTTAAATTATCTTTATATATTTTCTTTTCTTTTATAGTTTCTATTTTTTAATATATAAATTATCTTTTTCTATATTATCTCTTTTAATATTTTATATTTTTATACAACATTTAAATTAAAAAAAATTCTTTTATTTAAGTCATAATATAGACTACCCTATCAAAAAAAATATATATATATATATATATATACACACACTATATTTTCTTTAGTGAATTATATTTCTTCTGCATGTGTTATATCTTTTTACCAAATTTTATTTTAACTAGAAGTTAAAAAACTCAATATTTGTTCAAGTATATATCCTAGATCAATATATCACAAGTTCAAATTCCCACCCTCACAAATTGTTGTACTAAAAGAACTAAAAATCAAAATAAAAAACAAGAAATAGTTATCAAACATATTTTTGTTTTTATTTCTTATTTCTTAGAACAAGAAATATAAATAGTTACCAAACGCATTAATGTTTCTAGTTACAAAAAAGTTAGAAACGATGAATGAGAAACAGGAAACAGGAACGTTAGTCATGTTTGATCTTTCCTGTCCCTATTATCTGGTCCTTATTGATCAAGTTTAATTCGAGTCCAATTAGACACTAATTTGAAAGTTTAACGATAAATTTGTAATTTATCCAATTCAATATCAAACCTACGTCTATATCAAAAAATTTTTTATACAAATTTAAATCCAACTTTTGTAGCACCCTCGGGTGTTGGTGCAGTGGCAAGAGGCTTGGGCATTGACATCCAAGATTGAGGTTTGAGCCCTGTTGTGTCCAGTAGTAAAAAAAAAGTCTGAGTTTTACATTACCATTGCAAATAAAGTACATTATGTTCTTCTCTCTTTAAAATTTTTTCTTCCTATAATTTTTATCGCTCTTTCTCTTTTAACACATCTCTCCCACTTTTTTCTTCTCTCCGAAATTTCTCTTCTTTTTCCCTTTAACTTTACTCCCTTCGAAATTTATCTTGACACTTGTTTTTCCACAACTTTCCTTAGCCAATGTTCTTTCTCTGACTACTTTATTTCTTTTTTATCTTTGTAAAAATTTACTCTCTAAAATTTCTCTCTATAAAGTATCTCTCTAATCTTTCTGAACTTTTATTTCTTATCTTTACATATTTCACTCTAGTTTATCTTTCTAACTTTTTGAAGAAACATAAAACAAAATCAATGATCAAATTTATTTAATTTTATATTTGTAAAAAAAAAAACATATCAAACAATAAACAATCAACATGTGTGATCTTTTATTTTTAAAAACAAAATCAGAAACAGAAGAGCAAAAAATAAAAAACAAAAAAGGTTATCAAAACCTAAAATAGTAAGCATTTTGAAATTGCAAAACTTAAAAGTTATTAAATTTTGTATCAACACCTCCATTGCGGCTTTCTTTCTCCTGGAAACTTAAAAACATTTTGCAGATCAGTTTTGAAAAACAAAATTGAACACCTGTATAAAAGGTCTCGCAAATAATGAAATACAATTTCATGGTGGAAACATCCACATGTCCAAACTCATGAATATAATGGTTGATGAAGTTTTAATTTTCTCTTCCTTTTTTTTGATGTGACGTACGTGTCAAGCACCTCGACTATTTACGGACCAACCATCTAATCCTACCAACCATCTAATCCTACCACATTTAGTTGACAAGAAAAATATATAATCTTAAGTAGGTGACTACCATGATTTGTAATAATTAAATCGTCGGTTGGACGTACTAAGTTTTAATATTCTAATTCCAATTTCATATTTTTAACAAACAAAAAACAATTACCGAATACTTTTTCAAAAAAGAAGAATGTAAGAGATCAGGAAGGGACTTTTTTTTTACAATAGATGTAGAGACGGAGAAAACAGTAAAGTGTCTTAACCATTGAGCTATGCTCGTGTTGACGATTAGGGACCTCTTTGATTCAAGAACTCCTACTCCAACCTAATCATGGTGACAATCTCTATTTGATTCAAGACAAACAGAAAAAAAAACAAATCATTATCAAATTACATAATGAACCAACAGAAAATGCTCAACCAAAAAGTTAGAGTCCTTTATTTGAATGATTAAATTAGGTAGACAAACTGGAAGCTGCCCCTCCATCTTCAACTTCAACTGAAAAAGGAATGGGTTTAGTTGGAGCAGGCAAACGGCCAATGCTGTCGACTTTGTCTCGCTGCTTAGGGGGCGGCCTCGCTGCTCGTGGCAGAAGCCGGCCCTTCTTTTCAAACCACTCGGGCTTGAGCAGCGCTCGGAACCCTAATTTGTTGTAGTACACTTTTCTAACAGTCCCACCTGCAGCTTCAACGGCTTCCTTTGCCCTGACAGTCACCCTCGACACCTGAAAACATCACATTTATATTAAAGATTAGTTCAAAGTGTACGAAGCTCCTGCTAGATTTATTGTCTCCGAACAATCAGACATGTGGTTCATAATAACTAAGTCGTATCCGAAAACTAGAAGTTCGTTAATCCTCCTGGGCCCACATAACTAAAATTTCTGTCCTTAACTATTTGTGTCAATGAATTAGTTTTTAAACCACAATCCAATTGGTTAAAGATGAGAGTTCAAGCCAGGACAAAACTATAAAATAAGATTTCTACAATCTCTTTCTAATTTGTCAATATCATATTGAACTAAGCATGTCAATCATCAAGCAAATAACGCAGCCAGAAAGAAAGAAAATCTATCATTCCTAAAAACACTTTTTTCATTGAGAAAGAATGAAAAAAATACGGGACCTAACAAAAAAACGAACCCCACAAAAGGAGCCGAACTAAAACAAGAAGCTTTGATCTAACAAAATAAGACCTATAGGGTAATTACAAAAAAAAAAACTTATCCACCGATACCAAAGAGAAACATGAAACCTAAACAAGCGATCAAATTTCCACCCAAGATCTCCCCGACCCCTTTAAAATTTCTATCATTTCTTTGAACCCAAAGACCCATAAAATAGCACAAAAGCTGGCAAACCACGACAATGACCCTTATCACCGAAAGAGCAGACGAAGGAGAAGCTCCCCACTATAGAACTGCACCACGTAGGCTGAGCAGCCGAGCACTGATTCAGAGCACTACAATGGCCAAGATTTATAGATATTGACACAAAACGTTACTCAATCTACCTTTCCTTTGCCTACTACATTCCCAATACATATTGAAAAATTCCCAAGCAGCTGATTCAGATCAATACAATAACCGAGATTTATAAATCGATACAGAACATTAGCATAACTAGAAAGTGTATAGGTTTTGAAGATAGTGTAGGAAAAAGCATAAACACCTCTTGTAGAAAAGATTTACCTCTAGGTGAATTGGCCACTTAATATGTTCGGCGCCACGTCCCATCAACCTTACCCCATCCTGTATTTGCTTTCCTATTGCACCTGTATCCTGCTTTCACAATTGTAAGCATAATAATACAATATTAAGGAGCAGGTAGTTCTCGCTTAAGACAAACTTAAAACCATTCAAGATATAAATTATATGATACCTTGAGTGTTTTCATGGTGATCAATTCAGAAGAATCTATTTTTCCAGCATTTATAAGTTTGGCGATCTTTCCCAGACCAACTGGCTGTCATGAAACAAAAGCAACAATAAAAAAAAAATCGTAATACACAAAGAAAAAATCCTGCCAAAAATTTTCGTCGTATATGATATACTAAATATTGTTAGAGAACTAAAATCAGAAGATAATAATTTGAGCTAAACATTAAATTAAATGCAAATTGCAGAAGGTAAATCTTTTAAAAGTCATGCAATATTAATTGCCTATTACATGATATTTACTGATAGTGTGTCAAAGTCAAATATTGATTTTATAAGTTCACAACTATATAGTTTAACGTTAAGAAGGATAAGATGTGTCTGATGAAGAAAGAAAATTTTTATTCCATGCAGTGAACTTACTCTCAAGTCTTGGTCAATAAGGTTGATTCAAGCTCTCTATTTTCCGAGACTCTTTTAGGAATGGGATCATGAATGCCACCAATGAGATATACATTTGCCTCATCCCTAAAGAGATTGATGCTCGTACAGTGGGTGATTATAGGACTTTTAGTCTTACTTCATGTTAGTACAAAATTGTGCCTCAGGTCCTCTCAATGAGACTTAATGTCCTCCCTTTTACCATGTTGAAGCAACAATAAACCTTTGTAGAGGGATTAACAAATCCGTCTCTTGTTGTAAATGAGCTTGTTGATGAATGGAAGAAGAAGAAAAGAAAGAGGCTTTTTCTTTTTCTTTTGAACAAGATACAAACTTTTCATTGATAGATGAAAAGGAGCAAAATTGTTCAAAGATTGAAAGAGAAAAACAAGAAATAAAATGTAGAATAGAGGACAAAACTACAAAGGAGATAAAAAAGTCTCCCAATTCATACAAATCATACTAGGGGAATATGAAGAGAAAATATCGGAAAGAGGACACCATTGGGAAGCTTTAAATTTGGCAATGTTGAAGCATTCTAATGCCGAAGGACTAGTATCTTTAAAAATCCTTTGATTCCTCTCGAACCATAATTCTTAAATGATCGCCTTAAACCCATTAATCAAAAGTAGATTAGCTTTAGGCATCGACCAAGTTCCGTGGAGAAGCTGAAAAATATTACTAGCAGCCTCACGGTCCCAACCCCATGCTAATTGGAACGTCTTAAAGAAAAGATTCCAACAGCAGCAGCATATGGGCAGAAAAAGAAAACATGATTCAAACTTCCCCCTTTTCAGCACACAATAAACAGATGGAAGGTTCCAAAGCCATGTTAGGAGTCTCCTTTGGATCCAAGCTAACATGTTAACACGTTTTGGGCTGCCCGGACTCCAAAGAGAGGATAAGAGGACTTTTGAAACCCACAAATCATCATTTTGAAGCCTACAAAGTGAGGAAACAAAGAAGAGGCCCGACTTTTCCAAACCCCAACAACGAATGTCATATTCCTCCAAAAGAGTAACCAAAGAAATACAAGAAAGTAGCTCAGAAAGCTCCACAATCTCCTCGTCTTTCGAAGCCCTTCTAGCTACAATATTCCATGAAAATATTATTGTCAAACTAGATACTGAAAAGACGACAAAGTGAATCGAGCTTCCATGGTGAGATCCTCATTAAAAAGGGCTTTCGTACCAAACGGAGAAGATGAATTAGAGGCTGTATTTCTTCCACAAATTTCTCCATTACCATCAATGACCGTCCTAGAGGTAAGATTTTATATTTTTACTTCTAGAGGTCTTAGACAAGGTAACCCACTTTCACTTTGGATAGGAATGCTATTATGATAGAATCAGGGTTGGTACTCTCCGACAGATCTCTTTGGGTTGTCCATTTGCCTCCCTAAGCAAATAGATGATCGGCTTTCTAAAGCCCTTCAAGGTTGGATGCGCCCCGAAAAGGCTAAATTTCTATGGAACTGTGCTTCAAGAGCCATGCTGTGGCAGCTTTGGTTAGAGAGGAACTCTAGAGTTTTTGAGGATAAGTCTTCCACTGTTGATATTTTTTGTAGAAATGTACAGCACACCACTTCATGGTGATGTATCAATTACAGGAAATTCTTTTGTAATTACAACCTTTCCTTGTTCAGAAACAATTGGAAAGTGTTTACTTCGCTATTTTGGGTGAGGTTCTCTCTACCCCAGCCCTTAGGTTGTTCCTCCCTCCTTTTTGTATATATAAAGTCTCTTATCTAAAAACAGGAATGTTATTAGGATATTAAGGGTATATTAGTAATTAGTAGGGAAGTTGTTAGGAGATTTATTACAAATCTAAAAACAGGAATGTTATTAGGATATTAAGGGTATATTAGTAATTAGTAGGGAAGTTGTTAGGAGATTTATTACAAATAGAGTAAACGGGAAGGGTGAAGGCAAGCAATTGGTTAGTATGGCTTAGGCTTGAGTAAGATTACTCAAGAGAGAGGAGGGTCCAAGTACCCCGAATTACTTGGGAGTTCTTGTACTTCTTCTATCTTTTATATTTCAATATATTTCTAGTTGTTCAAGTTCAATCAGAAATCTAGCACCCCTTCCCTCTCTAACGTGGTGGTTGATTGCCTAAGCAGACTTTTGACACAATGACTATACACATTCATCCCCTCCCATTTCCCAATAATATTATTTTATTCTCCACTCATAAGGATTGTGTTATCCAAAGCCACTTTAATATCATCACGTCCCTTGAGGAGGCATCGGATCTTAATATCAACCTCCAAAAATCAGAAATCATAGGCTTTGGTGGAGCAGTGTTTTAAAAAGCACGCCTGGGCGCGCCCAGGCGCTAGGCGCAATGTCTGCGCCTCGCCTTTTCAAGGCGAGGCGAAATGAAGGAGGCGCGCCTTAAGCGCACGCCTCCCTTGAAGCCCTCGAAGCGCAAAGCGCTGCGCTTCATGGACTTCTGTAAATCTATATAAAAAAAACCCTAATACTTGAGTTTAGGGTTTTTTTTAAATCTCAAAATGGGCTCAAAGCCCATAATCTTTTAAATTTCCAATCTAATAAAGGAAAAGATCTTAATCTTTCCATAATCTTTTCAATTTTCTCTCCCTCCATTTACGTGAATCCCTTTAATATTCTGTGATGACTCTTCCTTCACATGGAAGGAAATATTTTTTCTATAACAAAACCTCCACACAAAAGCTTTCCATCTCTGTCATTTCTCAACCTCTTCTCTCTCTCTCTTTTTCTCTTGATAATGTTTGAACTTTGAATATTATTTGGCTTTTATATGTTATATATGTGTATATATATATTTTTATTTATCTTTATATATAGTGCGCCTCACGAAAAAAAGCCCGCGCTTTTTTTTGCACCTCGAGCTTAAGCTCCAGAGGTCTATTGCGCTTTAGTGCGCCCCGAGCTTTTTAAAACACTGTGGTGGAGGAGGTGGTTGTATCCACTACTAACAAATTTGGATGCAAGGTGGAAACTTGGACGAATACATACCTCGGGCTTGCTTTGAAGGAAAATCCAAAATCATCAACCTTTTGGTCTCGGTTATTGAGAAGATGGAAGAAGACTTCTAACTCGGAAGAACTTGCATGTCTCAAAAGGGGGAAGACCGCACTCATTCAAGCCACCCTCTCTAGATTATGTCTCCTTATTCCATGGCTAACAAAGTGTTTCTAGCTATTGAAAGAATTTTCATGAATTTCCTTTGGAGAGGGAAGACGGACAATTTGACAATTCCATACTATTAAATGGGATAAAATTCTTCTCCCTAAGGAGCAAGGAGGTGTAGGCATTCATAGCTTGGAGGACAAGATCCAGTCTCTACTTGCAAAGTGGGTTTGTAGATACCAAGATGAAGAAAAAGCAGTGTGGAGGAGAGTAAGTGGGTTTGGAGATATGAAGATGAAGAAACAGATGTGTGGAGGGGAGGAGAGTTATAGATGCAAAATTCAGTTCCACCTTTTTTAACATAAAATCGGTTTCTACCTCTCAAAAATCTGCTCGTGTTCCTCGGAAAAGTATCCTGAAATATCAAGGCCTTAATCATTAAATTCCCCAACACAACCAAGCATCTGTGAAGGATTTGTGGAAGAATGACATTAGGTATTGGGACTTAGTATACATCTCAAGGATGTTGAAATTGAAGAGTAGGTTGAACCTACAAACCTTCTTCCATCCATCCAACTCGACCAATCTGAGGATTTTTGGGTATGGAAGCTAGACTGAAAGGGTCAAATTCTCTCCTTGATTTAGACTCAAAAGAGAACAATGCTCATCCTTAACTTGCAAAATCTATTTGAGGGCGATTTCTACCCAAAGATCAAATTCTTCATTTGGGAGCTTGCACATAAGGGTATAAACAGCCAGGATTTACAGCAGCGTCATGTACCACACATGGAATCACAATCATATATCTTCTATACTTGCTCTTTTATCTCAAGATTTTGGGATGAGGTATATTCATTCAATTGGATAGTGGCTTTACCCCTTGATTTAAAGTGTCTCCTTGTTAGGTCTAGGCCTCAATTTTATTTATCAGACAAGTCAAGGGAGATTAGAGTGCTCCCTTCCTCTCCCAAGTTCTCAACAGAGAATACAAACCACAGTAAAAACCAGAGATCCCCATACTAGCTACCCCTCCCTTTAGATATACCTTACCGGGCCACACATAACTAACAAATATTCCCTAGGGCCCACCTATGAGTGCGTAATGCACCCGTTCACGCTGACTCCCTTTTTCTCACCCGCTTACGTTGATATACTTTAGTAATCTGGGGCCTATCACTCCTCATATATGCTCACTGCTCAGAGGTCACCCCTTCAAAAAAGAACAGGAGCTCCTTTTGAAGCACGCCATTAGAGCATTTCTTTGACGATGGAATGAAAGGAATCAAAGGCTCTTTGTTGAAAAGGGCAATCCTACGATGACTTTTTTGATAATATTATTTTTCATGCTATCTCTTGGTGTAAATTGCCGCCTCTCTTTCATTCATATAGTTTTGTTTCTCCATTGACCATTGACCAATGACAGAATTTTCATGTAACTCCTTTGGCTTTTGGGATTCTCTCCCACCCCCCCCCCCCCCCCCCCCCCCCCAAATAAAAATATAAATCTAACAATCTAACATAAAGTTTCTAGTAAGAGGCAAGATATGATACGGGTATTAAGGACTTCAAGATGAAAATGGAATCCATTATGCTAGCAAACTAATGCAAAAAGTTAAACATATAGCAATTGGGAATTAAGCTCATTACTTGTAGAATCACAAAATTATTTGAACGAAGCAATAGCATGAAAAAATTAATCATAATACCTGAAATGTGAGGCTGAAAGGATTTTTAAAGCCTCTTTTGGGAAGCCTACGACGAAGTGGGGTCTGACCGCCTTCAAACCCGAGTTTCCCAGAACCTCTTGCTTTCTGGCCCTTGTGACCTCTACCTGCAGTCTTCCCCTTCCCAGAACCAATCCCACGCCCCTTTCTCGTCTTTTGTTTCCTCGGAGCTTTGTCTCTCAAATCATTTAAACTCAAAAGGCTGTAAGCTCGAAAACCCAAGACATTTCCAGATAGAGGGAAACCTACAGTCCGATCAAGACTAGAGTTCCTCTGGAACTCTAGGAATGGATATGATAATGCTTGCTTTGTTACAATAGTAGGTGTGGGTTTAGTCCAAGCTGAGGCAAATGAGCTAGAGAGCAAGAAACTGAGACGTCTTCCTAGCATTTCCTTTTCCTTTTTATGGTTTGAAACCTGCAACAAAGGGAAACATTCCTCAAGCGAATTAGAAAAAGAGAGGAAAATTGTGAATGATTGCTGCATTATTAATGAAGGTATTGTCGACCTGTTTAATTTTTGTAATATACAGAGCATCAAGTGAAAAAATTCTAGCTTGACCATGTATACATAATTGTGAATCAATAAAATTTAACAAAATAACCTATACTTATTGAAACATATTATCTTCAAATTTGAATTCTCAACCTTGTCCAAACAGATATAAAACATCTTTGATACAAATTGGAATTCAGCAATTAAATTAGACATGTAGCTTTAGCCACGAACTTGATGAATGAGTTTGTTATCTAAAACAAAACAAAGCTTATGACATTATTCAATTCACCTTAATCCATGAACCTTCCAATAACGAAGTCTACAGTTCTATTTCGAAGAATTGTCAAAGACAAAAGAAAAACTAAGATAACAACCATATTTAGTTCTACTATTTGAGGAAAAAGATTCTAACTCGGAAAAAAGAAAACGATTGAAGTCCTTGCACTACAAAGAATAAAGAAAATAATAAAAATGAGTTCCAATTTTCAATCAATTACTAAACAAGTTCAACTACTAAAATAAAAGTTCTTAAAACTTAATAGTATTACCCTTTGATAAATATGACAATTCAAAAATGAAAATCTTTTCAATAGTTACAGTTTAAATTCTCTCATATCCAATTTGAGAAGTTTTTTGTAACTTCATTGGATAGGGTTTTTGTATGAAATTTGTTTCCTATCCAACAAATTATGCTCACTTACCTCACCTATACTGGGAAGAACGCCGATCTATGTTCACAGGAGTGGTTGCATTGTTACTGCTTGCGGAATGTACAGTCCACCGCCGTGGATCTAATGTCGTCGGAGATTGTCGCCGGTCTCGTCGGTCGCGCCGCCGGAAGATTTGTGTCGCTATGGGCTGCCGGAGAAGACAGAGGGTTTGAGAGGCGAAGAAAGGTTTCTCGGAGAGATGTGGGTCATGCAGTAGGTGGGCCTTTTTAAAAAATAAGAATAAAACGATTTTGAATTTCCTCTGATGGGCCATGTTAAAAATACCAATTCACCTATATTTAATAAATATCTAAACGTAGACAATTTCAAATTAAACCATAAAACTCTTAAACATAAATAGGTTAAAATATTCTTTTTGTCTCTATACTTTAAAAATATTTATTTTAATGCATGTACTTTTTAAAATGTAAAATTGTTCATTTTAGTCCCTCTAAATATATAACATAGGGATGACATGGCTTTTTTTTTTAAAGATTTTTTTTTTTCTAAACACTTTTTTTTCTCCCTTTCGGCTACTATGATTGGCTCCAATTTACCCAGACTTAGTAGGGCATGTCTTGCTCATCACCCAAGTACAAAGCACGTCTTTGCTCACCACCTCAAACACTTTTTGTTCGATCTAGAGATTCATCCACAAGTTCCGTAAATGACTATTAGGCTTACCAATCAACCCTTGTTTGACTCTCAATGATTCCTCTCACACAGCTAAGTTTCCATGGCTCTGATACCACTTGTTAAGGACAACGGTACCCCCAAGTACCCCGACTATCTCCACAATGGTATGATATTGTTCGCTTTGTACATAGCTCTCACGGTTTTGCTTTTGGTTTCACCCAAAAGCTCTCATACCAATTGAGATGAAGGAAATGGACAAATTTCACCTAACAAGTTTTTCAATTTGCTCAAATGACCTATCATTTGAAAATATACTTTTTTGACCTAAAACAACTTTTTCTGACCTCATAACAAATGTAAAGTACAAAATTGCCCCTTAATTCAATGAAAAAATTTGAAGTGTGGAGTCAAAAAAATAGGTAAAAACTCAGGCGAATTGGAAGAAAACTTGTCCGAATTTTTATCAAATTTGCTCGAAATTAGTTCACGGGCGAGTTTTCACAACTTGGTACCTCATAAAACTTTGGATATATATTTTAATTGTTAATTTTAGTTGTAAAATATTCTTTAGTCGGGTGGATTTCGACTCCAAACATTTATAATTAAAGGTTTGAGTTCAAAACTTGTTGGGTGCAACTTATTAACCCAGGTTTATTCAAACTCGCCCAAGTTTTACATGATTCTCGGACAAGTTTTTTTTAACTCGTCCGAGTTTTACATAAATCCTAGGCGAATTTACACGAGTCTCGAGCGAGATCTATGAATTTTGGGGCGAGATTTATGCAATTTCGAGTCAGATTCAAGCTTAATATTATTGGTCATAACCCAAATATAAAAAGGAAAAATCAAGGGATCGAGATTTAGGCAATATGGATCCAAGTCCAAGAAGTCTCATCCACTCGCCCTTTCCAATCCATATTCCAATGTCGGGAGGAAAGCTCAATATGGGGATCCTAAATGAAAAAGGAGTCCATGACCCCACATATATTCTTCCTGAATAATCTGGATACTCCCGTCGAGAGTCCAATAACTCCATAATAAAAAAAAACTGCTATAAATTACTCACACGCAAGTAGTGGTTTAATACTCAGAAACTCAAATCTGCCCCCTCTGTTTTACATTCGAGACATCCATCTTCATCTTCATACCACCAATTCCCCCGGTGACGAGGACAACAATAATTCTGAGGAAGAGCATAGCGACACCATCACACGTGCCACCCCAAGTGGGATCGGGATCGCGCCAGCAACCCTCCAACGACGACGCTTCTGTCAAGGGATAGATCATGCAACACTCACGAGGCCTATCGAATCTGGAATCTTTTGGAAGAAATCGCCGAAGATGGTCTGTGAGTAGAAGGGGAGAAGAAAAAAATTAAGAAAAATGTCACGTCATTCATAGTTAACGAATCTTTTTAAAGTATAGGGACAAAATGAATATTTTTATAATACAACGACCAAAATGAACTTAAGAGTATTTTAACCAAATAAATAATATACGTTTAAAATTAAGGGCCCGTTTCATAACGATTTTAGGTTTTGGTATTTCTGTCTTTAGTTTTTAATTTTCTGTTTTTGAAAAACAAAAATCATATGTGTTTGATATTTTTGTTTTCTAAACATGTTTAGTAACTATTTTTAGATTTTTGTTAGAGAAAGAAAATTCTATATAAAGTAGGGATGACAATGGCGGGGGTGGAAGTGCGAATATTCTCTTCCATTCTCGTGCTCGTAAAAATTTTTAGTCCCCGTCTACACCTTGTTCTTCGATCTGAGAGATATTCGCAACAAAAGTTACCGGTTGTATAATTAATTTTAATTATTTTTAGAATTTTAAAAATAAAAAAATGTACTGAATATATATTATTTATTTTTAGAATTATTATTTACTAGTATAAATAATTTGTTTTAAAAAATATTTAATATTTTATTCACAATTAGTAAATATGTCAATAAAATATATATTAATTATTTAAAAAATGGAATTAGGGACGGGGTTGGGACATACATTTCCTATTTTTGAAGGAGGGACCTGACCTTGTAGGAATTTTTGTTAATGTAGAGACATGAAAATACAAGTTTAGAGATGTATAATTAAACTTTTGAAAGATAAATTTTAGAGAGAAATAAAAAAATCTTAGAAAAAATTAATTGAATGAAAAGTTAAAGGAAAAAAATTTAGAGAAAAATAGGAAAGTTTAGAGAAAAAGATATGTTAAAAGGAAAAAAATTAGAAAGAGAGAAAAATTATAGTGGAAAAAAATTTAGAGATAAAAAAAGATTCGAAATATACTTTATAGAGAAAATAAATATAAAGAAAAATAAAAAATTACAGTAAAAGAAAATTGAACGAGAAAAGAAGATATAATTTTCAGGGAAAAAATAGAGAAACAAAAGATAAAATACAAAATTTTAGAGGGAAAAAAGTTCGAGAAAATATTAAATTTTTAGAGAGTGAAATGAGAGTAATTTGTAAGGAAAAAAAATAAAAATGTATAGAGATGAAAATTTTGGAGAGAGACAAATAATAATAAATATTTAAAATATGAAAATTTTATCGAGAGAAGAATACATTTTGTAGATAGAAATTTATGAGAAAAATTTTTAGATTGAGAAAGAAATTTTGTTAGAGATAAATATGAAAAGAAAAAAAAGGTGAGTATTAGAAGAAAAAAAAATTAGATTTTGGAAAATAGAAATCTATTTTTGAAAACTATTCAAAATCATTTTTGAAAAAAAAAAAGGTAGAAAATTGATGGGTTATCAAACAACCCAATTTTTAAAAACTAAAAACCGAAACAAAAAAGTAATTAATTACTATATTTGTTTAATTATCTATTAAAATATTACCAATTAATGTAAATATTTTTATGAAATGACCACAATTTTCATTAAAAAATAATATATTTTAAAATATAGTAATAAATCTAACAGAGTGATATTTCCGCGAGGTAATTTAGGGAAAAAAATTTATTTAATATCCTGAAAATCTAAATTTTTAAATATTAAAAAAAAAAAAGAAATTCGTACCATGTATAATATGATCTACTAGAGAGCTTCTAAATAAAAAGTTCTGTTTTTTATTCAAACTTCTGCCAACCTTTCTACATCTGTCGTTTTTAGTTTTCCCTTAACAATTGACCCTTCCTTTTATACTGATAAAAGAGAAAACGTGAGTCAAATGAGAATAGAGATCAAAGAAAAAGGAACAATACAAAATTTGCTAGTTTTTACAAGAGGCCCAATCAAAATGAAAATCAAAAGTCATAGAAATGCTATTCCTTTAATGTTATTTACCATAAATTTTCTTGAATCAGAATTAGAATTTTTTTTATGTTGTTTATCAAAATTGTCTGGAATCGAAATAAGAATCAAATATATAATACTTACTAGTATACACATTTCTTCTTTCACAAAGTACATTATCGTGCTAATCTTTTATTTTAATTAAAATAATAATAAAATTTATTTTATTTTATTAATATTTTATTGATAATAAATATTTTCTATTATACCAATTTGTTTAATTTTAATAAATAACAAATAATTAAATAAAATCACATCACCTCAAGATAAATTGTTATTAGAACCCCATCATTTAATATAAATGATTATTAAATTTTATTATTCTAATATTTAATAATAACGATTTTTAAAAATTTATTGATATTAATAATAATAAAGTAAAATTTAAAATTTAAAAACATAAAATACAATTTTATAATATTTTATAATAAAATAGTTGAATAAATTTTTATTAGAAGAAAAATTATTGATAATATAAACAAATAAGAAATAAGAAGGTATAGAAATAATTAATTAAAAAATTAGGGATCTCATAATAGATAAATGGTAAAAATAGTATAGTAATTATAATAAAGGTGTGAGATAACAATTTTAAGATGGGTTCTATCATTTGGTTGGATTCCTACCGTTTGGTAAAGGGAATGTAAATTTGGATTCCTACCGTTTGGTAAAGGGAATGTAAATTTGGATTCCTAAAGCGGGCCAAATTCAAATTTCAAATATATATATATTTTAAAAGGCAGCTGAACAGATTTATCAAAGAGAAATAACTACCAGGTGGGCTATATCAGAAGACTAATTCTCAGCCATTAACAAATTCAATCAAGAGGGGAAAAATCTTTCCAAAGAATAGAGCGCCCCAAAGAGATTGCCTCCTTCATTGAGTCGTTGGCAACAAAATTCAGATTGCGATTTATGTGTTTGTACTCAATCCGCTTGAAACGCTGTCTCAACTCAGTAATCTCCATAACCCAAGTACTTGCTTCAGATCTATAGATTTCACCTCCTCCAAATAAAGATTCTGATTTTGGGAGGAACCTTTAGATTCCATACTGAGGATCACACTTTCTTCCTTTCAAAGTGATCACTAGGAGAATGAGAGTAGAACTTCTGATTCATAAAAAGCTTGTACTCATTCTTCACGTTGTAAATCCCCTTCTTGTCATAGTGCCACATCCAATTGTCAATGCCTATTTGCCTTGCTCAGCGGAATCTTTTGGATGAGCTCAACATCTTGGACTAGTAGAGATTTTAGTTAACCAGCATCTCTTTGTGACCTCCTAGGTTAGAAAGAAGTTTAAATGTTGACTCATGGGGAACCCATGTCTCTGAAAGCCCTTATAGAACTCCCATCTCCAACCCGAATTCTAAGTCCCTCCTGAATTAGTTCTCTCCCTCACAAAAGGATGTTCCAGAAATACCATCCTTTTTTTTCCGTCTCACATCCAGCACAGAGGAGTTGGGGGAATAATGACCCTTTAATAATACTTTAGACACGAGAAGATTATGATCACAGAGCAACCTCCAAACTTGCTGGGCCAGAAGAGCTTTGTTAAAGCCCTCAATGTCCCTAAAATTAAGGCCACCCAGCTCATTAGGAAAGCACAGCTTGTCCCACTTGAGCCAATGAATCTTCCTGTTCACTTCAATAGAGCCCTAGCAAAACCTGGCAAAATACGAGGAAATTTCTAAACAAAAGCATTTGGGCAACCTAAAGATGCTCATGGTGTAAGTTGGGATTGCTTGTCCCACCCTTTTAATGAGTGTTTCCTTGCCACAAATAGACAAATATTTCTGCTTCCATGCCTGCATCATCTTCCAAATTTAGTCTTTGACAAATTTGAAGTCATTAGATTTCCTCCTAGACACAACTGACAGTAGGCCGAAATAAGTTCCCAGATTATTAAGATGCTTTGGAGATACTGCCTGCGATCATCAATAATATTGGGAGAGAAGCAAACCATAGACTTGTCAAGGTTGATGCACTGCCTAGACGCCTTCTCATAATCCTTCAGAATTCAAGCATGGAAAACGCATTCCGTAGGATCTGCTCTCAGAAAAAGCAAGCAATCATCTGTAAAAAAGAGATGGGTAATTCTGGGACGCCCTTCCGCAATCGATAGGCTCGTTATAAGCACATATAATGAAAAGATAAGGGGAAAGAAGGTCACCCAATTGACCACGAGCCGACTCATTCAAACTCACTGAGAAATTCACCGTGGTAACACAATGCATGATGAGATCTACCCATACTTCCTCAAATCCATGCCTCAGCATGAGCTTTTCCAAAAACCCCATTTCACTTGACGACCCTCTTCAATAATTTTTTAACTCACTTTTTTTTTTTATAGAAGGACGATTCGAACTCTCAATTTTTTAGTTGGACATAAGCGCCTTGACCTGATTGTTAGCTTTATGGCTTCAATCAAATTAAATATTTTGATGATCACAAACAAAGTATAAACTAACAATTTGAGTGTTTCAAAGTGTTCATAGTGTAGAGCTCGAAAGGACAAAACAAATGTCTGTCAAATCATTCAAATCGGAGTTTAAACGAAGAAGTTATGGTCAAAACAAGTTAGGAGAAAAATTCTACGTAGTGGGTGACGTGGACAAATCCTACATGGTGGGTGACATGGACAAGTGGACCGCTTAGAAGTTGACATGTGGCATCAAGAGGACATACTTATGCTGACGTGATATCCAACAATCGAACAAATGAGAAGATGACATGTGGCGCTTTCAATCTCCACAAATCAATTTCCACCAATTTTTCTCAATCTCCTCAATCACTCACAATCTCAATGATTTCTCAATCTCCACCAATTTCTTTTAATCACCATAATTATGTTTTCATTTCATTTCCTTACCTCATATCTTAATCTATACCATTCATCATTTGTTGCCCTAAATCCAATGGCCAAAATTCATGATAGAAACTCTATTTAAAGCCACCAAATTCCATCATTCTACACACTAACTATCAAATCAAAATCATTTGTTTTCAAATTCTCCTCTCAACTTTTGCAAAATCTTCATTCTCTCCTACACATAACTTGCTCAATTTTTTTTGTGAGAGATTCATTAGAGTGTGGCTTTTTAGCCATTACTTTGGTGCAAAATTTGTGTAATCTACTTTGTTTTTGAATTCTATATTTTCAAATTGGGTTTTGTATTATGGTGTGGGTGCACCTTGGGTTGTGAGAAAAGTAAATTGGTTGGATCCTGAACCAGTAAAAAGGATTTTGGGTTTCTCTTTAGCCTAGGACAAAAAAAGGGTCGATCGGTTTGGTTCTCACCCATTAAGAGAGCCACTACAGTAAAATACCCAAGAAGGAGTCTTGGGAAGTGGAGTAGGAATTTCTGAACCACTATAAAATTTCTCGGTGTCACCACTCTCTTCTCTTCTCTCTTTTAAATTCAGTATTTACCTACTTTGAATCTTGGTAGATTGCATATAGGTTTACTTAAATATTTTGCTCAATGTTTCCTCTTCTTGTTAATCTTCTTTTATTGGTTGCATAATTGTTCATTACTTTAAATTTATTTTTAATTTTCAAAAAGTGGTAAGCAACCCTATTCACCCCCCTCTAGTGTTGTCATTCGATCCTACAATTGGTATCAGAGCAGGTAGCTCATTTTTTTTTAAAGATTTCTGAAAATTCCATCTTTTTCTAATACTATTTATTATTCTTTTCTGTAAATTTCTTTATTATTGAAGAAGAGTTAAAATTGAGTTTTTGAGCCGATTTTACTAGAAATTAATTTTCCTCAAAAATTGACTTTTAAAAACTATTTTTCTTTCTTCACTCTTGGAAATTTATTTTGTCTAGAATAAATCTTTGAAATTATTTTGAAATTTAATATCTTTGAAAGTTAACCTTTCTTAATTCTAAATTTATTTTCTTTGAATCTTTTCTTAAAACTTAATTGTTTGAGCTTATGGCAAACATTGGGGTTAATGGATTTAGTGAAGGTCATTCTACCACTAGACCACCTCTTTTTGATGGAAATAATTATACTTGGTGGAAAACTAGGATGAGAATTTATTTGATTTCAATTGATTATAACATGTGGGAAATTTTTTATAAAGGTCCTTTTATTCCTATTAAGAAAGTTGAGAATGTAGATGTAGCTAAAAATGAAAATGAGTTTAATGATGATGATAAAAGAAAAATATCGATTAATGCTAAAGCCATGAATTGTTTGTTTTGTGCTTTATGTGCTGATGAATTTAATCGAGTATCTGCATGTAACTCTGCTAAAGAAATATGAGATATGCTTGAAGTAACTCATGAAGGAACAAATCAAGTAAAAGAGTAAAAAATTAGCATGCTTGTTCGTAATTATGAATTGTTTAAAATGGATGCTAACGAGTCTATTACTGAGATGTTTACTAGATTTACCAATATTGTTAATGCTTTGAAAGGTTTAGGAAAGGAATATACTACAGCTGAGAACGTGAGGAAGATTCTAAGATCTCTACCAAAAAGTTGGGAACCCAAAGTGACAGCAATTCAAGAAGCGAAGGATCTCTCAAAACTTCCATTGGAGGAGCTCATTGGATCTCTCATGACGCATGAGATAATCATGAAAGGTAATATGGAAGAGGACGTCAAAAAGAAGAAAACCTTGGCATTAAAGTCTACATCCTTCCAAGGGGCTTCTGAAAGTGAGGAAGAACTAAACGAGGAAGAACTTGCCTACCTATCCAAGAGGTTCAAGAAGCATTTCAAGAAGAGGCACTTTCCAAAGAAAACCAACAGTCAAGATGCTAAAGGAGAAAAGAGCACTAGAGACGTCATCATCTGCTACGAGTGCAAAAAGGCTGGACATGTAAGATCTGAATGCCCTCTACTACGTAAATCATCTTCAAGGAGAAACAAGAAGGCTACGAAAGCTACTTAGGATGAAAGTGATGAAGGAAGTGATTCTGAAAGTGGAGAGGAAGTAGCTAATCTTTGTTTCATGGCTTTTGGAGATGAAGATGACGACGAGGAGGTATGTTTTGAAAACCCTTCTTTTGATGAGCTTATGGATGCTTACAACGAGATTAAAGAAGAATTTGAAAAATTAGGTAGCAAATATTTAGCTCTTAAAAAGAAGAATACTAAGCTAGCTCATGAGAACCATGATTTATTAGTTGAGCATGATAGGATAAATAAAGAAAATGAGATGTTTAGAAAAGATCTTGTTATGTCTAAGTCAAATTTGCATGTTTTAAAAGAGGAGTATAAATTATTAGAAGTAAAAAATAAAGATATATCTTCTACTCTTTTAAAGTTTACAAATAGTAAAAAGAACTTAGACATGATGATGGGAAAACAACAAGCTATCTTTGATAAAAGTGGCTTAGGCTATAAACCTCATAAAAAACAGAAGAAATTTGTAAACTACTTTGTTAAAGAAACTTCAATGTCTACTACTGTTTGCAATGCATGCGGAAAACTTGGTCATAAACTTTATGCTTGTAACTTGAAGAAAAATGGTGCATTAAATGAAAAGAGATGGATTCCTAAATTTTTGCTTACTAACCCTCAAGGACCCAAACAAGCTTGGGTACCTAAAGTTACATCTTGAGTATCATCTTTCTTCTAGGTATGTTTGAGATCAATAAAGAACAAGTGGTACTTGGATAGTGGATGTTCAAAGCACATGACCGGAGACCACACAAAATTCACGCACCTAGAAATGAAAGATTGAGGATACGTTACCTTTGGCGATAATAAAAGAGGTAAAATCATTGGCAAATGTAACATAGGTAATGGTTCAAAATTTATGATTGAGAATGTGTTGCTTGTTGATGGCTTAAAGCATGATCTTTTAAGTATTAGTCAATTATGTGATAAAGGTTATAAAGTAGTATTTAATGATAAAAATTGCATAATTGAAAATGCTTGTGATGGACAAAAGTTGTTTGTAGGAAATAGAGATAAAAATGTTTATACTATTGAATTGAACGACTGCCCCGTTGTTAATAAATGTTTGTCTGCTATGCATGATGATTCTTGGTTGTGGCATAGAAGATTAGGTCATGTTAGCATGTATCTGATTTCAAATATTTCCAAGAAATCTCTTGTTCGAGGTCTTCCAAAATTAAATTTTGAAAAAGACAAAGTTTGTGATGCATGTCAAATGGGTAAACAAACTAAGTCATCCTATAAAACAAAGAAAATTGTTTCTACTTCTAGGCGTTTGCAATTATTACATATGGATCTATTCGGACCTACTAGAGTTGCAAGTCTAAATGGAAAACATTATGCTTTTGTTATAGTTGATGATTTTTCAAGATTTACTTGGGTTTTATTTTTATCTCATAAGGATGAGGCTATAAAAGCATTTATTAGTTTTTCAAAGAAAATTCAAAATGAAAAAGGTTTTATGATTTCAAAAATTAGAAGTGATCATGGAGGAGAATTTGAAAATGTAGCTTTTGAAAAATTTTGTGATGAAAATGGTTTTTCTCATGATTTTTCTTCTCGAAGAACACCACAACAAAATGGTGTTGTAGAAAGGAAAAATCGCTCTTTGCAAGAATTAGCTACTTCTTTGTTAAATGAGTATAATTTACCAAAATATTTTTGGGCTGAAGCTGTTAATACTGCCTCTTATGTGAAGAACCGTGTTTTAATAAGGCCAATTTTGAATAAAACCCCTTATGAGCTTTTTAATGATAAAATTCCTAATATCAGTTATTTCAAAGTTTTTGGTTGCAAATGTTTTATTTTAAAAAAATAAAGAGAAACTTGGAAAGTTTGAGTTAAAAACTGATATTGGCATATTTTTAGGATATTCAGCATGTAGTAAAACATATAGAGTTTTTAATAAAAGAACCCTTGTAGTTGAAGAGTCAATGGATGTTGTTTTTGATGAATCTCATATCACTGCTAATCAAGTTCCAGCTAGTGATGAGTTAGAAATGCCTTTTGAGAATTTGAACTTTAAAGATAATAACTCAGAAGTTGTAGTAAATGAGACTCAACAAGTGCCAGAGGAAACCCTTCCTAAGGATTGGAGTTTCTCAATTCACCATCCGAAGGAGTTAATTATAGGTGATGTATCCCAAGGGGTAAGAACTCGATCTTCTTTAAATGCATTAAATAATGTTGCTTTTGTATCTCAAATTGAACCAAAGTCTTTTAAAGAAGCCGAAGTTGATGAATTCTGGTTAATTGCTATGCAAGATGAGTTAAATCAGTTCGAAAGAAACAATGTTTGAGAATTAGTCCCACGTCCTAATGATCATCCTGTTATTGGTACTAAATGGGTCTTTAGAAATAAAATGGATGAGTCTGGTAATATTGTTAGAAATAAAGCTAGGTTAGTTGCACAAGGATATAGTCAGGAAGAAGGAATAGATTATGAGGAAACTTTTGCTCCTGTTGCCAGACTTGAATCAATTAGAATGTTGCTTGCATTTGCATCTCATAAGAACTTTACTTTATATCAAATGGATGTTAAAAGTGCTTTCTTAAATGATTTTATAATGGAAGAAGTATATGTTGAACAACCTCCTGGTTTTGAAAGTGTTGAAAATCCAAATCATGTTTATAAATTAAAGAAAGCTCTTTATGGTCTTAAACAAGCTCCTAGAGCTTGGTATGACCGTTTGAGTAAATTTTTGCTTGAACAAGGTTTTGAAATGAGACTTATTGACAATACACTTTTTATTAAAACCAAAGAAAATGATATTTTGTTAGTGCAAATTAATGTAGATAACATTATTTTTGGTGCTACTAACACTTCATTATGTGAAGAATTCTCTAAGTGTATGCACAGTGAGTTTGAGATGAGCATGATGGGAGAACTCAAGTTCTTCCTTGGGCTTCAAATCAAACAACTTAAAGAGGGAATCTTCATCAATCAAGAAAAATATACAAGAGATCTGCTCAAGAGGTTCAAGTTCGATAACGCCAAAATAGCAAACACTCCAATGAGCACTACTACAAAGCTTGATAAAGATGAAAAAAGTAAAAATGTAGATATAAAAGCTTATAGAGGTATGATCGGATCCTTGCTTTACTTAACTGCAAGTAGACCGGATATTATGTTCAGTGTATGCATGTGTGCTAGATTTCAATCATGTCCTAAAGAATCACATTTTCATGCTATTAAAAGAATTTTTAAATACTTGCCTGGAACTGTTGACTTGGGCTTATGGTATCCTAAGAATGCATCTCTTGATTTAATTGCTTATTCCGATGCTGATTTTGCTGGTAGTTTAACCGATAGAAAGAGTACTAGTGGAACTTGCCAGTTTTTGGGTAGCTCTTTAGTGTCTTGGTTTAGTAAAAAGCAAAATTCTGTTGCATTATCTACTACTGAGGCTGAATATATTGCTGCTGCTAGCTGTTGCTCTCAAGTTTTATGGATGAAACAAACATTACGTGATTTTGGTTTAAATTTTGAACATGTTCCAATCTTTTGTGATAATACTAGTTCCATAAATTTAACCAAGAATCCCATTCAGCATTCTAGGACAAAACATATAGATATCCGACATCATTTTCTTAGAGAACATGTGCAAAATGGAAATATTGTACTTAATTATGTTTGCACAGAAAGACAAGTAGCATATATTCTTACTAAACCATTAAATGAAGAAGCATTTTGTAGGAATAGACTTGCACTTGGCATCCTTCGCATTTAATTGTCTAAATGTATTTGTTAGGGAGAGAATTTTTCTGTATGTATGATTGAGGGGGATAATTTTTTTTACCATGCAATAATTATCTTATTAAGGGGGATCTGAATTTCATGAAATTTTTTTTGATAATAACAAAAGGGGGAGAATATAGCCACTTTGTGAACATGTCTTCTTGAGTGGTTTGTCATCATAAAAAAGGGGGAGATTGTTAGCTTTATGGCTTCAATCAAATCAAATATTTTGATGATCACAAACAAAGTATAAACTAACAATTTGAGTGTTTCAAAGTGTTCATAGTGTAGAGCTCGAAAAGACAAAACAAATGTCTGTCAAATGATTCAAATCGGAGTTTAAACGAAGAAGTTATGGTCAAAACAAGTTAGGAGAAAAATTTTACGTAGTGGGTGACGTGGACAAATCCTACATGGTGGGTGACATGGACAAGTGGACCGCTTAGAAGTTGACATGTGGCATCAAGAGGACATACTTATGCTGACTTGGCATCCAACAATCGAACAAATGAGAAGATGACATGTGGCGCTTTCAATCTCCACAAATCAATTTCCACCAATTTCTATCAATCTCCTCAATCACTCACAATCTCAATGATTTCTCAATCTCCACCAATTTCTTTTAATCACCATAATTATGTTTTCATTTCATTTCCTTACCTCATATCTTAATCTATACCATTCATACTTTGTTGCCCTAAATCCAATGGCCAAAATTCATGATAGAAACTCTATTTAAAGCCACCAAATTCCATCATTCTACACACCAACTATCAAATCAAAATCATTTGTTTTCAAATTCTCCTCTCAACTTTTGCGAAATCTTCATTCTCTCCTACACATAACTTGCTCAATTTTTTTTGTGAGAGATTCATTAGAGTGTGGCTTTTTAGCCATTACTTTGGTGCAAAATTTGTGTAATCTACTTTGTTTTTGAATTCTATATTTTCAAATTGGTTTTGTATTAAGGTGTGGGTGCACCTTGGGTTGTGAGAAAAGTAAATTAGTTGGATCCTGAACCAGTAAAAAGGATTTTGGGTTTCTCTTTAGCCTAGGACAAAAAGAGAGTCGATCGGTTTGGTTCTCACCCATTAAGAGAGCCACTGCAGTAAAATACCCAAGAAGGAGTCCTGGGGGGTGGAGTAGAAATTTCTGAACCACTATAAAATTTCTCGGTGTCACCACCCTCTTCTCTTTTCTCTTTTAAATTCAGTATTTACCTACTTTGAATCTTGGTAGATTGCATATAGGTTTACTTAAATATTTTGCTCAATGTTTCCTCTACTTGTTAATCTTCTTTTATTGATTGCATAATTGTTCATTGCTTTAAATTTATTTTTAATTTTCAAAAAGTGGTAAGCAACCCTATTCACCCCCCTCTAGTGTTGCCATTCGATCCTACACTGTTAAGCTGTGACCATGATTTTTTTTTCCTTCAAATGCTTTGATTATGTTATCTCTTATATTATAATAAGTAAATAATAATAAAATTAATAAATAAAAATAAAAACTAAGTCGAACCCATTACAGAGTCTACACTTTCAACTTTTGTTTATATGCTCTCAAAATGTTTATTTTTATTCTTATATTTTTAAAAAGTGACCAATTTGGTCCATATTTACAAAATTTTAACACAAAACTTATATACAATGAAAAGATTTTAATACACATTTGAAAAAATT
Source organism: Momordica charantia (assembly GCF_013281855.1). NCBI lineage: Eukaryota > Viridiplantae > Streptophyta > Magnoliopsida > Cucurbitales > Cucurbitaceae > Momordica > Momordica charantia. The sequence goes on from NW_028275160.1 coordinate 15,871,084, forward strand.
TAATGAGTGAAATATAATAATAAAATTATGATCAAAATGCATGAATGAGATAAAAATGAAAATTAAAGGACCAGAAGAAAGAAAATGGACAAAAATAAATAAAAATTGAAATTACAAGAATCATAATAGATATTTTGAAAGTACATAAACCAAAATAAACGAAAGTCGAGTAGAAGGAACAAATATCTAAAAAAAACCTTTTTATATTGAAAATATTTAACCTTTTATCATCTTTTTTCTCTTTTATATATATATATATATATATATATATATATATATATATATATAAGGCTAAAATGAGTAATTAAGTTTTAGAAACAATAAATGAAATATTTCAAGCTTTAGTTTTTTTATTTTTTTATTTTTGAACTTTACCGAAACTTTGACTAAAATTTGTTTGAAATTCTTTTTTTTTAATGATTTGATTTTGAAATCCCGAAACTTTTAATACTTTTTCTTTTATTCTTTCTTTTTTTAATAAAAATATATATATACACCACAAATTTGTTTAATTTAACTTTACCTAAACTTTGACAAATTTTTTTTTGTTTGGTTAAAAAATGATTAGATTTTGAAATCCTGTTTTTTAATACCTTTTCTTTTTTTTTTCTATATCAAAAAAATATATATATACACCACAAATTTATTTAATTTAACTTTTGTTATTTTATATTTATTTTTATTAATAAAAATAAAATAAAATAGAGCCAGACTAAATATGATGTCTATATATTAGATACACGATCGAAAGAAAACGACTTCTCTTAGAACATTCTACAATTCTTTTTCTTTCATATATACCATAGAAAAGACATAATCGCACAATTCAAGGGACTTTTGTCTTCCCTTTTGAATTTCCACCATCCAAAATCTCGAGGAGTCAATCATCTACCTTATTCAGAATAATATATATAAGTAGAAACCCCTAAATAGAACACCGATCTTTCCTAATGTAGGAGGAGGGGATAAATAAGTGGTCTAAACATTCTCCTTCCGTTCGCCACAAGCAGAAAATCAAAGGGGAAAGCACCCACGAGGATGGAAATTTTTTGCAGCTGCTCTCAGGCTTCGTTTAAGCCAATGAACAAATTAAGAACTTTGGTAGCTCTTACTTGAGCGCTTTGATGGTGAGTGCAAACATTTACTACTGGTAGCTCTTCTGGCCAATTTCTCTTCAACTCTTTTAACCTTGGTTTGAGCCCCGCTCTAATATCTTGTTGACGACTTCGACTTGTCCATTTGCTTGAGGATGTACTGGTGACGAAGTCAAATGTTTAATTCGTAGTTCAGAATAAAAGTTCTTAAATTTTGCATTGCCGAACTGTTTCTCATTATCTGTGATTATAGCACATATGGAATACCAAATCTACAAATAATATTATGCCAGACAAAATTTGTGACTTTCGCTCCCGTTAGGTCGGCTTTCTGTCCACTTCGTGAAGTAGTCGACTAGTACGATAGCAAACTTCGTCAGTCCTTTCCCCTATTGGAAAGGGTCTAATCAGGTCAATTCATCACAGAGCAAATGGCCAAGACTAGAGATGGAACTCAAACTCTACGAAGGTTGATGAAGAATATCAGCGTAACACTGACATTTATCACATGTCTGGACAAATTTCTTTGCATCCTTGCTGATGTTCCAATAGTATCCTTATTGGATTATTTTTACCATCATGTTTCGTGCTCCCAAATGGTTTCCACAAATTCCTTCATGGATTTTGTTAACAATATAATCAAACTCCATCTGGGCTAAAAACATCTAAGCAAAGGTAATGAACAACCTCGTTTATACAATTTTTCCATCTCTAACTAGGTAATGTGCAGCTTGTATACGTAGTGCTTCTTGCTTATTTTCCAACTCAATCCCTCGTAAGAATTCGATGCGTGTACTATTATAACATCACACTTTTCCGCTTCAACGCCCGTTTAAAAAATGATTACCAAACTTTGTAAAAAATTATTGTGTTATTTTTAAATACCCCAAATTTATTAATTCACATTTTACGATAAAAAATGAATAAACAATTATGAGTGGTGCAAAGACTATTAGAAAAATTAATCACCTCGACATTATTGGAGAATTTCGACCCCATCATCGAGTTTTTGAAAAAATAATTAATTTAAAAAAAGTAAAAAATAATAATAATATTTTTTATTTTAGGGTACATGAGGCTCAAACTTAGATTGCAAATATTAACACCCGAGTCCCTTACCACCGTACCAACACTGTAAACTTAATTTATTTTAAAAAATACCGTCTTTTAAATTTCTTTCTAAAACTTTAATTTAATACAAAATCTTATTTTATTTTAAATGTTTACTACTTTCTAAAAAAACATCTTCTTTTTTTCTTTTAAGAAAAACTCAACATCACAAATTTAAGGAAAACTCATTTTAAATTCATTAAAAAACATTTTTATTGTTTTTTCCAAAAAAAAAAAAAGAATTGCTTAGAACTTGTTTTAAAGGATTTTGCTTTAAAAAAAACTTACCTTTTCATTTTTGTGCAAAATTCATTTTAATACCTTTTTTGAGTTGAATTTGAAAACTTTCAAGTGCAAAATTCATTTTAATATTTTTTTTTAAAGTTGAATTCGAAAATTTTCATTTATTCAAGCCATGCCACTTTGTAAATTTGAAATTTTAAAAAGATAAGATTTTATTATGAAATAAACTTTTCTTCTAAAATGATTTTCTTTAAATCTTCTCTTTTTATCTCTTCATTTTGAATCTTTGCAGAAGAAGAGTATTTTTAAAATAAAAAAAAACTCCAATGTCAAACTTGAAGAAAAAGAATATTTATTTATTTCTGCACTTAAAAAGATTATTTTAAAATTGAAACAAAATTTATCTTTTAAAGCTTTCTTTATTTACCTAACAAAATTCTTTAATTTTAAAACAAATTCTATTTTTCAAAATCTTTTATTTTCTTTTCAAAATTTATTTAAAACTTCAATTTAAAAAGTTTCTTTTCTTTTTAAAACTTTAACGTGCTATTAAAAAACATTTTTATTTTAATTATAAAACTTAAAAAAAAAAAACTCAAACATAAACCGTAAGTTAAATTTGAAATCTACCCATTCAAAAAAAAAAAAAAAACAAACTACCAATTTTCAATAAAAACCTCTAAAAAATCTACACTCAAAATTTATAATTTTTAACAAAATACAATCCCTATATCAACTTCAAAATCTACAATTTTTTTAACAAAATACAACCCATAAACCCTTCGAAAATCACAATGAAAACAACACGTATAAACACCCAAACACAAGTTAACTCACATTGCTTACCAATGTAAGAGAAAATGTGGATCTAATTGCTTGAGTGGAGGGAGATTGAGAGAGAAAATGAGGAAGATAAATGGGTGGTGGTGATTTCTAGAGAGGGAATGAGATGAAAAAGAAAGGAAGCTAGAGTTTCAATTGTAAAGAACAAGAGAAAATGAGCTTTTATTGAAAAGAGAAACAAAGAAGAAAACTTTGTTTTCACACTTTTGTTTTCCCTCTATGTTTTTGTTTTTCACTCTAGAGAGCCTTCTTTTAAGTACACACAGAAGGAAACCGTAACAGAGGAATGGTCAAACGAAAATGAAAGAAAATGAAAGAAAGAAAGCTACGTTGATGGCTTTTAATGAGAAAAAATTCAATAGAATAAAAGATACTTTTATTTAAAACAAATTCTTTTTTATTAAATAAAATCTTTTTCATTTTCTTATAAATCCCTTTAAATATAATCCAACTTTTTTTTAAATTTAAATAAAAATTTACCCTAAAAACAATAATAAAGTAAACTTTAATTTTTTTAAATGAAAATAAAAAAACTAAAATAAAGTAAGATGTATAAAAAATAATAATAAATAAATAAAAATAAAATTAAGTTGGACCATGGTGTCTTTAGTTGGAGCTTCTAATCTGTAAGTTCATTAGGTCTCCCACGAGCTCACAACGAGTAAAACAAGGATTAAGACTTGTGAAAAAGTTTGAGGGATTCTACTCATTTATGAGGGAATATAGTTTAATTGTATAAGATACAATTAATATAAGATGTATAGTTACATTATAATATAAAGTTAATTATCAATGACATTCATAATTAAACAATATATTTATTGAGAGTTATATTTGAATAAGATTCAAATAATAGTTAATACGAATTGGATTCATATTAAAACTATAGGTTAAAATTAATGTGAATGAGATTCACATTAAAACTATAGGTTAGGAGAGAGATATACAGATGAATATGATTCAAATAAAGCTTTAATTAAATATATGATATTTAATTATTATTTTTTTTAGAAAAGAAGAGACTTTTATTAAGAAGAAATAAGATTCTGATTTGCCACAAGGGCCAGCCAATCAGGGATACAAGAAAACCAACATGCACTTTCCTCTGATTCGAAAGTCCTGCGAGCGAGATAGTGGGCACAAAAATTACCATATTTGTTTACTTTATTAAAAGAGATGACGCTGCAAGCATCTTGAAGATGTAAAATTTCTCTGATTACCCACGTTATTTCAATAAGATCATCGTCTTCCCTTCGCAATAGCTTAGCCACCTCTATCGAGTCCGTCTCCATCTGAATAGGATAAGAGACCATAAATAGCAGGTTCCACATCTCTTCCAGAATAGCCATAGCTTCCAACATCTTCACACTCCCACAATTATTAACGAAATGGTTGCCTGCAAGAATGATGACACCTTTCCAATTACGCAAGATCCAATCATCAGAATCTCCACTTCCTCCGTTGTTGCATGATCTAGCATCCATTCCCAATAGTCCCAAACTTTCCAGCTGCACCTGTCAAGTGAATAAAGACCAAAATAAGAACTTAGCAAAGTTTTCCACAACGATTTGGATATCATACAATCCCAAAACAGATGAGTCACTGATTGTTCGTTTTTCTTGCAAAACACACAATACAAATCAGTAGCAATTCTTTCTTACAAAGATTTAATTATAGGGGAATTATATCTTTTAGAATCTTCCAACCGACAATCTTTATCTTAGGCACCACATTTGCATTCGAAAGCCGCTTCCATTGATTGGTTTGTAGATCTACATTGGATTGAGAAGGGCTCTTTGCATTATTTTGCACTTTCATGTCCAAGTGATAAGCACTTTTGATAGAGAAAAACCCCTTCTTGTCCATCCCCCAAATGATTTCGTTGTCCACATCACCTTTAGGAATATGAATTTGCAGTATTTGCTCTGCCTTGTGGGTATAAAGTGTGCTCTTATCTTCTCCACATCTCATGTTCCCCTCTCAGCTTGCAATCAAGCAACAGAATAATATCGTATATTATTTGGCGTGTAGATGGGTTTGAAGTTGCCTTCTCTAGGAATCCAGGGATCTGAGCCTATAATGATGTTATGCCCATCGCCAACTCACCAACGGTAGCCCTTCTCGAAAAGGTCACGCCCCCAAAGTATGCTCCGCCATGCATATGAAGGCTTATTACCCAACTTGGCGTTCATAAAATTCCCGGTTTTGTAATACTTTTCTCTAAGGGTTCTTGCTAACAGACTATTTGGAAAGCGCAATATCCATCAACTCTGCTTAGCTAGCATAGCCTGATTGAAGATGCTGGCGTCTCGAAAGCCCATTCCCCCTACTCCTTTAGAACACAAAGTCACTTCCAGCTCTATCAATGAATCTTCCTTGCCTCTGGAGACGACCCCCACTAGAACCATGAGAAGATAGAATGAAAATCATTACAAAGAGAAGATGGAAGTTTAAAGCAACTGAGTGTATAAGTCGGTATTGCCTGGGCTACTGCCTTAATCAAGACTTCTTTACTACCTATAGAGAAGAACCTCCCTTTCCATCATTGAAGAGTCTTCTAGAGTCTGTCTTTCAAAGAGCGGAACACTTGGCACCTGTTTCTAGAGATCTGAGAAGGAAGACCAAGGTACTGCCCAACTGAGGGCAAAACGACACGTTTAACTCTGCTTGAATATAATCAACCATAAGCCGGTTCGTGTTTTTGCTTGCCATAAGCTGGGGCTTCTCAAAGTTAATAGCTTGGCCCGATGCCTTATCGTAAGTACTGAGAACCCCTTTAATGGTTTGACAATCTTTTGGCATTGCACCAAAGAAGATAAGGCTGTCATCTGCAAAAAAATAAAGGATTAATAGAAAGACAGTACTTATTGATACGAAAACCATTAAAATTGTTTCTCTCCTCTTTTCTTGTGAGAAGAGCAGATAAACCTTCAGGACATAAAAGAAATAGATAAGAGGATAAAGGGTCTCCCTGTCTAAGTCCTCTGTTTGGTTTGAAATACGCTCCTGGCACTCCGTTAACAAGAACTGAAAAGTTGACCGACTCCATGCAATGCATTACCAGGTCTACCCATCTGTTGCAAAAGCCCATCTGTCTCATCACCAATCTCAAGAACTTCTACTCCACTCTATCATAAGCTTTGGACATATCAAGCTTGAGTGCTATCACTCCCAATTTTCCGGCATTTTTATTTTACAAAGAGTGGATGCATTCGAAGCCGAGAAATGCATTATCTGTTATGAGCCGGCTAGGAACAAAAGCTGATTGTGTTGGTGAGATAACATCATCCAAGACCCATTTCAACCTGTTGGCTAGAGTTTTTGCAATGATTTTGTAGACTACATTGCAAAGACTAATTGGCCTGAAATCTTTCATACGCAATGGATCTTTGATCTTTGGGATGAGAACAATGAATATCTTGTTTATTTGCCCTACATCTAAATTGCCATTCAGTTTCTTAAGACAGACAGTAGTTGTTTCATCTCCCACTATGTCCTAGTACTTTTGATAGAAAATAGCTTGGATCCCATCCGGACCTGGAGCCTTTGTATGTTGCATGTCTTTAATAGCCGACTTAATCTCCTTCGAAGTGAACGGCCTTGTAAGCTTACAGTTTTGGTCAACTGAAATCTTATTAGGGATTGCTTCCAACACTGTATGTATGTCTTGCATGCTTGGGTTGCTCGAGGTAAAAAGCTGTTTGAAGTAATCGGAAACTACGTTGCCGAGCTCGTCTTATTTACTAACCCAATTACCTGCCATATTGAAAAGACCCATAATTCGGTTTGACTTCCTCTGCTAACTAGCTCTGATAAGGAACCATTTTGTATTTTTGTCTCCCCACTTCAGCCACTCTTCCCTGGCTCGTTGTCTCCAATATATCTCATCCTCTTCCAGGAGCCTCTCCAGATCACTTTCTGCCTTCAATAATTGATTTCTTCTAATCTGTCATCAATGAGGGTCAAATTTTTAATTTCATCTTCTTTTCGAACAATGGCTCCGCGGATAGATCCCCAAAGATGATCTTTGTTCCAACGCTCAAGATCATGAATGCAAATGCCCAGTTTCTTCTGAAAAATTATACCGTTAATCCTTCACTTCCAGCCCAAAAATTTTTAACGATTTCTCTACACTCCTCGAAAGAGGTCCAACTTTCCTCGAAACAGCGGGGCTTTCGGCGCTTTTTGTTCGCATCACCTATCTCTTCTTCAACTGATCATTCTACTAAAATTGGTCTGTGATCCGACGCCAAAAACTCTAAGTGACGAATCTATATCGCTACTTGAACCTGAAACATCGATGTGTTAATTAAAAAACGGTCCAGTCTCTCCCAAATCGGTTGTCTCGTAGTGTTCCGGTTGACTGAGGTTATGCTGAACGCACGCACTAAGCGTGGTAACAATTCTATAGATGCAAGCGCACACCTGTCAGAGTAATATAAAATGGATGGAGTATCCAAGTATCGATCCTCAAGGACTTCTAAATAATTTCCAAACTATAAAGTTTTAATGAATAGTGAATGTTGAAATGAGTGATTCTTGTAAAATGGGAAGTGGTCACAAATAATGGTTTTGGATTTGGGATTTGGTCTTATAATGGTAAAACCTAGCCCGAATTACTTCAAGTTAGCCAACAAAGAATCAAGGATACGCTAAGGACGATATGCATTTTACGTTAGGAACCAACGACTACGCTTTTCACTTGACTTATGTCTAAACAAGTTCAAAGTCCTAAGACATTCTCTAATATGTCTATTATGAGAGATATCTTAGTTTTAGGATGGAAATAGTCGCAACCTCGGGTTAAGGTCCTATGTCTAGGCTACTTAACCGGAACCTTTATGTCTAAGGCGCTCCTCTCCTCGGTTTAACCACTCAACAATGCAAATAAGCAACCTTTTCAGTATTGACTTGTTAAAACTTACAGTGGCCTTCTCTAAATCCTAACTTTTTGGGAAAACATGTTGAGCAATGAGTGGAAAGCAAAAACACTACTTCTTAGCAACCCTTTTTAGAAATAAAAGGCTAACTATCCATAACCGGGCTAGAGACGGGAATTTAGAAAGACATATTGAAGAAAATACAGCAAGTAAAATGGTTGAAATTGAAATGCATGTGTGAAAAACAAAAGTTAACTAACGGAGAGTTTTGTTCGGGATTGAGAGCTTCGCCCTTCTCTTTCAAGCAAGGGGGAGTGTCACGTGCTCTTTCCTCCAAAAACACAATTCTCTTAACTAAAAATAAAATAAAGGCAAAGTAAAGATAAGCTAAGTGCTGGATTTTTATGAATTTGAATAGGTAGAAAATAACTAAGTAACAACGGAAACAAAACAAAACTCAATAAAGGAATGTAAAGTGCTCGGGATTTAAAAACTAAAAGCGACTAATGAAAGCAACTCAAAAGTACTTAGAAAGCAACAAAGAAACACTAAGAATGATCAAGAGAAGGAAGCAAGGCTTGATGATTTTGGTGGAGAAGCTGCTGGAATTTATAGCTGTGTAGCATTGGTTAGGTAGGTCCTAAAACGATGGTGGATCACCCATTTCCAACATCTTTGACTGACCAAATCGTGCTCAAACTGATAGTGGAACACTTCTTCTACACGTATGCATCGGTTGGAACCACCAAAACGCACTGGAAGACGCGTTTCATTAAGGGCAAAGTTGGAAGAAAACCACGTTTTCTGCAACAGCCTAGGCGTCTGGCGCCTCCTGAGGTATTTTTCCGTCTTTTTGCTTCTTTTGATTAATTTCCACTCCCAAAAGGTCCTAAAATGTCATAAATACAATATAAGCCAACCACAAATCATCATATATGAATTTTGCATGAATTGGAACTCAAATGACCGAGAAAAGTCCGAAACAAAGCTAAAACATAGTAAAAACAGCATTTAAAACCTTCTTTTTACGCATGTAAACAAGCGTAATCACCGGTCACACCAAGTCATCCCCTGTATACTTGGGATCAATTAGCTCACATATATCAATGACATCTTGAAAATCCTGCATAAGCTTCTGATGCCTCGGAGCCCCTCCTAATTTCTCTAAATTAGAAGTAATTTCATTAAAGTCACCACCTAGAATTCACGGAAGATCAAAGAAGCATGAAGACGCTCGATAAGACTCCAAGTTTCATTTCTTCTATCTTGTGCTGGTTGTCCATAGATTCTTGTGAATCTCCACTTATTTTCCCCTTTTCGAATAATGGAATCAATATGGCCTTAAGAAAAACAATTTATACGAATATCTAAATCGCTATTCCATAACGATGTTAGTCCACCACTATTGGCAAAACTAGGAACACATAGACAACAATCGTACTTGACCCCTCCTAAACTTTTGCTCTTGATTTGACTTGCACTGGGTCTCCATAAGGAAGACCAAATGGGGTTTGTGACTACGAATGAGATGTCGTAGTTTTCTCAATGTTCGGGGATTGCCCAGTCCCTGAACATTCTAACTAAAAATTTTTATTGTGATCGGCGGGGCTGTCCAGCAGCCTCCACCGTTTGATCGTTTCTTTGTTCATGCATAACCACACATTGTCTCTTAATTCCATTATCTGCCACACACTGATATATACTATGTTTGCGACCCGACACCAAATCCCAGTCTCCATTTTGACCCTGTATCTCATGGCCGTGATGAAGGGATGTGAATCCCGGAGCAGAAGCGGACCGTTGTTCGTGAAATTTGGGAAACAAAATCACAATGTGCAAGAAGAAAAACACAGGGGAAAACTTATACCTTTGAAGAACGTTTCTTCAACGGTTTCGACCTAAACACCACCACTGTGTCTTCCTCGCAATCCTCTTGGGTCTCGAGACCGTGCTTGTGGGAGCACCTCGTTTGGAATGAGAGGGAGTATTGAGAGAGCTTGAGAGAGATGGGAGTTCCACACTTTTTCTCTGTTTTGTAACAATTGCAAAACCTTTCTGCAACCCATTTGACAAAGAAAAAGAAAGACGTGGGGTCCCCACGTCATACCAACTTCCCACTCCCCTACAATTTTGCAGGGGAGTTTAATATTAATATTAATAATATATATATATATATAATAATTAATATATATAATTAATTAATTAATCATATTAATTAATAAATATTAATTAATTATTAATTATTAATCTATTAATCTAATTAATATATATATATATATATATATCAAAATAATTAACACTTAATTATTTATCACATAAATAGAATCATATTCTATAGCATTTCTCTCGTATAACCTATAGTTTTAATGTACATCTTATGTGCATTAATTTTTAACATATAGTTTTAATATGAATCATATTTATATTAATTTTATTTGAATCTCATTCAAATAATTTCTCTCATAATATATAGTTTTAATTTAGAATTAACTATATATTATAATGTATCAATATACATATAATCCCTTAAGAAATTTGAACAGTTCAAATTCTTCCAAAAACTTGATCCTCGTTTTACCCGTTATGAGCTAGTAAGGAGACCTAATGGACCTACAGATCCGAAGCTCCAACGATACGAGATTAATCGGTCAAACTTATTGACCGAGTTAATCAACATTCGTTAACTACGGGTTACCCCACTAAAGACCCACAGTTGCACTCTTATCACTGCAGAATGTTTTCGTGTCCATGGATATACGACCATAAATGACGAGTCAATCCTTCACGAGTGCTCGTAACTCAAGTTGGGTCAAATTACCGTTTTACCCCTGAGTTACATCTTACTCCTTAAATACCACTGCTTCTCTAATGAACAACCTGATTATGGTCCGACCAATAACCGGAAGTCCCTCTCGGGCCAATGAGAGGGTCGGGCCCCTTGTTCAAGTGTTGGAGTCAGCATTTAAGGGAACACTCATCTACTCCCATAATGTCGGAGAGGAGTGAATTCCATCTTGTGAAGTTATGTTCCCAGCTCCCCACTCAGTCTCGTCCCCAAAATGGTAAGAATATTGAGTCGGTAACTCGGGCCACTCTCACCCATACATATCAAAGGACGAGCCCTCACGGGCAGGAGTTCATAACTCACTAAGGATTGAGAATGAGTTGTCTGGTAATCCTAAGAAACAGCAATATATTAGTTAACGGTGTTACATCTAAAGATTGGTTATTTCGTGGTCCGATCTTGTACAAACTCATTGTATAGGATACCCCCACTCGCATGTCTCCACACGAACGACTTGGATCGAGTCGTCTGTAACCTTTACAGAGTGGGCCGTATCCATAGTGTTGTCAAGATAAGGTACCCAGCCTTATCCATATACTATAGACTGTTTAGGTTATTCACGGGACATTATCCACTTGTATATCAGAGTATATCAAATATATACATCGTATATCTGGGGTATATCAAATATATCCCCAGTATATCAAATATATACCCAATACATATACTGTCCCGGTTACACTAAAATAACCTCGGATGTTTAGTTTATTGGATTTTGGACAATGCAATGCTATGAATTCAACAACAAATTTATTGAATAAAACTTTATTGAATATACATTTGTTTTTACAAAATATAAACTACGAGTTTAGGGTAACACACCCAACACGTGATCTGTCCCCAGTCTTAATTTTCTTTTCCACCTTCTAGACTTCTTCAACATATGTCCATCACTTACATTTAATTTAGAGGGACCCATGTTAGACTCAACCACCACAATAGGAGGTGATTTTGGGACTAAAATTGTGTCCACCTCATCAATTGAATTATTTGCATCAAAATGGGCCGTAACCACCTCTTCAGATTAATCTTCGATGGATTTATTCGCTGATTAAGATTGACCTTCAAATCTTCTCACATTTAAATTAATTTCTAGTTGGTGATTATTTCCTTCCTTAACCGCTTCAGTGGATTGTGGATTTGTAACCACCACTTGTGCCGATGATTCTGCCCCACATTTATTCTGAATATTACAATTTGCCCGTTGCTCCTTGATTTTTCGATTGGATTTGGCAAGAAAATCGTTAATCATTAATGACTTTCCATTACCATCAACGACCGGAGATGTCATCGGAGATTGATCATGGTTGCCACCACCCGGGAATCCCGATTCTGTATTGGTATCTAGATGATCGGAGTCGTCTTCTTCGCTGGAAAAATTTTTGTTCCATCGTTCACGACTCCCTCTACCCCTCCACCTTCCACGCCAATTATCGCTCGCAAATGTCGGCTTTTTTCGTTGCTTTTGACTGTTTGTCATTGCCCAAAGCCAGGGGCCATACTGTGCTTTTATCTCCTCTTCATCTTGATTAACCTCACAATCTTTCTGAACATGGTCAAGCAACCCACATACATAACTAAAGTTTGGTAATTGTTCATACGTAATTGGAAACCATCTTTCGTCGGACATAGAACCGACTTTGATGAAGACTCCCCGTTGAAGCGGTTTCCTCACATCAATAGATATCCGGACTCAGAGTGTTTCATCCCAACATAGCCCATCATCATCACAATCCACGTTCTCAAACTTCTCGACTAAATTCCCAATGGCCTTAGCTATATTTCTTGAAAAACCTGCAAGGGGTAATTCATGAAAATGGATCCAGAAAGATACATACCTGAACTTCATTTCAACAAAACTCGAGTTCGCGCGCAACTCTTCAAAAGAGAGGACTCCATTGTCAAAAAACCACGGGCCGTCGTCCACCATCTGTTGCAAATCCCTAGCGCTCCTGAATTGGCATACGAAAACATTCTTTCCCACACTCTTGATCTTCACATTATCCAGATTCGAAATTCGTGGAATAATTGTGGACAAGGACAATGGATAAAAGCCATGGACCTAGAAATGGAGTCTATGTACTTCAATTCCATTTGGGGACTTGTAGACCAACCTAACGGGGTAAGACCCATAGGGTGCAAATGGATCTATAAGAGAAAACGAGACGTCGAAGGAAAGGTACATACCTATAAGACAAGGCTTGTAGCAAAAGGCTACACACAAAGGGAAAGGGTGGACTATGAAGAAACCTTCTCCCCTGTAGCTGTGCTCAAGTCCATAAGAATACTTTTGTCCATAGCCAGATATTATGACTATGAGATTTGGCAAATGGACGTCAAGACTGCCTTTCTAAATGACAATCTTGAAGAAAGTATTTATATGTCTCAACCCGAAGGTTTCATACCACAAGGTCAAGAGCACAAGGTTTGCAAGCTTAAATGGTTCATATATGGAATGATGTAGATGATATCCTACTCATTGGGAATGATGTAGGATACCTCACTAACATAAAGAAGTGGCTAGCTACTGAGTTCCAAATGAAGGATTCAGGATAAGCTCAATATGTTATTAGCATCCAAATTTTAAGGGATCGCAATAACCAAAATGCTAGTTCTATCTCAAGCAACTTATATCGGCAAGATGCTTGTTTGATATTCGATGCAGAATTCAAGAAGAATTTATTGCCTTTTAGGCATGAGATTCATCTGTCTAAGGAACAATGTCCTAAGACACCTCAAGAAGTTGAGGATATGAGACGCATACCCTATGCTTCAGCTGTGGGCAGCCTGACGTACGCTATATTGTGCACTAGGCTTGACATTTGCTATGCAGTGGGGATGGTCAGTAGGTATCGATCCAACCCAGGATATGATCACTGGACTGCTGTTAAGGGAATCCTCAAGTATCTTAGTAGAATGATGGACTACAAGCTCATGTATGACTCTAAGGATTTGATTCTTACAGGATACACTGACTCTGACTTCAAAACAGACAAGGATTCAAGGAAATCCACGTCGGGGTCAATGTTCACTCTTAACGGAGGAGTGGTAATTTGGCGAAGCATCAAACAAGGATGCATCGTAGACTTCACGATGGAGGCTGAATATGTTGCAGCTTGTGAAACAGCAAAAAAAGTGATTAATTTGACTTAGGAAGTTCTTGACCAATTTAGAAGTCGTTCCAAACATGAACTTGCCCATCACACTTTATTGTGATAACAGTGGTGATATTGCAAATTCTAAAGAACCTAGAAGCCACAAGAGAGGCAAGCACATAGAAAGAAAGTACCATCTAATACAGGAGATAGTGCAATGAAGGGATGTGATCGTCACAAAGATCGCTTCGGAGCACAACATTGCTAATCCTTTTATGAAGGCACTCACGGCTAAAGTGTTTGAGGGACATCTACAGAATCTAGGTCTACGAGCGTTGTACGATTAATCTAGAGCAAGTGGGAGAAATGTAATGGGTGTAGTGTATGCCCTAGTTTATTGTATTTTCCCTTTGCTTTATGATTATGTACACCCCAATCGAGTTTAGTTCAAGTGGGAGTATGTTGGGTGCGTTGCCCTAAACTCGTAGTTTGTATTTATGTGAAAACAAATTTATATTCAATAAAGTTTTATTCAGTCAATTTGTTGAATTCACAGCAATGAATTGTCTAAACCCAATAAACTAAATATCCAAGGTTATTGTCATGTAATCGGGACAGTATATCTACTGGGTATATATTTGATAGACCCTCAATATACAAGTGGATAATGTCCCAGGAATTATCTAAATGATCTATAGTATATGGATAAGGTTGGGTACCTTATCTTGGCACTACTATGGATACGACCCACTTTGTAAATGTTATAGACGACCTGATTCAGGTCGTTCATGTGGAGACATGTGAGTGGGGGTATCCTATACAATGAGTTTGTATAAGACTAGACCACAAAATAGCCAATCTTTAGATGTAACACCGTTGACTAATAGATTGCTATTTCATAGGATGACCATGCAACTCATTATCAATCCTGAGTGAGTTACAGACTCCTACCCGTGAGGGCTTGTCCTTTGATCTGTATGGGTGAGAGTGGCCTGAGTCGCCGACTTAACATTCCTACCATTTTGGGGACGAGACCGAGTGGGGAGCTGGAAACATAACTTCACAATATGAGATTCACTCCTCCCTGACTTTCTGGGAGTAGATAAGTGTTCTCTTAAATGCTGACTCCAAGACTTGAACAAAGGGCCCCACCCTCTCACCGGCCCAAGAGGAACTTTCGGTTATTGGTCGGACTATAACCGGGTTGTTTATTAAAGGAGCAGTGATATTTAAGGAGTAAGATGTAACATAGGGGTAAAATGGTAATGTGACGCAGCTTGAGTTACGAGCACTCGTGAAGGATTGACTTGCCATTAATGGTTGTATATCCGTGGACACGAAAATATTCTGCAGTGAGAAGAGTGCAACTACAGGTCTTTAGTGGAATGACCTGTAATTAACGAATGTTAATTAACTCGGCCAATGAGTTTGACCGATTAATCTTGTATCGTTGGAGCTTTTGATTTGTAAGTCCATTAGGTCCCTTTGTTAGCTCACAACAGGTAAAACGAGGATCAAGTTTCTTGAAAAAATTAGAGATGTTAATATTGCTCAAGAGAATATATGTATATTGGTACATTATAATATATGGTTAATTCAAAATTGAAACTATATATTATGAGAGAATTTATTTGAATGAGATTCAAATAAAAATCAATATGAATAGAATTCATATTAAAAATATAGGTTAAAAATAATGTGCATAAGATGTACATTACAACTATAGGTTATATGAGAGAATTGCTTTAGAATACGATTCTATTTTGAGATTAAATAATTAATGTTAATTATTTATTTAATTAATATATAATTAATTAATTAATTGTTAATTAGATTAATAATTAATTCATTAATAAAATTAATTAATTAATTATATATAATTAATATTAATATAATTAATATAAATTAATTTTAATTTTAATCACTCCCCTGCTATTAAGCAGGGGAATGAGTGGTTTGTTATGACGTGGGGTAACTCCCCACGTCATCTTGTTGTTTGCAGAAATGTTCTGCACAAAACAAAACAAAACAAAACAAAAAGATAAAAATCCTTCTCTGCTTTTTTCTCTGCTCTTGCTCTCTCACTAATTTTTTTTCCAAGTTTGTTGCTCTCACAAGTAGATTCTCGTACCCAGAGAAATGCCGGGAAGATCGGTGGTAGTGAACGAATTCGTTGGTGATTTCTTGAAGAACGGTTGTTCAAAGGTAAAAGAAAATTCTTTTCCCCTGTGTTTTTCCTTTTAATTGTGGTTCTTGTTCCTAAAAATTCAAGAACAAAGATTGCTGTTTCCCCTACAGGATTTCTGTCCCTTCACTTCCAAAAGAGTTTCTGTAACACGTTTTGAACTATGGAGAAGACGTAAAACTAGTTTACATCACTTCAGAATTTGGGGATGTTCGACACATGTGCTACTGACAAACCCGAAGAAATCGAACCTCGTTCAAAAGTATGCCTATTTGTAGGTTGTCCTAAGGAAACGAGATGTGACCTCTTTTTCGATACACAAGACAACAAAATGTTTGTATAAACAAATGCTACTTTATTGGAAGAAAACCACATAAGGGATCATAAACCACAGAGTAAAGTTGTGTTAAATGAAATTTCCAATGAAGTTATTAACACATCAACAAGAGTTCTTGATGAATCTGAGACTTCAATAAGAGTTGTTGATGGTGCAAGCACTTTGCATCAGTCACATCCGTCTCAAAAGTTGAGAGTGCCTCCACGTAGTGGGAGGGTTGTATCACAACTTGACCGTTACATAGGTTTAACAAAAACCCAGGTCAGTATACCTGATGATGGCATTGCTGATCCATTAACCTATAAATAGGCAATGGGAGATGTTGATAAGGACAAGTGGATTAAAGCCATGGACCTTGTAGAATATCGTGATGGGGTAAAACCAATAGGTTGTAAATGGATCTACATGAGAAACGAGATGCAGAAGGAAATGTACAAACCTCTAAAGCTAAGCTTGTGGCAAAGGATTATACCCAAAGGGAGGAGGTGGACTATGAGGAAACCTTTTCTCTTATTGTCATCCTAAAGTCTATTGGAATACTCTTGTCCATTGTCACATTTTATGACTATAAAATTTGACAAATGGATGTCAAGACTACATTTCTAAATGGCAATCTTGAAGAGAGTATCTAGATGTCTCAACAAGAAGGGTTAATTAAACAAGGTCAGGAGCAAAAAGTTTGCAAACTTAAAATATTCATTTATGAGTTGAAACAAGCATCTCGATCTTGGAATATAAGATTTGATACTGCGATCAAATCTTACGGTTTTGATCAGAATGTTGATGAACCTTGTGTATACAAAAAGATCATCAAAAACACTGTAGCTTTCTTAGTGTTGTATGTGGATGATATCCTACTCATTGGCAATGATGTAGGTTTCCTTGTTTGACATCAAGAAATGTCTAGCGTCTCAGTTCGAAATGAAAGATTTGGAAGAAGCTCTGTTTGTTCTAGGAATTCACAAATTGTAAGGAATCGAAAGAACAAAATGCTAGCCCTGTCTCAGGCATCTTACATCAACAAGATGTTTTTCAGATATTCGATGTAGAATTCTGAGAAGGGTTTACTACCTTTCAGGCACGGATTTATCTGTCTAAGTAGCAACGTTCTAAGACACCTTAAAAAGTTGGGAATATGAG
Source organism: Momordica charantia (assembly GCF_013281855.1). Lineage (NCBI taxonomy): Eukaryota > Viridiplantae > Streptophyta > Magnoliopsida > Cucurbitales > Cucurbitaceae > Momordica > Momordica charantia. Next base: position 15,888,856 of record NW_028275160.1, read on the forward strand.
GCGTGTTCCCTATGCCTCAACTGTGAGCAGCCTGATGCATGCGACGTTGTGTACTAGGTCTGACATTTGCTATGCAGTAAGGATTGTCAGTAGATATCAATCCAATCAAGGATATGATCATTGAACTGTCGTTAAGGGAATCCTCAAATATCTTAGGAGAACGAGGAACTATATGGTTGTATATGGTGCTAAAGACTTGATCCTTACAGGATACACTGACTCTAATTTCCAAACTGATAAGGATTCTAAGAAATCCACATAAGGATCAGTGTTTAGCAGAAGACGACTTTTACTTGTCCCTACGGAACGTTTGCTTTCAGACGAATGCCTTTTGGGCTTTGCAATGCCCCAACAATGTTCCAAAGGTACATGATGGCCATCTTTTCTGACTTGGTAGAATCAGTAGCTGAGGTGTTTATGGACGACTTTTCAGTCTTTGGAAAGTCATTTGCAGAATGCTTGGATAATCTGAAGAAGGTGCTGCAAAGACATGAAGAAACAAACTTAGTATTGAATTGGGAAATTGTCATTTCATGGTGCAGGAGGGAATTGTGCTAGGGCACATAGTTTCCAGTAAGGGCATAGAAGTAGACATGGCGAAGATAGAGGCAATAAAGTAATTGCCCCCACCTGTGAATGTCAAGGGCATCTGCAGCTTCCTGAGACATGCCGGTTTTTATCACAGATTCATAAAGGATTTTTCTAAAATCTCTATACCTCTTTGTTCTTTGCTTGAGAATGATAAAGAATTTAACTTCACATCTGAATGTTTGCAGGCTTTTAATACGCTGAAATATGCTTTCACCCATGCACCGATAATAACAGCTCCAGATTGGAACCTGACAAGGTGGGTCGCACAACAGTGAGGGAGGTGGAGGTAGACTGGACGTCGAAGCGGATTAACAGACTCTTTAAGCTGTCAAGCATTCCACTGGCTGAATTCAATGAGATGATTCAGCAACCCTCTATGCTTGAGCTTGACCATGCCCTACATCTTGTAGGGATCAAAGGTGCTGTTTGGCATGTCACTGACAAAGGTTCCCGCTCCTTGAAGTCTGGTCAGCTCACGGGCGAAGCCAATGTTTGGCTCTACTTTGTCAAGAGCCGGGTCATGCCTACAATGCATGATTTGTCTGTTACGAAGGGCAGAGTCCTTTTGTTGGCATGCATCTTGGAGAGCTGCTCAATTGATGTAGGACAGCTCATCCACCGGGAAATCGCCCAATACGCAACGAAGAGAATCGACCGACTGTTTTTCCCTGGTCTTATCACCAAGCTCTGCCTTCACACAGATGTGCCCATCCTTGAGGACGAAGAACCCCTTAAGGATAAGGTGGTGATCGACAAGAGCACGATGGAGCGGTTGATGAACCAAGATCCTGTTCGACGTGGAGCTGTGCCAAACGTGGCCATCAATGAAATACTGGCCCAGTTAGCCAAAATGCAGAAGCAGCTCTCACGAATGAAGAGGCACCGTGAACCTCTGTTGAGAAGGCAAAGAAGAGGGACGCGAGCATCGTAGCGACATTAAAGCGCTTCAAAGCGACAGCACCATCCACATCCTCTGTGCCGACCATATTGAGGGAATTGCTGGAGCAATCCGACAGCTCTTCAGAGGAAGATCAGCTCACAGGCGACTCTTTAGAGGAAGAAGGGAGCTCAGAAGGGAGCTCAACTTGACATGTAGAAAGGAATCCTTCCTGTTTCCTTAACAATTGACCCCCCCTCTCGATTGTCTTTAATATTTTTAGAGTAGAATTTCAATTTATGCAATTTATCACTTTCTGCATTTCAATTTCGTCTTTAAGTTTTTGTCAAAGTAGTTTTTGTTTTACATTTTAGTCAATATGTGACCCCCTATTTGTTCAAAATCAATGAAAGAAGTTGTTAGCAAATCCTGTGTTCTCAACATCTGCCATTTGTCATGCCTTTTGTATATAGTCTTAATGAAAGAGCTTGCTAAGTGCGTAGTTTTCCTGTTTATGCTGGAGCATTTTAATGTAGTTAGTTTTCTTTTGTTCTCACTCTGGTTCATGTTTGCCTGCACATGTCCTTGCATCCCTCTAGTAGTACTAGCCCCAGGTAGCGCTTACTTTAGGGGAGAATTTCAATGGTCATTTATCCAAACCCTTATCTTTGTATAGCTAGCCTAAACCTTTTCTTCTAGAATCCCCCTTAGATGATAGCATTAACCCTCCGCACTCATGTATATATCTTGATAGCGAACATCATTGTATTTCTCATTTTACATTCGTTTTAAGTTTGGGGTATGCTAGAGCGTTACATCTTAGATAACCTTAGCTGCATTGAGGACAATGCATCCTTTTAAGTTTGGGGGGACCGGAGGGGGGGGGGGGTAGGTGAACCTTCAAGTTCTTATATCTTCATTTGCATTTGTATATAACCATGAAGCTTTCTAATCCTGTAATTCAGCCTTATTAAAAAAAAAAAAAAAACTCAACAAAGGAAGGGCTAGTAGCCCGCATCCAGAGGATAAAGAGGCTGTAGGATAAGGAACGGCTAGTAGCCCATGGTTAAACATGCCTAAGTTGGTAGTGCAAGGTTTAAGGGTTTAGGCTAGTGAAAGGTGCTAGAGAAAGGAATCCCTAGGAGAAGTTAAGCTCGAGGTTGGGAAGTAGAAGGAAGCTAGAGTTGGGCAGAAATTAGCGTCTTCCAGAGTGTGTGTAACGACCCAGAATTTCCCACACACTTCTAGGTCACGTTAACTACCCAACTGATGAAACTTAACCCCGGACACGAGATGCCACTCCCTATATAATAATTATATAAAATCAAGTTCCACCTCTCATCAATTTAACAATAAATCAATTCCATAAAATATCAATCAACAACATCCGTGGACAACCTCACGAGGCAAATTTATTATTCAAACTAGGCAAAACTCAATGAATGGAAGAAAAACTAAGATAAGAACCTATCCTGAAATAAAGTAAACAACAAGTGGGAACCTCCCAATTATTCAATTACGAACAAATGGTTTATTGACCATAACATAAGGTCTTAACTAACAACTTAAGCTAAGCAAGAGTGACTATGCAACCTATGGTCCTCGCTCGTCATGTCTCCACCGTCTCATTACCATGGCCGCCAACGAGTCCTTCACCTGAAACAATAATTGTAGAGGGAAGGGGTGAGTATATAAAATATACTCTGTAAGTAGCCCTCACCAACAACACACACACATCATGCTCAACTAAATCATGAAACATTCATAGTCATGCTTTTCATCACATTATGCGTTCAAACATAGACACATTCTATAAAATTCGGTGACAACCACAACCAGGAACACATTAACTACCAACCTTTAGTCTCCTTAACATCTCAAGTACCTCTACGCTTATCACAGCTATCCTAGCCTTCCACAGTTAACTCCTTCGAGTAGGGTCGGCCCCTGACCATTTTTACCCAGAGCCCCAACACTACTGCATCGGCCCTCGACCATTTTACCCAAGGCCCCGATGACTTCACCATCTATTGGCCCTTGACCATTTCTACCCAAGGCCCCAATAGCTTTCCTTCCAAAAGACTCCTCGCATCGACCCTCAACCATTTTTACCCGAGGCCTCGATACTCAATTAGTGACGTATCAGCCCCCGACCATTTATCCCCAAGGCCCTGACATTCACCCATTCACTTTCTCTAAGAATCCAACTCTCCCAGAGTCTTGCCATATACTTTCTTAAGTCATGACCCATTCATCCTTCAGCTCACAACCAATTCAGCATGCTTCCACAACATAAACAACATTCTAATAATGAAATAATAAACCCATCATGCTTTCACAAAACAACATTTCTTAACAACAGCTCCACAATGAGTTTGTCACAACACAGCATAACCAAGCAAATTCTTAAACAATTAGAGCCCAACACAGTTCACCCAAAATGCTTATTATCCAACATCAATATTCAATAAGCATTACTAAATATAACAAAGCACACCAAACACGCTGAACAATCCATGCATATTCAGACAACAAACATCCCCACAACAATTCTCGGCAGTTTAGCAAAGCAGAAATTACACCAATATTACCGACAATTACTCAACAATACTCCATGTATACAGATTACCACAACCGGGAGCTACCTAACACATCAGCGTATCAAAAACAATATCGAACATCACAAAAACAGCACGTTAGAGGCCATCTGACACACATTAACGCACGCACACGCCCCTTGTCTACTTACCCACAACCGCGCCCTTAAGTTTTGCGTTGATCTCACACCTAAGCACTAAAACAAAAAAATATAGCAAATTACGTACACTATTCAGCTTTCGAAATCAATTCTAAAAGGGTTCAAATGACTCATTACCACCAAAATCGACTTCGTATAGGTGTGGGTCACCTAGATCTAGCTCGCCAAGGTGTGGGTAGCCTAAATCGGGTTTCAACAATGAATGTGGGTCAACACCGAAAGTCACCGGGAGGAAGAAAACGCCGCAGATCTGGGCGAAGCACGAGCTGTTCACTTCTGTCGGAGTCGGGGAGGGGTGCTGCAGGTACGGGGCGCCGAAGGATGGCCGGACTTGCTCGTGGTCTGCCCGAAGGTGTCGGATCTGGGCTCGTCGTCGCCACCCGCCGCAACTGCTGCTACCTACGACGTCGAGACTGCTGCAACGTCTGCCACCGTCGGGAGCGCCGTCGCCGTGGAGAACGCCGGGAGATCTGCTGTCGTCGCGAGGACGTCGTCGTTCGGTAGTGAGCCGCCGCCGATCGTGCATCCACGCTGGAAAACGCCGGAAATCAGCGGGAAGGTGACGCTGAGTGCTGCCCCACCGCGACGCCGCCGTTCCTGCTGCTGTGACGAACTCGCCGCCGCTGGATGGGTCGCCGGAACGAGAACAGAGAGGAAGAGGAAGGGGGGGGGGTGGGTTGCTAGGGCAAGAAGGAAGAAAAAGAAGAAAGAAAGAGAACTTGGGCTAGGGTTTCTTTTTTTTTTTCTTTCTTTTTCCCTTTTCTTTTACTTTTCCTTTGTTTTTAAAAAAGAACCAAACCAAACCAAAAAAACCCAACATAACCAAGCCCAAGAGCAAAAGAAGCCCATCCCAACTTAAGACAAAACCAACCACACGGAGCCCGATAAATATAAATTTAATTAGAGTTTAGAGCCCAATAAAGATAATTTTTATTAGAGTTTAGAGCCCGATCAATATAAATTTAATTAGAGTTTAATTTTAAAAAATAAAAATCTCCTGATTCGAGACTAACTAACCTGAGGGACTCGGGGCGCTACAGTGTGAATAAACTTAAGTTTCTTTGATTTCTTTACTCCAACTGAAGTACTTAGCAGTGTATGTAAGTTCTAAGCAGTATTGATCAAAATGAAAGGGTGAGGCATAGGGCTGGATTTTTGAAGTGCTGGTTTCTAACATTCTTCTTTTGCGAACAGAGGTAAAATGCATGCTCTTGCTTGGGGGAAAAGTAAGATTTTAAGTTTGAGGGTGTGATAACTCTCCAAAAGAGAGTTATTCTAGTGTTTATTTGGGTAGTTTTATACAAGGAAATGTCAAAGTGTGTCAGTTTTAGGTCATAAATAGCATGAATATTTTTAAAATGTGAATTCTTAACTTAATGTCCTTAGTCTTGAGAGCTTTGCCAAAAACAACATAAACTCTCGCATTTTCTAGTTCATTTGCACAGGTCTTTAAGGAAAAGCTAAAGTTAGAAGAAAGTGCTAAACCAAAGAAGAGCAATCAGGGCATTCTCATGATCAGAGCATGAGAAAGCTGGAGCAAAGCGGTGCGAGAGCATGGAGTTGCTGCACAGTTAAAGCCAAAACAGGGATTTACCCATGTCTATACAAACTCTAGCCGGGTGCCCTCAACACCCAATATTTAAATGATGTTTTGCCCTAGCCGACAGACACACAGATCCCAAGAGGGACAAAATTGGAGAGCTGAAAAGACAAGAGGAAGGAATATCACCATTTTCGGGGCAATAGCTGACGATAGAAAGATGAGGCTCACCTGCTTCGATGAGCTGTTTGCTTCTTCTTCTCTACTTCTTTTTGCTGTTTTCTTGAAATAGGTTGTTCTCAGGGTTGACTTTTTACTGTAGAAACATGTATCGGTAGCCCTATTTGACCACGCTTTGACCCCTTTCCCATCATTATTTGCCAAAAAGGACCACATATTTTTAAAGTAGAACATGCATAGATTATTTCTGCATAAAAGTCAAACTATGGTACTTTAGGAAAAATATGAGGAAAATGCGGTCAAAGTTGGAAGAAAATAACAAAAATTAGTTTTTAGCAGAATTGCGCCTGGCACATGTTTGGAGGACAAAATGTCAAAACGCACGTTTTGATTAATGAAGGGCAAGGAGGAAATTTCCCACATGTTCAAAATCGTGAGTCCAAGTCCAAGTGAGGTGGTTAGGTGAATCTTAATCCATTTCCACCTAAAATGGAGTGGAGTTTTAACCAACCTATGGTGCTATAAAAGGAAGTCATCCCTCCATCAGCAAATCATCCCTTCCAAACTTCATTTCATCTTCTTTTAGTTGTTCTTTAGTTGTAGAACACGTTTTTAGAGTTTATGTTTATGTTCTAGTTGTTCATTTCTTTGTTTTTCACGCTTTTACCTTTTGTACTGCCTTTAATTAAAGTTCTTACTTTCGTTCTTTGTTCATTCTGTTCTTTTAAAGTTCTTTATCTAGTTTCAACTCCCCTCACGCTCGAGAGAGAAGAGGGTCAAGCTAGAACTCCTTGTACGACTTATTTATTCATTTAAATTCAATGAAAAATACTTTATTTATGTTTTCGTGTATTTACTTTCATTTAATTATGTTCTAAATTAGTTATCAACCTCCTTGTGGGATGCCTTATTCAAATGATATGATTTTCAACATGCTTGGGATTTTGGCCTGATTGCACCTGACACTTTTTTGGGTTGGTTTCTAAAAACTTCTCTTTACGTTTTTTTTTTCATTTGGCCAGTGGGAGCTTGATTTATACACCACAATCCAACCTTGGGAAAGGTGAGTTAGGTAATATAATAGGAAACCAATATGGAATGTGATTTAGGAATGAGTGGATAAAACATGGTCCTAGGCATAGGCCCTCTGATCCATAATGCAAATGAGTTGGTAGATATTCTCTAGGATTGTAATCACACATAGGCATATGATTATAGGTTACCCTAGCCTCTGTAGCAACAAAAATTGGTAGTGAAAGAGTACAACTCAAATCCCAAGAAAAGTCAGGAATTACGCTTGGTGCATTTTCCCAATATAGTGTGTTTTCCATGTTTTGCATCAAAACTAAGGTAGGAGACAAGGATGTTGAGTTTTATTAAATTGCTTGTTAGTTAAAACTCCAAACAACAACATTTCATCACATTTTTTTTCCTAAATCACAATTGCATATTTGAACCGTTCACTTCTTAAAACTATTTTGAAAAGCAATAAGTTCATGAGGATTCGACCTTTGATTACTTCCGAGTATTACTTGTGACCGTGTGCGCTTGCATGAGTCTCTAATCTTTTTAAAGGTAGAGAAAGTCCTAACAGTTGTATTCTCTTTTCTTCCATTTTGTTGTATTCATCCATGTTAAACTAAACCCCTTCTTGGGGGCGATTTACATACTGTAAGTAATTTGATACTGAACCTCTAGCTGCTGCATTTATTTTTAAATAAAGCTGTTTTGTATTTCTTCAATCTTGCGTGACGTTGTTGGCCACTCTATCGTGTTTGCTAACTTCTATATTGACCTTGAAGGGTTTATTGGTGCTGATTTGCTTTATTTGAGTTTAGCACTTTTCAATAGCTTTAGTGACACTCAGGAATGGGGTCCCCTAATTGTGCCTAGAGCTTGCATTTATTGCTTGGGTGTTTAGCAACAGAAGTTGTACTTACTCATGTTTGGGGTTTCTCGGAAAGGAACCGAGTTGAGCTGAGCATTCATATATGTTAGTAAGCTAGAGGGTAGGTTGATAACTTGTGAAAGTATGCTGAATCTCCCCGCCTTTTCCTTATTTGTTAACCTTTCATTATTGCCTTCTGTGCTAGAGCTTTCTCTTATTGATAGCATTGAAAATCTTGTCTGTTGCAAGCATCTGTTGTCTCGTTGTTATTTTATTTCTTTTAGATAATTTTCCATACACCAACTCTTTATATTTCTTTTCTCTATTGGTATCTGCAAGTATAGTTAAAATATTATCCAAAAATCCCTGTAGATACAACCTCGTTACGTACTACAACCGACGATTTCGTGTATACTTGCATGTGTTGCCAGCACAGTTGTGTAGACACAACACCCATCACCCTTTATTGTGATAATAGTGGTGTTGTGTTAAAATCTAAAGAACTCCGAAGTCACAAAAGAGGCAAGCACATCGAATGGAAATATCATTTGATACGGGAAATAATGCAATGAGGGGACGTGATCGTCACGAAGATCGTTTCTCTCACAGCTAAAGTGTTCGACAACCATCTAAAAAGTCTAGGTCTACTAAACATGTACAATGCAGTCTAAGGCAAGTGAGAGATTTGTGATGGGTATAGTGTATACCCTAGTTTATTATTTGTAGTATTGTACACCCACTGCTTTAAGATTTTGTACCCCACTAGAGTTTAATTCGAGTAGGAGATTGTTGGGTTTTTATGCCCCAAACTCATGGTTTGTAAATGTACAACAAATTATTTTTTCAATAATTTATTTTTTAGAATTACATTGACCAAAACCCAATAAACTAACGTTTGAAGTTATTTAATATAACTGAAACAGTGTATAACTGATATGCACGATATATAATTGATATACACGGTTGATATTGGATATACAGTCAGATCATGTTCCAGTAATAACCTAAATGGTCTAAAATATATGGATAAGGTCGGGTACCTCATCATGGTGACATTATGGATACGACCCACTTTGTAAAAATTACAAATGACTTGATCGAAGTCATTCATGTGGAGACATGTGAGTGTAAGTATCCTTTACAATGAGTTTTTATAAGATCGAACATCGGAATTATTAATTTTTAGTTGTAACAGTGTTAAGTAATTAGATTAATATTTTACCATGATGTCCATGGAATGCGATCTCAATCCTGAGTGAGTTATGAACTCTTGCCTATGAGAAATTGTCCTTTAATTTGTATGGGAGAGACTGGTCCGAGACGTCGACCCAATATGCCTAGTATTTTAGGGATGATCCGAGTGGGGAGTTGGGAACATGACTTCGTGAAATGGAATTCACTCCTTATCGACTCTAGGGAAGTAGATAAGTTGTTCCCTTAAGTGCAGATTCCGAGTCTTAAACAAGAGGCCTCATCTTTTCACTGGCCTGAGAGAGACTTTGTTGTATGGTATGACCATAAATGATTGTTCAGTAGAGGATCAGTGGTACTTAAGGATCAAGAATTGATTTAAATATGGTTATATCCATAGATGCAAAATATTCTATAGTGTGAAGATTGCAGCTGTGGTATTTAATTGAATGACTCAGAGTTAATGAATGTTGATTAATTTAATTAATGAGTTTAATTAATTAATCTCGTATCATTAGAGCTTCTAATTTGTTGGTCCTTTAGATCCCATTGCTAGCTCACAATGGGTAAAACAACAATCAAGAATTTGAAATGTTCAAATTTAATAAGGGAATGTATATATACATCATTTATATAATGTATGTATTGATACGTTAAATAATTAATTTTATAAGGATTCAAAATTAATACTATATTGTTATGAGAGAATTATTTGAATAAGATTCAAATAAAATTTAATATGAATTGGATTCATAATAAAACTATAGGTTAAAATTAATGTGAATGAGATTTATATTAAAACTAAAGGTTATGAAAGAGATGTGCATTTTGATAGTGTACATTATAAACCATATTTCATAATATTCAGGTGGGAATTATTTAGCAATTTTCGGTCATTTATGGCTTATTTACGTGCATAACTGATGTTTTTACAGGATCAAGCCATTAGAAAGAATTGGAGCATAAACGTTCGAGTGAGAGGAAAACTAGAGTAAAAGGGGAGCTTAATTCAGCCGCATCAGCACCGCAACGCCATCATGTAGCACCATGACGCCTGCAGGTCAGAATTGGGAGCAAAATCTCGAAGAAGCAGCACCACAGTGCCAGTATGCAATGTCATGGTGTCTGCAGACAAAGCTTAGGCCTTTTTCCATGATGATAGCGTCGTAGCGCTGTAATGTAGCGCCATGGCGCTACGAACTTACGCATCTGTCACAAATCTGGGACAGCGTCATGGCGCTCACTAATGGCACCATGGCACTGTAGCGATGCCCTAACATAAGTAAAATATTGGTGCGTCGTTTTTGGGGACTTTTGGGAATTCTCACATTGGATAATTGGATTTTTGAGAGGTTTGGCTCAAGAGTTGAAGCAAGGAGGGTGAGGAGACGATTTTCGAAGGCCTGTGATCATGCAGTTTGAGTCAGGGACGATCAATCGACACTACGACTTTAGTTTCTCTCATTTCCTTTATCTTTTCTAGATTTATTATGAAATTCTCAATGGGATTTTATGGTATTTTCATGAACATTAGTGGCTAACCTTCTTGTTCTAGGGATTAATGTAGCCACTGAATTTATGAGTTGGATTTATTAACAATTGTCTTGATTGATTTGTATTTAATTTATCTGTGCATTTATTCGCTTAATGCTTTAATCTCTTGATCACAGATTAATTGATGCTAAATTTGAATCTTACGCTCGGGAGAGGTGGTTTAGATTGAAACTTGAATGCATGACTGGGGTAGTTCTAAGATCAGGAGATTTAGTATTATCTTAGAGGTTGTTAAAAGAATAAGATTTAAGGCCTTGGTTGTTAATGAAACTAGATAGGAATATTGGTTTCTTAATAAGTGGAAGAATTAATTGTGCTCGGGAGAGACAGTTATGATTTTTGATTTCTTGACTTATAGATTAATTTCATATTCAATCTTGGCATATTTAATTTGTCCGCTTGTAGGTTCAGTTGGTGAGATCACTTCCCTAGGACCTGTTCTCCATAAGAGTTTTCTTTAGAGTCTTTTATTCGCTTTGTGATTTGATTTTTGTGTGTCAAAAGAAATTCCTCATTGTTTCTCTAGATAAAATTGGACAATAATATATGTAGTACTTAAGTGACTAGAAACCCAATCCAGTGGACGATATCAGTAATTACTTACCATTTTTATTAAAACTTGACCCGCACACTTGCGGTATGCATTTTCTACGGCACATTTGAATAAAGTTCTAATTAAATATATGATATTTAACTAAAACAAAAACATAATTAATTAGTTGTATAATTCAATTATGTTTATTAGTTAGTTTACATAAATTAGTTTTAATTAACTAAATAACCCACGTCTTTGCATAATGCAAGGAAGTGAGATTATGGTCGAGTGGAGAGTTAATTTGCTCCCCACTCTTCTTTAAATGCAAAGAGTTTGCATTATAGATGGGCTGTTGCATTTTGGTGCAAAATTCCACATTCTCTCTCAAAAGAACTCTCATACTTATAATCTCATCCAAATTCCCTATTTCAAAGATGGTTCCAACAAATTGGTTCTTATCTAGGGGATAGTGAGGAAGTCCTTGTGGTGATTATCAATTGTTCGATTGGTCTAATGTGAAGAAAAGGTTTTTCAAAGGTAACCATTTGTCCTGAGTTTTTAGTTCTCTGTGTGATTTAACTCAATCGAAAAATTCGAGCACGTTCACGCGCTTCCACTGGGACTCAATCCCTTTAGAAACTGCCACAAATTGCTCCCAAAAAATGACTTAAATCGGCTCTAAACCTAGAAAACACGAAAACTAAAAATATATAGCATCAATATAGCATCATGGTGCTTCGGACGAAAGTTCCATCCACACACCCACATCAAGACAGCACCATGGCGTTGTCCCCTAGTGCCTCGGCGCTGCCTCCACGACTCTTCTAGCCTGCAGCTCTCCACTTCACCTATTTTCATCCCTCTTCGTCCAGATATTTCGCGGCTCGATCCCGACTTTTCTCTAGCTGGCCACCTATCCTAACAATGTGCTCAGCTATGATGAATCTTATTAATGATCTACCTCTACTAGATGTGACTAATTTGGTGAACCATATGGGATGACAATAACACGTTAAAAAAGTGGTCATAGCATTTATATATATGTAGCAAGGAGGGGTGACAATAACTCACATATGGCTGAATTGTAAAGGAATAACTCACACATAGTCGACTCTTGAGAATATTAATTAATAGCTCATAGTGTGACATGTATCTACATGGTTGCAGATATACTTGTCATTAACAGAGGTCACACGTGTGGGCCGACATGAATTTAGGTAGCAAACGGAAAGAAATTTATCTTAATAAATATATAAGCAATGTTTAGTTTTAGGTATCAATTGATATCTTATCTCTTGTAATGCTTTCTACTATTCTGATCGAGAAAGAATCGATTCCAAATGACCAAGTCATAATGAGATTAAAAAACGATGCTTTCTTGACCATGTAGAACATGGATTAGCATTATGTCATTCCTGTTGGAAAATTTAAAGAAATCTTAATTTACAAATATTCTAGAATAAAAGCCAAAAAATTCCAGAACAATCAAGATTAAGTATCAAAGCATGGAAGAAAACCAAAATCTGTAAAGGGATTAGAATTACCTGAAACCATTAGATAGATTGACCATGATGTGCAAGAAGTTGTGAGTTTGTGGTCTTCCTCAATTATGCAACCCAGACCAAATATGGGCAATACTCTCTGTTTGATGGGGAACAGGAGGATCAAGAAGCATTATTGGGGACCATAACCATATATTTATAGGTTAATCCTAGGGTTTTCCATAATCCCCTGGGATTAATGGGCTGGTTTCTACTCAGCAAGCCACACCACTAAATGGGGAGTCATGGGCCCATAATCAAGATCATTTGTATGCCCATTAAATAGCCCAAATATAATTGCTGTTTAATTTGTTGCCCACATATGAATTAATTATTAAATTAATTCTAACAATGTCCCACTTGGGTAACAATTTTCTTTATTAGCAATTATATTAATTTATTCTTTAGTGCACATCTCAATGCTATTAAAATAAACTTCCCTTTAATAATAATCTGGTCCATCTCGCATATCGATGAAGAACCGAAGCGACTGTTGTCACATGTATAATCGCGACTCAACCTTCAATGATCACCACACCAAATAGACTCAATGACATGGATCAAGTGTGGAAGAGCAACATGAGAATTACATGTAATGTGATCTAAACATGTCTATTCCAAACTGGTCCAACTTTATTCTTTAAAAATATCAAAATTTATGCTTTCTAGCTTTATGTTATACTATATTTAGAAAGAGAATCATTCAGAGTAACAAAATAAACCATCTTCTTTATTCTACAAAAAAAAAAAAACCACATGTCTAATTTAAGAAAACACAAACTCCCACTAAACTAACATACCATAATTTTCACATCTATATGAGCACTATGCTCGTAAAACTTTTGTGAAAGTTCTTAATGAGCGGATCCGCAATGATGGAGTTGCATTTCTTACAAAAAAAAAAACTCTGAATTTTCTTTATCAACTAAAGCTTAAATATTCATACAAAAGCTTTTGTTGTTGTAATATGGAAAAATACAAAACTTTGTCAAAACAACCTAATGACAAAATTTGATAACCATATGCTTAAGTTTGTTGCCACGTACAAAATGCTATGAACACAAACTTTATTGGTGAAAGGGACTAAAGTGACTCTTTACCGCAAGATACTAGTATCCTTTAACCTATTAGTGAATATAGCCTCAAAGGTAGATCTAGATGGCAACTCAAATTATCAAAATCAAATAGCCTTATGATCTCTAATTAATATGATTTTGATGAGTGAGCATGTAACCTTTTTGTAAACACCTTATAACTCTTTAGATCCAATTAAGAGTTATCAAAAATTGTCTTTCATTCTTGATACGAATACTGCAACGGAAGCATATAGACTTTAAGCATGAATTTTTTTATTATACTTTATTATTCAAGGGGCCTCTATTGAAAGTGAGCTTGTCTCCACTAGTGATTTCAATATCCCTTAGTGCATAAATTTTTATACTAGAGAACTTGCAATACCTTTCAACATAGTTCTTTTTTGAATTCTCAATATTACTTGAGATTGATCTTACAATATCATTTCACAATATAAAAGAGATATGTTCATGCAAGTTTCATCCTCTAACAAGGCCTTTATTATGTCGCAAATATATTATACTAGGAAAATAAATATACTCCCACTAAACTGGTAATTCATAATTATTACTCTTATTACCTCCCGATATTACATGTGATAATATCACCATGTAATGAAAATTATGAAATTATAGATAAAAAAAACTTCATTGAGATCACAGATGAATATCAACCTTTTGAAACTTTGTGTTATTAGATCAAAAGTCTCCCAAATATACAAGCTTATTGATTTCATAAATTATACAATTAAGAAACCAATCTTTATATTCATCGCATAACTAAAAAAAAAAAGTTATAAGTATTGTTTCATTTACTTGAAAGAACTTTTCGGGAAGCTATAGAAAAGATCTCTGAAAAATTAATGTAGCCTTAAGAATTGAAACTTAACAACTAGATGACCTTATATTTGTTAACATTGCCTTTTAAAAGCAATATAACAAAATGTAAAATATCTTCGTTGTTTGTTGTTTCAACACATTCTTTATGATATTCATTTTTCCTTTTAAGAGATAAGACTTTGTTTGACGATAGAGAATATACTCTTTTTTATCAAACTTAAATATTTATAATCATATTTCTCCTATCTATTCTATTTACTTTAATGACATTTTTAATGAGGAGAATCTTTATTCTTTACTAATATTGTTATAAAGAGCAAATAACTAAATTTCCCATAAATACAATATTCTTTACTGTATCTTCCCCTCAAACTCAACATCCTTAAGAAACTTTAAGATCTCATCCACATTAACTTTAAGTGGGAACTAACTTTAGAAATTATATATATTGAAAGACTAGTGTATCTAGAGTGACAACTAAACTTTTTTATAACAAACTTGAGTGATTTCTCCAAATAGAAGGAGGGTAAGGAAAAATGATTTGTCATATTTCTTACCACACCTTTTTTGAGCTTTGAATCATTTTATAAGCAACATACATCTCAGGTTTGCCTGAAAATATATATTACTTATTAGCTCTATTAATCCTTAAAGGAGTTAGCAAATGTCCTAGACCTTATCTTCTCAATTCATCATATTTCATAACGATTTCATTTACTACGAATTAATATATGATGACTTTTAAGATATCCAAGAATAAAGACCTTTCCTATATCAAATATCGGTGCCCTTTACGAGGATAAATTTAATTTGTTATTACTTTATGCAATGTTGTTAAACATTTAAAGAAGACATATTGAATAGGCTATAAATTAATGTTCTAAAATACTAAAACTCTCAATAGCACCTAATTTGACAATTCAAGTTATGTCCTTTGATCATTCCTAATACAGACTTGAATGTCTGTTTAATCTTGAGAACCAACAAGCAATTTGAATAGAAATACCAAAGTCTATTCAACACATAAGATAAGTTTTCATATGCAAGTCTAACTTGTTAAATACACTAAGTGAGAAGCCAAATTTTCTTTATAGCTCATGTGGCATTGTATTTGGAACATATTTTTTTCTATATGTTCAAACTTTCAAAAAATATCAAGAGAATTCCCAAGCTTGATTCTTTTGTGGTTTAGGCGACATATGTTCCAAATAAACTTTAGTACCAACTTTAATTTCTTTCTTTAAGGAAATAAACAATTAATGAGTACAATTTTATCTTTTCTTACCTAACCTATTTTTCTTGAAACATCAGTCAGAAATTAGGTTATTTAGAGTTCAATATCTACCCGTACAATTATCATAACCCACTACATACCGACTATATAATGTCTCAAATAAGTATCAAAACATAAGTAAATTCTTGAATGTTTTAAATTTTGTGTGTGTTGATCATTTAGTGTACTCACTAGTGTTCCTTTATTCTTTATAAAAAATTTAAATTCTATTCCTTTTGTTCTTTTCAGAAAAATCTTTACTCTTTAAGGAACTTCTTAATTATCTGCTCATCCCTAGGTTTCTCCCACTTTTCAAGATTCCATGTAACCTTAGAGGAATATTGCTCAGTGAAAAGTAGAAATATTTCCTTTAAACTTTAAAAAAATTCATGCAACTTAAATCTACAAAAAACAATTCTTAAATTCATAATAAGGCAATGAATTAATATTTAACAATAACTCATTCAATAATGAAACATGCTCAAAATTAACCTTAAGTATTTATAAAAATACAATATATTTAAATTCAGTGAGGACAACAAGATACCTACCACAACATTGATGATATCTTTGCTTTGGGCCGACAATATCAACTTGCAAATGGTACTCTCAATATGGTGATCAAACATTGATAACCAATCCTGTCAAGTGAAAGCCTTCATTTGGGACGACAATCACTCACATGCCATAACTTTATATTATTCATGTTTATTAGCATTAAACTATATGTGGACCTATTATTTGGCCAACCTGAAGTCTTCCTTTGGGACGACTACAAAGCGCATAAATACACATATCTACAAACATCTGATAATTGTGAAAGATATCAATATCAGAAATAAGAGGTTACTTTGACAGCATGATTCATCAAATTAAACACCAACCAAAAGGATCAGACAATTATGCAACATATGTAACTTTAATTATTATTAATTTTATCTTTATGAAAATAATACTGCCAAAATTATTTTCAAAATTAATAATAGTATCTTTATATGCATAATTTAATAATGGAAAAAGTCCTCTAAACAATTTATTAAATCCGGAAAGAAAAATAAAAACTAGATTTTCCTAAAAGAAATATTATTGATATTTTAACTCATCAACAATTTGACATAGGCTATGGAGCACTAATTCTAGCACACAATAATCTAATATCAATAATTAATTCCATAATTGTAAGTGTATTTGTTATTTGGCCAAATTGTGACCTTCCTTTAGGCCGATCACAATTCGCATAAACAACAATATTCAAATCTCACAATTTATTCTTTAACTAATGTTAATTGTTTCCATATGAAAACAAAATATATAAGTTACTTTCAACAATTAACAATAATATTTTCATAATCAAAACATTCATAAAAATAAGAAAATTGTGTCAAATATTGATAAACTGCTAATTTATCACCATAATAATCAATATTTGTAATACACAACAGAGATGAAAAACTAAAATAGTCCTCTATATTTATTAATAAAAATATAACATACAACAAAGGCACAAACACAATATTATTATTTAATAATTATAATAATATTACTCAATTTCTTTAGGTTAGCCCACACAACATTCACTCGGCCAACCATGAAGGGCACTCATAATAGATGGAGTGCCATAATATTGTAGGCGACAATATGAGTGCCCTTCATGGTTGGCGACAAGCAGTGTCGCAAAACCACTATTTCTTATTAATTTTTAATAACAAAAGTTGATAATCACAGATGTATAAACTCGAAAACTACTGAATTTGATCAAATCAGTAATTCATAAACAGTCGAACAAATTTCGAAAATTATAAATTTTAAATTCATGTAAAATTGTTCAACATCTTATTAATCCAAATAATTCTAATAGCATGCTTTTTAAACAAGTATATTATTAAAAGAACAACATGCCTAAAAGTAATTAAAAAAAAAGATCCAGTAATCATCCATGCAAAACTTGCTCTGATACCAAAGCAAGGAAGAAAACCAAAATGTATAAAGGGATTAGAATTACCTGAAACCATTAGATATATTGACCATGATGTGCAAGAAGTTGTGAGTTTGTGGTCTTCCTCAACTATGCAACTCAGACCAAATATGGTCAATACTCTCTGTTTGATGGGGAATAAGAGGCTCAAAAAGCATAGTGTATTGGGGACCATAACTATATATTTATAGGTTAATCCTACGGTTTCCCATAATCCTCTGGGATTAATGGGCTGGTTTCTACTCAGCAAGCCACACCACTAAATGAGAAATCATAGGCCCATAATTAAGATCACTTGTATGCCGATTAAGTAGCTCAAATATAATTGCTCTTTAATTTGTTACCCACATATGAATTAATTATTAAATTAATTCCAACAATTCCTACCAGCGATCCTTCATCCAGGATTGAAAGAAGTGATATATGAAGACTTCGAGATCAAATATAATATATTTCATTCGAGACCTCGTGAGCCACTTATTTCTCCGAAGCTTGAGTTAGTATGGAGCTAGTTCAATACTAACTCGAGCTTCGGAGAACCTTTTGACTCGTCCCACCAAAGACCTCCCAACTTTGCCTCTTGGAAGAAGTTAAATAAATATTAAAACAAGAACTTAATTCAAACTATTAAAAGTTAGAAGTAGGAATTCAGGCCTCGTAAACTTGATCAACTTGATCAAGTAGTAAATAGAAACCAATACACGTGAGTGTACCTTTTTATTTAATTCATAAATCTGTTTCTACAATAGAAACAGAATCATCATGGCTTAATTACACACTAAATATTCCATGACATGATAATATATTGATATCCATATTATTCTTTCATTATAGAAACATGACTTTATTTTTAAGCCTTGTTGGGGAGCCTGAGTTTGGTTCTTATTGCAAAAGTTAAAGCCCAGCCTGTAGCATCATCCACCAAGTAAGGCACCGCAAATTTACTCAAAGTTTCATCAGGTGAATCAGCATGACCATGTCCAAACTCCTCAACCCAATCCAGTCATCTTTATACAACTTCGTCTGTTGTCGAAATTTAGCTTAGATTTTGAAAACGTTCTTATAAAGTAGATAACAAAACATATATGAGTAGTGTTACGGCTCCCTCATTGGTAACATAAGAAACGTAACAAGAGTTTATAATATAGGACTACTCCGAAAACTCATGAATATTAATAGGTAGAACGAGAGTTTTCAAAAACCTAAATCAAAAAGCAGAATAGTTATACAATGGGCCTGAACTTCTTTTTTTTTTTTAACAATATTTTTGTTGGGTCTATCAAGAAGATTTCAATGTTATTCTCAAAAGGAAAAAGAAAAATTAAAAAAAATTTCCAGTGTGTTTCTTTGAGGTTACTTCTTGTGCTGGTAGAATTTCATCATTTGCTGCCATCCTTGTAGTATCCAAACAATGCCGTTTCCTTTGGAACCAAAAGCGGAAAAAACCCGACAAAATCTATGAAATGGAAGAGATCCGAGTAAAGGGAAAGGAAAAAGCGCAGAGCATGAATCCACTTTAAAAGGACACACTATCAAAATATAGAAAGATCTATCTATAAAACTTTTGGATTATATTTGTCAAATTGATTGAAATAGTAGTTTGAATATTACATTGCAAATGAGAGGGCGTGAATACGAATTACAAATTGTAATGAAGATATAAATGTCTAACTACTCGAATTATGTTCATGTTCTGGTTTGAGAATAACATGATTTTATTATTATTGTTGTTATTTTTTTTAGTACTTTACCATGAGCATCACCAACTTGTTTCAAACTACTAAAATGATCGTTGTAAGTGAAGTTTCTTTCCTCTGGACGTTCATTGTTGAGCTTCGGAAGGAATTTAGAAATCTTCAAATAGTTATCGATTTCCTAAAAAATCCAATTTGTTAATTCACAATCTTTACAAAATTAACAGCAACATTTTATTCTAAGATCAATATTATTGTCAAAAGAACAGGCACTAATTTTCTTTTTCTCTTTAGTAATACTTACGGTTGGTACTTTGTAATAGGTGGCAGGAGTTTCAAAATCCTACAAGCATAAAGAAAAGAGTGTGAATGCATAAGCTTTTATCAACCATGCAAAAATGACTATACATTAATAATACTTTTATTTATAACAAATTTTAGTCATAATTTAATGGGAAATTGCAATGCGTAGCAAAAATCATTTATGTATTTTAAAATATATCATTATTTTTAAAATTTTTAAATATAGCAAAAAATTTTACTTATATCAGTAGTATCTCAATAATATATTAGATACTCATAACAGTAATATATCATATGTATATCACATGCATGGTGGATACTCATAGTGGGTAAAGTTGTCATTTTAATAATATATTAGATACTCATAACAGTAGTATATCATAGATATATATCACTACATAGTGGGTAAAGTTGTCATTTTAAAATTGGACCTCCGTTTTTTTTAATAGAAAAAATGTTGTTGTTGCTATTTTGCTAATTTTACTAAATGTTTGTTGTATTTGCAACTGTCACTAATTTAAAACACTAAAAAAATTTAAAGATTTATTTTTTGTAGAACTATAATGTGACAATGCTTGGACAAAATCTGTATAAACTGCAGCATTGAACAATACTTGGACCGCTGGACACAATTCTTTGAACTGCATTTAATAGTAAGATTTGCAAATAAATATAAACAAGAAAAAAAAATACACTTAAACATGAAGATTTATTTGATAACATTTTTTGTTTTTTTTTTGTTTTTTGTTATTATTATTGTTATTTCAAAATTATTTGATCTTATATTGCTATTTAGTTCTTACAACTGCTTCGCAGTAAGGAATAGCTGCTACACCAGCATGAGGACGTGCTAGAGAGAGAAAATTCTTAACCTGTTCCAATTTTTCCAAAGAGATAAAAAAACACCATGAGATATAAATTTGTAATAAAATTCTCCAAAAAAATAAATAATTTTCTTTTAAATAAATAAACTTGGAAGCCTAACACTTACAGGAGGTGCTCCATCACAGAATTCTATTAGACCTCTTGCTATTAGGGTACCTTGTATATATCCAACAATATAAATACAATTATTCAAACTCACCTATAAAATACATACAAATTTTGAATACCGTACTATTTCAAGATAGTAATATTATTATTATTTTTAAAATCGTACTATAGTATATTTTTTAAGGGATTTTTTTTATATTGTTTTTAATTAAACTATTTTTAAAAATAATAGTGTTGTTTTAAAAATGTGGGGCTGGTCGTCGTCAAGACGACCATGTAGGTTGGTCATCTCTTCGAGAGACGACCAAGTCGCGTGGGGCCAGGTTTAATTGACGTGGCGCCACGTCAATTAAACCTGAGATGGTTGTCTCAGAGACCATCCCATGTGGTTGACGACCACTGCACGACGGCCACATGAAGAAACGACGACACATAAAATCCTACCTACTTGCCCCATTTGTGCCCCACCTTTTCCCCCACTTTTTGCCTTCTCTGGAGCCCACCCCCACCCCCACCCCCACCCCCACCCCCACCCCCAGACTTGCCGCCGCTCCCATCTGCTGTCGCCGACGCTTCCGACGTCGACCCTCCCGGCCGACACTCTTGCCATCGACGTCGTCTGCCATCCGTCGCTCACTGTAAGGTTTTTTTTTATATATATAAGTAACATTAGTTTTTTTTTTGAAGGGACCACTTCTTTCCCCTTTTTTGGAATTACAAGGACCACAAGGTATTTATGTTTTGTATTTTATTTTCTATTATGTATTTATATGTCATGTTTTTTTATTCGAATTTATTTAAATATAATTAATATAAAATATAAGGACATTGTGTTTATATCTTCGTTTTTTTATTTGGTTTTATCTTAATTAATTTATTAGATTTTATTTTTTTAATATAAATTAGTTTTATAATTTTGTAAATTGATTTAAATTAATTTATAATTAATTAAGACTCAATTAATTAAGGCACATTTATTTTTTATTTAATTAGTTTTTATGTCTTGAGTATTTTTTTATTAATAAATTTAGGTAATTATAATATTATACTTTTTTGTATTACAATTAAAATTAGATTACTTGATTAGGATAGTTAGATTTAATTAAAACCTTAATTGAAGATCTTTTTTTTCAATTTAGGATTTAAATGGCAGCTAAATGTTTGGCGTTTGTATTGCATACGAATGGAGGTATTATTGATGGTGTAAATGAAGTTGATTATGATAGACCGTCGAGTGGAGGTTTTACTGTGTATAGTGGTATCAAATTTGAACATTTTATTGAAATGGTTGGGCTGTCCCTGAAGGTAGATCTGAGCAGGAATAAGTTAGACCTTGTCTATAGACACCCTAATCAAACACCATCGGGATCAATTAAATACATTCTCATTCCATTGGAGAACCAGAATACACTAGATTTAATGTTCTCAATTGCACCACCATGTCCACAATTAGTGGAATTATATGTGAATGTAGGAATATGATGAATGTCCCATTGGACCTCGAGGGACATAGCTAATGTATTGACCCTAGTCAAAGTCTTAATCTTGAACCTGAGTTAGTTGTGCCTCCAATGACTAATTTAGATTAAGATATGGATTTAACTGATGAGAATAGGTCTATAGAACTCAGGACAACAACAGATGATGAGTTTGATGAATTGGACCTCGAGGGGGAACATGATATCTCATCTCCAACATTTAATGACATAGACATTGACACGATTAATATCAATGCAGAACATGATTGTATGATTCAACCAGTGGCTGCTGAAAATGATATGTTGTACAAAGGGTTCAGTTGTAAGGATAAACCAACTATGCAACATATCATGAAACATTTTGCTGTGAAGAGTCACCATCCTTACGAAGTTTTAGAGTTCGCACCATCCAAATGGGCGATTAGATGTAAGAAGTAACAAGATGGATGCAAATGACGACTTCATGCGATTCTTAATAAATCTTATAACCTATGAGAGATTACGAAGTACGTAGACCAACATTCTTGTTTGTACTCAGAATTCAATCAAAGTCATACTCAATTGGATTCAAATATGATAAGCATAGAATTTTGTGATGCAGTGAGAGCTAATCCTTCTACAAGTATTTCGACACTTCAAGATTTGATCAAGGAAAAATTTGGATATCATGTTTCTTATAGGAGGGTTTGGGAAGGAAAAACAAAAACTTTGGCTCGTATTTTTGTTGGCTGGGATGAATCATATTAACTTTTGCAAGTGAATGTACATGTTAAAACACACTAATCCGGGAACAATTGTCGAATGGAAAATTAGGGATTATGGACAACCAGGTAATGACATTCTTCATTGTGTATTCTGGTCATTCGGTCCTTGCATTGAAACCTTTCAAAAGTTTCGACCCGTGCTTCAAATAGATGGTACTCACCTATATGGAAAGTATAATGGGAAGCTATTGATTGCAACATCTGTTGATTCAAATGGACATTTGCTACCTCTTGCCTTTGCCATTGTGGACGAAGAGAGTCGTGAGAACTGGGGATGGTTTTTAAAAAACCTATGAAAAGTTGTTACACATGAACATATATGTCTAATTTCAGACCGACATGGGGGTATTATCTCTACTATTAACAATCCAGATAATGGTTGGACCAGACTGAAATCACATCACTGATTTTGTCTACGACATGTTGCTAGTAACTTCAACCATAAATACAACTGTGCAGAATTGAAAAAAATGGTTTATCGTGCTAGTTCTCAATTCCAGATTCAGAAGTATAACAAGTACGTGGAAGAAATTAAGTTACAAAATAGCTCTTGTATGGATTTCTTCCGCAACATTGGGGTTGAGAAGTGGACCCTATCACATGATGGTGGTATAGATATGGGTGGATAACGACCAATCTTTCAGAATGCATTAATGGGGTCCTCAAAGGAGCTCGGATGTTACCCATCAATGCATTAGTGGAACTTACATTCTACCGATGCGTAAAATATTTCGAGAAACGGAGGGACGAGACAAGAGATGCTTTGAGTAGAAATGAAGAATACATAAGGTATTATTTAGGTTGTTTAATGTTCTTTATTGTGTAAATGCTGTTAACTTACATTATCAAGCTAAACAGGTATGCTTACGATAAGCTTGTTAGATGGGCGGCGAGATCTACCAAACACACTGTAGTCTGTTATGATCGAGTCGTTGGTGTGTTTCATGTGAAAACAGGTCATCATTATTACAATTCAAAAAGTGGGAACATACAAATAGTGAGAATAACCGCCGTAGAACGTTCATGTACATGCAACAAGTGGCAAACATATGGATTTCCATGTTCTCATTTAATGGCAGTTTGTTCACACCTAAATTTTAAGTACGAAGACTATATTGAGGATTTTTACAAGCTTTCAAAGTACGCTGAATCTTACGCTCCTCAATTTGAGCTCATCCCACATGAAGATTATTGTATCGCTCATCCAAACATGCCTGTTTTGCACGCCGATCCCACTTTATTGACACTGCCTGGAAGACCAAGGAGTTCTCGTATTCACAATGAGATGGATTTGAGAGAACCAAGTGTTCAACAAAGATGTGGGATTTGTAATCAACTCGGCCACAATCGAAGAAAATGTCCTTCGAGACGACGGGAAGCGCCATCGTAGTTTGATATTTATCGTTGGAGTTTGATATTTATTGTTGGAGTTTATGTTAATTTATTTGTTAGTGTAATTTCTCTTTTAATTTAAACTGTATGTGGTTGTAATTTGATGTTTATTATTGGAATTTGATGCTTTTATGATGAATCTGGATAAACTTTGTGGTTGTAATTTGATTTTTTAGGAGTTTGTCAAACTAATGGATATTTATGGTATTAGATTATGTAACTAGATCCAAGTCCTACCGATCTGTATTGTATGCACAAGCTCGACATTGATCCGAATTAGTTTGGCAAGATCAATATAATGAGGAGTTGCACTGCCGATGTAGAGAGGTAATATTGGATCGTTCTATCCCACTCCATCCTCTAATTGAGCCTGCATTACGTGCTTCTGGATTTTACGGGTTTGCCAGAGTGAGATTCATCCAATTAGATTGGCATTTGATAACCGCGCTTATAGAACGGTGGAGGCCGGAGACTCATACATTCCACATGCCGATGGAGAGTGAACCCCATCACTCTACAGGATGTAGAGGTGCAATTTGGGTTACCAGTAGATGGTGAGCCCCTTATCGGTCCTATTAATTATGATTGAAAAGGCACCTGTCAAGCATTACTTGGGGTGACTCCAGATGATCGACACATCAGAGGCTCTAGGTTGAGTTTACCTTGGCTAGCTTATCAATTTCGTAACCTGAACGATGATGCAGATGAGGAAACCATTGCCAGATACGCACGTGCCTATATTATGTAGCCTATCGGTGGTAACCTATTTGCCGACAAGTTTAACAACTTGGTGCATTTGATGTTCCTTCCACTGCTCTTAGATTTTGGGATAGCTGAACGTTTTAGTTGAGGTGGAGCATGTTTGGCATGGTTGTACCGAAATTTGTACAAAGCGTGTCACTCTGACTCACGTGACATTGCCGACTCAATTATACTTCTTCAAGTATGGGCTTGGGATCAGTTTCCAACGATGGCTCCACAACGTTGTCAAATCTTCGATCACGAGCTTGTGGGTCGACCATTAGCTGTCCGGTACATTGATATAACTATTGAATTGTTTTACACATTTAATTATTCTACTGAAATAATTGTTCACTTATAATATTGTTGTAGATGGAGGGATCAATTTTGTGTTACAGAAGTATCTACACATGTTTTGATCCAATATGGATACATGTTGGACCTCTTGTCACCTGGCTCGGTACGTTTTTAAATTTTTAAAATTTTAAGTATATATCGATTTACAATTAATTACATGTTTTATTTATTACGATTTCAGATGATCTGGGAGCTATATACTAAGGAATTTGCAAACTTACCTAACTACTGTACCAATGGACATGATGTATGGTGCACTGTAAGTCCACTGATATGCTTTTATGTGGTTGAGTGGCATCATCCAAATAGAGTTACAAGACAATTTGGTATAAAACAAGCAATTCCAGAAGTGCCCAGCTGAGAACCAAGGATACATTACATAGACATTCGGGATGGCACATGGCAGGATAAAACTGCATCTTTCGTAGCGAGGTGGCACGTGCGTAGAGATTATATTGTTATAAATCCTCTCGTGGACGATGATGGTGTTTGCGATCCAGAATACATGAGTTGTTATTTATCAATAACTAGACGTTATCTTACTCGAGAAGGGGCATCATTTGGTGCTACGGTACAAATTTTAATTTGGTTATATAAACTATTTGAATTTAAATATATATTTATGAATTTTTAATTTTTAATTTCGTGCTACGGTACAATTTTTAATTTTTTCCATGTAGGCTGCGTGTTTCGAGCAAATAAGTATTATCTCGTCATCAGAAGATATTAATAGGTTGTGTAACGTTGGCGCGAGACATCTGATGAAGGTTTTGAAGATGTCTTGCAGCCCTAGGCGGAGGACGTCGTCAAGTAGATCAGGATGCTCCAATAGAGCTTGACGATCCTTTACCTGAAGTTATCTATCATAATGTGGAGGACGTTCCACCGTTTACACAGACACAGGATGATGCCGGTCCGTCGACGCCTATGTTCATGATACCGACTCCTGGTTCCAGTCAGTATCACACACCACCTTTGCCACCATTGTATGGTTATGGAGTTGGCCATGAACGTAGACGTGGGGAGCATGGACAATACATCAACCATGTGGAGGATTGAGAGACACCAGCAGTAGCACTAGTTTGTCGTCAACCACATCGTAACCGACGACGTCCCCATTGTGGGACAGATTAGATGGATAGGTTGTAAATTGACAAACGGAAAACATTATTCTCCAATTTCTTATATATATTTTCAATTCGAACTACTATAGATAACTTCATAATTCTGGAAGATAAAGTAATACATAAAATTAATATTATGAATTGAATTTAAATAAAAAATTTTGTAAATTAAAAAATAAATTTTATATATAAAACAAATAAATATATGGATAAATTAATAAAGTCACGGGAAGAAAAAATAAAATATATAATTTATTTTATTAATCTTGTTTAAATAAAAAATTTTTGTAAATTAAAAAAAAATTATATATTCAAAAATAAATAAATATAAATTAATTAAAAAAAAAGAATGTTGTGGTCGTTTCTTCAACAGATGACCACCACATCGGTTTAAAAAGAAAAAAAAGAAAGGGTCGTGGTCGTCTCACATGGGATGGTCGTCTCTTGTCTCAGGTTTAATTGACGTGACGCCACGCTGCAGAGACGACCAAGTCTACATGACAAATTAATTTTTAAAACAGTATTATTTTTGGAATAAGTTTCCAATAATGCAATAAATCAGCATTATTTTTAAAAATGGTTTAATTAAAAACAATATTAAGAAAAAAATCCTTCTTTTTTGAAGTGTTTGCAAATATGACAAATAAATTTAGTACAATTAACAAAATAGCAACCACATCTTGTTTTTTCAAATGTAGCAGTTTAAAAAAACGGAGGTTCAATTTTAAAAGTACAACTTTACCCATATAATATATATGTGTGTGATATACATTTGATATACTATTGATATGAGTTTCTGATATATATATGTGATATACTACTTATATGTGATATACTACTTATATGAGTGTCTGTGCAATATTTATGTCATACATCTAATATACTACTGATACGAGTGTTTGATATATTACTAATATACTACTATATGAGTATTTGATATATTACTACTATAAGTAAAAATTTTTGCTATATTTGAAAATTTAAAAAACAGGTGACATATTTTTAAATACATAAAAATTTTTTGCTACCCAATGCAATTCAAATATTCAAATATGACACCATATGACTTTTTTTTTTTTAACTATTGTGTTATTTTTATTAATTTAAAAATAAATTACTATAGATTTATTAAAATCACCTGAGAGACAGCAAAGATATTGAAGCCTCCTTTCAAATATTCCAACTCCCTTCACCTGTAAATAGTAATAATGAACACGAAAAATGACAACAAATCTAAAAGAGACAAATTTTCAACCCTACAAAAATCTTATAATTACTTCACTTATGTTCAAGGGATTCACTGAAAAAAATCAAGTTCTTTTTTTTTTTTTTTGAAGAATTAAATGAAGTTGGTGATGTGATTGAATATTAGTAAGAAAGTACAAGACTTGAAGAAGCAAAATGCCACCTTGTCACAAGCAATTTGTATCTGAAAAAAGAAAAAAGAAAATTACTATTTTACATCAACATAAATGGATTTAAAGAGTATTAGTTCATAATTTCTCCATTTAAAAAAGAAAAAGAAAAAGAAAAAGAAAAAGAAGAAACTTAATGCATAACCTGGTTGAGAATGGGCATTAATATTGCATCATCACTTCCATTACCAATTTCTCTGCAAGGTAAGTGAATGGAATTATATTTTCGATAAATATCTATTCTTTATATAAAATGGGTTACAAGGAGAAATTTTTTCTCCCTATGTTGCCCTTTTAATTTAATCATTTTTATATTTATTTTGGTATAATTTTGTCTTTCAATGTAAATATTTCTCTCATTCTTTCATTCTCTTCTTCTTCCACGCCATTTTTTTTTCCAAAATATTTTATGATCTTTCATCCTTGCAAATTCTATTTTTTTTAAATTAATTTTCTCTCCCTCTAAAACTCTCCCGAGTTAGAATATGTATAGTTTAATTAATTCAAAAATTATAATTTATTTTTAATTATAATTAATAAGGAAATTCAAAAGTTTTGTAATTTTTTATTTTCCACAACTATATAAATAGTTTTTTCTTACTCTTTCTCCCAACTTTTTCTTCATTAAAACTTCAGTTTCTTTTCTGTTCGGTATGTTTTTCTCCTTTAGTCAATATGTTGTGTTTTCTTATATTTAATTAGATTATTTGATCGAAAATTCAGCTTGTAGTTTTTTTTTTCAATGCAATGTTAATAATTGTTATTTTAATGAAAACTTGGTTACGTACCATATAAGTAATTTATTCAAGATGACATACCTGCTTCTTTTTTTGTCATTTTCTTTTTCAATGACTCAAATAAGAAATCAAGACAACGTTTTATTTATTTTTATGCATTGTTATGTCTAGGAAAAAAAGTGATGATTTTGTTTAGAAAAAAATTAGATAATTGAAGAATAATATTGTTAGTCACACCAATCACATCAGTGTGTGAGTGAGAATTATTGAGACATTGATTTTATAAGATAAACATGGAAAATAAAAAGATAAAAAAAATTGGTGAGGTACACATTAAGAGATAAAAATGTCAAATTATATTAAAATTTTTAAATATTTAATTAATCCTTATATTTTTAGACATTGAAATAAAAATTGTGAAATTTCACGTGCACAGTATTTCTTGTTATTAAAAAGGACAAGGTTGAACAATGTCTTTTTTTTTATTTATTATTTGCAATATGTCAAATATGTCATCTTATTCAATTATCTATATATTATTGATTGAATTTCCATTTTCATTTGGAATAGAAAAATAATTATAAAACTGGTGAGAAAATAATTTAGGTTAGATGTTCAAATAGTGTTTGAAATTTCAAAATGACTATGTTACCATCTAAACTTCAAGAAAATAATCTTTTTGGTCATTGCTATAATTTATTTGTCAATTTTTTATCCCATCAATGCTCATCTATGTAACTTTATTGTAGGATCATCTCCGCACCTCAACACATATTCAAAAAGTTATATTACGTCATCCATCAATTAAATAAGCGGCCATAAAATAGTGGCAATCACCAAAGTATGTTTTTAAATTTATGGACTAAAATAAATATATTAAAATATTGACAAAATAAATTAGGATGAAGTAAAAAGTTTAGGCAGTAAAATAGATTTAACAAATAATATATTTTGAAAAATAAAAAATGCCTTCAACACCAACAACTTCCTTTGAGTATGAAACGATGTGGATTGAATTGTCAGTAGAGCATTCATCCGCAAGACCTACACAAACAAATATTATATATATATAGTTCTAAAACCAATCAAAACTTCCAAATATTACATATATTTCTCACTCCGACCTATCAATATTCGTTCAAGAGTACTAAAAATGAGAAAAAACCAGAGCAACGTTATATTGTTTTTTGGAAATAAGAAAGAAAACTCGGTACCATGAAAGAATACGAAGGGTAGCGACTGAGACGTTGAGATGATTGCGAGAAAAAAGAAGAAGGAGGAGAAGGAGCGAAAAGCCATTAGCATTTAATTTTTGACCAAGAGAAGTTTTTGTAGAGGTGAGTGAAAATGATGAGAATGATGGCTTTTTATTGGAGAGTTAGTTGAGCATATAGCTGCAGGCTAACTGCTAGTATTATATTTTGTTTCCAAAGTTTTTTTTTTTTAAAAAAAAAGAAAAAAAAAAGGAGGGGCTTCTAATTTTTTATTAAAGAATATGTGAAATAAATGAATAGGATAACTTTAAAGGATGGAAGCGAACCTAAAAGTTTCCATCAGGATTAAAAAATCTTACATTTAAAATATTGTTGTGTGTTGCACGGGACGATTTGAGTTGATATGGGACTTTAGGTCAAAATTTTGTAGAGAGGTCTAATATAAAATATATCAATAATTTGAACAACAACAATGATTCTTGTTAATATTTTATTTCAGTGTTTTTTCTTTGTTAATTAATTCTTAAATATTTTTGTCAATTGTTTTTAACAATCGTAGTTTGTAAATCAACTAAAGTATTCATATTAGTAGATTCATGACTTCTATATTAGAGAACTAAGATGAGTAACCTTTTCATCTCCTAATTGAACTGTATTAGATTTAAAATAACTTGTAACAAAAACAATAAACTTTATCAAAATTCTTTTATTAACTAACCAATTTGGATCATGTAAGTAGAAGAATTTGAACGAAAAAAACACTTGGAATTTTGAACCTGTTAAATTGATTTGAGCAAATAAGGATTTCTACTCTAGTAACTGATAATCATACTTCAAGTGGTGAGACTACATAAAAAGTTAAGGCTTTAAGAGACTCAGAGGGAAAGTTAAAGTTGAAATTAGTCTAACATACCAATAAAATAAAGTGTTTTAATGAGATCCGGAAGATTTTAGTTAGTAAAAATAATAATAATAATAAACAAAATATAAGGAATATGGCAAAGAAGCGGGAACAACGCACCTTCAGAGTTGATCCGAGAAAGAAGTGGGGATGACGACCTTAGGGGGTTGGGCGTACGTGGACTAGGCGCGTACCCAACCTCTTCAATAACGTGCAAACCGCAGTCGTACAAGTTGTCGTCCATGAGCAAGGTTACGTGGTGCCGAGTCGCTCTGCAGATCTTGGGAATCCTCTTCACATATTCCGAGGTGAGATCGTCATGCATAGGGGCAGGCTTAGGAACGATTGAAATGGAGATGTACAAGTGATAACTCTCCAAATAGAGAGTTATTTGGGTATAAAGTTGATATAAATTAGCTAAAGTTAGCCTCACTTGCACCCCTAATCTCTGGTTTTGTGCTTAAAGGACCATAAACGCTAACCTTCTACATTTTAGTCTTGTCAGTCTACAACAGAGCTAAATTTTTGGTGTATGTTGCTACAGCTTTGACGATGCTGCAGCATCAAGATCCAGATTCAGAAAGGAGCAGAAAACGACAAGCTGACGGTGAAAGGACTGTGCAACGGAATTACCACAATAATTGGAGGTTTTACCCACACATATTCTCAGGAGCTCTTCCGCAGAACCGAAAAAGCAAGCAAGGAGTAGAAAAAGACTCTTCAGTGGCTGTTGGGAGCTGATCTTCGGCTTCTTCCCTTGCTCATTCTCTCATCTCTCTATTATTTTCATTTTCACATTTTGCTTAGCTCCCCTTATGGTGTTGCATAGCTAACAACTTGTGTAAGGGGGAGATGTTTTAGACTTGTTTTGATCTGGGCTGTAAACGTACTGCTTGTTTTAATGGAAATGTGCTTTGTTGAAGTTGCTTGCCATTCTAGTTTTAACGTGCTTGATCACCATGTTGGACTACATTCTTGTTAACTTTTGGAAAATCGTAATAGGAAGCGAAATCCTTCATCTCGAGCTAATGTCTACTTAAGTTTAGCGTGTGGTGACTTAGCGATAAGCATCACCTAGCTTGGTCATATAAAACTGTGTATATATGCTATTGATGTTTGTCGATGAATGTTGGTAGTAGAAAATCTGGGGTGTTTGGAAAAGCATCTGGTCTGTTTGACCACTGCACATACTCCATTAATGCTACAACGTCGTTAGGATGGTCTAGAAAAGTCGACCCAATCTCCCCCCTGCGCCGTTATTTTACAAGATATTACTGAGTGATAGTAGATGTTGGGTACTTTTAACGAATTTATACCTTGTGTTCGCATTAAGTTACTTATTCAGAAATTTTCATCGCATCTCTGTTTAGTTTTAAGTGGAAGAAAATCCTATTTTTTGTCTTAAATTTTCTTGAGTAAATATCGAGTGTTTAAGCATCTAATCCCTGTGGATTCGAACTTTTTATTACTTGCTGCGACGATTGTGTACACTTGTACATAGAATAATTGGTAGCACAACTAGCGAACAACAAGTTTTTGGTGCCGTTGCCGAGGACTAAACTGCCTTGCATTCTGTATTTTGCTTAACGAAATCTTACTCTAGATCTTTGACTACTGTATTGGTGAATTTTGAAGGTGAATGCACGATTTGCAAGGGGTGGAGTATTTGCTTGACAACGAAATCGAACGCACATTCCACCAATGAAGAAGAGAACGACGTCGACTGCAAGTGGAGACTAACCCCATGGATCAACCACCAAGGCTTCCCAATCCAGTTTTGGAGATAGAGCTAAATGCTGAACCAGCAGTCGTGCCCCCTCTAAATGCCATTCTGTTGGCAGACGATGGAGATAGAGCTATTAGGGCGTATGCCGCACCAACACTTCACGGTTTTCACTCAGTCATAGTAGGGCCAGAGATAGAAGCTGAGCGATTTGAATTGAAACCTTTGATGTTTCAAATGCTGCAAACAATGAGACAGTTTTATGGAAATCCATCTGAAGACCCATAACTTTATCTCAGATACTTTCTTGAAGTGAGTGATTCCTTTAAAATGCAATGAGTATCAAAGGAAGCGTTAAGATTGAAATTGTTCCCGTATTCGTTGAGGGACAAGGCAAGAGACTGGTTAAACTCTATGCCAGCAAAATCTATTACCTCTTGGAACGACCTCGTTGAGAAATTCCTGATAAAGTACTTCCCTCCGAGTACGAACGCTAAATTCATGGGAGATATTAATAACTTCCAACAAAGAGGTGGAGAATCTGTGAGCGAGTCATGGGAAAGGTTTAAAGAGCTGCTTAGACGATGTTCACACCATGGCCTACCAAAATGTATTCAAATAGAAACATTCTACAATGGGTTGAATGAAGCGACCAGAATGGTTGTAGATGCATCGACAAATGGAGCACTGCTATCTAAATCATATACTGAAGTAGTGGACATATCGGAGAGAATCTCTTCTAATAACTACCATTGGTAAGATTCCAGAGCCATAAATGACAAGGGAAACTATGGGGCTACCAGCAGCACGAAGATGGCTTCTCTGAAAGATCAAATAGCAAACCTAACCAACATGGTAAAGAACATGAGTGCTGCTACAGTATCGTCCACTAACCCAGGATCAAGAAAGGCAGTGATAGTCTCATGTTCCTATTGTGAAGGTGATCATACTTATGATTCTTGCCCTGGAAACCCTGCATCAGTATATTATCTGGGAAATCCTGGCAGGAACAATCCTTACTCAAATACCTATAACCCAAGATGGAGACAACACCCAAATTTTAGCTGAGGAGGAAATCAGGGTGGTCATGGGAATCAGAACATCGGCCAGTACCAACAGAAAACAATGCATCAACCAGGACTACTGATGCCTAGCCAACCACAAAGAGCAAGACCAGCTAACCCCTCCAGCTCCATAGAAGCCATGATGAGAGATTATATGGCCAAGAACGATGCATTAATACAAAGCCAAGCCACCACTTTAAGAAATATGGAAGTTCAACTAGGACAGTTGGCTATTGAGATGAAAAACCGACCACATGGTACCCTACTAAGTAATACTGAGAACCCTCAAAGAGACGGGCAATGTCAAGCATTGACTCTCCGCAGTGGGAAGGCACTATCACACCCCTACCCTGCACTAGTGAGCGAGGATAAGGTTGTGCACCAGAAAGAGCTTCAAGCAGAGATGATAATGGAGAGTGTAGCAGAAAATATGAATACTGAAGAGAACGTAGTGACTGATGCTGGCGCATGAACTAAGCTAACAGTGCAATCAGAATCAGTAGCACAACAAGGGATGACGAAGCAACCAGAGTTAGAAATAAACAAAGGAAAGAAGGCTGCGGAGACAGAACCGGTAGAGAAAGTGTCTAAAGAGACACTAATGCAAAAGAAAGTGAAAATTTCAATAGAGCACCAAGTTCCCTCTCCTTACGCTCAGCGGTTGCAAAAGAAAACCTAAGATGCACAGTTTGATCATTTTTTCGAGGTGTTGAAACAACTCCATATCAACATACCCTTGGTAGAAGCGTTGGAACAGATGCCAAATTACGTCAAGTTCCTCAAAGATATATTGTCAAAAAAAAAGAAGACTAGGGGAATTTGAAACGGTGGCCCTTACAAAAGAATGCAGTGCGATTCTGATAGGAAAACTCCATCAGAAAATGGGTGATCCTGGAAGTTTTACCATTCCAGTGTCGATAAGAGGGAATAATGTAGGGCATGCGTTGTGTGACTTGGGCGCTAGCATCAACCTGATGCCTATATCAGTGTATCAGAAACTGGGGATAGAAGAAGCAAGGCCAACCACCGTCACCTTACAGTTGGCTGATAGATCCATTACACATCCGGAGGGTAAGATAGAGGATGTTTTGGTTCAGGTAGATAAATTCATTTTTCCTGCAGATTTCATCATACTGGATTACGAAATTGACAAGGAAATTCCAATCATTTTGGGAAGACCATTTTTATCCACGGGGAGGGCATTGATTAATGTGCACAATGAAGAGCTCACTATCAGAGTAAATGACCAGCATGTTACATTTTCTATTTTTAATTCCATAAAATACCCTACTGATGTGGAAGAATGTTCTTTGTTAGAGATTGTAGATGATTTGATGAATGATGAAATGCAAACAGAAGAGTTGTTGAGCCAACTGGAGGACGAGCGAAGAAAAATTCTCAAGGTAGGAGACATCGAAGCTAAACTGATCCAAGGCCAGCCGCATGAGCCTGGATCCGACAGAATCCACAAGAAGACATTTGAGCCGCTGGAATTGAAGGACAGGGTGCAAGCACCGCTGCAGCCATCAGTGGTGAACGCACCCAAGTTAGAGCTGAAGGTCCTGCCATCACACCTCAAGTATGCTTATCTGGGAGAAGCAGAAACCATGTCAGTCATCATTGCAGCAGACTTAACTGAAGAAAAAGAGTATTGGCTAATAGAGATGTTGAGAAATCACAAGAAGGCCATTGGCTGGACTCTAGCTGACATGAAAGGAATCAGTCAAAGTTATTGCATGCATAAGATAAACCTAAAAGAGGGATGTAAAAATTCGGTTGAACATCAGAGGAGGTTGAACATCAAGGAGGTTGAACCCTACCATGAAGGAAGTTGTTAAGAAGGAAATTATCAAATGGCTTGATGTTGGAATAATTTACCCAATAATTTACCCTGACAGTGATTGGGTAAGTCCAGTCCAATGTGTGCCCAAGAAAGGAGGGATCATCGTGGTGCCCAATGACAACAATGAGCTGATACCCACAAGAACCATAACCGGTTGGTGCATTTGTATGGACTATAGGAAGTTGAACAAAGCTATTAAGAAGGATCATTTTCCATTGTCATTCATTGATCAGATGTTAGATCGGTTGGCTGGGCAAGGATACTACTGCTTCTTGAATGGGTAAAGTGGATACAACCAAATCACTATCAATCCTCTAGATCAGCAAAAGACTACATTCACTTGTCCATATGGTACGTTTGCATTTAGGAGAATGCCCTTTGGACTGTGCAATGCTCCAGCAACATTCCAATGATATATGATGGCAATATTCTCAGACTTAATAGAGACGGTGGTTGAGGTCTTCATGGATGACTTCTCAGTGTTTGGAAGGGACTTGAACGAGTGCCTTAGCAACCTGGAGCAAGTGTTGAGGAGGTGTGAAGAAACCAACTTAGTGCTCAACTGGGAAAAATGCCACTTTATGGTAAAAGAATGGATTGTTTTGGGTCACAAAGTATCCAAGAAAGAGATAGAGGTCGATCGTGCCAAGATCGAAGTCATAGAGAAGCTGCCCCCTCCCACCTCAGTCAGAGGAGTCAGAAGTTTCCTTGGACACGCAGGGTTCTATAGGAGATTCATTAAGGACTTTTCATAAAATCTCTAAACCTACGCATGTTTGACTTTTCTTCTAACTGTATACAGGCTTTTACCACGTTGAAAACAGCTCTCATCGAGGCTCCCATCATGACTGCACCAAATTGGAAGGAACCACTCGATGTCATGTGTGACGCTAGTGATTATGCGATAGGAGCTGTGTTGGGATAAAGGAAGGGGAAGCTAATTCACCCAATTTACTACGCCAGCAAAACATTGGTGGAGGCTCAATTAAATTACACCACTACTGAGAAAGAACTATTAGCGGTGGTTTTTGCGTTTGAAAAATTCAGAGCTTACCTCATTGGAAAGGTAGTGGTGTACACTGACCATGCAGCCATCAAGTATTTGCTTTCAAAAAAGGATGCCAAGCCAAGGCTGATTCGATGGGTGTTGCTGTTGCAAGAATTTGATTTAGAGATTAGAGATAAAAAAGGATCAGAGAACCAAGTAGCAACTTAAACGAGTAGAGCTAGATGGAGCAGTGAAAGAACAACAAGCAGAAATTAGAGACGCATTCCTTGATGAGCAGTTGCTAGCGGTGGCAGAACAGAAAAAAGACGTCGTGGTTTGCTGATATGGCCAATTATGTAGCTAGTGGAATTGTGCCATCAAACATGATAAGGCATCAACTTAAACGATTCATCTATGACAGCAAGTTTTACTACTGGGATGATCCTTATCTATACAAATTGTGAAAGGATCAAATTATGCGGAGATGTGTTGACAGTGTGGAAGCATCAATAGTGCTAGAGTATTGTCATTCCGCCCCTTACAGTGGGCATTTTGGAGGACAGCGTATTGCAGCTAAAATCTTCCACAGTGGCTACTATTGGCCAACTGTCTTCCAAGATTCC
Source organism: Momordica charantia (assembly GCF_013281855.1). NCBI lineage: Eukaryota > Viridiplantae > Streptophyta > Magnoliopsida > Cucurbitales > Cucurbitaceae > Momordica > Momordica charantia. The sequence continues at coordinate 15,926,026 of NW_028275160.1, forward strand.
CACTCGTACGCAAGGAATTGTGACAAATGCAAGAGAGTGGGAAACGTCTCAAGCAAGTCAAAAATGCCTCTGAATTTTATCCTTGAGGTCGAACTCTTTGATGTTTGGGGAATAGATTTCATGGGACCTTTTCCTTCATCAAATGGTAACCTCTACATCCTATTGGCAGTTGATTATATTTCTAAATGGATGGAAGCAACAGCTTATGTGACGTGCGATGCGAAAACAGTCTTAAAATTCCTACACAAGAACATCTTCACAAGATTTGGAACCCCTAGGGCTGTTATAAGTGATGAGGGATCCCATTTCGTTAACAAAGCCATGAGTTCCTTGTTGGAGAAATATAATATCAAGCATAAGGTGTCCACGGCATACCACTCTCAGACGAACGGACAAGCAGAGATATCAAACAGAGAAATTAAAGGGATTCTGGAGAAGGTAGTGTATATCAGTAGAAAAGATCGGTCCTACAAGTTAGATGATGCATTGTGGGCGTATAGAACTGCTTACAAAACTCCAATAGGAACTTCCGCTTATAAGCTAGTCTTTGGTAAGGTATGTCATCTACCGCTTAAGTTGGAACATAAGGCGTTTTGGGCTGTGAAGAGGTTGAATATGGATCTAGCAGCAGCAGGAGAAGCGAGAAAATTTAAGCTACTAGAGTTGGATGAATTCAGAAAAAAAGCTTACAAGAACGCAAAGGTTTACAAAGAAAAGACCGAGGTGTGGCATGACAGAAGAATAAAGCCAAGAACATTTGAAGAAGGATAGAGGGTGTTGTTATTCAACTCAAGGCTGAAGTTGTTTCCTGGAAAATTAAAGTCAAGGTGCTCAGGACCATTCACAGTGGTGAAGGTATATCCTTATGGAGCTGTAACTGTTAGGGAAGATCACACTGAAAGGGAGTTCACTCTGAATGGGCGAAGATTGAAGCATTACTGGGGAGGAGAAATGGTGAGGAAGATGGATTCCCACCAGCTGAGGTTAACATAAAGGGCTATCAAGACAGAATAAAAGGGGAAGAATCCTTTGTTTCTTCTCTCTCTCTCTCGTTTTTAATTCTTGTCAATTCAGTTTAATTTCCTTAATGTTGATAGTGAGATTATAATTAGAAGCGTGTTTCTTTTATTTTGTTTGATTTTTGTTTTAGGCAAAGAAAAAAAAAATTCTGCCGATTCGTTACTATAATTGCTAGAACAAAGCTGGGGGGAAGCTGAGAAATGTGGTCAACCTCGTCGATGTTGGAGCATAAATCAAGGATGCGAAAACGAAGATGGAATATAAAGAGAGAAGCAATTAATGCTTACAGCAGAAATCGTGGGTCAGAAGTTTAAAATCGAAGTAGTTCAGACATCTCTTTCCCACGAGATAAGAAGTGCACTTTTCTAGAAAAGGTACAAAAGAAGGGAAATTTTTGAATTCGAATTTTTTTAGAAGAAAAAGGTAAAACGGCAGTTAAGGGGAGTAGTTGGCTTCTTTTTCTGAGCATTATTGATGATAAGGTTGATAAGCCTATTTAAGAGATGACAAAGAGAGAGGTTATCGTCCAAGCCGTAATTTTGCGCTAGCACCTTTCCCCTCCATGTCCTTTTCCTTCGCTTCCCTCTATTTAGTCGCTCTCCCTTAACCCTAGGTTTGCTGCAGCGTTGACAAACCGTCAGCCTAGTCATCCAAGTATGCCTCGAGTTAAAGCGAAAGCAAGGAAAGGTAAGAAAGCTATCCCCCCATAAAGAGCTGACACCATCTCCTTCGTTGGAAAAGTCGCCAGAGCTGGGCCAAGCGAGCCTGTTACCCGAAAACACCGCCTCAGAAAGAGAAATCACTTTCCCGCTCAAAAAGAAACTCGCTGCTAAGAAGGGAAAGGGAGCCGCAAAAGGAAAGACGAAGCAGCCTGTTCCAGCAGAAGAAGAAGAAGAGCAGCTGGCTTAAAACACCCAAACCGAAACAGCCGGTCAGAATGCAAACGTGTTGCCTACAAAAATACAGGCATAGAGAGGATCAGAGTTGTCGTCTGAAGCAAGACGCAGAGTTCAAGAATTTATGCAAGAGCTTTTACAAGAGGGCAGTGGTGAGGATAATCTGGGGGAGGGTGGAGCAGCCACGAAGACAGCTCGAGAAGGAGCAGCGCTATCTGACGAAGGGCAAGAAGAAATAGAGGAAGTGGTAGAAGCAGCTCCAATGCTCGCTAGAAAATCACAGAGAAAGATAAGGCTTTCCCCAGTTGCTGAGCTCGAAAAATGAAAGGGGCCAAAACAGAAGGTGGACATGCAAGCTAAGAAAATGGGCAAGGAGAAGGTTGCTGCAGAGCCCGAAGAATTTTTGCGATTCGTCGACGCTGCAGCATCAGAACGGTTTGAAAGCTTCAAGGACCGAAATCTGCTACGAGAAAGAGGCTTTCCTTCTGACTCATCCATGCCCTCCTTTGTTTCCACCACCATCAGTAAGCACGAGTGGCATACATTCTGCACACAACCCAAGCCTGTGGTCGTCCAACTTGTTCAAGAATTCTATGCCAACCTAAACCTAAGAGACCCATCTGAAGTGATGGTAAGGGGGAAGAAATTCTACTGGAACGCAGAGGCCATCAATGAGGTATATAACCTCCCCAACTATTCCCATGCCACCTGTAATGAAATGATGGTTGCCTCATCTGAGGAGCAACTAAATCGAGCTATCAAGTGTATAGGGGTAGAAGGGTCGCGATGATAGCTTTCAGCCAGAGGGCCGCACACTTTTCTCCCAGCTTACTTTAAGCCTGAAGCCAACGTCTGGTATCATCTTGTTAAAAGCAAGCTCATGCCCACAACGCATGACACCTCCATCACGAAGGAACAGGTTCTCCTCCTGTTTTGCATTTTGGAAGGTCTCAGCATCGACGTGGGGCGACTCATAGAAAAAGAGATTGCAGGGGTTGAGAAGAGGAAGCAGGGCAACCTATATTTCCCCAATCTCATCACAGAGCTTTGTATCCTCTCGGGAGTCAAGATGGAGGAGGCAGATCAAACGCTGAAGGATAAGGGTGTAATCAATGAAGTGGTAATTAAGAGGTTGAAGGTCGTTGATCATAGCAAGCGTGGAGGAAATGTTATATTCGCGCTTAAAGAAGTCTCAAACACGCAGGTCAGCTTGCTGCAGCAGCTCGGCTCTATGCAGGAGTAGTAGCAGCCATTGCAAGAAGACAACAGACCTATATGAACTATGCCAAAGAGAGAGATATCGTGATCCGCAAGGCCCTCAAACTTCTCCTGCCCTTTTCCCCCTTTCCCAAGATTTTTAGAAGACATGTCTGTCGAAGATGAAGAAGTGGTTGGTGCTGGAGCATCTCAACCTATGGGTGGCTCCAGTGAAGAGGATGAAGAAGCTTAACAGGGGAGTTGATTTCCCCGCTTGAAATCTGTTTTACCTTTAAATTTTTTCTTTTCAGCAAATTTACTTTTCTACGCTTTTCATTCTAGTTAGGTTAGTTTATGAAGTTTACATGTTTAGTTTTTGCATCTTTAAATCCTCAGTTCTAGGTTGTTATGATTTCAATTCAGTCCATTAAATGAAAATGAAAATGAATGAATGATTGTGCAAGATGTTGTTAGATCTTCTAGCTTGTGTATTTCTGGCTGCTTATCTATGTGGTCTAAGATGACTGGTCTATGGACATATTCAGGATGCTTGCTTTGACTAGGTTTAGAAAAGGACAAATCCAGTTATTGGCCTTCTTCTAATATTTTCTTAAGTAGCGTTTGATAGCCTTGCCCTGCTGAGTATCCCCTGCCTGCCTTAGAAACTTCACCAAAGCTGAATTTCAATGGCTGATTTTCTCGTCACATGCACTGTTAGCAAGCTAATGTCTTTAGAACCTATGAAACTACTTACCTCTTTAGAACCAATTCAGATAGGAAATCACTCAAATCCAATTTTCATCCATCCTATCTTTATTATAAGTTTGGGGGAGCCTTGTCCTTAGTTTTCAAATGACACTGCTTCTTTTAAGTTTGGGGGTAAGGGATTCTCATTTGTAAGAATAGTATTCAGTTGTGCAATCCCTTTTGTTGTTCACCATCTTGTAACGTTATGAAAATATTCTTGGCCTTGTAATTCAGCTCTGAAAAAAAAGAGAGAAAGAACAATCTCATAAGAGCTGCAAGGTCCGGAATGGCTAGTAGCCCATAGCTGTCTTAGAAGGCTTTAAGTTAGCTAGCAGTGAGGTGTAAGGAAATTAGTTTCTTTGAAAGGAGGTTGAAGGCGAGAAAGGGAGAAGGTCAAGTAAGGCATTCAAATGTGAATAGAACACCTTAGTTTTAGTGCTATGGCTGTTTGTGTCCTTTATGAGCTAATGCTAGAGCAAGCTGAGAAACACTTACCACAGTAATGAATCTTAGGTAGTGGAAAGAGTAGCCCGAAGGCATGGTTAGCACAATCTAGCTTTCAAAAGCATGAATATTAGTGTCGCTTGACGACAAGCAATAGTCCAAGTTTGGAGGTGTGATAACTCTCCAAATAGAGAGTTATTTGAGTATAAAATTGATATAAATTAGCTAAAGTTAGCCTCACTTGCACCCCTAATCTCTGGTTTTGTGCTTAAAGGACCATAAACGCTAACCTTCTACATTTTAGTCTTGTCAGTTTGCAACAGAGCTAAATTTTTGGTGTATGTTGCTACAGCTTTGACGATGTTGCAGCATCAAGATCCAGATTCAGAGAGGAGCAGAAAACGACAAGCTGACGGTGAAAGGACTGTGCAACGGAATTACCACAGTAATTAGAGGTTTTTCCCACTAGTAAGAGTTGAGTCCCTCAAGGTCCGTGCAATTGCCCTAATATCTGAAAGGGGTATCAATACAACCAAGAGAAGGAGTCTCAAGGGGGGGGGGGGGGACACAAGAAGAAACATTCCAATATGTCTACACTCACTTTTGGACGAATTCCACACATACTCCCAAGAGTTCTTCCGTAGAACCAGAAAAGCAAGCAAAGAGTAGAAGAGAAATCTTCAGTGGCTGTTGGGAGCTGATCTTCGACTTCTTCCCTTGCTCAATCTCTCATCTCTGTATTATTTTCATTTTCACATTTTGCTTAGCTCCCCTTATGGTGTTGCATATCTAACAACTTGTGTAAAGGGGAGATGTTTTAGACTTGTTTTATGGGCTGTAAACGTGCTGCTTGTTTTAATGGAAATGTGCTTTGAGTTAAAGTTGCTTGCCATTCTAGTTTTAACGTGCTTGATCACCATGTTGGACTACCTTCTTGTTAACTTTTGGAAAATCGTAATAGGAAGCGAAATCCTTCATCTCGAGCTAGAGTCTACTTAAGTTTAGCATGTGGTGACTTAGCGATAAGCATCACTTAGCTTGGTCATAAAAAACTGTGTATATATGCTATTGATGTTTGTCGATGAATGTTGGTAGTAGAAAATCTGGGGTGTTTGGAAAAACATCTTGTCTGTTTGACCACTGCACCTACTCCATTAATGCTACAGCGTCGTTAGGGTGGTCCAGAAAAGTCGACCCAATCTCCCCCTTACGCCGTTATTTTACAAGATATTGCTGAGTGATGGTAGATGTTGGGTACTTTTAACGAATTTATACCGTGTGTGCGCATTAAGTTACTTATTCAGAAATTTTCATCTCATCTCTGTTTAGTTTTAAGTGGAAGAAAAACCTATTGTTTGTCTTAAATTTTGTTGAGTAAATATCGAGTATTTAAGCATCTAGTCCCTGTGGATTCGAACTTTTTATTACTTGCTGCGATGATTGTGTACACTTGCACGTAGAAGAATTGATGTGCACGAGCATACCGCCGAATTCCCCATCCCTAGAGATTCAGCCCGCTGATAAGCTCGTGCGCTATTTGGAGATGGAGACATTTAGCCTCGTGTGTCAGTGCACGAGTGTCTAAATTTGGGATTGAGGAGAACGACCACGCTCGATTCAAGAGAAGGTCTCCAGGTGCATATTACATCGGAAGTACCCGACCTTCGTCAGACATTGAATGAACGCAATGTGCCTCAACAAGCAGGGCAACATACCCCCAACACGCCAAACTTAGGATCCACTCCAGCCACTGGAGGTGTGTAATGAAACACCAACCAACCAATGGCCGCAAGAAACAGCGGCCGCGACAACATCGACGTATCAGGCAACGGTGGATATACCTGATGTACAATATTCAATGAAAGAGGTGATCGGCAAGCTTCAGAACGATTTGAAGCTTTGAGCAAAGTTGCAAGACAGATGATGCCAACTGGGTGGAGTTGGGAGAGCGAGAGGATCCCTATTTACGGCTCCTATAATGGCATACCCCCCCCACCAAAAATGAAAAAGCTAGACATAAAGCCGTATGGTGGATCAACTGATCTAGTAGATCATATTGAGCTGTACGAGGGTCTAATGGAGCTGAGTGCAGTAGGGGACGAAATGAAGTGCAAAGCTTTTTTTGTCACTTTAAAGGGCCAAGCCCGGTCATGGTACCGGCAGTTGAAACCTCAATCCATCAGCTCTTGGAAACAACTAAGGAAAGTTTTTATTAATCAATTTTCTGCGCAGCATGACAGGAAAAAGTCGAACACATATCTCCTCACTATCCATCAAGCAGATGACGAGTCGCTACACGAGTACGTTGGAAGATTCATGGCTAAAAAGATTAAAGTACCGGACTGTTCGGATGATGTAGCCAGAATGACATTTATGTCGGCTATAGACAATCTAGATTTAATTCAATCTTATGCTTTGCAGCCAACACGAACCTGTAGTGAAGCTATCCAACACGCATGCTAATATATGCATGCAGAAGATGTGCTCCGAGCAAAACAACTGCAACACAAAACGGTTACGTCGAAACATGCTCAAGCTCGGGGGCAGAGCTCACAGTCGAAAAAAGGTTATTTGAGTCGTGATCTTGAGCAAAAGAAGTCAACTCATAACAACCGGCAACAACAAGAGCGAACAGTGCGAATTCATGACCGGTGTTTAAGGAAATTCGACCGATATACACCCCTTAACGTCCCGCTTTCAGAAATTTTGGCCAACATCGAGAATAGTGATTTGCACACGATACTGGAGAAGCCGAGTAAGATGAAGTCAAGCCCGAATAAAAGAAATAAGAATAAATATTGCAGATTCCATAGGAATCATGGTCATGACAGTTCCCAGTGTTATGACCTGAGAGATCATATTGAAAACCTGATTCAACGGGATCATCTGAAGAAATACGTGGGCAAAAAAGATGTATGTTCATCCTAGGAGAATAAAAAATATGATTGCTCTGATCGAGACGACAAGGATAAGTCACCATCATTGAAAATGAGGGAGGCAGATGGGAAAAGGTCGGTGGTGATCAACACCATTTTTGGTGGCCTGAGTGGGGGTCATTCAGAAAATAAAAGGAAGACCCTCATTTGTGAAACGTAGCACAAAGTCAACTCTACATATGTTCGAGCAACGACTACAAATACTTTTTCTTCGGCAGACTTGGTAGGAGTTCATTTACCGCATAATGATGCACTGGTTATCTCACCAATAATTGATAATGTGCAGGTACGAAGATTCCTCATTGATGGAGGAGCGTCCACCAACATACTTTCTCTCTTGACTTATATGGCTTTGGGTTGGGAAAAGTCACAGTTGAAGTGGTGTACGACTCCCCTAGTCGATTTTTCTGGCGAATCTTGTTGTTGCAGAGGGCTGTACCGATCTTCCTGTCACTATCAGTGGAGGAAAAGACATAGTTTAGAAGGTGGCCGAATTCATTGTGGTAAATGGTGTGTCAGCGTATAATGTGATATTAGGTCGACCATATATCCATGACTTGCAGGTTGTGCCTTCAACCTACCACCAGATGATGAAATACCTGACACATGATGGCTTGGTATCGTGAAACGCGAGTAAAAAGCTTTAAGGGAGTGCTACTCCACTGCTTTAAAGGGCACACGAACTTGTGCAGCGGTATATGGAGGATCAACCCCGAGTTCGGGGGTAGAGGAGAAGTCGTGTGATAAGCCTACTAAGGAGCCTGGAAGTTGAGGAGCCTCGGAACAGGAGCTCGAGCAAGTGCAACTAGGATCGGCAGACAAGATGGTTAGTATTGGAGTAGGATTGCAAGACCCTATGTAATGTACTCAACCCTACCACAAGTGGCTTAGGCAACCCTTGCATGAACAAGCACCTCCTAAACACACACGGCAACACCTAGTACACACACAAAGAATCACCCAAGGGGAAGAAGATGGGACTTACCTTGAAGGTCAAGGCTTTGGATGGAGAGAACTTGTTCTAGATCAAAAGTGAAACATTCCACAAAGTTTGATGACCAACCTAAACTTGCATGTTTCAAGGGTTTTGTGCAACTAGATAAAAAAGCACCAATGCTCACGGTTTTGGGAGCAAAGAGGAAAGCTCAATGACTATTTTCATTCATCAATAATCCACCCTTGAAATGTACAAGAAGAAGCCTATTTATAGGCATCTTGAATTTCCCTAAAATAAAAGGAAAATGACATTAACTAAACCTAGACTAAACTAGTTACAAAGGGACTTAACTAAGTTACATAAACCTAAAGTTAGCTCTAACAGCCATTATCTAAATTTTACATTAAATCCAAAAGAAGGTTTCAATTCTAATTACATGAAAACAATAATTTTAAATAACCACTAAAAGTTAGAGATCTCATGTTTTGTGTTTTCATGTTCCCTTGAAGTTTCTTTCTCCACTTGTTCTCCTTCCTCATGAAGCATGATAATCCACGTGTTGAAGTGGAGATCCCCTTCTTCATTGGTTGAGCCTCATGGCATAATGTCTGTTGCTTGAAGTGTATCATCCCTTCCCTCTTGAAAAGGATTCGTCCTCGAATCCTACTTGTCACCTACAATGAAAAGAATTAAATTAATAGCTTCATAGGAAAGATCATGACATTCTCACCTTGCAAAGCAACTTTGAAGTCTTGTGAGGATATTAGTCTAGCGTTCAACATTCCTATGAAATCTCCTTTGAAAAACTTTTCTCTCCAAAAGTATTTCCAAATCCACCCTCGTGGCATGTTCACTTTATGTTTTGATTTCCTCAGTCTCCTTTTGGGATTTGGCTTTCGAATCCTCCACAACACATTAGATTGGCGGTCTTTTTCTTGACTATCCATGTACATGTAGCGTTGGACAGATCTTGAAGTGATTTTTGAGTCATGTCTCATAATTAGATCTTTAATTTTCTGCAAAAACTCAAGGGAAAATCTAGGCAAACAAGGTTTGAGTTTGCCCATTAGATAACATTCCTTAATGTGAAAAAGTTCATGTATATTATGCTTTGTAACTACAAGGGAATTAACTTCATAGACCTTGTCACATGAGCTCAAAATTTGAGCACTAGGACTAATGCTCATATGCAAGTCAAGTTCATTGTTATTGTCATTCTCATTCACTTCTAACTCACAAATACCAACAAAAGATTTTTTATGAATTTTGAGTTCAACAAGACATGCATCTCCAAGTTTATCAATTTCCTTCGTTAAGCAATAAGCACATTCTTTCAAATCACAAACAATAAAACATGGTTCTTTATGAATGAGTGGTGCAAGAGTAGTGATCTCACATGGATCCAATGCTTTTCTAGCTAAAGAAGTAGGAATTGCATGCTTTGCATCACAAACTAACTTGTTTTCATTCTCACTAATCTGTATTTCTACATTATGAATACAATCATGCATTTCATGGCTATCCAATTGAAGAGATTTGGCATGCTTAGCATCACAAATAATTTATTTTTCATTCTCAACAACAAGTGAAGGCAAACTAACCTTTTCTAAATGTGTATTATCTTTAGAGAATGGTTTAGGATTAGCATACCGTGTAGACATCCTTTGGGTTTTTCTTTCAATCTTTTTGGCAATGTATACCATATCCTCCAAAGTATCACATGGTTGAAGATCAAATTGTTGAGAAATTTCTTCATTAAGTCCATTAAAGAATCGATTCATATTGGCCTCCTCATCTTCCCAAAGATCAAGCTCATCAAGAATTAAGCACATCTCTTGGTAGTATGCTTTCACACTTTTGCTCCCATGCTTCAAGGTTTTCAATTTGAGAAATTTCTTAGGAACAAAGTGTTTCCTCATTATGTGCTTGAGCTCATTCCATGAAGCAATTTTTGGCAATTGATTCCTCAACCTATGCACCATCAAAGAATCCCACCATTCTATGGCAAAATCTTCAAAACAAGAGATAGCGAGTTGTACCTTTCTTTCCTCGCTACGTTGGTACTTTTCAAGGGTTCCTTCAAATTTTCTCTCCCAATTGAGATATTCCTTTGGATTGTGGCTTCCATAAAACATAGGACGTGCAGGTTTGAAACTTCCAAATTTGTTAATGGCATATTCATTTGATGTTCTCCTATGATTGCTTTGTCCATAATATCTTTCAGTATTCATTGCTGCAAAAGAACGTTAGAAAACAAAGATGGACCTCACCATTCAATTCCTCCCTCTCTCATTCACTCAAAGAATGAAAGGTTCACTCGTGTTTAGCACTCAAAGGTTGGAGGTCTCTCACTCACATACACACAACAATTTGTAGATGATAAGGTAACCGTGAGTGTGCAAACTTGTCTTTAAGCAAGCAATTCCCTCGCAACACCGAGCTAGATTGCTTGTGGCGAATCAAAATGAACCAAGGACAAGTTAGAGTACAAAGAAGGCAAGATACACAATGAATAACATAGACAAACAACAAGGACAAGTCTAATACCGAATAGTACAAATAGCAGTCAACACAAAATTTTCCAGAATTGAGGCAAACTTCAAGGCATCAATGTGAACAATCCACTCGTGCAAATTTAAATTTAAAAATAGATTCAGAAAGATTGTGAAGTCTAGTTTAAGCTCTTGATTAGCAAGGTGAAGCTCAGCTTGACCGAGCTCAGATTTAGTGTCATCGAGCTCGGACCCAACCGACTTTCTCTTCTCGACCTCTGCACTCAAAATATTCTCTGTTAAGGTCTTCAAATCGGCAAGTTCGCCTCTCAGTTGTACGATGAGAGACCCAATTTGACTGGACTTAACTTTTAACTCGGATTTCTTAGACAATGGACACTGGTTCTCCTCTTCTAGTCTGGTCTTTTCGACTTTATGCTTGTTGCTTTCGATGATAAACTTCTCTGACGCGGCGAGAACATTGAGGGTCTCCAGTTTCAGAGTCTTGAAAAATCTTCTTTTTCTTTGGTCAAGACTGTTGGGTTTTATAGCCTAAACTCGTGGTTTTTAAACATAAAACAAATATTCATTCTGTAAGGACCGTTTATTTTTTTAGTAAAAAGAAGAAAAATAAGGAAATTAAAAAAAAGAGAGAGAAAATTGGAATTGTTGAAGTTAAAGTTTGAAGGGCATAACGATATTTTCAGCTTTTATTAAAAGGAAAAAAATTGGATGGACACGTGTGTATGGGTTGGCTTGGTGTGTGTGTGTGAGACATGTGTTTAAAAAAAAAAGAGAAAAGAACAGAAAAGGAAAGAAAAGGAAATAAAAGAAGAAAGAAGGGAAAAAAAGAAAAAAAAAAGGGTGAGACAACGAAGGAGAAATAACAGGGGAGAGGAGAAACGAAGGTTTCTGAGAAATTGAGGCCAGGAATCTCGATTTTGCTTTTGATTTTGAGAGCTCTACCATGGAGAACGACAAATTTGGGTAACTAAACTTGTTTTCCTTCAAGATGTAGAAAGAAATAGAAGTTGGTTAGGGTTTTGAATCTTGTTATGTGGTGTTCAAGAAATCACTTTGAAACTTAAAAGAAGTAGTTTTTTGTTCTCCAATAAAAGTTTAAGCAGAAAAGACAGTGGTTCTCGGTTGGTTTCCTTCTCTTTAAATCCTTGGTTTGGTGGGTTTTAGGTATGCTTAAAAAATTTCAAGGGAAGAAAGAAGAATTTAATTTGTTTTAATTTTGTGGAACATAATTGGCTTCACAAAATATTCTTGAGGAAAATCTCAAGAATATTTTCCTATTAACAAGTTTTATCACAGCGTCGTTGGTGGCGTAGGCGTGCGCGTTCTGGACATTTTGCGTGGGGTCCAGCTGTCCTCTTGGTTTGACTTAATTCCAAGGACTTGAGGCCAATTATGATCACATCATCTCTTTCTTCTTGAAAAGGATTCGTCGTCGAATCAGTAATGTCACCTACAAAAGAAAGTAACCTGATTAGTGACAAATTCGAACATACCACACTATACTTACCTTGAAGTGATATCTTGTAGTCATCATCGTGCATTATTGCTAGCACTTGGAAATAAATTCTTCTCTTTGGTTCAAACTCAAGGTAGAATTCTTGAGCATATGTTAGGAATTTCCTTTCCTTTGGATTCGGTCTAAAATTTTCAAACTTGGATAAGTTTGACTTTAGCTCCACAACTTCCTCCATTTGGCTCCATCTCATTATTTTGTTTTCTTCTTCTTTATGTAAATCCTAAAAATCAACACAAAAAGAATTCAAGAAAATCTTTAAGATTTAATAATTCGTCCTTACCTTAAGGGGCGATCTTAAAGTCATGAGATGATGGTATGGTAAGTCCTTTAAGCTCCATGTTGTCATGAGCCTCCATGACTTTTCTCTCTAATTGTGCTCCGTCATGATCGATATGAACAGTTGGAACTCCCTGTAAAAAGCTTAGGAGAGTACAAGTTCTTGGGAAAAACATGTTAGCTTGAAAGAATGGATATATGTTCAACACTCCCTTAAGATTTGGCTTGTGAGACCGATTATAAATGATCTTACCACTCTTCTCTTCATGCTTCGGCCTCAACTCTTCTTCTTCCCTTTCTCTCATATTTATCGACTCACAAACATCCATAATTGATTCTTTATGCATTCATGGTTAAAGGGTAGGTATGTCACAATCAAAAGAAACTTTGTGATCTAAAGAAGTAAGATTGTTATGCATAGAATCACTAAGAATCACTCTTTCTACGATGCTACTTTCATTCTCATCAACTTCATGCACTACTTTGTTACTAATGGGAATATAAATTTCATGCATGGCTTCACAAAGCATGTCTTATTCTTTCTCACCACATTCTTCCTCAACAATAGGTAAAGTCTCATGCAACAACTGGTAATCAATTGGAATATGATTTTCATGCATTGGTTCACAAGTTGTTTCATTTTCAATCACGTTACCTTCCTTTTCAACACTAGGCATACAATCATGTAATACTTTGCACTCTAATGAAATAGGATCAACATGCATAGCATCACAAAGTATTTCATTTTCAATCTTAATACTTTCTTCCTTAACAATAGAGATAAAGTTAGGCAATACCTTTCTAGCACTAGTAGTAGGTATACTACGCTTAGTTCCACAAAGTATATCATGCTCCTTTTTCTATTCGGACTAAAGTAGACAAGCTAATCTTTCCTAAAGTAGGAATTTCATGATTATTAGGTTTAGGATTAGCATACCTTGAAGACTCTTGTTGATGCCTTCTTTCAATCCTCTTGACAAGGTGTAACATTTCATCCAACCTAGTACAAGGTCAAATTTCTTCTCTTTCCGCAATCACCTTGGCAATCTCTCCATTGAGTCCATTGTAGAACCGATCTATAGTCACCTCCTCATCTTCATATATGTTAAGTTCCTTAAGCAATGAGCACATCTCACCGTAGTAAGCTTCAACACTTTTGTCCATTTGTCTCAAGTTTTTCAACTTGACTAATGACTTAGGAACAAATTGTCTCCTTATTAATGGATTGAGTTCTCTCCATGAGGTGATTCGACTTTCTCGATTCCTTTTCCTAATAAAAAACAAAGCATCCCACCATGTTATAGCATAATCTTTAAAACAAGTGATATTAAGATTTACCTTGATGCTTTCACTCCAATGGTGTTGTGCAAAGATGCTATCGACTTGGTCTTCCCAATGAGGATATTCTTGTGGCTTTGTACTTCCATGGAACTTCAGAAGTCTAGGGGTTGAATGTCCAAGGTAGCCACTAGAGTGGTGATCTTTCTTCCTTTGATGAGGTACATTGAGAACATGGTTATTATAATTTGTGTATCGTGGACTTGTTCCTTCTCCTTGAGATTTTCCTCTTGTTGCCATCACTACACAAGTAAAGGTTACTATAAACAAAGAAAAATTACTCTCACTCCGTTACTTATCCTCTCGACTTCCTCTCCTTTGGTAGGGTGGATGTTGGTGTGGATACCCTTTGGAGATGCTCACTTGAATGCTCGTGGCGAATTGGTCTTAGAACCAGTGAGTATAAGCCTACAAGCAACTTGCAAAAACATCCTTCTTTTTTTTTTCTTTTGACTAGGGGCCAATGGTATAGATGATACCAAAGACAAGACTCAAAAGAATACTAAATGATAGTTAGAATAATACCAAATGATAGCTATGATCAAAGACAAACAAAGGTAAAGACGCATTAACCCAAATCCAATAAACTATCATCCAAAGTTATGTCATGTAACTGGAATAGTATATAATAGATATACATTATATATTTACTATACAACGAATATATTTGATATACAACATATATATTGTTGGGTGTGTTGCCCTAAACTCGTAGTTTGTATTTTGTAAAAACAAATGTATATTCGATAAAGTTTTATTCAATAAATTTGTTGTTGAATTCATAGCATTGCATTGTCCAAAATCCAATAAACTAAACATCCGAGGTTATTGTAAGTAACCGGGACAGTATCTGTACTGGGTATATATTTGATATGCTGGGTATATATTTGATATACCCCTGATATATGAGGTATATATTTGATATACCCTGATATACAAGTGAATAATGTCCCGTGAATAACCTAAAGGGTCTATAGTATATTGATAAGGCTGGGTACCTTATCCTGGCAACACTATGGATACGACCCACTCTGTAAAGGTTACAGACGACTCGATCCAGGTCGTTCGTGTGGAGACATGCGAGTGGGGGTATCCTATACAATGAGTTTGTATAAGACCGGACCACGAAATAGCCAATCTTTAGATGTAACACCGTTAACTAATATATTGTTGTTTCTTAGGATGACCAGACAACTCATTCTCAATCCTGAGTGAGTTATGGACTCCTGCCCGTGAGGGCTCGTCCTTTGATCTGTATGGGTCAGAATGGCCTGAGATGCCGACTCAATATTCCTACCATTTTGGGGACGAGATCGAGTGGGGAGCTGGGAGCATAACTTCACAAGATGGAATTCACTCCTCATCGACTTTAGGGAAGTAGGTGAGTGTTCCCTTAAATGCTGACTCCGGGACTTGAACAAGGGGCCCCACCCTCTCATTGGCCCGAGAGGGACTTCCGGTTATTGGTTGGACCATAACCAGGTTGTTCATTAGAGGAGCAGTGGCATTTAAGGAGTAAGATGTAACTCAGGGGTAAAACGGTAATTTGACCCAGTGAGAAGAGCGCGACTGCGGGTCTTTAGTGGAGTGACCCGTAGTTAACGAATGTTGATTAACTCGGTCAATGAGTTTGACCGATTAATCTCGTATCGTTGGAGTTTCGGATCTGTAGGTCCATTAGGTCCTCTTGCTAGCTCATAACGGGTAAAACGAGGATTAAGTTTTTGGAAGAATTTGAATTGTTCAAATTTCTTAAGGGATTATATGTATATTGATATATTATAATATATAGTTAATTCTAAATTAAAACTATATATTATGAGAGAAATTATTTGAATGAGATTCAAATAAAATTAATATGAATAAGATTCATAAAAGACTATAGGTTAAAAATAATGTGCATAAGATGTACATTCGAACTATAGGTTATACGAGAGAAATGCAATAGAATATGATTATATTTATGTGATAAATAATTAAGGGTTAATTATTTATTTGATATATATACATATTAATTAATTATTAATTAGATTAATAATTAATTAACATTTATTAATTAATATGATTAATTAATTAATGAATTAATGAATTAATTATATATATATATATATTAATTATTAATATTAATATTAATAATAATATTAATATTAACACTCCCCTGCTTAATTGCAGGGGAGTGGGGAGTTATCCCCATGTCTGAGTTTTTTTGCAGATGTGTTCTGCAACAGAAAAAAAGCCCCAACGAAGAACTCCGTGGAATTCTCTCAATCAAGCTCTCTACCTCAACTCTCACTCACATTCCAAACGAAACGCTCCCACAAGCGTGTTCTCGAAACCCAAGAGGATAGCAAGGAAGACTCGGTGGTGCTGTTCGGGTGGAAACTGTTGAAGAAAAGTTCTTCAAAGGTAATGGTTTTCCTCTGTATTTTCATCTTGAATTTTTTGATTTTGTTTCCCAAATATCACGAACAACGTGTTGGATCGGTATGGCAACCCTAGAGGGGGTGAATAGGGTTTAATTAACAAAATATAAACTTTTTAATAAATTGGCCCAATTTAAACAAAAATAATACACTTTTTGAGATATGCAATTTTAACAAAGTAAGATAAAATAAATTCTAAGGCAAACAAGAGAAATTTAAAGCAAACAATCAAATTCTAAGATTAATTGCAAAAATAAATAAGAGAGAGGGTTAGAGAAATTTGACACCGGGAATTTTTATAGTGGTTCGGCACAACTGTCCTACTCCACTTCCCAAGCAACTCTTGGGTTGTAAATTGAAATTCTGACTCTTTCCATAGGAGTCAAACCGGTACACTGCTCTTCACAAGAGCAAAGACGATCCTCTCCACGGTGAGGATCACACAGTTACAATGAGTTGAAGATTTTGAAACACACACTTACAAACTCTCAAATAGAGTAAATATACAAATTTAAGCTCACAAAAATTTCAATCCTCACAACAATAAAATTTCTCTCACAAATAAGATGGAAAGAAAAAAATTGAGAACTTGGAGAGATTAGCAAAATGAGAATTTTGAAGTTATGGAGGATTGATAATAAGAGAATTGTTGTATAATTTTGTATGAAAAGTTTAGTTTAAATAGAGGGAAGCAAATGGTAAAAAAATCAAGTTTAATTTTAAATCATTAGATCTTAATCATTAAGAATGAAGGGTTGACGTAATTTTGAAAAAAATAAATTAAGAATAATATATATATATATATATATATATATATATATATAAAGAGATGTGACAAGTTGATGTGACAAGTTTTTTTAATTATATATATATAATAATAATATATATATATGAGAGAAAACGGTAAAGTTTTCAAAAATTTTTTTTTAAATACTGACACAGCATTTAATGTGAAGTGACTTTTTTTTTTTAGCAAAGTTACCGTTGGTAACATTTATTTTTGTTTTTTTAATCTTTTTCTTTTCTTTTTCAATATATATATATTTTTTAAAAAGAAGCTTGTCAGTTGTCAACTTACGAACTGTCCACGTCATCTTCTCGGGTATTTTTCCTTCCAATTTGTTTCGATGGTAACTTCTCTGTTTGAGCTCCGATTTGGTTGATCTAACAGTCGTTGGAATCGTTGTAACGAGCTCTACACTGTGGACACTTTAAAATACAAAAATGTCAATAAATAAAATTAAGTTTGTTATCATCAAAACATTAATTAATTAATTAATTAAAATTAATTAATCTGAGATTAAGGCCAAAAAGCCAACAATCTCCCCCTTTTTTATTATGACAAACTTCCAAAGAAAAATAGATAGACATCATAGTAAATCCAAAATATCATACTTAAAAACAATTCAAAGATTAATTTCCCCCCCTCAATTGATACATCCATTAATAAACCAATAAATCATGAAACATTTTTAGAACAAATTTTTCTTAAACTTCTCCCCGTTTGGAATCATCAAAAAGAACAAAAAAAAAAATTAATAACATAAAAAGCTCCTCCTAAAAATATGAACACAATTTTGCATAAATGCTCTCCCTATCGATATGCATTTAAATAAAATAACACATACAAAATCAAGGTGCATTACAACGAATAATACCAAGCTCAAGCCTAATTTTGCAAAAAGCATTCTTCATTTAAAGGCTTGGTAAAAATATCCGCTAATTGATTATTTGAACTTACAAATTCAAGAGTAATATGACCGTTTTGCACATGCTCTCTTATAAAGTGATGCCTAATATCAATATACTTAGTCCTAGAATGATGTATAGGATTTTTAGTCAAATTTATGGCACTTGTATTATCACAAAATATAGGCACATTTTCAAACTTTAATCCAAAATCACAAAGAGTTTATTTCATCCAAAGAATTTGAGCACAACAACTAGCAACCGCAATATATTCCGCTTCAGTAGTTGATAAAGCAACCGAATTTTGCTTTTTACTAAACCAAGAAACTAAGGAACTACCAAGAAATTGGCAAGTCTCACTAGTACTCTTTCGGTCAAGTAAACTACCAGCAAAATCCGCATCGGAATATCCTACCAAATTAAATTCAACATTTCTAGGATACCACAAGCCTAAATCAATAGTCCAAACAAATATTTAAAAATTATTTTAACGGCATGCATATGAGATTCTTTAGGACAAGATTGAAATCTAGCACAAACACATACACTAAACATAATATCGGGTCTACTAGCGGTTAAATAAAGTAATGAGCCAATCATACCTCGATAAGTCTTTACATCCACACATTTACCTTTCTCATCCTTGTCAAGCTTAGTGGATGTGCTCATAGGAGTTTTGGTAATTTTACCTTCATTGAATTTGAACCTTTTGAGCAAATCCCTTGTGTATTTCTCTTGACTTATGAAGATACCATCCTTGACTTGTTTGATTTGGAGTCCAAGGAAGAAGCTAAGTTCTCCCATCATACTCATTTCAAACTCATTATGCATGCATTTAGAAAATTCTTTACACATAGAAGGATTAGTAGAACCAAAAATAATATCATCCACATATATTTGCACTAGAAGCATATCATTTTCTTCGGACTTAATAAAGAGAGTACTGTCAATTTTACACATTTTAAAACCATTCTCAATAAGAAAATTACTAAGTCTATAATACCAAGCTCTTGGAGCTTGTTTTAAACCATAAAGAGCCTTTTTCAACTTAAAAGCATGATTTGGAAAATCAAAACTTTCAAATCCCGGAGGTTGTTCCACATAAACTTCTTCCATAATATAACCATTTAAAAAAGCACTTTTCACATCCATTTGGTACAAAATAAAATTCTTATAAGAAGCAAAAGCAAGTAACATTCTAATGGCTTCTAATCTAGCGACGGGTGCAAAAGTTTCCTCATAATCTATTCTTTCTTCTTGACAAAAACCTTGAGCTACAAGTCTAGCTTTATTTCTAATGATATTTCCATTTTCATCCATTTTATTTCTAAAGACCCATTTAGTCTCAATTATAGAAGCATTAGAAGGCCTAGGACTAATTCCCAAACTTTGTTTCTTTCAAATTGATTTAATTCTTCTTGCATAGCTAAAATCCAAAATTCATCACTTTCGGCATCTTTAAAACTTTTTGGTTCAATTTGAGAAATAAAAGTAATGTTATTAAACATATTAAGGGAAGAACGAGTTTTCACACCTTGTTCGGGATCACCAAGAATTAAATCCTTAGGATGGGATGGAGCATACTTCCACTCCTTAGGCATGGATGAAAAACCGTCCACCTTATTTTCGTTGATGCTCACTTCTTGCTTACTTGAAGCAATCTCTTTGCTTTTGTCACTAATAAGTAGTAAATCTCCAAAATTTCTTTCTAAAGAATTACTACAAAAAGAATCATTAGAAACAACATTGCAAGATTCATCAAATACCACATGCATAGATTCCTCAACTATCAAAGTTCTTTTATTGAAAACTCTATAAGCTTTACTAGTAGAGGAATAACCAAGGAAAATACCAACATCCGTCTTAGAATCAAATTTTCCAAGCTTTTCTTTGTTATTCAAAATGAAACATTTGCAACCAAAAACTTTGAAGTACCCAATATTTGGAATTTTGTTATGCCAAAGTTCATAAGGAGTTTTATCTAAAGATGGTCTAATTAAAACTCTATTTAAAACATAACAAGCGGTATTAATGGCCTCCGCCCAAAAATAAGAAGGTAAACCATACTCATGTAACATTGACCTAGCAAATTCTTGCAAAGTACGATTTTTCCTTTCAACCACACCGTTTTGTTGAGGAGTTCTTGGAGCGGAGAAGTTATGAGAAAATCCATTTTCTTCACAAAAATTTTCAAAAGCATTACTATCAAATTCTCCTCCATGATCACTCCTAATTTTAGAAATAAAAAATCCTTTTTCATTTTGAACTCTTTTGGCAAAACTAGAAAAACTTTTCAAAGCATCATCCTTATGTTTTAGCATCAAAACCCAAGTAAATCTTGAAAAATCATCAACTATCACAAAGGCATAATAGTTCCCTCCAAAACTAGCAATTCTAGAAGGGTCAAATAAGTCCATGTGTAATAGTTGTAGGGGTCTTGTAGTAGAGATCATATTTTTAGATTTGAAAGAAGACTTGGTTTGCTTACCCATTTGACAAGCATCACAAACTTTATCTTTTTCAAATTTAAACTTGGGAAGACCTCTAACCAAAGAATTCTTGGAAATATTTGAAATTAAGTGCATGCTAGCATGTCCTAGTCTTCTATGCCATAACCAAGAATCATCATGCAAGACCGATAAACATTTATCACTAATAGGACAATCATTCAAATCAATAGTATACATATTTTCGTCTCTATTTCCAACAAATAAAACTTTTCTATCACTAGCATTTTCAATTATGCAATTATTTTTATCAAACACAACTCTAAATCCTTTATCACACAATTGACTAATACTAAGTAAATCATGCTTTAAACCATCAACCAAAAGTACATCTTCAATCAAAATAGAAGATTCATTACCTATACTACTCTTACCTATTATTTTACCTTTCTTGTTCTCACCAAAAGTTACAAAACCTCCATCCTTTTTGGAGAAAGTGACAAACTTGGATTGGTCTCCCGTCATGTGCCTTGAGCAACCACTATCCAAGTACCACTTACTTTTCTTGGAAGCTTTCAAACAAACCTACAAACACAAAAATTTAAATTTGATCCTTTGGTACCCATACTTGTTTGGGTCCTAGAAGGTTAGCATTAACAAACTTGGGGATCCATTTCATTTTTGAATTTTTATTGAAAGCATAAGATTTAGACAAGTAACAAGAATAAGATTTATGTCCATACTTGCGACATGAAAAACAAACAACATTATGCAATGAATTATCTTTTACAACAAATTTATGCATTTTACTTTTCTTGGAGAAAATTTTTCTTAGAGCATTGTGAAACTTTGCTCTTTGAGAAAAATTTCTTCTAGTATTTTGAACATATTTTAATTTAAAGCACTTAGGTCTTATATGACCTTCAACACCACAATAATAATATATAGGCACAAAGTTAATTTTAGTATGTTTAGATACAACTTTAGGAGCAACAAGCTTAGGCATATTAGGAGATGCTTTAACAAAGATAGTTTTAGAACTTGAGGGAGTAAAACATTCATCAATATAGCCTAAACCTCTTTTATCACCATAAGGTTTACCTACTTCAATAATCTTGTCCAACCTTTAAGCACCTATTGTTAATTTTTTAATAGGATTTTAGCCTTATCAAGTTCCACTAAAGCATTTGATTCATTTTTCTTAAGCAATTTAATCAAATTATCTTTTTCACAACCATCATGCTCAAGAAATCTAATTTTATCAAGTAATGCATTTTTCTCATCACGATCAAGAACATGCTTATCACAAGAGATATTTACAACATCATGCTCATTTTTCTTTAAGCAAGCAATATCATCAAGTAAAGACTTATTTTCACTAGTTAAGACATTGTATTTCTTTTTAAGAATAACATATTCAGAACCAAGCTTTTCTAAATCATTTTGCATTTTCTCAAAAGTTTTAAACAACTCATCATAAGAAAAGGGATCAAGAGTTACCTCATCATCTTATTCATCCTCCTTGTCACTATGAGCCATGAAGCAAAAGTTGGCCACTTGTTCATTCTCACTTTCACTTCCACTTTCATCACTATCATCCCAAGTAGCCTTCATTGCTTTCTTCTTGGATTTCTTGGATGATTTAAGAAGAGGATAATCGATTCTAATATGACCCGGTTTTTTGCATTCATAACAAATTACCTCATCCTTTTTGCTCTTTTCACTTTTTGACTCTTTTTGGTTGGAGAAATTCTTCTTGAATTGTTTCTTTCTCTTGATGAAATTTTTATACTTACGTGAGAGATAGGCCACATCATCTTCATCAATGGCATTCTCACCTTCGGAGTCAACTTCCAAGGTGATGGCCTTTAATGTTATGCTTTTCTCTTTCTTTTTCTTCTCATCCTCCATATTTTTTTTGATCTTTATCTCATGCGTCATCAACGAACCAATGAGTTCGTCCATGGAGAGAATCTTGAGATCCTTTGCCTCTTGAATGGCGGTGACTTTAGGCTCCCATTGTTTAGGCAAGGACCATAAGAGCTTCTTTCCCTTCTCAAGATTTGAATATTGTTTTCCAAGTCCTTCTAAAGCATTGACAATGTTAGAAAATCTAATAAACATATCGGAAATAGCTTCATTTTCATCAATTTTAAACATTTCATATTGATGAACTAACATGTCAATCTTTGTTTCTTTTACTTGACTAGTTCCTTCATGAGTAATTTCTAATTTATCCCATATATCCTTAGCGGTTTTACAAATCGACACCCTATTATACTCAACTCCATTCAAAGCACAAAACAAGCAATTAATAGCTTTAACATTTAAATAACATGCTTTCTTTTCAATTATAGACCATTCTTCTTTAGGCTTTACAACTCTGACACCATCAACATCTTTTGTTGGAATTTTAAATCCTTCTTCAACAACATCCCACAAATCATAGTCAATAGAAAGCAAGAAAAATTTCATTCTATTTTTCCAATAACTATAATTATTACCATTAAAGAAAGGAGGCTTAGTAATAGATTGACTATCGGTAAAAGGGATGAAACCTAAAGTTGTCATAGCTCAAAAACAATTAAGTTTATCAAAGAAGAACAACCTTGCTCTGATACCAATTGTTGGATCGGTATGGCAACCCTAGAGGGGGTGAATAGGGTTTAATTAACAAAATATAAACCTTTTAATAAATGGGTCCAATTTAAACAAAAATAATACACTTTTTGAGATATGCAATTTTAACAAAGTAAGATAAAATAAATTCTAAGGCAAACAAGAGAAATTTAAAGCAAACAATCAAATTCTAAGATTAATTGCAAAAATAAATAAGAGAGAGGGTTAGAGAAATTTGACATCGGGAATTTTTATAGTGGTTCTGCACAACTGTCCTACTCCACTTCCCAAGCACCTCTTCGGTTGTAAATTGAAATTTTGACTCTTTCCACGGTAGGAGTCAAACCGGTACACTGCTCTTCACAAGAGCAAAGACGATCCTCTCCACGGAGAGGATCACACCGTTACAATGACTTGAAGATTTTGAAACACACACTTACAAACTCTCAAATAGAGTAAATATACAAATTTGAGCTCACAAAAATTTCAATCCTCACAACAATAAAATTTCTCTCACAAATAAGATGGAAAGAAAAAAATTGAGAACTTGGAGAGATTAGCAAAATGAGAATTTTGAAGTTATGGAAGATTGAGAATAAGAGAATTGTTGTATAATTTTGAATGAGAAGTTTAGTTTAAATAGAGGGAAGAAAATGGTAAAAAAATCAAGTTTAATTTTAAACCATTAGATCTTAATCATTAAGAATGAAGGGTTGAGATAATTTTGAAAAAAATAAATTAAGAATAATATATATATATATATATATAATAATGATAAAATAAAATAAAATAATATATATATATATATATATAAAGAGATGTGACAAGTTGATGTGACAAGTTTTTTTAATTATATATATATATATATATATTTATTTGAGAGAAAACGGTAAAGTTTTCAAAATTTTTTTTTTAAATACTGACACAGCATTTAATGTGAAGTGACTTTTTTTTTAACAAAGTTACCGTTGGTAACTTTTTTTTGTTTTTTTAATCGTTTTCTTTTCTTTTTCAATGTATATATATATATATTTTAAAAAGAAGCTTGTCACTTGTCAGCTTACGAACTGTCCACGTCATCTTCTCGGGTATTTTTCCTTCCAATTTGTTTCGATCGTAACTTCTCCGTTTGAGCTCCAATTTGGATGATCTAACAGTCGTTGGAATCGTTGTAACGAGCTCTACACTGTGAACACTTTAAAATACAAAAAATGTCAATAAATAAAATTAAGTTTGTTATCATCAAAACATTAATTAATTAATTAATTAAAATTAATTAATTTGAGATTAATGCCAAAAAGCCAACACAACGGTCCGCTTCCGCTCCGGGATTCACATCCCTTCATATATTTGATAGACAATATATATATATATATATATATAGAATAAATATTCATATACAGATGGATAATAATGTTCCAGTAATAACCTAAAGGGTCTATAATATATGGGTAAGGTTCGGTACCTTATCTTGGTAACACTATGGATAGGTCCACTTTGTAATAGTTAGAAATGACTTTGTAAAACAATGAGTTTGTACAACACCGGACTGCTAAATAATTAATCTTTAGTTGTAATTGTTGGATCGATATGACAACCCTAGAGGGGGGTGAATAAGGTTTAATGAAACTTTATAAATTTTTACTATGGTAGACCCAACTTAAACAAATAAGTAAACATGTTATGAATAAATAATATCAACACAAATTATTCCATAAATTAGACATACATTTCAAGCATTCTAATTAGTTCTAACGTAAATATTCACAATGAACATGAAGAATAAATTATAGCGATAATATAATAATAATAATAATAATAATAATAATAATAATAATAATAATAATAATAATAATAATAATAATAATAATAATAATATAACAATAATATATAATATATAATATATTTTTATTTTAAAAATTCAAACTTCCCACTGCCACGTGTCACCTCACACCTTCTTCCTTATTTATTTATTTTTTTAATCACCAACGTAACATTTCCTTTTTGTTTTTTCCTTATAATTTTTTTTAAATTTAACTTCTCTTCTTTTGTTTTTCAATTTCATTTCACTTCTTTCTTTTCCCTTCGTTCTTTTTATTCTGTTCTTTACTTTTCACTTTCTTTATCTTTTATTTTTAAATTGAAATTTTCAGTTTGCCACACATTCCTTGTTATTGGTCCAAGTCCACATCATCCACCACATGTATTTTTCTTTCAACTTCTTTTAGTTATGGACTCAAGCCGGTTAGGGCTCGTCCTTTGATTTGTATGGGTGAGAGTTGCCTGAGTAGCCGACTCAATAGTCCTACCATTTTGGAGATGAGACCGAGTGGGGAGCTGAGAACATAACTACACAAGATGGAATTCACTCCTTCCCAACTTTAGGGTAAGTACACAAATGTTTTCTTAAGTGCTGACTCTGAGATTTGAACAAGGGGCCCCACCCTCTCACTGGCCCGAGAGAGACATCCGGTTATTGGTTGGACCATAACCGAATTGTTCATTAAAGAATTAGCGATACTTAAGGTACGAGATGTAACAAGCAGACAAGATGCTTTGAAGAACAGGGCCTTACAGAGGTGTATACTTGAAATATCTTCACCTTTGCAATATCCTTGGAGTGGGAGTTGAGAACATAACTACACAAGATGGAATTCACTCCTTCCCAACTTTAGGGTAAGTAGGCGAATGTTTTCTTAAGTGCTGACTCTGAGACTTGAACAAGTGGCCCCACCCTCTCACTGGCCCGAGAGAAACATCCGGTTATTGGTTGGACCATAACCGGATTGTTCATTAAAGGATTAGAGATACTTAAGGTACGAGATGTAACAAGCAGATAAGATGCTTTGAAGAACGGGGCCTTACAGAGGTGTATACTTAAAATATCTTTACCTTTGAAATATCCTTGGTTTGTTTTACTTATTTCTTGAGCGATTAGTTGGTCAATCCTTGTGATGTTTTTATTACTTGCTACACAATAGGTGTATACTTGCACAATGTTCACATATTGCACGTAACAAGCAGACAAGATGCTTTGAAGAATGGGGCCTTACAGAGGAAGGCTCACACAATGGGGAATAACCTTAACAGTTACAAGACCGTTCTACTGGAAAAGGCGAAGACCCTTGAGGCCACAGTTGGCTCGGCTCTATACAAGTCCAATAAGCTGAAGACGAGGCTGAAAGATGCCGAGTTGGTTGAAGAAGGCTTGAAGCAGCTTCTAGAGTTTGATGAGTTTGTCAAAGCATTGTCCGACTTCGTCATGAGAATTGCCCTAGGCCGACTCTGAGGACTGTCCCTGAGCTCGACGTGTCTAAGCTCAAAATGGGGTATGTTGATAGATTGGCTCTTTCAAAGGATGGGACTATGGCCTCTTAGGAGACCGTGTGATCCTTTTATGCTAACTTGGAGTTTGATCTATAGGAGAAAGAGCTTGCCTTCTTAGATATTAAGGCAGAAGCTCGACTGTCTCTAGAGTTGCGGTCTTCCCAAGAGGGCGACCAGCTTCAAACTACCCAGCAGGGCAGTGTGCCGCCTTCTCAAGATCAAACAACTGCATCCGAGCTTGAAAGTAAATTATAGAACGAGCCTTGAGCTGCTCATGCCTTGGTCTTTTTTCAGCCTTCATGTTGTCTCGATTTTCGGTCACCTTACAATGTAACTCTAGGTCAGGGCATATACACC
Organism: Momordica charantia; assembly: GCF_013281855.1. Classification (NCBI taxonomy): domain Eukaryota; kingdom Viridiplantae; phylum Streptophyta; class Magnoliopsida; order Cucurbitales; family Cucurbitaceae; genus Momordica; species Momordica charantia. The sequence continues at coordinate 15,952,711 of NW_028275160.1, forward strand.
TCGATTCATTAATTTAATGAATGAAGATTTTTGGACTTCCTTTACTTTGTCTTGGCAACAATTTAGCTTATAAATTATTTAAGACATCTTAATTGTTAAAATGCAGAGTCATACCAAGTATAGCAAGGATTTAGATTTAATTAAGAATTTGAGACATGTTAAGAAGTTTTAGCTTTAACAGTAAGAATTTGAGACATCTTACAAGACTTAAGTAAAAATTATTTAAGGATTAAAGTCATACAAGGCATAGCAAGAATAACTTCTAATGGTAGGACCAGGATTCATCGAGAAACCATATGGCGTCATTTGAGCTATGGCTATTCTTGGAACATGGACATAGCTTAAATGAGCCTTGACTTTTTTTTAATTTTCAACTAAACTTCTTTACATTTTCTTATGTGAGGGTTGTGTTACAATTCAGTAAAAATATTGTTTTAAATACTCAACATTCCATGGGTGTGGAATGAGCTTGCCTGAGAGGTCTATGAACATATAGACGTCAGGTCGCATGGTAGTTTTGACCTCGAAGGGGGCTTCCCAAACTGGTTCTAAGGCTCTCATATGTTGTTGCTTCCTCCGAAGAACAAGTTGTCCGAGCTTGAACGAACGAGGTTTGACACAGGTGTTAAACTATCGATCCACCCAATTTTGATATTCAACGAGTCGGATTTGTGAGGACTCTGTTTGCTCGTCCAGGAAATATAAGGTTCAAGAGGAGAGCTTCATCATCCAAGGGTTTCGTACTCTCGATCCTCTGTGTCGGAATGCCCAACTCCACTAGAACCACAGCCTCCGATTCGAAAGCTAGTTCGGATGGAGTTTCATCAGTGGAACCTCTTAGAGTCGTGCAGTACAACCACAATACTTATGGCAGTTCTTCTGTCCATCTCCCCTTTCGAGCTTAAATGATGTAAATCTTGAAGTGGAAGCAGTAGAACGCGTTCTTGAGTTTCTTTCGAAATTTAAAACACAAAAAAATATAAAACAAAGAAGAATGTTGGGTTTTACCTTTGAAGACTCTTCTTCGTTTAATCCCAACGAGACAACACCACGCTATCTTCCTTGCTATGTCTCTCGGTTGAGAATTGGGATTGTGGGATCAGCTTACTGTTATATTTATAGACATTGAGAGAGTAAAAAGAGTTGAGAGGTTTTCTTTTAGTCTATTTTTAGGGTTCAGGTTAGTGTTATATTTATAGACACAGAAAATCCTAACACCAATATGATATGTTATCCTTTTGGATATAGGATATCTTCTCTTGAGTCTACCGGAAATCCCAAGACCATTCAGACATCTTTTTCTTTTGTATTTAATTGATAATAAAACAAACTAATTAAATCAATTAACCATTAATTAATGTAATTATTAATTATTAATATTATTAATAATTAATTAATTTAATTATTAATTATTAATCTAATTAATAATTAATTAATTTAAATCCCAATATTAAATAAATAAATAATTAATTAACAATTAATTATTTAACTTCTAATTAAATATCACATATTTAATTAAAACTATATATTTTAATCATATTGAAATGCATCGCTCTTGTAAAACCTAGTTTTAATATGAATCCACTTCATATTAATTATTTGATTTGTATCAAATATTTTTATCATAACAAATAGTTTAATTATTGAATCTTTATTAAAAAATAAGACTATATATATAATGTATCGTAATATACATTATATACATTCTCTGATATATAATTTGAACATTTAAAATTCTCTCAAAATCGTTATCCTTGTTTTACCTGTTGCGAGTAAGAAATGGTACCTAATGGACCTACACATCAAGAGCTCCAACGATACCAGGTTAATTGATTAAACTCGATAACCAAATTAACCAACATTCGTTAACTGGTGGTCACTCCACTAAAGACCCGTAGCTGCACTCTTCTCACTGCAGAATATTATCGTATCAACAGATGTACGGTCATTAACTATAAGTCAATCCTTCACTAGTGTTCGTAACTCTAACTGGGTCAAATAACCGTTTTGCCCCTGAGTTAAATCTTGCTGCTTAAATACTACTGCTCCTCTAATAAACAACTCGGTTATTGTCCGACCAATAACCAGAAGTCCCTCTCGGGCCAGTGAGAGGGTGGGCCCCATGTTCAAGTCATAGAGTCAGCATGTAAGAGAACATTCATCTACTTCCCTAGAGTCAGGAAGAAGTGAATTCCATGTTGCGTAGTTATGTTTCCAGCTCCCCACTCGATCTCGTCAACAAAATGGTAGGATTATTAAATCGACAACCCGAGCCACTCTCACCCATACAAAGCAAAGGACAATCCCTTATAGGTACGAGTCCATAACTCGCTTGGGATTGAGATCGAGTTACATGGTGATAACAATCTATTGGCTAACGGTGTTAGAGCCAATGTAATTATTTTACTGTCCGGTCTTATACAAACTCATTGTATAGATACCCCCACTCGTATGTCTCTACATGAACGACCTGGATAAAGTCGTGTGGAGCTATTACAAAGCAGGCTACGTACTACAGACCATTTAGGTTATTATTGGAACATTATCCACTTATATATTGAATATATACTATATATAAAAAATATACACTATATATTAAACATATACCGTATATCAAATATATACATTGTATACTAAATATATACTGTATATCAAAGGTATACGGTTCCAGTTACATTAAATAACTTTGGATCTTAGTTTATTGGAATACGAGTAATGCAAATAAATAATAAGATAACTCTTATTGAATAAATAATTTATTCATAAATTACAAATACACGAGCTAAGGGCACCAAACCCAACAGAAGCTTCAAGCCACGTTTGATTATCTTATTGTGGGCACTAACTTGACCATTATCCTGAGGATGAGGTCAGGTGTTTGATGTCGAGCAGCAAGCAGAAGTGTCTAAACAAGGCATTGTTAAATTGTTTGTCCCTGTCAGCAACCAATGCCTTTGGTATTCAAAATACACTATGTCGGTCTAGATAAAGTTTGTATCTCTTGTTTCTATAATAGTGGCCAACGACTCTGCCTCTACTCACTTTGTGATGTAATCCATGGTTACTACTGCATACTTGGTTTGTCCTTTCGATGGAGGTAAAGAACCGATCAGGTCGACTTCTCATTGTGTGAAAGGCAAGGGGCTCGTCGTGGGAGACAACAACTCAGGCGGCTAGTGAATAATGTTGGCCAATCTTTGGCATTGGTCAAAGACCTTGATGAATTGTTTGGCATCCTCGTTCACGGTTCCCAGTAGTAGCCTCGACGTACAACCTTTGTTGCTAATGATCTGCAGCCTCCTGGATTTCTCTCCGAACATAGTTTGCTTCAGCTAGATCCCAATACTCGAGTGAGGAAGTGAGCAAACTCGCTTGTAGAGCTTTCAATCTTTGATGACGTACTACCTACTTTTTTAGCGAGCTTCTTCGCCTCAGATCGGTCTGCTAGAACTGTTCCTTGGATGAACTAGTTAGTAGGATCCATCCAAGTTGATTCGAACTGGTGAACCTCCATCACGTGTGACTCCACTATTGATGGTGTGTCCAATATCTCGATTGGGACTGACCTTGCGAGGTCGGTCTCGTACGTGGATGCAAGTTTTGCTAAGGCATCTGTGGAGTTCTCAGATCTATGCATCTCCTCGATTCGGTGTTCTTGGAACTTAGCAAGGAGAGCCTTGGTCTTGCTCGTATATTTTCCATTCGAGCATCTTTGGCCTGATACTCCTTAGTTGTTTGATTCATAATAAGTTGTGAATCACTTAAGATTTTGATGGATGATGCTTCAAGTCTCTTGGCCATGCGGAGACTTGCTATAAGTTCCTCATATTCAGCCTCACTGTTAAAAGTTTAAAAATTGAACGTCAAGGCACACTCGAACCTGATTCCTTCTTATGCGAGAAAGAGCACTCTACTCTGCAGCCTTATTTATCAGATGAGCCATCCACACACATGGTTCATTGGGCTCGTGTGCCCAAGGTCGAGCTTTAATGCAGTGTGAGCTTTACAATAAAGTTTGCCACTGTCTGTCCTTTGATTGAGGTTCGAGGCTCGAACATGATGTCATATTCATCAAGCTCTAGTGCCCACTTCATCAACCACCAAAATTCTATGGCATGTGGAATACCTGGCTCAGTGGAAGGTTTGTAAGCAATGTAATCGGATGAACCTAAAAGAAAGGTCGTAATCATCTACCAGCAATGAGAACGACAAGGGCGACCTTCTCAATATGGTATAACCTAGTCTTTCTATCAATCATCACCTTTCTTGTATGAGAAACAGGGTTTGGACTTCCAATAGATGGTCGGACCAGGGCTGAGCTTACGACACTTTTCAAGATTACTAAGAACAGAACAAGCTTTTCTCATTGCCACGATTTTGCCTATAAAAGAACCGAGCTTAAATAAACTTTAAGTTGGTCAAACGCTCCTTGGTTGTCTGCAGTCCAATAAAACAAACCCTTTTGCCTTAAAATTTTGAAGAATGACAAGCAGTTGTCCGTGGATCGAGGCATAAAGCGATTGCGTGCAGCTATTCTTCCGTAAAGAAACTGAATCGCTTCAGGATTCTTAGCGCTTGCATGTTCATTACGACCTTAATCTTTTTTTCGGATCTACTTCTATTCCTTGGTGGTTGACCATAAAGCCAAAGAATTTCCCATGACACACTTCAGACGCGCATTTGACTAGATTGAGCTTCATTCAAAACTGTTGAGAAAAGAGAATGTCTCTTCCAAGTCGTGCACCACTTTTCGTTAGATTTTTTTTAACTAAGACGACATTAGAGAGCCACTTAGGGTAACTGACTTTTTGTATGAATTTATCTTTTAACAATTTGTCAACTTTCTCAACTGTTACATCACTTCTCTTTATTTATAGGTCTTCTCTTCTGTTTATCAAATCAGAAAGAGGGATCTATATTGAGGCGATGCACCATGATGGTTGGATAAATGCTTGGGATATCTTCGTGCGACCAGGCGAATACATCTGCATTAGCTCTTAGGAAGGCGATTAGCTTTTCCTTCTCAATGGCCCCCAGCTTGGTGCTAATGCTGATATTCCTCACAGGGGTGAGCAATGAGACAAGCTCGAGCTCTTTCATCGCAGTTCCATGCTCTGTTGCAAATGTTTTGTCTAGGCGTTCGGTTCGAAAATGGCATAAACAGCTGATCCTTTCAAGGCAACTACATAACACTCCCTTGAACTCTTTTGCTATCCTTGAACGACTCCAACTACATTGGTTGTACGATACTTCAGAGCCTAGTGGAGTGTTGAGGGAATAGGTTGCAAGGCATGGATGATCGATTGCCCAAAGATGGTGTCGTATGTATATTTCCCATATATAGCCACGAATAGAGCAACCTTTGTGATCTAGATGTTGATGTTATCATATTTGACCAAATGCTCCAAAATGCCACCTACACCAACAATGAAGAGAAGCTTGAAGAAGGACCCACCAAACGAAAGAGACTTCATTGGACCCATCAACAAACTTTTACCATTTTGAAGGCCAATGAAGAATCTACTACGGTTAAGAGGAAGAATGAAACGGAAGAGAAGCTAAGCGAGTGGCCCTGCTTCAAGGACAAGTGCATCGAGAAGCCACCCACTCGCACGAACAGCCAGACGCATGCCACCGCATGCACGCTACCTAGGCGTATGCTGCCCTCCCCCGCGAACCTGACAGCATGCCCCCTACAATGCTAACCTCACAGTGCATGTTCTCTGCGCACGCTGCCTACCCAAGCGCACCCTGCCTGTCGCCCACACCAGCCCAGCGTCCCTGCGCGCCTCTAACTGGCGCACACGCCCGCATGCCCACAACTGTCCCCAGTGCCAGCGTGCCCATGTCTGCCCAACGCCCATCTGCGCCTACTACTTGTCGGCGCACGCCTCACTCCCTAAGCTCAGCACCAGCGCCTGCTAGTCCTCCACATTCGATAGAGTCCCTCGCACGACCGTCGCAAATCCATCAGTGCTGAGCATTTACGCCTGCCCCCGACCTCGCCCGCCAGCACCTTACACCGCCACCCATGCACGCGCCAGCTAGTGCCAGCCTCCCTGCGTGCGCCAACCCCTGCCCTCCCCCCCCTTTTCTAGCTTGCCTTTTCGCCCTCTCTATCACATTTATGGAAAAGGATTTCCTTATTATTTTGTTGGATTATATTGTGGGATTTTTTCGGTTTATTTCTTTTTGATTTATCAATTTTAAATTCATCCTTAGGCAAGTTTAGCACCTTTTCGGAATTTATCAATTATTTATTTTCTTTTTAAGTTTGTTATTTTCCTTAAAAGACCATGGGCCTTAACCAATAAATAGGCTTCAACCCTTTACCATGTGCAAAACCCTCCTCCCCGAAAAATACCGAATCCCTTTGCGTGGTGAACTTAGGTTTTCTTATTTTACCCTCGGAGCATGCTTGTTGGTTGGTCACCAAACTCGTGGAATGTTTCCGGCTTTGAGCATAGTGAGTATTATGTCTACTCAAGGTAACCGACTGCAAAGGTAATCTGTGTAACTCTTAACCTTTCTAGTTGAAACCATCTATATGATTGGATTAAAGTGGCTTATGGCTCGAGTAGCTCAATACGCTCGGGTTGTCACATATTGTTTCATATCAGAGCATAGGCTCTAGACTGGGATATATGTTACTTTTCTGTCTTTAAATTTCTTGTCTTTGTCTTAACTTTCCCTTCTTCGAAAATCTCATAAAAAGTTCATCAATGTTCTTGTCTTCCACGTGCCAAACTTTTTCTATCAAGTTTCACTTTAATTCGAGCCCTATAGCCAAAGTTATCAATTTTTCTTCGAATGCCAGATTTTGAAAGAAACTTGGAGAGAGCACAAACCGAGAGCCGATTTCAAAAATCTATAACGTTTTACTCCGAAGTCGAAATTGAGCAAAATTGGTGTCATTCGAAAGATCTTTTAGTTGGATTTCCATAGAGCTCATAATTGATAATTTCCAATCTGTGGTTTAGGAATTATCGAGTTTTTCATAAACACTATTTTTTCTGAAAAATCCTGTAGCCGCCGAGGGAACAGAGTCCCAATTTTGACGATTTATATCTCTCTGATATTTTTGTTGTGTATAGTCAAATCAGATGCTAATTTGAAGATATTTGAAAGAGCTTTCCATGGACATAGATATTGCAGCCATCCAAGGTATGCAACGAAAGTTATCGGCGACAGAAGAGATGGTGTCCAGGTATAAAACCTTCCATATTTGTAGCTCCACAATTTTGGAGAAAAATTTTGGGCCATCTCATCTATTCCAAATCGATTTCTGTTTCGCAAGTAATCCTAATATTGTTTATTCTTTGATTTAAAAATATTGGATTATTTTTTCAACTTTGGACAGCCGAAAGGAGGAGGACAGCCGTCTAGCCCTTTATGCCACTAGAGAGAACCTATTTTTTGTAGCCCCAGACTTCTTTGAGAGAGCAGCCCCTCCATATGATTTCCAAACCTTTTCGCAGCCCACATACATTCAATACACTTATTGTACTTCAGTTTGTCACTGGTTTGAAGCCAAACTGAGCCGTACACCGCACGCACCTCTCACCTAAAGTCACCCAACTTGCAGCAAAGGTTACTGTTTTGTTGGTAAGAAAACTTTTTGTGTGTGTTTGAACTACGAGTAGGATTTGTACATCTTTTAAAGTTTATTCTTTATTTTATTGATTTTTATTGCATAGTTTTATTTGTTTAAGCTTTGACATCAATTTTCATATTGTTGTTGAGTCTTTAGAACTAAAAGCATTAGGCTTAAGGTTGTCTTTTATCTTGCCTTGTTTATATCTTGCCTCATTCTTCTTGAAATATTATTTGGTATATTTCATTCTACCATTTGTTTTCTTGTCTTTGATATCATCTATACCGTTGACCCCTTAGTAAAAAAAAAAAAACAGAGAGAGAAAGTACTTTTGCATAAGTTGTTTGTAGGCTTGTACTCACTTGTTCCAAGACCGATTCGCCACGAGCAATCAAGTGAGCATCTCCAAAGGGTATCCACACCAATATCCACCCTACTAAAGGAGAGGAAGTCGAGAGGTCAAGTAAGGGAGTAACAGAGAATTTTCTTTATTATTACTAACCTTTACTTCTGTAGTGATTGCAACAAGAGGAAAGTCTCGAGATTCTCAAGAAGAAAGAGACAAGGCCAATTTGAGAAAGGAAAGACTTAAGGAAGCTCCAATCCAAACATTTGCAAGGTTCACACAACGACTTAAAGATCTTACCGAATCCTTACAAATGATGAACACATGAGTTCAAGGATTGGAAATACCACAAAGATTGCCACACATAAGAAGATCAATGAGTCCACAAGAGGCATCTGACGGTTCCCAAGAAGAAGAGGTAGATACTTTAAATGAATATTTTGCTAACGAAGACCCTTTTGATGTAGGTCCTCCAAGAAGAGGAAGATACCAACCTAACTGCGAAAGGCGAAGAAGGAAAACTACTTTGGGAGCATCAAGTTGAAAATCCCAACCTTCCATGGAAAGTCTACACCCAAATGGTTCGAATCATGGGAGAAGGAAATTGAGTTAGTGTTTGCATGCCATAACTATGATGATTGCAAGAAGGTAATTCTCGCAATCACTCATTTTATGCACTAACTTGGTCGGATAAAACGATGTCTCATAGAAGAAGGAACCATAGATTCTTGGATTGAATTCAAGGAACTCATGAAGAGAAGATTTGTGCCACCACACTACCATAGAGCAAATTCAAGAAAACTTAATAAGCTCTATCAAGGCGCCAAAGGAGTTAAAGACTACTATAAAGAGATGGGCATGTTGATGAGCCGTTTGTAGCTATAGGAAGATGATAAGACCGCCATGGCTCGATTCTTAGATGGTATTAATCCGGACATAGCTAAAAAAATTGACTTGCAATACTATGAAGACATGGAGAAACTTCTACAGCTCGCCGTCAAAATAGAGAAGAAAAACCAAAGAAGGGTTAAAAGGTATGTCAAACCTACCCCTAAGACCACTAGTAGAAAAGTGGAGAGTAAATCCCTAGAGCCAAAACAGAATGTTAATTATCAAAAGGGAGAGACATGCAAGTCCAAAACCCAACCCGAAATTCCTAAGACTAGAGCTAGTGAGATTAAATGTTTTGAGTGTCATGGAGTAGGCCACATAAGTTGAAATTGCCCTAATCAAAGAGCCATGATGCTTAAAGAAGGAGAGCTAGTCACAGATGATAAGGAGGAGAAATTATAGGTTGAGGAGAGAAAAAAAGAAAGTAGTCAAGAAGAGGAAGTAAAAGAGGAGGAACCTCCAAGTGCAATTTAGGGAAGAACCCTTAGAGGCACAACGAGAGAACCTATTCCATACTAGGTGCATAGTAAACTCCACCCCCATCTTGTGTTATCATTGATAGTGGGAGTTGTACTAATGTTGCTAGTAAGGATATAGTAGAGAGGTTGAAATTAGCCACCACACCCCGCCCATGACCTTATAGCCTACAATGGTTGAATAACAGTGGAGATGTGAAAGGCCAAAAGCAAGTTCCAGTTCCATTTAATATACGTAGGTACAAGGGACGAGGTCACTTGTGATGTGATGTTGTACCTATCATGCTAATGATTTCTTGCTAGGGAGACCGGGACAATTTGACAAGAATGTGAGTTTTAATGGTTTTCTTAATAAATATTCTTTTGAGCATTTAGGTAAGAAAATCACACTTGTACCTCTTTATCCAAAGGAAGTACGTATTGATGAGCTAAAATTGGAAGAAAGAAGGTTGGAGGTCAAAAAGGAGGAAGGTGTTAAACTTCAAACTAAAAAGAAAGAAAAGGCCCCTGAAAACAATGAGACAGGCGTGACTCTCATGGCTAGAAAAGATGAAATAGAGCGAGCCCTATGTGCTACACAATTGCTTCTTCTATACCTACTTCAAGGTAATGATCTCCTAACTCAAGAAACAAGAAATACTTTGCCTAGTACTTATGTTGAGCTTTTACAGGATATTAAGGAGTCAATGCTCGAGGCCATGCCACACTTGGAGAGGAGAATTGAAGAAGAAGAATGAGAGCAACAAGGAAGTTCTTTTGAGCCGCCCACTCAAGGATCCCAAACACCTCAAAAGGTCGAGCCACACGAGGAGAGCCAACATGAAAACCAAGTGGAGATCCTTGAGAAGAACGAAGAGAATGAAGTTGGAAAACTTCATCAAGGTAATAGTCCTACTATAGATACTTATCATTCGACTAACTTGCTTCATTTGAATGTAGGTAAACAACTTGATTCGAGGACGAATCCAATTCAAGGAGGAGATGATGTGATCATATTTGACCCAATGCTCCAAAATGCCATCTACACCAACAATGAAGAGAAGCTTGAAGAAAGACCCACCATACGAAGAAGCCACTCGCGCGCACGCACTGCCAGGCACACGCCACCGCGCGCACGAGTGGTTGAGAAACAAGGTAGTTGGAATTGAACTGCGACATCGAGTTCAGGGCAGCTTGTCCTAGTATAGAGGCAAGGTTGAGTTGTAGGGCTTGGCATAGAGTACATCAATTCGGCTAGCTAGAGTTGCGAAAGAGTTGAAATGCCGGTATAATCAACGTGTGTTTTTTAAACAGGTAAGGTTTCCCATACATCAAAGCTCGATCGAGGAAGATAGAACCTCTCCTGAGGTCCAACAAGCCACAAAGGGCGCGAAAAGTATGTTGGGGCTAAAGTTCCCTATAGGCTTGCCATGATCGTGCTTTGCAACGAGGCGTCGCACGATTGAAACAGGTATGGTCGTGACACTATGCACCTGATATTTCCAATTTTTTCGATCATACGCCAAAATTAAAATTAATGATGAATTTATGAGTTTATACTAATTAATTAGAAATTTTATAAATATTAAATTAAAGAATTATTATCCTACATAATCTTTTAAAACAAAAATAGTAACAAAATTGATTTTAAAGTATATTTTTTAATCGTAATGTAACTTCGAAACATCTGCGCGGTTTGTGTATATGTGTTTTATATTGAAAAAAGAAAATTGAGGGAGGAAGAAACATCGAATAAGTATGAAGAAGACAAAATTATTGTAGGAAAAAGTAAAAGAGAGACAAAGTTGTGTAACCATTAAAATTTGGAAAGCTTCGAAATTCTATTATTAATTATAATTAAAGGTGGAGTTTTGTATATTATGTGTTTTAACTCTCTTTTTAAAATTCAATTAAAAAACTTTTTGAAATTGAAAATTTTCAAATTATTATTTAAAATATAATATTCTAATCCTACGTGTGTGTTAATGATTTAAGACAATTATTACTTAATCACTCAACAATAAATTCATTTTAAATAAAGATTAACTATTTAATCCAGCAATATTGATGTTAGAATTTTGTTTTTTCTTGTCGGGATATACATTGTTAAAAAGGTCAAGATTAATATTGTCAAAAAAAAAAAAGAATTGCATGACCTCAACACCCATGAATTCAACGATCATCAAACGTATTTTGTAATAAATTGTTTTGATTGTTTTGAAAACTTTTATACAATTTATTTGGCGGTCCTCGCTTATAAACTCATGATCTTCCATCTAGTTTTAATGATTTTAAAATCAAAAAATAATTTCGATTTAATTATATATAGAATGACAATTTTGTGAAAAGTAAAAGGGCAGAAAATCACCTAAAAATTTGATAAGCAAAATTTGCTATATTTGACTTTTATAATTTTGTAACCTATGTTGTTGTCATTATTTTTTTTATTTTTTTATTTTTTTATTTTTTTCCAAGGAAGTCTCTCATTTTTTACTTTGACGTGCACTGTGTATGTTGTTAAGACACTCCTAAAATGTTTCTAATGATAAATGTTATCACAAACTCAGTTGGGATAGTTAACAAACGTCATTTGAAATCGAGAAGAGAGATGAAGAAAGAATATGAATACTATGATCAATCGAATAAACACAATACTTGTCTATCTCGCTAAACAACTTAAAAGAAGAAAAATATATTAGAAAGCAAAACAAAACAAAACAAATTTAAACTATGCAATGGAGCTTCGGAAAGATGTTGTGAATGAGCCAATTTGCCATGAACTTGTAAGCCTTTTGTGTCAAATGAATTCCATCCCAACTGATTCTTTCATCTGGATTTGGACAAACTGGTACTCCACGAAGTCTACATATTTGCATTAAGCTGAAATCATAATCACCTCCAATCCCACAACAAGACTTTTGCAAGGATGTTTCATCGAACCCTATTAGAGATGGTTCCAATTTATTAGATATATAATATTTTCTACATAAATTAACATATAGTGTAAAACGCACGATAAAGAAACGTACCTAGTAATGAAGCATGTCGTAGAACCCACAAGAGTGCATTATAATAATCACCATATATAATCTTTACATTTCGGTTTTCTTTTCTCAACGATCTAATGGCATTTTTAAGATGCTTATTGTGATAGTTTGCTAAATCATTCAAATCTTTCAAAGAGTGAACCTCATCATAAGCGGTTGAATCCTTTGTTTGAAATCCAGTGAGATAGATTGGTAGGCAACCTATTGGAAAGTTTCCTGGAACAATAACTCGAGTAGCTCCATGACTTATGACTCTCTGCAAAACACACAATTATGAAAAAGAAGAACAATAAATTTAGGTAGGAAGAAAAAGACAATATACTTCACAACAAAATAAAATAAAATACGATAAAAAAGAAGAATAACAACATACGGTGACAGCTTCCTTTATAGTTTGAACAACTTGGGCACCATATCTTCAACTTCTTTAATAGTTTTGCCTTGGAATAGAGCATAATTGTAATCATTCCCTCCAATCTCACCAACCAAAAACAAGGCATTCTTTAACTTCTCGGTGCAATCTTTAAGATGGACGTGAAAGCAAGAGATTAATATAAGAAAAAAATTCGAACATAGAATACGTATACTCTGTTTACATTAAATTAGATCAAGTATATACAAACCTCTTTGGTGTGAACAAATAGTATTAAAATGAGTAGACATCCAATCAACTTGTTTAGTTAGAGATGTGTTGGTGACGGGAGATGAGATCTTGTTTAGAGCAAGAACTTCAGAAGGTAAAGCAGTAGAGCCAGCCACTGCAAAATTTACTCCATGAGTCATCGATGCCTCTTTGTTCAAATACAGGTTTATCAAAGGGAGTCTAGCAGCCAAAGTTGAAATAATCGAAACGATAAAGTTTATTGATTATTGTCATTTAAGATATAGGTAAAGTGAGATGATCGATCATCTAAGGCGTTATATTTTGAGAAGGTTGTATAGATAAAATCGAAATAAAATATTATGAAAAGAAAACAAAATAGAATGGAAGAAAATAATTTAACATTAAAGAAAAATGTTGATTAATTTATTACAAGAAGCAAACGTTGGAAATTGACGATGAATAGAAAAACGGCAAAACAACGAGAGAGAAAATTTGAAATTTGAATTTGGATTTTGAAAAGCATTGTAAAATTGTGGATGATTGCAGTGGACTAACTATAAGCATATTATTATATTAACATGAAACATGAAAAGTCGAAAGCACGTATCGAATTGATCGATCATTAGCAAGCTATTAGAAGAGCGGCCAGTTGCGTTCTTGAAGAATGTTTCTCCATAGGGAAGGTGAGAAAATGGAGTCATCGGATTTTCGCGTATTAAGTTTTCCGTATCAGATATGGAGTCACCGAGCTGATAGATTGCGTCGAACATACAAAGCTTGAATGGACGAGCATCGGAAGGAAAGGAAAAAAGAAGAATGAAGGAAGAGCAGAGGAGAGTGAGAACGACGATTGATTTACTCTAACCCGCCATTTATTTGTTGATTGAGAGCAGTGATTTTTTTTTTATGCAATGGTACTGCCTATTTATACGAAATTGAGATACAAATTTCATAATCCACTCAGGAATAGGAATTTAAATTTTGAATTCCTTTCGATTTACTGTTTGGTTTTAGAATTTGAATTCCTTCTAATTTATTACTTCTCCCTTATCTAATCATATCTTTTAGTGTTTAGTCATAATTTGTGATAAAAATAAAAATCGTAAGTCTCACATAATTCATCATTTACACATTCAAAACTTATTAATTAGAGTGGTCTTTTAATAATTATACCGTCGAATAAATCCTCGACACTAATATTATATCATAAATAAAAAATATTTTCTTAATTAATAAATTCAAGTTTCTTTTTAGTACAATTTAAATTGATTCGAGTATACTAATTAATCCAATTAATTGTAAAAAAGTCAACCTTAAGCTCTATTTAAAAATAAAAATGCAAAATTTGTTACATGTTTAAAATACGTATTAAAATTATGAATTTCTTGATCTTTAAGATAATTTAGGGGTTTCATAACCCATGTTTTAATTGAACTTATCCGTATCCATTGATTAATAGATATATAATTGGTTCAAAAATACATTTGGACACCAATATAGACTTAGTGTATAATAATTTAGTTTCATTAGTTTAAAATTTGTAACAGTTCACTTGCACAAGAGTTGAAACTCCACAAAAGCGCACTACTCAGTCCCCCTATGAGCTGAGTGCTCCAGCTGGTGAGGCTAGTTTGTATGAGTGAGAGATAGCGACGCCTCTTCAATGGAAAAGGGTTTGGGAGAGAACCAACGAGAAAGATGAGGTGTCGGTCCGAAATGCTCGAGTTCCATCTAGATTCGCTTAGGCCCCAATACAACATCCCACTTCTTTAGGCCTTCATATGCTCGAGGAGAGCGAGACCAAGCATAATCCACCCGTAGGGTGCGTGACTCTGTATATGAAGATGTTTGAATTTGGATTTAGGTTTCCTCTTCACCCTTTTGGTAACGTGTTTATGAACCAAATAAACAATGCCCAAGCTCAGCTTACTCCAAATAGGTGGGGCATTTTGTTCGGTCTTGGGGTATTATGGCAGTTAGAATTTGAGGAGGAGGATGGCCCTATACCTTTAAATACCGACCCACCGCTCGTCTGTTTCAATGTGAAAAAGGCACCAAGGACAGGGGACTGATTCTACCTGTGTGCTCGGAAGATCTTAGGCACAGTGGTTAAAGGTCATTCATCTGTAAAGAAGTGGAAGGATAAGTGGTTCTACGATTATGGGGATTATCTCGATCTAGACGAGTTAGAAGAGCCATTTTATTAGGTTCCCTGTAGATCATCGGGTTAATCTGGCTTTAGTTTTAAGTTCGTCCCTTTAAACGCGTATTTAACCATTTCTATCTTTCGCAGTATCCCCAAGGTATACAAGAGCTCACCGAGCAGAGCACCAAAGCTTAGCTTAACTTTAAGAAGCACGGGAATGCACGTGAACACACTAGTGGCAGACTGTAACGTCCCCAAAATCTTTACAAGGTATGGGGTATTGTTGCCATAACTAATCACTTTTTTTTTCTTTTCATTAATGGAACATGAGACGGAGGAAAAACCTGTGGGGTTTCAGTCACAACAAAAGGACACCTGGAAACTCAGATTGACCTTAATGGCTAGCAACCCAACTAAGAAAAGGACCGGATCCTAGACAACCCGCAATTTGCCTCAGTGGCTAGAACCAATTAAAGAAAGTTACAATTATTTGCTTCCACAATTCAACAACTCAACCTGGTTTTAAACAATAATAATGAATCTGGGCAGCTAACAGCTCGGTAAAGAACAAGTATGAAATAAAAAGAAAAGAACAAAAACATAAAACAAAAGAAAGAAACGTCCCGTGAGTCAACAAACTCTGACAACGTTGGCACTAAGTTTCTAACGCGAAGGGCAAGGAAATCCCAGTCCAACTATCGTAAGCAAAACATAACTAGTGGTCCCTCCTCGGTCAAACGTTCTCCACGTCATCACCACGGCCGAGGGTCCTGTTCACACCTGAAACCAACAACATAGGGGGGGGGTGAGTATATAATATACTTCGTAAGTAGCCCTTACCAAACAGACACCAAACAGCATACTCACAATCACATCGGTATCATACACAACAATCTAAGTAATAAGCATCAAGAACTAGTAACAGTAAAGTGACCTCTCGACACTCCAACCAACTTCGGAACTATCGTGGCTTTGATTTGCACAATCCGCTAGCTCCTAACCCTTTAAACATAAAACTCATACCAAACCCTGAGTTAGTACTCGAAGGCTAGCCCTTCGAGGCGCATCGGTCCTTGACATTTATCCCCAAGGTACCGATAACCCTCCATAGAAGCTTGACGTTCGACCTTGCTATTTATTCCCAAGGTCTTGGGTTACACACCGGTCCATGACATTTATTCCCAAGGTACCGACATCTTATCAACGTATTGGTTATTGGCCTCCACCCCGTATAAAATCAAGACTAGTCTCAATTAGACTCATTGTGCTGACCCCCGACCCTTTGTACCCGGAGCCTCGACACTCATCTCAACCAAAAATGGTGTATCGACCCCCGATCTTTTGTACCCAGAGCCTCGACACCCATAGAGACGTAGCAGACCCCGACTCTTTACTCATGGGGCTTAACCCTCATTCAACATCCTACCCGAACCATACAACACCGACGAACCCACCTCTCGCTTCCAACAAGGGTTCCAACTCACAATGACCCATCCTGCTTGTCACAGCAACTTACACGTTAAGGTAGACCCAATATTCCTATGACTAGGCCTTAGTAACCACAGCCAGACTTCTCAAAATGTTAGGGATCCTACTCACACGTCTAGCACATCACACCAACGTTTTACCATACGACAGATGCAACAAGCCCATCAACAACAACAAACAAGTATAATGCACGCCTTAATTACATGGTTTATTCTAAACGAAAACAAGCAAACTGTACAAATCACTCAACTAGGGATGACCTCATGAAACTGTCCAACATACTCAGAAACACCGACACAACAGTCATACTCAGAAACATAGACTTCCACGGATGCTTCACAACATTTTAGCCAGCACAACTACAAGTTCAGCAACAACGGGCAATATTCAGTCATAACCAAATCTAATGTCGACAATTATAATAGAATCTATTCTTCCATAATTATCTCAACGAACAAAAGACTGCCAGAATCAATAGTAACAGACATTCAAATCTAGATTAACGTGAACAATAACACAAAGACTTATACAAGGAATTTAACATACATTCACTCACACACGCCCCCCCCCCCCGGTACTACTTACACACTGCTAGGCTTCCAAAGCACGTGTCGATTCAACACCTAAACACCAAGGAAAAAGAAAAAGCAATTAAAATAGAAGTTTCAGCCATCGAACTAGTTCTAAGGTGGTATAAATGCTTCGTTACCGCCAGAAACGATTTCGTTCAGGTGCGGATAGCTCCAATCCTAGTCGACAGGGCGTGGGTTGCGTAGATTGGGCTGTTATCAGGTGTGGGTAGTCGCCAAACACTATAAAACCCCGCTGTTTGAAATTCCCCGCTGTCACCACCGCATCTACTACCCTCGCTGTCACGGATGGCAACACTCAATCGTCACCGCCGCACGTTGCTAGCATGAACAGAGTCGCCGCCCGCCGCTGCCACTAACGGACGCTGCCGCTGCACACCCTGCTGTCCGAACACACCGCCGCGCCAACGCCGCACGTCGCCCGCTGTTCTCGAACACACCGCCGCACGTTGCTAACACGAACGGAGTCGCCGCCCGCCGCTGCCACGAACGGACACCGGCCGCTGCACACCCCGCTGTCGGAACACACCGCCGCGCCAACGTCGCTCGTCGCCCGCTGTTCTCAAATACACCGCCGCGCCCGTTGCCGTGAAATGGAGTCGTCGCCGCGCCTGTCGCGGTGGACTGGGTCGTCGTGTCGTCGTCGGTTGTGGTCGTCGGAGGAACGCTTGCTGGCGAAGGTCGTGAGGTAGCCTTAGTGGAGGGAAAGGCTAAACGTGAAGATGGGGGAAAAAGGTTAGGGTTTTTTTTTCTTCTCTTTATAACTCTTTGTTTTAACTTCCAAATAGCTAGGGTTTTGGGCATTTGACAAATCCACACAAGGTCCCTTCTTTGGATAAGTTTTGGGCTTCTAATACAGCCCATTTAACTAAAAATTAAATGAAAGAAAACAAGACCCATGGACTCCAAAAGATTACGAATGCAGACCTCACCTCCCTATACTTAATTAGTTCTACTAATAGAATTAAGCAATCGGCCTAACGACCCAGGCAAGTGCCACGACAACACACTTACAGTCAACAACCATTAAATACATACATAAAACCAATAACTCACAACAATTATTACAGTAGTTCAAAAGAACTGACACAGAGCAATTAGATAAATTTAAAATTATCTTTGAGAAGAAACCCCCGGGACTCGAGGGTAACCTGACCTGAGTAACGTAGGGCCGGACCTGAGTAACGCGGGGCGTTACACAGACAACCTTCTTTCTGCTGTGGGCTTCGTTGAGTTCCCTTATCACGTTCCAAGTCCTCGATCGCAACCTCCGAGTCCTCGACTAACAGACCTTGGTATGGTCGTTCTGGTCGATCTTCTTTTCTTTGCTGTCTTCTTTTAACTAAGTTTCGTTTTCTTGCAGCGATGGTGTCAGTTTATGTTAACGATGTGAGGAGAAAGCGCCCTGCCTCTAATTCAAAATTGAATGCAGGCCAAGCATCATCGTTACTTCTGGTGCTGATAAGTGAGCGGGAGCTCTCAAGATTGAGCCAGGAAGCGGAGGGTGTTGGGTTTTATGCCCTAAACTCGTGGTTTGTAAACATAAAACAACAAATATTTATTCAATCAAGTTGTTGTTGGTGTTTCTTTTAGAATTGCATTAACCCAAATCCAATAAACTAACATCCAAAGTTATGTCATGTAACTAGAATAGTATATAATAGATATACAGTATATATTTACTATACAACGAATATATTTGATATACAACATATATATTGTTGAGTGTGTTGCCCTAAACTTGTTGTTTGTATTTTGTAAAAACAAATGTATATTCGATAAACTATTATTCAATAAATTTGTTGTTGAATTCATAGCATTGCATTGTCCAAAATCCAATAAACTAAACATCTGAGGTTATTGTAGTGTAATCGGGACAGTATTTGTACTCGGTATATATTTGATATACTGGGTATATATTTGATATACCCCTGATATACGAGGTATAGATTTGATATACCCTGATATACAAGTGGATAATGTCTCGTGAATAACTTAAAGGGTCTATAGTACATGGATAAGGCTAGGTACCTTATCCTGGCAACACTATGGATACGGCCCACTCTGTAAAGGTTACAGACGACTCGATCCAGGTCGTTCGTGTGGAGACATGCGAGTGGGGGTATCCTATACAATGAGTTTGTATAAGATCGGACCACGAAATAGCCAATATTTAGATGTAACACCGTTAACTAATAGATTGTTGTTTCTTAGGATGACCAGACAACTCATTCTCAATCCTGAGTGAGTTATGGACTCCTGCTCGTGAGGCCTTGTCCTTTGATCTGTATGGGTCAAAGTGGCCCGAGATGCCGACTCAATATTCCTACCATTTTGGAGACGAGGCCGAGTGGGGAGCTGGGAACATAACTTCACAAGATGGAATTCACTCCTCCCCGACTTTAGGGGAGTAGATGAGTGTTCCCTTAAATGTTGACTCCGAGACTTTAAGAAGGGGCCCCACCCTCTCATTGGCCCGAGAGGGACCTCCGGTTATTGGTCAGACCATAACCGGGTTGTTCATGAGAGGAGCAGTGGTATTTAAGGAGTAAGATGTAACTCATGGGTAAAACGGTAGTTAGACCCAACTTGAGTTACGAGCACTCGTGAAGGATTGACTCGTCATTAATGGTCGTATATCCATGGACACGAACACATTCTGCAATGAGAAGAGTGCAACTGCGAGTCTTTAGTGGAGTGACCCGTAGTTAACGAATGTTGTTAACTCGGTCAATGAGTTTGACCGATTAATCTCGTATCGTTGGAGTTTCGGATCTGTAGGTCCATTAGGTCCTCCTTCTAGCTCATAACGGGTAAAACGAAGATTAAGTTTTTGGAAGAATTTGAATTGTTCAAATTTCTTAAGAGATTATATGTATATTCATATATTATAATATATAGTTTATTCTAAATTAAAACTATATATTATGAGAGAAATTATTTGAATGAGATTCAAATAAAATTAATATGAATAAGATTTATATTAAGACTATAGGTTAAAAATAATGTGCATAAGATGTACATTCGAACTATAGGTTATACGAGAGAAATGCAATAGAATATGATTCTATTTATGTGATAAATAATTAAGGGTTAAGTATTTATTTGATATGTATACATATTAATTAATTATTAATTAGATTAATAATTAATTAACATTTATTAATTAATATGATTAATTAATTATATATATATATTAATTATTATATATATATATTAATTATTAATATTAATATTAACACTCCCCTGCTTAATTGCAGGGGAGTGGGGGCAGTTATAACGTGGGGAGTTATCGCCACGTCATATAAGTTTTTTTTGCAAAAGTGTTCTGCAACAGAAAAAAGGCCCCAACGAAGAACTCCCTCGAATTCTCTCAATCAAGCTCTCTCCCTCAACTCTCCCTCACATTCCAAACGAAACGCTCCCACAAGCGTGTTCTCGAAACCCGAGAGGATAGCAAGGAAGACGCGGTGGTGCTGTTCGGGTGGAAACCGTTGAAGAAAATTTCTTCAAAGGTAATGGTTTTCCTCTGTATTTTCATGTGGAATTTTATGATTTTGTTTCCTAAATATCACGAACAACGGTCCGCTTCCGCTCCGGGATTCATATCCCTTCAATTGGTATCAGAGCCAGGTTGTTGTTCTGATTTTTGGGAGCAAAATCGGTGTTTATGGTGGGTGTTTTCATATTTTAGAAATATGGGTTTGCGGGTTGGAAAATTTCCGGTTTTTGGCATTCAGATAGTGTTTTTCTTCTTGATTTGATCATGTAAGGGCCCGATGTTTTGGGCATATTGTTTCTGCATTGAGTCTGTAAGTCCGGGTCCTTCGAAAGTTGTTCGTGGCATCGGATTTGGCAAAAAATTGCAGAAAACAGCGAAGAAGACGAAGCAGACTGCGTAGACAGCGCCATGGCGCTACGAAGCAGCGTCATGGCACTGCAGGGACAGCACACAGCGCCACGGCGCTGCACTGTAGCGTCGCGGCGCTGCATTTTGCTGCAGCAGCGCCGTGGCGTTGCCCTTAGGCGCCGAGGCACTGTCCCGATGTGTTTTTCGACGCGTTTCTGTGGTTCCAGTTCGCGGTTCGAGGGCGGTTGCAGTCATTTTCTCTTTTTTGTATTATTTTACTTTCCTAGGGTGCCAAAAACCGTTCCAACTTTGCTATTTAATTATTTTATGCATTATGAATGTGTATTTTAATTAAAATCATATTGCATATTGTATGCCATATACTTTTAAAATCCCACCATAGGTTACATGCATAATATGTGTGTTTGATATATAGTATGTATGTAATGTCATGCATCATATAGTTATAAATGTTATAATATATGAATGCATGTTTTATTTTCATAATTAATATAAGTGTTGTATTAATTAGATGAAAATAAAGTTGCATTGAGCATGACATTACTTTGGTTAATATAATTGTTATATTAATGTATGCTTACAATGCATGATTGTAGTTTTAATTTCTTAAATTTTATAAGAGTTATAAAATGTGGTAGAAAGAAATTAAAATCTATAATAAAGAATTGCATGCAAACATAGGGTCTAAGTTGATTAATTTTAAAGGGGTTTAAAATTAATTAGACCTTAGGTTATATCTTCTAATATGATTAGGGGCTAGTCTTTTATTTTATTTTAACTAGGTTTAAAATGAAATGATAAAAGACTAAATATAAAATATTGCCTATAAGGGAACCATGTCTAAGGAAGGTTCTGTCTAGGTTGAGGTATTTAAGCTGACCGTAAGAGAACAACTCTACCTGGGAACCGACCTGGGGGTTGAATTAGTCAATATGTAATATACAGCGTATATATTTGATATACAAAGTATATATAACATATTTTTCTCTCTCTATCACATTCTCCTTTATATTCACACTGTGAGTTCCATGCTCGGCCTCGTGTCGTCCTGGGCGCGGCCTCCCTACGGAAGGTGTTTGCATGGTTCAATATCGAGGTGAATGGAGATAGTATTCATAGTAACTGGGAGAAGGACGTGTGCCAACACATCCTGCGGTCTCCGCCATTGGTTTGCACCGTGAGGCTTCATACATGACCTTCGTGTCGTCCTGGAGCGACCATCCCTACGGAGGGTTCATTGTATGGAAACAAAACCAAGGCAAACTCCAGAAATGGATAAGGGTTTCTTAGGTTTTGCTCCAATATTTTCCTTCCCTACGGCGGGATTATTGGGGTGGATCTCTGAGGTCCGAAAATGACGGGTCACACTTACGGGGAGTTGTTAAGTTAGTTAGCAATTTCCTGACCAAATAAACGATGACTAAAGTTTATAGGAATAAGAGTTATTCTGGTATAAAATTTAGTTGTGAAAGTCTCAATTCGATGAAGGAGTATCTGTCTGCCCTACGGTAGCTGTTGCTCTAAATCACTGAAGCGTCGTTGCTAAACAATTTTGTTAGGGTGCTTAATTACTTTTGCTAAAATTTGATTGGGTTTAAAGGTTAATGCATGAAACTGATATAGGTTGTTTTTACTTTCAGCATGTCTGCTTCCATTATTGCACTCCTAGCCGCTCAAAAACTTAACGGCGAGAATTACAAACAATGGAAATCGAATGTGAACACTATTCTCGTGATAGATGATTTTAGGTTCGTTTTGCAAGAGGATTGTTGTAAAGCTCCTACGCCTAACGCCACTGTGGCGGTCCTCAACTGTAACGCCCCACGACGTTATATACCATCCTAGGTAATGCTAAATAATACACTTGTCTAACCTTAACTCTAAACACGAGATAACCAACTCCCTGTGAAAAATTTAAATAAAATAAAGCTTCGACTCCCATAATTCCACCAAAAATATCAATTTTATAAACTGTCAAAACTTCGCCATCCGTGGGCAATTTCAAAATAAGACAACTCATGTCCGCCTCAGTGGCTCAAATTCTTAAATAAGTAAAACAATCGTACACCTAAACTTCAACGACAACAGTGACGCGTTTAACAATAACATCCATAAAAAAAAACAATAGTTCTAAAGAAAACAAAATTGCTCATCGGGTCCACACCTAGCAGTAAAAAAATCCCAACGCTACTCGTACCCAACGACCCTTCCCTCTATCCTCACTAACTGGACTAGTGATCCCTCCTCGGTCAAGCCCCCTCCGCGTCATCACCATGGTCGGCCCTATTCACACCTGAAAACAAATAAGGATAAAAGGGGGGGTGAGTACATAAGGTACTCCGTAAGTAGCCCTTCCTAACTAACACAAAAATCATGCTCACAGCCACGACATATAAAATAAAACGATGGCAAGACAATTAAATAGACAGCGAAAGATAAAAAAAAAACAATAACTTGACATTTACATACAAGAACCATGCGTCGGAACTACCAAGACTACAACCATATGATTCACTAGCCTTTGTCCCACAGTACTAAACCTCCCTCTACGACCCCCTGCGATACTCCCCATTTAACTTCTCGAGGCATGACGGCTCTTGACATTTATTCCCAAGATACCGCCCCCCTCCTTTTACAGTACTTGATGTTCGACCCTGTCATTTATTCCCAAGGCCTAGCACTACTCCTTCACAAACACCACTCTACTTTTGTCCTTCAAGCCTAACTCCTCGAGTCGCATTGGCCCTTGACATTTATCCCGAAGGCCTCAATACTCCTCTACAGAAACTTGATGTTCGACCTTGCCATTTATCCCCAAGGCCTGAACTGTGCACTGGTCCTTGCCGTTTATTCCCAAGGTACCGATGACTCCCCACCGTATTGGTCCTTGACATTTATCCCCAAGACCTCAATACTCGTTTACCGAAATTTGACGTTCGGCCTTGTCATTTGTTCCCAAGGCAACTACTCCAGGCTTTGAACCTCCAAGGGATTTATATGCATTTTCAGTTCAGACCACCCTTAGTTTAACGGACTACCAACCCGTCCCTTCACCCTTCACCCTTCACCACCCACACTAGTACTCCCAAGACCACCTACAAGTACATTTCCCACACTTCAATTCACTGCACAGTTCACAAGCATGCCTTTCTTTGTAATAAATAAGTCACCACCCAACAGTTCAAAACTAAAACGATATAAACTAATTATCAGTTTAACAACGCGAGCATTTCATTTACAACATGTTTGCTAAAACGTCATGAGCCAGTTACTTTTAACCGCAACAATTCAGAATCTACTAGCCACATCCAACAATAAGAATAGAAAACATGTTTCCTCATAAGTGTTCAATAATAGAAAGACGACAACAAAATCATTAGAAGTTCACAAATCAAAACTAACAATCCCGACATGTACAATCAAATTATTTTAACTAAAAATCAGCATCAAGACCATTCCGTTAACGCTAAATAACGCACGCACTCGCCCCCTGGTGCTACTTACCCAACTACGTCTTTAAGTTTGCGTCGGTCTCACACCTAAGCATAAAAAAAGAAAAATACAGCAATTTAAATGTACCATTCAGCCTTCGAAAACAACTTTAAGAGGGTTCAAAGGGGCTCGTTACCGGAAAACAACTTCGTATAGGTGTGGGTAACTTAGATCTAGCTTGCCAAGATGTGGGTAGCATAAATCGGGCTTCAAACGGATGTAGATAATCGCCGAACACCACCAATATGCTGTTGTCCACGTTTTTGCAGCAGCGAAAAACGTCCAATACGACCACCAACGACTTCGTTTCAATGTCCGTTGCTACAAAACAACCTCGCTTAGGTGTGGGTATTCCAAATCGATTTCGTTTGGGTGTGGGTACTCCAAATCTAACTTCGAACAAAGGTGGGTCAAAGAAAAGTTACCGGGTTTCACGGATCTAAGTTATTCGAGGTCGTTAGGCTCGTTGGATCGGAGAAAGGACGCCGCGAACACAGCTTCGCGTGTATCGATGCCGCCTGCAGCTGCCCGAACGTCACGCGCCGCCGCTGTTCGACGCCACACCTGCTGCCGCCCGCCGCCGCCGCTGATGTGTCCGCCGGAGATGGCTGCCGTCGGTGCTGCTGTGTCGGAGAGGGAGAGTCCGAGTGGAGGGGGTGGCCGACGGCTTCAACAAGAGAGGGAAAGGAGAAGAGGAATGAGAACAAGTGGCTAGGATTCTTTTTTTGTTTCAAACTTTTAACTCCTTTGGGCTTGGGTTCTTTTCCTTTTGTTTAAGGCCCACTTACCCAACCCTTCCTTGTTAAAACCAGCCAATAATAGAGTTTCGTAATTGGCCCAATGATCCAAAACAAGTGTCACATAATGGAAATCCGTACTAAACCATAATTTAAAAAAAATAACTACACACGACTAACTCATCACCATCTCTGTAGCAATTCACAATGATCGAGAAGCCACACTTAAATTATATAAAGGTAACTGATGAATCAACTAAAATAAAAATGAATTAAAAAAAATCTATTTTGTAAAAAAAAATTTCCGGAACTCGAGGCAAACTAACCTGAGTAACGCGGGGCGTTACATCAACGCCTATGACAGATGGATCAAGGCCAATGACAAGGCCAAGGTCTACATCCTGGTGAGCATATCTGATGTGCTTGCCAAGAAGCATGAGGACACGGTCACCGCTAAGGAGATCATGGACTTGCTGCAAAGCATGTTTGGACAACCGTCCTCACAGGCTCGACATGAAGCCCTTAAGTTCGTTTACAACTCCAGCATGAAGGAGGGTTCCTCAGTGCAAGAACACGTTCTCAACCTGATGGTCCACTTCAACATGGTTGAGTCGAACAGGGCTGTCATAGACGAGCATAGTTAGGTCAGCTTCATTCTGGAATCTCTTCCGAAGAGTTTCCTGCCATTCCGCAGCAATGTTGTTATGAATAAGCTGGAGTACACTCTTACCACGCTCTTAAACGAGCTGCAGACTTACCACTCTCTTATGAACAGTAAGGGACAAGAAGGGGAGGCAAATGTTGCCACCTCAAAAAGGTTCAACCGAGGTTCGTCCTCTGGAACCAAGTCTGCGCCCTCTTCTTCTGAAAGTAAGACTTTTAAGAAGAAGAAGGCTGCTGGTAAGGGGTCTAAACCGGACTCCGCTCCTGCCGCTGCCAAGAAAGGCAAGGTCAAGCTTGCAGAGAAAGGAAATTTTTCCATTGCAATATGGACGGGCATTGGAAGTGCAACTGCCCAAAGTACTTGGCCGAAAAGAAGAAAGCCAACGAAGGTAAATATGATTTACTTGTTTTGGAAACATGTTTAGTAGAGAACGATGACTCTGCCTGGATATTGGATTCAGGAGCCACTAATCACGTTTGTTCTTCATTTCAGGGAATTAGTTCCTGGAGGCAGCTTGACGCTGGAGAGATGACTCTCAAGGTCGGAACGGGAGAGGTCGTCTCAGTTGTGGCGGTGGGGGAGCTCAAGTTGTTTACAAACAAGAACATGTATATATTATTAGATAATGTGTACGTGGTTCCTAAAATTAAAAGAAACTTAGTTTCAGTTTCTTGTTTGTTAGAACATATGTATTCCATTTCATTTCAATTGAATGAAGCGTTCATTTCGAGAAATGGTGTTAATATTTGTTCTGCTTTGTTTGAAAACAACTTGTATGTGCTAAGACCAACCATAACTGAAGCAGTTTTAAATACTGAGTTGTTTAAAAATGCTAGAACTCAAAATAAAAGGCAAGAGGTTTCTCAAAAAGAAAATACCTATCTTTGGCACTTAAGATTAGGTCACATTAATCTCAATAGGATTGGGAGGTTGGTTAAGAATGACATTCTAAGTGAGTTAGAAGACGATTCTTTACCACCATGTGAGTCTTGTCTTGAAGGCAAGATGACTAAAAGACTTTTTACTGGAAAATGTTATAGAGCCAAAGAGCCCTTAGAACTTATACATTCAGACCTTTGTGGTCCGATGAATGTTAAAGCTCGATGAGGGTATGAATACTTCATCTCTTTTATAGATGATTATTCAAGGTATGGTTATTTATACCTAATGCAACATAAGTTTGAAGCCCTTGAAAAGTTCAAGGAGTACAACACTGAAGTTGAAAATCAATTAGGTAAAACCATTAAAACACTTCGATCAGATGGGGGTGGAGAGTATATGGACTTGAGATTCCAGGACTATATGATAGAACATGGAATTACATCCCAACTCTCAGCCCCTGGTACACCTCAACAAAACGGTGTATCACAAAGGAGAAACAGAACCCTGTTGGACATGGTTCGATCAATGATGAGCTATTCTCAGTTGCCTAACTCGTTTTGGGGTTATGCAGTGGAGACTGTGGTTTATATTTCGAACGTAGTTCCATCAAAAAGTGTTTCTGAAACATTTTTTGAACTATGGAAGGGTAGTAAAGCTAGTTTACGTCACTTCCGCATTTGGGGATGCCCATCACACGTGCTCATGACTAACCCAAAGAAATTGGAACCTCGTTCAAAAGTATGCCTATTCGTAGGTTACCCTAAAGAGACGAGAGGTGGTCTATTCTTTGATCCTCAAGAAAACAGAGTGTTTGTATCGACAAATGCTACTTTCTTGGAAGAAGACCATGTTCGAGATCATAAACCACGAAGTAAGGTAGTGATTAACGAGATTTCTGAAGAGGCTACAAACACGTCAACAAGAGTTGTTGATCAAACTGGCACTACAACAAGAATTATTGATGAAGCCAGTACATCATGTTAGTCACATCCACCTCAAGTGTTGAGGGTGCCTCGACGTAGTGGGAGGGTTGTGTCACAACTTAACCACTATGTGGGTTTAACTGAAACCCAAGTTGTCATACCTGATGACGGCGTCGAGGATCCATTGACCCATAAAAAGGCAATGGAAGATACTGACAAGGACAAATGGGTCAAAGCAATGGACCTGGAAATGGAGTCGATGTACTTTAATTCCATTTGGGAACTTGTAGATCAACCTGACGGGGTAAAACCCATAGGATGCAAATGGATCTATAAGCGAAAACGAGACGTCGAAGGAAAAGTACAGACTTTTAGAGGTTGAGGAGAGAACAGAAGAAAGTAGTCAAGAAGAGGAAGTAAAAGAGGAGGAACTTCAATCTGCAATTTAGGGAAGAACCTTTAGAGGCACAACGAGAGAACCTATTCCATACTAGGTGCATAGTAAACTCCACCCCATCTAGTGCTATCATTGATAGTGGGAGTTGTACTAATGTTGCTAGTAAGGATACAGTAGAGAGGTTGAAATTAGCCACCACACCCCACCCACGACCTTATAGCATACAATGGTTGAATAATAGTGGGGATGTGAAGGGCCAAAAGCAAGTTCTAGTTCCATTTAACATACGTAGGTATAAGGGACGAGGCCACTTGTGATGTTGTACCTATCATGCTAGTGATTTCTTGCAAGGGAGATCGGGACAATTTGACAAGAAGGTGAATTTTGACAGTTTTCTTAATAAATATTCTTTTGAGCATTAAGGTAAGAAAATCACACTTGCACCTCTTTATCCAAAAGAAGTACGTATTGATGAGCTACAATTGGAAGAAAGAAGGTTGGAGGTCGAGAAGGAGGAATGTGTTAGGTCGAGAAGGAGGAATGTGTTAAACTTCAAACTAAAAAGAAAGAAAAGGCCCCTGAAAATAATGAGACAGACATCAGTTTCATGGCTAGAATAGGTGAAATAGAGCGAGCTCTATGGCTACACAATTGCTTCTTCTATACCTACTTGAAGGTAATGATCTCATATCTCAAGAAAGAAGAAATACTTTGCCTAGTACTTATGTTGAGCTTTTACAGGATATTGAGGAGACAATGCTCGAGGCCATGCCACACTTGGAGAGGAGAATTGAAGAAGAAGAAGGAGAGCAACAAGGAAGTTCTTTTGAGCCGCCAACTCAAGGATCCCAAACATCTCAAAAGGCCGAGCCACACGACGAAAGCCAACATGAAAACCAAGTGGAGATCGTTGAGAAGAAGGAAGAGAATGAAGTTCTTTCAACTTCATCAAGGTAATAGTCCTACTACAGATATTTATCATTGGACTAACTTGCTTCATTTGAATGTAGGGAAATAACTTGATTCGAGGACGAATCCAATTCAAGGAGGAGATGATGTGATCATATTTGACCCAATGCTAAAAAATGCCACCTACACCAACAATGAAGAGAAGTTTGAAGAAAGACCAACCAAATGAAGAAGCCACCCGCGCGCACGCATTGCCAGGTGTCACGGTCGTACATTTTTCAACCGCGCGCGCCATGATCTAAACTAGACATGGCCAGCCTTACGGGAAACTCTAGCCCCAATCTACTTTTCGCGCACTTTGTGGCTTCGTCGGACCTTAGACGAGGTTTTTTCTTCCTCGACTCAGATTCATTACACTTTTCCTACTATCTTGGTTCTCGTCCACTCCGCCGTCCCGCTCCTACAATGAGCCAGGAGTTTACCGGGATGAGTACTGACCTATAACGAGGTCAGAACGAGCTTAAAATGCCAACCGGGTACAACTGGGAGATTTCTGCCGCTTTACTATGTCAAAACTAGCTTATCGGGCCAAACAGACGCCTGTAAGACCATTCCTACCGATAAACTAGTCAATAATGGGCTAAACGACCTTACCGAGTACTGCAGTGATGATTCCTGTCGAGATCCGGACAAGGAATGACTAAACTTGGCAACCGGGATGAGTCTTGCCGCTTACCGGGCTAATACTAGCTTTTTCTCACTTACCGGGTGCCCACCGGTACTGTAGGATGCCGCCCCGAGCATGGGGATGTCATCGGTCTTTGCTGATCACTTGGGCATGCATATCGACAATTGACCCATGGACTTGTATTTATGATCACGACCTTTCGGACATCCATCCATCTGGACATAATCGAGGCACGATGACTCCCGCGGTCATGCCTTGTCGTTCGAGCATACCGTACCGCATATCAGCCCCCATGTGCAACCTCCAGCCCATGGGATGAGGCGCAATACCTACACACCCGTGCTGCCCGACACTGTCCTTGAGATTCCCATTCTCAAAGGAAGACGCCCAAGACCTTAGTCTTGCAACGCTCACCCACGCCATGACACACGCATGTGCCATGGGGTAGCTCACTTAGGCCACAGGGCCCAGGGATGGTGGAGAGCTGACACCATGCCTCCCACTAAGGTACATTCTAATGCATTCTTGGTCTGGCAGGCGTGTCCGTGTAAAGTGGCGAGGAGTCACTCGCCAACGTAGAGCGCACGTCTGAACTCTGATTGACAAAAAATTTGGCGTGCTTGCCTATCTCACTTATATGCATCTAACTCTAAAGCCGCTCGTCCAAACTCTCGACGGAACCCTTACTTCTAGGGTCATGGCCTGGGGCCCCAACTGGCCCCCGCTAAGCTTGTCACCGACACCACTGACATCGCCTTCGCCTTGCATTCTGCATATGCCGTCTCTAGGCATTCTTGAGAACATCCATGGGGTGTGATAGGTGATGCACCATCCTCCTTGGTTGCATCACGACACTTCTCCCTCGGCCGTTAACATGGCCCGACGGGCGACATATGCATGTCGCCACCACTTATCCACTATGTGGGCGTCGAAACCTACTCTCTACTAGTATGTTTGTGACATTCTCCCCCACTTAAACTGTCATTGTCCTCGATGACATACTCGTGAGGTACAATCCAAAGATAACAGTTGGGATTGTAACACTATCCCCCACTTAAACTCGGCATCGTCCCGATGACGACCCGAAACTCCAACTTCGGACTGGCTGCAACTGACCCGCTTGTAAATAATCGTGCATCAGACTGAATATGGAACTTGCACACTAACAATGTGCTATCCCACCCATGGACCTTCTGATTACGCTTGTTTACATGCGTAAAAAGAAGGTTTTAGATGCTGTTTTTACAATGTTTCAGCTTTGTTTCGGATTTTTCGCGATCGTTTGAGTTCCAATTCATGCAAAATTCATATATTATGGTTTGTGGTTGGCTTATATTGTATTTATGACATTTTAGGACCATTTGGGAGTGCAAATTAATCAAAAGAAGCAAAAAGACGGAAAAACTTACATGGGAGGTGCCAGGCGCCTGGGAAGCCTGCAGAAAAACAGGTTTTCTTCCAACTTTGCCCTTAATGAAACGCGTCTTCCAATGCGTTTTGGTGGTTCCAACCGATGCATACGTGTAGAAGAAGTGTTCCACTATCAGTTTGAGCACGATTTGGTCAGTCAAAAGAGTTGGAAATGGGTGATTCACCATCGTTTTAGGACCTACCTAACCAATTCTGCACAGCTATAAATTCCAGCAACTTCTCCACCAAAATCATCAAGCCTTGCTTCCTTCTCTTGATCATTTTTAGTGTTTCTTTGTTGCTTTCTAAGTACTTTTGAGTTGCTTTCATTAGTTACTTTTGGTTTTTAAATCCCGAGCACTTTACATTCCTTTATTGAGCTTTGTTTTGTTTCCATTTGTACTTAGTCATTTTCTACTTATTCAAATATATAAAAATCCAGCACTTTGCTTATCTTCCCTTTGCCTTTACTTTATTTTTAGTTAAGAGAGTTGTGTTTTTGGAGGAAAGAGCACGTGACACTCCCCCTTGCTTGAAAGAGAAGGGCGAAGCTCTCAATCCCGATAAAAACTCTCCGTTAGTTAACTTTTGTTTTTCACACATGCATTCCACATTCAACCATTTTACTTGCTGTATTTTCTTCAATATGTCTTTCTAAATTCCCGTCTCTAGCCCGGTTATGGATAGTTAGCCTTTTATGTCTAAAAAGGGTTGCTAAGAAGTAGTGTTTTTACTTTCCATTCATTGTTCAACATGTTTTCCCAAAAAGTTAGGATTTAGAGAAGGCCACTGTAAGTCTTAACAAGTCAATACTGAAAAGGTTGCTTATTTGCATTGTTGAGTGGTTAAACCGAGGAGAGGAGCGCCTTAGACATAAGGGTTCCGCTTAAGTAGCCAAGACATAGGACCTTAACCCGAGGTTGCGACTATTTCCATCCTAAAACTAAGATATATCTCATAATAGACATATTAGGGAATGTCTTAGGACTTTGAACTTGCTTAGACATAAGTAAAGTGAGAAGCGTAGTCGTTAGTTTCTAAAGTAAAATGCATATTATCCTTAGCATGTCCTTGATTCTTTGTTGGCTAACTTGAAGTAAATCGGGCTAGGTTTTATCATTCTAAGTCCAAATCCCAAATCCAAACCATTATTTGTGACCACTTCCCATTTTACAAGAATCACTCATTCCAACATTCACTATTCTTTAAAACTTTAGAGTTTGGAAATTGTTTAGAAGTCCTTGAGGATCGATACTTGGATACTCCATCCATTTTATATTACTCTGACAGGTGTGCGCTTGCATCTATATAATTGTTACCACGCTTAGCGCGTGCGTTCAGCATAAACGCCCAGTCACCTTCGCGCGCCCAACTTTAGGACTTGGCCCCGAGACTCGCAACATTGCCACGGCAAACAGCCGAGCGTTTCTCACACGTTAGCTATGGACAATTCTCTGCCCCTGACAACTCTGCCCAACAACTCTGGGGAACTTTCGCCCCAACAAACACGTACTCTCTGAGCAACACACAACAGTGCACCCCTCGAGGTGAGGCTCGCAAGCCTACCACGGAATTGATTCATCGTGGCACTAACCCATCCGGAGTAAGGTACAGTAGCTTCTCACATAGCTCACACAACTGTTGCCACTCCCCTTCGGCCAACTTATTCAACAGGCCACCTGTCGTGGCGCTCCGAACTGCAACAAGCCTTTTCTCAAGCCACCTACTGTGGCAAGCAAACGAATTGCACAAGGCTTCAACAATGCCACCTTCATGTGGCAATCATATACGCCACTCCCTCGTGGCAAACTAGCCGCAACTCGACTTCTCTCGCGTTACCCTTCATGGTAACGACTCTCATACCGCCTCTTACGGCAAACAGACAACCCCATATGGCTGCCTACATGCCACCTTCATGTAGCTAAAATGCTGTACGACTATTTTCTGCCTGCAGCTCCCACGGACAACCCACACAGCTGCCTTCATGCCACCTTCATGTGGCGAATACGCTGCACAACTGTTCTCTAGCCTGTAGCTTCCCGCGAACACAATCGCACCAAGCTGACGCTCCTTCTTGAGCAAATATTGACCTCTGAACTTCTCTGTGAAGTCATCCACTCTAAACCAGTCATGCAACCTAGCCCATTCTCTTAGGGCGCACCTACAAGCTCGTATTACTCTAGAGTGTTTCAACTTAAGGGACAGATGTGCTCACGTCTCGAGCAATACTTGGGGCAAGAAACCCATTATCTCGGATCACTTCCCTTTCTCGAACTGGCTCTCTAGTTAGCCACACTATCCACCATCTGTGGACTTACTTGATGCAGCCCTTGCACTTGACCGGTGCATGTCGCATTGACCCCCGACTTGTCTGCTTGCAGCCATTGACACTATCCCTCTGATGGCAATGGCTCTTTCGAAGACACCCTACCTGGTTCGCCTTCGGTTTCTTCTCTTTGTTCAACAGAACACCCAAGCCCTTGGCAAATAAACTTGGTTCTCACTTTTTGACGGGATGGACTTCCCTCAACCAGATGCCTACTCTTGACATCGTTGAGTTACAAGAAGTCCGACTTCAATCCTTCTCTACTACCTCTAACTACTAACTGACGCAACTGCCTTGCCAAACTTGAAGTCTTGACACAATTGCGGAGTCTTCAATCTGCACTTGGCTTGACAATTTGTCCGACTAAACGCACAAATAATCGCTCTGATATCAACTGTCACGGTCGTACATTTTTCAACCGCGCGGCGCCATGATCTAAGCTCGACCATGGCCAGCCTTACGGGTAACTCTAGACTCAATCTACTTTTCGCGCCCTTTGTGGCTTTGTCAGACCTTAGACGAAGTTCATTCTTCCTTGACTCAGATTCATTTCACTTTTCCAACCATCTTGGTTCTCGGCCACTTGACCGCCCGGCTCCTACAATGAGCCAGGACCTTACCGGGATGAGTTCTGACCTATAACGGGGTCAGAACGAGCTTAAAACGCTAACCGAGTACAACCGGAAGATTCCTGCTGCTTAACTATGTCAAACCTAGCTTATCGGGCCCAACAGACTCCTCTAAATTCCTATAGAGAAACTAGTCAATAACGGGCTAAACGGCCTTACCGGGTACTGCCAGAATGATTCCTACCGAGATCCGAACAATGAATGACTAAATTTGGCAACCGGGATGAGTCTTGCCACTTACCGAGCCAAGACTTGCTTTTTCTCACTTACCGGGTGTGCCCCCAGTACTGTAGGATTCCACCCCGAGCATGAGGATGTCCTCGGGCTTCGCTGATCAATTGGACACGCATACCGAGAACCGACCCATGGACTTGTATTTATGATCGGGACCTTTCGGACATCCATCCATCTGGACATAATCGAGGCACGATGACTCCCATGGTCGTGGCTTGTCGTTCGAGCATACCGTACCGCATATCAGCCCTTATGTGCAGCCTCCAGCCCATGGGACGACGCGCAATGCCGGCACACCCGTGCCGCCCGATAGTGTCCTTGAGATTCCCATTCTCGAAGAAAGACGCCCAAGACCTTAGTCTTGCAACGCTCGCCCACGCCAAGATTAAAAAAGTCAAGATTAATATTGTCCAAAAAAATTTAATTGTATGACCTCAACACCCATGAATTCAACGATCATCAAACATATTTTGTAATAAATTGGAAACCAGAAGAAGAAATTCTTTTGGTTGTATTGAAAACTTTTATACAATTTATTTGGCGGTCGTCGCTTATATAGATGTCAGGTCGCAGGGTGGTTTTGACCTCAAAGGGGCCTTCCCAAACTGGTTCTAAGGTTCCCATATGTTGTTCCTTCCTCCGAAGAACAAGTTGTCCGACCTTGAACGAACGAGGTTTGACACAGGTGTTAAACTATCGATCCACCCAATTTTGATATTCAGCGAGTCGGATTTGTGAGGACTCTCTTTGCTCGTCCATGAAATACAAGGTTGAATAGGAGAGCTTCATCATCCAAGGGTTTCATACTCTCGATCCTCTCTGTCGGAATGCTCAACTCCACTAGAACCACAGCCTCCGATCCGAAAGCTAGTTCGGATGGAGTTTCACCAGTGGAACCGCTGAGAGTCGTGCAGTACAACCACCATACTTCTGACAGTTCTTCTGTCTATCTCCCCTTTTGAGCTTCAATGATGTGAATCCTGAAGTGGAAGTAGTAGAATGCGTTCTTGAGTTTCTTTCAAAATTTAAAACACAAAAAAATATAAAACAAAGAAGAATGTTGGATTTTACCTTTGAAGACTCTTCTTCGTGAAATCCCAACGAGACAACACCACGCTAATCTTCCTTACTATGTCTCTCGGTCGAGAATCCGGATTGTGGGATCAGCTTACTGTTATATTTATAGACATTGAGAGAGTAAAAGAGTTGAGAGGTTTTCTTTTAGTCTCTTTTTAGGGTTCAGGTTAGTGTTATATTTATAGACAGGGAAAATCCTAACACCAATATGATATGTTATCCTTTTGGATATAGGATATCTTGTCTTGAGTCTACCGGAAATCCCAAGACCATTCGGATATCTTTTTCTTTTGTATTTAATTGATAATAATACAAACTAATTAAATCAATTAACAATTAATTAATTTAATTATTAATATTAATATAATTAATAATTAATTAATTTAATTATTAATTATTAATTATTAATCTAATTAATAATCAATTAATTTAAAACCCAATATTAACTAAATAATTAATTATTTAACAATTAATTATTTAACTTTTAATTAATTAAAACTATATATTTTAATGATATTCAAATGCATCGCTCTTGTATAACCTAGTTTTAATATGAATCCACTTCATATTAATTATTTGAATCGTATCAAATATTTTTATCATAACAAATAGTTTAATTATTGAATCTTTATTAAAAAACAAAACTATATATATAATGTATCGTAATATACATTATATACATTCCCTGATATATAATTTGAACATTTAAAATTCTCTCAAAATCGTATCCTTGTTTTACCTGTTGTGAGAAATAAATGGTACCTAATGGACCTACACATCAAGAGCTCCAACGATACCAGGTTAATTGATTAAACTCATTGACCAAATTAACCAACATTCATTAACTGGAGGAACCCATAGCTGTACTCTTCTCACTGCATAATATTTTCGAATCAACGGATGTACGACCATTAACGGTAAGTCGATCCTTCACGAGTGCTCGTAACTCTAATTGTGTCAAATAATTGTGTTTGCCCCTGAGTTAAATCTTGCTACTTAAATATTACTCCTACTCTAATGAACAACCCGGTTATTGTCCGACCAATAACCGGACGTCCCTCTCGGGCCAGTGAGAGGGTGGGCCACTTGTTCAAGGCCTAGAATCAGCATGTAAGAGAACACTCATCTACTTCCCTAGAGTCAGGAAGGAATGAATTCCATGTTGCGTAGTTTTGTTTCCAGCTCCACACTCGGTCTCGTCACCAAAATGGTAGGATTATTAAATCGACAACCTGGGCCACTCTCACCCATACAAAGCAAAGGACAATACCTTATAGGTATGAGTCCATAACTCGCTTAGGATTAAGATCGAGTTACATGGTGATAACAATGTATTGGCTAACGGTGTTAGAGCCAATAATTAATTATTTTACAGTCCGAACTTATACAAACTCATTGTATAGAATACCCCCACTCGTATATCTCTACATGAACGACCTGGATAAAGTCGTGTGCAGCTATTATAAAGCGGGCTATGTACTACAAGCCCTTTAGGTTATTACTGGAACATTATCCACTTATATATCGAATATATACTATATATAAAAAATATACACTATATATTAAATATATACTGTATATCAAATATATACATTGTATACTAAATATATACTGTATATCAAAGGTATACGGTTCCAGTTATATTAAATAACTTTGGAACATAGTTTATTGGAATACGAGTAATGCAAATAAATAATAAGATAACTCTTATTGATTAAATAATTTGTTCATAAATTACAAATACACAAGTTAAGGGCACCAAACCCAACACGAGCTTCAAGCCACGTTTGATTATCTTATTGTTGGCACTGAATTGACCATTATCATGGGGATGAGGTCAGGTGTTTGATATCGAGCAGCAAGCAGAAGTGTCTAAACAAGGCATTGTTAAATTGTTTGTCGCTGTCAGTAACCAATGCTTTTGGTATTAAAAATGCACTATGTCGGTCCAAATGAAGTTTGTAACTCTTGTGTTTGATAGTGGCCAACGACTCTGCCTCTACTCACTTTATGATGTAATCCATTATTACTACTGCATACTTGGTTTGTCCTTTCAATGGAGGTAAAGAACCGATCAGGTCGACCCCTCATTGTGTGAAAGGCGAGGGGCTTGTCGTGGGAGATAACAACCTTTGTTGCTAATGATCTGCAGCCTCGTCGATTTCTCTCCGAACATAGTTTGCTTCAGCTAGATCCAAATATTCGAGTGAGGAAGTGAGCAACCTCGCTTGTAGAGCTTTCAATCTTTGGTGACGTACTACCTACTTTGTTAGTGAGCTTATTCGCCTCAGATCGGTCTACTAGAACTTTTCCTTGGATGAACTCGTTAGTAGGATCGATCCAAATTGATTCGGACTGGTTAACCTCCATCATGTGTGACTCCACTATTAACGGTGTGTCCAATATCTCGATTGGGACTGAGCTTGCGAGGTCGGTCTCGTACGTGGATGCTAGTTTTGCTAAGGCATCTGTGGAGTTCTCAGATCTATGCATTTACTCGATTTGGTGTTCTTGGAACTTAACAAGGAGAGCCTTGGTCTTACTCGTATATTTTCCATTCGAGCATCTTTGGCTTGATACTCCTTAGTTGTTTGATTCATATTAAGTTGTGAATCACTTAAGGTTTTGATGGATGATGCTTCAAGTCTCTTGGCCATGCGAAGACTTGCTATAAGTTCCTCATATTCAGCCTCATTGTTCAAAGTTTAAAAGTTGAACGTCAAGGCACACTCGAACCTGATTCCTTCTGACGCGAGAAATAGCACTCTACTCTGCAGCCTTATTTGTCATATGAGTCATCCACACACATTGTTCATTGGGCTGGTGTGCCCGAGGTCGAGCTTTCATGCATTGTGAGCTTTACAATAAAGTTTGCCACCGTCTGTCCTTTGATTGAGGTTCGAGGCTCGAACATGATGTCATATTCATCAATCACTAGTGCCCACTTCATCAACCACCAAAATTCTATGGCATGTGGAATACCTGCCTTAGTGGAAGGTTTGTAAGCAATGTAATCGGATGAACCTGAAAGAAAGGTCGTAATCATCTACTTGCAATGACAACGACAAGAGCGACCTTCTCAATATGGTATAACCTAGTCTTTGTATCAATCATCACCTTTCTTGTATAATAAATAGGGTTTTAACATCCAATAGATGGTCAGACCAGGTCTGAGCTTACGATACTTTTCAAGATTGCTAAGAATAGAACAAGCTTCTCTCCTCGCCACGATTTTTCTTATAAAAGAACCCAACGTAAATAAACTTTAAGTTGGTCAAAACGCTCCTTGGTTGTCTGCAGTCCATTCAATCAACCCCTTTTACCTTAAGATTTTGAAGAATGACAAGCATTTGTTCGTGGATCGAGGCATAAAGTGATTGCATGTAGCTACTCTTCCGTAAAGAAACTGAAGTTGCTTCATGTTTTTCTCACTTCCATGTTCATTTCGACCGTAATCTTTTTTTTCAAATTTACTTCTATTCCTTCGTGGTTGACCATAAAGCCAAAAAATTTCCCATGACACACTTCAGCACGCATTTGACTAGATTGACCTTCATTCAAAACTATTGAGAACAGAGAATGTCTCTTCCATGTCGTGCACCACTTTTCGTTAGATTTTTTTAACCAATATGACACTAGAGAGCCAATTAGGGTAGATGACTTTTTGTATGTATTTAGTTTCAACAATTTGTTCACTTTCTCAACTGTTACATCACTTCTCTCTATTTACAGGTCTTCTCTTCTGTTTATCAAGTGAGAAAGACGGATCTATATTGAGGCGATGCAACATGATGGTTGGATAAATGCCTGGGATATCTTCGTGCGACTAGAAGGATACATATGCATTAGCTCTTAGGAAGGCGATGAGCTCTTCCTTCTCAGTGGCCCCCAGCTTGGTGCCAATGTTGATATTCCTCACAGGGGTGAGCAATGAGACAAGCTCGAGCTCTTCCATCAGAGTTTTGTGCTCTGTTGCAAATGTTTTGTCAAGGTCGTTCGATTCGAAAATTGCATAAACAGCTGATCCTTTCAAGGCAACTACATAACACTCCCTTGAACTCTTTTGCTATCCTTAAACGACTCCAACTCCATTGGTTGTACGATACTTCAGAGCCTAATGGACTGCTGAGGGAATAGGTTGCAAGGCATGGATGATCGATTGCCCAAAGATGGTGTCGTATGTATATTTCCCATATATAGCCATGAACAGAGCAACCTTTGTGATCTAGAAGTTCATGTGATCATATTTTACCCAATGCTCCAAACTGCCACCAACACCAACAATGAAGAGAAGCTTGAAGAAAGACCCACCAAACGAAAGAGACTTCATTGGACTCATCAACAAGCTTTTACCATTTTGAAGGCCAGTGAAGAATCTACTACGGTGAAGAGGAAGAATGAAACGGAAGAGAAGCTAAGCGAGTGGTCGTGCTTCAAGGACGAGCCCATCAAAAAGCCACCCTCTCGCACGAACAGTCGGCGCATGCCATCGAGTGCATGGTACCTAGGCGTGTGCTGCCCTGCCCCGCGAACGTCACAGCGCTCTGCCTGTCGTCCACGCCTGCCCAGCGTCCCTGCGCGCCCCTAACTACCGCACACGCTCGCGCACCCACGACTATCCCCAGCGCCAGCACGCCCATGTCTGTGATAAGACTTGATTAAAGGCTAAAAAGAGTCGTTTTACATGCTTAGTTGGGAGTTAATTATGATGAAAAATGTATGTTCATGCATATAATTTAGGGAAAATGTGCATAATTTGTGATTAGGGACTTTGAAATTCAGTTATAGGTAAATGAAGGCTAATTTGTGTAAATATGATTATTTTGTAAGGAAAATTGAAGATTGATGATCAAAATGTGTCAGGCACATTGCAGGACCATAATTTCTAACTTACTAGAGGAATGAGTGTAACGCCCCGCGTTACTCAGATTAGCTTGCCCCGAGTTCCGGAAATTTTTATGACAAAATGGTTTTTTTATTTATTGACTTATTGATTTATTTCATTGTTATTTTTAATTGATTCATCAGTGATCTTATTTAATTTAAGTGTGACATCTCGACTAGTGTGTATGGTTACAGTTTTAGTGGTGAGTTAGTAGCGTGTAATTATTTATCAAGTTACATTTAGTACGAATTTCCATTATGCGACACTTGTTTTGGATCTTTGGGCCAATTACGAAACTCTATTATTGGTTGTGTTAACAAGGAAGGGTTGGGTAAGTGGGCCTTAAACATAAGGAAAAGAACCCAAGCCCAAAGGAGTTAAGAGTTTGAATCAAGAAAAGGGAACCCTAGCCACTTGTTCTAGTTCCTCTTCTCCTTTTTCCCTTTTCCTCTCTTGTTGAAGCCGTCGGCCACCCCCCTCCACTCGGCTCTTCCTCTCCGACGCGGCAGCACCGACGGCGGCCATCTCCGGCGGACACAGCGGCAGCAGCGGCGGCGGCAGCAGGCGCAGCGTCGAACAGCAGCGGCGCGTGACGGGCGGCGGCGGCGTGCGGCGGACAGCGGCGGTGTGTGACGATCAGCGGCGGTGCGTGACATTCGGGCAGCTGCAGGCGGCATCGATACACGCGGGGCTGTGTTCGCGGCGTCCTTTCTCCGATTCAACAAGCCTAACGACCTCGAACAACTTGGATCCGTGAAACCCGGTAACTTTTCTTTGACCCACCTTTGTTCGAAGTTAGATTTGGAGTACCCACACCCAAACGAAATCGATTTAGAATACCCACACCTAAGCAGGGTTGTTTTGTAGCAAGGGACATTGAAACGAAGCCGTTGGAGATAGTATTGGACGTTTTCGCTGCTGCAAAAACGTGGACAGCAGCGTATTGGTGGTGTTTGGCGATTATCTACATCCGTTTGAAACCCGATTTACGCTACCCACGTCTTGGCAAGCTAGATCTAATTTACCCACACCTTTACGAAGTCGTTTTGCGGTAACGAGCCCCTTTGAACCCTCTTAAAGATGTTTTTTTTTAAGGCTGAATGGTACATTAAATTGCTGTATTTTTTTTCTGTTTTATGCTTAGGTGTGAGGCCGACGCAAACTTTAACACGTGGTTGTGTAAGTAGCACCAGGGGGCGAGTGCGTGCGTTTTTAGCGTTAACAGAACGTTCTTGATGCTGTTTTTTTTTTTTGTTTTTGTTTGTTTTTCTTGATAAAATAATTTAAATGAGCATGTAAGGATTGTTGGTGTGTTTTGTGAATTCTAGCGATCTTGTTGCCGTATTTCTATTATTGAACACTCTTGAGGAAACATGCTTCATGTTCTTGTTGTTGTAGGTGACTAGTAGATTCTGAACTGTTGTAGTTAGAAGTAATTGGCTCATGACGTTTTGCAAATGGGTTGTAGATGAAATGCTAGCTTGGTTATACCGATAATTTAATTCATATTGTCTGGTTGTGAGCTGTTGGATGAATTTTGTTTGTTACGTGGAAAAGTATGTTTGTAAACGGTGCAGTGATTTTTAGAATGTGAGAGGTTTACTTGTAGGTGGTCATGGAAGGGTTAGTGAAGTGGTGAAGGGTGCAGGGTAAAGGGACGGGATGATAGTCCGTTAACCATGGGTGCTCTGACCTGAAAGATACATATAAAGCGCTTGGAGGTTCAAGCCTTGAGTAGTGGCCTTGGGGATAAATGACAAGGCCAGGCGTTAATTTTTTGTAAACATGTATTGGGGTCTTGGGGATAAATGTCAAGGACCAATACGCTGGGAAGTCATCGGTACCTTGGGGATAAACGGCAAGGACCGGTGCTCAGTTCAGGCCTTGGGGATAAACGGCAAGGCCGAACGTCAAGTTTCTGGAGAGAAGTATTGAGGCCTTGGGGATAAATGTCAAGGGTCAATACGACTCGAGGAGTTAGGCTTGAGGGATTAAAGAAGAATGGAGCTTGCGAAGTAGTGGTGTTTGGCCTTGGGAATAAATGGCAAGGTCGGACATCAAGTACTGGAGAAGGAGGATGCACGGTGACTTGGGAATAAAAGTCAAGAGCCGTCATGCCTCGAGAAGTTAAGCGGGGAGTGATAAAGGGGGGTGTTGAGGAAGTTTTAGTACTATGAAACAAGGGCTAGCGATTCATGGGTTGAGGTATTGGTAGTTTCGACGCTTAGTTGTTGTATGTAGATGTCAAGTTATTTGTTCGCTATCTCTCTCTGCTTATTTGGTTGCCTTGCTCTTGTCTTGTTTTAAATGTCAAGATAATTGTTCGCTATCTCTCACTGCTTATTTGATTGTCTCGTTATTGTTAGTTCTTATGTTGTGGCTGTGAGCATAATTTATTTTGTGCTAGTTAGGAAGTGCTACTTACGGAGTACCTTATGTACTCACCCCCCCTTTGTACCTTTATATGTTTCAGGTGTGAACGGGGTCGATCGCGGTGATGACGTGGAGAGGGCTTGACCGAGGAAGGATCACTAGTTTAGTTAGTGAGGTTATGAGGGAAGGGTAGTTGGGTACAAGTAGCATTGAGACTTATGTTATTGCTAGGTGTGAACCGCGGAGGAAAATTTTGTATTCTTTAGAACTACTTTAATTGCTATGGATGTTGTTGGTAAACGCGTCGTTGTTGTCATTGGAGTTTAGGTGCACGGTTGTTTTTACTATTTAATAATTTTGCCACTGAGGCGAATTTGAGATCTTGTTGTTTTCTTTTAAATTGCCCACGGAGGGCGGAGTTCTGATAGTTTATGACATTTTTATTTCTGATAGAACGTATGGAAGTCGAAGCTTTATTTCATCTAAAATATTTTCCAGGAGGTTGCTTATCTCGTGTTTAGAGTTAAGGTTAGCCAGAAGAATTAATTAGCGTTGCCTATGATGTTTATATGTAGTCTTGGGTTGTGACAATGAGCCAGCCAAGTTCCTTTGAAAGTTCCAGCTTCACAATGCTTTAGCCACATTCGATGCCTAGATTGTCAAAACGGGAATAACAACTTTTAAC
This sequence comes from Momordica charantia, assembly GCF_013281855.1. Lineage (NCBI taxonomy): Eukaryota > Viridiplantae > Streptophyta > Magnoliopsida > Cucurbitales > Cucurbitaceae > Momordica > Momordica charantia. The sequence goes on from NW_028275160.1 coordinate 15,996,054, forward strand.
CAAGTAATTGGTCCAAGATTTGTTATTAGTTCTTAAAATCTCTACAACCTCATTTGGTTCCAACCTCCCATGCATTTCTCAACATCTTGTTATCTTCATGGCCTATAAAAGGAGCTCCCAAGCATCACTTCAAGACATCTCATTTTCCATCCTTTTGTTTTCCTTTCAACTTTAGTTTTGTAGTTTTTATTTAAGTTTTGTTTTCAATTATTTTTCTACAATTCTCTTGTTTATTTTATTGCCATTCAATTTGTTCCATTTTGTACTTTATTTCCAATTCTAATTAATATGCTTTCTTTTGTTATCTTCTCTTGTGTTTTAATTTCTTTCAATTCCATGAGTAGGTAAATTGTTTCTTCAACCCTTCTACGAGTTTAGTTCATCTATTTAAATTACATCTATCAGTGAGCACGACGTATTACACTCTCTTTTGCTTATCTTGATTGATTTAATTTATCCAGGTTATTTTCTTGTTGGCCACTTGTTTAAATCACATTAGTTTGAATTTAATTCTGAAAAGGTTAGAGTGAAATGGATCTCATCAAGGTAAAACGGGAAGTTACTTAGAAATAAGAACTAAAACAAGATCCTAGACATAGGCTCTCTTACCCGTTAAACGTAAGTTGGAACTTGATTTATTTAGGATTCTAGAGTTGCATAGACATATGTAAACACTAGCCTAAGCTTCTAAACAAACCAAAAGTGGTATGGAATAGGAGTTGAACTAGTTTGCATAAATTGAGTTTAATTACGGGCACATTTGATAGGTGTAATTCATCTTTTAGAACTAAATCTTAGTAGGGTGGTTGGCATTTTAATTTTTGTGTTTCTAATTCGTGTTCCCAACAATTCCACCAATTTTTATTCCCAAACTCGATCGCTCATTCAAGCAGTTTACAAAATCAATTTTAATAGAAAACTAGTCCCTGTGGAGACGAACTTGGAATATTTCCATATTATTACTTGTGACAGTGTGCACTTGCCCTTATCCTCTAGCTATTAAGCAGAGGCGCAACAAGTTTTTGGCGCCATTGCCGGGGACTTTATTTTCATTTTAATTTATTCTTTGTGAATTGTTTTTGTGTGCAATCACTCCACTGTTTCTGTTCTGAAAATATCCCCCTATCTAACCTCAAAAGTGAGCATTAGTGCATGAGCACAAATTCGCACTTGCTACCATACGATCCCAAGATCAAGAAAAAAACTTGCAAGAGGTTAAAGCGTGAACAGAGATTTAAAAAAAACTGAAAAAGAGAAGGAAATGAAAAGTAGGATAGGTTACTTGTATTGAGCCAATAGCTAGCAGGAGTGATTGAAATGGATCCTCAGTTTTTTCTACCAATGGGAAGTAGCTCGTTCATAGCTCCTGTTAATCAATTTATTTGTTCATATTGTGGTGATAATTGCCATTCATTTGAATATTGTCCATCTAATCCTACATCTCTTTATTATCCAGATCCACCAAGGATTCAACAAGAGTTCACTCCTTATTCATATTCCTACCACCAAGATTAGAGGGATGATTCGAATTTCTTGTGGGGAGAGCAACAACTTGAAAGTAGCTATCCATATGAGCATGCATTCCCACAAGAATTTCCGATACAACCTCAGCAAGAGTACGATCATCCATGGGATCTAAAGCAAATACAATCGTGGGTAATGTCTTGCCTTGAATAGACGATGATAGATTTTATGGCGAGAAATGATGCTACAATACACAACAACATGATAGATTTTATGGCGCGAAATGATGCAGCAGTACGCAACCTGTAGATCCGAATAGATCAATTGGCTGCTGAGCTGTGGAATAGTCCACCAACAGCTTGTCTTAATGACGCGGAGATCCCAAAGCAAGAAGGGGAACAGCAAAGTGAGGCAATGAGCGCATGGAGCAAGCTCGAACATGACGAATTTCTGATACGGTTAACGAGGTAACAGTCCTATAACGCTTCCTAAACCCCCCTATTTAAGGTAATGAAAAATGTAATGTCCTCATAATGCAACCTACAAAATGGAGGTACACAATAATGAAATGTCCAGAAAAAAATGATGCCCGCCTTAGGGGTTAGGAATCCAATCAAAAGAAAAAATAATCGTTTTGTCTAGTAATCCAAAATACACCAGTAATTCGAATAGTAAAATTATCCGCAAAACAATAATCCACCTAAGCTGCGGGAATAGAAAAAGAATGTGTCCCGCGAGTTAACCCAATGTCTAGTTCCCTTTTTATTCATAACAATAAGATTTTAACGCTATCTGCAGTGCACGACATTATCCACTATCCTAACCAACACAGCTAGTGATCCCCTCTCAGTCAAACCTCATCCACGTCATCACCACGGTCGGCCCTGTTCACACCTGAAACAAATAAGGTAGGGGGGTGAGTACATAACATACTCCGTAAGTAGCCCTCCCTAACTAAACACAACGGCATGCTCGTAATTGCAACCACATCAGAACAATAGCAGAAACAACAGATAGGCAGCAAGGAATGATAACAGTAAATTAACCCTACCATACAAGCGGCATAACGCCGGGATTTCCGGGACTCCAACCACACGACTCACTAGCCCCTGCCCTACTTGAGCTAGCACTCGCTCTACCCTCCCTATGTTGGTACTCCAGGTCTAACTCTCCGAGGCGTATCGGCGCTTGACATTTATCCCCAAGACACCGACCTTCCTCTACCACGCTTGGTGCTCGACCTTGCCATTTATCCCCAAGGCCTTGAATTATTACCCATAAGCATCACTTCACGTTAGTCCCCCAAGTCTAACTCTTCGAGTTGTATTGGCCCTTGACATTTATCCCCAAGATACCAATACTTCTCTACAAAAGCTTGACGTTCGGCCTTGCCATTTATCCCTAAGGCCTTGAACTGTGCACCAGTCTTTGACATTTATCCCCAAGGTACCGATGACTACCCGGCGTATTGGTCCTTGACATTTATCCCTAAGACCCCAATACTCCTATACAGAAAACTGAGGTTCAACCTTGCCATTTATCCCCAAGGCACTCACTCAAGGCTTTGCGTAACCAAGCGACTAGTGTGCAATTTCTCTTCAAAAGACCCCAGGTTAACGAACCACTAACCCATCACATCACACCTGACAATTTCTACTAATCCCTCCAAGACAACCCATAAGCACATCTTCCACCCTTCAATTCACAGCACAATTTACCAGCATGCTTTTCATTATACCAAACAAAATCACTAACACAACAGCCTCCAACAAAAATAACCAAACAATAAAAACTATGTAACAGGCTTTCAGCACGTGTATTTCATTCACAGCACAATTTTACCAGCATGCTTTTCATTATACCAAACAAAATCACTAACACAACAGCCTCCAACAAAAATAACCAAACAATAAAAACTATGTAACAGGCCTTCAGCACGTGTATTTCATTTTACCAGCATGCTTTTCATTATACCAAACAAATCACTAACACAACAACTTCCAACAAAATAACAAAACAATAAAACTATATAACAAGCTTTCAGTACGTGTATTTCATCTTTGACATGTTTACAAACGTCATAGGCCAATTACTCCCAACCACTACAATCAGAAAAGACCAGTCCCCTCCAACGATAATAAGTCATGCAATTTTTATAATGTCTAGCAATGAAAATAGTATCACGAAACTCGACACAATCGCTAGAAGCCCTCAAAACGAAGACTAACAACTCCTACATGCAAGAAATAAATTATTTTAATTAAAAATCAGCACACAACCACTCCGTTAACACTAAATAACGCATGCACACGCCCCCTGGTGCTACTTACCCACTGCTATGCTCCCATATCTTGCGTCAATTCACCACCTAATCAACAATAGACAAACGAAATAATTAATACAAAATTTCCAGCCATCTAAATTCATTCTAAGAGATCTTGCAATGTCCATTACCGCAAAAATCGACCTCGTCTAGGTGCGGGTAACTCAGGCCTAACTCGAATGAATGTGGGTTGCGAATATCGAGCCTCTAATGGTTATGGGTAGGCGCCGAGATCGGAAACTGCTGCTGTCCTGACTATTTTAGAAGTAAAAAACCCACCAAATCGATACCCACGACGCTGTGTGCAGCAAGGACCCGCGCCACGACTTTCGACCACCAAAGGAGACCGGACCCGCTCGCGAAGGAAGGCTGCGCCGCAGGAAAACACCCCGACGCCCGCGCATGCCTGCTGCTGCCGGAATCCGCGCGTCCAATGCTGCCCGACGCCGCGCACCGCTGCTGCTCGACGCCCGCGAACGCCTACTACTGCCGAAAACCGTGCACCCGTTGCTGACCGACGCCGCGCACCGCTGCTGCCCGGAGTCGCACGCCGCCACTGCCTGCCGCGCCGTCTGCTGCTGTCAAACGGAGAAGGTAAGCTGCTACGTCGGAGGTCGCCGTCTGTTGAGCGCTTCGGGGAGGGTTGAGGCGCCGGTAGAAGAAAATATGAAAACTAAAATAGGGGGGAGGTGTTTCACGAATGGGATGGGTTTGGGGGCTAGGGTTTTCTCCTTACTTTTCTTTTGTTTTTACAAAGAAGGGACCCACTTGGGCTAGGGTTTTTCTTTTCCCTTACTTCACTCTTGTTTTAAAACAAGGAAGGCCCACTTACCTAGATACTTAATTTGGGCCCAACGATCCACGACAATGCCAGAGAAAACAATTTCCTCGTTAAACAATAATTAGATACGTACGTACACGTCAAAACTCATAAAAATTACCACCGCAGCTCGAAATAAAATAAAATGGAACAATTAAATTAAATAATAAATTAAAAAAAGAATTTTAAGAAAAGAGGCCCCGAGACTCGAGGGTAACCTAACCTGAGTAACTGGGGCGTTACAGCTTGTCTTAATGACGCGGAAATCCCAAAGCAAGAAGGGAACAGCAAAGTGAGGCAATGAGCGCATGGAGCAAGCTCGAACATGACGAAGTAGAGCTTCTAGTGGACAATGATAACCCATCATCCCCTAATGTGATGAACGAGGAAGGAAAGTATAAGGAAGTTGAACAAGAGCAACCAGTAGAGGTAATTAAGCAACCAGTAGGGAATAAAAATTGGTGGAATTGTTGGGAACCATCATCTGCTTCTTTAGTTTTAACCTTTAAACTTTTTAGATCTTTTAAGAGGATCCTTGTCCTTTATTGGTAAAAAATTTTTACGCAACTTCAAATTTTTCACACTTAAAACCAGTGAGGACACTGTCTCCTTCAAGTTTGGGGGAGTCGCTTCCCTCAAGTTTGGGGGTGTAGCTTAAACAAGCATAATACAACGTTAAGATGCAGCGAGCCGAAACAATAAGAGAGGTAAGAAAAAATGTGGAAAAACAAGAAAAAAATTTGTGTTATGGAAACAAGAAAAAGTGGAAAAAGAAAAAAGGAAAAATGATAGAAAATTTTGCAAAGAAAAGCAAAATGAAAATAAGAGTGGAAAGACAAAAGCATGAAACGAGAAAATATGTGGCAAGAGAACTTAATGAGAGAATAAAAGTAAGGAAGCTTGCCTTAACTCAGTTCCCACTCTATTTGCTAAAAGAGTCTCACTTAGGGATACTCGTAATCTTATGGTAGCAACTTTGATCTAGCTTGACTTTGTGCAAATCACTAATTGACAAGCTCGGATTGGTTGCTAGCCTAGAGAATCCCTTGAGTGACTCTCCTATTTTTAAGTCTTTTTTGTGCTAGAAAATTTTCATTAAAGGGAGTGTGCATAGTCTATACTGGATTTGAAAAAGTTTTTTGAGTTAGACAATAGAAGATTTTGAAAAGCTTTTATCTTTTAAACAAAGGTGGCTTTATGATGATTGTGCTTTAGAAAAGTAGTAGGGATTAAAGCTCTGACGTTCCTCCTGAGACACCATATGAGCATATTACTCGGCTCTGCTTGATGTTTGGTTTATTCTTGAATTTTGCATACTTATTATTGATTTGATAATTGTTGTTTTTGCTTGAGGACAAGCAAAATATTAAGTTTGAGGGTGTGATAAGACTCGATTAAAGGCTAAAAAGAGTAGTTTTACATGCTTAGTTGGGAGTTAATGATGATGAAAAATGTATGTTCATGCATATAATTTAGGGAAAATGTGCATAATTTGTGATTAAGGACTTTGAAATGCAGTTATAGGTAAATGAAGGCTAATTTGTGTAAATATGCTTATTTTGTAAGGAAAAATGAAGATTGATGATCAAAATGTGTCAGGCACATTGCAGGACCAGAATTTTTAACTTACTACAGGAATGAGCCAGCTAAGTTCCTTTGAAAGTTCCAGCTTCACAATGCTCCAGCCACATTAGATGCCTAGATTGTCAAAACGGGAATAACAACTTTTAACCAAGTAATGGGTCCAAGATTTGTTATTAGTTCCTAAAATCTCTACAACCTCATTTGGTTCCAACCTCCCATGCATGTCTCAACATCTTGTTACCTCCATGGCCTATAAAAGGAGCTCACAAGCATCACTTCAAGACATCTCATTTTCCATCATTTTTTTTTCCTTTCTACTTTAGTTTTGTAGTTTTTATTTAAGTTTTGTTTTTAATTATTTTTCTACAATTACTCTTGTTTATTTTATTGTCATTCAATTTGTTCCATTTTGTACTTTCTTTCCAATTCTAATTAAGATGCTTTCTTTTGTTATCTTCTGTTGTGTTTTAATTTCTTTCAATTTCATGAGTAGGTAAATTGTTTCTTCAACCCTCCTACGAGTTTAATTCATCTATTTAAATTACATCTATCAGTGAGCACGACGTATTACACTCTTTTTTGCTTGTCTTGATTGATTTAATTTATCTAGGTTATTTTCTTGTTGGCCACTTGTTTAAATCACATTAGTTTGAATTTAATTCTGAAAAGGTTATAGTCAAACGGATCTCATCAAGGTAAAACGGGAACTTACTTAGAAATAAAAACTAAAACAAGATCCTAGACATAGGCTCTCTTACCCATTAAATGTAAGTTGGAACTTGATTTATTTAGGATTCTAGAGTTGCATAGACATATGTAAACACTAGCCTAAGCTTCTAAACAAACCAAAAGTGGTATGGAATAGGAGTTGAACCAGTTTGCATAAATTGAGTTTAATTACGGGCACATTTGATAGGTGTAATTCATCTTTTAGAACTAAATCTTAGTAGGGTGGTTGGCCTTTTAATTTCTGTGTTTCTAATTCGTGTTCCCAACAATTCCACCAATTTTTATTCCCACACTCGATTGCTCATTCAAGCAGTTTATAAAATCAATTTTAAAACAAAACTAGTCCCTGTGGAGACGAACTTGGAATATTTCCATACTATTACTTGTGATAGTGTGCACTTGCACTTATCCTTTAGCTATTAAGCAGAGGCGCAACAGTCTGCCCCAGCGCCCATCTGCGCCCACTACTTGTCGGCGCACACCTCACTCCCTAAGCACAGCACCAGCGCCTGCGCGTCCTACACATCCGACAGAGTCCCTAGCGCGACGGCCGCACGCCCATCAGTGCCGAGCGCCCATGCCTGTCGCCAGTACCCTACACGGCCACCATGCACGCGCCAGCTAGTGCCAGCCTCCCCGGGTGCGCCAACCCCTCCCCCCCGCCCCCCCATTTTCTAGCTTTCCTTGCCGCCCACTCTATCACATTTAAGGAAAAAGATTTCCTTATTATTTTGTTGGATTATATTGTGGGATTTGTTTTGGTTTATTTCTTTTTGATTTATCAATTTTAAATTCATCTTTAGGCAAGTTTATCACCTTTTCGAATTTATCAATTTTTTGTTTTTTTTAGTTTGTTATTTTCCTTAAAAGACCATGGGCCTTAACCTATAAATAGGCTTCTACCCTTCATTGTTTGGAACATCTTGGAATTATCATTTGAATAGAAAATTGAGTGTTATCTCAACCCTTTGCCATGTGCGAAACCCCTCTCCCCCCAAAATACCGAATCCCTTTGTGTGGTGAACTTAGGTTTTCGTATTTTACCCTCGGAAAACGCTTGTTGGTTGGTCACCAAACTCGTGAAGTGTTTCCGGCGTTGAGCATAGTGAGTATTATGTCTACTCAAGGTAACCGACTGCAAAGGTAATCTGTCTAACTCTTAGCCATTCGACTTAAAACCATAATTGATAATTTAAAATCTGTGGTTTAGGACCTATCGAGTTTTTCGTAAACACTATAAATATCCTGTAGCCGCCGAGGGAACAGAGTCCCAATTTCGACAATTTATATCGCTCTGATATTTTTATTGTGTATAGTAAAATCAGATGCTAAATTGAAGATATTTGAAAGAGCTTTCCATGGACATAAATATTGCAGGCATACGAGGTCTGCAACGAAAGTTATCGGCGAAAGAATAGATGGTGTCTGATTACGCTTGTTTACATGCGTAAAAAGAAGGTTTTAGATGCTGTTTTTACTATGTTTCGGCTTTGTTTCGGATTTTTCTCGATCATTTGAGTTCCAATTCATGCAAAATTCATATACTATGGTTTGTGGATGGCTTATGTTGTATTTATGACATTTTAGGACCATTTGGGAGTGCAAATTAATCAAAAGAAGCAAAAAGACGAAAAAGTTACATGGGAGGCGCCAGGCGCCTGGGATGCCTGCAGAAAAACAGGTTTTCTTCCAACTTTGCCCTTAATGAAACGCGTCTTCCAATGCGTTTTGGTGGTTCCAACCGATGCATACGTGTAGAAGAAGTGTTCCACTATCAGTTTGAGCACGATTTGGTCAGTCAAAGGAGTTGGAAATGGGTGATTCACCATCGTTTTAGGACCTACCTAACCAATTCTGCACAGCTATAAATTCCAGCAACTTCTCCACCAAATTCATCAAGCCTTGCTTCCTTCTCTTGATCATTTTTAGTGTTTCTTTGTTGCTTTCTAAGTACTTTTGAGTTGCTTTCATTAGTTGCTTTTGGTTTTTAAATTCCGAGCACTTTACATTCTTTTATTGAGCTTTGTTTTGTTTCCATTTGTACTTAGTTATTTTCTACTTATTCAAATATATAAAAATCTGGCACTTTGCTTATCTTCTCTTTGTCTTTACTTTATTTTTAGTTAAGAGAGTTGTGTTTTTGGAGGAAAGAGCACGTGACACTCCCCCTTGCTTGAAAGAGAAGGGCGAAGCTCTCAATCCCGATAAAAACTCTCCGTTAGTTAACTTTTGTTTTTCACACATGCATTCCACATTCAACCATTTTACTTGCTGTATTTTCTTCAATATGTCTTTCTAAATTCCCGTCTCTAGCCCGGTTATGGATAGTTAGCCTTTTATGTCTAAAAAGGGTTTGCTAAGAAGTAGTGTTTTACTTTCCATTCATTGCTCAACATGTTTTCCCAAAAAGTTAGGATTTAGAGAAGGCCACTGTAAGTCTTAACAAGTCAATACTGAAAAGGTTGCTTATTTGCATTGTTGAGTGGTTAAACCGAGGAGCGCCTTAGACATAAGGGTTCCGCTTAAGTAGCCTAGACATAGGACCTTAACCCGAGGTTGCGACTATTTCCATCCTAAAACTAAGATATATCTCATAATAGACATATTAGGAATGTCTTAGGACTTTGAACTTGCTTAGACATAAGTCAACTGAGAAGCGTAGTCGTTGGTTTCTAAAGTAAAAAGCATATTGTCCTTAGCATGTCCTTGATTCTTTGTTGGCTAACTTGAAGTAGTTCGGGCTAGGTTTTATCATTATAAGTCCAAATCTCAAATCCAAACCATTATTTGTGACCACTTCCCATTTTACAAGAATCACTCATTCCAACATTCACTATTCTTTAAAACTTTAGAGTTTGGAAATTGTTTAGAAGTCCTTGAGGATCGATACTTGGATACTCCATCCATTTTATATTACTCTGACAGGTGTGCGCTTGCATCTATATAATTGTTACCACGCTTAGTGCGTGCGTTCAGCATAAACGCCCAGTCAAGTTTTTGGCGCCGTTGCCGGGGACTTTAGTTTTAAAATTATTTTCAAATTCTTTTAGTTTTTATTTTTGTGAATTGTTGTTGGGTGTAATTTGCATCCACCGTTTTTGTTCTATATTTTTGGTCGTTTATCTCACAAGGGTAAGTTAAAGTGCATGAGCACAAGATCTTTTCTTCTACCCCTTGACCCTGAGATTGAGCGGACCCTTCGAAAAACTCGAAAGGAGCAAAGACTTCGAAAACAACTAGAAAAGCAAAAAGAGAGAGAAGGTAAAATCAGTCCTGAAAGTGAGGTAAGAGAGTACGAGCACATCAATGGCAGATATTCCACCTCGTGATCCGGTTGATCCACCTGCTGTTAACGGTAATATGAGGGATCATGCAAGAAATGATGAATTCAACCATATCCAGATGGCGGACAACAGAGACGTGGCAATGCGAGAATATGCCGCCACGGCTTTTCAGAACTTTGATTCAGGGATAGTCAACCCTATTCCAGCCCACGCAAACTTTGAGCTTAAACCAATGATGTTCCAAATGTTGCAGACAATTGGACATTTTGGAGGGCAGGAACATGAGGATCCACATGATCATCTGAAATCATTCATTCAAATTGCAAATGCATTTCGATTACCTGGTATAACAGACGATGCTCTGAGACTAACACTTTTTCCATTTTCTTTGAAGGACCAAGCTAGAGCACGGCTCAATGCATTTCCACCGGGATCCATCACCACATGGGGGTCGTTAGTGGAGAAGTTCTTAACAAAATTCTTCCCACCTACTCGCCACGCTGATATCAGAGAGGAGATCATCTCCTTTAGACAGTATGATCGTGAACCTGTTCACGAGGCGTGGGAGAGATTTAAAGAACTAATCAGGAAATGTCCGAACCATGGCTTGCCGGCATGCATCCAGATAGAACATTTCTTTAGAGGCTTAGATCATCCTACTAAGATGATGCTAAACAATGCTGCCAACGGAGCCTTTACAAAGAAGACATTCAACGAGATAGTTGACATCCTAAATGACTTAGCTTCACATAACGAACTATGGTGTTCGCAAAGATCTAGGGCAGCACCAAAGAAGCAAGATCCAGCTGGAGTTTTGGCTCTGGACATTGCGACCTCGATGCAAAAAGAGATGGTTACAATGAACCAGAGGCTGAAAGAGATGGCATTGGGAATAAAAAATCCATTAGCCACGCCGATACAACCTGTGCAGTCGGATTATTGCACTCCTGCCCCTGTTTGCCAAGTCAACGATCTCATTTGTTCATTTTGCAGTGAAAACCATATTTATGATAATTGTCCACATAACCCTGCTTCTGTTTTTTATGTAGGACATGGGAACAATAGGAACTTTAACCCATATTCGAACACCTACAACCCAGGTTGGAGGCACCACCCTAATTTCTCATGGGGAGGTCAAGGAGGTTCGAGCGGTTTTAATCAAGGGCAGAGCCAACAGAACAAGCAGCCCTATGTTCCACCTACACAGCAATACATCCCACCACCGCAACAGCAGTACAATCAGAGAACACAGACTCCACCAGTTCAAAATAACAACTCAAATCTTGAGAATATGATGAAGGAGTACATGGCCCGAACCGACGCAGTGATACAATCCCAAGCGGCATCAATGAGGAATTTCGAGACCCAATTGGGACAGCTCGCCAATGAATTGAAGAATAGACCACAAGGTTCTTTTCCAGGCCATACTGAATTACCAAAACGAGAAGGGAAAGAACAGTGCAAAGCTGTCACCCTCAGGAGTGGACTGGCATATGATGGACCAACAATGCCAACAACAGATGTACAGATTCCGTCCACTGAACCAATTGTAAAGATACCAGAAAATCCAACAACACCAGAAAAAGAAAATATTAGAAAAGGTAATGAGGACACCCCGAGTGTTCCTCCACAGGTACAGCCTTCTTTTACCCCTACTCCCCCGTTTCCACAAAGATTAGTAAAGAAAAATAATGATTCCCAGTTTAGAAAATTTTTAGATATTTTAAAACAACTGCATATAAATATACCATTAGTAGATGCTCTAGAACAGATGCCAAATTATGCTAAGTTTTTGAAAGATATAGTTTCTAGGAAGAAAAAAATAGGAGAGCATGAACTGGTAGCCATGACAAAATGTAGTAGTGAAGCTGTAGGCAGCCCGCTACCCATGAAATGTAATGATCCTGGCAGTTTTACCATTCCATGTTCCATAGGAGGAAAAAACTTAGGTAGGGCATTATGTGATCTAGGCGCTAGCATTAATCTTATGCCATTATCAGTTTTCAAATCTTTAGGCATAGGAGAAGCTAGACCTACTACGGTTACCCTCCAACTAGCAGATAGATCTATCATAAGACCTGAGGGAAAGATAGAAGATGTTTTAGTCCAGGTGGACAAATTCATTTTCCCTGCGGACTTTATCATTCTAGATTGCGAGGCAGACTTAGACGTTCCCATTATTTTGGGAAGACCATTTCTAGCCACTGGGGATACAGTTTTTAATGTAAGGAAGGGAGAAATTACAATGAGGGTAAATAATGAAGAAGTTAAATTTAACGTTCTAGACGCCATGAAATTACCAGGAGACTTTGAAGAGTGCTCTGCTATAAATAGCTTGAATCCTATTATGTTTGATGAGTTTTATGACTCGTTAGTTACAGAGATTGAAGAAGAGCTTGATAAGATAGCAGAAGGACCAGAAGATGTGATTAATCCTATTGAAAAAATACAAAAAGAAGAATGCAAGTCGTTACTTCCGTCCATAGTGGAACCACCCACGTTGGAGCAGAAGCCATTGCCGTCGCATTTGAAATATGCGTATCTAGGGGATAACGACACTTTACCAGTTATTATAGCTTCCAATTTATCACCTACTAATGAATATTCTTTATTGCAGATTTTGGAGAAGCACAAAAAGGCCATTGGATGGACGATAGCAGATATCCGAGGGATAAGCCCGGCCTTTTGCATGCACAAAATTCTATTGGAAGAAGATGCTAAGAACTCTATTGAGAGTCAAAGGCGGTTGAACCCGAAGATGAAAGAGGTTGTAAGGAAAGAAATTCTTAAATGGCTTGACGCCGGTGTTATATACCCAATATCCGACAGCAGCTGGGTAAGCCCAGTACAGTGTGTACCAAAGAAAGGGGGTATAACCGTGGTGGCCAACGAGGAGAATGAGCTCATCTCAACCCGAACTGTGAGCGGGTGGAGAGTTTGCATTGACTATCGCAAACTCAACAAGGTAACAAAGAAAGACCATTTTCCTCTCCCGTTTATTGACCAGATGCTCGACCGTCTGGCAGGTAAGGATTTCTATTGTTTTTTAGATGGATATTCGGGTTATAATCAAATTACTATTGCTCCAGAAGACCAGGAGAAGACAACATTTACGTGTCCGTATGGTACGTTCGCTTTTAGGCGAATGCCCTTTGGACTATGCAATGCACCCGCGACTTTTCAGAGGTGTATGATGGCCATCTTCTCTGACATGGTAGAAAATATTTTAGAAGTTTTTATGGATGACTTTTCTGTTTTTGGAAATTCTTTCGACGCATGTTTAGTTAATTTGGAGAGAGTATTGGAGAGATGTGAACAAACAAACCTAGTCCTAAATTGGGAGAAGTGTCATTTCATGGTACAAGAGGGTATTGTTTTGGGTCACAAAATTTCCAAGCAAGGAATAGAGGTAGACCACGCTAAGATAGACATCATTTCAAAGCTACCTCCTCCTACAAATGTCAAAGGGATTAGAAGTTTTTTAGGGCATGGGGGATTTTACCGCCGCTTTATAAAAGACTTTGCTAAAATTTCTAAACCCTTGTGTCAATTGTTAGAACATGATAGACCATTTGTTTTTGATGATGACTGTTTAAAATCATTTGAAATGTTGAAAGTTGCTCTAAGTTCAGCTCCTATAATTATCGAACCTAATTGGGATTTACCTTTTGAGCTCATGTGTGATGCTAGTGATTATGCAATAGGAGCTATGTTAGGACAACGTAAAAACAAGATCTTGCATCCTGTGTATTATGCTAGTAAGACTCTGACCGGTGCACAACTCAATTACACTACTACTGAAAAGGAACTGTTAGCAGTTGTGTTCGCCTTTGATAAGTTTAGGTCTTACTTGATAGGCACAAAAGTCATTGTTTTTACTGACCATTCTGCTTTAAAATATTTATTTGCTAAAAAAGATGCTAAACCACGTTTGATACGGTGGATTTTGTTACTTCAAGAGTTTGATATTGAAGTTAGGGACAGGAAGGGTACTGAAAACCAAGTTGCTGATCACCTGTCTAGATTGGAATCCCCGCTCTGTGATGATGGAACTGTTATACGTGAACAGTTTATTGACGAGCAACTCTTGCGAGTTGATTCAGTTCCGTGGTATGCCGATATAGCAAATTATTTGGTAAGTCGAATAGTTCCTTATGAGTTCAACAAGCAACAGGTAAAGAAATTTTTAAATGAAGTTCGATGTTATCGTTGGGATGAGCCTTTTTTATATAAGCTAGGACCTGACAATATCTTACGCAGGTGTGTCGCAGAAGAAGAGCACGAGGCGATATTAGACGCTTGTCATATGTCTCCATATGGAGGACATTTTGCAGGACACAAAACCGCAGCCAAAGTTTTGCAAAGTGGGTTCTTTTGGCCCACTCTGTTCAAAGATGCACATAAGTTTGCCCAGGTTTGTGACAAATGCCAACGGACAGGTAATATATCTAAACGCCACGAAATGCCTCAAACCCCGATCCTGGAGATTGAAATATTTGATGTGTGGGGTATAGATTTTATGGGTCCATTTCCATCTTCTAATGGTAAGCTTTATATATTGTTAGCAGTAGATTATGTTTCGAAATGGATAGAAGCCATTGCAACTGCTACCAATGATTCCAAAGTTGTCATTCGTTTTCTGCAAAAGCACATTTTTACGCGTTATGGAACCCCGCGTTGTCTGATAAGCGATGGGGGGGCTCATTTTGTGAATAGGTCTATGCAAAAGTTGCTGACTAAATACAATGTGCGTCATAGGGTTGCAACAGCATATCATCCTCAGTCGAATGGGTTAGCCGAAATATCTAATAGGGAGATAAAAAACATTTTAGAAAAAACTGTAAATCTTAACCGTAGGGATTGGTCTTTTAAGCTTGATGATTCACTTTGGGCATATAGGACAGCATTTAAGACTCCCCTCGGCATGTCCCCCTATAGGCTAGTTTTTGGAAAAGCATGTCATTTGCCTCTTGAGCTAGAATATAAAGCATTTTGGGCTACTAAGAAATTAAATTTTGATTTGTTGGCTGCAGGTGAAGCGAGGAAGTTACAATTGTTGGAATTAGAAGAACACAGGCACTTTTCTTATGAGAATGCTAAGTTGTTTAAGGAAAAAACTAAACAGTGGCATGATAGGCGTCTTCGGCCGAACAATCTTCAAGAAGGTGATCTGGTTCTGTTATTCAACTCTAGGTTGAAACTTTTCCCTGGAAAACTTAAGTCTAGATGGTCTGGTCCCTTTCAAATTTTTAAAGTCTACCCATATGGGGCAGTGGATCTAGTTGACTCTAAGGGAAATGTTTTTAAAGTAAATGGGCAGAGACTTAAGCCGTATTTTGGAGAACCAGTGGATAGAGGAAAAACCTCTATTCAACTTTCAGGTCAATAAATGTTTGCGAAAAATGTTTTTCCTTCTTATCTGTTTGGAAAGAACAAAAGTAAAGGAAGGAAATTTTTGTATCTTACATTCTTTTTGTCTAATCATAAAAAGTTTTGCTTATTATGTTTTTGGAAAACGTTGAAAAACAAAAGAAAGAATGGAAAAAAAAAAAAAAAAAAAAAAAAAAACATTGAAAAAATTTTACGCAGGCGCCTGGCGCCTGCCCTTTGCGAAAATAAATCACGCAGGCGCCTGGCGCCTGCCCTGTTTTCCAGCAGTTCGAGTTTCGTTTTCCTTCACGGTTTGGGTTTTAATTTTCGATAGCATGGGCTTTATTTTGGGTCAAACATTAATCCTCTATGATTTAGCTTTAAGAACTTCTCTTCAAACTCAAATTTTGTTTCCCTAATCCTATTTGTATTCAAATTTGTTTTCTTTTCCTTTTAGGTTTAGGAAAACTTGGTTGAACTTAAATGTCAATCCCTTTCCATTTAGGATTTAGTTTTGGGGAAGGCTTTAAATAGACCCATTGCCTAAGCTTTACAACTCCACCAAAACCCACACAACTCTCTTCTTCCCTTGTTTTTTCGAAAAAAAACCACTCCCTTCATCACCCTTGTTTTCGATTTTCAGCCACCAAAGAGAAGAAGAAATTTCCAGCATTTGCTTACATCTATGGCTTCTTCTTCTCAACATACTTCACTTCCTACCTCTTCCACTCAAGCTCCAAATGCCACAAGCATTCCTTTTCACCATTGGAGAACTTCCAACACCACATGGGTTCAGATTCTAGGCTAGCTGCTGTTAGGGGAGGAAACCCGCTTCAAACATTTGAATGTCCTCCATCCCAAGCTCCTACACAACATCCTATAGTGAGCCCACATGGTTATGTTAATTTTCAGCAACTACCCACCTTTAATATACCTCAAAACAGTGAGTTTAGGGCTGAAAATCCTCAACAACTTCCTCCAATGATCAATCCGGGTATGTACCAACCATTTATGTTTAACCCGGTTCCTTCCTATCATTTTCCCTTGTCTCAAATGCAAATTCCAGCTAGTGTTCATCCTTATGGAATGCCAAACCCATCTACTCTATTTCCTAGCCTTCCACCTTATTATGGAATGGGTCATTGGGTACCTCCAACCAATTATGGGATGCTTTCACCTAGGGTTCCCCCACCAGCTCAACTTCCATTCCTAGAAAGAGGACCTCAAGCACCCCAATTGCACCCTAACATATCGAGTACCTTCAACATGGGACAACTAAAACCCTTAGAGCCTCCTAGGATGCCAACCCCAACCAATATGCCAATGGATGCAGGAGATGAGCATGGAGGAGAGCAAGAGAAGAGCCACAGCCATAGGCTAGAGCCCGGGGTTTCGATAGGGCAAAAGAGGAAGGGCAAGGAGGTGATGATAGACCCAGAAATTGAGGAAGATGGGAGTAGTAGGCGTCTGACGCCTAAGGATTCATCTATGGAGAACAGGGACGAGGAGCAGTTTTATTCATCTCCAATTGATTATTACACCGGAAGATGGTAATGATGATTTTCTACTGGTTTCACGAGGACATTGTTCAAATATGCCAGAAACAGAGGATACCGAGAACGAAGTGGTGAGAACAGATACTCAGGAACCTTCCCCATTGGATACACCTACAGAAGGAGCGTTTTGTAGTCACCAAGAGTTGCCTACTGGGGCAACTGGATCTACTCCATTGGCAACGGATGAGTATGTCACACCGATGGCCACTCTACCAGGGGTAAGGGATGCTCATACTATTCCTTCTAATACAGTTAACCCGCTTGGGTGTGATACAGGTAGATCCAAGGTTGGGGAGAATAGTACTCAAGAACCTACCAGCGAAGAAGATCCTGAGGACACGCAGACGATACGGGAAATGTTTCAATACAAGAGGCGGGAGAAAAAGAGTTCAAAACGACGTGCAGTTCAGGCTAAGAAGCCAACAGTGCCCGTGAATGAACCTAAAACGAGAGCTGCGAAAGCTAAAGCAGCTGAAGCTAAGAAGAAGGTAGTGGCACCTGGGCCAGTTGATACAATTGAACTGGACTTGTCTGAGGGAGAGGAGGTCGAGACGAAATGGAACGCGGAAAATTTAGCCACTCGAACTTCATTAATGAAATCCCGTAAGATTATGACAGAATTGGGATTCGATCTCACTCTAGGAGATGTGCCTGATGATTGGAGGGAGACCGCCAGAGACAAAGAATGGAGACCACTCATTCAGCCCATACAATGTGAGGCTTTGGAGTTAGTCAGAGAATTCTATGCTGCTGTCCATCCCCAGTCACATATAGCCATAGTGCGCGGGAAGGAAATACGGTTTGATGCCACTCAGATCAACTACACCTTTAACATTGAGAATATCAGAGATGCTGTGGGCAATAAGATGTTAGTGACTCCGACTCTGGAACAGCTTGATGAGGCTTTAGAATGTGTTGGGAAGCCCTCTGCCACTTGGGATTTGACTACTCATGGCAAGGTACGACTAAAACCCGAGGATGTTTCCCTAGCTGCTGCAGGATGGTTATACATAGTCAAAAACAGAATTCTGCCAACGGAGCATGATGAGCATGTCACTCAGGATAGGGCATTGCTGGTTTATGCCATGCTAAAGGGCATAAATGTGAATTATGGAGAATTGATCAATACCAGTATCCATGAGTGTGCCCACCGGACACGTGGTAAGCTTTATCACCCACGTTTGGTCACTTCTTTATGCTTGCGACAAGGTGTACAGCTCCCTGAGGATCAAATTAAGAGAGATGCCCCAATTGTGGAAGAGAAGAATATTCGGCGTATTATCGCCCATGCGTTACAAAGAAGGGAAGGTACTGGGATGTCTCCTACATCGGAGATCCGTCGTCTTCGAGAGGAGAACCACAAGCTGCGAGATCAGGTTCGAGAAGTCGTGCAACATATCTACAACTTAAGGGCTTCATTGGATTTTGCGGTTTTACCTTCATGGCCTCCAGCGCTAGCTGCTATCCTTGGTCATCCATCTCCCAGTACTGACACTGATCCTAGTCCACAACCTCCGACTTCATGAAGGGGAGGTTCCTTCTTTGCTATTTTTTGTGTTTTATTCTTTTGGTTAATGACGTAGTTGCATATTCTAGCATTACTACGCATGTTTTTTTTTTTTTTTTTTGTATTGATTATGTTTCGAGCTCAGTTGAAGCATGAATAAATTAGTATCGTTTATCTTCTGATCACTTAAAGTATGCCTTCACTTAACCTTAGTTTAGCTTTTCACATGCCTATTTTGAAGCATCTGTGCTGTGCATGTGCTTTCATGTCGATGATGATTATAAGAGATTGTTGAGTTTTCTGTTCTATGCCTGACTAAGCTTTGAGCTATTTCCTTTGTTTATGTGATAAACTCATTTTCTTTTATGTCTTTTTGATCTTTACAGACTTTAAGCTTTTTCTTTGCCCCTATATAGGAAGTCCTTGTCCTTTTTACTGTTAAGCCTTTTTCATCCGATGCAAAAGTCTTTTCCCAGTGAGGACACTGTCTCTCTTAAGTTTGGGGGGGACAGTCGTTGTGTCAGTCGTTGTTTCAAAAAAAGATAAAAGGTGTTATTTATATTTAAAAAATCATGCTATTTTCTTTTGAAAAAGAGTCAGTTGGAAAGAAAGAAAATGTTGAAAAAGCACTTAGCTAAAAAAAAAAAAAACGAAAGAAAGAAAAAAAAAAAAAAAAAAAAAAAAAGTTGCAAACGAGTAAAAAGAGTCTTGTTGAGAGAAAATAAGAGTGGGGAAAAGACTTGTGTTAGAAAGAAAAGAGCGGTAAAAACATTGAGAATTAAAGAAAATGTATTTATGATTCCCGAGTCCTACTGTAGACACCCATTTAGTTTTAGGTTGGGTGTTGACTTTGAAAATAGCAGTAAGGATGGTGATAAGTGACTTCGTGTTTCTCATTGTCGTCGTTTTATGACCTAGCTGTTAGTTTCAAAGTCTTTCTACGAGTAGCTGTGGTTGAAACCGATGTTAGTGTGTGGAAACCTCAGGGGCTAGTAGCCGGTCTTTCAGATGTAAAAGTCTTAGTGTAAGGAGGGAGTGTGCAGATTCCTTAGGGGTATTTGAAAACGTTTTCTGTTTGTGAAAGAGAAAAAAAGATTTTGAAAGAAAAAGTTTTTATCATTTCAAACTTGGTTTATAGTGACTAAGTTTACAAAGGCAATAGAATGGTAGGCTCTGACATCTTTTCCCTGAGACAATTTATGATTGAACATCTCGGTTGCTTTTGCTTTTCCTTGTCCATGTGTTAGAAAGCTGATTAAAGTTGCTAAGTTTCGCTTGAGGACAAGCAAAAAGTTAAGTTTGGGGGTGTGATTACGCTTGTTTACATGCGTAAAAAGAAGGTTTTAGATGCTGTTTTTACTATGTTTCGGCTTTGTTTCGGATTTTTCTCGATCATTTGAGTTCCAATTCATGCAAAATTCATATACTATGGTTTGTGGATGGCTTATGTTGTATTTATGACATTTTAGGACCATTTGGGAGTGCAAATTAATCAAAAGAAGCAAAAAGACGAAAAAGTTACATGGGAGGCGCCAGGCGCCTGGGATGCCTGCAGAAAAACAGGTTTTCTTCCAACTTTGCCCTTAATGAAACGCGTCTTCCAATGCGTTTTGGTGGTTCCAACCGATGCATACGTGTAGAAGAAGTGTTCCACTATCAGTTTGAGCACGATTTGGTCAGTCAAAGGAGTTGGAAATGGGTGATTCACCATCGTTTTAGGACCTACCTAACCAATTCTGCACAGCTATAAATTCCAGCAACTTCTCCACCAAATTCATCAAGCCTTGCTTCCTTCTCTTGATCATTTTTAGTGTTTCTTTGTTGCTTTCTAAGTACTTTTGAGTTGCTTTCATTAGTTGCTTTTGGTTTTTAAATTCCGAGCACTTTACATTCTTTTATTGAGCTTTGTTTTGTTTCCATTTGTACTTAGTTATTTTCTACTTATTCAAATATATAAAAATCTGGCACTTTGCTTATCTTCTCTTTGTCTTTACTTTATTTTTAGTTAAGAGAGTTGTGTTTTTGGAGGAAAGAGCACGTGACACTCCCCTTGCTTGAAAGAGAAGGGCGAAGCTCTCAATCCCGATAAAAACTCTCCGTTAGTTAACTTTTGTTTTTCACACATGCATTCCACATTCAACCATTTTACTTGCTGTATTTTCTTCAATATGTCTTTCTAAATTCCCGTCTCTAGCCCGGTTATGGATAGTTAGCCTTTTATGTCTAAAAAGGGTTTGCTAAGAAGTAGTGTTTTACTTTCCATTCATTGCTCAACATGTTTTCCCAAAAAGTTAGGATTTAGAGAAGGCCACTGTAAGTCTTAACAAGTCAATACTGAAAAGGTTGCTTATTTGCATTGTTGAGTGGTTAAACCGAGGAGAGGAGCGCCTTAGACATAAGGGTTCCGCTTAAGTAGCCTAGACATAGGACCTTAACCCGAGGTTGCGACTATTTCCATCCTTAAACTAAGATATATCTCATAATAGACATATTAGGGAATGTCTTAGGACTTTGAACTTGCTTAGACATAAGTAAAGTGAGAAGCGTAGTCGTTAGTTTCTAAAGTAAAATGCATATTATCCTTAGCATGTCCTTGATTCTTTGTTGGCTAACTTGAAGTAATTCGGGCTAGGTTTTATTATTATAAGTCCAAATCCCAAATCCAAACCATTATTTGTGACCACTTCCCATTTACAAGAATCACTCATTTCAACATTCACTATTCTTTAAAACTTCAGAGTTTGGAAATTGTTTAGAAGTCCTTGAGGATCGATACTTGGATACTCCATCCATTTTATATTACTCTGACAGGTGTGCGCTTGCATCTATATAATTGTTACCACGCTTAGTGCGTGCGTTCAGCAAAACGCCCAGTCAGTGTCCAGGTATAAAACCTTCCATATTTGAAGCTCGACGATTTTGGAGAAAAATTTTGGGATATCTCATCTATTCCAAATCGATTTATTTTTGGCAAGTAATCCTAATATTGTTTATTCTTTGATTTAAAAATATTGGATTATTTTTTCAACTTTGGACAGCCCGAAAGGAGGAGGACAACCGTCTAGCCCTTTATGCCACTAGAGAGAACCTATTTTTTGTAGCCCCAGACTTCTTTGAGAGAGCAGCCCCTCCATATGATTTCCAAACCTTTTCGCAGCCCACATACATTCAATACACTTATTGTACTTCAGTTTGTCACTGGTTTGAAGCCAATCTGAGTCGTACACCGCACGCACCTCTGACCTAAAGTCACCCAACTTGCAGCAAAGGTTACTATTTTATTGGTAAGAAAACTTTTTGTGTGTGTTTGCACTACGAGTAGGATTTGTACATCTTTTAAAGTTTATTCTTTATTTCATTGATTTTTATTGCATAGTTTTATTTGTTTAAGCTTTGACATCAATTTGCATATTGTTGTTGAGTCTTTAGAACTAAAAGCATTAGCCTTAAGGTTGTCTTTTATCTTGCCTTGTTTATATCTTGCTTCATTCTTCTTGAAATATCATTTGGTATATTTCATTCTACCATTTATTTTCTTGTCTTTGGTATCATCTATACCATTGACCCCTTAGTAAAAAAAAAAAAAAAGAGAGAGAAAGTACTTTTGCATAAGTTGTTTGTAGGCTTGTACTCACTTGTTCCAAGACGGATTTGCCACGAGCAATCAAGTGAGCATCTCCAAAGGGTATCCACACCAGTATCCACCCTACCAAAGGAGAGGAAGTCGAGAGGTCAAGTAAGGGAGTAAGAGAGAATTTTCTTTATTATTACTAACCTTTACTTGTGTAGTGATGGCAACAAGAGGAAAGTCTTAAGATTCTCAAGGAGAAAGAGACAAGGCCAATGTGAGCAATGAAAGACTTAAGGAAGCTCAAATCCAAACCTTTGCAAGGTTCACACAACGACTTGAAGATCTTACCGAATCCTTACAAATGATGAACACACGAGTTCAAGGATTGGAAATGCCACAAAGATTGCCACACATAAGAAGATCAATGAGTCCACAAGAGGCATCTGACGGTTCCCAAGAAGAAGAGGTAGGTACCTTAAATGAATATTTTGCTAACGAAGACCGTTTTGATGTAGGTCCTCCAAGAAGAGCATACATTGACCAAGGGAGAGGAAGATACCAACCTAACTGCGAAAGGCCAAGAAGGGAAAACTACCTTGGGAGCATCAAGTTATAAATCCCAACCTTCTATGGAAAGTCTACACCTGAAGAGTTCGAATAATGGGAGAAGGAAATTGAGTTAGTGTTTGCATGCCATAACTATGATGATGGCAAGAAGGTAATTCTCACAATCAGTCATTTTATGCACTAACTTGGTGGGATAAATAGATGTCTCATAGAAGAAGGAACCATAGATTCTTGGATCGAATTCAAGGAACTCATGAAGAGAAGATTTGTGCCACCACACTACCATAGAGCAAATTCAAGGAAACTTAATAAGCTCTATCAAGGCACCAAAGGAGTTAAAGACTACTATAAAGAGATGGGCATGTTGATGAGCCGTTTGCAACCACAGGAAGATGATGAAACCACCATGGCTCAATTCTTATCTGTATTAATCCGGACATAGCTGACAAAATTAACTTGCAACACTATGAAGACATGGAGGAACTTCTACACCTCGCCGTCAAAATAGAGAAGAAAAACCAAAGAAGGGCTAAAAGGCGTGTCAAACCTACCCCTAAGACCACTAGTAGAAAAGTGGAGAGTAAATCCCAAGAGCAAAAACAGAAAGTTAATTATCAAAAGGGAGAGACATCGAAGTCCAAAACCCAACCCGAAATTCCTAAGACTAGAGCTAGTGAGATTAAATGTTTTAATTGTCATGGAGTAGGGCACATAAGCTGAAATTGCCCTAATCAAAGAGCCATGATACTTAATGAAGGAGAGCTAGTCACGGATGATGAAGAGGAGAAATTAGAGGTTGAGGAGAGAAAAGAAGAAAGTAGTCAAGAAGAGGAAGTAAAAGAGGAGGAACCTCAATGTGCAATTTAGGGAAGAACCCTTAGAGGCACAAAGAGTGAACCTATTCCATACTAGGTGCATAGTAAACTCCACCCCATCTAGTGTTATCGTTGATAGTGGGAGTCGTACTAATGTTGCTAGTAAGGATATAGTAGAGAGGTTGAAATTAGCCACCACACCCCACCCACGACCTTATAGCCTACACTGGTTGAATAATAGTGGGGATGTGAAAGAGCCAAGTTCGAGTTCCATTTAATATACATAGGTACAAGGGACGAGGTCACTTGTGATGTTGTACCTATCATGCTGGTCATTTCTTGCTAGGAAAACCGGGGCAATTTGACAAGAAGGTGAGTTTTGATGGTTTTCTTAAAAAATATTATTTTGAGCATTAAGGTAAGAAAATCACACTTGTACCTCTTTATCCAAAAGAAGTACGTATTGATGAGCTAAAATTGGAAGAAAGAAGGTTGGAGGTCGAGAAGGAGGAAGATGTTAAACTTCAAACTAAAAAGAAAGAAAAGGCCCCTGAAAACAATGAGACAGGCGTGACTCTCATGGCTATAAGAGATGAAATAGAGCGAGCTCTATGTGCTACACAATTGCTTCTTCTATACCTACTTGAAGGTAATGATCTCCTAACTCAAGAAAGAAGAAATACTTTGCTCAGTACTTATGTTGAGCTTTTACAGGATATTGAGGAGACAATGCTCGAGGCCATGCCACACTTGGAGAGGAGAATTGAAGAAGAAGGAGAGCAACAAGGAAGTTCTTTGAGATCCTTGAGAAGAAGGAAGAGAATGAAGTTTTCCAACTTCATCAAGGTAATAGTCCTACTATAGATACTTATCATTCGACTAACTTGCTTCATTTGAATGTAGGTAAATAACTTGATTCGAGGACGAATCCAATTCACGGAGGAGATGATGTTAACCCAATGCTCCAAAATGCCACCTACACCAACAATGAAGAGAAGCTTGAAGAAAGACCCACCAAACGAAGAAGCCACTCGCGCGCACGCACTGCCAGGCACACGCCACCGCGCGCACGAGTGGTTGAGAAACAAGGTTGTTGGAATTGAACTGCGACATCGAGTTCAGGGGACCTTGTCCTAGTATAGAGGCAAGGTTGAGTCGTAGGGCTTGCATAGAGTAGATCAATTCGGCTAGCTAGAGTTGCGAAAGAGTTGAAATGGCGGTATAATCGACGTGTGTTTTCTAGACAAGTAAGGTTTCCCATACAACAAAGCTCTTGTTCGAGGCAGAAAGAACCTCTCCTGAGGTCGAACAAGCCACAAGGACGTGAAAAAGGTATGATCGTGACACTATGCACCTGGTATTTCCAATTTTTTCGATCATACGCCAAAATTAAAATTAATGATGAATTTATCAGTTTATACTAATTAATTAGAAATTTTGTAAATATTAAATTAAAGAATTATAATCCCACATCAACTTTTAAAACAAAAATAGTAACAAAATTGATTTTAAAGTATATTCTTTAATCGTAATGTAACTCCGAAACATTTGCGCGGTTTGTGTATATGTGTTTTATATTGAAAAAAGAAAATTGTTGGAGGAAGAAACATCGAATAAGTATGGAGAAGACAAAATTATTGTAGGAAAAAGTAAAAGAGAGACAAAGTTGTGTAACCATTGAAATTTCGAAAGCTTCGAAATTCTATTATTAATTATAATTAAAGGTGGAGTTTTGTATATTATGTGTTTTAACTCTCTTTTTAAAATTCAATTAAAAAACTTTTTGAAATTGAAAATTTTCAAATTATTATTTAAAATATAATATTCTAATCCTACATGTGTGTTAATAATTTAAGACTATTATTACTTAATCACTCAACAATAAATTCATTTTAAATAAAGATTAACTATTTAATCCAACAATATTGATGTTAGAATTTTGTTTTTTCTTGTCCGGATATACATTGTTAAAAAGGTCAAGATTAATATTGTCAAAAAAATAGAATTGCATGACCTCAACACCCATGAATTCAACGATCATCAAACGTATTTTGTAATAAATTGTTTTGATTGTTTTGAAAACTTTTATACAATTTATTTGACGGTCGTCCCTTATAAACTCATGATCTTCCATCTGGTTTTAATTATTTTAAAATCAAAAAATAATTTCGATTTAATTATATATCGAATGGCAATTTTGTCAAAAGTAAAAGGGCAGAAAATCCCGTAAAAATTGTTGAGCAAAATCTGCTATATTTGGCTTTTATATTTTTGTAGTTTATGTGGTTATCATTATTTTTGTATTTTTTTATTTATTTCCAAGGAAGTCTCTCATTTTTTACTTTGACGTGCACTGTGTATGTTGTTACGACACTCCTAAAATGTTTCTAACGATAAATGTTATCACAAACTCAGTTGGGATAGTTCACAAACGTCATTTGAAATCGAGAAGAGAGATGAAGAAAGAACATGAATACTATGATCAATCGAATAAACACAATACTTGTCTAACTCGCTAATCAACTTAAAAGAAGAAAAATATATTAGAAAACAAAACAAATTTAAACTATGCAATGGAGCTTCGGAAAGATGTTGTGAATGAGCCAATATGCCATGAACTTGTAAGCCTTTTGTGTCAAATGAATTCCATCCCAACTAATTCTTTCATCTGGATTTGGACAAACTGGTACTCCAGGAAGTCCACACATTTGCATTAAGCTGAAATCATAATCACCTCCAATCCCACAACAAGACTTTTGCAAGATGTTTCATCGAACCCTATTAGAGATGGTTCCAATTTATTAGATATATAATATTTTCTACATAAATTAACATATAGTGTAAAACGCACGATAAAGAAACGTACCTAGTAATGAAGCATGTCGTAGAACCCACAAGAGTGCATTATAATAATCACCATATACAATCTTTACATTTCGGTTTTCTTTTCTCAACGATCTAATGGCATGTTTAAGATGCTTATTGTGATAGTTTGCTAAATCATTCAAATCTTTCAAACAGTGAAGCTCATCAGAAGCGGTTGAATCCTTAGTTTGAAATCCAGTGAGATAGATTGGTAGGCAACCTATTGGAAAGTTTCCTGGAACAATAACTCGAGTAGCTCCATGACTTATGACTCTCTGCAAAACACACAATTATGAAAAAGAAGAACAATAAATTTAGGTAGGAAGAAAAAGACAATATACTTCATAACAAAATAAAATAAAATACGATAAAAAAGAAGAAGAATAACATACGGTGACAGCTTCCTTTATAGTTTGAACAACTTGGGCACCATATCTTCAACTTCTTTAATAGTTTTGCCTTGGAATAGAGCATAATTGTAATCATTCCCTCCAATCTCACCAACCAAAAACAAGGCATTCTTTAACTTCTCGGTGCAATCTTTAAGATGGACGTGAAAGCAAGAGATTAATATAAGAAAAAAAATTCGAACATAGAATACGTATACTCAAGGCCGAACTCCGAACTTGGTATGCTGAGCTTGCTCCCCCCCTTTTTCCTCTAACTTTGTGTTGACTCCTGTTTTTGTTTTGCAGCCATGGTTTGCGGATTTGCAAGCAACGTGAAACGCAAGTCCAAGGGCCGAGCCCATGCTCTTGAGGCCGCCCAGAGTTCAGAACCTGCCACTCCTGCTGTGGCAGGGCCAGCCTCGGAAGATCCAGCCCCAGTGATCGAGCTGGAGTCTTCTGGGGGTCCTTCGAGGGAGAAGCGCCCCAGGGGTCAGACCGAGGCGATGGACGTCTCGCCCTTGGGCGAGGAGGTGAGGGAGGAGGTCCCTCTGAAGCGAAGGAGGAAGAAGAAGAAGACCACCTCCCCCTTGGAGGTCGGAGCTCGAGGGGCCTTGCCTGCGAGCTTCGCAGATCGGGTGGACGATCCTGAGGCCAGGATGGACGGGACGTCCGACGTGACAGCACGGTTCAGAGTCGAGCCGTCAAGTTCTGGGGTAAGGGACCAGGTGTCCCGCATCTCGGCTGCAAGTTTGGACCGCTGCCTCAGAAGAGCGTCCAAATTTGTAAGTGACCTGGGGTCCGTCCTGTAGAGGACCATCGACTACGCCGCTGAGGTAAGATTGGTGTCTTCATTTTTGCTCAATTTACCTAACAGGTAGCTCGGTCTAATTTTCTTCTTGGTGTTTTTTCTCAGGCGTTTGTTGCTTCCATTCAATCGGCTCTGGCTGTAAAGGTCGAGCTGGATGGGAGGGAAGTTCTGGCAGCGAGGGAGAAAGAGGAGTCCTCTGCTGCCTTGGAGGCTGCTTCTTCCACCATGAAGGATGAGCTGCTAAAAGCTCACTCTGAGGTGGAAATTTTGAAGGCCGAGGTGGAGGCCAAGGCCGAGCTGCTAAAAAAAGCAGAGGACAGACGCAAGGCCCAGCTCCGAGCTGCCCATGCTATCACCAAGGGCTTGGAGAAGGAAAAGTTCCAACTCCTCAAGAAGAAGGACGACATGCTTCAGGCGCTTGAAGCGAAGGAGGAGGAGCTGAAGCATGCGACTGCCGAGCTGAAGACGGTGAAGGAGCGTCTCAGCAATGGAGCCCTATTGGAGGAATCGTTCAGACAACATCCTGACTTCGATGGATTTGCCAAAGACTTATCTGACGCGGGCTTCAAGTTTCTCATGAAGGGCATTGCTTCCGACATGCCTGACCTTCAGATCGATCTCGGTGGTCTGAAGAAGAGGTATGCTGAGCAGTGGGCGTCTGGGCCTAGCGGCACCCCTGGCCCCCAAGCGTTGGTGGATAAGTATGTCAGAGATCTGGACTCTGACTACTCCGACCTCGAAGAGGATCAGGTCGGCACCGCTCAGGAGGGCGCTCCTCAAGCAAGCTCTTAGGCGATCACCTTTCATGAGGCCTTTCTCTGTCTTTCTTCTCTTCTTTTGTTTGTAAGTGTCAGAGCAGAGCTGCAAGGTCTATAAGCCTTGGCTCTGCTTTCCATTCAATAAAGAGGCTTCTCATTTGTTTTTACTTTGTTGCCTTCTTTCTTCGTTTTTTCTTTATGTTGAAGCCAATTTCACCTCGCGCCTCGTACCTTTGAGGTCGCGCCATTAATTAAAATACTTGAAATTTTGAACTCGAATCGCTGTCTAGTATTCAATGCATTGCACCAACTCTGGACTTTTTAACATCACACCTTTAACTTAAAAACGTTAAAAGGCTAAAACCCTAAGTCCATAACTGTTCTTCATATCGCACCTCGTACCCTCAGGTTCAAAGGCTTGATCATTCTGAACTTTTCACATCGCCCTCTTGCCTTGAAGGTTTGGATTTTAAGTTCACCAACGGTTTTGGAATCGCACCTCGTACCCTTAGGTTTTGGAGGATTGAATTTTAACCGACTGCTGGAATGTGATCGTGTGGGAGTCCGTGGCCCCCATTTAATTTCTGGTCAAACTCGGAATCATGGAATTAAATCATCACGTTTATTCCAATCATAATTCTTTTGAAACAGTTTTTACATATCCATTGAAAACTATTTTGGCATTTCAAGGATAATAACGCTTCAGGTGCTCCGCGTTCCACGGGTGCGCGAGGACGTCTCCTTTCAGATCGGCCAATATGTACGTCCCAGGTCGGACTATTCCCTTGACCACAAATGGCCCCTCCCAGGCCGGGTCAAGGGCACCCACATGGGTTTGGACCTTCCTTAAGACCAGATGTCCGACTTGGAAGGTCCGAGGTCGAACGCGGGCGTTGTAGTGTCTGGCCATTCTGCCCTGATATTCCGTCAGGCGTAGTTGGGTCATTGCTCTTCTTTCTTCCAATAAGTCGAGGTTGAGGAGCAGCTCTTCCTCATTTGCTGTAGGCTCGTAATGTTCTACTCTGTCAGATGGCATGCCGATCTCAACCGGGTTTACAGCTTCGGAGCCAAAGGCCAGGGAGAACGGGGTCTCACCCGTCGATTCTCTTTGGGTGGTCCGGTATGACCATAGAACCTCTGGTAGCTCCTCGGCCCACCTGCCTTTCTTGGAGTCCAGTCTAAGTTTGATGCCTCGCTTGATGATCTTGTTGACTGCCTCCACCTGCCCATTTGCTTGCGGATGTGCGGGAGACGAGCTAAGGTGACTTATGCCAAGCTTGCTGCAAAAGTTTTTGAACTTTGCGTTGTCAAACTGCTTCCCATTATCTGTCACAATGGCCTTCGGTATACCAAAGCAACATATGATATTTGTCCATACAAAGGACGTGACTCTGGATTCCGTTATGTGGGAGAGTGCCTCGGCCTCGGGCCACTTTGTGAAGTAGTCCACAGCAACCACAGCGAACTTGGTCTGGCCTTTGCCCAAAGGGAAAGGACCAATGATATCTACCCCTCACTGTGCGAATGGCCACGGGGCCGAGATGGGGGTGAACAGCTCGGGAGGTTGGTGGATTATGTTTACGTAGCGTTGGCAATTGTCGCAAGCTCTAACGAACTTCTTGGCGTCCTGGCTGAGGGTCGGCCAATAGTATCCTTATCGGATCACTTTGGCTGACAGCGACCGGGCGCCTGAGTGATTGCCGCACACTTCTTCGTGGATTTCTCTGAGGACGTATAGGCCCTCTTCAGGGGTTAGGCATCTCAATAGAGCCAGGGAAAAGCCGCGTCGGTACAACGCTCCACCTCGGACCATGAACCGAGCTGCTTGCCTTGCCAACTTTTTGCGCTCCTTGGGGTCTTGTAGTGAATTGCCCCTAATGAAGTCCACAATCGGGTCCATCCATGAGGGCTCTGGAGCGTCGATCTCTATCAGATCTGGCTCCGAGATCGAGGGATTATCTAAGATCTCGACGGGGACCGACCTGGCCAGGTTGGTCTCGTACGTTTATGCTAACTTGGCCAAGGCGTCAGCATTAGAATTTTCTGCTCGGGGAACCCGGCTTACCTCGTAAGTTCGAAATTGGGCGAGGTACGATCTGACCTTACCCAAATACTTCTCCATTCGGGAGTCCCTGGCTTGGTACTCTTCCGTGATCTGGCTCACAACCAGCTGGGAGTCGCTGAAGATCTTAACACAAGAGGCCCCCAATGCTCTGGCGATTCGTAGACCGACAATAAATGCTTCATACTCAGCCTCGTTATTGGAAGTCCGGAAGCCGAACCTCAAGGCATACTCAAATCGCTCGCCTCCTGGTCCAAGCAAGAGGACCCCGGCCCCGCACCCCTTCTCATTGAAGGATCCGTCGACATAGATTGTCCACGGTAGGTCGGACTCGCCCAGCTCGGAAAGTGGTGTGAGCTTGGCTATGAAGTCTGCCACTACTTGCCCTTTCAACGCAGCTCTGGGTTCGAACTGGATGTCGTACTCACTTAGCTTCATTGCCCACTTCATCAGGCGTCCAGAAGCTTCTGGCTTATGGAAGATGTTTTTTAGGGGCAAGTTAGTGAGCATCACCACAGTATGGGCTTGGAAGTATGGTCTAAGCCGTCGAACCGAGGTGACTAAAGCGAGAGCCAACTTTTCCATCTGAGGGTATTTGGTCTCGGCTTCGGTCATAGCCTTGCTGGTGTAGTAGACCGGGTTTTGCCGCGCTTCCTCTTGCCTGATTAGGGCCGAGCTGACGGCACTGTCAGACACTGCTAAGTACAACTGGAGCTTGTCCCCTGGCAGGGGCTTGGCGAGCAAAGGTGCCAAGCAGAGGTAGCTCTTCAATTGCTGAAATGCTTGTTCGCACTCCGCTATCCATTCAAACGGCCCTTTCTTTCGTAGGACTTTGAAGAAAGGAAGGCACTTATCTGTCGATCTTGAAACAAACCGGTTCAGGGCTGCAATCCTGCCGTTGAGGCACTGAAGCTGTTTCAGCGTTTTGGGTGCCTTCATCTCGAGCACGGCTTTAATCTTTTCGGGGTTGGCCTCGATCCCCCAGTGGTTCACCATGAAGCCAAGGAATTTTCCCGAAGAGACTCCAAAGGCACATTTAGCTGGGTTAAGCTTCATTTGATATGTCCTTAGAACCTCGAAGGCTTCGGTCAGATCGAAAAGATGCGACTTAGACTGCTTACTCTTGACGAGCATGTCGTCCACATACACTTCCATATTCCGGCCGATCTGCTTGGCGAACATTTTGTTCACTATTCTCTAGTAGGTCGCTCCTGCGTTCTTTAAACCGAAGGGCATAACCTTGTAACAGTACAGACTTTGGTCTGTTATGAATGCGGTATGATCTTGATCTGGGACATGCATCTTGATTTGGTTGTACCCAGAGTAGGCGTCCATGAAGGTGAGCAGTTCGTGCCCGGCTGTGGCGTCCACGAGCTGATCAATCCTCGGCAGTGGGAAGCAATCTTTCGGGCATGCCGTATTTAAGTTCGTAAAATCTACGCACATTCTCCACTTTCCGATAGATTTTTTAACTAATACAACATTGGAGAGCCACTCGGGATACGAAATTTCTCTTATGTATTCAGCTTTCAAAAGTTTGTTAACTTCCTCAACAATTACATTACTCCTCTCCTTGTTTATAGGTTTTCTTTTTTGTTTTACAGGTCGGAATGACGGATCTATGCTAAGGTGATGCGTCATAATCTTCGGGTCAATGCCAGGCATGTCCTCATGAGACCACGCAAAGACATCCGAGTTGGATCTGAGGAAGTGGATTAGCTCCTCTCTGTCGGTGGTCCCCAGCTTAGTTCCTATGCTTACCTGTTTCTCGGGACTAAGCAGAGGAAGAAGCTCGAGCTCCTCAGTGGGTGCGGCAAACTCCTTCCTCGGCAGGTCGGCCTCGAACTCGAGCGTCCCATCCCCGCTGGCGAGAGTTTCGAGGGCGCAGACCGATGAGCCTTTGAGTGCGGAGGCACAGCACTCCCTCGAAGTGGTCTGTTCTCCTCGGACCGTGCCCACGCCATTGGGGGTGGAATACTTCGAAACTTGATGAAGTGTCAAGGGAATGGCCCGAAATGAGTGGATGATGGGTCTCCCAAAGATGGCGTTATAAGCCGATCTACCGTCAATCACCACGAACTCAGCCATTTGGGTGACCTGTGTTTGGTCCTGCCCAAATGTGACCGGCAAGTCGATGCAACCCTCTGGGATAACCAATTAGCAGATGCGCCTCCGTCTACCAGCACTCTTCTGACCACCACATGATCAATCAAGGGAGCGATCACAAGTGCATCATTGTGGGGCAGGTGGACCTCCTCCAGGTTTGCACTGTCGAAGGTGATTGGGCAGGTCGGCCTCTGCTCCCTGATGATGCACACCTCGCGCCTGGCTGCACGAGCTAACTCCTTTCTTTTATGTCCGGACTGACCCCCGCTTGGCCCTCCGAAAATGGTATTGATGACCGCAGGTCGGTCAGTGCGCCGGGGCGGCGTCCTCGAACGCTTCCGCTCTTCCTTTTTCTCTGTCGAGCTGGTCCTGGGCTTTCCCACAAATTTCTTGAAGTAGCCATCTTGAATTAGATCCTCAATTTGGCGCTTCAACTCCCAGCAGTCCGACGTGTTGTGGCCGTGCTCCCGATGGAAGCGGCAATACTTGTCCTTGCTGCGCCTCTCCAGGGCTCCCCGAAGCTTCTCAGGACGTTTGAGTAGTTTTTCCATTCCAGACTCCTCGATGTTCGTTAGGATCTCGGAAATTGGAATCGTGGTCGGGGTGAAACGTTCGTAAGGTCGGCTCCTGGTGGGTCCGTTCTCCGCCCTTCGAAACTCAGCTCGGCCACTGGAGAAAGATCCCTTGTCCTTGGACTTGGGATCCGCCTTTTCATCTTTTCCGCTTCTGCCCCGGCCGATCTTTCGTTCTGGTCGGTCGGTTTTGGTTCGGAGGAGCTCCTGTCCATCGATGACTTTCTTCGCCTTCTGCAGCACTTCGACGAAGGTGGCTGGGGCCTCCTCTCCAAGCTTCACCGTGATGGCTTCGTCGGCTAGACCGGTGAGAAAGTAGCACATGGCCGAGTCATCGGAGCAGTGTGCGACCTTCAATTGTTCCTCCTGGAACCTGGTGACATATTCCCGCAGCGTCTCACCTTCCTTTTGCCTGATGGTGGCGAGATGGGTCGTTGTCTTTTTGTCATAGTGTCGAGAAGAGAACTGGGCAAGGAACTCCCTTCTCAGCTGAGAGTAGGTCGAGATCGACCTGGCTGGCAGTCTCCGATACCAAAAACGCGCGCTGCCAGTAAGCGCGATCTGAAAGGCGCGGCATTTGATTGCGTCTAATGTCGCTTGAAAATCCATGAGGCCCTCAAAGAACTCAACATAATCGTTAGGGTCCTTCAACCCATCATAAGGTTTCATAGTAGGAGCTTTGAACTTCGGAGGGATCGGTGCTTCCAAAACGTCCGAGGTGAATGGCGATTCTCCCAGGTCGCCATCGTTCAGTGGACCTTCTTTCTGCTCACACTTGGCCTTTAAGGCCTCAACCTGAGCATCGAGCTTGCCCCTCAGCTGGTCGAACTCCTCCCTTGTGATCACCCCTGCGGGAGTTGCTGGGTTGTGAGAGGATTCAGCCTGCTGGTTGGAGCTCCTGTGTGAGCGGGATGGTGTCTGTCCTTTTCGGAGAGATGAGCCTCTCTTTCTGTTGAGATGCTCATGGAGGTCTCCCCTCTGGCGAGTGTGTCCCTCGCTCTCGTTGTCTTCGGGATGTTCCTCCTCGATTGGGCCGAGGTGGGAACCCCTTTGCTCGCGTATGTCAATGCGCGTCACTCGATTTTCAGATCGGGACCCTGCGCCTGCAGCTAGTATCATTTCGTTATACATTTCCTCCATGGACCGCATTTGTGTGCGCATTGCCTCCATTTCTCTCTGGAGTGCGTCAAAGTTTTCACTTGTTGGAGCCGGGGCTAGACCCCGAGAGCCCTTCTCAATGGTCCCACCTCGGCCACGGGTGGCCTTGGATGTCCTTAGGTGCGCAGGTGGTAGAACAGGCGCGGTGATTCGTGCCGACCTGCGGAGGGGTTCTGTTGCTAGGTCGTCATGACCTTGCCCCTCTACCACTGCTGCTCCGACCTGCCGCTGGTGGGCATCGCTGGCAGCTAGAGTCCTTCGATCTGCCGTATTGGTCGAGTTTGCTGGTTGAACCATTTTCGCTCGCGTGTTGGTTTAACAGAATTGGGATGACTTAGATTGTCGAGTCCCCACAGACGGCGCCAAATGTTTATGCAAGGATATGCACAACAGTGTATTTCTTATTACAGCTCGAACTCGGTCTCCGGACCGATCTGAACACTTGGGCGGACCTGCACAAAAAGGCGAGCACTCCGACGATCAAGTCAGTATAGGTCGGATTCCCAGTGTAGTTCGAGGTCAAAGAATCATCGTACCTGATCGTGGAGTGAGGTCCTCTACATATGGGTGGTAGTCCAGCTAATCTCGCGGCGGTTACACCCGGTAATCTCGGGACCGTCGGTTACACCCAGTAATCTCGGGACCGACGGTTACACCCGATAATCACGCCGCTGACAGTAGCTCACATCGGCCCCCACCGAGCTTCCCGATAGATCGGACCTTGGCCAGGTCCACCTCGGCCCTCATACTTAGCACCTGTCAACGCTAGTGGTGGTGATCTTGGCGGTCCGAGCTGGGCAGGACTCATGAGTCATCTTGGAGCACCAATAGTGGTCCTCCACGTGTCCAGGGTATTCTCTTCCCCAAACACATTTTATAAACTTTAATTTTTCAATAGAGGAAACTTCATAGATTTATGGAAATAAAATTACACATTGGTCAATTTTGGACTATAACATAATTTTGACCTCCTAACAAACAACTAACTTAAAATTGAATTAGTTATAACAGAGAACCATATTTGAAATTCATATACAACAATCAAATTGTTTAAACAAAACAAATCATCTGTGAACATGCTGTGGAATTATAGTTTGGGTGTTCAACAGTGCATCCGACTGGCGGTTGAGCATGTTAGGTTTCTACTATTTCTGTCGGAGATGCACCTGCTGGTCATACAGAGTTTGTATCTATGCACCTAGTATTTGGCTAAGTAAAGCTGGTCGTTCATGGCATGAAACAAATGGCTTACCTCTGACTTCTCGCCCAGCTTCTAATATTTACTGTTGACTTCTTTACACGTGTATGGCTTGGATGTGTTTAGATGGTAGTATAAATACTTGAGGTGTTTTGTCTCATTTCCCATGCTTCTTGAATCATTGAGTTTGACCTGCATGCTCGGAGTTCTCTACGTCAGTTCCTTTTTACTCGCTCTCAAAATTTGCTTTTAATATGTCTAGCTGTAGTGATATGACATATAGTGCGGCGAGCTCGGTATATAGTAGCTCGTCCTTTAGTTACATAATAACAACTTTGCAAGTTGGTTAAGCATAGAACCTTCGGGCAGGTTGGAGCGTGGTGAGGATAGTAGCTCTCCAGGGAATAGACTTGTTGAGCGTCTCAATAGGGAGTTAGGGGAAGACTCCCCCTATGAGAGTGCTCCAACTGGTGAGGCTAGTTTGTATGGGTGAGAGATAGCGACGCCTCTTCAATGGAAAAGGGTTTGGGAGAGAACCAACGAGAAAGATGAGGTGTCGGTCCGAAATGCTTGAGTTCCATCTAGATTCGCTTAGGCCCCAATACAACATCTTACTTATTTAGGCCTTCGTATGCCCGAGGAGAGCGAGACCGAGCATAATCCACCCGTAGGGTGCGTGACTCTGTATATGAAGATGTTTGAATTTGGATTTAGGTTTCCTCTTCACCCTTTTGGTAACGAGTTTATGAGCTAAAGAAACAATGCCCAAGCTCAGCTTGCTCCAAATAGGTGGGGCATTTTGTTCGGTCTTGGGGTATTATGGCAGTTAGAATTTGAGGAGGAGGATGGCCCCATACCTTTAAATACCGACCAACCGCTCGTCTGTTTCAAGGTGAAAAAGGCACCAAGGAGAGGGGACTGATTCTACCTGTGTGCTCGGAAGATCTTGGACACAGTGGTTAAGGGTCATTCATCTGTAAAGAAGTGGAAGGATAAGTGGTTCTACGCTTATGGGGATTAGCTCGCTCTAGACGAGTTAGAAGAGCCATTTTATTAGGTTCCATGTAGATCATCGGGTTAATCTGGCTTTAGTTTTATGTTCGTCCATTTAAACGTGTATTTAACCATTTCTATCTTTCGCAGTATCCCCAAGGCCTATACAAGAGCTCACCGAGCAGAGCACCAAAGCTTAGCTTAACTTTAAGAACCACAGGAATGCACATTAACACGCTAGTGGCAGACAGCCTTCTTTTTGCGGCGGGCTTCGTTGAGTTCCCTTATCACGTTCCAAGTCCTCGATCGCAACCTCCGAGTCCTCGACTAACAGAGCTTGATATGGTCGTTCTGGTCGATCTTCTTTTCTTTGGTGTCTTCTTTTAACTAAGTTTCGTTTTCTTGCAGCGATGGTGTCAGTTTATGTTAACAAAGTGAGGAGAAAGCACCCTGCCTCTAATTCAAAATTGAATGCAAGCCAAGCATCATCGTTACTTCTAATGCTGATAAGTGAGCAGGAGCTCTCAAGATTGAGCCAGGAAGCCGGGGGTGTTGGGTTTTATGCCCTAAACTCGTGGTTAGTAAACATAAAACAGCAAATAGTTATTCAATCAAGTTGTTGTTGGTGTTTCTTTTAGAATTGCATTAACCTAAATCCAATAAACTAACATCCAAAGTTATATCATGTAACTGGAATAGTATATAATAGATATACAGTATATATTTAATATACAACGAATATATTTGATATACAACATATATATTGTTGGGTGTGTTGCCCTAAACTCATAGTTTGTATTTTGTAAAAACAAATGTATATTCGATAAAGTTTTATTCAATAAATTTGTTGTTGAATTCATAGCATTGCATTGTCCAAAATCCAATAAACTAAACATCCGAGGTTATTGTAGTGTACCCGAGACAGTATCTGTACTGGGTATATATTTGATATACCCCTGATATACGAGATATATATTTGATATACCCTTATATACAAATGGATAATGTCCCGTGAATAACCTAAAGGGTCTATAGTATATGGATAAGGCTGGGTACCTTATCCTGGCAACACTATGGATACGGCCCACTCTGTAAAGGCTATAGACGACTCGATCCAGGTCGTTCGTGTGGAGACATGCGAGTGAGGGTATCCTATACAATGAGTTTGTATAAGACCAGACCACGAAATCGCCAATCTTTAGATGTAACACCGTTAACTAATAGATTGTTGTTTCTTAGGATGACCAGACAACTCATTCTCAATCCTGAATGAGTTATGGACTCCTGTCCGTGAGGGCTTGTCCTTTGATCTGTATGGGTGAGAGTGGCCCGAGATGCCGACTCAATATTCCTACCATTTTGGGGACGAGACCGAGTGGGGAGCTGGGAACATAACTTCACAAAATGGAATTCACTCCTCTCCGACTTTAGGGGAGTAGATGAGTGTTCCCTTAAATGCTGACTCCGGGACTTTAACAAGGGGCCCCACCCTCTCATTGGCCCGAGAGGGACTTCCGGTTATTGGTCGGACCATAACCGGGTTGTTCATTAGAGGAGTAGTGGTATTTAAGGAGTAAGATGTAACTCAGGGGTAAAATGGTAATTTGACCCAACTTGAGTTTCGAGCACTCGTGAAGGATTGACTCGTCATTAATGGTGGTATATCGATGGACACGAAAATATTCTGCAGTGAGAAGAGCGCAACTGCAGGTCTTTAGTCGAGTGACCCGTAGTTAACGAATGTTGATTAACTCGGTCAATGAGTTTGACCGATTAATCTCGTATCGTTTGAGTTTCGGATCTGTAGGTCCATTAGGTCCTCTTGCTAGCTCATAATGGGTAAAACGAGGATTAAGTTTTTGGAAGAATTTGAACTGTTCAAATTTCTTAAGGGATTATATGTATATTGATATATTATAATATATAGTTAATTCTAAATTAAAACTATATATTATTAGAGAAATTATTTGAATGAGATTCAAATAAAATTAATATGAATAAGATTCATATTAAGAGTATAGGTTAAAAATAATGTGCATAAGATATACATTCGAACTATAGGTTATACGAGAGAAATGCAATAGAATATGATTCTATTTATGTGATAAATAATTATGGGTCAATTATTTATTTGATATATATACATATTAATTAATTATTAATTAGATTAATAATTAATTAACATTTATTAATTAATATGATTAATTAATTAATTATATATATATATATTAATTATTATATATATAGCGTTTTCCGGTTTTTGGCATTTAGATAGCGTTTTTCTTCTTGATTTGATCATGTAAGGGCCCGATGTTTTGGGCATATTGTTTCTGCATTGAGTCTATAAGTCCGGGTCGCTCGAAAGTTGTTCGTGGCGTCGGATTTGGCAATAAATTGCAGAAAACAGCGAAGAAGATGAAGCAGACTGCGCAGACAGCGTTGTGGCGCTACGAAGCAGCGCCATGGCACTGCAGGGACAGCACACAACGCCACGGCGCTGCACTGTAGCGCTGCGGCGCTGCTGCTGCGGCATTTTGCTGCAGCAGCGCCATGGCGTTGCCCTTAAGCGCCGAGACACTGTCTCGATGTGTTTTTTGACGCGTTTCCGTGGTTCCGATTCGCAGTTCGAGGGCGGTTGCAGACATTTTCTCTTTTTTGTATTATTTAATTTCTTAGGGAAGGTGTTTGCATGGTTCAATATCGAGGTGAATGGAGATAGTATTCATAGTAAGTGGGAGAAGGACGTGTGCCAACACATCCTGCAGTCTCCGCCGTTGGTTTGCACCGTGAGGTTTCATACATGACCTGCGTGTCGTCCTGGAGCGACCATCCCTATATGGAGGGTTCATTGTATGGAATCAAAACCAAGGCAAACTCCAGAAATGGATAAGGGTCTCTTAGGTTTTGCTCCAATATTTTCCTTCCCTACGGCGGGATTATTGCGGTGGATCTCTGAGGTCCGAAAATGACGGGTCACACTTACGGGGAGTTGTTAAGTTAGTTAGCAATTTCCTGACCAAATAAACGATGACTAAAGTTTATAGGAATAAGAGTTATTCTGGTATAAAATTTAGTTGAGAAAGTCTCAATTGAGTGAAGGAGTACCTGTTTGCCCTACGATAGTTGTTGCTCTAAATCACTGAAGCATCGTTGCTAAACAATTTTGTTAGGGTGCTTAATTACTTTTGCTAAAATTTGATTGGGTTTAAAGGTTAATGCATGAAACTGATATAGGTTGTTTTTACTTTCAGCATGTATGCTTCCATTATTGCACTCCTAGTCGCTAAAAAACTTAACGACGAGAATTACAAACAATTGAAATCGAATCTAAACACTATTCTCGTGATAGATGATCTTAGGTTCGTTTTGCAAGAGGATTGTCCTCAAGCTCCTGCGCCTAACGCCACTGTGGCGGTGCGCAACGCCTATGATAGGTGGATCAAGGCCAATGACAAGGCCAAGGTCTACATCCTGGCGAGCATATCTGATGTGCTTGCCAAGAAGCACAAGGACACGGTCACCGCTAAGGAGATCATGGACTCGCTGCAGAGCATGTTTGGACAACCGTCCTCACAGGCTCGACATGAAGCCCTTAAGTTCGTTTACAACTCCCGCATGAAGGAGGGTTCCTCAGTGCAAGAACACGTTCTCAACCTAATGGTCCACTTCAACGTGGTTGAGTCGAACGGGGCCGTCATAGACGAGCAGAGTCAGGTCAGCTTCATTCTGGAATCTCTTCCAAAGAGTTTCCTGTCATTCCGCAGCAATGCGGTTATGAATAAGCTGGAGTACACTCTTACCATGCTCTTAAACGAGCTGCAGACCTACCAGTCTCTTATGAAAAGTAAGGGACAAGAAGGGGAGGCAAACGTTGCCACCTCAAAAAGGTTCAACCGAGGTTCGTCCTCTGGAACCAAGTCTGCGCCCTCTTCTTCTGGAAGTAAGACTTTTAAGAAGAAGTAGGCTGCTGGTAAGGGGTCTAGACCTGACTCCTCTGCTGCTGCTGCCAAGAAAGGTAAGGCCAAACTTGCAGAGAAAGGAAAGTGTTTCCACTGCAATATGGACGGGCATTGGAAGCGCAACTGCCCAAAGTACTTGGCCGAAAAGAAGAAAGCTAACGAAGGTAAATATGATTTACTTGTTTTGCAAACATGTTTCGTGGAGAACGATGACTCCGCCTGGTAAATATGAGGGCTCGTCCTTTGATCTGTATGGGTGAGAGTGGCCCGAGATGCCGACTCAATATTCCTACCATTTTGAGGACGAGACCGAGTGGGGAGCTAGGAACATAAGTTCACAAGAAGGAATTCACTCATCTCCGACTTTAGGGGAGTAGATGAGTGTTCCCTTAAATGCTGACTCCGGGACTTGAACAAGGGGTCACACCCTCTTATTAGCCCGAGAGGGACTTCCGGTTATTGGTCGAACCATAACCGGGTTGTTCATTAGAGGAGCAGTGGTATTTAAGGAGTAAGATGTAACTTAGGGGTAAAACGGTAATTTGACCCAACTTGAGTTACAAGCACTCGTGAAGGATTGCCTCGTCATTAATGGTCGTATATCCATGGACACGAAAACATTCTGCAGTGAGAAGAGTGCAACTGCGTGTCTTTAGTGGAGTGACCCGTAGTTAAGGAATGTTGATTAACTCGGTCAATGAGTTTGACTGAATAATCTCGTATCGTTGGAGCTTCGGATCTGTAGGTCCATTAGATCCCCTTGCTAACTCACAACGGGTAAAACGAGGATCAAGTTTTTGGAAGAATTTGAACTGTTCAAATTTCTTAAAGGATTATATGTATATTGATACATTATAATATATGGTTAATTCTAAATTAAAACTATATATTATGAGAGAAATTATTTGAATGAGATTCAAATAAAATTAATATGAATAAGATTCATATTAAGACTATAGGTTAAAACTAATGTGCATAAGATATACATTCGAACTATAGGTTATACGAGAGAAATGCAATAGAATATGATTATATTTATGTGATAAATAATTAAGGGTTAATTATTTATTTGATATATATACATATTAATTAATTATTAATTTGATTAATAATTAATTAATTATATATATATATTAATTATTAATATTAATGTTAATAATAATATTAATATTAACACTCCCCTGCTTAATTGCAGGGGAGTTGGGAGTTATCCCCACGTCATATCAATTTTTTTGCAGATGTGTTCTGCAATAGAAAAAAGGCCCCAACGAAGAACTCCCTGGAATTCTCTCAATCAAGCTCTCTCCCTCAACTCTCCCTCACATTCCAAACGAAACGCTCCCACAAGCGTGTTCTCGAAACCCAAGAGGATAGCAAGGAAGATTTGGTGGTGCTGTTCGAGTGGAAACTGTTGAAGAAAAGTTGTTCAAAGGTAATGGTTTTCCTCTGTATTTTCATCTTGAATTTTTTGATTTTATTTCCCAAATATCACGAACAACGGTCCGCTTCCGCTCCTGGATTCACATCCCTTCATATATTTGATAGACAATATATATATATATATAGAATAAATATTCATATACAGATGGATAATAATGTTCCAGTAATAACCCAAAGGGTCTATAATATATGGGTAAGGTTCGGTACCTTATCTTGGTAACACTATGGATAGGTCCACTTTGTAATAGTTAGAAATGACTTTGTAAAACAATGAGTTTGTACAACACCAGACTGCTAAATAATTAATCTTTAGCTGTAATTGTTGGATCGATATGACAACCCTAGAGGGGGATGAATAAGGTTTAATGAAACTTTATAAATTTTTACTATGGTAGACCCAACTTAAACAAATAAGTAAACATGTTATGAATAAATAATATCAACACAAATTATTCCATAAATTAGACATATATTTCAAGCATTTTAATTAGTTCTAACGTAAATATTCACAATGAACATGAAGAATAAACTATAGCAATAATAATAATAATAATATAACAATAATATATAATATATTTTTATTTTAAAAATTCAAACTTCCCACTGCCACGTGTCGCCTGACACCTTCTTTCTTTTTTATTTATTTTTTTAATCACCAACGTAACATTTCCTTTTTGTTTTTTCCTTTTAATTTTTTTTTAAATTTAACTTCTCTTCTTGAGTTTCATTTCACTTCTTTCTTTTCCCCTCGTTCTTTTTATTTTGTTCTTTACTTTTCACTTGAATTATCTTTTATTTTTAAATTGAAATTTTCAGTTTGCCATATATTCCTTGTTATTGGTCCAAGTCCACATCATCCACCACATGTATTTTTCTTTCAACTTCTTTTAGTTATGGACTCAAGCTGGTTAGGGCTCGTCCTTTGATTTGTATGGGTGAGAGTGGCCTGAGTAGCTGACTCAATAGTCCTACCATTTTGGACATGAGACCGAGTGGGTAGCTGAGAACATAACTACACAAGATGGAATTCACTCCTTCCCAACTTTAGCGTAAGTAGACAAATGTTTTCTTAAGTGTTGACTCTGAGACTTGAACAAGGGGCCCCACCCTCTCACTGGCCCGAGAGAGACATCCGGTTATTGGTTGGACCATAATCGGATTGTTCATTAAATGATTAGCGATACTTAAGGTACGAGAT
Source organism: Momordica charantia (assembly GCF_013281855.1). Classification (NCBI taxonomy): domain Eukaryota; kingdom Viridiplantae; phylum Streptophyta; class Magnoliopsida; order Cucurbitales; family Cucurbitaceae; genus Momordica; species Momordica charantia. Next base: position 16,039,150 of record NW_028275160.1, read on the forward strand.
GTAACAAGCGGACAAGATGCTTTGAAGAACGGGGCCTTACAGAGGTGTATACTTGAAATATCTTCACCTTTGAAATATCCTTGGAGTGGGGAGCTGAGAACATAACTACACAAGATTGAATTCACTTGTAATGCCCCGCGTTCTTGGGTACGTTTATTTTAAGATATCATTAATACCTCTGGATTTTGCCGAAGCTTATAATTTTAATTCTTGGATTTTATAATTTTGGAGTTCTGATGTCGGGTAAATTAGAATTTAGTTTAATTCTATTGGATTAGGATAACTTAAGTTCTCGATCAGTGTAGGAGACGTTTATTTAAATCTTAAATCCATGGTTTTGGGACTCCAAATTTCTACTTACTAGATTATTATTCTTGGCTTTTAGAGTTTAAGTTAATTATGTTATTTTGGATGGTTGTGGGTTTATTTGATTTCTAAAGTGAAATTTTGGGCTTCAATTGAGATTTGGGGATTGGGCTTAGGGTTTTAAAACAAATTAAAAGAAAAATAAAACCCAAAAATTTATCATTTTGTTTTTATTTCTTTTATTTCTTTTCTTTTCTTTTCCTTTCTTCTTCTTCTTCCCCCTTCCTTTAGCCCTAGCCGACCACCATTCCCTCCTCTTGTTGAAATCGGCCAGCCACCCCCACCCACTCTCTTCTTCTTCTTCTCCGGTCGGCATCGAGTTTCTCCGGCGACGAACCACGGCAGCGCGGCGTCCCTCCACAAACAGCACGACGGCGGCGCGACTCCACCCAGCCTCGACGGTGAAAGTCGCGGCGACCTCTCCGTTCCGACGAGTCTTCGACGCTCCACGGCATCATCCTACGAACCCACAAGCATCAGCGCGTCTTTGAACCGGTGGCAGCCCTCAGATCCGCGATTTCAGTTCTCCAGCAGCTCGTGTTGAACAGTTCCAGCGTGGCAGGTACAAAACATGGCGTTCTCCAACGACCAGCGGTGCGTTTTCCCGACCGACGACCTCGAACCCCATGGCCAGCACCCCGAGCAGCAGCAATTCACGACAATTTCTTTGTTTCGACACGTTTTGGCGTTGACCCACAACCGTTCGAAGCTGATTTGCAATACCCACCTCCCTCGGCATCGATTCGGCGTTGACCCACTTCGAGTTCAAGTGGTTTTAGTGTAAGTTAGTAGGTAACGACTCACCTAAACTCGAATTCAATTATATTTAAGTGCCTCTAATTGGTTACTAACCTCGAGATCGTGCTCTTTTGTAGTAGGAAGTGTGCAAAGAGCTTAGGAGCTTTAGGACAAGTGTTGGTAAGTAGCACGGGGGCGGGTGCGAGCGTTGATGCTCGTGCTTAGACCCACGTTTAGCAGCCCGAAAATAGGGGAGAACCCACCTACGCGCGCCTACAGGTGTGGTTAAAAATGAAATTATTGTGGGGATGTTTGTTGTCTGAAATCTGTATGAAGTGTTTGGCATGTCTTATGAGTTTATTAAATCTAGCAATGCTTAATGATTACGGATGTTGGATAATGAGTTCTTGGATGAATTGTATTGGACTTCTGTCGTTTAAACATTATTGACTATGCTCTGTTATGACTGAACTCACTGTGGCGCTGTTGTTAAGAATGGATATGTTGTGAAAACATGTTTGGTTTATTGTTCTGCTATTAGAATGATGTTTATGTTGTGGAAGCATGCTGAATTGTGTTGGTGAGCTGAAAGATGCATTGAAATCATACTAGTGGTAGTGTTGTTAATGAGCGTTGTGGTGGTTGGTGTTATTAGGGAATTAGTACTGGAATCTTGGGTGGAGGCTAGAAATGATATGTGGAGTTTTGGAAGTCATGAAGTGAATAGGTGAGCGTCAAGGCCTCGGGTACAAATGGTCGGGGGCTGATACGTCACTAATTGGGTATCGAGGCCTCGGGTATAAATGGTCGGGGGTCGATACGCCAATATTGGATAAAGATGAGCGTCGAGGCCTCAGGTATAAATGGTCGAGGGTCGATGCGAGGAGTCTTTCGAAAGGAGAACTATTGGGGCCTTGGGTATAAATGGTCAAGGGCTAATAGATTGTAAGACATCGAAGCCTTGGGTACAAATGGTCGAGGGTCGATACACAGTTCAGGCCTTGGCGATAAATGGCAAGGGTCGATACGATTCAAGGAGTTAGACTTGGAGGACTAACAATGTGTGATAGGCTAAGAGTTGCTTGGAGGCCAAGGACCAATACGCCAATAGTTGAAAAGACATCGAGGCCTCGGGTATAAATGGTCGAGGGTCAATGCACTAGTGTCGGGGCTCTGGGTATAAATGGTCAGGGGCCGACACTACCAACAGAATGGTCTTGGAAAGCTTGGATGGATGAGATGAACTTAGAGTTGCTTGAAGTGCTAGGGTGCCATGTGGATTGTAGTTGATTTGTATATGAGTGTGGCTAGCATCGGGTCTTATAGAGCATGTTTAAGGTTGAATGTATAACGTCATTGTAGAGCATGTCTATAGTTGTTCGCATACTGTAATGATAGAGCATGACGATGTATGTTGTCCTTATGGTTTTGAGCATGACGATGTATGTTTTCTTTATGGTTTTTGAGCATGATGTTTGTGTGTGTTTGGTGAGGGCTACTTACGGAGTATATTTGATATACTCACCCCCCCTCTACAATTGCTGTTTTCAGGCGGAAAGTTCATTGGCGACCAGGGCGATGACGTGGAGGAGACATGACAGGAGAGGACCATAGGCTACGTAGTGATATTTGCCTAGTTTAGGATTAGATGGTTTCTGCATGATTGTTTTGGCAATAAACCTTTTTGTTCTAAGTGAATTGAGGGGAGATCCCACCTATTGTTTAAACTTGACTCGGAATAAGTGTTTCTTTCATTTTCTTTCGTTCATTGAAATCGTTTAGTAGGAATAATGGATGTTGCCTGGTGGTGTTGTCCACGGAGGACGCTTGAATGATAGTTTATAGAATTGATGTTTTATTTTTGTTATAGTTTGATGTATCAAATTGAGTTGGAACTATGTTTTATAACTTGTTCACAGGGAATTGTTTATCTCGAATTTAGAAAATGATATTTGACAGGGGAAAATGAATAACGTTACCTAGAATAGTGTAAAAAGTTCCGGGGCGTTACATCACTCCTTCCCAACTTTAGGTTAAGTAGGTGAATGTTTCTTAAGTGCTGACTCTGAGACTTGAACAAGTGGCTCCACCCTCTCACTGGCCCGAGAGAGACATCTGGTTATTGGTTGGACCACAACCGGATTGTTCATTAAAGGATTAGCGATACTTAAGGTACGAGATGTAACAAGCAGACAAGATGCTTTGAAGAACGGGGCCTTACAGAGGTGTATACTTAAAATATCTTCACCTTTGAAATATCCTCAGTTTGTTTTACTTATTTCTTGAGCGATCAGTTGGTCAATCCTTGTGATGTTTTTATTACTTGCTACACAATTGGTGTATACTTGCACAATGTTCTACTGGAAAAGGCGAAGACCCTTGAGGCCACAGTTGGCTCGGCTCTATACAAGTCCAAGAAGCTGAAGGCGAAGCTGAAAGATGCCAAGTTTGTTGAAGAAGGCTTGAAGCAGCTTCTAGAGTTTGATGAGTTTGTCAAAGCATTGTCTGACTTCGTCATGAGAATTGCCCTAGGCCGACTCTGAGGACTGTCCCTGAGCTCGACGTGTCTAAGCTCAAAATTGGGTATGTTGATAGATTGGCTCTTTCAAAGGATGCGACTATGGCCTCTTAGGTGACCGTGTGATCCTTTTATGCTAACTTGGAGTTTGATCTAAAGGAGGAAGAGCTTGCGTTCTTAGATATTAAGGCAGAAGCTCGACCGTCTCTAGAGTTGCGGTCTTCCTAAGAGGGCGACCAGCTTCAAACTACCCAATAGGGCAGTGTGCCGCCTTCTCAAGATCAAACAAGTGCATCCGAGCTTGAAAGTAAATTATAGAACGAGCCTTGAGCTGCTTATGCCTTGGTCTTTTTTCAGCCTTCATGCCGTCTCGATTTTCGATCACCTTACAATGTAACTCCAGGTCAGGGCATATACACCTTGATCCATTAATTTAATGAATGAAGATTTTTGGACTTCCTTTACTTTGTCTTGGCAACAATTTAGCTTATAAATTATTTAAGACATCTTAATTGTTAAAATGCAGAGTCATACCAAGTATAGCAAGGATTTAGATTTAATTAAGAACTTGAGACATGTTAAGAAGTTTTAGCTTTAACAGTTAGAATTTGAGACATCTTACTCTCGATCCTCTGTGTCGGAATGCCCAACTCCACTAGAACCACAGCCTCCAATCCGAAAGCTAGTTCGGATGGAGTTTCACCAGTGGAACCTCTTAGAGTCGTGCAGTACAACCACAATACTTCTGGCAGTTCTTCTGTCCATCTCCCCTTTCGAGCTTAAATGATGTGAATCCTGAAGTGGAAGCAGTAGAAAGCATTCTTGAGTTTCTTTCGAAATTTAAAACACAAAAAAATATAAAACAGAGAAGAATGTTGGATTTTACCTTTGAAGACTCTTCTTCGTGTAATCCCAACGAGACAACACCACGCTATCTTCCTTGCTATGTCTCCCGGTCGAGAGTTCGAAATGTGGGATCAGCTTACTATTATATTAATAGACATTGAGAGAGTAAAAAGAGTTGAGAGGTTTTCTTTTAGTCTATTTTTAGGGTTCAGGTTAGTGTTATATTTATAGACACAGAAAATCCTAAGACCAATATGATATGTTATCCTTTTGGATATAGGATATCTTCTCTTGAGTCTACCGGAAATCCCAAGACTATTCGAACATCTTTTTCTTTTATATTTAAATGTTAATAAAACAAACTAATTAAATCAATTAACCATTAATTAATGTAATTATTAATTATTAATATTATTAAAAATTAATTAATTTAATTATTAATTATTAATATAATTAATAATTACATTAATTTAATTATTAATTATTAATCTAATTAATAATTAATTAATTTAAATCCCAATATTAAATAAATAAATAATTAATTAACAATTAATTATTTATCTTTTAATTAAATATCACATATTTATGTAAAACCATATATTTTAATCATATTGAAATGTATCGCTCTTGTATAACCTAGTTTTAATATGAATCCACTTCATATTAATTATTTGAATTGTATCAAATATTTTTATCATAACAAATAGTTTAATTATTGAATCTTTATTAAAAAATAAGACTATATATATAATGTATCGTAATATACATTATATATATTCCCTGATATATAATTTGAACATTTAAAATTCTCTCAAAATCGTTATCCTTGTTTTACCCGTTGCGAGTAAGAAATGGTACCTAATGGACCTACACATCGTTAACTGGGGGTCACTCCACTAAAGACCCGTAGCTGCACTCTTCTCACTGCAGAATATTATCGTATCAACAGATGTACGACCATTAACGGTAAGTCAATCCTTCACAAGTGTTCGTAACTCTAACTGGGTCAAATAACCGTTTTGCCCCTGAGTTAAATCTTGCTGCTTAAATACTACTACTCCTCTAATAAACAACTCGGTTATTGTCCGACCAATAACCGGAAGTCCCTCTCGGGCCAGTGAGAGGGTGGGCCCCTTGTTCAATCATAGAGTCAGCATGTAAGAGAACACTCATCTACTTCCCTAGAGTTAGGAAGGAGTGAATTCCATGTTGCGTAGTTATGTTTCCAGCTCCCCACTCGGTCTCGTCACCAAAATGGTAGGATTATTAAATCGACAACCCGAGCCACTCTCACCCATACAATGCAAAGGACAATCCCTTATAGGTATGAGTCCATAACTCGCTTAGGATTGAGATCGAGTTATATGGTGATAACAATCTATTGGCTAACGGTGTTAGAGCTAATGATTAATTATTTTACAGTCCGGTCTTATACAAACTCATTGTATAGGATACCCCCACTTGTATGTCTCTACATGAACGACTTGGATAAAGTCGTGTGGAGCTATTACAAAGCGGGCTACGTACTACAGACCATTTAGGTTATTACTGGAACATTATCCACTTATATATCGAATATATACTATATATAAAAAATATACACTATATATTAAATATATACCGTATATCAAATATATACATTGTATACTAAATATATACTGTATATCAAAGGTATACGGTTCCAGTTACATTAAATAACTTTGGATCTTAGTTGATTGGAATACGAGTAATGCAAATAAATAATAAGATAACTCTTATTGAATAAATAATTTATTCATAAATTACAAATACACGAGCTAAGGGCACCAAACCCAACACGAGCTTCAAGCCACGTTTGATTATCTTATTGTTGGCACTAACTTGACCATTATCTTGAGGATGAGGTCAGGTGTTTGATGTCGAGCAGCAAGTAGAAGTGTCTAAACAAGGCATTGTTAAATTGTTTGTCCCTGTCAGTAACCAATGCTTTTGGTACTCAAAATACACTATGTCGGTCCAGATAAATTTTGTAACTCTTGTCTCTGTAATAGTGGCCAACGACTCTGCCTCTACTCACTTTGTGATGTAATTTATGGTTACTACTGCATACTTGGTTTGTCCTTTCGATGGAGGTAAAGAACCGATCAGGTCGACTTCTCACTGTGTGAAAGGTGAGGGGCTCGTCGTGGGGGACAACAACTCAGGCGGCTAGTGAATAATGTTGGCCAATCTTTGGCATTGGTCAATGACCTTGATGAATTTTTTCGCATCCTCGTTCAAGGTTCCCAGTAGTAGCCTCGACGTACAACCTTTGCTGCTAATGATCTGCAGTCTCGTGGATTTATCTTCGAACATAGTTTGCTTCAGCTTGATCCAAATATTCGAGTGAGGAAGTGAGCAAACTCGCTTGTAGAGCTTTCAATCTTTGATGACGTACTACCTACTTTTTTAGCGAGCTTCTTCGCCTCAGATCGGTCTGCTAGAACTTTTCCTTGGATGAACTCGTTAGTAGGATCCATCAGAGTTGATTCGAACTGGTTAACCTCCATCACGTGTGACTCCACTACTAATGGTGTGTCCAATATCTCAATTGGGACTGACCTTGCGAGGTTGGTCTCGTACGTGGATGCTAGTTTTGCTAAGGCATCTGTGGAGTTCTCAAATCTATGCATCTGCTCAATTTGGTGTTCTTGGAACTTAGCAAGGAGAGCCTTGGTCTTGCTCATATATTTTCCATTCGAGCATCTTTGGCCTGATACTCCTTAGTTGTCTGATTCATAATAAGTTGTGAATCACTTAAGATTTTGATGGATGATGCTTCAAGTCTCTTGGCCATGCAGAGACTTGCTATAAGTTCCTCATATTCAGCCTCACTGTTAAAAGTTTAAAAGTTGAACGTCAAGGCACACTCGAACCTGATTCCTTCTGACGCGAGAAAGAGCACTCTACTCTGCAGCCTTATTTGTCAGATGAGCCATCCACACACATGGTTCATTGGGCTGGTGTGCTCGAGGTCGAGCTTTCATGCATTGTGAGCTTTACAATAAAGTTTGCCACTGTCTGTCCTTTGCTTGAGGTTCGAGGCTCGAACATGATGTCATATTCACCAAGCTCTAGTGTCCATTTCATCAACCACCAAAATTCTATGGCATGTGAAATACCTGGCTCAGTGGAAGGTTTGTAAGCAATGTAATCGGATGAACCTAAAAGAAAGGTCGTAATCATCTAATAGCAATGAGAACGACAAGGGTGACCTTCTCAATATGGTATAACCTAGTCTTTCTATCAATCATCACCTTTCTTGTATGAGAAACAGGGTTTTGACTTCCAATAGATGGTCGGACCAGGGTTGAGCTTACGACACTTTTCAAGATTACTAAGAACATAACAAGCTTTTCTCATTGCCACGATTTTGCCTATAAAAGAACCGAGCATAAATAAGCTTTAAGTTGGTCAAACGCTCCTTGCTTGTCTGCAGTCCATTAAAACAAACCCTTTTGCCTTAAGATTTTGAAAAATGAGAAGCAGTTGTCCGTGGATCGAGGCATAAAGCGATTGCGTGCAGCTATTTTTCCGTAAAGAAATTGAATTGCTTCAGGATTCTTAGTGCTTCCATGTTCATTACGACCTTAATCTTTTTTTCGGATCTACTTCTATTCCTTGGTGGTTGACCATAAAGCCAAAGAATTTCCCATGACACACTTCAGACGTGCATTTGACTATATTGAGCTTCATTCAAAACTGTTGAGAAAAGAGAATGTCTTTTCCAAGTCGTGCACCACTTTTCTTTAGATTTTTTTTAACTAAGATGACATTAGAGAGCCACTTAGGGTAGCTGACTTTTTGTATGAATTTATCTTTTAACAATTTGTTAACTTTCTCAACTGTTACATCACTTCTCTCTATTTACAGGTCTTCTCTTCTTTTTATCAAGTAAGAAAGAGGGATCTATATTGAGGCGATGCACCATGATGGTTGGATAAATGCCTGAGATATCTTCGTGCGACCAGGCGAATACATCTGCATTAGCTCTTAGGAAGGCGATGAGCTCTTCCTTCTCAGTGGCCCCCAGCTTGGTGCCAATGCTGATATTCCTCACAGGGGTGAGCAATGAGACAAGCTCGAGCTCTTTCATTGGAGTTCCGTGCTCTGTTGCAAATGTTTTGTCTAGGCTTTCTGTTCAAAAATGGCATAAACAACTGATCCTTTCAAGGCAACTACATAACACTCCCTTGAACTCTTTTGCTATCCTTGAACGACTCCAACTACATTGGTTGTACGATACTTCAGAGCCTAGTGGAGTGTTGAGGGAATAGGTTGCAAGGCATGGATCATCGATTGCCCAAAGATGGTGTCGTATGTATATTTCCCATATATAGCCACGAACAGAGCAACCTTTGTGATCTAGAAGTTGATGTGATCATATTTGACCAAATGCTCCAAAATGCCACCTACACCAACAATGAAGAGAAGCTTGAAGAAAGACCCACCAAACGAAAGAGACTTCATTGGACCCATCAACAAACTTTTACTATTTTGAAGGCCAATGAAGAATCTACTAAGGTCAAGAGGAAGAATTAAACGGAAGAGAAGCTAAACGAGTGGCCCTGCATCAAGGACAAGCGCATCGAGAAGCACCCGCTCGCACGAACAGAGAGGCGCATGCCACCGTATACACGATACCTAGGCGTATGCTGCCCTGCCCTGCGAACCTCACAACACGCCCTCCACAATGCTAACCTCACAGTGCATGTCCTCTACGCACGCTGCCTACCTAAGCGCGCCCTGCCTGTCGCCCACGCCAGCCCAGCGTCCCTGCACGCCTCTAACTGGCGCACACGCCCGCATGCCCACGGTGTCCCCAGTGCCAGCGTGCCCATATCTGCCCCAACGCCCATCTGCGCCCACTACTTGTCGGCGCACGACTCACTCCCTAAGCACAGCACCAGCGTCTGCTAGTCCTCCACATCCGATAGAGTCCCTCGCGCGATTGTCGCACGTCCATCAATGCTGAACACCCACGCCTGCCCCCGACCTCACCTGCCAGCACCTTACACCGCTACCCATGCACGCGCCAGCTAGTGCCAGCCTCCCTGCGTACGCCAACCCCTGCCGCCCCCTTTTATAGCTTGCCTTGTCGCCCTCTCTATCACATTTATGGAAAAATATTTCCTTATTATTTTGTTGGATTATATTGTGGGATTTTTTTTGGTTTATTTCTTTTTGATTTATCAATTTTAAATTCATCCTTAGACAAGTTTAGCACCTTCTCGGAATTTATCAATTATTTATTTTCTTTTTAAGTTTGTTATTTTCCTTAAAAGACCATGGGCCATAACCTATAAATAGGCTTCTACCCTCGATTGTTTGGAACATCTTGGAATTATCATTTGAATAGAAAATTGAGTGTTATCTCAACCCTTTGCCATGTGCAAAACCTACTCCCCCCAAAATACCGAATCCCTTTGCGTGGTGAACTTAGGTTTTCGTATTTTACCCTCGGAGCATGCTTGTTGGTTGGTCACCAAACTCGCAGAATGTTTCCAGCTTTGAGCATAGTGAGTATTATGTCTACTCAAGGTAACCGACTGCAAAGGTAATCTTTGTAACTCTTAACCTTTCTAGTTGAAACCATCTATATGATTGGATTAAAGTGGCTTTTGGCTCGAGTAGCTCAATACGCTCGGGTTGTCGCATATCGTTTCATATCAGAGCATAGGCTCTAGACTGGGATATTAGCTATTTTTCTGTCTTTAAATTTCTTGTCTTTGTCTTAACTTTCCCTTCTTCGAAAATCTCATAAAAAGTTCATCAATGTTCTTGTCTTCCACGTGCCAAACCTTTTCTATCAAGTTTCACTTTAATCCGAGCCTTATAGCCAAAGTTATCAATTTTTCTTCGAACGCCAGATTTTGAGAGAAACATGGAGAGACCACAAACCGAGAGCCGAATTCAAAAATCTATAACGTTTTACTCCGAAGTCGAAATTGAGCAAAATTGGTGTCATTCAAAAGATCTCTTAGTTGGCTTTCCATATAGCCCATAATTGATAATTTGCAATATATGGTTTAGGACTTATCGAGTTTTTCATAAACACTACTTTTTCTGAAAAATCCAATAGCCGCCGAGGGAACAGAGTCCCAATTTTGACGATTTATATCTCTCTGATATTTTTGTTGTGTATAGTCAAATCAGATGCTAATTTGAAGATATTTGAAAGAGCTTTCCATGGACATAAATATTGCAGCCATCCAAGGTATGCAACGAAAGTTATCGGCGAAAGAAGAGATGGTGTCCAGGTATAAAACCTTCCATATTTGTAGCTCGACCATTTTGGAGAAAACTTTTGGGCCATCTCATCTATTTCAAATCGATTTCTTTTTGGCAAGTATTCCTAATGTTGTTTATTCTTTGATTTTAACATATTGGATTATTTTTTCGACTTTGGACAGCCCAAAAGGAGGAGGACAGCCGCCTAGCCCACTGTGCCACTCGAGAGAACCTATTTTTTGCAGCCCAAACTTCTTTGAGAGAGCAGCCCCTCCATATGATTTCCAAACCTTTTGAAAGCCCGCATACATTTAGTACACTTATTGTACTTCAGTTTGTCACTGGTTTGAAGCCAAACTGAGCCGTACACCGCACGCACCTCTCACCTAAAGTCACCCAACTTGCAGCAAAGGTTACTGTTTTGTTGGTAAGAAAACTTTTTGTGTGTGTTTGCACTACGAGTAGGATTTGTACATCTTTTAAAGTTTATTATTTATTTCATTGATTTTTATTGCATAGTTTTATTTGTTGAAGCTTTTACATCAATTTGCATATTGTTGTTGAGTCTTTAGAATTAAAAGCATTAGGCTTAAGGTTGTCTTTTGTCTTGCCTTGTTTATATCTTGCTACATTCTTCTTGAAATATCATTTGGTATATTTCATTCTATCATTTGTTTTCTTGTCTTTGGTATCATCTATACCGTTGACCCCATAGTAAAAAAATAAAAAAAAACAGAGAGAGAAAGTACTTTTGCATAAGTTGTTTGTAGGCTTGTACTCACTTGTTCCAAGACCGATTCCCCACGAGCAATCAAGTGAGCATCTCCAAAGGGTATCCACACCAATATCCACCCTACTAAATTAGAGGAAGTCGAGAGGTCAAGTAAGGGAGTAACAGAGAATTTTCTTTATTATTACTAACCTTTACTTATGTAGTGATTGCAACAAGAGGAAAGTCTCAAGATTCTCAAGAAGAAAGAGACAAGGCCAATTTGAGAAAGGAAAGACTTAAGGAAGCTCCAATCCAAACCTTTGCAAGGTTCACACAACGACTTAAAGATCTTACCGAATCCTTACAAATGATGAACACATGAGTTCAAGGATTGGAAATACCACAAAGATTGCCACACATAAGAAGATCAATGAGTCCACAAGAGGCATCTGACGGTTCCCAAGAAGAAGAGGTAGATACTTTAAATGAATATTTTGCTAACGAAGACCCTTTTGATGTAGGTCCTCCAAGAAGAGGAAGATACCAACCTAACTACGAAAGGCCAAGAAGGAAAACTACTTTGGGAGCATCAAGTTGAAAATCCCAACCTTCCATGGAAAGTCTACACCCGAAGGGTTCAAATCATGGGAGAAGGAAATTGAGTTAGTGTTTGCATGCCATAACTATGATGATTGCAAGAAGGTAATTCTCGCAATCACTCATTTTATGCACTAACTTGGTCGGATAAAACGATGTCTCATAGAAGAAGAAACCATAGATTCTTGGATTGAATTCAAGGAACTCATGAAGAGAAGATTTGTGCCACCACACTACCATAGAGCAAATTCAAGGAAACTTAATAAGCTCTATCAAGGCACCAAAGGAGTTAAAGACTACTATAAAGAGATGGGCATGTTGATGAGCCGTTTGTAGCTATAGGAAGATGATAAGACCGCCATGGCTCGATTCTTAGATGGTATTAATCCGGACATAGCTAAAAAAATTGACTTGCAATACTATGAAGACATGGAGAAACTTCTACAGCTCGCCGTCAAAATAGAGCAGAAAAACCAAAGAAGGGTTAAAAGGTATGTCAAACCTACCCCTAAGACCACTAGTAGAAAAGTGGAGAGTAAATCCCTAGAGCCAAAACAAAATGTTAATTATCAAAAGGGAGAGACATCCAAGTCCAAAACTCAACCCGAAATTCCTAAGACTAGAGCTAGTGAGATTAAATGTTTTAACTGTCATGCAGTAGGCCACATAAAATTGCCCTAATAAAAGAGCCATGATACTTAATGAAGGAGAGCTAGTCACGGATGATGAAGAGGAGAAATTAGAGGTTGAGGAGAGAAAAGAAGAAAGTAGTCAAGAAGAGGAAGTAAAAGAGGAGGAACCTCAATGTGCAATTTAGGGAAGAACCCTTAGAGGCACAACAAGAGAACCTATTCCATACTAGGTGCATAGTAAACTCCACCCCCATCTTGTGTTATCATTGATAGTGGGAGTTGTACTAATGTTGCTAGTAAGGATATAGTAGAGAGGTTGAAATTAGCCACCACACCTCGCCCATGACCTTATATCCTACAATGGTTGAATAATAGTGGGGATGTGAAGGGCCAAAAGCAAGTTCCAGTTCCATTTAATATACGTAGGTACAAGGGACGAGGTCACTTGTGATGTTGTACCTATCATGCTAGTGATTTCTTGCTAGGGAGACCGGGATAATTTGAGAAGAATGTGAGTTTTGATGGTTTTCTTAATAAATATTCTTTTGAGCTTTTAGGTAAGAAAATCACACTTGTACCTCTTTATCCAAAGGAAGTACATATTGATTAGCTAAAATTGGAAGAAATAAGGTTGCAGGTCGAGAAGGAGGAAGGTGTTAAACTTCAAACTAAAAAGAAAGAAAAGGCCCCTGAAAAGAATGAGACAGGCGTGACTCTCATGGCTAGAAAAGATGAAATAGAGCGAGCCCTATGTGCTACACAATTGCTTCTTCTATACCTACTTGAAGGTAATGATCTCCTAACTCAAGAAACAATAAATACTTTGCCTAGTACTTATGTTGAGCTTTTACAAGATATTAAGGAGTCAATGCTCGAGGCCATGCCACACTTGGATAGGAGAATTGAAGAAGAAGAAGAATGAGAGCAACAAGGAAGTTCTTTTGAGCCGCCCACTGAAGGATCCCAAACACCTCAACATGAAAACCAAGTGGAGATCCTTGAGAAGAAGGAAGAGAATGAAGTTTTCCAACTTCATCAAGGTAATAGTCCTACTATAGATACTTATCATTCGACTAACTTGCTTCATTTGAATGTAGGTAAACAACTTGATTCGAGGACGAATCCAATTCAAGAAGGAGATGATGTGATCATATTTGACCCAATGTTCCAAAATGCCACCTACACCAACAATGAATAGAAGCTTGAAGAAAGACCCACCAAATGAAGAAGCCACTCGCGCGCACGCACTGCCAGGCACACGCCACTGCGTGCACGAGTGGTTGAGAAACAAGGTAGTTGGAATTGAACTGCGACATCGAGTTCAGGGGACCTTGTCCTAGTATAGAGGCAAGGTTGAGTCGTGGGGCTTGGCATAGAGTAGATCAATTCGGCTAGCTAGAGTTGCGAAAGAGTTGAAATGCCGGTATAATCGACGTGTGTTTTTTAAACAGGTAAGGTTTCCCATACATCAAAGCTCGATCGAGGAAGATAGAACCTCTCCTGAGGTCCAACAAGCCACAAAGGGCGCGAAAAGTATGTTGGGGCTAAAGTTCCCTGTAGGCTTGCCATGATCGTGCTTTGCAACGCGGCCTCGCGCGATCGAAAAAGGTATTATCGTGACACTATGCACCTGATATTTCCAATTTTTTCGATCATACGCCAAAATTAAAATTAATGATGAATTTATCAGTTTATACTAATTAATTAGAAATTTTATAAATATTAAATTAAAGAATTAAAATTATTGTAGGAAAAAAGTAAAAGAGAGACAAAGTTGTGTAACCGTTGAAATTTCGAAATTCTATTATTAATTATAATTAAAGGTGGAGTTTTGTATATTATGTGTTTTAACTCTCTTTTTAAAATTCAATTAAAAAACATTTTGAAATTGAAAATTTTCAAATTATTATTTAAAATATAATATTCTAATCCTACATGTGTGTTAATGATTTAAGACTATTATTACTTAATCACTCAACAATAAATTCATTTTAAATAAAGATTAACTATTTAATCCAACAATATTGATGTTAGAATTTTGTTTTTTCTTGTGCGGATATACATTGTTAAAAAGGTCAAGATTAATATTGTCAAAAAAATAGAATTGCATGACCTCAACACCCATGAATTCAACGATCATCAAACGTATTTTGTAATAAATTGGAAACCAAAAGAAGAAATTCTTTTGGTTGTTTTGAAAACTTTTATACAATTTATTTGACGGTCGTCGCTTATAAACTCATGATCTTCCATCTGGTTTTAATGATTTTAAAATCAAAAAATAATTTCGATTTAATTATATATCGAATGGCAATTTTGTCAAAAGTAAAAGGGCAGAAAATCCCGTAAAAATTGTTGAGCAAAATTTGCTATATTTGGCTTTTATATTTTTGTAACTTATGTGGTTATCATTATTTTTGTATTTTTTTATTTATTTCCAAGGAAGTCTCTCATTTTTTACTTTGACGTGCACTGTGTATGTTGTTACGACACTCCTAAAATGTTTCTAATGATAAATGTTATCACAAACTCAGTTGGGATAGTTCACAAACGTCATTTGAAATCGAGAAGAGAGATGAAGAAAGAATATGAATACTATGATCAATCGAATAAACACAATACTTGTCTAACTCGCTAATCAACTTAAAAGAAGAAAAATATATTAGAAAGCAAAACAAAACAAAACAAATTTAAACTATGCAATGGAGCTTCGGAAAGATGTTGTGAATGAGCCAATATGCCATGAACTTGTAAGCCTTTTGTGTCAAATGAATTCCATCCCAACTAATTCTTTCATCTGGATTTGGACAAACTGGTACTCCAGGAAGTCCACATATTTGCATTAAGCTGAAATCATAATCACCTCCAATCCCACAACAAGACTTTTGCAAGATGTTTCATCGAACCCTATTAGAGATGGTTCCAATTTATTAGATATATAATATTTTCTACATAAATTAACATATAGTGTAAAACGCACGATAAAGAAACGTACCTAGTAATGAAGCATGTCGTAGAACCCACAAGAGTGCATTATAATAATCACCATATACAATCTTTACATTTCGGTTTTCTTTTCTCAACGATCTAATGGCATGTTTAAGATGCTTATTGTGATAGTTTGCTAAATCATTCAAATCTTTCAAACAGTGAAGCTCATCAGAAGCGGTTGAATCCTTAGTTTGAAATCCAGTGAGATAGATTGATAGGCAACCTATTGGAAAGTTTCCTGGAATAATAACTCGAGTAGCTCCATGACTTATGACTCTCTGCAAAACACACAATTATGAAAAAGAAGAACAATAAATTTAGGTAGGAAGAAAAAGACCATATACTTCACAACAAAATAAAATAAAATACGATAAAAAAGAAGAAGAATAACATACGGTGACAGCTTCCTTTATAGTTTGAACAACTTGGGCACCATATCTTCAACTTCTTTAATAGTTTTGCCTTGGAATAGAGCATAATTGTAATCATTCCCTCCAATCTCACCAACCAAAAACAAGGCATTCTTTAACTTCTCGGTGCAATCTTTAAGATGGACGTGAAAGCAAGAGATTAATATAAGAAAAAAAATTCGAACATAGAATACGTATACTCTGTTTACATTAAATTGGATCAAGTATATACAAACCTCTTTGGTGTGAACAAATAGTATTAAAATGAGTAGACATCCAATCAAGTTTTTTAGTTAGAAATGTGTTGGTGACGGGAGATGAGATCTTGTTTAGAGCAAGAACTTCAGAAGGTAAAGCAGTAGAGCCAGCCACTGCAAAATTTACTCCATGAGTCATCGATGTCTCTTTGTTCAAATACGGGTTTATCAAAGGGAGTCTAGCCGCCAAGGCTGAAATAATCGAAACAATAAACTTTATTGATTATCGTCATTTAAGATAAAGGTAAAGTGAGATAATCGATCATCTAAGGCGTTATATTTTGAGGAGGTTGTATAGATAAAATTGAAATAAAATATTATGAAAAGAAAACAAAATAGAATGGAAGAAAATAATTTAACATTAAAGAAAAATGTTGATTAATTTATTACAAGAAGCAAACGTTGGAAATTGACGATGAATAGAAAAAGAGCAAAACAACGAGAGAGAAAATTTGAAATTTGAATTTGGATTTTGAAAAGCATTGTAAAATTGTGGATGATTGCAGTGGACTATCTATAAGCATATTATTATATTAACATGAAACATGAAAAGTCGAAAGTACGTACCGAATTGATCGATCATTAGCAAGCCATTAGACAGCGGCCAGTTGCGTTCTTGAAGAATGTTTTTCCATAGGGAAGGTGAGAAAATGGAGTTATCGGATTTTTGCGTATTAAGTTCCCGTATCAGATATGGAGTCACCGAACTGATAGATTGCGTCGAACATACAAAGCTTGAGCGGACGAGCATCGGAAGCAAAGGAAAAAAGAAGAATGAAAGAAGAGCAGAGGAGAGTGAGAGCGACCACTGATTTAGTCGAACGCGCCATTTATTTTTTACTTGAGAGCAGTGATTTTTTTTTATGCAAAGGTACTGCCTATTTATACGAAATTGAGATACAAATTTCATAATCTACTCAGGAATAGGAATTTCAATTTTGAATTCCTTTCGATTTACTGTTTGGTCTTAGAATTTCAATTCCTTCTAATTTATTACTTCTCCCTTATCTAATTATATCTTTTAGTGTTTAGTCATAATTTGTGATAAAAATAAAAATCGTAAGTCTCACATAATTCATCATTTACACATTCAAAACATATTAATTAGAGTGGTCTGTTAATAATTATACCGTCGAATAAATCCTCGACACTAATATTATATCATAAATAAAAAATATTTTCTTAATTAATAAATTCAAGTTTCTTTTTAGTACAATTTAAATTGATTCGAGTATACTAATTAATCCAATTAATTGTAAAAAAGTCAACCTTAAGCTCTACTTGAAAATAAAAATGCAAAATTTGTTACATGTTTAAAATACGTATTAAAATTATGAATTTCTCGATCTTTAAGATAATTTAGGGGTTTAATAACCCATGTTTTAATTGATGTAACTCAAAGTAACTTATCGCTATCCATTGATTAATAGATATATAATTGGTTCAAAAATACATTTGGACCCGATATAGACTTAGTGTATAATAATTTAGTTTCATTAGTTTAAAATTTGTAACAATTTAGTCTTTATTAAAATTTGTAACACTTCACCTGCACAGGAGTTGAAACTCCACAAAAGCGCACTACTCAGTCCTCAAAATAAAATTATGGTTACAGACAGTGATCTAATTTTTGAAAAAACAATATCTTTTGACCAATTGTTTAAAATTTCAAATGTAATTAAGCATAATCAAATCATAACAAAAAAAGTTATTTAGGAAAACCATAGACTTGCACGGGAGCCGAACTCCAGCAACATCTATTACTATTTTTTTTTCCATAAAATTATATCCTTCCTATTTATTTTTAATTCTAGAAAGCATTGTATTTTAATCCCCAATTTCATTTTATAAACTTTAATTTTTCAATAGAGGAAACTTCATAGATTTATGGAAATAAAATTACACATTGGTCAATTTTGGACTATAACATAATTTTGACCTCCTAACAAACAACTAACTTAAAATTGAATTAGTTATAACAGAGAACCATATTTGAAATTCATATACAACAATCAAATTGTTGTGAACATGCTGTGCAATTATAGTTTGGGTGTTCGACAGTGCATCCGACTGGCGGTGGAGCATGTTAGGTTTCTACTATTTCTGTCGGAGATGCACCTGCTGGTCATACAGAGTTTGTATCTATGCACCCAGTATTTGGCTAAGTAAAGCTGGCCGTTCATGGCATGAAACAAATGGCTTACCTCTGACTTCTCGCCCAGCTTCTGATATTTACTATTGACTTCTTTACACGTGTATGGCTTGGATGTGTTCAGATGGTAGTATAAATACTTGAGGTGTTTTGTCTCATTTCCCATGCTTCTTGATTCATTGAGTTTGACCTGCATGCTCGGAGTTCTCTACGTCAGTTCCTTTTTACTCGCTCTCAAAATTTGCTTTCAATATGTCTAGCTGTAGTGATATGACATATAGTGCGGCGAGCTCGGTATATAGTAGCTCGTCCTTTAGTTACATAATAACAACTTTGCAAGTTGGTTAAGCATAGAACCTTCGGGCAGGTTGGTGAAAGGATGTGATTCCCGGAGCGGAAGTGGATTTTCGTTGCTGATTTTAGGGATACAAAATCGAAATTGAAAGAGGGAAAATACAGGGGAAACCATTACCTTTGAAGAACGTTTCTTCAACTTTTTCCCAACGAACACCACCAAAATATCTTCCTTGCTATCCTCTTGGGTTTCGAGAACCGTGCTTGTGGGAGCACGTTGTTTGGAATGAGAGGGAGAGTTTGAGAAAGTGAGCTTGAGAGAGAAATTGGCAGTCCCTTTTTTTCTGTTCTGTTCTGTTCTTTTGTTTTGCAGAACTGCAAAGGAAGAAGAACAAAAAGCAGTGACGTGGGAGTTACCCCACGTCAAACTGCCCACTCTCCAGCAATTTTGCAGGGGAGTTAATTATTAATTTATATATTAATTAATAATAATAATTAATATATATATAATAATTAATATTATATATATAAATTTATTAATTAATCATATTAATTAATAAATATAATTAATTATTAATCCAATTAATAATTAATTAATTAATAAATATATAAATCAAATAAATAATTAATACTTAATTATTTATTATAAAATTAGAATCATATTCTAAAACATTTCTCTCGCATAACCTATAGTTGTAATGTACATCTTATGCACATTATTTTTAACCTATAGTTTTAATATGAATCATATTCATATTAATTTTATTTGAATCTTATTCAAATAATTTCTCTCATAATATATAGTTTTTAATTTATAATTAACTATATATTATCATGTATCAATATACATATAATCCCTTAAGTAATTTGAACAATTCAAATTCTTCCAAAAACTTGATCCTCGTTTTACCCGTTATGAGCTAGCAAGGGGACCTAATGGACCTACAGATCCGAAGCTTCAATGATACAAGATTAATCAGTTAAACTCATTCACCGAGTTAATCTAGATTCGTTAACTACGGGTCATTCCACTAAAGACCCGCAGTTGCACTTTTCTCACTGCTGAATGTTTTCGTGTCCATGGATATACGACCATTAATGACAAGTCAATCCTTCATGAGTGTTCGTAACTCAAGTTGGGTCAAATTACCGTTTTACCCCTGAGTTACATCTTACCCCTTAAACACCACTGCTCCTCTAATGAACAACCCGGTTATGGTCCAACCAATAATCGAAAGTCCCTCTCGGCCAATGAGAGGGTGGGGCCCCTTGTTCAAGTCTCGGAGTCAGCATTTAAGGGAACACTCATCTACTCCCCTAAAGTCGGGGAGGAGTGAATTCCATCTTGTGAAATTATGTTCCCAGCTCCCCACTTGGTCTCGTCCCCAAAATGGTAGGAATTTTGAGTCGGCAACTCGGGCCACTCTCACCCATACAGATCAAAGGACGAGCCCTCACGGGCAGGAGTCCATAACTCACTCAGGATTGAGAATGAGTTGCCTGGTCATCCTAAGAAATAACAACCTATTAGTTAACGGTGTTACATCTAAAGATTGCCTATTTCGTGGTCCGGTCTTATCCAAACTCATTGTATAGGATACCCACTCGCATGTCTCCACACGAACGACCTGGATCAAGTCGTCTGTAACCTTTACAGGTGGGTCGTATCCATAGTGTTGCCAGGATAAGGTACACAGCTGACTGGGCGTTTATGCTGAACGCACGCACTAAGCGTGGTAACAATTATATAGATGCAAGCGCACACCTGTCAGAGTAATATAAAATGGATGGAGTATCCAAGTATCGATCCTCAAGGACTTCTAAACAATTTCCAAACTCTAAAGTTTTAAAGAATAGTGAATGTTGGAATGAGTGATTCTTGTAAAATGGGAAGTGGTCACAAATAACGGTTTGGATTTGGGATTTGGACTTATAATGATAAAACCTAGCCCGAACTACTTCAAGTTAGCCAACAAAGAATCAAGGACATGCTAAGGACAATATGCTTTTTACTTTAGAAACCAACGACTACGCTTCTCACTTGACTTATGTCTAAGCAAGTTCAAAGTCCTAAGACATTCCCTAATATGTCTATTATGAGATATATCTTAGTTTTAGGATGGAAATAGTCGCAACCTCAGGTTAAGGTCCTATGTCTAGGCTACTTAAGCGGAACCCTTATGTCTAAGGCGCTCCTCTCCTCGGTTTAACCACTCAACAATGCAAATAAGCAACCTTTTCAGTATTGACTTGTTAAGACTTACAGTGGCCTTCTCTAAATCCTAACTTTTTGGGAAAACATGTTGAGAAATGAATGGAAAGCAAAAACACTACTTCTTAGCAACCCTTTTTAGACATAAAAGGCTAACTATCCATAACCGGGCTAGAGACGGGAATTTAGGAAGACATATTGAAGAAAATACAGCAAGTAAAACGGTTGAATGTGGAATGCATGTGTGAAAAACAAAAGTTAACTAACGGAGAGTTTTTATCGGGATTGAGAGCTTCGCCCTTCTCTTTCAAGCAAGGGAGAGTGTCACGTGCTCTTTCCTCCAAAAACACAACTCTCTTAACTAAAAATAAAGTAAAGGCAAAGGGAAGATAAGCAAAGTGCTAGATTTTTATATATTTGAATAAGTAGAAAATAACTAAGTACAAATGGAAACAAAACAAAGCTCAATAAAAGAATGTAAAGTGCTCGGGATTTAAAAACGAAAAGCAACTAATGAAAGCAACTCAAAAGTACTTAGAAAGCAACAAAGAAACACTAAAAATGATCAAGAGAAGGAAGCAAGGCTTGATGATTTTGGTGGAGAAGTTGCTGGAATTTATAGCTGTGCAGAATTGGTTAGGTAGGTCCTAAAACGATGGTGAATCACCCATTTCCAACTCTTTTGACTGACCAAATCGTGCTCAAATATGATAGTGGAACACTTCTTCTACACGTATGCATCGGTTGGAACCACCAAAACGCATTGGAAGACGCGTTTCATTAAGGGCAAAGTTGGAAGAAAACCAGTTTTTCTGCAGGCTTCCCAGGCGCCTGGCGCCTCCCATGATGGTTTTTCCGTCTTTTTGCTTCTTTTGATTAATTTGCACTCCCAAATGGTCCTAAAATGTCATAAATACAATATAAGCCAACCACAAACCATAATATATGAATTTTGCATAAATTGGAACTCAAACGATCGAGAAAAATCCGAAACAAAGCTGAAACATTGTAAAAACAGCATCTAAAACCTTCTTTTTACGCATGTAAACAATCGTAATCACACCCCCAAACTTAACTTTTTGCTTGTCCGTCAAGCAAAACTTAGCAACTTTAATCAGCTTTCTAACACATGGACAAGGAAAAGCAAAAGCAACCGAGATGTTCAATCATAAATTGTCTCAGGGAAAAGATGTCATAGCCTACCATTCTATTGCCTTTGTAAACTTAGTCACTATAAACCAAGTTTGAAATGATAAAAACTTTCTCTTTCAAAATCCTTTTTCCTTTCAAAAACAGAAAACGTTTTCAAATACCTCTAAGGAATCTGCACACTCCCTCCTTACACTAAGACTTTTACATCTGACAGACCGGCTACTAGCCCCTGAGGTTTCCACACACTAACATCGGTTTCAACCACAGTTACTCGTAGAAAGACTTTGAACTAACAGCTAGGTCATAAAACGACGACAATGAGAAACACGAAGTCACTTATCACCATCTTTACTGCTATTTTCAAAGTCAACACCCAACCTAAAACTAAATGGGTGTCTACAGTAGGACTCGGGAATCATAAATACATTTTCTTTAACTCTCATTGTTTTTACCGCTCTTTTCTTTCTAACACAAGTCTTTTCCCCACTCTTATTTTCTCTCAACAAGACTCTTTTTACTCTTTTGCAATTTTTTTTATTGTTTTTTTTTGTTTTGTGTTTCTTTTTTTTCTTTTCAACACTTTCTTTTTTAATAGCATTTGTTTTTCCAACTGACTCTTTTTCAAAAGAAAATAGCATGATTTTTCAAATATAAATAACACCTTATCTTTCTGAAACAACGACTGACACAACGACTGTCCCCCCCAAACTTAAGAGAGACAGTGTCCTCACTGGGAAAAGACTTTTGCATCGGATGAAAAAGGCTTAACAGTAAAAAGGACAAGGACTTCCTATATAGGGGCAAAGAAAAAGCTTAAAGTCTGTAAAGATCAAAAAGACATAAAAGAAAATGAGTTTATCACATAAACAAAGGAAATAGCTCAAAGCTTAGTCAGACATAGAACCGAAAACTCAACAATCTCTTATAATCATCATCGACATGAAATCACATGCACAGCACAGATGCTTCAAAATAGGCATGTGAAAAGCTAAACTAAGGTTAAGTGAAGACATACTTTAAGTGATCAGAAGATAAACGATACTAATTTATTCATGCTTCAACTGAGCTCGAAACATAATCAATACAAAAAAAAACATGCGTAGTAATGCTAGAATATGCAAACTACGTCATTAACCAAAAGAAGAAAACACAAAAAATAGCAAAGAAGGAACCTCCCCTTCATGAAGTCGGAGGTTGTGGACTAGGATCAGTGTCAGTACTGGGAGATGGATGACCAAGGATAGCAGCTAGCGCTGGAGGCCATGAAGGTAAAACCGCAAAATCCAATGAAGCCCTTAAGTTGTAGATATGTTGCACGACTTCTCGAACCTGAGAGTTTTCGAAATGCTGGAAAAACAGGGCAGGCGCCAGGCGCCTGCATAATTCTTTTTTTTTTTCAACGTTTTCTTTTTTTCTTTTTTTTTCCAACGTTTTCACAAACATTCTCTTAATAAGAAAAACTTTATAATTAAACAAAAAGAAAATACAAGATACAAAGACTTCCTTCCTTTACTTTTGTTCTTTCAAAAACGGATAAGAAGGAAAAAAACATTTTTCGCAAAAATTTATTGACCTGAAAGTTGAATAGAGGTTTTTCCTCTATCCACTGGTTCTCCAAAATATGGCTTAAGTCTCTGCCCATTTACTTTAAAAACATTTCCCTTAGAGTCAACTAGATCCACTGCCCCATATGGGTAGACTTTAAAAATTTGAAAGGGACCAGACCATCTAGACTTAAGTTTTCCAGGGAAAAGTTTCAACCTAGAGTTGAATAACAGAACCAGATCACCTTCTTGAAGATTGTTCGGCCGAAGACGCCTATTATGCCACTGTTTAGTTTTTTCCTTAAACAACTTAGCATTCTCATAAGAAAAGTGCCTGTGTTCTTCTAATTCCAACAATTGTAACTTCCTCGCTTCACCTGCAGCCAACAAATCAAAATTTAATTTCTTAGTAGCCCAAAATGCTTTATATTCTAGCTCAAGAGGCAAATGACATGCTTTTCCAAAAACTAGCCTATAGGGGGACATGCCGAGGGGAGTCTTAAATGCTGTCCTATATGCCCAAAGTGAATCATCAAGCTTAAAAGACCAATCCCTACGGTTAAGATTTACAGTTTTTTCTAAAATGTTTTTTATCTCCCTATTAGATATTTCGGCTAACCCATTCGACTGAGGATGATATGCTGTTGCAACCCTATGACGCACATTGTATTTAGTCAGCAACTTTTGCATAGACCTATTCACAAAATGAGCCCCCCCATCGCTTATCAGACAACGCGGGGTTCCATAACGCGTAAAAATGTGCTTTTGCAGAAAACGAATGACAACTTTGGAATCATTGGTAGCAGTTGCAATGGCTTCTATCCATTTCGAAACATAATCTATTGCTAACAATATATAAAGCTTACCATTAGAAGATGGAAATGGACCCATAAAATCTATACCCCACACATCAAATACTTCAATCTCCAGGATCGAGGTTTGAGGCATTTCGTGGCGTTTAGATATATTACCTGTCCGTTGGCATTTGTCACAAACCTGGGCAAACTTATGTGCATCTTTGAACAGAGTGAGCCAAAAGAACCCACTTTGCAAAACTTTGGCTGCGGTTTTGTGTCCTGCAAAATGTCCTCCATATGGAGACATATGACAAGCGTCTAATATCGCCTCGTGCTCTTCTTCTGCGACACACCTGCGTAAGATATTGTCAGGTCCTAGCTTATATAAAAAAGGCTCATCCCAACGATAACATCGAACTTCATTTAGAAATTTCTTTACCTGTTGCTTGTTGAACTCATAAGGAACTATTCGACTTACCAAATAATTTGCTATATCGGCATACCACGGAACTGAATCAACTCGCAAGAGTTGCTCGTCAATAAACTGTTCACGTATAACAGTTCCATCATCACAGAGCGGGGATTCCAATCTAGACAGGTGATCAGCAACTTGGTTTTCAGTACCCTTCCTGTCCCTAACTTCAATATCAAACTCTTGAAGTAACAAAATCCACCGTATCAAACGTGGTTTAGCATCTTTTTTAGCAAATAAATATTTTAAAGTAGAATGGTCAGTAAAAACAATGACTTTTGTGCCTATCAAATAAGACCTAAACTTATCAAAGGCGAACACAACTGCTAACAGTTCCTTTTCAGTAGTAGTGTAATTGAGTTGTGCACCGGTCAGAGTCTTACTAGCATAATACACAGGATGCAAGATCTTGTTTTTACGTTGTCCTAACATAGCTCCTATTGCATAATCACTGGCATCACACATGAGCTCAAAAGGTAAATCCCAATTAGGTTCGATAATTATAGGAGCTGAACTTAGAGCAACTTTCAACATTTCAAATGATTTTAAACAGTCATCATCAAAAACAAATGGTCTATCATGTTCTAACAATTGACACAAGGGTTTAGAAATTTTAGCAAAGTCTTTTATAAAGCGGCGGTAAAATCCCCCATGCCCTAAAAAACTTCTAATCCCTTTGACATTTGTAGGAGGAGGTAGCTTTGAAATGATGTCTATCTTAGCGTGGTCTACCTCTATTCCTTGCTTGGAAATTTTGTGACCCAAAACAATACCCTCTTGTACCATGAAATGACACTTCTCCCAATTTAGGACTAGGTTTGTTTGTTCACATCTGTCCAATACTCTCTCCAAATTAACTAAACAAGCGTCGAAAGAATTTCCAAAAACAGAAAAGTCATCCATAAAAACTTCTAGAATATTTTCTACCATGTCAGAGAAGATGGCCATCATACACCTCTGAAAAGTCGCGGGTGCATTGCATAGTCCAAAGGGCATTCGCCTAAAAGCGAACGTACCATACGGACACGTAAATGTTGTCTTCTCTTGGTCTTCTGGAGCAATAGTAATTTGATTATAACCCGAATATCCATCTAAAAAACAATAGAAATCCTTACCTGCCAGACGGTCGAGCATCTGGTCAATAAACGGGAGAGGAAAATGGTCTTTCTTTGTTACCTTGTTGAGTTTGCGATAATCAATGCAAACTCTCCACCCGCTCACAGTTCGGGTTGAGATGAGCTCATTCTCCTCGTTGGCCACCACGGTTATACCCCCTTTCTTTGGTACACACTGTACTGGGCTTACCCAGCTGCTGTCGGATATTGGGTATATAACACCGGCGTCAAGCCATTTAAGAATTTCTTTCCTTACAACCTCTTTCATCTTCGGGTTCAACCGCCTTTGACTCTCAATAGAGTTCTTAGCATCTTCTTCCAATAGAATTTTGTGCATGCAAAAGGCCGGGCTTATCCCTCGGATATCTGCTATCGTCCATCCAATGGCCTTTTCGTGCTTCTCCAAAATCTGCAATAAAGAATATTCATTAGTAGGTGATAAATTGGAAGCTATAATAACTGGTAAAGTGTCGTTATCCCCTAGATACGCATATTTCAAATGCGACGGCAATGGCTTCTGCTCCAACGTGGGTGGTTCCACTATGGACGGAAGTAACGACTTGCATTCTTCTTTTTGTATTTTTTCAACAGGATTGGCCACATCTTCTGGTCCTTCTGCTATCTTATCAAGCTCTTCTTCAATCTCTGTAACTAATAAGTCATAAAACTCATCAAACATAATAGGATTCAAGCTATTTATAGCAGAGCACTCTTCAAAGTCTCCTGGTAATTTCATGGCATCTAGAACGTTAAATTTAACTTCTTCATTATTTACCCTCATTGTAATTTCTCTCTTCCTCACATTAAAAACTGTATCCCCAGTGGCTAGAAATGGTCTTCCCAAAATAATGGGAACGTCTAAGTCTGCCTCGCAATCTAGAATGATAAAGTCCGCAGGGAAAATGAATTTGTCCACCTGGACTAAAACATCTTCTATCTTTCCCTCAGGTCTTATGATAGATCTATCTGCTAGTTGGAGGGTAACCGTAGTAGGTCTAGCTTCTCCTATGCCTAAAGATTTGAAAACTGATAATGGCATAAGATTAATGCTAGCGCCTAGATCACATAATGCCCTACCTAAGTTTTTTCCTCCTATGGAACATGGAATGGTAAAACTGCCAGGATCATTACATTTCATGGGTAGCGGGCTGCCTACAGCTTCACTACTACATTTTGTCATGGCTACCAGTTCATGCTCTCCTATTTTTTTCTTCCTAGAAACTATATCTTTCAAAAACTTAGCATAATTTGGCATCTGTTCTAGAGCATCTACTAATGGTATATTTATATGCAGTTGTTTTAAAATATCTAAAAATTTTCTAAACTGGGAATCATTATTTTTCTTAACTAATCTTTGTGGAAACGGGGGAGTAGGGGTAAAAGAAGGCTGTACCTGTGGAGGAACACTCGGGGTGTCCTCATTACCTTTTCTAATATTTTCTTTTTCTGGTGTTGTTGGATTTTCTGGTATCTTTACAATTGGTTCAGTGGACGGAATCTGTACATCTGTTGTTGGCATTGTTGGTCCATCATATGCCAGTCCACTCCTAAGGGTGACAGCTTTGCACTGTTCTTTCCCTTCTCGTTTTGGTAATTCAGTATGGCCTGGAAAAGAACCTTGTGGTCTATTCTTCAATTCATTGGCGAGCTGTCCCAATTGGGTCTCGAAATTCCTCATTGGTGCCGCTTGGGATTGTATCACTGCGTCGGTTCGGGCCATGTACTCCTTCATCATATTCTCAAGATTTGAGTTGTTATTTTGAACTGGTGGAGTCTGTGTTCTCTGATTGTACTGCTGTTGCGGTGGTGGGATGTATTGCTGTGTAGGTGGAACATAGGGCTGCTTGTTCTGCTGGCTCTGCCCTTGATTAAAACCGCTCGAACCTCCTTGTCCTCCCCATGAGAAATTAGGGTGGTGCCTCCAACCTGGGTTGTAGGTGTTCGAATATGGGTTAAAGTTCTTATTGTTACCATGTCCTACATAAAAAACGGAAGCAGGGTTATGTGGACAATTATCATAATTATGGTTTTCACTGCAAAATGAACAAATGAGATCGTTGACTTGGCAAACAGGGGCAGAAGTGCAAAAATCCGACTGCACAGGTTGTATCGGCGTGGCTAATGGATTTTTTATTCCCAATGCCATCTCTTTCAGCCTCTGGTTCATTGTAACCATCTCTTTTTGCATCGAGGTCGCAATGTCCAGAGCCAAAACTCCAGCTGGATCTTGCTTCTTTGGTGCTGCCCTAGATCTTTGCGAACACCATAGTTCGTTGTGTGAAGCTAAGTCATTTAGGATGTCAACTATCTCGTTGAATGTCTTCTTTGTAAAGGCTCCGTTGGCAGCATTGTTTAGCATCATCTTAGTAGGATGATCTAAACCTCTAAAGAAATGTTCTATCTGGATGCATGCCGGCAAGCCATGGTTCGGACATTTCCTGATTAGTTCTTTAAATCTCTCCCACGCCTCGTGAACAGGTTCACGATCATACTATCTAAAGGAGATGATCTCCTCTCTGATATCAGCGTGGCGAGTAGGTGGGAAGAATTTTGTTAAGAACTTCTCCACTAACGACCCCCATGTGGTGATGGATCCCGGTGGAAATGCATTGAGCCATGCTCTAGCTTGGTCCTTCAAAGAAAATGGAAAATGTGTTAGTCTCAGAGCATCGTCTGTTATACCAGGTAATCGAAATGCATTTGCAATTTGAATGAATGATTTCAGATGATCATGTGGATCCTCATGTTCCTGCCCTCCAAAATGTCCAATTGTCTGCAACATTTGGAACATCATTGGTTTAAGCTCAAAGTTTGCGTGGGCTGGAATAGGGTTGACTATCCCTGAATCAAAGTTCTGAAAAGTCGTGGCGGCATATTCTCGCATTGCCACGTCTCTATTGTCTGCCATCTGGATATGGTTGAATTCATCATTTCTTGCATGATCCCTCATATTACCGTTAACAGCAGGTGGATCAACCGGATCACGAGGTGGAATATCTGCCATTGATGTGCTCGTACTCTCTACCTCACTTTCAGGACTGATTTCACCTTGTCTCTCTTTTTGCTTTTCTAGTTGTTTTCGAAGTCTTTGCTCCTTTCGAGTTTTTCGAAGGGTCCGCTCAATCTCAGGGTCAAGGGGTAGAAGAAAAGATCTTGTGCTCATGCACTTTAACTTACCCTTGTGAGATAAACGACCAAAAATATAGAACAAAAACGGTGGATGGAACTTACACCCAGCAACAATTCACAAAAATAAAAACTAAAAGAATTTGAAAATAATTTTAAAACTAAAGTCCCCGACAACGACGCCAAAAACTTGACTGGGCGTTTATGCTGAACGCACGCACTAAGCGTGGTAACAATTATATAGATGCAAGCGCACACCTGTCAGAGTAATATAAAATGGATGGAGTATCCAAGTATCGATCCTCAAGGACTTCTAAACAATTTCCAAACTCTAAAGTTTTAAAGAATAGTGAATGTTGGAATGAGTGATTCTTGTAAAATGGGAAGTGGTCACAAATAATGGTTTGGATTTGGGATTTGGACTTAGAATGATAAAACCTAGCCCGAACTACTTCAAGTTAGCCAACAAAGAATCAAGGACATGCTAAGGACAATATGCTTTTTACTTTAGAAACCAACGACTACGCTTCTCACTTGACTTATGTCTAAGCAAGTTCAAAGTCCTAAGACATTCCCTAATATGTCTATTATGAGATATATCTTAGTTTTAGGATGGAAATAGTCGCAACCTCGGGTTAAGGTCCTATGTCTAGGCTACTTAAGCGGAACCCTTATGTCTAAGGCGCTCCTCTCCTCGGTTTAACCACTCAACAATGCAAATAAGCAACCTTTTCAGTATTGACTTGTTAAGACTTACAGTGGCCTTCTCTAAATTCTAACTTTTTGGGAAAACATGTTGAGCAATGAATGAAAAGCAAAAACACTACTTCTTAGCAACCCTTTTTAGACATAAAAGGCTAACTATCCATAACCGGGCTAGAGACGGGAATTTAGAAAGACATATTGAAGAAAATACAGCAAGTAAAACGGTTGAATGTGGAATGCATGTGTGAAAAACAAAAGTTAACTAACGGAGAGTTTTTATCGGGATTGAGAGCTTCGCCCTTCTCTTTCAAGCAAGGGGGAGTGTCACGTGCTCTTTCCTCCAAAAACACAACTCTCTTAACTAAAAATAAAGTAAAGGCAAAGGGAAGATAAGCAAAGTGCTGGATTTTTATATATTTGAATAAGTAGAAAATAACTAAGTACAAATGGAAACAAAACAAAGCTCAATAAAAGAATGTAAAGTGCTCGGGATTTAAAAACGAAAAGCAACTAATGAAAGCAACTCAAAAGTACTTAGAAAGCAACAAAGAAACACTAAAAATGATCAAGAGAAGGAAGCAAGGCTTGATGAATTTGGTGGAGAAGTTGCTGGAATTTATAGCTGTGCAGAATTGGTTAGGTAGGTCCTAAAACGATGGTGAATCACCCATTTCCAACTCTTTTGACTGACCAAATCGTGCTCAAACTGATAGTGGAACACTTCTTCTACACGTATGCATCGGTTGGAACCACAAAAACGCATTGGAAGACGCTTTTCATTAAGGGCAAAGTTGGAAGAAAACCAGTTTTTCTGCAGGCTTCCCAGGCGCCTGGCGCCTCCCATGATGGTTTTTCCGTCTTTTTGCTTCTTTTGATTAATTTGCACTCCCAAATGGTCCTAAAATGTCATAAATACAATATAAGCCAACCACAAACCATAATATATGAATTTTGCATGAATTGGAACTCAAACGACCGAGAAAAATCCGAAACAAAGCTGAAACATTGTAAAAACAGCATCTAAAACCTTCTTTTTACGCATGTAAACAAGCGTAATCAGGGGTATCCTATACAATGAGTTTGTATAAGACCGGACCGCGAAATAGCCAATCTTTAGATGTAACGCAGTTAACTAACAGATTGCTATTTCATAGGATGACCAGGTAACTCATTCTCAATCTTGGGTGAGTTATGGACTCTTGCCCGTGAGGGCTCATCCTTTGATCTGTATGGGTGAGAGTGGCCCAAGTTGCCAACTCAATATTCCTACCATGTTGACGACGAGGCCGTGTGGGGAGTCGGGAACATAACTTCACAATATGGAATTCACTCCTCCCCGACTTTAGGGAATAGATGAGTGTTCTCTTAAATGTTGACTCCGGGACTTGAACAAAGGGCCCCACTCTCTCATTGGCCCGAGAGGGACTTCCGATTACTGGTCGGACCATAATCGGGTTTTTCATTAGAGGAGCAGTGGTATTTAAGGAGTAAGATATAACTTAGGGATAAAACGGTAATTTGACCTAACTTGAGTTACGAGCACTCGTGCAGGATTGACTTGTCATTAATGGTCGTATATCCATGGACACGAAAACATTTTGCAGTGAGAAGAGTGCAACTGCGGGTCTTTAGTGGAGTGACCCGTAGTTAACGAATGTTGACTAACTCGGTCAATGAGTTTGACCAATTAATCTCGCATCGTTGGAGTTTCTGATCTGTAGGTCAATTAGGTCCCCTTGCTAGCTCATAACGGGTAAAACAATGATCAAGCTTTTGGAAGAATTTGAAATGTTCAAATTGCTCACAAGAATATATGTATATTGATACATTATAATATATAGTTAATTCTAACTTGAAACTATATATTATGAGAGAAATCATTCAAATAAGATTCAAATAAAATAAATATGAATATGATTCATATTAAAACTATATGTTAAAAATTAATGCACATAGGATGTACATTAAATCTATAGGTTATACAGGAGAGAATATGGTTTAATTAAATATGTGATATTTAATTAAATGTTAAATAATTAATTTGTTAATTATTTAATATTTATATTTAATTAATTAGATTAATAATTATTAATTAAATTTATTAATTATTAATATGATTAATAATTATTTAATAAATTAATTATATTAATTAATTAATTGATATTATTAATTATGAACTCCCCTGCATTTTAGTAGGGGAGTGGGAAGTTCAATGACGTGGGGTAACTCCCCACGTCATTTTTGTTGGTTATTGAGGCAGAATTGTTCTACTGAAAAGTGAACATGATTTTCCTAGATTTTCTCTCAAGGTATCTCTCTGTATTGCTCTTTCAATTCTCCCTTTACGTTCCAAAATCGGTACTCCCACAAGCACGATCTCGAGAACCAAGAGGATAGCACGGAAGACTCTTTGGTGGTGTTCGAGAAATCAAATTGAGGAAGAGTTCTTCAAAGGTAAAGAAATGTTCTTTCCCCTGTATTTTCATTATTGGATATTTGATTTTGTTTCTCAAAAATTCATAAACGATGATCCGCTTCCGCTCCGGGATTCACATCCCATCACCATCGTGGTGACTTCAAAGCTCGTGGTGTAAAATGTTACTGTTGGAGAACCCCGAAAACAGAACCAACAGTCGCCGCGTACTCAAGCGTTCCCGACGTTTGAACTTCAACATGATCTAGGTCTTTCACTTTTGGACACGTGTAAGGCTAGGATTAAATTCTGGAGCACTATAAATAGCCCCAGGGTTCAGATCCGTTTTTTACACTTTCTTAAATCTTGGAGTTCGACCTGAGCAGCTCGAAACTTACCTTAGGTCAGTCTCGCTCTTTTGCTTTTGCTTTGCTCTTTCAGTTTTTAAGTCATGTCTAGCTCTTCTAACTCATCTAGCGGTAGTTCATCCGATAGTGTAGATCGGAGTCGAAGTCTTTCGCCTAAGAAGGCCGACTCTATAGAAGAATTCACCAGTAGATTAGATTTTGAGTTGAAGGAGGAAATAGATAATTTTAGGTTCTCTGATGACGATGAGGATGATAGTGACACCTTTACCTCAGGTCAGGGTTTGGAGTTCCCTTCTCAAATGCCGGAGAACTATCTCAGCCCACTTCGTAGAAGGTATAGCATTACAAGCAGCATTGTCCTTAGGCTTCCTAAGGAAGGGGAGCGTGCTGATGACCCCCTAGAAGGGTGTCTAGCTCTGTACTTGAAGATGTTCGAGTACGGCTTTTACCTTCCCGTTCATCCTTTCGTGCAAGAGTTTGTAGCTCGAACTGGGTTGGCTCCTACTCAGGTGGCCCCCAATGGGTGGGGTGTAGCCCTTGGGTTGGTGGTCTTATTTTGGTTAAGGTGCTGCGAGGTAGACAGGTTAGATCTCTTCAGACCGACCAAAGTGCATTTCCAAGAAGCTTGGGCGCTATTACTTGTGTGCTAGGAAAGGTGCATGAGGTATCCTCAAAGGTCCTCTCCAAAGAAATCCAAGAAAAAGAAGAGGAAAACCACTTCTTCTGAGGACGTCGTGGAGGGTCAGGACCAATGTGAGGGGCAGCTGCTTTGCCGGACTTACTAACGATCTAGAGGCCAGGATGGGCGCCACCTCTGATATTGACATGAGGTTTAAGATTGAACCTTCCAGCGTTGGGGTTAAAGAGCAGGTGATGCAAATCTCTGGCTCATGCTTTGATCAGTGTTGCAGGAGAGCGTCAAAGTTCGTGAGCACTCTTGGATTGGCCATTCAGGGGATGCTTGACTGTTCCGTCGAGGTACGAGCTCTTCTGAGTTTTACATTTCTTAACGTTTAGATGTTTTTTCCTAGGTAATTTGTTTCGCTGACTTCTTCTTCACGTGCTTGTAGACGCACGCTGCCATCTGTTACGCAACCCTGATGATGAAGGCCGAGTTGGAAGGCTGCGGCCACCTTACCGTGAAAAAGAGGGAGGCTTCCTCTACTGTATTGGAGACTGCTGCAACCCTAGAGGAAGAGCTGAAGAAGGCTAAGGCCGAAATCCAAGCCTAGAAATCGACCTTGGAAGCTGATAAGGTCGAGCTCAATAGCGCTCAAAAGAAGAACGAGCGTCATACGGAGGCCATGACGGGTGCCCACGCCATAGCGAAGGGCTTGGAGAAGGAGAAGTTTGCGCTCAAGAAGCGCAATGACCAGCTCGAACGCAACACTGGCGACCTTCAAGCCGAGTTGGAGAAGCTGAAGACAGAGCTGGAGTTTGAAAAATCTAAGCTTAGTAATGGCGTGTTCCTGGAGGATACCTTTCACCAACACCCAGACTTCGATGGGTTCCCCAAGGATTTTAGTGACGCCGGCTTCAGGTTCTTAATGAAGGGGATCAAGGAAACGGCTTTTGAGATCAACCTCGAACCCATCGAGCTTCACTATGCTGAGAAGTGGGCGTCTGATTTGAACAAAACTTCTGGTCCCCAAAGCTTGGTGAACTAGTATTTGAAGAACCTGGAGTCCGAGGTCGAAGAAGAGGGTTGACGAGCATCTCTTCCTCGTTCCTTGCTTGCTCGTAGTATTCAATCCTTTCTGTGGGCATGTCAATCTCTACTGGCACCACGACCTCATAACCAAAGGCCATAGAGAAGGGTGTCTCACCCGTGGACTCTCGTGGAATAGTTCGGTAGGACCAGAGGACTTCAGGGAGCTCCACCTTCCCTTTTTAGCATCAAGCCTAAGTTTGAGGTCGCGGTTAATGATCTTGTTAATAGTCTCAACCTATCCATTGGCTTTGGGATGAGTTGGGGATGAGCTGAGATGACTAATTTCGAGCTTCTTGCAAAACTCCTTGAACTTTGCATTATCAAACTGTTTGTCATTATCTATCACTATGGCATAGGGTATACCAAAGTGGCAGACAATGTTTGTCCAAATGAACGACGTGACCCTGGCCTCCGTAATTGTGGAGAGCGCCTCGGCCTAAGCCCATTTGGTAAAATAGTCAACAGCAACAATCGCGTACTTTGTTTGTCCCTTGCCCAAAGAGAATGGTACAATCAGATCAACCCCCCATTGGGCAAATGGTCAAGAGGCGGAGATCGGAGTGAGCAACTCGGGAGTCTGATGGATGATGTTCGCGAAGCGCTGGCAATTGTCACATGTTTTCACGAACTCCCTTGCATCTTGGTCTATCATAGGCCAATAGTAACCTTGATGGATGACTTTAGCCGATAACGACTTGGCCCTCGAATGGTTGCCACATACGCCTTCGTGTATTTCCCTTAGGATGTAGTTTCCATCTTCCGTTGAGATACATTTGAGAAGGGGCAGGGAAAATCCCCGCCGGTACATGACACCATCTCGGAGCACGTACCGAGCTGCCTTTCGTGACATTTTCTTTGCTTCCTTTGTGTCCAAGGGACCGTTGCCTGTCAGGAATTCTTTTAACAGATCCATCCATGATGGGGTTGGGAATCAACCTCCATCATGTCTGGCTCTAGGATGGAAGAGTTGTCTAATATCTCCACTGAGACCGATCTCGCTAGGTCAGTCTCGTAAGCGGATGCCAATTTGGCTAAGGCATCTGCGTTTGAGTTCTCGAACCTCGGAATCTGATTAATCTCATAAGTCTGGAACTGAGCGAGGTGCGACCTGACCTTGCCCAGGTACTTCTCCATCCGAGAATCCTTTGGTTGGTACTCCTCATTGATTTGTTTTACAATCAGCTGCGAGTAGCTAAAAATCTGGATATGGGCAGCTCCTAGTCTTTTGGCCATGCGCAACCCTGGCAAAAGGGCTTCGTACTCGGCCTCGTTGTTTAAGGTACGAAAGTTGAAGCGAAGGGCATACTCAAAGCGCATGCCATTAGGGCGAGTAGGAGTACGCCTGCACCACATCCTCTTTCATTAGAGGACCCGTCCACGTACATGGTCCAAGGTAGGTCGGATTCGAAAGCTTAGGCTAGTGGTGGTGTGAGTTCAGCTATGAAATCAGCGACGACTTGTCCCTTCATAGTTGTTTGTGGCTCGAACTAGATGTCATACTCATTTAACTCTACCGCCCATTTCATTTACCGACCAGACGTTTTTGGCTTGTGGAAAACTTGCTTCAATGGTAAGTTTGTGAGCACAGTCACGGTATGGGCTTGGAAGTAGGATCTGAGTCTTCGTACCGAAGTGACCAAGGCGAGGGCCAGTTTCTCTATTTGATGATATCTGGTTTCGGCCTCGATCATGGTTTTGCTTGTGTAATACACCGAACTCCGGCGCACTCCTTCTTGCTTGATTAAGGCCAAGCTGATGGCATTGTCGGACACGGCAAGATACAAGTGCAACTTGTCTCTTAGTAAAGGTTTTGCTAGCAGCGGTGTTGAGCAGAGGTAGCTCTTGAGTTGGTCAAATGCCTCCTCACACTCGGACGTCCACTCAAACGGTCATTTCTTTCGCAATATTTTGAAAAGGGGAAGGCGTTTATTAGTAGACCGGGAGACAAATTTGTTAAGAGCATCAATCCTCCCATCCAAACATTGTAACTGTTTGAGAGTCTTTGGTGCTTGCATGTCGAGCACGACCTTTATCTTTTCTGGGTTAGCTTATATTCCTCGGTTGTTCACCATAAAACCGAGGAACTTTCCATATGAAACTCTGAAGGCACACTTGGCCGGATTGAGCTTTATCCAATATTTTCAAAGAACCCCAAAGGCTTCAATCAGGCAGGTTAGGTGCGACTTGGACTGTTTGCTTTTGACAAGCATGTCGTCCACATATACCTTCATGTTGCGTCCGATCTGGTTGGCAAACATTTTGTTCACCATCCTCTGATAAGTTGCACATGCATTCTTTAGGCTAAATGGCATGACTTTGTAGCAATACAGGCCTTGATCGGTTATGAAGGAAGTGTGGACTTGGTCTAGCTCGTGCATTTTAATTTGATTGTATCCAGAGTAAGGATCCATGATGTGGCAGCTCGTGCCCGACCGTAGCGTCTACGAGCTGGTTTATCCTCGGTAGTGGGAAGCAGTCTTTAGGGCATGACTTGTTTAAATTGGTGAAGTCTACACATATTCTCCACTTTCTATTAGATTTTTTAACTAGGGCAACATTAGAGAGCCATTCGGGATACAAAATTTCCTTTATATATTCAGCTTTAAAAAGTTTGTTGACTTCCTCAACTATTACATCATTTCTCTCCTTATTTATGGGTCTAATTTTTTGCTTGACAGGTCGGAATGATGGATCGATGTTGAGGCAGTGCACCATTACTTTTGGATAAATTTCGGGCATGTCTTCGTGAGACCATGCGAACACATCCGAGTTGGATCTAAGGAAGGAGATGAGCTCTTCCCTGTCAGCGGCCCCAAGATTAGTGCATATGCTCACTTGCTTCTTTGGGCTGAACAAGGGAACAATCTTTAGTTCCTCTATTAGTGCAACAACCTCGCGGTGGCTGTCATTGGGTTGCTCGTCCTCGGAAGGTAGGACGATTCGACTGGGCGGGGTTACCTCGTCTTCTAAGGCACAAACCACCGATCCTTTGAGCGCTGAAGCATAGCACTCTCTAGAAGTCTTTTGCTCTCCTCGAACCATTCTCAGCTCGTTAACAGTTCAGTACTTCAAGACTTGATGAAGGGTCGATGGAATGGCCCGAAGTAAGTGGATGATCTGTAACGCTCCAGGAATTTCACTATTTCCAAACAGGGACCGTTACTAAGACTACCTAAAATTTTCACATAAACCAGAGAATTTTCTTCACAACAATACTAGGCAATAAAGCTACCACGCTTCTCCTGCGCCACTCTGATTTTTAACACTCACGAGAGCTTGAACAATTAGAACAACAACACTAAAGATTTAAGAGAAACTCACAGCCTATACAGATAAACCATTTAATGCCGACTTCACATTAACCAAACCCTTCAAGGAAACCTTTACTAACTATAAACCATCCACTAAATGAATATTAACATCTCGAATGGCAATGAAGCAAGAACTAATTCAAGTACGATCAACTTAAACAAATGTATACATAAATATCCTAAGTAGGTTACAATCCCCTAGTTCAAGAAGCTAACGAAATTAATGCTCTAAAAAGAATAATGAATCGGCAACCTTACAACATCCTTTAGACAATAAAACTAAAAAAACCAACCACTAACATCTCCACTACAAGATTAAATGGCCACAACTATCCTAACTAAAAGAAATTAAGTGCACGCAGCATAGCTAAATGTCTTTCCGATCAAGCCTCCTCCTCGTCATTACCATCCCAAGAGCTAGCTCGATACCTGTAGACTGGAGGGGAAAAAAGAGGGATGAATACAACCACAGTACTTAGTAAGCAGCCTTTATCTGAAGGGTCACACATAGACAGCATACTTATCAAGGAACAACGTGTCATGCTTATTAAAGAATCAACACACACACATCATGCTCAACCAAATCATGAAACATTCATAGTCATGTTTTTCATCACATTATGCATTCAAACATAGACACATTCTATAAAATTCGGTGACAACCACAACCAGGAACACATTAACTACCAACCTCTAGTCTCCCTAACATCTCAAGTACCTCTACGCTTATCACAGCTATCCTAGCCTTCCACAGTTAACTCCTTCGAGTAGAGTTGGCCCCTGACCATTATACCCAGACCCCCGACACTGTTGCATCGGCCCTCGACCATTTATACCCGAGGCCCCGATGACTTCACCATCTATTGACCCTTGACCATTTTTACCCAAGGCCTCAATAGTCTTCCTTCCAAAGGACTCCTCGTATCGACCCCCGACCATTTATACCCGAGGCCCTGACACTCACTCATTCATTCCCTCCAAGAATCCAACTCTCACCAGAGTCTTACTATATACTTTCTTAAACCACTACCCCTGCATCTTTCAACTCACAAATACGATTCAGCATGCTTCCGCAACATAGACAACTTTCTAATAATGAGATAATAACCCAAATCATGCTTAGTATCCAACATCATTATTTAACAAGCATTACTAAGTATAATAACTCACAAAACACGCCGAACAATTCATGCATATCCAGGCAACAAACATTACCACAGCAACACTCAACAGTTTAGCAAAGCAGAAATCCCACCATTCTCATCGACAAATATCCAACACTACTCCAAGTATGTCGACTAACACAACGAGAATTATTTAACACAATGACGTAACAAAATTAGCATTAAACGCCACAAAATCAGCACATTAGAGACCATTTGGCATACATTAACGCACGCACACGCCCCTTGTCTACTTACTTTGTTATGTCTCAAAACTCTCACAAGAGTCCTACTTGCTACTACGCCATGCCTCATGCATCAACAATCTCATAACAGTCCAACATGAGATACTCCAAAATGATCATATGTAAAAACCAATTAATTTAAAACAGTCCAGCATAATCCAACAGCTCCAACAGGCTTCGTTCATAGAAAGGCACAACCAACAACTTAACCAAAATATAATTGATAGATACCCAGCATACATCAAACACAACCGACTTCTCATAAATATTCAATATGCTTCCGAAACAACAGATTATAGTACCGGTATACGAATTTTATCATGAAACCAATTAGAACATAACAACAATTCAATCATAGCCATTCAAGATTACTTGGCTACATTTTATTCACACAACCACATAATTTTCCCAAGATATATCAATAGTTTTATCAACAATGACGTTTACTAAATGATAACAACGACAAGCAACATGCAAATATCACACATGGGCACACGAGCAAACAACCATATCATATCAGCACACAACAACCAATCCCTCCAGTAAGAAACTACTTACCCACGCCTACAAGCTCCTAGTCTTCGTTGGTTCAAAACCCACTAAACCTTGCTGCCACGATGGCGAAAATGTTGGGGCTTGTGGATCGGATGCCGACAAGGTGTCGGTATCACGGAACTGACGTCGCGTGGCTTCGATCTTGCTGGTCCAACCTCGGGAGGGGTGGGTAACGCTAATCTAGCTCCTAACAAGGGTGGGTCAACACAGAAACTCGTCGAAACGAAGAAAACGTCACGGAACTGGGATGTTCGGGCTGAACGTTGGATGTCGCCGGAGGAGGTCGTGGTTCTCGTCGTCCCGCCATCATCCGGCCGCTGGTTATCGTCGTTGTTCGTGGTGGTCGCCGCGGACGGCCACGATGGACGCCAGAAATCGAGTCGCCGCTTCTTCGATGGTGGAACGGGCTGATTCGTGAGGATGCGTTGCCGTGGTTTGCGTCGCTGTCGCTCACCGGAGAGCTGCACGGAGTTGGGCCGCTGCTCGATGCCAGTCGCCGCCGTGTTCTGCTTCGCCAGAGAAGAAATCCCAGAGGTCCAGCGGCTGGTCTGGGGAAGAAGAGGAAGAAGAAATCCGGGGGGGGGGGGGGGGCGGCTACAAGGAAGAGGGAGGAAGAATGAGAAGGAGGATAAGATGAAAGGTTAGGGTTTTGATTTTGTTTATTTTATTTATTTTGCATTTAAAACAAAAAGCCCACATTCTCAATTTTTAAAGAATCCTCTTAATTAGTTTTAAAAATGAAAAGCCCAACTCCCAACTCCAATGGAAAGCCCATGGGCTAGAGAAAACTAGAATTCTATTTTCAAATAGTTCTAACCGCCCAAAACAAGAAACCCGAAGTTTCACGTTAGTAGTTAAAATAAAACCCACAATAATTCGAGATAAAATAATTAACTTCAAATCTAAGACCCAAGAATAATAATTCAAAGAAGAGTAGAATTTACGAAGGAAAATCGTAAAACCCCTGAATTTAAGATTTAACTAAAAATCTCCTACCCAAGTCGAGAACTTAAATTATCTTAATCCAATGAAATTAAACTTAATTCTAATTTAGTCAAAAATTAGAATTTCAAAGTTAGAAGATCCAAGAATTAAAGTTATCAACTTAGGGAAAAATCCAAACACTATTTATCTCTTAAAATAAACGAGGCAGAGAACGCGGGACGTTACATGATCGGTCGCCCGAATATGGCGTTGTAAGTGGATCTGCCATCAATCACCACAAACTCGGCCATTTGGGTGACTTGGGTGTCGCCCTGGCTAATTGTGATGGGGAGGTCGATGCGTCATTCAGGGGTTACGGATTCCCCTGTGAATCCCACTAATAGTGTTGGACTTTTCCTCAATTCCGCCTTGGTCTATCCCAATGCTTTATAGGTGGTGAGGGATAGAATGTTGGTGGAGGCGCCACCATCGATAAGTACTCTCCTGACCTGATCATGGTCGATCAGAGGAGAGATCATCAGGTCGGAGTAAGAGAAGGATATCGGGCAGGTCGGCTTCTGCTCCTGAATGGCGCAAACTGCACGCCTAGCTTTCCTAGCAAGCTCCTTCCTTTTGTTTCCTGATTAATCCCCAAAAATGGTATTGATGACTGCAGGTCGGTCATCCCTCCCAGGTGGCGTCTTTGAACGCTTCCTCTCATCTTTCTTTTTTGCTGAGCTCAATCTCGGCTTACCAACATACTTTTTGAAATAACCATCTTGAATCAGGTCCTCAATCTGGCATTTCAATTCCCAGCAACTCGAGGTATCGTGACCGTGATTGTGGTGAAAGCGGCAATACCTGTTCTTATTGCGTTTTTCAGGATCTCCTCTAACTTTTTCAGGGCGCTTGAGTAGCTTCTCCATCCCTGTTTCCTCGATGTTAGTGAGGATCATAGAGATGGGGATGGTTATAGGAGTGTATCGTTCGTCAAGTCCTCTTCGGCTAAAACCCGAATCCAACCTTCGGTAATCAGATTGGCCTTATGAGGGCTGAGATGACGACCCCTTGTCTTTAGACTTAGAATCAGACTTCCCCTTATCCTTGTTGTTTGATTTCTTCTGGTCATACTTTCTTTCTATCCGACCTGTTTTTGTTCTGAGCAGCTTTTACCCGTCAATAACCTTCTTGGCCTTCTGCAAGACCT
The DNA here is from genome assembly GCF_013281855.1 of Momordica charantia. Classification (NCBI taxonomy): domain Eukaryota; kingdom Viridiplantae; phylum Streptophyta; class Magnoliopsida; order Cucurbitales; family Cucurbitaceae; genus Momordica; species Momordica charantia. The sequence continues at coordinate 16,080,932 of NW_028275160.1, forward strand.
CAATGAAGGTAGACGGTGTTTTCTCTCCTACTTGACTATCAAAGTCTTATCGGCCAGGCCGGTGAGGAAGTAGCGCATGGCTGAATCATCCGAGCAATGCGCAACCTTGAGCTGCTCTTCTTGAAACCGGGTCACGTACTCTCTAACTGTCTCGCCTTTCTTCTGTCGAATGGTGGCGAGATGAGTGGTTGTTTTCCTGTCGTAGTGCCGGGAAGAGAATTGGATTATGAATTCCTTCCTTAATTGATTATAGGTCGAGATCGACCTAACCGACAGCTTCGTGTACCAAAGTCGAGCACTTCCTGTCAGAGCGATCTAGAATGCTCAACATTTAATGGCGTTAGACGCCCCTGAAAGTCCATGAGACCCTCAAAAACCTCAACATAGTCCTTTGGGTCCTTAGACCGATCATAGGATTTCATAGTTAGCGTTTTGAACTTTTGAAGAATGGGCCTCTCTAGAATGTCTGAAGTGAATGGCGATTCACCCATCTTGCCATAATCGAACTGGTTTTCCTTCTTCTCACACTTCACTTTAAGAGCCTCGACCTGTTCATCGAACTTGTTCTTCATCAGGTCGAACTCGTCCCTTGTGATCATTCCTTCGGGTGTCAATGGATTATACCGGGATTGGGCTTTGAAGTTCGAGTTCTTCCGTGAACATGAAGGAGAAACATCCACGCCCAGCAACGCGGAGTTCTTCTTTTTTTGTTTCTCGGCGAGGACCTTCCTCAGATCGTCCTCTTGACGACTATAATCGACCCCTCCATTATCGGTAACGCACACGTCGTCATTAGGGTGGAGAGGGGGATCTTGATCCTCACCATCATATTGCAGGTCGTCTACTCTGCCTTGGGCCCTAAATTGGGACCCAATTCGATTCGCCCGCATTATTTCATTGTAGGTCTATTCCATGGTGCGCACTCGATTGCGCATATCATCAAGCTCCCGCTAGAGTGTAGCGAGAACATCTGGATCGGCAGTTAGTACGATCCTCCGAGTAGTGGTTCTTTTGGACACCCCACCTCGACCTCGGTGGAGGGTTTTGGATGAGCAGGACGTAAGACTGGATTCATGTTGCGAGCCAACCTCCGAGGTGGATCAACCTCCTGTCCTCCTCGGACCTGATCTTCTACTACCTTGGCGTCGACCTCGTGCTGGAGGCGATTATTGCCGTTTAGACCTCGTCGGTCTGCTGAGTTGACGGAAGTGGTTGGTTGAACCATCTTGGTTTAGTTCGTGCTAGGGATGACTTAAGTTGTCCGTTCCCACGGACGGCGCCAAATGTTTATGCAAAGAATTGCACAACTTCAAACCTTGGTCAAGCTCAAACTCGGTCCTTGCTCTGACTTGGAACACAATAGGAAAACCTGCATAAGAAGGCAAAATCTCCGACGCTCAAGTCAGTAAGTAGCTCAGACTCAATATTAAATTCAAGGAGAAATTTGATACCTGATGGTGAAATGAGGCGCTCTATTTATAGGTGTAGGCTCTGATAGGGATTGCGACAGACGGTTATCCTGATCGGAGTTAAGGTTGTACCTATCGGGTTGAGCAGATCGAACCAGAACAATTTATCCTTAATATTGGTGATTTTGATAAGAGAAATAACGGTTGTCCTGCCGAGGTGGACTTGCCTGGAGATTCATATGGGATATTCACTTGGGCGAATCACTGTCCTCCATGTGGCACTCTGGTTTTCTTCCCCAAATACAACATATTACAATAGTAGGGAAGATTAACCTCTCTCGGTTATTTCTAAACAAAGTCTGAAGTTGTAACGTATAAAAACAAAAAGACCAATATAGACCGACAGTTTGACAAAATACTCGGGTAAAGTCAATTCTACCTTAATATTATTTATTACCATCGGTGGGTAAGAGTAACTTCTCCTTACTATTTTTAACAATAGTCATACATTATATTATTTTAAAAAATATTAAAGAATATTGCCCGACGGTTTTTTTAAATAGTCGGGAGATACACGTCTTTCCCAACAATTTTAAGTAACCATTGATATCGATATTTCTATGAAATTGAGACCTCGACATTTAAAACATTGACCAATGACCATTTGTGACATGTTTTTCATGTCATAGATTCTCAACATGATCAAACTAACAGTCATAGAATATGTAATTTTTTTTAATTTTTCGTGACATTTATAAAATGTCATGAAATGTGACAAAATTCGTAAATCTCCATTTTTTTCCCGCCAAAATAGCGCCTCTACCATTTCGTGACAATTTTTCACTCATTGAAAAAAAAAAGTCAGTTTTCGTGACAGTTTTTAATTGTCATAAAATTTGAAAAATCCGAAAAGTTCCATTTTTTTTCTCGCCAAAAACACGCCCCCAAAATTTGTGACAATTTTTTTTTCCTCTAAACTTTTTTACTATTCATAACTGTCATAGAAGACCATATTTCTATAGTGCAAGATCATAAAAATGGGAAGAAACTATTAGTTTCTTGGTGTGTTAACTATGAATTATCCAGCCAGTTTGCCTATTGAACATCTTGGGATCTCCAATCAACTAGGTTAGGTTACCATCAGGTACTCAACGATAATATCAGCAAGACCAAGTCTTTCATATCAAAGTTGGAATTCAACATCCTTTTAGTGGAATCAATGACACTTCTAGTTGTGCCCGTTATCAAAATATTATCCACATATAAACAAACAATGATTCAATCTTGATCTATGGTTATAACATAGACACATTTGTCACACTGATTTATCTTAAATCCATTAGATAACATAGTGTGATCAAACTTTTCATATCACTATTTAGGAATTTGTTTCAACCCATAAAGATAATTGACAAATTTACAAACTTTATTTTCAAGTCCTTTTACAACAAACCCTTCAGGTTGTTCCATATATATTTCTTCATCTAAATCTTCATTTAAAAACGCAGTTTTTACATCCATTTGGTGTATTTTCAAATTTTGTAAAGCTATTATAGCAATTAACATCTTTATAGACATAATCCTCGTCACTGGAGAATAAGTATCAAAGAAATCTAGCCATTCTTTCTAACGATAGTCTTTAGTACTAAACGGACTTTATATTTATTAATAGTGGCATCAATCTTTATCTTTCTTTTGAAAATCAATTTACTTTTATTTTGTTTACTTCCATGAGGTAAATCAACCAATACCTAGGTATTGTTCGACAACATGTATCTCACTATTGATAGCTTCTCTCCAATAAGGTGCATCTGGAGATGACACAGCTTCTTTAAGATTTTGAGGCTCTTCTTCTATCATATAAGTTACGAAATCAGGTCCAAGGGACGTAACTTTCTTATCTTTTTTGCTTCTTCTAAGTTCGATACCAATTTCCTGATCAATTTGACCTCTTGAAGAGCTAGCCTCATGATTTCTTTTGGAACCATTACCTTTTGGTCTTTCTTATATAAAGAGAAATATATTCTCACAGAATTCAGCTTCAATAGATTCTGTTTGGAGAAGAGAATACCCTGGACACGTGGAAGACCTCTATTGGTGCTCCAAGATGACTCATGAGTCATGCCCAGCTCGGACCGCCGAGATCACCACCACTAGCGTTGACAGATGCTAAGTATGAGGGCCGAGGTGAACCTGGCCGAGGTCCGACCTACCGGGAAGCTCGGTAGGGGCTGATGTGAGCTACTGTCAGCGGCGTGATTATCGGGTGTAACCGTCGGTCCCGAGATTATCGGGTGTAACCGACGGTCCCGAGATTACCGGGTGTAACCGACGGTCCCGAGATTACCTGGTGTAACCGTCGCGAGATTAGCGGGACTACCACCCATAACTAGAGTACCTCACTCCACGATCAGGTACGATGATTTCTGACCTCGAACTAAACTGGGAATCCGACCTATACTAACTTGATCATCGGAGTGCTCACCTTTTTGTGCAGGTCCGCCCAAGTATTCAGATCGGTCCGGAGGCCGAGTTCGAGCTGCAATCTGAAATACATTGTTGTGCATATCCTTGCATAAACATTTGGCGCCGTCTGTGGGAACGACAATCTAAGTCATCCCAATCCTTTTAAACTAATACGCTAGCGAAAATGGTTCAACCAGCAAACTCGACCAATACGGCAGATCGAAGGACTCTAGCTGCCAGCGATGCCCACCAGAGGGAGGTCGGAGCAGCAGTGGTAGAGGGGCAAGGTCACGACGGCCTAGCAACAGAACCCCTCCGCAAGTTGGCACGAATCACCGCGCCTGTCCTACCACCTACGCACCCCCCAAGGACATCCAAGGCCACCCGTGGCCGAGGTGGAACCTCTAAGAAGGGCGCCCGAGGTCCAGCCCCGGCCCCGACAAGTGAGAACTTGGACGCACTCCAGAGAGAAATGGAGGCAATGCGCACGAAAATGCGGTCCATGGAGGAAATGTATAACGAAATGATATTAGCTGCAGGCGCAGGGTCCCGATCTGAGAACCGAGTAACGCGCGTTGGCATACTCGAGCAAAGAGGTTCCCACCTCGGCCCAGTCGAGGAGGAACATCCCGAAGACAATGAGAGCGAGGGACACACTCGCCAGAGAGGAGACCTCCGTGAACACCTCAACAGAAAGAGAGGCTCATCTCTTCGAAAAGGACAGTCACCATCCCGCTCACACAGGAGCTCCAACCAGCAGGCTGAATCCTCTCGCAACCCAGTAAGTCCTGCAGGAGTGATTACAAAGGAGGAGTTCGACCAGCTGAGGGGCCAGCTCGACGCTCAGGTGGAGGCCTTAAAGGCCAAATGTGAGCAGAAGGAAGGTCCACTGAACGATGGCGACTTGGGAGAATCGTCGTTCACCTCGGACGTTTTGGAAGCATCGATCCCTCCGAAGTTCAAAGCTCCTACCGTGAAACCTTATGATGAGTCGAAGGACCCCAAGAATTATGTTGAGGTCTTTGAAGGCCTCATGGATTTCCAAGCGCATCAGACGCAATCAAATGCCGCGCCTTTCAGATCGCGCTTACTGGCAGCGCGCGATTGTGGTATCAGAGACTGCCAGCCAGGTCGATCTCGACCTACTCTCAGCTGAGAATGGAGTTCCTCGCCCAGTTCTCTTCTCGGCATTATGACAAAAAGACAGCGACCCATCTCGCCACCATCAGACAGAAGGAGGGTGAGACGCTGCGAGAATATGTCACCAGATTCCAAGAGGAGCAATTGAAGGTCGCACACTGCTCCGATGACTCGGCCATGTGCTATTTTCTCACCGGTCTAGCCGACGAAGCCCTCACGGTGAAGCTTGGAGAGGAGGCCCCGGCCACCTTCGCCGAGGTGCTTCAGAAGGCGAAGAAAGTCATCGATGGACAGGAGTTCCTTCGAACCAAAACCGGCCGACCAGAACGAAAGATCGGCCGGGGCAGAAGTGGAAAAGATATAGAAAAGGCAGATCCCAAGTCCAAGGACAAGGGATCTTTCTCCAGCGGCCGAGCTGAGTATCGAAGGGCAGAGAACGGACCTACCAGAAGCCGACCTTACGAACGCTTCACCCCGACCACGATTCCAATTTCCGAGATCCTAACGAACATCGAGGAGTGTGGAATGGAAAAACTACTCAAACGTCCTGAGAAGCTTCGGAGAGCCCCGGAGAGGCGCAGCAAGGACAAGTATTGCCGCTTCCATCGGGAGCACGGCCATAACACGTGGGACTGCTGGGAGTTGAAGCGCCAAATTGAGGATCTAATTCAAGATGGCTACTTCAAGAAATTTGTGGGAAAGCCCAGGACCAGCTCGGCAGAGAAAAAGGAAGAGCGGAAGCGTTCGAGGACGCCGGCCCAGCGCACTGACCGACCTGCGGTCATCAATACCATTTTCAGAGGGCCAAGCGGGGGTCAGTCCGGACATAAAAGAAAGGAGTTAGCTCGTGCAGCCAGGCGCGAGGTGTGCATCATCAGGGAGGAGAGGCCGACCTGCTCAATCACCTTCGACGGTGCAGACTTGAAGGAGGTCCACCTGCCCCACAATGATGCACTTGTGGTCGCTCCCTTGATTGATCATGTGGTGGTCAGGAGGGTACTGGTAGACGGAGGCACATCTGCTAACATCCTGTCCTTACCGACCTACCTCGCCCTGGGATGGACGAGGTCGCAATTGAAGAAAAGCCCGACGCCGCTGGTTGGGTTCTCCGGAGAATCGGTCATCCCAGAGGGTTGCATCGACTTGCCGGTCACGCTTGGGCAGGACCAAACTCGGGTCACCCAAATGGCCGAGTTCGTGGTGATTGACGGTGGATCGGCCTATAACGCCATCTTTAGGAGACCCATCATCCACTCATTTCGAGCCATTCCCTCGACACTTCATCAAGTTTTGAAGTATTCCACCCCCAATGGCGTGGGCACGGTCCGAGGAGAATAGACCGCTTCAAGGGAGTGCTATGCCTCCCCACTCAAAGGCTCATCGGTCTGCGCCCTTGAAACTCTCGCCAGTAGGGATGGGACGCTCGAGTTCAAGGCCGACCTGCCGAGGAGGGAGTTTGCCACACCCACTGAGGAGCTCGAGCTTGTTCCTCTGCTTAGTCCCGAGAAGCAAGTAAGCATAGGAACCAAGCTGGGGGCCACCGACAGAGAGGAGCTAATCCACTTCCTCAGATCCAACTCGAATGTCTTTGCGTGGTCCCATGAGGACATGCCTGGCATTGACCCGAAAATTATGACGCATCGCCTCAGCATAGATCCGTCATTCCGACCTGTAAAGCAAAAAAGAAGACCTATAAACAAATAGCGGAGTGATGTAATTGTTGAGGAAGTTAGCAAACTTTTGAAAGCTGAATACATAAGAGAAATTTCGTATCCCGAGTGGCTCTCCAATGTTGTATTAGTTAAAAAATCTAACGGAAAGTGGAGAATGTGCGTAGATTTTACGAACTTAAATAAGGCATGCCCGAAAGATTGCTTCCTACTGCCGAGGATTGATCAGCTCGTGGACGCCACAGCCGGGCACGAACTGCTCACCTTCATGGACACCTACTCTGGGTACAACCAAATCAAGATGCATGTCCCAGATCAAGGTCATACTGCATTCATAACAGACCAAGGTCTGTACTATTACAAGGTCATGCCGTTCGGGTTAAAGAACGCAGGAGCGACCTACCAGAGAATGGTGAACAAAATGTTCGCCAGGCAGATCGGCCGGAATATGGAAGTGTATATGGACGACATGCTTGTCAAGAGCAAGCAGTCTAAGTCGCATCTCTCCGATCTGACCGAAGCCTTCGAGGTTCTGAGGACATATCAAATGAAGCTCAACCCAGCTAAATGTGCCTTTGGAGTCTCTTCGGGAAAATTCCTTGGCTTCATGGTGAACAACCGGGGAATCGAGGCCAACCCCAGAAAGATTAAAGTCGTGCTCGAGATGGAGGCACCTAAGACGCTAAAGCAGCTTCAGTGCCTCAATGGCAGGATTGCGGCCCTGAACCGGTTTGTTTCAAGATCGACAGATAAGTGCCTTCCTTTCTTCAAAGTCCTACGGAGGAAAGGGCCGTTTGAATGGACAGCGGAGTGCGAGCAAGCATTTCAGCAGTTGAAAGCTACCTCTGTTCGGCACCTTTGCTCGCCAAGCCCATGCCGGGGGACAAACTCCAATTGTACTTAGCAGTGTCTGACAGCGCCGTCAGCTCGGCCCTAATCAGGCAAGAGGAAGCGCGGCAAAACCCGGTCTACTACACAAGCAAGGCTATGACCGAAGCCGAGACCAGATACCCTCAAATGGAAAAGTTGGCTCTTGCTTTAGTCACCTCGGCCCGACGGCTTAGACCATACTTCCAAGCCCATACTGTGGTGGTGCTCACTAACTTGCCCCTAAAAAACATCTTCCATAAGCCAGAAGCTTCTGGACGCCTGATGAAGTGGGCAATGGAGCTAAGTGAGTACGACATCTAGTTCGAACCCAGAACTGCGTTGAAAGGACAAGCAGCGGCAGATTTCATAGCCGAGCTCACACCACCTTCCGAGCTGAGCGAGTCCGGCCTACCGTGGACAATCTATGTCGACGGATCCTCCAACGAGAAGGGGTGCGGGGCTGGGGTCCTCTTGATTGGACCAAGAGGCGAGCGATTTGAGTATGCCTTGCGGTTCGGCTTCCGGACTTCTAACAACGAGGCTGAATATGAAGCATTTATTGCCAGCCTGCGAATCGCTAGAGCATTGGGGGCCTCTTGTGTTAAGGTCTTCAGCGACTCCCGAATGGAGAAGTATTTGGGCAAGGTCAGATCGTACCTCGCCCAGTTTCGAACTTACGAAGTAAGCCGGGTTCCCCGAGCAGCTCGGTTCGTGGTCTGAGGTGAAGCATTGTACCGACGCGGCTTTTCCCTGCCTCTATTGAGATGTTTAACCCCTGAAGAGGGCCTGTACGTCCTCAGAGAAATCCACGAAGGAGTGTGCGGCAATCACTCAGGCGCCCGGTCGCTGTCAACCAAAGTGATCCGACAAGGATACTATTGGCCGACCCTCAGCCAGGACGCCAAGAAGTTCGTTAGAACTTGCGACAATTGCCAATGCTACGGAACCATAATCCACCAACCTCCCGAGCTGCTCACCCCCATCTTGGCCCCGTGGCCATTCGGGCAGTGGGGGGTAGATATCATTGGTCCTTTCCCTTTGGGCAAGGGCCAGACCAAGTTCGTTGTGGTTGCTGTGGATTACTTCACAAAGTGGGCAGAGGCCGAGGCGCTCTCCCACATAACGGAATCCAGAGTCACGTCATTCGTATGGACAAATATCATATGTCGCTTTGGTATACCGCAGGCCATTGTGACAGACAATGGGAAGCAGTTTGACAACGCCAAGTTCAAAGACTTTTGCAGCAAGCTTGGCATAAGTCACCTTAGCTCGTCCCCCGCACATCCGCAAGCAAATGGGCAGGTGGAGGCAGTCAACAAGATCATCAAGCGCGGCATCAAACTTAGACTGGACTCCAAGAAAGGCAGGTGGGCCGAGGAGCTACCAGAGGTTCTATGGTCGTACCGGACCACCCAAAGAGAATCGACGGGTGAGACCCCGTTCTCCCTGGCCTTCGGCTCCGAAGTTGTAGTCCCGGTTCAGATCGGCATGCCATCTGACAGAGTAGAGCATTACGAGCCTACGGCAAATGAGGAAGAGCTGCTCCTCAACCTCGACTTGTTGGAAGAAAGAAGAGCAATGGCCCAGCTACGCCTGGCGGAATATCAGGGCAGAATGGCCAGACATTACAATGCCAGCGTTCGACCTCGGACCTTTCAGGTCGGACATCTGGTCTTAAGGAGGGTCCAAACCCATGTGGGTGCCCTTGATCCGACCTGGGAGGGCCCGTTTGAGGTCAAGGGCATAGTCCGACCTGGGACGTACGTATTGGCCGATCTGAAAGGAGACGTCCTCGCGCACCCGTGGAACGCGGAGCACCTGAAGCGTTATTATCCTTGAAATGCCAAAAGGGTTTTCAATGGATCTGTAAAAACTGTTTCAAAAGAATTATGATCGAAATAAATGTGATGATTTAATTTCATGATTCCGAGTTTGACCAGAAATTAAATGGGGGCCACGGACTCCCACGCGATCACATTCCAGCAGTCGATTAAAATTCAATCCTCCAAAACCTAAGGGTACGAGGTGCGATGCCAAAACCACTGATGAACTCAAAATTCAAACCTTCAAGGTAAAGGGACGATGTGAAAAGTTCAAAATGATCAAGCCTCTGAACCTGAGGGTACGATGTACGATATGAAGAACAGCTGCGGACTTAGGATTTTAGCCTTTTAACGTTTTTAAGTTAAGGGTGTGATGTTAAAAAATCCAGAGTTGGTGCAATGCATTGAATGCTAGACAGAGATTCAAATTCAAACTTTCAAATTATTTTAATTGAAGGCGCGACCTCAAAAGTAAGAGGTGCGAGGTGACATTGGCTGCAGTTCAAAGAAAAAGCAAAGAAAGGAAAGATGTTGCCAACAACAAAGTAAAAACAAATGGGAGCTTCTTTATTGAATGGAGAGCAGAGCCAAGGCTTATAGACCTTGCAGCTCTGCCCTGACACTTACAAACAAAAAACAAAAGAGAAGAGAAGAAAGACAGCGAAAAGCCTCTTGAAGGGTGGTCACCTAAGAGCCTGCTTGAGGAGCGCCCTCTTGAGTGGTGTCGACCTGATCCTCTTCGAGGTCGGAGTAGTCAGAGTCCAGATCTCTGACGTACTTATCCACCAACGCTTCGGGGCCAGGGGTGCAGCTAGGCCCAGACGCCCACTGCTCAGCATACCTCTTCTTCAGACCACCAAGATTGATCTGAAGGTCAGGCATGTCGGAAGCAATGCCCTTCATGAGAAACTTGAAGCCCGCGTCAGAGAAGTCTTTGGCAAATCCATCGAAGTTAGGATGTTGCCTAAACGATTCCTCCAATAGGGCTCCATTGCTGAAACGTTCCTTCACCGTCTCCAGCTCGGCAGTCGCATGCTTCAGCTCCTCCTCCTTCACTTCAAGCGCCTGGAGCATGTCGTCCTTCTCCTTGAGGAGTTGGAACTTCTCCTTCTCCAAGCCCTTGGTGATAGCATGGGCAGCTCGGAGCTGGACCTTGCGTCTGTCTTCTTCCTTCTTTAGCAGCTCGGCCTTGGTCTCCACCTCGGCCTTCAAAATTTCCACCTCAGAGTGAGCCTTCAGCAGCTCATCCTTCATGGTGGAGGAAGCAGCCTCCAAGGCAGCAGAGAACTCCTCTTTCTCCCTCGCTGCCAGAACTTCCCTCCCATCCAGCTCGGCCTTCACGGCCAGAGCCGATTGAATGGAAGCAACGAACGCCTGAGAAAAGGTACAAATAAGAAGTTAGACCGAGCTACCTGTTAGGTAAATTGAGCAAAAACACCAATCTTACCTCAGCGGCGTAGTCGGTGGTCCTCTGCAGAACGGACCTTGGGTCACTTACAAATTTGGACGCCCTCCTTAGGCAGCGGTCCAAACTTGCGGCCGAGATGCGGGACACCTGGTCCCTCACCCCAGAACTTGACGGCTCAACTCTGAACCGTGCCGTCACATCGGACGTCCCGCCCATCCTGGCCTCAGGATCGTCCACCCGATCTGTGAAGCTCGCAGGCAAGACCCCACGAGCTCCGACCTCCAAGGGGGAGGTGGTCTTCTTCTTCTTCCTCCTTCGCTTCAGAGGGACTTCCTTCCTCACCTCCTCGCCCAAGGGCGAGACGTCCACCGCCTCGGTCTGATCCCTGGGGCGCTTCTCCCTCGAGGGACCCCCAGAAGACTCCAGCTCGATCACTGGGGCTGGATCTTCCGAGGCTGGCCCTACCACAACAGGAGTGGCAGGTTTCGAATTCTGGGCGGCCTCAAGAGCATGGGCTCGGCCCTTGGACTTGCGCTTCACATTGCTTGCAAATCCGCAAACCATGGCTGCAAAATAAAAACAGGGGTCAACACAAGGTTAGAGGAAAAAGGAGGGAAGCAAGCTCGGCATACCAAGTTCGGAGTTCGGCCTTGAGGATTCAATGGGATGAACTGCGGGGTTGTAATCTAGCAGCCCGGACTCAAGCAGCAGCTTGTCAGTCACCAAGGTTCCGACCTTCCTACCCCTCGGAAAACGCTCCTTGTAATATTTCAACGTGTCGAAGGAGGCTTGCGTAAGCTCGGGGACTGGTCGGATTGAAACTGCACAAAGACAAAATTTGAGTCAGACCTGAATAACAAGAAAGAAAGTTATCACAAGAAGTAAGAACTATTTCGTACCTAGGTTCCCAAACCTAGTGGGAACGTCAAAGAAGGAACGACCTGACTCGTCCTTTGCAAGCCATTCCCCAGAAGCGTAGAACCACTTCCTCACCCATCCCTTGATGGAGGTCGGCCCCTTAACTATACCGCATGCGCCTTTCCTTGCGCACATATAGAACCGACCAGGCTTCTTAGCTATCCTTTTCGCTTCGAAGCACGCGAGCAGCTGGTCTACGTCTAACAGCTCGGCCTCTTCACTATCCCGAGCTCGTAGCCAAAAAAGGATGGCCAAAGCGAAAATGACACCCCACCCATTGGGGGCCACTTGAGCTCGAGCCAACCCAGTCCGGAAGAGAAATTCTTGGACAAAAGGGTGAAGGGGAAGTCTGAGGCCGTACTCAAACATTTTGAAGTAGAGAGTGACCCATCCCTCTGGAGGATTGTCAGCTCTCTCCCCCTCCTCCGAAATCCTAAGGAGGATGTTCTCAGGGATAGCGAACCCCCTACGAAGGGATCCGAGGTAGTGCTCAGGTAGCCTAGAAGGGTATTCCAAACCCTGACCCGAGGTGAAGGCATCACTATCCTCCCCGTCATCGGAGAACCTAAAGTTTTCTATCTCCTCGAGCTCGGACTCTAACCTACGAGCTAAATCCTCATTGGATCCTAAGTTGCTGCTAAAAGAGGATGACATGGCAACTACGTTCGAAACAGAAAGTGAGGGAAGAGACCGACCTACCAAGGGTTCGAGCTACCTTCAGATCGAACTCCAAGAATTCAGGGAACGTAAGGTATGACCTGAAGGATTGGGGGTATTTATAGCTCGTCGGAAAAATTTCCCCACCGTACATGTGTAATCAACGAGATGCTAAGATCCTCCCTAAAATCCGAAGCGTCGGAATATTTGAATATTCCGACGATAAATCTACCGCAACGATTATATTTTCCCACGAATAGGAAGTCGCCACGCGTCCAAAGCAAGTCGAATGAACTTCTCTGCCAGGTCGAGATCGGACCAGACAGAGAGGGGGCCAATGTTTGGGGAAGAGAACACCCTGGACACGTGGAGGAACCCTATTGGTGCTCCAAGATGACTCATGAGTCATGCCCAGCTCGGACCGCCGAGATCACCACCACTAGCGTTGACAGATGCTAAGTATGAGGGCCGAGGTGAACCTGGCCGAGGTTCGACCTACCGGGAAGCTCGGTAGGGGCCGATGTGAGCTACTGTCAGCGGCGTGATTATCGGGTGTAACCGTCGGTCCCGAGATTACCGGGTGTAACCGACGGTCCCGAGATTACCGGGTGTAACCGTCGCGAGATTAGCGGGACTACCACCCATAAGTAGAGGACCTCACTCCACGATCAGGTACGATGATTTCTGACCTCGAACTAAACTGGGAATCCGACCTATACTGACTTGATCGTCGGAGTGCTCATCTTTTTGTGCAGGTCCGCCCAAGTATTCAGATCGGTCCGGAGGCCGAGTTCGAGCTGCAATCTGAAATACATTGTTGTGCATATCCTTGCATAAACAGATTCCATAGTATTGTTATTAAAATCAAGTATTTATAATTTAATCATCGGGGTAACTTCCTTTTCCACACTTTTAGTATTTTACATTAGGGTAACTTCCTTTTCCACACTTCATTGGTGACTTATTAGTCTTCTTATGTAGAATTTTATTTAAGGTAAAATATGTTGTAAGCAAAGCCACCCCCACAAATTATAGGGTAAACTGAACTATTTAAAATGCAATTTACCATATCCTTCAAAGTTAGGTTCCTTCTTTCAGCTACACCATTATGTTGTGGTGTATAAGGTGCCGTAGTTTGATAGATTATACCATTAACTTCACAAAATTCAGAAAGTGATGATGATTCATATTCTCCACCTCTGTCTGATCTAAGTACTTTTATTTTCCTCTCAAGTTGATTTTCAACTTCTGCCTTATATGGTTTGAAAATATCTAAGGTCTCATCTTTACTATGTAATAAATATACATAGCAATATTTACTACAATCATCAATGAATGTGACAAAGTATCTCTTACCATTCCTTGTAGGAGTACTTTTCAAGTCACATACATCACTGTGGATTAAATCAAGTAACTCATTACTTCTTTCCACATATGAAAATGACTTTCTAGAAAACTTTGATTCAACACAAATTTCACATTTGTGTTCATTATCAATGTTAAAATTAGACAATAGTCCTAAACTTACCATTCTTTGTAAGGAATGATAATTGACAAGCCCCAACATAGAATGTCATACATCACACAACTCAACAATATAAGCAGAAGAGTTGTTATTATTATTATTCTTGGGGATTTGTACCAGTACATTCAATTTGAACATGTCATCATTCAGATAGTTCTTTCCGACATACATGCCCTCCTTAGTCAAAATAAACTTATCTTACTCAAATACAAGTTTGAACCCGTTTTTATTTAGTAGGGTTCCTGACACAAGATTCTTTTGAATCTCTGGCCCATGCCACACATCAATGAGAATAATTATCTTTCCAGAAGTCCCTTTCAGCAGGACTTTTCCTTTACGTTCCGCTGAGGTTGAAGCATTTCCCATGTATAGTTTATCACTGTCATCTAGCTTCTCATAAGGGGTGAATAATGATTTGTCCCCACAAATGTGCCTAGTAACACAAGTATCGATTCACCATCCTTTAGTGTTAGAGGTCATATTTACCTCAGAGATGACAACAACTAGATTATCATTTTCCATAATATTGGTCTGGCTGTTGGAGCTTTGTCCCTTATTGTGTCTACAGTTTGCAGCTATATGGCCGCTCTTACCACAAACCCAGCAGATTCCACGAATGCGCTTATTAGCGTCATTCCTAGGCCCAAGATTTATGTTCTTTGTCTTAGATTGGTTCTTCTTGGGATGACACCTTGAAGCTTCAGCAATATGTGCATTAGCTTCAGCTTTATGTGGCTCTCTGTCTCCCTTTCTATTGTCTTTTTCAATGCGAAGTTTCACAGTAAGATTCTCCATAGATAACTCCTTTCACTTGTTTTGAGATAACATTTGAATTCTCTCCAAGTAGAAGGCAATTTCTCAATCACAGCAGAAACTTGGAATCGTTCATTAATGATAAATTCTTCACTTTGCAAATCACTAATGATAATTTACAATTCTTCCAACTGATTGACTACTAGCTTGGTATCAACCATTTTATAATCTAATATTTTTCCAACAAGAAATTTCTTAGTACCAGCATTTTCCATCTTATACTTCTTGTCTAATGCCTCCCACAATTGCCTTGAAATATCAAAGGCATTGCAGTAGACATTATACAAGGTGTCATCCAGACAACTTAGAATGTAATTGCGACATAGAAAGTCTGAATGCAGAAGTGAGAGGTCGCTGGGCCGAAGACCTTGCAGAAGTGTTATGGTCATACCAAACCACCGCTCGAGGGTCCACGGGCGAAACCCCGTTTAGTCTAGCCTTCAGGTCGGAAGCAGTAATTTCTGTTGAAATTGGTCTACCCACCATGAGGGTTGAAAGCTTTGGTCGGTAACCTAATGACGAAGCACTTCTACTCAACCTTGACCTCCTAGAAGAAAAGCGAGCTCAGTCACAGCTCCATCGAGCCAAGTACCAAAACCGTATATGTACTACAATGTCAGAGTCAAGCCTTGAGTATTCAAAGCAGGCGATCTTTTATCCTCAAAAAGGTTCTACATCATGTGGGAGCGCTCGAACCAAATTCGGAAGGGTCGTACAAGGTTTGTGAAGTTGTTTGGCCCAGTATGTATGTCTTCACTGACCTGAACGACAACAAATTGCCTCATCCATGGAATGCTGACCATTTGCGCATTTATTTTCAATGAATGTAAAACAATCTAGGTGTAACTAGGTTGTATACATTCTTAATAAATGTCTCCTTTGTTATTCAAGTCTATCTCAGATTGCTGAGCTACACTTAAATGGGATCGAGGAGCGATGTTAGAGTTGATTGCGTCAAACTACACACAAGTCAGCTCGGATCAGTTCCCCCTTCATTAAGCATTAAAAGGAAATCATAACACGCATTAAATGTATGTCGGGTCAGTCGAATACTCCAACGGTGACAAAAAAAAATAAGAGAATGCAGAAATAGACAAACAAAAAGTTGGATTTTCATTCATTTGAAGAATTGTGGCTGAAGCGTATAGACCTCAGCCAATTACAAAGTGAGCCAAAACACATTGGCTCCGACCCGTTTCAAAAAAAACAACACAAACAGAGATTATGGAGAGCAAAAAGAAAAGTTCGAGCGACATAGCCGAGCATCGCCTCACTTGTCACCCTGGTCCTCGCCGGTGGTCGGGTCCTCAGCTCGGACCCCTCTTCGTCTTCATCTTCGTCCAGCTCGGCCTCATAAGCTTTGTAGATTGAGGATAGTTCTAGCTCAGGCGCAACTTCCTCACTCCGTCAGTGGCGAAGTCAAACCTCGGTTGGCAATGTTCCCGGCCAGGTTAGCAAACTCTGGCAAGACCCTTATTGCCTTCTCTAACTCATGGAACAAAGACCCACTTCTTCTCTTGAGCTACTTGATCAACTTCCAACATGTCCTCGGCCTTATTAGCTCGATCTTTGGCTTCCTTCGCTCAATTCTCAGCAGCACGTGTGTCCACCCTAGCCTAACTGAGGTGATTAGCCAACGAGGAGTTAGATTTCTCTAACTCCAAAAGCTCGTTCATGACTTTTTCTAGCTTGGTGGTCAGCTCTTCGATGGTCTTAGAGGCCTCACGTTCGCGCGAGAAGCTCACCTTCCTAGAGGTCAGCTCTTTGCTGACTAAAGCTTCGGTATGGCAAGTAGTGAAGTGGAGATCAACGAGCTAGTCAATAAGGGCCTGCATGTAGTCCCCTAGCTTCTCGAAGACAGAGTTATCCTCTCATTTCAGCATCTGAGCCATGCAATTGTGGAGTGTCGTGGTAGTCGAGTCTCGAATGGTCTCGGCATTGAAGCTGAACTTGAAGGGGTATGCGAAATCAAATTTCTTTACTACCCTAGAAGGCTCTTGCTCAGACGTCAGGTTTAGTGTCTTTGGAGGTGAGTGAAAAGAAGCTTCATCTGACCTCTTCCTCTTCAGATCGGATGATGATTGGTCTTTTCTCTTCGAGGTCGAAGGGAAGAACATAATTGTTTGGAGAGGGTCGGCTTGATAGGCCGAGAAGAACTCTCTGAAGGAGCATGAACAGATTCAGTTCTCCGCGCTTCTTTCCACTGGGGGGTCGGCTTGTCAGCTGATCTCTTCTTGTTCATTGCTGCGTAAAACTTCGACACATCTTGTTAAGACGAGCAGTTCAGGTCAGGTTGAGTTCAGCGAGGCCGCACTAGTCTAGGTTGACGTTGTCCAAGATCCCCTAGTACCAAATTTTGGGGAAGCCCTCCACACAACTCTTGATCTCTTCCGAACTAGCTCTGATCTGAGGCGAAGGTCGAGGCAGAGCTGCACAAACAAACTGCTAGTCTGAGATTAAAAAAGAAAAACTGAACAGCCCTACTACAACACCTGACCCGAGGTATATATACCTAATTCCCCAAACTCGCTAGGGACTTGACAGTATGGCTCTCTATTCCTAGTGACAAGCCATTCACTCTAGACGAGAAACCATTTGTCTTGTCGGTGCTTATTGGCCGAGGAGGAGTCAACAAACTTGCAGAAACTATTATGAGCCTAAATTTAATATCGACCCGAAGACTCCTTGTAAGGTTTGATGATATGGGTAGCAAAGAATTTACCTACATCTAAGAGTATACTTTCATCGTCTGCGCTAAATCTCCATCAGGTGAACCACAAGCCGAGCAGAATGGCCCACTCTTTGCGTGCCAGCTGAGCCGGGGCCAGATTGGTGGCAGACAAGAACCATTGAATGAAAGGTTGTAAGGGCAACCTAACCCTAAAGGGATCGGATCCCGTAGTGGAAGCGCGCGAATGCGTTTGCTTCAATCTTGTCTTAAAATTACAACAAAGAAAAGACATATAAGCATGAATAAAGGGAAGTTAGTGATACATACCTTTGAAGACATCTCTTCAATGTAGATATTAACGCCACCACAAAGTCTTCCTCGTTATCCTCTGGACGTTAAGAACTCAGTTTGTGGGAAGCGGCTTATAATTGGACGGGAAATCAAAAGAGCGAGAGAGATATTCTCGGGAACCGGGGAACCAAATGGAAGGGGAGAGCCTCCTTTTTATAAGGGAGAAAGAGTGGTGGGAAAGTCACAACTTCCCCACTTCCCACCATTAATGGTGGAAAGTTGGAGGTTTTTTCTCCCATTTCCATTTTTTTCCCTTTTCTTTTTATTTTAATTTAATTAAAACTATTTTAATTAAATCAATAATTAATTAAATCATATTTAATTAATTACCAAAAAAAGAATTATTAATTTAATTAAATTAAATCAAATTTAACTTTACCAAATTAACATAAGTCATTAATTTAATTAAATCAGTTTAATTAAATTAATCAACATATCCCATTAATTTAATTAATTTAATTAAATCAAATTAAACTTAAATTAATTAACCATGTTAGAATCAAATTCCAATATACATCTCTCTCATAATTTTGAATCCAATTCAAAATTAACTTTATATTATAATTGATTACGCTTGTTTACATGCGTAAAAAGAAGGTTTTAGATGCTGTTTTTACTATGTTTCGGCTTTGTTTCGGATTTTTCTCGATCATTTGAGTTCCAATTCATGCAAAATTCATATACTATGGTTTGTGGATGGCTTATGTTGTATTTATGACATTTTAGGACCATTTGGGAGTGCAAATTAATCAAAAGAAGCGAAAAGACGAAAAAACACCTCAGGAGGCGCCAGGCGCCTGGGATGCCTGCAGAAAAACAGGTTTTCTTCCAACTTTGCCCTTAATGAAACGCGTCTTCCAATGCGTTTTGGTGGTTCCAACCGATGCATACGTGTAGAAGAAGTGTTCCACTATCAGTTTGAGCATGATTTGGTCAGTCAAAGGAGTTGGAAATGGGTGATTCACCATCGTTTTAGGACCTACCTAACCAATTCTGCACAGCTATAAATTCCAGCAACTTCTCCACCAAATTCATCAAGCCTTGCTTCCTTCTCTTGATCATTTTTAGTGTTTCTTTGTTGCTTTCTAAGTACTTTTGAGTTGCTTTCATTAGTTGCTTTTGGTTTTTAAATCCCGAGTACTTTACATTCTTTTATTGAGCTTTGTTTTGTTTCCATTTGTACTTAGTTATTTTCTACTTATTCAAATATATAAAAATCTAGCACTTTGCTTATCTTCTCTTTGCCTTTACTTTATTTTTAGTTAAGAGAGTTGTGTTTTTGGAGGAAAGAGCACGTGACACTCTCCCTTGCTTGAAAGAGAAGGGCGAAGCTCTCAATCCCGATAAAAACTCTCCGTTAGTTAACTTTTGTTTTTCACACATGCATTCCACATTCAACCATTTTACTTGCTGTATTTTCTTCAATATGTCTTTCTAAATTCCCGTCTCTAGCCCGGTTATGGATAGTTAGCCTTTTATGTCTAAAAAGGGTTGCTAAGAAGTAGTGTTTTTACTTTCCATTCATTGCTCAACATGTTTTCCCAAAAAGTTAGGATTTAGAGAAGGCCATTGTAAGTCTTAACAAGTCAATACTGAAAAGGTTGCTTATTTGCATTGTTGAGTGGTTAAACCGAGGAGAGGAGCGCCTTAGACATAAGGGTTCCGCTTAAGTAGCCTAGACATAGGACCTTAACCCGAGGTTGCGACTATTTCCATCCTAAAACTAAGATATATCTCATAATAGACATATTAGGGAATGTCTTAGGACTTTGAACTTGCTTAGACATAAGTAAAGTGAGAAGCGTAGTCGTTAGTTTCTAAAGTAAAATGCATATTATCCTTAGCATGTCCTTGATTCTTTGTTGGCTAACTTGAAGTAATTCGGGCTAGGTTTTATTATTATAAGTCCAAATCTCAAATCCAAACCATTATTTGTGACCACTTCCCATTTACAAGAATCACTCATTTCAACATTCACTATTCTTTAAAACTTCAGAGTTTGGAAATTGTTTAGAAGTCCTTGAGGATCGATACTTGGATACTCCATCCATTTTATATTACTCTGACAGGTGTGCGCTTGCATCTATATAATTGTTACCACGCTTAGTGCGTGCGTTCAGCAAAACGCCCAGTCAAGTTTTTGGCGCCGTTGCCGGGGACTTTAGTTTTAAAATTATTTTCAAATTCTTTTAGTTTTTATTTTTGTGAATTGTTGTTGGGTGTAATTTCCATCCACCGTTTTTGTTCTATATTTTTGGTCGTTTATCTCACAAGGGTAAGTTAAAGTGCATGAGCACAAGATCTTTTCTTCTACCCCTTGACCCTGAGATTGAGCGGACCCTTCGAAAAACTCGAAAGGAGCAAAGACTTCGAAAACAACTAGAAAAGCAAAAAGAGAGAGAAGGTGAAATCAGTCCTGAAAGTGAGGTAGAGAGTACAAGCACATCAATGGCAGATATTCCACCTCGTGATCCGGTTGATCCACCTGCTGTTAACGGTAATATAAGGGATCATGCGAGAAATGATGAATTCAACCATATCCAGATGGCGGACAACAGAGACGTGGCAATGCGAGAATATGCCGCCACGGCTTTTCAGAACTTTGATTCAGGGATAGTCAACCCTATTCCAGCCCACGCAAACTTTGAGCTTAAACCAATGATGTTCCAAATGTTGCAGACAATTGGACATTTTGGAGGGCAGGAACATGAGGATCCACATGATCATCTGAAATCATTCATTCAAATTGCAAATGCATTTCGATTACCTGGTATAACAGACGATGCTCTGAGACTAACACTTTTTCCATTTTCTTTGAAGGACCAAGCTAGAGCATGGCTCAATGCATTTCCACCGGGATCCATCACCACATGGGGGTCGTTAGTGGAGAAGTTCTTAACAAAATTCTTCCCACCTACTCGCCACGCTGATATCAAAGAGGAGATCATCTCCTTTAGACAGTATGATCGTGAACCTGTTCACGAGGCGTGGGAGAGATTTAAAGAACTAATCAGGAAATGTCCGAACCATGGCTTGCCGGCATGCATCCAGATAGAACATTTCTTTAGAGGCTTAGATCATCCTACTAAGATGATGCTAAACAATGCTGCCAACGGAGCCTTTACAAAGAAGACATTCAACGAGATAGTTGACATCCTAAATGACTTAGCTTCACATAACGAACTATGGTGTTCGCAAAGATCTAGGGCAGCACCAAAGAAGCAAGATCCAGCTGGAGTTTTGGCTCTGGACATTGCGACCTCGATGCAAAAAGAGATGGTTACAATGAACCAGAGGCTGAAAGAGATGGCATTGGGAATAAAAAATCCATTAGCCACGCCGATACAACCTGTGCAGTCGGATTATTGCACTCCTGCCCCTGTTTGCCAAGTCAACGATCTCATTTGTTCATTTTGCAGTGAAAACCATATTTATGATAATTGTCCACATAACCCTGCTTCTGTTTTTTATGTAGGACATGGGAACAATAGGAACTTTAACCCATATTCGAACACCTACAACCCAGGTTGGAGGCACCACCCTAATTTCTCATGGGGAGGACAAGGAGGTTCGAACGGTTTTAATCAAAGGCAGAGCCAACAGAACAAGCAGCCATATGTTCCACCTACACAGCAATACATCCCACCACCGCAACAGCAGTATAATCAGAGAACACAGACTCCACCAGTTCACAATAACAACTCAAATCTTGAGAATATGATGAAGGAGTACATGGCCCGAACCGACGCAGTGATACAATCCCAAGCGGCATCAATGAGGAATTTCGAGACCCAATTGGGACAACTTGCCAATGAATTGAAGAATAGACCACAAGGTTCTTTTCCAGGCCATACTGAATTACCAAAACGAGAAGGGAAAGAACAGTGCAAAGCTGTCACCCTCAGGAGTGGACTGGCATATGATGGACCAACAATGCCAACAACAGATGTACAGATTCCGTCCACTGAACCAATTGTAAAGATACCAGAAAATCCAACAACACCAGAAAAAGAAAATATTAGAAAAGGTAATGAGGACACCCCGAGTGTTCCTCCACAGGTACAGCCTTCTTTTACCCCTACTCCCCCGTTTCCACAAAGATTAGTAAAGAAAAATAATGATTCCCAGTTTAGAAAATTTTTAGATATTTTAAAACAACTGCATATAAATATACCATTAGTAGATGCTCTAGAACAGATGCCAAATTATGCTAAGTTTTTGAAAGATATAATTTCTAGGAAGAAAAAAATAGGAGAGCATGAACTGGTAGCCATGACAAAATGTAGTAGTGAAGCTGTAGGCAGCCCGCTACCCATGAAATGTAATGATCCTGGCAGTTTTACCATTCCATGTTCCATAGGAGGAAAAAACTTAGGTAGGGCATTATGTGATCTAGGCGCTAGCATTAATCTTATGCCATTATCAGTTTTCAAATCTTTAGGCATAGGAGAAGCTAGACCTACTACGGTTACCCTCCAACTAGCAGATAGATCTATCATAAGACCTGAGGGAAAGATAGAAGATGTTTTAGTCCAGGTGGACAAATTCATTTTCCCTGCGGACTTTATCATTCTAGATTGCGAGGCAGACTTAGACGTTCCCATTATTTTGGGAAGACCATTTCTAGCCACTGGGGATACAGTTTTTAATGTAAGGAAGGGAGAAATTACAATGAGGGTAAATAATGAAGAAGTTAAATTTAACGTTCTAGATGCCATGAAATTACCAGGAGACTTTGAAGAGTGCTCTGCTATAAATAGCTTGAATCCTATTATGTTTGATGAGTTTTATGACTCGTTAGTTACAGAGATTGAAGAAGAGCTTGATAAGATAGCAGAAGGACCAGAAGATATGGCTAATCCTATTGAAAAAATACAAAAAGAAGAATGCAAGTCGTTACTTCCGTCCATAGTGGAACCACCCACGTTGGAGCAGAAGCCATTGCCGTCGCATTTGAAATATGCGTATCTAGGGGATAACGACACTTTACCAGTTATTATAGCTTCCAATTTATCACCTACTAATGAATATTCTTTATTGCAGATTTTGGAGAAGCACAAAAAGGCCATTGGATGGACGATAGCAGATATCCGAGGGATAAGCCCGGCCTTTTGCATGCACAAAATTCTATTGGAAGAAGATGCTAAGAAGTCTATTGAGAGTCAAAGGCGGTTGAACCCGAAGATGAAAGAGGTTGTAAGGAAAGAAATTCTCAAATGGCTTGACGCCGGTGTTATATACCCAATATCCGACAGCAGCTGGGTAAGCCCAGTACAGTGTGTACCAAAGAAAGGGGGTATAACCGTGGTGGCCAACGAGGAGAATGAGCTCATCTCAACCCGAACTGTGAGCGGGTGGAGAGTTTGCATTGACTATCGCAAACTCAACAAGGTAACAAAGAAAGACCATTTTCCTCTCCCGTTTATTGACCAGATGCTCGACCGTCTGGCAGGTAAGGATTTCTATTGTTTTTTAGATGGATATTCGGGTTATAATCAAATTACTATTGCTCCAGAAGACCAAGAGAAGACAACATTTACGTGTCCGTATGGTACGTTCGCTTTTAGGCGAATGCCCTTTGGACTATGCAATGCACCCGCGACTTTTCAGAGGTGTATGATGGCCATCTTCTCTGACATGGTAGAAAATATTTTAGAAGTTTTTATGGATGACTTTTCTGTTTTTGGAAATTCTTTCGACGCATGTTTAGTTAATTTGGAGAGAGTATTGGAAAGATGTGAACAAACAAACCTAGTCCTAAATTGGGAGAAGTGTCATTTCATGGTACAAGAGGGTATTGTTTTGGGTCACAAAATTTCCAAGCAAGGAATAGAGGTAGACCACGCTAAGATAGACATCATTTCAAAGCTACCTCCTCCTACAAATGTCAAAGGGATTAGAAGTTTTTTAGGGCATGGGGGATTTTACCGCCGCTTTATAAAAGACTTTGCTAAAATTTCTAAACCCTTGTGTCAATTGTTAGAACATGATAGACCATTTGTTTTTTATGATGACTGTTTAAAATCATTTGAAATGTTGAAAGTTGCTCTAAGTTCAGCTCCTATAATTATCGAACCTAATTGGGATTTACCTTTTGAGCTCATGTGTGATGCTAGTGATTATACAACGTAAAAACAAGATCTTGCATCCTGTGTATTATGCTAGTAAGACTCTGACTGGTGCACAACTCAATTACACCACTACTAGCAGTTGTGTTCGCCTTTGATAAGTTTAGGTCTTACTTGATAGGCACAAAAGTCATTGTTTTTACTGACCATCCTGCTTTAAAATATTTATTTGCTAAAAAAGATGCTAAACCACGTTTGATACGGTGGATTTTGTTACTTCAAGAGTTTGATATTGAAGTTAGGGACAGGAAGGGTACTGAAAACCAAGTTGCTGATCACCTGTCTAGATTGGAATCCCCGCTCTGTGATGATGGAACTGTTATACGTGAACAGTTTATTGACGAGCAACTCTTGCGAGTTGATTCAGTTCCGTGGTATGCCGATATAGCAAATTATTTGGTAAGTCGAATAGTTCCTTATGAGTTCAACAAGCAACAGGTAAAGAAATTTCTAAATGAAGTTCGATTTTATCGTTGGGATGAGCCTTTTTTATATAAGCTAGGACCTGACAATATCTTACGCAGGTGTGTTGCAGAAGAAGAGCACGAGGCGATATTAGACGCTTGTCATATGTCTCCATATGGAGGACATTTTGCAGGACACAAAACCGCAGCCAAAGTTTTGCAAAGTGGGTTCTTTTGGCCCACTCTGTTCAAAGATGCACATAAGTTTGCCCAGGTTTGTGACAAATGCCAACGGACAGGTAATATATCTAAACGCCACGAAATGCCTCAAACCCCGATCCTGGAGATTGAAATATTTGATGTGTGGGGTATAGATTTTATGGGTCCATTTCCATCTTCTAATGGTAAGCTTTATATATTGTTAGCAGTAGATTATGTTTCGAAATGGATAGAAGCCATTGCAACTGCTACCAATGATTCCAAAGTTGTCATTCGTTTTCTGCAAAAGCACATTTTTACGCGTTATGGAACCCCGCGTTGTCTGATAAACGATGGGGGGGCTCATTTTGTGAATAGGTCTATGCAAAAGTTGCTGACTAAATACAATGTGCGTCATAGGGTTGCAACAGCATATCATCCTCAGTCGAATGGGTTAGCCGAAATATCTAATAGGGAGATAAAAAACATTTTAGAAAAAACTGTAAATCTTAACCGTAGGGATTGGTCTTTTAAGCTTGATGATTCACTTTGGGCATATAGGACAGCATTTAAGACTCCCCTCGGCATGTCCCCCTATAGGCTAGTTTTTGGAAAAGCATGTCATTTGCCTCTTGAGCTAGAATATAAAGCATTTTGGGCTACTAAGAAATTAAATTTTGATTTGTTGGCTGCAGGTGAAGCGAGGAAGTTACAATTGTTGGAATTAGAAGAACACAGGCACTTTTCTTATGAGAATGCTAAGTTGTTTAAGGAAAAAACTAAACAGTGGCATGATAGGCGTCTTCGGCCGAACAATCTTCAAGAAGGTGATCTGGTTCTGTTATTCAACTCTAGGTTGAAACTTTTCCCTGGAAAACTTAAGTCTAGATGGTCCGGTCCCTTTCAAATTTTTAAAGTCTACCCATATGGGGCAGTGGATCTAGTTGACTCTAAAGGAAATGTTTTTAAAGTAAATGGGCAGAGACTTAAGCCGTATTTTGGAGAACCAGTGGATAGAGGAAAAACCTCTATTCAACTTTCAGGTCAATAAATTTTTGCGAAAAATGTTTTTTCCTTCTTATCCGTTTTTGAAAGAACAAAAGTAAAGGAAGGAAGTCTTTGTATCTTGTATTTTCTTTTTGTTTAATTATAAAGTTTTTCTTATTAAGAGAATGTTTGTGAAAACGTTGAAAAAAAAAGAAAAAAAGAAAACGTTGAAAAAAAAAAAAGAATTATGCAGGCGCCTGGCGCCTGCCCTGTTTTTCCAGCATTTCGAAAACTCTCAGGTTCGAGAAGTCGTGCAACATATCTACAACTTACGGACTTCATTGGATTTTGCGGTTTTACCTTCATGGCCTCCAGCGCTAGCTGCTATCCTTGGTCATCCATCTCCCAGCATTGACACTGATCCTAGTCCACAACCTCCGACTTCATGAAGGGGAGGTTTCTTCTTTGCTATTTTTTGTGTTTTCTTCTTTTTGTTAATGACGTAGTTTGCATATTTTAGCACTACTACGCATGTTTTTTTTGTATAGATTATGTTTCGAGCTCAGTTGAAGCATGAATAAATTAGTATCGTTTATCTTCTGATCACTTAAAGTATGCCTTCACTTAACCTTAGTTTAGCTTTTCACATGCCTATTTTGAAGCATCTGTGCTGTGCATGTGATTTCATGTCGATGATGATTATAAGAGATTGTTGAGTTTTCTGTTCTATGCCTGACTAAGCTTTGAGCTATTTCCTTTGTTTATGTGATAAACTCATTTTCTTTTATGTCTTTTTGATCTTTACAGACTTTAAGCTTTTTCTTTGCCCCTATATAGGAAGTCCTTGTCCTTTTTACTGTTAAGCCTTTTTCATCCGATGCAAAAGTCTTTTTCCAGTGAGGACACTGTCTCTCTTAAGTTTGGGGGGGACAGTCGTTGTATCAGTCGTTGTTTCAGAAAGATAAAGTGTTATTTATATTTGAAAAATCATGCTATTTTCTTTTGAAAAAGAGTCAGTTGGAAAGAAAGAAAGTGTTGAAAAGCACTTAGCTTAAAAACCGAGAAAGAAAAAAAAAACGAAAGAAAGAAAAAAAAAAAAAAGTTGCAAAAGAGTAAAAAGAGTCTTGTTGAGAGAAAATAAGAGTGGGGAAAAAACTTGTGTTAGAAAGAAAAGAGTGGTAAAAACAATGAGAGTTAAAGAAAATGTAGTTATGATTTCCGAGTCCTACTGTAGACACCCATTTAGTTTTAGGTTGGGTGTTGACTTTGAAAATAGCAGTAAGGATGGTGATAAGTGACTTCGTGTTTCTCATTGTCGTCGTTTTATGACCTAGCTGTTAGTTTCAAAGTCTTTCTACGAGTAGCTGTGGTTGAAACCGATGTTAGTGTGTGGAAACCTCAGGGGCTAGTAGCCGGTCTTTCAGATGTAAAAGTCTTAGTGTAAGAAGGGAGTGTGCAGATTCCTTAGGGGTATTTGAAAACGTTTTCTGTTTTTGAAAGAGAAAAAAGATTTTGAAAGAAAAAGTTTTTATCATTTCAAACTTGGTTTATAGTGACTAAGTTTACAAAGGCAATAGAATGGTAGGCTTTGACATCTTTTCCCTGAGACAATTTATGATTGAACATCTCGGTTGCTTTTGCTTTTCCTTGTCCATGTGTTAGAAAGCTGATTAAAGTTGCTAAGTTTTGCTTGAGGACAAGCAAAAAGTTAAGTTTGGGGGTGTGATTACGCTTGTTTACATGCGTAAAAAGAAGGTTTTAGATGCTATTTTTACTATGTTTCGGCTTTGTTTCGGATTTTTCTCGATCATTTGAGTTCCAATTCATGCAAAATTCATATACTATGGTTTGTGGATGGCTTATGTTGTATTTATGACATTTTAGGACCATTTGGGAGTGCAAATTAATCAAAAGAAGCGAAAAGACGAAAAAACACCTCAGGAGGCGCCAGGCGCCTGGGATGCCTGCAGAAAAACAGGTTTTCTTCCAACTTTGCCCTTAATGAAACGCGTCTTCCAATGCGTTTTGGTGGTTCCAACCGATGCATACGTGTAGAAGAAGTGTTCCACTATCAGTTTGAGCACGATTTGGTCAGTCAAAGGAGTTGGAAATGGGTGATTCACCATCGTTTTAGGACCTACCTAACCAATTCTGCACAGCTATAAATTCCAGCAACTTCTCCACCAAATTCATCAAGCCTTGCTTCCTTCTCTTGATCATTTTTAGTGTTTCTTTGTTGCTTTCTAAGTACTTTTGAGTTGCTTTCATTAGTTGCTTTTGGTTTTTAAATCCCGAGTACTTTACATTCTTTTATTGAGCTTTGTTTTGTTTCCATTTGTACTTAGTTATTTTCTACTTATTCAAATATATAAAAATCTAGCACTTTGCTTATCTTCTCTTTGCCTTTACTTTATTTTTAGTTAAGAGAGTTGTGTTTTTGGAGGAAAGAGCACGTGACACTCTCCCTTGCTTGAAAGAGAAGGGCGAAGCTCTCAATCCCGATAAAAACTCTCCGTTAGTTAACTTTTGTTTTTCACACATGCATTCCACATTCAACCATTTTACTTGCTGTATTTTCTTCAATATGTCTTTCTAAATTCCCGTCTCTAGCCCGGTTATGGATAGTTAGCCTTTTATGTCTAAAAAGGGTTGCTAAGAAGTAGTGTTTTTACTTTCCATTCATTGCTCAACATGTTTTCCCAAAAAGTTAGGATTTAGAGAAGGCCACTGTAAGTCTTAACAAGTCAATACTGAAAAGGTTGCTTATTTGCATTGTTGAGTGGTTAAACCGAGGAGAGGAGCGCCTTAGACATAAGGGTTCCGCTTAAGTAGCCTAGACATAGGACCTTAACCCGAGGTTGCGACTATTTCCATCCTAAAACTAAGATATATCTCATAATAGACATATTAGGGAATGTCTTAGGACTTTGAACTTGCTTAGACATAAGTAAAGTGAGAAGCGTAGTCGTTAGTTTCTAAAGTAAAATGCATATTATCCTTAGCATGTCCTTGATTCTTTGTTGGCTAACTTGAAGTAATTCGGGCTAGGTTTTATTATTATAAGTCCAAATCTCAAATCCAAACCATTATTTGTGACCACTTCCCATTTACAAGAATCACTCATTTCAACATTCACTATTCTTTAAAACTTCAGAGTTTGGAAATTGTTTAGAAGTCCTTGAGGATCGATACTTGGATACTCCATCCATTTTATATTACTCTGACAGGTGTGCGCTTGCATCTATATAATTGTTACCACGCTTAGTGCGTGCGTTCAGCAAAACGCCCAGTCAATAATGTATCATCATACATTATATTAATTGCATCTCATACAATTAACTTTCATTCCCTTTAACTAATTTGAACAATTCAAATTCTTTTCAAGACTAACTGTTCTTAACTATCCTTTACGAGCTAGCAAGGGGACCTAATGGACCTAGAGATCGGAAGCTCCAATGATACGAGATTAATTGATTAAACTCATTAACCGTATTAATCAACATTCGCTAACTGTCGGTCATTCTACTAAAGACCTACAGTTGCACTCTTCGCATTGTAGAATATTTTGCGTCCATGGATTTTGACCATTATCGGTAAGTCAATCCTTCACGAGTGTTCATAACCACAGTTGGGTCAAATTACCATTTTACCTCTGTGTTACATCTTATGCCTTAAGTACCGTTGATCCTCTAATGAACAATCCGGTTATGGTCCAACCAATAACCGGAAGTCCCTCTCGGGCCAGTGAGAGGGTGGGACCCCTTGTTCAAGTCCCGGAGTCAGCACTTAAGAGAGGACTCATCTATTTACCCTAAAGTCGGGAATGAGTGAATTCCATCTTGTGTAGTTATGTTTCCAGCTCCCCGCTCTATCTCGTCCCCAAAATGGTAGGCGTATTGAGTGGCGACTCGGGCCACTCTCACCCATTCAAATTAAAGGACGAGCCTTAACAAGCAGGAGTCCATAACTCACTCAGGATTGAGATTGAGTTACTTGGTCATCCTATTGAAATATTAATCTACTAGCCAACGGTATTATAGCTAAAGATTAATTATTTCTCGATCCGGTCTTATACAAACTCATTGTATAGGATACCCTCACTCGCATGTCTCCACACGAACGACCTGGATCAAGTCATTTGTAACTATTACAAAGTGGACCCTATCCCTAGTATTGTCAGGATAAGGTTTCAACCTTATCCATATACTATAGACCCTTTAAGTTATTACTGGAACATTGTCCACCTGTATATCGAATATATACCGTATATATATACACTGTATATCAAATATATACATTTTATATTAAATATATACTGTATATCTGTTATATACTGTTCCAGTTACATGACATAACCTTGGATGTTAGTTTATTGAATTTGGGTTAATGCAACTCTATCAATAACAACTTTATTGAATGAATATTTGTTTTATGTTTACAAACCACGAGTTTAGGGCATAAAACCCAACAAACCCCACGACTGAACATCTTGGGGTAAAAATCTACCCAACCCGGTGGAGGATTATCCAAACTCTCGCCGACCTGAGGTAACCTCATCAATATCCTATCGGGATCCAATAGTTTTCTCAGAGTTTGGGCAGGTAAGCTTCGGTACAGATTAAAGGTTATGGTTCAGGGCAAGGCTCGTCTTGGCCAGAGGTTGACGCTCCACCCATATTTTGCTCTACCCTACGACTCGGATCTACCCTACGGACTGAGGTACCTTCACCCTGACTCATACAGGCCTTAATAATAACACCACCTGATTCCGAGGATGACCCACTCATGGAGAAAATAAAGTAGAGAGCAACTGACCTAAAACAACGCCTGAGCCGAGGACACCTTGAGAGCGAGAGAGAATTTGGGAAAATTCAAAAAGTTGCATACAAACAAATGGAGAAGTGAACTGTCCTATTTATAGAATAAAATGGAAGTTTCATCTCAGCCATCCGTGAGATTTGAATTTAACAACTCATATTCAATCCTTCCAAAAGATAGCTAGATATGACGTCATCCCACATCAGCTCGACTTTTCAAATTCCATCGTTTCTGTTTGGAGCTTCACATCGTTGTACCACTCAACCATCACATTGGGGACCAATGTTGGAGATGATTTTCAGCTCACGCGTGGCACATCTTGATTGGATAATAAAAGTCACATGTGACCATGGTCGATAAGGCTCATTTTTCTACCTTGGTCCTATTACCTATGACTGAACTGATGCAAAGCATGGTCGAGCCGACCAAGCTTCCTTGAGATTTCGTTCCCATTTACTGGTTGAACTTATCAACTTCCTTTCGGCTCAGGGCCAGACTCCTACAGACTCCACGACAACATGCCGCGATTCCCAGTTACCTTAAAGAGTCGTTGAGGTCTTGTCGGATATTTCGCCTATAAATAGAACGCACTTGCCTCATTTTCAGGTACGCGAACACTAGATTCTCTCTCAAATTTAGCTCGGCCAGATACTGACTTTGGCATCAGCGTGTCTTCTGTTTTGCAAGTCTCCTGTTCAACGTATTTCTAGCTCGTCTTCCAGGTTACCCTACATCCGAGCCGAGGTTCGCGGAGGTGGTCAATTTTTTGATCGAACAGTGGCTGATATACTTACAAAGCCTTTTCTTACTAAATCATTTTTTTTTCGCTATCTTTCAAGCTCAGTGTATTTTCTCCTCCTGATGTTGGCTTCAAGGGTATTAAGATAGTCTGCCGATTTGTTATGCTTTAGTTATTGAACTGTTATAGGTTGTTGAGTTGTTAATTATCATTATTTTCACTATAGTTTTTCGTTATAATGAGACTATTATAAGACTATTGTAGCTTTATTAGTGGTCGAAGAATTAAGATGAATTTGTGATCCATTATTTTCTTTCTCCTCTTCATCGTAACTTGATAATAACGGTGTTAAAGTGAGCATAGCTTAACAGTAATTGACATATATCTTGAACTAAAAGGTTGTGAATTCGATCCCTCATCCCTATCTATTATACTTAAAAAAAACTTGGTAATAACTGTTGAAAGAGAAGGATATTAGGTCTCAATCAATTATGTCCCATTTTTACCTTCACAATGTTCCGAAACCACGCCAACCTTTTTCCTCTTTTTCTTCGAGATTGAACCACCCAATTTGAGATATTTAGGAAAAACCTAGAAATTGAATTTTATCCAATGTGTGATTTTTCAAAGAGTTGACTCTTTCAAACCCAATGAAATCTCCAACTGTGTTTTCCTTTTTTTTTTTTAATTTCTAATATCACTTTGTTTTTTTGTTATATTATAAAAAGTTGCACCTCGTCAATCCGAACATAGCTCGGTTAAGACATCCATGTATGACCATTGACCGTGAGTACAAACTTTAGAAATATTCCTATTATTTTAATTTCTTTAGTGTTTTCTAGAAGGCCTCAATTAAATTTAATCAACTTTATTTGTATTTTGTTGTACTTCAAAACCCTTGATATTTCTTAGTTTTAATTTTAAGGTAAAAGTAATGTCTTTGATATCCAATTCAACGTTATCAAAATAAAATTTCATGAGCTTGATGGGACAAGATATTATACATATATTCTAAAGATGAAATGTTAGAATCATCTCTCTCACACTGTTGACCCACTAAAAAAAAATCACATCCTAAAGCTCATTTTATAAATTATCCACATAAATAATCTGCTGCATTAAAAACATTACTAGATCTAAAATAAAATTAAACCCACCTTGAATAAAATTAATTGTACATTTGTTTTTTAATTATTATATCTGCCTTTTGATTTCTTCTTTTTTTTCTTTTCAAAATCAATATATATTAGAAAAAAAAACACATTAATACTGTCGCAGTCCAAAATAAAAAAGAAAAATCAATGAAACATGTTCCAAGCTGAACCCATCACAGGAGTCGACGACGGCGGCACGTATGTCGGAGAAGATATTTTTTAGAACTTACATAGTCGCGAACGAGGAGAGAGCAGGTAGTTGTGGTGAAATCGGATGCTCAAAGTCATGTTAGATACGACAATACAACTCAGGAGATGAGCATCACAACCATCTAGGAGTGGCAAGCACCTACCCAGGGTGAGTGGACAGCCAACCCTTATTTGTCTTGAACAACAGGAGCGGTCTTGCATACACATGTGTAAATCAAGCCTTTTATCGAAAGTTCTTCTAGGTCGTGTCATTCATAACAACTTATCTCCACTATATCCCTTTCAATCGCCTTGGAATATGAAAGATTATTGAATGAAGCCACCATAATATACCTGCCTCTAATAATCGTTGGACAGATTCAAAATTTTTCATGCCTCATACTAATCATTAGATAGAGATTTGAGATATTTTACGATTTTTCTCTCATAAATTTAACAATATAAAACTGTCAGTCACATAATTTACTTGTCCCTCTATCCATAATTTCTCTCGAGAATAGACATCTCCCAATATCATCTAAAGAAAAACTCGTGACGCAGTAGTATGAGATTGTAAACCATAGCATTTTCCATGACATCCTTATTAGTCTGAATTAGTTCTTAACAACTTTTTTATTTCGTTACTAATATATTATTCATCAGAGGGAATTTTTAATTAATTATTACTCCAATTTCAAACATATCCATTTTGATTAAAGTACAGATTCAAATTTGAGTGAAAGAGGATAAACAATTATATGAAATCACATCAATCTTTTCAGAAATTATCAAAACAATTAATCAACAAAGCTATAAAATAAAAAATAAATAAATAATTGTGTAAAATTAAGGCCGGTTAACCATTTTGTTTTTTATTTTTTATTTTTAATTTTTTAATTTTTTTAAAAGATGGTTCGATAACCAATTCAATTTTTTATTTTTTTCAAAAACCATTTTAAAATTCTATGTAAATTTCCAAAACAAAGAAAAAAAAGTAGTTTTCAAAAATACGTTTTTTTTTTTGCAAAATCTGATTTTTCGTTCTAATAATCAATTTTTTTCCTCATATTTATCTCTAAAAAATTTATTTTCTCGTTCTAAAATTTTTTCTTATTTCTAAATTTCTCTATACAAACTTTATTTTTTTCTTTTTAAAATTTTTCATATTTTTCATATTTATTATTATTTGTATCCCTCCGATTTTTTCTGTATTTTTATTTTTTCTATTTTTTTCCTAATAGACCAGTTTCATTTCTCCCTCTAAAAATTTAATATTTTTCTTAACTTTTTTCTGTCTAAAATTTCATCTTTTATAACTTTTCTTTATCGTATTCTATTTTTTCTTGTGAAAATTATATTTTATTTCTTCGTTTAATTATCTTTCACTGTAACTTTTATTTATCTCTGTATTTATTTATTTTCTCTAAAAATTATATTTTGAATCTTGTTTTTATCTCTAAATTTGTTTCCACTATAATTCCTCTCTTTTTTTATAATTTTTTTTCTTTAACAATCTTTTCCTCTCGACTTTAGTTTTTTTCACTACAATGTTTCTCTTTCCGTCATTAACTTTTCTTTCACTATATTTTTTTCTAAATCTTTTATATTTATGTCTCTAAAATTTATCTTCCAAAACTTTATTTATATCTTTCTAAACGTGTATTTTCATGTCCATACACGATGACAAAAATTTCCACGGGTCCCAAAAATTGGAAATGCATGTCTCGACCTCGTCCCCGATTCTATTTTTGAAATAATTAATATATATTTATTAAAATTTTTTATACTTAAATTCTAAAAATAATTAAAAACAATTATAAAACCATTTCGAGAACATCTCTCGGACCCCTAAACGGAGTGGAGACGGAGACTAAAAATTTTCACGAGCACGAGAATGGAGGAGAGAATCTTCACTCGCACCCGCACCATTGTCATCTCTACCCTACATAAAATTTTCTCTCTCTAATATGTATTTTCAATTTTCTAACTTTTTAAAAACAAAAAACTAAAAATGGTTACCAACATGTTTTGGTTTTTTGTTTTTTAAAAACAAAACACAAAAAATGACTATCAAACATGTATGGTTTTTATTTTTTAAAAATCGAAAACCAAAAACTAAAAACTAAAAATAAGAAAAACCAAAAACCAAATGGTTATTAAACGGATTATGGGAAAACGAAATTAGAGAGGCGTGTCAGATAATTATGAATCACACTCCATATCTGGTGTCAAGGGAAAAAAAATCAATTGATGCACGTGGCTTCTTTTAGATGCACGTGTATTAATTTATAATAATCTTTTATAACTTCATATATATTTATTTAGTTTAAAAAAAATTTACAGAAAGTTTTTAATTTATTTGGTTTATCAACTCTCATAAAATTTTTAATATTTCATACTTTAAATTTTTGCCTCTTTTTTTTAAGAATTTTCGTACTTTAATCTTAAAAACTTTAAAATTTTATATTTTATTCCATGAACTTTACATAAAATAATTTTTTAATCATTGTTATAAAAATAAAATAATCGTCTACACAAATATCATTTTATCATATCACAAAAGACATCTCCCATAATTTTTTCTTTCTTATTTTTTGCTTTTCAATTTCAGTTCTTCAAAATATAAATAAGAAAATTATTTCATCATATTTTTATCAGAATGCATAGAATATTAAGAAATTAAATACAACGTCACTTTAATAACTTTTTAATATTTTACTTATAAAAAATAATTTTCAAGTAAGACTTACACTTTTTGCAAACTTAAAAGGGTTACCAACCCGATTATATTTCTTTATTGGATAAAGGAAACGCGAACAATAAATTATTACCAAATCAATTTTCATTTTTTTAAACAATTATATATTGTTGATAAGAAATTTGGTCTATTAAGACTCCGTCAAATTCGCATCAATTGTTAATAATGAAATTAACAGCGAACGCCAACCTATAAAACTAAACCTACAAAACCAAATAGCACGGAATAGACGTGGTCATAGCCACACGACTCTCATGCTTAAGTTAGAATTGAAATAGTTGAATAGAAAGAGTGAGGTATATCTTGCGTAGCTCTAGCATTTAACTCACTCTTCATAGAAG
This sequence comes from Momordica charantia, assembly GCF_013281855.1. NCBI lineage: Eukaryota > Viridiplantae > Streptophyta > Magnoliopsida > Cucurbitales > Cucurbitaceae > Momordica > Momordica charantia. Next base: position 16,116,369 of record NW_028275160.1, read on the forward strand.
CTAAACTGTAATGTCCTTAGGAAAGTACGTACCATTATGAGCTTTAGTTGTGTGCCAGATGTCGAGTTCAAGGGTCGTCGGCCCATAGTAGGTTTTTATCGAGCTGGAGTAGGTTCGAACCGCTAAATGTGCATCGTCGAGTGTTCTGGTTGGCCGAGAACTGGTTGGTGTCGACCCCAAGTCAACTTCGGCCGATCCGGGTAGCTTCCTATCGATTCTTGATCTCCTAGTTGATTTCCATTTCGGGCCCAGTTTAAACTTATCTGTAGTTTGTTGGGCTTTGACATAAATACTCATGTATAATATATATATATATATATATATATATATATATATATATAAAAGGAGCTAGAATAAGATAAAAATAGAATTTAAAAAGCCAAAGTGAGGATAGCTCACCTATAATTGGCATATACCTCAAATCTGTGAGATCGATTCCCATCCCGTATGTTGTATTAAAAAAAATAGAATTTAAAATTATATACATATTATTTTCTAGTTTGGTGTGAATTAAAAATTAGTTTAAACTGAAAATGACACACGAACGTGCAATTGTATCTCAATTACGTGAACAAATTCAACACTCTGATTAAAACCATTGGGATTTATTTTGTTCTTTATCATTGTGGGCTCTTTTGCCTTTTCTTTTCGCCCATTTGCTTTCTTCAAAAGTAAATCTGACCAACACATTTACCTTTTTACCCTTTTTTTTTCTCTCCCATAAAAATTTTTCTGTTTTTCTTTTATTTTTATCCCCTTTCAAATGTAGCAAAAAAGAAAAATTAATTACAAACACAGCAACTACTTTTTTGATTTGTTAATATAGCAAAAAATGGAGGTCGATCTCAAATTTAAAAAGTTAGTTAAATTCTTAAAGTGATCGATTCTATGGTAATGAACCAAACTCTCATGTTAATATACCTAATATCAAGTATATCAATTATATACTTCGTGTCAAGTATATCAGTTATATAGTAATATACATAAAAATGAAGTATATCACTAATATATTTAGTGTGATTAATATTCGTTCATATTAGGTACGTCTTTTCTTACTTCATATATTAGCTATATTAGTTAAATTCTTAATCGAATCGATTTTGATTTTTTTTTCTCTCTACCCGAAAGCCAAGCCAAATCGAGATTTTTACACCCCTAGCTTCTACGAATTTAAACATAGCTTAAAAAATTTGTAGTCTTCTTTATTGATAGAAGGTTCGAATCGCAGACATGAACTTAGCTAAGTTATAATTGTCACTTGTCTTTGATTAAGAAATTATGAGTTCAAATTGTCCATCCTCACTTGTTGTACTTAAAAAAAGTTTCAATCTAGTATCTATATTATATTCTTTCTCTTAATTAGAGAAAGACAAATTATTCGAAGGCTACAACAATAATTAAGGGTGTGTGTGATAACCATTTCGTTTTCCATTTTAATCCAACTCTAAAGTTTTTTGTTTTTCAAAAATGATTTTGAAATTCAAAATCTCATTTTTTTTCTTCTAACATTCAACTTTTTTTTCTTTTTAACATATTTATCTCTTACAAATTTCCATCTCCGTCTTGCTCTAAAACAATTTTCTTCGTAAACATCTCTTTAAAAAATTTATTTTTCTCTCTCTAAAATTTTAATATTTTCAATACTTATTATTATTTCTCTCTCCACAAGGTTTTCATCTCTATGTATTTTTTTTCTTTTATATATTCTCATTTCTCTCTCTAAAAATTTAATATTTTTCCGAACTTTTCTCTCTCTAAAATTTCATCTTTTATAATTTTTCTTTCGGTTTCTAATCTATTTGTTCTCTTAAAATTATATTTTATTTTCTCATTCAATTTTATTTCCCTATAACTTTTATTTCTCTTTGTATTTATTTTTATCCTTAAAAATTATATTTCGTATCTTGTTTTTATCTCTAAATTTTGTACTCGTTATAATTTTTCATTCTCTTTAATAACTTCCCTTTTTTTTTAATTTTTACATATCTTTTCCTCTCAACTTTACTATTTTTCTCTAAAATTTTTCCCTTTTTCTCTTTAACTTTACTTTCACTATTTTTCTTTCTAAATCTTTTTTTTTAACTCTCTAAAATTTCTCTTTCAAAAGTTTATTTTTATCTCTTAAACTTGTATTTTTATGTCTCTACATTAGGGATGAAAGAGATTCCCACACCAAAAATAGAAAATATATGTCCTAACCCCATCATCGATTCCATTTTTTAAATAATGAATATATATTTTATGTACATATTTACTAAAGTGTGAATAAAATATTTAATATTTTTTAAAACTAATTATCTACACTAGTAAATAATAATTCTAAAAATAATCAATATATATTTATTAAACTTTTTTATTTTTAAATTTAAAAAATAATTAAAATTAATTATAAAATCGATAATTTTTGTTGCGAATATCCCTGTCCCCAAATAAAGATTCTTTAATTTGGATCTTGATTTCCGGATCGAAGAACGAGGTGGAGACGAGGGAATAAAAAATTTTAACGAGTAGGAGAATGGGGAGGACATTCTCACTCCCATCCCACACTATTGTCATCCCTACTCAACATAAAATTTTATCTGTCTAATATATATTTTCAATTTTCTAAATTTTGTAAGACAGAAGACTAAAAATTGTTACCAAACATGTTTTTCAAAAATAAAAAAACAAAAAACTGTTATCAAACATATGTGGGCTTTTGTGTTTTCAAAAATTGAAAACTAAACAAAAAAACCAAAAATTAAAAATAGAAATTGTTATCCTACGGACTAACAAAGTAATTTTTTGTTTTAGAAAACATAAAAAAGAAAAAAAAAAGCTGCCTTGTATTTTTTTTATTTTTTTTGGTAAGAGATCAGAAAAGAAAAAAGAAAAGATAAGAAAAAGAACCAGAACTAATATTTTGTTGTCTTACCAGTAAAAGAATTTAATTTTTCCAGATAGTTTTTTTATACTTAAAAATAAGAGAAAATATTATGTATTCCGAAAAGAGAGAGCGAGTATTATATATATTTGTTCCAGATAACTTTTTTTTGTTTTTTATTTTTAAAAAACAGAAAACCAAAGATATTTGGTAACTTTTTTTAGTTTGTATTTTTAAAAAGTTAGAGATAGAAAAATAGGTAGAGATGACAATAGTGATGATGTAGGGCGTGAGTGAGATGCCCTCTCCCTTTCTATTGGTCATGAAAATTTTTAATTCTCTATCTCCACCTAATTTTTTGGTCTAAGAATTGAGATCCATGTTAAAAGAATCTTTATTTGCCAACTGGTATATTCGCGGAAAAATTACTGATTTTATAATTAATTTTAATTATTTTTATAATTTAAAAAATAAAAAGTGTAATAAATATGTATTAAGTATTTTTAGAATTATTATTTACTAGTATAAATAATTAGTTTTAAAAAATATTTAATATTTATTTCACAATCTAGTAAATATGTCAATAAAAAATTGAATCAGAAACGGAGTTGTGACATGCATTTCCTATTCTTGAAGTGGAGACTCGATCCTGTAGAAATTTTTGTATTTCTAATGTACAGACATGAAAATACAAGTTTAGAGAGATGAAATAAACTTCTAGAAGATAAATTTTAGAGAGATAAAGAAAAAAGATTTAGGAAAAAAATTAGTAAAAGGAAAGTTAAAAACAAAAAGAGACCAATTTTAGAGAAAAAGAATAAAGTTGAGAGGAAAATATATGTTAAAGAAAAAAAAAATTAGAAAGAGAAAGAAAAATTATAGTGAGAAAAAAATTTAGTGATAAAAACCAATTCGCCATATACTTTTTAGAGAAAATAAATAAATACTGAGAGAAGTAAAAGTTACAGTGAAAAAGTTGAACCAGAAAAGAAAATATAATTTTGTCAAAAAAAAAAATGCAGAGAAAAAATAGATTAGGAAGAAAAAAATTATAAAAGACGAAATTTTAGAGAGAGAAAAGTTTGGAAAAATATTATTTTTAGAGAGAATAGGGATCTATCAGACAAAATACAACCATAAATTTGAAGAGGAAGAAAAATAATAATAAATATTTAAAATATTAAAATTTTAGGGGAGAAAAAAAAAGTTTAGAGATAAACTTACGAAGAATTTAGAGTGACAAAGAAATTTTTTAGAGATAAATATTTACAAAGAAAAGAAAAAATGAGTATTAAAAAGAAAAATGAGATTTTGAAAAATAGAAATTTTTTTTACTTTTTTTAAAAAATTTATATAGAATTTCAAAACCGTTTTTAAAAAACAAAACCCAAAAACAGAAAACAAAATGGTTATCCAACGAGAGTGAATCTAATCCGTTTTCATTCTTGGTCTGGCTCCTCTCGATTTTATTCGTAGTTATGAAGGGGAAAGGAGTCTAAATCAATGGACATTAATGAACCATCATTGATGGATGTTGCACTTGATACACGATTAATTCGACTCAAGGTCGACGCTAATAGAATTAGCGGACTCTTCTAGTAGCAAACGAAAAGGGTAAGGTTTTTTCGTCGTAATAGTGGGCGGGTCTCATGAGATCTATGACCGCCGTCAGAATCAAATGAAGGTCGCAGTTGCAGGGCATAGCGGTGCCCTTGCCTGGTGCCATGCCTGGTGCCATTACTAGATGTAGCAGTAAACGAGCTCAAACTCCCAGTATATTAAAAATTATCATTTAGTTGATTCCAAAAGATTAAAAAAAAGTCAAAATTTGTTAACATGAAACTGGAGTCAGATGACATTTTTATTTTATTAACATATTTAGATATGTGGACACAATATTTAGAATAAACAAATTTTGTCGATGTGAAATTTTCTTACACATTATATTTTGTGTTACACAGTACTCAAGTGATATGTCCACCTGTCCACTATGTCAATATAACAATAGTTTAATGATCTCATCGTAACGATGAAGATGTAATAGAAATTTGTAACTACATTTCACAAATACTAGAGATTGTTGCTTCGTGGCATCGCGAAGAGAGTGGCTGCGCAATAAGTTTTCCAAAGGGTTGGATACAACCTTACGCACAAACCAAGTAACTCGGAACCCAACTGCCTGGGTCGACCACGACCGACCAGGTCTCGATGCTGAGGAGTTCTCGACCATCGGTCGAGAATCTTGGCGATTCTCTCTCGACCTCTGTGCAACCCGACCCGAAGCTATCTTGTCTCGACCCTCGATTGAACATTAGGCCCACGACGAAACACACGGGTCCAGGAGTTCAGATCTCTTGAGCACATTAGGATTCGACTTCTAATCGTAAAAGGATTGAGATTCGATACATAGAAGGTAAATACTCATAATGAAAGTACGCTACAAGTCCCTACTATTTGCTATGCTACAAATCTCTACTATTTTCTATGCCGAAATACCTTTACTTTCCATACTCGACTATTCCAATTCTGACTTAAGCATCGGAGCCTGACAAGAACCACACCGGTAAGTGCTACTATGTTTTGCAGGTCTTGTCGATCCCTTTTATCTTAGAAGATTGATGCATATTTGACGGAATTACAGGAGGCCAAATTTCTACATGTTATGATTTTGTTTTACTTAAAAAAGGACTTATTAAAATTTTTTTAATACATCAAAAGTATATTTGAGAATTTGAACATATTAAAAACTAAATTAGAATTTACCTTAAATATTACAGATTGTTTACCAATTAATTATTACAATATAGTTTTTTTTTAATGCCGACATAAATCAGGCGAAAAATATTTTTTTGAAGAAAAACAAAGTAATAGTATAGGGGTAAAAACGTAAAATCGTTTTCCAATGAGAGCCGTATCAAGTGGGAAAGCACGAACGACCAAGAGTGAAAGATGGGCTGTGTGGGCCCATCAGCCCCAAAAAAAAAATAATAATAATAAATAAATAAATAAGGGGAAAATTCTACGACATCTTTTATTACCAATTTTAAATGATAAGTATTAGTTGACTAATCTAAATCTTCCCTCTAAAAGTATCAATTTCCCCATTTTACCCTCAATCATTATACACATTCCTCTTGAGTCTTGTCATCCATTTCCACAAATTGAGTAATTTAAAGAGTCAATATCTATGATATACCGTAAAATATTTTAAAAAGTATTAGCATCATAAAGATAAACATCAACAATAGAAAAAAATAATACATATCATATTTTAAAAATGTTATATACTTATTGCAATATTGTTATCATTAATTCTTTTACTTTTCAAATAATAATATAGATTATAAAAATATCTTAAAAAATAGAATAAAACTTAAGTATTTACAGATAAGTAGGTATCTTTTGCTTACCACCGTTGAAAAGATTTACAACTTAGAAAGATGAATGAATAAAAGAAGGGAGAGAAAATAGAATAAATAACTGTAAAATTTTTAATGATGGTAACTTACCCGTAAACACCTAAATTTTATGCAAAAATTTGAATTTCATCCAAAAATTTTGAATTTCATAAACAGAATTATCGTTTTAACCGCCAACCTGAGCTTAACTCAACCCATTTATTTTTGTTGGAGGGAAAAGTACAACATGACACGTGGACTAGTCAAGTTAGCCTGAAATGACCAGGTTCGTCAAACTAACTTAATGGAGAAGGCAGACCTATCCTTAGGACCGAGCTAAAGATCATAAATCAAGGACTTCGACATGGGGCCCGATACCCCGTAACTGCTAGTCAGAGCAGTCCTCTCCCCTGCACCGCTGCCTATCGAAGAGGCGCCCCCAACTCATTCAGGTATGCGATTATGCTCAAATAATGGTCTACTTAAGCTCATGCCGTACTGACTTTAGCATCAGAGTGTTTGTACCCTTTTTGCAAGTCCTACTTTGTTTAAAGTCGCACTTTGTCAGCTCGTCTAGTTGTCAAGTGGCTGACTTCGATAGCTCGGTAGAATCCTACCTTAACAATTTATGACAAAAAGATCATGGGCTTAAATCTCCCCATAATATTTGTATTACAAAAAGGAAAAAAGTTATCTTAACCGTTTAACCATGTTCGGGTCCATTGAATATTTTATTTCTATCAATATCGGTATTTAATTTCTTGATTTTGACCGCAAGTCACACCTCGATGATTTTGGATCCACTCTAGCTAAAGTCAAAAGGCAAATTGTAGCCCATTAAATAAATATCCACCAATCAACATTTGACATTTCAAATCACCACAGCTGTACTTGTTCACACTTGACCACAACTCCAACATTTTTTCTTAAACTTTTTTCTTCATAATTATAATAAAAAAAAATTAATATTACTTTCATCTCTATAGAATTGTTTCAATTTTCCTTTAAGTTAATTTTTTAATTTTATCTCTAAAATTATTCAATTTGAATGATACTAATTAGTATATATCAAAATGTTTTTAATATTGATAAAAAACAAGGAACTAGAAGAAATTAATAAATTAAATTAAAGGGTTCTAAAAGAAAGGAACCAAAATTGATGTAAATGCAAACGTTTAAAAATAAAAAATTATATTTAACCAAAAATAAAATAAAATAAAATTGACAACTGTTATTTATTTATTTGGGTAGTTACGGGGGCACCCCTCAAAATGGTAGTGCTCTTACTTTATTTCTTTCTTTATCATCTTTTTTTCTTTTTTCAAATTTATCTTAAATATTATCGATATCTCTTTCCAAAATAATAATAATAATAATAATAATAAAAAAAATGAGTCGAATTTTTATTCCATAAAGGCATCACATTTAAGAGAAATCTTCTAAATAAATAAATAAATAAATAAATAAATATATATATATATATATATATATATATATATATATTCAAAATCGTTTCTTCAGTTTCATATTAAAAAAAAAGAGGGACAATGGTATAAAAAAAGAAAAATCAGAATGACAATCTTTTTTAAAAAGTATTTATATTTATATATATTGCATAAAATAAAAATAAAAATATAACAGAAAATCTAAAATTTTACAAAAAATAGCACTTATACTTAGAAAAAAAGGAACAATGGTGAAAATTTTAAAACTACATTAAATTTATATTATTTTGTAAAATTTCTGTTATCGTTTTAAATTATTTTTACATTAATATCTATTTTGTTTTAATCTCTTCAATTTTATCGAGCTACAAATCTCCATACTCTACGTTTGTCGGTAATAAAAAAAGTTTTAAGTGAAATTTGAAATTAATTGAACATATTTTATTTTGTATAATTTTACTCAAAATATATAAAAAAAAAAAAAAAAACCCTAATTCACCACTTGTCGTTTATAAAGTTAAAATTTTAGCTTGGGTTATTGAGTGGAGCCAATGAAATGGAAGGAAAGGAAGGAAAATTAATGGCGGACACGAAGCTTGAAGCTACGAGTGAGCTATGGAATCCCACCTCTTAAAATCCTCCTCCTCGAATTTACCCTTTACCGACATCTTCACAGAACCCTAGAATTTTTTATTTACATCACTTTTCTTTTCTTTTCAACCCCCACGGATTACATACTTTGTTGGTTCCTGTTTATCCATTATTAATCTTTTTTCGGAAGCTGTAAATTTCCTGTAACTGATGCTGGAAAATTCGGCTTCGCCGGAGAACTCTGCCGCCGCCGCCGAGGAGGACGCTGCGGGGGGCTCCGTCGGACTTGCGGAGGAGGCTGACCGGAGCTGGGCCGGTAACCGGTGGCCGCGGGAGGAGACTATGGCGTTGCTGAAGGTAAGGTCGAGTATGGACACTGCGTTTAGAGATGCAAGCCTTAAAGCTCCTCTATGGGAAGAAGTTTCCAGGTCAGTTCAAATCGAAGATTGATTTCTCTCTTTCTGTGATATTTTCTGTTTGTTTACCGAGAAAATTTGGGAGAATCGTGGTTTGTGAGTTCGTGAACTGAAAATTGATCATTCTCTATTCGATTGGTTTCTGCTGTAATCGGATTTTCACTTCTATTGATCAATTTTCCGGAAAATTATCTGGTTCCTGATTTATTATCCGCTTGTAGCCTAGTTCTTGTCGATTACTTATGATATTCTATGCTCTTCCAATTTCGAGTTTCTTGTTTCTCGATTGAATTTTTTGAATCGAAGCTATGGAGTTTTGGAACTGAATTTTTTTGTTTGTTAGGAATTTGGCTGAGCTTGGGTATAATCGAAGTGCTAAAAAATGCAAAGAGAAGTTTGAGAACATTTACAAGTATCACAAAAGGACTAAAGATAGCCGATCAGGAAAAGCGAATGGGAAAAATTATAGGTATTTTGAGCAATTAGAGGCTCTAGATAATCATCCATTGCTGCCCTCTCAAGCTGACTCAATGGAAGAAATGCCAAGGATTATCCCAAACAATATTGTTCACAATGCAATTCCATGTTCGGTTGTAAATCCGGGTTCGAATTTTGTTGATACGACGACGACCTCGATATCGACTTCCGCGACGTCTTGCTCGAGCAAAGAGTCGGGTGGGACGATGAAGAAGAAGAGGAAGTTTGTGGAGTTCTTTGAGAGATTGATGAATGAGGTGATTGAGAAGCAGGAGAAATTGCAAAAGAAGTTTGTGGAGGCATTGGAGAAATGTGAACAAGAGAGGTTAGCTAGAGAAGAAGAATGGAAGATGCAAGAATTAGCTCGAATCAAGAAAGAGCGAGAGCGTTTAAATCACGAAAGATCAATTGCTGCTGCAAAAGACGCAGCCGTTCTTTCATTCTTGAAGATGTTCTCTGAACAGGTGGGCGCAGTGCAGTTTCCGGAGAGCTCGATTTTAATGGAGCATTTTATGGACAAGCAAGATGATGGTAATGTTGACAGAAACACCAGCAATCAAGAAAACAGCAACAATGGAAATTCGAATCAGATTAGTTCGTCTCGATGGCCGAAAGAAGAGATCGATGCTCTGATTCAGCTCAGGACTAATCTACAGATGAAGTACCAAGAGAATGGGCCTAAAGGTCCTCTCTGGGAGGAAATATCACTAGCCATGAAGAAACTTGGGTATGACAGAAATGCAAAGAGGTGCAAGGAAAAATGGGAGAACATCAACAAATACTTCAAAAGAGTTAAGGAAAGCAACAAAAAACGACCTGAGGACTCGAAGACCTGCCCGTACTTCCAGCAGCTCGACGCTTTGTACAAAGAGAAATCCAAGAAAGTCGCAAACACCACCAACAACAACTCAGCCAATCCCAATTATGAACTAAAACCCGAGGAGCTGTTGATGCACATGATGGGCGGCCAAGAGGAATGCCACCAGCAACCTGAGTCAGCAACGGACGATGGCGAACCTGAGAACGCCGATCAGAATCAAGAAGACGAACGCGAAGAAGACGAAGAAGAAAACGAGGACGAAGACTACCAGATTGTAGCCAACAACAACAGCAATCAAATGGCAGTAGCTAGCTGAGAACAGACAACCAGTGAAGTCTCATATCATCTCACAAAAGGTCAGATCCTTCAGCTCTTGATTTTGATACAACTTAATGGGAATTGGAATTGGAATCTGTCTATATACATATATTATGTATATCTTTCTTTATTTCTTGAATAGGTGATGATACTTGTAGGTTAGAGAGAGAGAATAATGATGGGTGGGGGTAGGACTTTGAATTGTTTATTGTGTGCAAAAGTTGAAAATGTTTGGTTTCTGTATGTTGTTTGTTTGTTGTCTCTGTATCAATAAAAGAGAAAAAAAAAAGAACCAGAAATTATTTTGCTGGTAAAAAAATTGCTGTAGTAGCCTCTTATTCATAATGCAAAAGCTTCATTCATCTTACTATATACTTCCATTTCTCTCTCTCTCTTCTTTTATTGATTAGAAAACTTAGAACAGAAGTGGGAATAATCAATCATAGCACTCGTGGGGAGCTAAAGGGAGCACAAAAAGTGATCAACTTTGACATTCCCTTCACTCGTGCATGGGAAATATAATTATTCACTTATTAGAAATGGAATTAATTGTTTGTTGACATTGACTTCCTGCTATTCAGAGCTTGTTTGGAAAGTGAGTAATAATTCAATGATGAAATATTATTCTTTTAAATACTATTTTGGTCTATATACTTTTATAAAGTGATGTTTTTTTTCTCGATGCTTATGCACATTTCGAATAATCTTATGGAGCAACTGCCTGACTCTATAATATTTGATGTCGGGAAACACATAGAAATTACTAATTCCTAAGGTAGGTGGCTATCCTTGAGTTTGAACCCATCCCTCTTAATTAACTTTAGTCGTGTTGGACCAATGAGCCACCCATGATGGTTTATAAAGTGACTATTTTGGTCATTTAATTTTTATCTCATTTCTTTTGATCATAAATTTAGCAATAATGGTACTTATATTTATTTGTTGAAATGTAGTTATAAATTTATGTTAAAATGATAAACCTGAGAATAGCTCAATGGGTTAAGGTATTTATATCCGATCAAAAGGTTGTGAGTTCGAATTCTCTAACCTTAACATCTTGGACTAGAAAAAATTGTATTTAAAAATTGAAAGTACGGGTAAATACTGTTTTAAAAAAAATTGAATGCAGTTAGAAATATTCAATCTCCTTTGGGGGTTTTAAATACTGTTTTGATAATTAATTTTTATACTTAATTTGTTTTGATTTTTAAGCTCTTAGATTTTTTATTATGATTCTGAATTTTTCAGTAATTCATTTTAGTTTCTAAATTTTGTACGAAATATTTTGGTCGATGTTATTAGTTTTTCGTTAATAATTTTAATTGAAATCAAATTCTACGTAATGGTTTTAACAAAAATCTACATCAATTTCGAAATTCCCTTCAAATATCTATTAAATAGATATTTAATCTACCAAATAAATTAACAAAAGATATCTCTCGAACATAATTAATATATTTTTTAGTTCCAAATTATAATTTTTCATGCCAAATTTATAAATAGAACATTTAAGAGTTCAGGTAAAAAACAAACGGTGTGTGATAATATTTCTTTTTCCCCCTTTTCTTTCTTTTTACTTAGAATATAAATGCATCTGCTAACTATTTCTTTATTGTTCCAAAAGTATTGAATAAAATATTAAAAGCATTACTAGAAAATTAATTTTTAAAAATAAATTATTCAAGATTATTTTGTTTTTTTTTTATATTAATACTAAATGACAGAAATAGTAACTTTTTTAGTGTTTTGATAGATTAAGAGACATCCAATAAGAAATAAGAGGAAAAATATTTTTCAATTTCTCAAGTATACATTGAATTGAAATACATAATTTAATAAATCATGAAATTAATTACTAAAAAGACCTTTTGAGGTTGAAATGACACTGATTTCTCTAGGATCATTCAGCTTGGTCGAAATTATTTAATTTCATCAATTATTGTTAAAGACTTGACATCAACAAAGACAATAAAAATCAAATCCTAATTCAATACGAGGTCAAAAAAAATAAAGTTCCTACTTTTAGCCATTAGCACGGATCCTCATTCTTTTAAGTATTATTTTTTACTTGAAAATGACCATAAACAATACTATATATTGGATAATTTCAATTAAACGTAATGGAATAAAATCTTCATCGACGTATCGATATTTTAAAGTTGGGTTGGCTACAGAAGACTCGTGGTCAAGGGTGGACTTGGTTTGGGCTAGTGTTAGAGATAGACAAAAAAAAAAAAAAACCCGTCGGACCCGACCCGATCGGGTCGGGAATCCTAGATTTGACCGGGGACGGTGTCAAACCGCGGATCCTAACCGGGGTCCGAGACGGGGACGGGGGAGGATTCCCCACCCCGTCTCCGTCCCGTTTAATATTTTTTTTCCTATTTTTTTATATTATTAATATATATAAAATTGATAAATACTTTTTAAATTATAAAACAAAACACTACCCTAATAACCCAATTAACCATTTTTCTTCCCTTCTTATCCACTTCTTACACTAGTAATAAAAAATTAATTAAAAATTTAAAAAATAAAATAAAAAATTATAAGAAGATATATTTTAATGAGGAATCCTGATCTGTCCCTGCCTCCAAAATTTCGGGGACGGGGACAGGGATGAGAAAAAATCCCAAATGGGACGGTGATGAGGATGACCCCAGCCCCGCCCCGTTCCGTTGCCATCCCGCTGGTGTTGAGGTGCTGAGTCGGAGAGTTGAGTCTCACCCGAGCAAGTGAAGGACCAGACAAAATGGGAGTCATTGTTACAATACCAGTGTGCTATGTTAAACAATACCACAATGGTGGTAGATCCAAGCTTTTGTGTGAGAGTGACAAATTCATGTAAATATAATGAAAAAAAATCAATTTTAACACTAGACTTAGACACTGAATTTTTATCATGAATTTTCAATTTCATCAAATTGCACTTTAAATTTGGAAAAGCTTGACTTTTATTAAATTATGAGTTTTTTTTTTCTTGATTAATAGTTGAACTAGTGCAAATTGAGTGAAGGGTAACAATTGCCACTTCTCTAAGTTTAGAGATCAATTTGTTGTAAGTTTAGGATAATTTGTTGAAATTAAAAGTTTGGGATGAAAATTGATACAACTTATCCAATTTAAGAGTAAAAATTGATATTTTCTCAAATGTAGTTTTAGATGCATTTAATCTAAACATTTCTATTGAGTAATATTGAAAACTAAACTATAATAATCATTATGACGTTATCTATACATAATTTGATATTAATTTGTTTAGTATAAATAGTAAACGAATTTATATAATAAATACTAAAAATTATGATCGTATTTATACATAATTTAATATTAACTTGTTCGAAATAAAATAGGATTAAATTATCCCTATAATAAAACTTGAAATATTAAGTCAGGGCCTTTTTAATAAAAAAAATTATTTTCAGTTGACGACGAATTTTGGTTAAGGGCCACACGGTCTCAAGACGAGAAGTTCAGAGATGGATCCACCGAACCTGAAACCAAAGAACTCGACGCTGGTGCGATGTCCCGCCTAATATACTTCGACGCTCAAGTTAGTAATCAAAGTAAAAATAGGAATGAGACGCCAGAGGGTTCAGTGACAGGTTTTTCACTTACTTGGTGTGGAGGATCACCCTTCCTTTTATAGTCCCGAAGGGTCGACCAAGAAGGATGACAGTTGGAAGTAGTAGTGACGTTGCGCGCGGTACGATAGGGCAGAGAGGTGTGCGTCCCTGACAGTGCAGAATAGCCCCGCTGCGTCCATTGAGCATGTCGTCCAGGACCATTGGATGCGTCCATCGTACTGACAGCACGCACCGCCAGCTGTGGATACGTACAGGGCGTAATCGTTTGGGATGTTCGTCTCGTCGTGAGCAGACACACCTTCTGTTCGGCGACATCCCTACTGAGAATTGGTTCCCAATGGGACTGCATCCGTGAAGGGACGAACACGTGTCCTATTCCGAAGCTACTCATAACAATATTCATATAAAAATATGAGACTGGGAAAATAAAATAAACACTATAATATTACATATTTATTATTATTTGGTATTTTTATTTAATAGATATGCATTTTTATTGCAAAAATATAAATTATTTAATAAAAAATAAAATGTCGATTTTTTTAAAAATAAAGAAATGGGAAAGGTTACCATACCATGGTTTCAAGGCTTGAACGTGGAGGATGAGGGGTGCAAAATTAAACAGGCGTATTACCTTTTTAAAAGAAAAAATAAAATAAAATAAAATAAAATAAATGGACGTGTGAGAACCAACAGGTCTGGGAGAGTGACCATCATTTATGATAATGAACAATAATAGCGAGTGTCGTTACAGAAATTTGGATCAATGTTCCCGTGACGAAAGCTCTAATGAACATGTTGGGCCATGTATTAGCTATGGGCCCAAATTTAACTGTGCTGAAAATTTATCTTCACCGACTGGGAGTAAATACAAACATGTGGGATCAAGACACGTGTCTGGGGCACCCACTAATTGGTGAAAAATTGTTTGGTTCTTTTTTTTGGGTGGTTTGAGGCCGTACAGAAAGCAAAGAGAGGGAGCTTCTTCTTCTTCCTTCAAGTGTGTGAGCCAAACTAGAGAGATTTGAGTGAGTTTTCTCTCCCAAAATTCCCTTGGATACTTCTTCTCTCCTTTGTATCAACTCCATTAATGGTGAGTGAGAGTGGTGTTTTGTTTTAGGGGATTTTGGTGCTGAAATTTTCTGCTCTTTGTTCCTTGAAGACTCCATGTATTTTTGTTGTTACTTTTGGTGATATGAGTGGAATGAATGGATCGTCACAGTGGATGTAGATCACGTTGATCGAACCACTCACTACAACAAATCTGCTATTTCATGACGGGCATTGTCCGACATTAAACATTAACCATGTCGGTCACTAACCGACATCTATACGAGTGTTCTTGTTTCCCTTTCATGTCGGACAGTTTTAAGGTCGGGCATTGCCCGTCATGTATATTCTCTTTCCATCCGGACATGGCCGTCATGAAACGACCCTTTTAAGGTCGGACAGTGTCCGTCATGTATAGCGTTTTCCATGACGGACGTGCCTGTCATGAAAGGATAACCATGACGGGTGACAACCGACATCTTTATGACTGTCCTTGTTTTGTGACCGTCATTCTATGTGCGACATTGTTTGTACGCCATTGTTTGTACGACATCTTTTGTGTGACATTGTTTGTACGTCATTATATCTACATCGATATGTGCGTCATGGAATGACTATATTTCGTGACAAATATTGACCGTCATTATTTTGTGAATAAATAAATTAAAAAAATAGTTGGTTGCCCAGACGTGGCTAACCAACTATATATATTTCCTTCACACCTATGATAATATCTCAATATGCAACTAAAACTTTTAACACATTCATCCATTATAAAACAATATCAATTCTAAAACTTAACTCAAAAACTAACCTTAGACTCAAAACACAAATAATTAAAAGTACAAATTTCTACATAACCTCTCTACTTTTAGAATAACTCAAAACTAGCCAACAATATATCTCTCAATTCCAACCTATTCTATAAAAGCTTAACAAAAACACAAACAATCAAGAGTAAGTACAAATTTCATCATGACCTCTCCACTTTAGAATATAACTCAAAAGTAACCAACCAATATATCTCCTTCCAACTTATTCTCACAAAATAATTCTCAATATTATTGAAACTCAAAAACTAATATGCAAGTAAAACTAATTTCAACATCATGATCTTCTAAAACTTAACTCAAGAACTAACCTTAGACTCAAAACACAAATAATCAAAAAGTACAAATTTCAACATAACCTCTCCACTTTTAGAATAACTCAAAACTAGCATGGTTATAAACAAAACAAACACTTCTATATTAACACCCTTCCACACAAGAGCAAATGGGACCGCCCGTCTTTCCAACAAAACTAAATTCATAATAAGAATACGGACTTCTATATAGTATAAACAAAACAATCCAACACATTCAGCATCAGTCAAATACTTCTATAATAATCCAAAACTAATCTGTTATGCAATACCATATATACACCATTCAAACTTCTACATATTATAAACAAGACAAAGCATTTCTAATCTACCAAGTACTCGACAGAAAGTAGTCTGAACCAAATACTTACATCAAATAAACAAAACTAATGAATCCATAGGTACTACACAAATCGCCCAACAAAAGATGCCCATTCTATTCGAACTTCGTCGATTTCTTCTTGTTGATAGACACTTTTTGTATTAAAGTACAAAAAAAAAAAGATAATACTAATATAAGGGCAAATCATATATAAACACATAAAGGTATATGATAATACGTACAAGTTCAGTTATAGGAGTACCAGGGTTCCGCACTATTTCTGATATATACTTTTGCAAATAGTACCCACACTCGATAGAACCTGATTGTCGAGGACACTACATATAGAAAATTTGAAAAATAACATAATTATGAGTTATACAAAGGATTTACTGCGACATTGATATGAGTTATGCAAATTTACCTTTACAGGTTTCCAAATTGTAGTACTGCGAGATTGTTGAGTAGAATGTTTGGCTTGCCACATTTTCAATTGTAAGCTACACTAATTTGTTCAAAAAAGAAGAAGACAAACTGAAGTTCATAAGTTCATTTTTCATAAAGCAAAACATAAACATAACATAAGAAATCCAAGAAAGAATGTATTACCACTAGTAAAATTGAAAATGGTGTAATCTCAAAAAAATTGTTCAACAGAACAAGAAGATTAAAAGAACAAATTCAACTACATAATACAGAATAGCATAAAAGAAATGTCGAGCAGAAACTCCATGAAGCATACTTGAAAACATGACCCAAATTGCTACAGAAACCACATGTTCATCATTGAGTTAAAAAGAATGTCAATTATAATTAACATAAGAAAAAAAGACTATCATATCCGATAAGTCAAAGGAAGAAACCAAAAAATTGTTATGATAAGAATCAAAATAAACATTATGTTACTCTGATACCTATCAACAAATAAATGTCTAATCTAGAACAACCACAATATAGAAATACCTTACGTTGAATGTTGTAAATAAAAATATCTTAATTGCGTGAACATCTAGTAGTGGAAATGAGGAAAAAAACCAATCAATCAAATCATCAGGGAATAACAGATGCAAGGAAATGAATTTCAAATAACAGTGCATTAGAGATGATGATCAGATTGAAGAGATTATCTGAGATGCGCACAAAATTTTCACGGAGACATGAATTATTCAATAAAACAAAATATATAAGCTCAAGTATAAAAATGAAAGAATTGATGACAGAGATAAAAGCCAACAACTGCTACAAATGATAGTTGATCAATGCATACTTACTGAGGAAAAATCTGCATCACACAATTAGCTGCATATTTAACATCAAATGGAATGTTTAAAGTACAACTTGGAATGTCAAAACCTCCCTCAATATTACCTCCAAAGCAGCTGGAAAATCATCCTTCCATAGCAGCCAAATCGATCCATATATGGGGTTACGACCTTATTAAGAACGTTAATGAGACAAACAAATACATTTTATATAGCCAAATCATTAAAAACAAGATTTAGAGTTACGACCTTATTGAATAGAATACTAATGTATCCTTGAGTTCTAATAAAAACAGGATTTAGAGTTCCTATCACCAAATTACCCATCTTTAATAGCTTAAAGTAGAAAAACCATTAACTACACATACCAATAACTGCAAGACTCCCAAGGAACTATTTAACTACAAAATTTGTATGTTAAAGATAAGTAAGCACAAATAATATACCAATGACAACAATTTGGACGGTCCCAAAAGTTATGTTCATGTCAATGAAAGCCCTTTAGCAGGCACAAAAGAAACTTAAAAATTGGAATGCAAACAACTCAGGACTCGTGAGCTTTGCAAATAATAGAAAGAACCCATGAAATTTGAAATCTTACATGTTGCTATGCATGGATGAAAAGGGCAGCAAGAGGAGAACTAGTATATACTTGTTTTACATTCAATCCATGTAATAATGATAGAAACTACCATTGAAGAGCAAGATATGAAACTAAAGGAAATTTCTACAGAACTTCGGTTCATGAATTACTCACAGCTGATTGAAGGCATGCAGGAGTAAACTTGACACCTTCCATAAAGATAGCCATAAGAGCCAATAAGAAAAAGGACATGACTCTTATAATTGAAAAGAGCGAAATATTTTCAATTGAACCCTGTTTCAAGACAAAAAATTTGTTACTTTACCACTCCAATGAGCAAAGATATAAATAGATCGATAAGATGTCTTGGGTAAGCCAATGAGGACAACCAAACTTCACATTTCATATATTTACATAATTCTAGACATGGAAGTTGCTATCTATTTCAATATAATGCTTCCAAACTCAGGCATCAAATACAAACATTACATTCCAAAAGGATATCAATTCCAAAAAGTTTAAGAGCCCGAAACGTACCTCGTAGATGCAATTACCAATATATGCTAATGATGCTGCATTGAACATGGATCGAGGTTTCTGCACCTTAAGTAGATTTGACAACCACTGCTCATGTCCCAAATAAAGACTCTCCGACTCCACTAGTTTGCTTGTAAGTAAATACAATAGAAAAAGATTAATACATCTCAAATTCAAAGAAAAAAATTTGAAAGTTGAAACAAGTTAGGAAAGTGAAAAAATCAAGCTAAGCGGTAGCAATTAAACTTTTCTAAGCCAACCAACGGGCCTTTTCAGCTTACAGGTTCGCGATTGAATTGCATCCATTTTTCAATAGCACGAACCAATTTTGGAGTTCAATTATGATTTCCAAACACCAAAGAACACATTGCATAAACTACAACGAAAACTTTAATTCTCCAACACCCCCAACTCTTTAGAATTATGTAAACACTACTACCATAGATGTTTTTAGATCCTTCACAACAAGATTTCAGAACACATCACCATCACAGAGAATAATACAATTTTAATTTAAATTCAAAGTACTAGAGACGATTAAGAGGGCCATAATTCACTTCATAATACTCTAATCAAACTAAAAAAGAGATTTAAGATGGTTGTTACCTACTGACCCTTACCGAAAAGCTTGAGTTATCACTGGATGAGTGCCAAAAGAAGTCGATCAGTACAAATCTGAGGTCTTAGGAGCTCCAGCTCGCAAATCTGGTTGGTTGGTGTATGATCATCGGAGTTTGAACTACAACGTTCAGAATCATTGGAGGTTGCCTCTCACCTTGAAGAATCGCCAGATTGCTCGTGGGTTCGTCGTCGCTTGAGCCGCTCCGAACAATGGAGGTCACCGCCGGTCGAATGGATGAACGTCGTCGTCGTTCGAAGAGATGGAAGTTGTCGCCGCCGAATCGTCGCCGTTCGCACGCAGTGAAGTTCGATTCGCACGACAATAGAGCTGGTTTATTTGCGTAGGGATGAAGGCAAAAATTTTTTAGATCGACACATTTTCGTGGTGAAAATAAAAGTTAGGTTAAAAAAGTAAAGTGAATTTTAATGGCGGGCTGGGCCTAACATTAAAGGTAGATTTACAATGTCAGGCGTCGCCCGACATTGAAATATAAATTATAATTTTTTTTTGATTTAGCGCATTTTTTAACTTGACCGACATTGTTTCCTCCAGTTTTTTTTGTCCGACATTAATTCCTCCGTGTTTTTTTTTGTCCGACATTAAAACTCATATTTCTAGTAGTGACTATATATCAGTGTGTCATTTCTTCTCTCTTATTTACTTTGTTGAATTTATTGTAGAAACTTAGCTTGTTGGTATTATATATTTTTTGGATGTGTTTGTGCTGTTAGTGTAAGTTGGAATATCCCAACAAGTGGTATCAGAGTCTCGTTTGAACATTTTTTACAGCAAGCATTTTTCAGAAAATTTGGAAAGATTTTTATTCGTGAATCTTGAATATGACTACTAAGTTTCAACTAGAGAAATTTGACGGTAAATGTAATTTTGGATTATGGAAAAAGAAGATGAGGGTGTTTTTAGTGCAACAAAAGGTTGCAAAAGCTCTTGATGATCCAAAAAGGTACCTAGTTGAAATGATGGAACAAGAGCAGGAAGAAATGCTTGATTTAACCTTTAGTACATTTATTCGGATAATATTTTAAGACAGGTCGATGATGTCACCACAGCTTTAGAGATATGTGAAAAATTAGATAAGTTATATCTTGTTAAGACTTTGCTGAACAAGATATATCTCAAGGAGAAATTCTTTGGTTTTAGGATGGATCCTTCAAAACCATTATATGCAAATTTAGATGAGTTTAATAAAATTGTCCTTGATTTAGCCAACATTGGAGAAGAAATGTCGATGAAAATCAAGCGGTACTTTTGTTAAATTCACTGCCCGATTCATATAGAGAAATCAAGACAGCAATTAAGTACAGAAGAGACAGCTTGGATATGGAGATAGTTTTGAATACTTTGAAATCAAAAGAACTTGAGATCAAGCTGGAAAAGAAGGACATTGAAGCACTGCATACTCGGGGTAGAGCAGAGAAGAAAAATTACAGCAAGCAGAGAGGGAAATACGATCAAAATCGAGAGCCAAAGGTAAGAAGTGTTACAATTGTCAGAAGGAAGGACATTTTAAGAGAAATTGTCCTTTGTTGGCAAAGAACAAATAGTCTAACCAGGAAAAGGCCGAGGGGGAGAGTTCAAAAATGTATTGGATGGTTACGAATCAACTGAGGTTTTGTTGGTTTCAGGGAATGAATGGTCAGATGACTGGGTTTTGGACTTAGGTTGTACTTTTCATATGACACATTCAAGGGAATACTTCAGTGACTTTAAACCATTGCAAGATGGAAAAGTTTACCTTGGTAACAATCAGATATGTGAGATCAAAGGGATGGCATGGTGAGATTGAGACTTCATGATAATTTGGTGAAAATTTTGACTGATGTGAGGTATGTCCCTGACTTGAAAAGAAATCTTATCTCTCTTGGAACTTTAGATAAGCTTGGCTATACCAACAAGATAGCAAATGGTGAGATGAAGATATATAAAGGCTCACTATTGAAGCTAAAGAGAAAGCTGAAAAATGGGCTTTATGTGCTGAGTAGTTAGATGGTATTAGGAAATCTCTCACTTGTCTCTGATGATGTGGATAGAAATGTTAGAGCTACCAAACTTTGGCATACACGTTTACGTTTGGGACATGTTAGTGAGAAAGGCATGAAAGAACTTAACAATCAAGGGATTCTGAATTTGAAGCAAGTGAATGATTTTTCTATCTGCGAACATTGCATTTTTGGCAAGTCTACAAGGGTAAAATTCACAAAGGGAACACATTGCACAAGAGAAAAGCTTGATTATATTCATGCATACTTATGGGGGCCAGCAAATGTGAGTACTCATGGAGGAGCCAAGTACAACCTATCCATTGTGGATGACTACAGCAGAAAAGTGTGGCTTATTTCTTGAAGCATAAAGGTGAGACAAGGTCAAAGTTCAGGAATTGAATTACTTTAGTTCAGAATCAGACTGAGTAGAAAGTGAAGAAAATATAGAGAACTTGAGTTTGTGAATCGAGAGTTTAATGAACTTTATTCGAAGCATGGTATTGCTAGACACTTAACTGTTGGTTACGCTCCACAACAAAATGGCCTTGCTAAACGCATGAATAGGACCATTTTGGAAAGGGTAAGGTGTTTGTTATCTCAATCTGTTAATAATAAGAAAAGAAAATAATTCTTCCTTGATTACTCCAAATGATTGATACAAGACTATATAAATAACAGTCACAAAGAAGAAACTAAAAAGAAATTCTTGCCTATTAGGATAAGGAAATACTTACCTATTAGAACAATAAAACCCTAACCTAAATAAAATAGGAAACCTTTAAAATAAAATAAACTATAATTTAACACTCCCCCTCAAGCTGGTGAATGAATATTTTTCATTCCCAGCTTGTTAACCAAATGCTCAAAGTTGTTGTTCAATCCTTTTGTAAGAATATCTGCTATTTGATTGTTTGTTGGTACAAATGGAGTACATATGAGGCCGCTATCTAACTTCTCTTTTATGAAGTGTCTATCAACTTCAACATGCTTGGTTCTGTCATGTTGAACTGGATTATGTACAATAATGATGGCAGACTTGTTATCACAATAAAGTTTCATAGGCCCTTCCCATGGAATCTTCAAATCTTCTAAAAATAATTTTTATCCACAGTAATTCGCAGATGCCCAATGCCATTGCTCTAAATTTCGCTTCTGAACTTGATCTTGCAACTACATTTTGTTTTTTACTTCTCCATGTCACTAAGTTCCCACCAAAGAAAGTACAATAGCCAGAAGTGGATTTTCTATCGTCTATCGATCCTGCATAATCTGCATCTGTATAAACTTCTAGATTGAGTTTCTCGCCTTTCTTAAACAACAATCCTCTCCCACTGGAGTTCTTTAAATAGTGGAGTATTCGGTACACAGCTTGAAGATGAATTTCTTTTGGACTATGTATAAATTGGCTTACCATTCCTACAATATACGCAATATCTGGTCTCGTATGAGAAAGATATATTAATTTTCCAACTAACCTCTGGTAACTTTCCTTATTTACTGGAGGACTCTCTTTAGATGCACATAATCTATGGTTTTGATCAATCGACGTTCCTATTGGTCTGTTGCCAAGCTTTCCTGTTTCAGAAAGTAAGTCAATCACATATTTTTGTTGTGATAAGAATATGCCTTGTTTAGAATAGGCTACTTCTATCCCAAGAAAATATTTCAGTCTTCCCAATTCTTTAACTTCAAACTCTTGGATTAAACAATTTCTCAGTTTCTCTTGCTCATTATTATCATTGCCAGTGACGATAATATCGTCCACATAAACAATCAATGCTGTTACTCCCCCTATAGCAGAATGTTTTATAAACAATGTATGATCTCCTTGACTTTGTTTATAGTCCATCTTCCTCATGACTTGAAAAAATCTACCAAACCATGCCCTAGGAGATTGCTTTAATCCATACAACGCATTTTTTAATTTACAAACTTTATTTCCTGCTTGCTGATATCCAGGTGGAATCTCCATATAAATTTCTTCTTCAAGATCACCATGTAGAAAAGCATTTTTTACATCATATTGTAACATGTCCCATCCATGATTTACAGCAAGAGATAGAAGTATTCATACTGTGTTCATCTTGGCAACAGGCGCAAAGGTTTCAAGGTAATCAACTCCATATGTTTGAGTATATCCCTTAGCAACCAACCGTGCTTTGTACCTTTCGAGTGTTCCATCTGCTTTATACTTTACAGTATATATCCATCGACATCCTACAGCTTTCTTATCTTTAGGCATAGTAACCAACTCCCTTGTTTTATTTTTTTCTAAAGCTTGCATTTCAAGATTCATTGCTTGCCTCCATTCTTCATGTTGTATTGCCTCCATATATGTTTTTGGAATATTTATCTGAGTAAGGTTAACCATAAAACTTCTGTACTGACTTGAGAGTTTGTCATATGATACAAAGTGAGACAATAGATATTGAGTACAAGTCCGTTTTCTCTTTCTTAAAGCAATCGACAAATCCAGGTCTGACTCATCATTAGCAGATATTGTAATGTCTGACTCATCATTAGTAGATACTATAATGTCTGATTCATCATTGATTATTTTCTCGTCAATTTCAGTTACAGGGATATGTTCAGACTCTTGGACGTGCTTATCTTTTTTAGTGTTCCTTCTTGAATAAACCTGTAATGGTCTAGTAGTAGAAGGGTTAGATGGTCCTGGTAAGGTGTCTAAGGGTGGTGGTAAAGGATTTGATATAGGAAATGTGAGGTTGGGAATGGGCAAATCCTTATCTTCCAATAATAGTTCCTCCCCCTGAAGATAAGGTGAGGTAAAGAAGCTGGTGTCTTCATAAAAGGTAACATCAGCAGAGATGAAGAACCTTTTTGAAGGAGGATGATAGCATTTATATCCCTTTTGAGTGTTCGACTATCCGACAAAAATACACTTGAGTGCTCGTCGATCAAGTTTACCTCACTGATGACTGTGAACATGAACAAAGGCTACACAACCAAATACTCGAGGAGTCAAGTTATTTGTTGTTCGAAAATCAGGATAATATTTTAATAGGATATTCATAGGAGTTCTATGGTCTAGAGTAGCAGATGGTAACCGATTGATTAAATAAGTGGATGTTAACACAGCTTCCCCCCAGAAGGATTTAGGAACATTTCTTTGAAAAAGAATGGCACGTGTCACAGAAAGGATGTGACCAATTTTTCTTTCGGCCACTCGATTCTGTTGAGGAGTGTCGACACAAGACGACTCATGGATGACTCCATGTTTTTGAAAGAAGGATGTTAACTTTTGATTGAAGTTATCTCGAGCATTGTCAGAACGGAATCGTTTGGGTTTGATTCCGAATTGGTTTTCTATCATATGAAAGAATGTTTGAATGGTAGAACCAACATCAGATTTTTGTTTTAAAAGATAAACCCATAAGACTCGAGTACAGTCATCAATGAACACAATAAACCAACGAAATTTGGAAACATTTGGAACATTGGATGGACCCCACACATCAGTATGAATAAGAGAGAAGGGAACTGATATTCGTTTATTATTACTAGGGAAGGGTACACGCTTGTGTTTAGCGAATTCACAAACTTCACAGTGAATTGACTCAATATTTTAAGAGTTCGAAATGAAGGATGTCCAGGTCTATAATGATTCAACAAAAGCTTACTTGAAGGATGATGAGTTTGTGAGGTTAAGGAGACTGGAACACTAGTCTGACTGACAAGTTCATTAAGATAATAAAGTCCATCTTTTTCATTAGCAAGTCCAATAATCTTCCCATTGTCCTGGTCATGTAAAATACAAGAAGAATCAGAAAAAGTTACTCTGCAACCTAAATCTTTGATCAAATTCTTTACCGATATCAAATTAACAGTTAAACGTGGTATATGAAGCACATTCTTTAAAGTAATGTTTGAATTTATCTTGATGTCTCCTTGACCAGCTACTGTTACCAAGGTACCATCTGCTGTAGAAATTTTCTTATTGCTCGAACAACTACTATAAGAGATAAAATAACAACTACTATTCGTCATATGGTCTGTTGCACCAGAATCAATAATCCAGGTACAAAGTTTAGGCTAGGAAGTTGTATTCGTCAAAGTTACCGAACCTGTACCTTGACTAGGAGCATTATCCAAAGTTTTTAAGAAGCTCCTTAATTGTTTGATCTCATTTATGTCCAAGTTTTTTGTAATTTTGGACGACTGTGACATTGATACCAAGACTAAACTGCAACTCAAAAATGGAGATCCAAAACTGAAAAATCAGTACTGTACCGAACCGAAAGAGGGCTGAACTGAATCAAAAACAGTTGAATCGAACCAAAATATTCCAAACCAAACCAAATCTGACTGAAACGAACTGAAGCCTGTCGAAACGATCCGACAATGAACTGAACCAGACTGAAAAACGCTGAACCAGTCCAACAATGATTTGAACCGAGCCTAAAGGAGCCGAACTAGCTGGACCGAACCAAGTGAACCGAACCAGTTGAACCAGACTATCTGAACCGAACTGGACGAACCGGGTTAACTGGACCGGACGTAACAGCAAAGGAAGACGACGGCAATGGTGGCGGCGACGAACAACAGCGGTGACGGTGACCGTTGTAGGTGACGAAGGACGGCGACACGAAACCCACGAACAGCACTCGAAAAACAGCAGCGCTGGCGAATCAGCAAACGGCGCCGGCAGTGGTGGCCGGCGGCGGTCGGCGGTGGCCGGCGGTGGTCGTCTGTTGAGCGGTGACAGTAATGAACAAAATCTTAATGGACAAAAACCCTAATGGGCATTAAAACCCTAATGAGCACAAAACCTAAGGGCACAAAAACTAAGTTAAAAAAAAAATTTAGAATAAACCTAGAGCTCTGATACCATGTTAATAATAAGAAAAGAAAATAATTCTTCCTCGATTACTCCAAATGATTGATTCAAAGGCTATATAAATACCAGTCACAAAGAAGAAACTAAAAAGAAATTCTTGCCTATTAGGATAAGGAAATACTTACCTATTAGAACAATAAAACCCTAACCTAAATAAAATAGGAAACCTTTAAAATAAAATAAACTATAATTTAACACAATCAAACTTGCCTAAGTCGTTTTTGGGGGAAGCAACAGCTACAACATGTTTTGTGATAAATAAAACACCTTCATCAGCTATTGAATTCAAAACGCCTGAGGAGATATGGAGTAGAGTAAAATCTGACATTTCTCACTTGAGAGCTTTCGGATGTACTACATATGCTCACATAAATCAAGGTAAACTTGAACCTAGAACCTTAAAGTGTGTCTTTATAAGCTATCTATAAGAAGTAAAGGGGTACAAACTGTGGTGTTTGGAACCGAATAGAATCAAATGTATAATAAGTAGAGACGTTAAGTTTGATGAATGGAGTATGCCATACTCGAAATTGAAGACATCAACAGATGAAACATCTCAAGGCTTAGATACATTTGAGATTGAGGTAGAGCCCAGTTCAATCCAAAGGCAAGTCACTTCTAACAACATACCGAACACATCAACAAGTACTGAACCAGAAGTTAGTACTGAGTAGATTGATGAGGACGATGGTAGTGATCAAGAATGAAAAGCACAGGGGACTAAGCGTACTGATTTGAGTGATTATAACCTTGCCAGAGATAGAGTGAGAAGGACCATTAAACGGCCGGTGAAGTATGGTGAAGCAAACCTTGTTGCCTATACACTAGCAGTTACTGATGAACTTACAGAACTTGAGCCATCCACCTACATTGAAGCTATAAAACGCAACGATAGTGAGAAATGGGAGCAAGCTATGAAGGAAGAAATTGATTCATTGAATAAGAACAAGACTTGGGAGCTTGTTAGCAAACCAAAAGGTAAAAGACTTGTATATTGTAAATGGATCTATAAACTTAAACCTAGACTGATAGATGATGATGAGATGAGGTTTAAGGCCAGACTGGTAGTAAGGGGATACACACAGAAAGAAGGAGAAGATTATAATGAAATATTCTCACTGGTTATCAGACATGCATCGATAAAGGTGATATTAGCTTTGACTACCCACTTTGATCTTTACCTTGAGGAAATGGATGTCAAAACTGCGTTCCTTCATGGTGAACTTGAGCAAGAAATATATATGAAGCAACCACAAGGTTTTGAGATAAAAGGTGAAGAAGACAAAGTATGTTTGTAGAAGAAGTCCCTTTATGGACTTAAACAATCTCCTAGACAATTGTACAAGAGATTTGATAGCTTTGTATTGTTTAAGGGATTTAAAAGAAATATGTTTGATCATTGTGTGTACTTTAAAGAGGTAGGGCATGCAACCAAACTCTATTTGCTACTTTATGTTGATGATATGCTTATAGCTTGCAGGGATAAAACAGAGATAGATAAGTTGAAGGTGGAGTCGAGCTCAGAATTTGAAATAAAAGACTTAGGGACAACAAAGAAGATATTGGACATTGAAATTTCAAGAGATCAGAATGTCAAACGTTTATTTTTGTCTCAGAAGAGGTACATTTCAAAACTACTGAGCATGTTTAATATGACAAATTCAAAGGTAGTAAAAACTCCTTTGGCGCCACACTTCAAATTATCTATGAAACAGTGTCCAAGTTATAAGCAAGAAAAGACATATATGGAAGATATTCCATATAATAGTGCTGTGGGGAGCTTGATGTACACGATGGTTTGCACTAGACCAAATTTGGCTCATGGTATGAGTGTTGTAAGCAGATTTATGGCAAATCCAAGGAAGGTTCATTGGACAACGGTGAAATGGCTTCTTCAGTATCTGAAAGGAACTAACAGTCATGACTTAGCATATACTAAGATTACAGAGGTGTTTATCCTTTGGTGGGATATGTTGGATGCAGATTATGCTGCAGATCCAGACAAACGGCGAAGTACATCGGGGTATGTTTTTCACTTTATTTGGTAACAAAATTAGTTGGAAAACATCTTTACAACATATAGTAGCATTTTAATTTACTGAATCTGAATACATAGCTTTAGCTGATAGTGTTAAAGAAGCATTATGGCTTAGGGGCTTAATTGGTGAATTGATTCATAGATGATCCTGTTATCTTATGGTGTGACTCCCAAAATGCAATTCATTTTTTCAAAGAATCATGTTTATCATGAGAGAATGAAGCATATTGATGTTCGGTTACATTTTGTAAGGGAGGTATTTGCTCAGAACACTATGGTTCTTGAGAAGATTTCTACTGAAGATAATATTACTAATGCATTTACAAAGACTTTACCATCCAGGAAATTTGAGAAATGCATGAACCTGTTTCAACTAGAAGCAGGCTAAACAGTGACCTTAATAATCAGAAAATAAGTGGCGTTTCATTCATTTGTTCTTGAATCAAGGTGGAGTTTTCAGCAAGGTGGAGTTTTTTTCAGCAAGGTGGAGATTTGTTGGGCAATGTATTAGCTTTGGGCCTAAATTGAACTGTGCTGAAAATGTATCTTCATGGGCTGGGAGTAAGTACAAACATGTGGGATCTTGAAGAAGACACGTGCCTAGGACACCCCACTCATGGGTGAAAGTTGAGAATAAATTTTTGGTTTTTTTTAGGTGGTTTGCGACTGTACAGAAAGCAAAGAGAGGGAGCTTCTCCTTCTTCTTCCTTCAAGTGTGTGAGCAAAACTAGAGAGATTTGAGTGGGTTTTCTCTTGCAAAATTCCCTTGGGTACTTCTTTTCTCCTTTATATCAACTCCATTGATGGTGAGTGAGAGTGATGCGTTGTTTTAGGCGATTTTGGTGCTGAAATTTTCTACTCCTTGTTCCCTGAAGACTCCATGTATTTTTGTTGTTGCTCTTGGTGATATGAATGGAATGGATGGGTCGTCACAGTGGATGTGGATCACGTTGATCAAACCACTATAAATCAGTGTGTCATTTCTTCTGTCTTACTTATTTACTTTATTGAATTTATTGTTGAAACTTAGCTTGTTGGTATTATATATTTTTTGGATGTGTTTGTGCTGTTAGTGTAAGTTGGAATATCACAACAGAACACTTGTACACAAGAGAAAACTGCACACTAATGTGGTGCAAAGTCAACACACTTTGATACCTAAATCAGCAAAGGGTTCAATTGAAGAATAGCAAAGTAGGATTATGAGAGCATACCTCACACCCCAAGTCTCGCCTCTTATTTATAAAGGGAGTCCTTGGTTTAGTTCGGACTGGCTCGACCGAATCTGGTCGGCTCAAGTCTGGTTTGGTTGGGTGGTCCAACTTGAGTGGTTTGATCGATGTGTTTTGCTTGGATATCCTTTCGAGAAAAAAGATTACATTTACTTTGATCCATGCTCCGAAAATTCTGTCACCTGTCATGTGATCTTTGATGAACCTTGCTTCCCTTTTGCTGAACTACCCTCAGCTCTATCTTCCAAACCTTCCTAGCCCACACACCACTTTCTCTTCCTTCTGTCATCATCACTCCACCGACATTGCCGTCATTACCTTTTCCTCAAAACCCCTTGATCTCTACCCTGCAACTGACTTTTTGTGATTTGCCTAAGAGCTTGCTCACTGCACTATCCACACCAACCATCACTTATTCTCTTAGCTCAGGTGTTGACACTGCCACTACAGCCACTCATGATTTCCCTTCCACCAATACTACACCGATTGTCCCTTCAAATAATTCTTCTTCCATTTCGACATACATCTCATTACATTAAATTGCCATCTCCTCCTTGCCATTTGAACCACACCCTCTGCCATAAGCTCATTTTGGATTGTCAACAGTCTCTAATACCAAATGTATTATTTGCCTGCCACTCCAAACCTAAACAGTAAACCCAGTTGATTAACTATTGTACACAAATTTATTGAATGACAAGAGTATATGACTGATGGATTTTCCACTCTACAGAAACAAGGTGGTCCTTGGTTCCTCTATCTCTGGAAAATTTTTTTATTGATTGCAAGTGGGTATATTCCATCAAACGTCTACCTGATAGGTCTATTGCACACTCATAAAGCATGCTTAGTGACAAATGACTTTCATCAGGAACATGATATTGACTATAGTGGAACTTTCAGCCCCATTGTCAAGAAACCAACCGTGCGCCTCATATTGGCTCCTATACCACCTTTAATTGGCATTTATGTAAACTAGTTGTAAAACATTTCTTTCCCCATTGTGATCTTCTTGAAGAGGTCTGTATGACTCAATACTAGGGATTCAGTGATTCAACACTTCCTCATCATGTATGCAAGCTCCACAAGTTACTCTATGTCTTCAAGGGCACATTATTACTACCTTTGACTTTGCTCCATTTTGTGCTAACTTGTCTTTGTTTGTTCAATATGTTAAAGATCTATTACATTTTAGCTTCTCTACGTGGACAACATCATTCTCACTAGTAATATTGATGTATATTTATTTGTCAACTACTTTATCTCTAAGCTTCAGACCAAGTTTGACATGACTGACCTTGGCAGCCCTTAAATACTTCCTTGGTTGGGAGATATATAACTCAGTCAGTGATCTCTGTATTACATTGTCTAAATATGCTCCTAATCTACCGGTTTGCTTTGGCTTGATTGACGCCAAATCGTGTCTCACTCTTAGTGCCCTAAAGGTTCCCTCTTCAACCACATTTGTGTTGTGTTCAAGTGCTAATGTACAATTATATCGACAGATAGCTGGTGCGCTTGAATACCTTACTTTTTCTCTAGCAGGCATCTATTTTGCAGTGAATAAAGTCTATCAACAAATGCTTAATTGAATTAGTGTTGATCTCATGACAGTTAGATGAATACACAGATATGTCAAAGGCACCATTACTTAGGGCATTTGCTTCTCGCCAAGTTCTCTCTCCTTCGTACCTTATTGGATTTTGATTGGGCAGGTATGCCTTTGATTGTCTATCCACCATTGGTATGTCATATTTATAGGTTCCAACCTTATCTCCTAGTTGGAAAAGAAACAATCCACTGTTTCTTGCTCATCAACTAAACCTAAGCATTGTATGTTAGTTACAACTACCATTGAGTTATCATGACTTCGACAAGTTGATAACTCACCATAAGAGAGTATTTTGTGGCATAAATTGTGCAATTTTGGGGTGTAAACGTAAGAGTCCTTAGACAATTAGCAAGAAAAGAGATGCATTTAGCTAAGTAGGCACCTAAGCTGTTAGAATCCTCAATAATCCTGATTTGAAAGAAGTTGAGCTAATTATCTGATTATTTTGGCGTGATTTGCAGAATTAGGGACATTTGAGATGGAAGCTATAAAGGCTGCTAAAGGGATGCTAGAGCCTAGGCAGAGTTTCTATGCTGGAGCCTATTGAGCCTGCGTAGTAACTTGATGTGAACCAAGGAAGTGGCATTGTCATGCCTCAAGGACCCATAACGAGATCAAGAGCCAAGAAACTTCAACAAGCTTTACTTTCACATGTTCAACACTTGGTGAGCTCGACTAGGGATGATCAAGAGAGAGATGGAACTTTTCAACTCAATATCTTTCAAGTAGAGCTTAAGGGAGGCATTAGAACTCTAAGTTCATTTAAAGGAGCTGAAGTTGAAGTGGAGTTCAACTTAAGTTGCATTCAATAAACCAATTTGGATTCAAGGAACTCAAGTTGCATTAAATAAACTTAAGTGCATCTCAAGCTTCATTTATTGCAAGTCATCTATCAATTAATGGAACTACACTTCAAACTACTTAAAGTGAAGCTTCATTTACAATTGGGAGGTTACAAAGAATTTGAAGGGTGACCAAGACTTCAATTCTCGGATTTAAAAGCTCTAGAATTTTATGACTTCAATCCAGTAATTGCTAACCCAAATATCAAAACTGATAGATTTAAGCTGAAGCCAGTTATGTTCCACATGATCTAGACTGTAGGACCATTTCATGGCCTTTCATCATAAGATCTCCATTGACACCTACAACATTTCTAAAGGGATCAAATTCCACAGCGGAAAAGCGTGAATGCTTGTGCTTCGATTTTGTTTTAGAAAAGCTACTAAGAAAAGAAAGCAATGCAAAGAACAAGAGAAAACCTACCTTTGAAGACCGTTCTTAAAATCGATGATGATGAACCTCGACACCACTAAAGGGTCTTCCCTGCTATTCTATAGGCAATGATCGGTTTGTGGGAACCGTCTTTTTGAAAATGGAGGGAATTTGATTTACAAGAGAGAGCTTTTGAGAGAAATTCAACAACCTTTGCCAAAATAGAACTTCTCACATTTTATAGACAGGGACAGGAATAGGGAGGAAGCAACCTCCTCACCCTCCCATGCAAGGAAGTGGGTTGCTGATTAATTATAAAAATAATAAATTAATAATAATAACTAGATATCATATATTTAGTTGAAGCTTTATTTGAATGATATTATTATGTATATCTCTCTCATAACCTGTAGTTTTAATGTGAATCTCATTCACGTTAATTTTAACCTATAGTTTTAATATGAATCCAATTCATATTAATTATTATTTGAATGTAATTCAAATATACCTACCATCATATATAGTTTAATTATGAATGTCATTCATAATTAATTTTATATTATAATGTATCTATATACATTATGTTAATTGTATCTTATACAATTAAACTACAATCCCTCATTTAAATTGAACAATTCAAATTCTTTCAAAAAACTTTGATCCTTGTTTTACCCGTTGTGAGCTAGCGGGTAGATCTAATGGACCTATAGATCAGAAGCTGTAACGTTGCGAGATTAATCGGTCAAACTCATTAACCGAGTTAATCAACATTCGTTAACTGCAGGTTACTCCACTAAAAACCCACAGTTGCACTCTTCTCACTATAGAATATTTCTATATCCACGGATATCGACTATTAACCGCAAGTCAATCCTTCATGAGTGTTCGTAACTCTAGCTGGGTCAAATTACCGTTTTACCCATGAGTTACATCTTACTCCTTAAATACCACTGCTCCTCTAGTGAACAACCCGGTTATGCTCCGACCAATAACCGAAAGTTCTTCTCGGGCCAGTGAGAGGGTGGGGCCATTTGTTCAAGTCCCGGAGTCAGCATTTAAGAGAACACTCATCTACTCCCCTAAAGTCGGGGAGGAGTGAATTATATCTTGTGAAGTTATGTTCCCAGCTCCCCACTCAATCATGTTCCCAAAATGGTAGGAATGTTGAGTCGGCGACTCGGGCCACTCTCACCAATACAGATCAAAGGACGAGCCCTCACGGGCAAGAGTCTATAACTCACTCAGAATTGAGAATGAGTTGTTTGGTCATCCTATGAAATAACAATCTGTTAATTAACGGCGTTACATCTAAAGATTGGCTATTTCGTGGTCCGGTCTTATACAAACTCATTGTATAGGATACCCACACTTGCATGTCTTCACACGATCGACCTGGATTGGATCGTTTGTAACATTTACAAATTGGGTCGTATCTGAGTGTTGCTAGGATCTGGTACCTAGCCTTATCCATATACTATAGACCCTTTAGGTTATTCCTGAGACATTATCCACTTGTATATCGACGATATATCAAATATATACCCAGTATATATATTGTTCCGTTCACATGATAATAACCTTGGATGTTTAGTTTATTAGATTTGGACCATGTAATGTTGTAAACTCAACAAAAATTTGATTGAATAAGAAAACATAACTTTATTGAATATAAATTTGTTTTTACAAAATTACAAACTACAAGTTTAGGGTAACACACACAACAATTTCATGCAAGTGGCAAACTCATTTAAGTTAGAAGGAGTAACTCAAGAAGCAATGAGACTAAAGCTATTCCCTTATTTCTTGAAGGATAGTGCTGGAGCATGGCTAGATGCATTACTAGCTGAGTCCATCACTTCATGGAATGACTTAGCAGAGAAGTTCCTACTGAAATACTCTCATCCATCTAAGAATGCGCAACTTTGGAATAATATAAATAATTTTCAACTACTTCCTGGAGAGTCATTGAGTGAGTTCTGGGAAAGATTAAGGGCTTACTCCAGAGGTGTGCACATCATGGTATTCCACGATTTATCAGATAGAGACTTGTTACAATGGTTTGAATGAGGCTACATAGTTGGTGTCGATGCTTCCGCAAATGGAGCATTGCTATCTAAGCCGTATGCGGAAGCCTTTGATATTTTGGAAAGAATCTCGAGTAACAAGCATCAGTGGTAAAAATCACGAGCTACTTCAGCAAAGACATTCAAAGGCTTGGTAGATGACTATATAGTGGCAGACCTGAAATCAAAGATTTCACGACTAGCAAACATTGTGACGCAGAATATTACTCAAGTTGAGACTAGAGCTTTCACAGCTAAAGTAAACAATGTGTAGAGCGTTTCATGCTCTTATTGTGAAGGAGAACATCATTTTGAAGATTTTCTAGATAACCCAGATTCAGTGTTCTATTTGGGCAATCCACAGCCTAATAGGAACAATGTTTATGGAAACACCTACAATCTGAGCTAGAGAAATCCCTATAATTTTAACTAGGGTGGAAATCAAGCAGGGTAAAATGGAGGAACCAGTAATGCCTTAGCATATCAGCTAAAAGGGCATTATTCTTCTAGATTCTCAAGGCAGAATCAAGTAGCAGTTTAGAAGCAATCGGAGACTATGATCCTTGAAGATATGTTTAAAGCGTATATGACAAAGAATGAGGCATATATGGCGAAAAATGATGCAACTGTGCAGAGGCAAGCAGCGTTGCTTCAAATTCAAGCAGCATCCTTATGGAATATGAAAGTGCAGATGGGACAGCTAGCTATGGATTTAAAGAGTCGCCCACGAGGAGTTCTACATAGTGACACTGAACAACCCAAGAGAGATAGTAAGAAGCAATGTAAAGCTATTACTTTGAGGAGTAGAAAGGCGTTGCCTCCTGCCCATCCAAATGCTCTATGAATCCATAACGAATTAAATAAAGATGAAGGAAGTAGGTCGCGAAAAGAAGAAGAAAGTGAGTTAGACAGGACACCTATAACCATACCAGTAAAAAAAAAAGTACAAACCTTAGGCAGTTAACAAGTAGTGACACTCAGACTACAGAACTTAAGGGAAAGGAAGTAAACAGAGAGGAAGAAAAAGTTGAGGCACCTAGAGAAATATTGTTGGGGCATCCATACCTAAAGTAACTGGAAAGCTGAAGCAACCATACAAGTGGTTGCTCCAGCAAAATATACCCCTGTGCCTTCGTATCCGAAAAGGCTATAGAAGAAGAATCAAGATGCGCAATTCAAGATATTCCTTGATGTGCTTAAGCAATTCCATATTAATATTCCACTAATAGAAGCGCTAGTGCAGATGCCTAGCTATATGCTGTTCTTGAAGGACATTCTTACAAAGAAACACAAGCTGGGAGAGTTTGAAATAGTGTGCCTAACAAAGGAATGTAACACAATCCTTACGAGCAAGATTTGAAATATGAAGGATCAAGGAAGTTTCTCCATACCGATATCTATAGGAGGACAGAAAATCAGGCAAACACTCTGTGATCTTGGTGCAGGCATTAACTTGATGTCCCTGTCTATTTACAAGAAGCTGGGAGTGGGTGAAGTAAGACCCACTACGGTGACGCTCCAGCTAGCAGATCGCTCTAATACGTATCCTGGAGGGAAAATCAAAGACGTTCTAGTACAAGTGGACAAATTTATCTTCCCTGCTGACTTTATTATCCTTGATTATGCTGCAGATAAGGAAATCTGAATAATTTTGGGAAGGCCGTTTCTAGCAACTAGAAGGGCATTGGTGGATGTACACAAGGGTGAGATAACAATGTGAGTACAAGATCAAGAAGTGAAGTTTTCTGTCTACGATTTCGTGAAGTATCTGGCAGAACCTGAGAAGTGTTCGGTCTTACAGATTGTGGAAAATTCATTGTAAGAGGAGTTTAGTCAGGAGATGATGTTGGAACATAGTGTAAGAAGAGATGCTAGAGCTGAAGAAGATTTTAGTGATGGGAATAAAGAGATGACGGTAAAGGAAGGTTCTGCCGCTGAAATAGAGACCTCAGCACCGGTAGAATAGTATAAAAATGATGAGCCATTAGAAGCCTGAATGCAGCATGCAGAAGCTAGTGAGGGCCAACCAAGTGGAGAGAGGGTAGATGTTCCAACATCTGGTGCTCTCAATCAAGTGCACATCATTGTAGAGGAAAAGTCAGCAAGCTTACCTGAAGAAGAGCCACCTGACATCAAACCTACTCTAAAAGATTCAGCAGCAAGGACGGGGAAACTGAAAAGAGAGCTGGAATCATCATGTAGCAAGGAGAAAAAGATAAAACCTTCCAAGTCACACGCCAAAGTACGAATCAAACCAACGGAAGAAACTCCAATCACCACTTCAAGAAAAACAAAAAGGTAGAAAAGGGAATTTTTGTTTCCTCAATTAAGGGGAAAAAGTATGCTACAACTATTTTGCAGGAGCCTGCCCTCCAACAACAAAGAGAGGGAAAGAAATGATGGATCGAAAGAGGAAGATCAGCCCACTAGCGACTTGTTGGATGAGAAAGAAGATGAAGAAGATTGACTTGTAAGAGGAAGTCCCTTTCCCTTTTGCTCCTATTGAATAACCCCCGACCTCCATGATATTTTTGTTGGGAGTATTGTCCTAAACTCGTAGTTTGTAATTATGTAAAAACAAATTTATATTCAATAAACTTATATTCAATCAATTTGTTGTTGAATTCATAGCATTGCATTGTCTAAATCCAATAAACTGAACATCCAAGGTTATTATCATGTAATCGAGACAGTATATATACTGGTATATATTTTATATATCCTCGATATACAAGTGGATAATGTCCCAGGAATAACTTAAAAGGGTCTATAGTATATGGATAAGGTTGGGTACCTTATCCTAGCAACATTATAGATACGGCCTGATTTGTAAGTATTACAAACTACTCGATCCAGGTAATTCATGTGGAGACATGCGAGTGAGGGTATCCTATACAATGAGTTTGTATAAGACCGGGCCGCGAAATAGCCAATCTTTAGATGTAACGTCGTTGACTAACAGATTGCCATTTCATAGGATGACCAGACAACTTATTCTCAATCCTGAGTGAGTTATGGACTCTTGCCCGTGAGGGCTCGTCCTTTGATCTGTATGAATGAGAGTGGCCCGAGTCGCCGACTCAACATTCCTACCATTTTGGGGACGAGACCGAGTGGGGAGCTAGAAACATAACTTCACAAGATGGAATTCATTCCTCCCCGACTTTAGGGGAGTAGATGAGTGTTCTCTTAAATGCTGACTCCAGGACTTGAACAAGGGGCCCCACCCTCTCACTGGCCCAAGAGGGACTTTTGATTATTGGTCGGAGCATAACCAGGTTGTTCATTAGAGGAGCAGTGGTATTTAAGGAGTAAGATGTAACTCAGGGGTAAACGGTAATTTGACCCAGCTTGAGTTACGAGCATTTGTGAAAGATTGAATTGCCATTAATGGTCGTATATTCGTGGACACGAAAACATTCTGCAGTGAGAAGAGTGCAGCTGCGAGTCTTTAGTGGAGTGACCCATAGTTAACGAATGTTGATTAAGTCGATTAATGATATTAACCGATTAATCTCGTATCGTTGAAGCTTCTGATCTGTAGGGCCATTAGGTCCCCTTGCTAGCTCACAACGGGTGAAAGGAGGTTCAAGAATTATGAAATAATTTGAAAGGTTCAAATTATATAAGGGATTATATATAATGTATATTGATACATTATATATAGATATATATTAATTTTGGATAAGGTTTCAAAATTAATATTATATCTTATGAGAGAAATATTTGAATAAGATTCAAATAATAATATGAATTGTACTAGGTTATATATAAGAGATGCATTTGAATATGATTCAAAGTTTAATTAAATATGTGATATTTAATTAAATGTTAAATAATTACTTGTTAATTAATTAATTAATTAATATTATTAATTATTATCTCCCCTGAATTTTAGCAGGGAGTCGGGAGTGGAGAGTTGTAACTCCCTTGTCGGTTACATGCAGAAGTGGTTATACATTTTGGCTCTCTACCCCTTGCAGAGCAAAACAACAAGAAAGAATTGTTGTTGTTTTTTTCTCTAAAAAATTCCCTCCAGTTGATCCCACAAGCAAGATCATCGTTCCCCAAGACGATAACGAGAAGATCATTTGGTAGTGTTCGTTGGAATTACCGAAGTTTTTGAAGAAGGTCTTCAAACGTAAGTTTCGATTTCCCCTATATTTTCCTTTTTTGTGCTTTGTTTTTGTTCCTTAAAAATCAAGAACAAGATCGTCGTTTCCACTGAGGGATTTATGTCCCATCAATTTTAAATGTAGGTTTTTACTTTTATGTCGTTTATTTTCATTTATTTTAACTTTTGCGGTTTGATTTTCCATGCATCCAGCTTTAGATTTATGTAGTTAGATATGTCTACCCTTCCCCCAATTATATTTTGAGTGCTTAATGAATAGAAATATGATTGTTCTTGATCCTCTTATATGTCAACTACATACTATTCAAGATTACATTTAGAACCTTGGATTTTCACAAAATTGAATAATATTTGCACATAACAAAATAAAATAAAATAGTTATTTTATTCATAAATAATTGAAATTTACAAACTAAGAGGCTTTAGGGCATAACACTAGTATCAGTTTGATCTACATACCCTCACAAATACCATGAGCTAAAACTCTAAACTCTGCTTTAGCACTACTTTTTGTCACTACATTCTGTTTTTTGCTTCGCTAGGTAACGAAATTACCTCCAACAAAATAATACTAGCCAGATGTAGAACATCTATATATATTACTACCAGCCGAGTCGGCACCAGTATAAACTTCAAACTGCAAATGGCTATGCTTTCTAAATAGTATACCTTTGTCCAAAGTTCATTTCAGATATCTTAAGATCCTATGAACGGCTTGAAAGTGAATTAAACCTGGAGAGTGCATGAATTGACTTATCACACTTACAACAAAGACAATATTAGGACATGTGTGAGATAAATAAATGAGTCTACTCACAAGTCTTTGATATTTCTCCTTATCTATAATTTTATCATCTTTTGCAACTTGCAACTTCAAATTTAGTTCGATCGGAGTTTCAGCTATACTACAATTGTGTGTTTTAGTTGCTCTTATTGTTGATTTAATAGTTAGACGTGACTGAGAGCCTTAGAGTGAATTCCCCTCGATTTCCCTTAAATCGCATCACATAACTCGTTTCAGTCTGTTTTCTACTTCGGATGCTCCAGCATAGAATCGCATAACAATTCTTTTATTGCTTATCTACCATTTGTGTCATTTACTGTTACAACATTCATAATTCCTTAAAGAAATTATTTTTATTTCCTTTTAGTATTTTGTTTTACTATTTCAAAGTATAGCCTTAGTCCATGTGAAAACTAGCTTCTTTTTATACTACAACTATGCATTTTTGTGTATACTTGCACCCACCCGGTATCAAGTGAGTTGTGGATACGCAACACAACTCTATAAGGATCTTTACATCTTTCTCTTTGTTGTTCCAACATGTTTGGGGAAGAGAATACCCTGGACACGTGGAAGGCCCCTATTGGTGCTCCAAGATGACTCATGAGTCATGCCCAGCTCGGACCGCCGAGATCACCACCACTAGCGTTGACAGATGCTAAGTATGAGGGCCGAGGTGAACCTGGCCGAGGTCCGACCTACCGGGAAGCTCGGTAGGGGCCGATGTGAGCTACTGTCAGCGGCGTGATTATCGGGTGTAACCGTCGGTCCCGAGATTACCGGGTGTAACCGACGGTCCCGAGATTACCGGGTGTAACCGTCGCGGGATTAGCGAGACTACCACCCATAAGTAGAGGACCTCACTCTACGATCAGGTACGATGATTTCTGACCTCGAACTAAACTAGGAATCCGACTTGTACTGACTTGATCGTCGGAGTGCTCACCTTTTTGTGCAGGTCCGCCCAAGTATCCAGAACGGTCCGGAGGTCGAGTTCGAGCTGCAATCTGAAATACACTGTTGTGCATATCCTTGCATAAACATTTGGCGCCGTCTGTGGGGACGACAATCTAAGTCATCCCAATCCTTTTAAACCAATACGCGAGCGAAAATGGTTTAACCAGCAAACTCGACCAATACGGCAGATCGAAGGACTCTAGCTGCCAGCGATGCCCACCAGAGGGAGGACGGAGCAGCAGTGGTAGAGGGGCAAGGTCACGACGGCCTAGCAACAGAACCCCTCCGCAGGTCGGCACGAATCACCGCGTCTGTCCTACCATCTGCGCACCCAAGGACGTCCAAGGCCACCCGTGGCCGAGGTGGGACCTCTAAGAAGGGCGCCCGGGGTCCAGCCCCGGCTCCACCAAGTGAAAACTTTGACGCACTCCAGAGAGAAATGGAGGCAATGCGCACACAAATGCGGTCCATGGAGGAAATGTATAAGGAGATGATACTAACTGCAGGCACAGGGTCCCGATCTGAAAATCGAATGATGCGCATTGACATGCGGGAGCAAAGGGGTTCCCACCTCGGCCCAGTCGAGGAGGAACATCCCGAAGACAACGAGAGCGAGGGGCACACTCGCCAGAGAGGAGACCTTCGTGAACACCTCAACAGAAAGAGAGGCTCATCTCTCCGAAAAGGACAGTCACCATCCCGCTCACACTGGAGCTCCAACCAGCAGGCTGAATCCTCTCGCAACCCAGTAACTCCTGCAGGAATGATTACAAGGGAGGAGTTCGACCAGCTGAGGGGCCAGCTCGACGCTCAGGTGGAGGCCTTAAAGGCCAAATGTGAGCAGAAAGAAGGTCCACTGAACGATGGCGACTTGGGAGAATCGCCCTTCACCTCGGACGTTTTAGAAGCACCGATCCCTCCGAAGTTCAAAGCTCCTACTGTGAAACCTTATGATGGGTCGAAAGACCCCAAGGATTATGTTGAGGTCTTTGAAGACCTCATGGATTTCCAAGCGGCATCAGACGCAATCAAATGCCGCGCCTTTCAGATCGCGCTTACTGGCAGCGCGCGATTGTGGTATCGGAGACTGCCAGCCAGGTCGATCTCGACCTACTCTCAGCTGAGAAGGGAGTTCCTCACCCAGTTCTCTTCTTGGCATTATGACAAAAAGACAGCGACCCATCTCGCCACCATCAGACAGAAGGAGGGTGAGACGCTGCGAGAATATGTCACCAGATTCCAGGAGGAGCAGTTGAAGGTCGCACACTGCTCCGACGAC
This sequence comes from Momordica charantia, assembly GCF_013281855.1. NCBI lineage: Eukaryota > Viridiplantae > Streptophyta > Magnoliopsida > Cucurbitales > Cucurbitaceae > Momordica > Momordica charantia. Next base: position 16,157,977 of record NW_028275160.1, read on the forward strand.
TCGGCCATGTGCTATTTTCTCACCGGTCTAGTCGACGAGGCCCTCACGGTGAAACTTGGAGAGGAGGCCCCGGCCACCTTCGCCGAGGTGCTTCAGAAAGCGAAGAAAGTCATCGATGGACAGGAGCTCCTTCGAACCAAAACCGGCCGACCAGAACGAAAGATCGGCCGGGGCAGAAGTGGAAAAGATATAGAAAAGACAGATCCCAAGTCCAAGGACAAGGGATCCTTTTCCAGCGGCCGAGCTGAGTATCGGAGGGCGGAGAACGGACCTACTAGGAGCTGACCTTACGAACGCTTCACCCCGACCACGATTCCAATTTCCGAGATCCTAACGAACATCGAGGAGTCTGGAATGGAAAAACTACTCAAACGTCCTGAGAAGCTTCGGGGAGCCCCGGAGAGGCGCAGCAAGGACAAGTATTGTCGCTTCCATCGGGAGCACGGCCATAACACGTCGGACTGCTGGGAGTTGAAGCGCCAAATTGAGGATCTAATTCAAGATGGCTACTTCAAGAAATTTGTGGGAAAGCCCAGGACCAGCTCGGCAGAGAAAAAGGAAGAGCGGAAGCGTTCGAGGACGCCGCCCCGGCGCACTGATCGACTTGCGGTCATCAATACCATTTTCGGAGGGCCAAGCGGGGGTCAGTCCGGACATAAAAGAAAGGAGTTAGCTCGTGCAGCCAGGCGCGAGGTGTGTATCATCAGGGAGCAGAGGCCGACCTGCTCAATCACCTTCGACGGTGCAGACTTGGAGGAGGTTCACCTGCCCCACAATGATGCACTTGTGATCGCTCCCTTGATTGATCATGTGGTGGTCAGGAGGGTGCTGGTAGACGGAGGCGCATCTGCTAACATCCTGTCCTTACCGACCTACCTCGCCCTGGGATGGACGAGGTCGCAATTGAAGAAAAGCCCGACACTGCTGGTTGCGTTCTCCGGAGAATCAGTCGTCCCAGAGGGTTGCATCGACTTGCCGGTCACGCTTGGGCAGGACCAAACTCGGGTCACCCAAATGGCCGAGTTCGTGGTGATTGACGGTAGATCGGCCTATAACGCTATCTTTGGGAGACCCATCATCCACTCATTTCGGGCCATTCCTTCGACACTTCATCAAGTTTTGAAGTATTCCACCCCCATTGGTGTGGGCACGGTCCGAGGAGAACAGACCGCTTCAAGGGAGTGCTATGCCTCCACACTCAAAGGCTCATCGGTCTGCGCCCTTGAAACTCTCACCAGTAGGGATGGGACACTCGAGTTCGAGGCCGACCTGCCGAGGAGGGAGTTTGCCACACCCACTGAGGAGCTCGAGCTTGTTCCTCTGCTTAGTCCAGAGAAGCAAGTAAGCATAGGAACCAAGCTGGGGGCCACCGACAGAGAGGAGCTAATCCACTTCCTCAGATCCAACTCGGATGTCTTTGCGTGGTCCTATGAGGACATGCCTGGCATTGACCTGAAAATTATGACGCATCGCCTCAGCATAGATCCGTCATTCCGACTTGTAAAGCAAAAAAGAAGACCTATAAACAAGGAGCGGAGTGATGTAATTGTTGAGGAAGTTAGCAAACTTTTGAAAGCTGAATACATAAGAGAAATTTCGTATCCCGAGTGGCTCTCCAATGTTGTATTAGTTAAAAAATCTAACGGAAAGTGGAGAATGTGCATAGATTTTACGAACTTAAATAAGGCATGCCGGAAAGATTGCTTCCCACTGCCGAGGATTGATCAGCTTGTGGACGCCACAGCCGGGCACGAACTACTCACCTTCATAGACGCCTACTCTGGGTACAACCAAATCAAGATGCATGTCCCAGATCAAGGTCATACCGCATTCATAACAGACCAAGGTCTGTACTGTTACAAGGTCATGCCCTTCGGGTTAAAAAACGTAGGAGCGACCTACCAGAGAATGGTGAACAAAATGTTCGCCAAGCAGATCGGCCGGAATATGGAAGTGTATGTGGACGACATGCTTGTCAAGAGCAAGCAGTCTAAGTCGCATCTCTCCGATCTGACCGAAGCCTTCGAGGTTCTGAGGACATATCAAATGAAGCTCAACCCAGCTAAATGTGCCTTTGGAGTCTCTTCGGGAAAATTCCTTGGCTTCATGGTGAACAATCGGGGAATCGAGGCCAACCCCGAAAAGATTAAAGCCGTGCTCGAGATGGAGGCACCTAAGACGCTGAAACAGCTTCAGTGCCTCAATGGCAGGATTGCGGCCCTGAACCGGTTTGTTTCAAGATCGACAGATAAGTGCCTTCCTTTCTTCAAAGTCCTACGGAGGAAAGGGCCGTTTGAATGGACAGCGGAGTGCGAGCAAGCATTTCAGCAGTTGAAAAGCTACCTCTGTTCGGCACCTTTGCTCGCCAAGCCCATGCCGGGGGACAAGCTCCAATTGTACTTAGCAGTGTCTGACAGCGCCGTCAGCTCGGCCCTAATCAGGCAAGAGGAAGCGCGGCAAAACCCGGTCTACTACACAAGCAAGGCTATGACCGAAGCCGAGACCAGATACCCTCAAATGGAAAAGTTGGCTTTTGCTTTAGTCACCTCGGCCCGACGGCTTAGACCATACTTCCAAGCCCATACTGTGGTGGTGCTCACTAACTTGCCCCTAAAAAACATCTTCCATAAGCCAGAAGCTTCTGGACGCCTGATGAAGTGGGCAATGGAGCTAAGTGAGTACGACATCCAGTTCGAACCCAGAACTGCGTTGAAAGGACGAGCAGCGGCAGATTTCATAGCCGAGCTCACACCACCTTCCGAGCTGAGCGAGTCCAACCTACCGTGGACAATCTATGTCAACGGATCCTCCAACGAGAAAGGGTGCGGGGCTGGGGTCCTCTTGATCGGACCAGGAGGCGAGCGATTTGAGTATGCCTTGCGGTTCGGCTTCCGGACTTCTAACAACGAGGCTGAATATGAAGCATTTATTGCCGGCCTGCGAATCGCTAGAGCATTGGGGGCCTCTTGTGTTAAGGTCTTCAGCGACTCCCAGCTGGTTGTGAGCCAGATCAAGGAAGAGTACCAAGCCAAAGACTCCCGAATGGAGAAGTATTTGGGCAAGGTCAGATCGTACCTCGCCCAGTTTCGAACTTACGAAGTACGCCGGGTTCCCCGAGCAGAAAATTCTAATGCTGACGCCTTAGCCAAGTTAGCATCGGCGTACGAGACCGACCTGGCCAGGTCGGTCCCCATCGAGATCTTAGATAATCCCTCGATCTCAGAGCCAGATCTGATGGAGATCGGCACTCCAGAGTCCTCATGGATGGACCCGATTGCGGACTTCATTAGGGGCAACTCACCACAAGACCCCAAGGAGCGCAGAAAGTTGGCAAGGCGAGCAGCTCGGTTCGTGGTCCGAGGTGGAGCGTTGTACCGACGCGGCTTTTCCCTGCCTTTATTGAGATGCCTAACCCCTGAAGAGGGCCTGTACGTCCTCAGAGAAATCCACGAAGGAGTGTGCGGCAATCACTCAGGCGCCCGGTCGCTGTCAGCCAAAGTGATCCGACAAGGATACTATTGGCCGACCCTCAGCCAGGACGCCAAGAAGTTCGTTAGAACTTGCGACAATTGCCAACGCTACGGAACCATTATCCACCAACCTCCCGAGCTGCTCACCCCCATCTCGGCCCCGTGGCCATTCGCGCAGTGGGGGGTAGATATCATTGGTCTTTTCCCTTTGGGCAAGGGCCAGACCAAGTTCGCTGTGGTTGCTGTGGATTACTTCACAAAGTGGGCCGAGGCCGAGGCGCTCTCCCACATAACGGAATCCAGAGTCACGTCCTTCGTATGGACAAATATCATATGTCGCTTTGGTATACCGCAGGCCATTGTGACGGACAATGGGAAGCAGTTTGACAACGCCACGTTCAAAGACTTTTGCAGCAAGCTTGGCATAAGTCACCTTAGCTCGTCCCCCGCACATCCGCAAGCAAATGGGCAGGTGGAGGCAGTCAACAAGATCATCAAGCGAGGCATCAAACTTAGACTGGACTCCAAGAAAGGCAGGTGGGCCGAGGAGCTACCAGAGGTTCTATGGTCGTACCGGACCACCCAAAGGGAATCGACGGGTGAGACCCCGTTCTCCTTGGCCTTCGGCTCGAAGCTGTAGTCCCGGTTGAGATCGGCATGCCATCTGACAGAGTAGAGCATTACGAGCCTACGGCAAATGCGGAAGAGCTGCTCCTCAACCTCGACTTGTTGGAAGAAAGAAGAGCAATGGCCCAGCTACGCCTGGCGGAATATCAGGGCAGAATGGCCAGACATTACAACGCCCGCGTTCGACCTCGGACCTTTCAGGTCAGACATCTGGTCTTAAGGAGGGTCCAAACCCATGTGGGTGCCCTTGATCCGACCTGGGAGGGCCCCTTTGAGGTCAAGGGCATAATCCGACCTGGGACGTACGTATTGGCCGATCTGAAAAGAGACGTCCTCGCGCACCCGTGGAACGCGGAGCACCTGAAGCGTTATTATCCTTGAAATGCCAAAAGGGTATTCAATGGATCTGTAAAAACTGTTTCACAAGAATTATGATCGGAATAAATGTGATGATTTAATTTCATGATTCCGAGCTCAACCAGAAATTAAATGGGGGCCACGGACTCCCACGCGATCACATTCCAGCAGTCGGTTAAAATTCAACCCTTCAAAACCTAAGGGTACGAGGTGCGATGCCAAAACCACTGATGAACTTAAAATTCAAACCTTCAAGGTAAAGGGACGATGTGAAAAGTTCAAAATGATCAAGCCTCTGAACCTGAGGGTACGATGTACGATATGAAGAATAGCTACGGACTTAGGATTTTACCCTTTTAACGTTTTTAAGTTAAGGGTGCGATGCTAAAAAATCCAGAGTTGCTGCAATCCATTGAAAGCTAGACAAAGATTCAAATTCAAACTTTCAAATTATTTTAATTGAAGGTGCGACCTCAAAAGTAAGAGGTGCGAGGTGACATTGGCTGCAGTTCAAAGAAAAAGCAAAGAAAGGAAAGATGTTGCCAACAACAAAGTAAAAACAAATGAGAGCTTTTTTATTGAATGGGGAGCAGAGCCAAGGCTTATAGACCTTGCAGCTCTTCCCTGACACTTACAAACAAAAAACAAAAGAGAAGAGAAGAAAGACAGCGAAAAGCCTCTTGAAGGGTGGTCGCCTAAGCGCCTGCTTGAGGAGCGCCCTCTTGAGTGGTGCCGACCTGATCCTCTTCGAGGTCGGAGTAGTTAGAGTCCAGATCTCTGATGTACTTATCCACCAACGCTTGGGGGCCAGGGGTGCCACTAGGCCCAGACGCCCACTGCTCAGCATACTTCTTCTTCAGACCACCGAGATCGATCTGAAGGTCAGACATGTCGGAAGCAATGCCCTTCATGAGAAACTTGAAGCCCGCGTCAGAGAAGTCTTTGGTAAATCCATCGAAGTCAGGATGTTGCCTAAACGATTCCTCCAATAGGGCTCCATTGCTGAGACGCTCCTTCACCGTCTCCAGCTCGGCAGTCGCACGCTTCAGCTCCTCCTCCTTCGCTTCAAGCGCCTGAAGCATGTCGTCCTTCTCCTTGAGGAGTTGGAACTTCTCCTTCTCCAAGCCCCTGGTGATAGCATGGGCAGCTCGGAGCTGGGCCTTACGTCTGTCCTCTTCCTTCTCCAGCAGCTCGGCCTTCAAAGTTTCCACCTCAGAGTGAGCCTTCAGTAGCTCATCCTTCATGGTGGAGGAAGCAGCCTTCAAGGCAGCAGAGAACTCCTCTTTCTCCCTCGCTGCCAGAGCTTCCCTCCCATCCAGCTCGGCCTTTACAGCCAGAGCCGATTGAATGGAAGCAACAAACGCCTGAGAAAAGGTACAAAGAAGAGAATTAGATCGAGCTACCTGTTAGGTAAATTAAGCAAAAATGGAGACACTAGTCTTACCTCAGCAGCGTAGTCGATGGTCCTCTGCAGAACGGACCCTGGGTCGCTCACAAATTTGGACGCCCTCCTTAGGCAGTGGTCCAAGCTTGCGGCCGAGATGCGGGACACCTGGTCCCTCACCCCAGAACTTGACGGCTCAACTCTGAACCGTGCCGTCACATCGGACCTCTCGCCCATCCTGGCCTCAGGATCGTCCACCCGATCTGCGTAGCTCGCAGGCAAGACCCCACGAGCTCCGACCTCCAAGGGGGAGGTTGTCTTCTTCTTCTTCCTCCTTCGCTTCAGAGCGACTTCCTCCCTCACCTCCTCACCCGAAGGCAAGGCGTCCACCGCCTCGGTCTGATCCCTGGGGCGCTTCTCCCTCGAAGGACCCCCAGAAGACTCCAGCTCGATCACTGGGGTTGGATCTTCCGAGGCTAGCCCTACCACAACGAGAGTGGCAGGTTTCGAACTCTGGGCGGCCTCAAGAGCATGGGCTCGGCCCTTGGACTTGCGCTTCACGTTGCTTGCAAATCCGCAAACCATGGCTGCAAAATAAAAACAGGGGTCAGCACAAGGTTAGAGGAAAAAGGAGGGAAGCAAGCTCGGCATACCAAGTTTGGAGTTCGGCCTTGAGGATTCAATGGGACGAAATACGGGGTTGTAGTCTAGCAGCCCGGACTCAAGCAGCAGCTTGTCGGTCACCAAGGTTCCGACCTTCCTACCCCTCGAAAAACGCTCCTTGTAGTATTTCAGCGTGTCGAAGGAGGCTTGCGTAAGCTCGGGGACTGGTCGGATTGAAACTGCACAAAGACAAAATTTGAGTCAGACCTGAATAACAAGAAAGAAAGTTATCACAAAAAGTAAGAACTACTCCGTACCTAGGTTCCCAAACCTAGTGGGAACGTCAAAGAAGGAACGACCTGACTCGTCCTTTGCAAGCCATTCCCCAGAAGCGTAGAACCACTTCCTCACCCATCCCTTGATGGAGGTCGGCCCCTTAACTATACCGCCTGCGCCTTTCCTTGCGCACATATAGAACCGACCAGGCTTCTTAGCTATCCTTTTCGCTTTGAAGCACGCGAGGAGCTGGTCTACGTCCAACAGCTCGGCCTCTTCACTATCCCGAGCTCGTAGCCAAAAAAGGATGGCCAAAGCGGAAATGACACCCCATCCATTGGGGGCCACTTGAGCCGGAGCCAGCCTTGTTCGGAAAAGAAACTCTTGGACGAAAGGGTGAAGGGGAAGTCTGAGGCCGTACTCAAACATTTTGAAGTAGAGAGTGACCCATCCCTCTGGAGGATTGTCAGCTCTCTCCCTCTCCTCCGGAATCCTAAGGAGGATGTTCTCAGGGATAGCGAACCCCCTACGAAGGGATCTGAGGTAGTGCTCAGGTAGCCTAGAAGGGTATTCCAAACCCTGACTCGAGGTGGAGGCATCACTATCCTCCCCGTCATCGGAGAACCTAAAGTTTTCTATCTCCTCGAGCACGGACTCTAACCTACGAGCCAAATCCTCATCGGATCCTAAGTTGCTGTTAAAAGAGGACGACATGGCAACTACGTTCGAAAGAGAAAGTGAGGGAAGAGACCGACCTACCAAGGGTTCGAGCTACCTTCAGATCGAACTCCAAGAATTCAGGGAATGTAAGGTATGACCTGAGGGATTGGGGGTATTTATAGCTTGTCGGAAAAATTTCCCCACCGTACACGTGTCATCAACGAGCGGCTAGGATCCTCCCTAAGATCCGAAACGTCGGAATATTTGAATATTCCGACGATAAATCTACCGCAACGACTATGTTTTCCCACGAATAGGAAGTCGCCACGCGTCCAAAGCAAGTCGAATGAACTTCTCTGCCAGGTCGAGATCGGACCAGACAGAGAGGGGGCCAATGTTTGAGGAAGAGAATACCCTGGACACGTGGAAGGCCCCTATTGGTGCTCCAAGATGACTCATGAGTCATGCCCAGCTCGGACCGCCGAGATCACCACCACTAGCGTTGACAGATGCTAAGTATGAGGGCCGAGGTGAACCTGGCCGAGGTCCGACCTACCGGGAAGCTCGGTAGGGGCCGATGTGAGCTACTGTCAGCGGCGTGATTATCGGGTGTAACCGTCGGTCCCGAGATTACCGGGTGTAATCGACGGTCCCGAGATTACCGGGTGTAACCGTCGCGAGATTAGCGAGACTACCACCCATAAGTAGAGGACCTCACTCCACGATCAGGTACGATGATTTCTGACCTCGAACTAAACTAGGAATCCGACCTGTACTGACTTGATCGTCGGAGTGCTCACCTTTTTGTGCAGGTCCGCCCAAGTATCCAGAACGGTCCGGAGGTCGAGTTCGAGCTGCAATCTGAAATACACTGTTGTGCATATCCTTGCATAAACACAACACTTTGGCGTGACAATCAATCCTCTATTCGACTAGCATCCAATTTATTCTTGCTCGCACCAATAAAAAGTTGAACTTTATTTTTATTTCGTTCTTGAATGCCTTGTTCGTAAGGATATCCATCTCCAATATGTTCCTATCTAGATGCAACTTGCACACTTATCCCCCAAAGCCTTCACACAATAGATTGATTTTAAAGTTTGCAAGAGCATGTTAAATGTAAATATAAATTGTATTTGTTATTTACATATATTAGTTAAATATCTATTAACTTGTATTGGTCAATTATCGTGAGATCTCGCAAGATAATTAAATTGTGAGATTATAGAAATCGATTACGTTAATCGTAGTAGTTATGCTGCCTACTAATATGAATGAACGACCATGATCATTTCATTCATAATATTGTTTCCTAATTCCTCATAAGATGAGTCATTGTAAATTGTTAATTTTACAAATTAAATACAAAAACCAATTACAATGTATTGGTTGCAACAAGCTCGAACCATTGAGTTCGGGTGTCTTTGAGGCAATTTGGCTCACCATTGGCACAAATACAAGAGCGGGTCACAATTTTTGAAGAATTGGAGCTTTCAATTTGTAGGCAAAAGTTCTTTCCATCTTGAGTGAAAGTGGCCAAATGAAGCTTAGAATTTGAAATGGCTCTCCAAACACTTTGTTGACTCAAGCAGTCACTTGACAGAGATACTCTAAGGCCTTCTCCATTGGCCTTTAAGCATAAACCAGTAGTTGTAATCTTAATTGAAGTGCCATCACCACCATGACTCCATCTACTTGAGGTGGAACAACTGCTCAAAAAAATTCCTTTATTGTCATTGGAGGCTAGGATGCATTGGCCACTTTGTGGATGATACATAACATACGAAGATGATGCATTGGAGGTTGGATCTGTTTGCCATAAAAAAGAGTTACACAAATGGTAATTTAGTCTTCTTAAAAGCTCTTGTTTAACTATTTTGCATTTGTTTTCACATATTACTTTCATAACAGTTTACTTGTTATGGATCCTTATATATATTCAAATTCATTAATGGATAATTTACCTTGCAACATAGTTTGCAATAGCTGAAACTTTTTCTCAAATGTATGGTTTTTAATTTGAGTCCAATTGGAGTCAAAAATTCCAAAAGTTTCTACTGGCTCTGCTTGACCTTCTCTATAATAGTAGCTTCCTTGCCAATCCCACAATACCCAATCCATGTCTTTTTGTGCAAGATGAGCTGTGAAGCAATTCATGAACCGATTTTCTGCATCGTTGACCTCCCTCTGATCATACCCATATTCACTAACAAATAAAGGAAATGGGTTTGACCCTTCCATTACAAATCCAGCATGGTCTATGAAGCCATTCATGATAGTTGCATATATATTATTTAGTGGTTGCTTTACAAATTTGCTCTCAGAATCTCCACTAAAGGATCACAAGTGCACTTCGAAAACCAACTTGTCTCCTAAGGTCTTGACGCTCAGGGGCTTCTCCTTTAAGCATCGAAGATCATTATCATAATTTAGGCTTGAAACAATAACTAAAACTGTCGAGTTTATGCTGTGAATTGTTGTTACTCCTTGAGTTACATAATTGTTCCAATCATTTGCATTTTCCATTGTTCCTCGTATCTCGTTTCGTAGGCTCATTGCTACCACCTAAATGCCACAAAAATATTCAATTGTTAATCAAAATATTATAGTCTCTAGTCTTCAAATGCTTGGGTTTCGTTTTGAGAATTTGTGAAATTCTTTTGATGTTACATACCATTGGTTTGTTGACAAAGCGTTGAACAACTAAGCGAAGACCTTGTAACCACTCTTGAGGGTCAAAATTACGGTTTCCAAAGAAACCATTGCCGTCATCAAGAGAGCAACACCATCTCGGTTGGCTTATGTGGTTGTCAACAATTACCATTAAACCACTTGCCCCCAACACGTCAACAACAGCTTCATATGCTTCGGCAATGGTCTTGTTCAACACAAAAGGGTTATATTGAGCCAATCCAGCTTTTGCTTGTTTTAAATCAAGAAGGTCAAAGTTCTCTTCAATTGTCCTATTTGCATATCCAGTGAACATGTGGGTTGCATATGTGAGACGCACACAATTGAACCTCAACTTGATTGCTTCATCGGCTAGTTCTTTCAATGGCCTATGGTTTAGACCTTCTGCCAGCATGCTCTGTGTGTGGGAAGGCCAATTCACGCACACAAGCTTCACTCGACGTCCTGTTTTCGAATCAATGATCCACCTTACTCGTGTTGATAGAGGGAGGGAAAAAGCTGACACAGATGAAAACACAAAGACTAGGGCCAGAAAGACAATAGCTTGCAAAGTTATTCCCATTTTCGATCTTTTTTTGTGGATTTGATATCCTCTTTTTCAATTTTGTTGGGAGAACAATAGCCCAAACATTCATTTTATAGACACTCTTTAGTACGTTCAAATTTTTTAAAGTTTGTTGAAACCTATAAAACTTATTATTGTGTCTTTTCTAAATTGAGAAAGCTTAATTAGTTAATAAGTTGTGTTGTAGCCATGAAATTTTGTTAAACAATAGATAAATGTTGCTAACAAACTAGCCAAATCAAAACATTTCTGGATTAGATAGCTAATGTTTAATCTGTCTCTCATCTCAAAATAAATACCAAAATAATTGTTAATTAAGCTTGGGATTAGAAAAGCTTTTTGTTTCTTGTATCCAATGTTACATTTCTAGGTATAAAGATTTCTTGGATTAGGATACAAACAATACATAGCACATATTTTTCAAAAAAGAGAAAAAAAAAAAAGAAAAGCACTGCATGTGTGGTACAAACGACCACAATACACATCTATATTATGATACAATAATAATGGGAACTTTGATGATGATTTAATCTGATATTAATTATGGAAAAGATGTTTTAAATAAAAAATTGGCACCAATTTCTATAATAATCACGATGTCGTTTTACTCTACATGTGAAATTTAGATATCATTCTAATATATTCTCTCTCTAAATAAAACTATAGCTGGTTTTATGCTAATCTCTAAATATATTTATCAGCGTCGTCAAAAGACGATATTCATAACCACAATTATTCTTTAGAACTGTTACCTTATTATTTTATGTTATTATTTTAATTATTCTCTTCTTTTTATCAATAATCTACTATGTTTCTTTCCAAACTTAGCTAATGTTTTTTTTCGGTCGCTTATAAAAATTGTTGATGTCGATCCACGTAAGTGTCACACAAGTGCCATGTACATCTTTGTCTTCAACTTTTTGGTTACTTGCATCTAGAAATCTAGCATTGCTGTGGTGCTTTGGCCGTGCACTTTGATTCTTAAGTTAGAACACAAGTTGGCTGTAAACAAGTTTGGAGCAAGTATAGTATAGGGGTAGTAATCCGAGGCTGAGATGTACTTGAGAGTGTGTGTCGTATTCTCACAAGGAGTTGTGTAGGGAAAATCAACTTACCTCAATTAGGATTTCCAGTTCCTTAATATATGAGAGAGAGAGAGTGATGAGGAATGATAGCCAATGAAAGGCGGAGGAAGGGGGGAAGGACCCCTCTCGACATTCTGTGTCCTTTTCTTGTCATGGCAAAGTGGTGCGGTAGCATCTTGGGGTATGCTCCTAACATCGTGCCAGAAGCTCGCTAGGCGAGTTTGTTGTTACCTTTAGCCATATTGGGGTTCCCATAAGGTGTGCTCGACTTTCCCCTTACAGTGTGCTCTACCTGCCTGCGATACAGTTGAAGAAACTTGTCGTATACTTGTAAGATAGTTCCACATTGCGCTCTGTGACTTTCCCTTAATAGTGGCCCCAACTTTTTCGACGGTGTTGGATGTGGAGCCAAAAACAAAAAACAATTGGGCCTAAAACAATGACAAGAAAAGGGGCCCAATTACACCAACTTATGTTGCCCTTGTTCTTTAAACATATATATATGTGTGTTACTAATATTTTTGGTATGTTGCTGCGAACCAAAAAGTGGGCATCGTGGAAGTTTTTTGGCAGCCGTTTTGAGATTCTTGTGGCATTTCAGTGGTAGCTACTCGAGTGCTGGCAACACAAAAAGGGCAGATTGAGATCGATATTTTTGTGTAATTTGTTCTCGATTATTCTGTGAGATTTTCATTCCTCTTTCTAAGTATTGTGTTTAGAATACTTAGAAGCTAGGGGGTTTTATTGGGATCTCTAGGGAGTGAATATCAATGGGGAGATATATTTGAGAGTGATTTGTAATCCAACCTCGTTATAGTGGAACTCGCATCGGAAGACTAGACGTAGCCCATAAACTGTTGGGATGAAGCAGTATAAATTTGTTGTGTCGTTTATTGCTTTCCCTACATTTCTCTGTATTTTGTGATTGACTTAGATAACTAGATAGAACCGTGGAAGGGGAAATTATTTGCAGCACATTAAGGCCACGTTTACTTATCCGCAATTGCAATGGAAGTCAATCGTAGTCAAAATCAATCGAAATCCTAATGTTATTCCATTGATGTTGTTTTTTGATCTAGCAAATTCCATCCCTAGGAAATATTTCAAAGTTCTCAAATTTGTAATTTGAAATTCATTAGCAACTCTTTTCTTTAGAGAATTCAATTCATCATCATCCTTGCCTGTAAGGATAATATCATCAATAATATACAATCAGAACAACCATTTTGTCATTTCCATTTAATTTGCTTACAAAAAATTGTGTGATCTGCTTGGCTCTAAAAGAAACCATAGTTAGTGGCTGCTTTCTCAAAACATTCGAACCATGCTCTAGGGAATTGTTTAATGCCATAGAGAAATTTCTTCCATTTGCACACTTTGTTGTTTACAATATCTATTTTTAAACTAGAGGTAAATCCATAAATAGCTCTTCTTCAAGATGTTCATTGAGAAATTAATTTTTGATATCAAGGTTGTGAAGTGGCCAACAAAATTAACAACAACATATAAAAGAACTCTAACCAGTTGTGAGAATTGCTCTTCCCCAAAAATATTGTGGAACATGAATTGAGAACACAATGGCAGAGAAACTTCAAGTAAATGTCTATTTTTTCTTTATGCAATACCATTTTGTTGGGGACTGTCACGACATGTAGATTAATATAATGAAGAATGTAACGCCCCGTGTCCTTCAGGTTAGTTTAGTCTCGAATTAGGAGATTTTCATTTAATTCTAAATTAATTTTAATTAAATTTATGTATATCGTATTGGGCGTGATTGGTTTTATCTCAGGTTGGGATGAGTTTTTCTCTTGGGTTTTGTTTATGCTGAGCTTTTAGTTGGGTTGGTTTGGTTTTAAAACAAAGGGCAAAATAAAAGAAACCCTAGGGAAAAGAATCAAATTATCTTTTCCTCTTCCCCACTTTCAGTCGCCGTACCCCCGCCCACATCGTTCCTTCTTTTTCTCCGTCGACTACCATTCCTCGCCGGCGCCTTCTTCGTCCGGCCAACAGTTCGCGCTCACAGCATCCTTTCACAACAACGGCGGCGCACGGCGGCAGCGTCTCCTCCGCGGAACAGCAGCGACGGTGAGCTCGGTACAGCGGTGCGAAACCCAGGCAGTGTTCCCGGCCTTTCGACTTCGATGGATTCCGGGTATTACCGGCGGTTTCTTCGATTTCGGCTGCGTGAAGCGCGTCTCCAGTGGCCGGCCAGCAGCAGGAAGCTTTGGTGGTGGCTGTTGTTCAAGTCTGGGCGCGATTTTCTTGTCGAAAGTAGCGTTCGGGCACTTTTGGCATCAACCCACATCTGATCTAACCCGTTACACGTAACCCACCCCTCGTTTAAGCCGTTTCAACGTTTTCGGCAAGGACCCAATTGATTTTGGTTGCTTTCGACTCGAGAACTAGGAGCGTTAGGCGTGGGTAAGTAGACAATGGGCGTGTGCGTGCATTAATGTGTATTAGTTGGTTTCCATTGTGCTGTTTTGTGATGTTTAATATTGATTTTGATACACTATTGTGCTAGATAACTCTCGTTTGTGTTAATTTGTATGCTTGGTGTAGTGTTGAATATTCGTCGGTGATAATTGTGGAATTTTGTATTGTTAAACTGCTGAGAATTGTTGTGGAATGATGTGTGTTTACAAAGGATGCTCGTTAAAATGGAATTATTGCGATTATGCTTTCTTATGATGTGAGCATGCTAGTACAGTTTATATAAATGTTTCTTTATGATGTGAGCGTGCTGGTTGAGTATATATAAATGTTTATTTATGATGCGAGCGTGCTGGTCCGAGTCATATTATTTTCTTATGAGATGTGGGTGTAATAGAAGCATGTTTTCGGACCCTGTTCGCATGATAGGGGTTGTTGTGGAGTTGGTTATGATAAGGAACGTTGGATTCTTGTGGAAAGTGAATGGGTGAGTGTTAGGGCCTCGGGTAGAAATGGTCGGGGGCTGATACGTCACTAATTGGGTATCGAGGCCTCGGGTAAAAATGGTCGAGGGTCGATATGCCAATATTGGATAAAGATGAGTGTCGAGGCCTCGGGTATAAATGTTCGAGGGTCGATGCGAGGAGTCTTTTGAAAGGAAAACTATTGGGGCCTTGGGTAAAAATGGTCAAGGGCCAATAGATTGTAAAGTCATCGAGGCCTTGGGTAAAAATGGTCGAGGGTCGATGCAGCAGTGTCGGGGCTCTGGGTAAAAATGGTCAGGGGCCGACACTACTCGAAAGAGTTAGCCTTGGAAAGCTAGGATAGCTGTGATGAGCGTAGAGGTGCTTGAGATGTTAGGGAGCCTCGAGGTTGGTAGTTGAATCGTACATGGTTGTGGTTATCGCCGGATCTTATAGAGTGTGTCTATGTTTGATCGTATAATGTGATGAAGAGCATGACTATGAATGTTTCATGATTTTTTAGCATGATGTTTGTGTGTAGTTGGTGAGGGCTACTTACGGAGTACATTTTTATATACTCAACCCCCCCCTCCTGCAATTATTGTTTCAGGCGGAGATTTTGTTGACGACCATGGCGATGACGTGAAGGAGACATGACGAGAGAGGACCATAGGCTGCGTAGTTACTTTTGCTTAGCTTAGGTTTAGATGGTTTATACTTTATTGCTTGGACAACAAACTACTTGTTCCTATCTGATTAATTGGGAAGTTCCCACTTGTTGTCTACTTTGACTCAGAATAGGTGTTTATTTTAGTTTCTTCCATTCATTGAGTTTCCTTAGTTGGAATAATGGAATTGCTTTATGGAGTTGTCCACGGATGACGATTGATTGATAATCTATAGGATTGATTTTTGGTGAATTGATGGGAGTTGAAGCTTTATTTTATATAATTATTTCACAGGGAGTTAGTTATCTCGTGTTTAGAGATAAGGTTAGACAGGTGGTTAGTTAATGTTACCTAGAAGCGTGTAAAACGTTCTGGGGCGTTACAAAGAATGTCTTTACTTTTAAAAAACTCCCTCAAACAACATTGAAATATTCAGTCCCATTATTTCAGTGGAAAAAAACTTATTTTGGTTTGAAATTGAATTTCAATCATATAATAAAAATGGATAAAAGGTCTTTCACTTCAGTTTTTTTTTTATCAAATAAACCCAAGATAAACGTGTGTGATCATCAATGAAAGTTACAAACCAATGTTTTCCACTATAAGTTGAATTTTTGGAAGACCCCGTACATCACTATGAATTAAATAAAAAAGTTTTGAAGCCTTATAAGGTTGATGAAAATATTTAGAACTACGATATTTAGCCAAAATGCAACTTTCACATTGAAAATTTGAACAATCAATACCGTTAAATAAGGTTAGAAACATGACTTTTAAGTATAAAAAACTAGGATGTTCTAACCTGAGATGCAAAGAATTATTTTTTCATTACAAAATGAGAACTAACACTATTAAACCCTTGAGCTTGTTTATTACTAGTTTGAAGTTCTTCAAAGAAGTAGAGACCATCGAGCATCCTAGCACGTCCAATCATCTTTCCCGAGTCCAAATCTTGAAAAAACACAATGAGTTTCAAACAAAGTGGCATGACAGTTAGAATCTCTAGAGATTTTATTAACAAATAAAAGATTGCATGCTAGTTTAAGAACATGATGAACAATTTTTAAGGCAATATTCTCTGTAAAATGAGTAGCTTCTTTTTTTGCAATTGAAAAGAAACTGCCATCTACTATTCAAAATTTGAATTGCAAAATGTAGGAGAGTAAGACTGTAAAAGTTTAGAAGAACTCGTCATATGATTGGAGTCTCAGGAATCTATAATCCACGGAGATGAATTGAGGTATGATAAGGTGTGAGGATAATTGCCTAATTGTGCTAAGGAAACACTATGATTGTCTCGATGATTAATTAGTATTTAGTAGCTTTAGGAGTTAACCAATTTGCTCTTTACTGAACTGGTAAGAATCAGCAGTATTTGCATTAGAAGACA
Source organism: Momordica charantia (assembly GCF_013281855.1). Classification (NCBI taxonomy): domain Eukaryota; kingdom Viridiplantae; phylum Streptophyta; class Magnoliopsida; order Cucurbitales; family Cucurbitaceae; genus Momordica; species Momordica charantia. Next base: position 16,174,653 of record NW_028275160.1, read on the forward strand.
GCTGGTTGCTGTCATTCCTCTACCGTTTGTTACTTTTCCAATTTGCTGGTTTCCCATGAAATTTCCAGCAAGTTTCACGGGTGTGTCAATGTTTATTACAATGGTCACACTAGACATGACTCATTCTCTTTTACTTTGATGATTTCAAACTTTATTAGCAACCAATGTCGAACCTTCGACAGTGTTGCTTGTATTTGTTTTTTTACCAAGCATAACATTTCGACAACTTTCTTCACGTTGTACTTCAGAAAAACTTTTTCAATGGATAGAAGTGGTTTTCTACCAATTGTCCTGCCTCTAACCTCATCAAATTCCATCTTTAGATCGAGAAGAAACTTTTAAATTCGATCATCCTCTATAGTTTTCAAATGATGTTTATAGTCATTTGAAGATTTCAACTTATAAATATAAAACATGTAACAACCCGTATTTTCTAATACGGTCATTCTGACAAAATGCGGAAACGTAACTTTCAAGAAACCTTAAGAACTAAAACTATTCAGCGGAAGCAATTTCTTTACAGAATTTTTCTAAACTAACTTAACTAAATAGGAAGATGACTTTCAAACTCATGCCAGTATGCGAAACTTCACCTTCTACCAGAACATTCAATCCTTCATCTGAAAAACATTTAGGAAAACAAAGATGAGTACAAAAATAATCAATAAGCAATTTCCATATCGAATTTCAAAATTCATTTTCCTTTCAAAACATTCGTAGACAAAAATACGAACAGATCAAAACTTTTAAAGTCCTTTAAAATATTTAATACAATTTTCAAAACTTTCAAAACAAACTAGATTTTCAGAAACAAAAGTATTCAAATAAGATAAAATTTCCGGTCAATCATAACAAACTTTCATTCATTCAAAACAAACTTGCATTCATTCAAAACAAACATGCATTCATTCAAAACAATCTTCCATTCATTCGAAACAAACTTTCATTCGATCAAACTTCAAATCCTTCAAAACAAACTTTCTTTCAATCAAAACTTTCAAAATTTCTTCTAAAACATTTGGTACAACTTTCAAACTTTCGAATAACTAAATCATTCAAACATTCAAAACAATCTTACAGTCATTCATACTTTCAAAATCAGAGTGGAAGGTTGCATTATTTGGGTAACCTACAGAACATGTATGGTTGGTTACCCGTCGGTAACACCAATCAATCAGAAGCTTCTATCAGAATTGTCGAATTAATATTGACCAGAACAGAGTTGTCGAAATAATATCGACCAGAACAGAGTTGTCGAAATAATAATATCGACAAGAACAAACAGAACGATTACTTAAGTGTGAGGCCATATGAATGAATAACACACACGAATCTTCATTCCCAAGGAATGTCAAACCACATAAGTGTCTTCCCACAAATAAGCCGAAATCCATCAATTCCAAATTAGGCTACTACCCCAAATAAGCAAAACGTTCCTCAAAACAAAATCATGGCATATTCGGATAGCCCTATCAAATCAATGAAAATATATTTAAAATAAAATGCAAAACAAATACTTACTTTCAATATTAAATTAATTCAAAACATTGAAATAATTTAAAACAAACTTTATCAATTCTCCAAAACATGATTTCAAATATTTCACAAATAAACAAAATATCAATTTCAAACTTTTAAGTAAATCTAAACAAAACTTTATCAAATCATATAAGAATACTTCAAATACTTTGCAAATAAACATAATATCAATTTTCAAATTAGTTTTTAAATTCATAATAAAACTTCAATTTCATATGCAAGATATCAATTTCAAATCTTCCTATCAAATCCAAAATACATTTTAGTTTTTGAAGGGATATCACAAATCACTTACAACACTTTTCGAAGGGATACGGTAAATCACTTACAATAGATATGACAAATTACTTACCTCATTCAGAAATCTGCGAATCTTATTAACTTCCTCGGTAGTTGTCAACTTAGAGGCCTATAAACAACCAATATCCAAAATCAATCGTTAAATCCTATCCAAGGATTTAAAATTCAACCAATTACTAACCAAATCTAATCTACCCAAATTTTCCATTCAAAACACTTTTTTATGCAAAATAATTAGGAAAGTATGGATTTGGGGCTACAAAACCAGATGTGAAAACTGGGTTAAAAAGTCTCTAAAATCAACAATAACAACCATTAAAATTACAAGAATCGGTACAAATTAATACAGACTAAATTTACAAAAAGTTTCTCAACTAAACAAGTTTAAAAGCCTTATAATCAATTGAAAATTTTGGGATTTTAAATCTGGAAAATTTTATGTTTTATAAAATAAAACTTCCAAGAATTTTCCATAAAACAATTAACAATTTACTGATTTTTATAGAAAAATCAGATCTGAAAACCGTATAGAAAACCTTTAAAACTTAGTAAAAACATATAATTTTTCATGTAAAAATCATAACAACAAACTATAATTTATAGGATACAAATAGGTAAACTTTTTATGCAAAAAGTGTCTCAAAATAGCCCAAAAACAATCTCATAAACAAAAAGATTCAAACCAAAAATTGTGGAAAATTTGTAGGACAAAAGTTCTTAAAATCTTTTATTCTAAAAAACAAAACTTCAAAACTTTTCTCAATAAACTGAATTAAAAAAACTACAGAAAAATAAAACTAAAACAATGATTCTATTTAGAAAGTTTTCTAAGTGATTTTAGAGTATTGGGTAACAAATAGAAATAATTTTTCTAAAAATCAAATTAGTTTCAAATAATTTTTACAAGAATCATTTCAAGTTGATTCTCTACAAAAATTGATTCTAAAATGATTGACCAGGAATCACTTTATGGTAGTGTAACCAAACAAAGTTGCGAGTAAAATCACTTTTAAAAAAATATAACCATGCAAGTATTTTAATTAAAACCATTTTTATAAAAAGTTTTTCAAAATCTTTTTTTCTCCTGAAAAATGTCTAAAATAGAAAGTAGGTAAAACTCACCCTATATCTACCCTGTTCTTAGTTTTTTATTCTAAACATTCCCTAAGCATATGATTATTCAAACACCATGACACGTCTTCATTGAATTTAGTTAAGCCCTAAAGAGTGTGTTATTTACTTTTTCAATAGAGAGAAACAAGAATCTTTAAGCTTTCTTCATTTCCTCCTTTGTATACCATGCCCATTTCATCTCTTCTTGCATTTGACGTTGTTCATGAGAACATTCCGCCCCGCCACTGCAAAGAAGTTGCTGGAGGGAGACGCCACCAGTAAATTGTCGCCGCTCGATTGCTTGGCGCCCGATTTAGGACTTTGTGGCGCTCTCGACTTGGTGTCTCAAAATTAGTATTGTTCTATGATTCTTGCTTCTCTGTTCGATTGCTCTCCTCTTGTTTGATTGAAGCGACCTTGTGTTCTTGGTTTTGCTACTTTGTACATTTCCTCCTAATGATATTGTCCAGAGTAGATGTAGTTTATTATGATTAAATCCGTTGGGTACATTCTCAAAATTCTCTAACTTTCAATTCTGTCCACCAATATATTTTTATTCAGAACTAAGATCTAAGATTAATTAGAGATTACGATATAAAATTCATAACAGTATGTACACATTTATCATAAAAACTGTCCATTTTACCCATATAACTATGTGATACTCATTTGTTAAAACTTAACAAAGCTTTTGAGTGTAGGGTTAAGATAATTTGCCAAAACGAGCATAGCTCAGCAGTAATTGACATATATCTCCAACCAAGAGGTTGTGAGTTCAATCCACTACCCCACATGTTAAAAAAAAAAAGGATAAAAGATAATTTTTTGTACCTTCCCATTTGCAAACGTTTATATTCTTTGTGGAGGTCGTTGGCATGGCAATTATATGCTTCTTAATAAAAGTTATTGATCAAAGTTCTCTAATTAAGTCACTGTGGTATAATGATAATGTTGAGTTGCGAGGTATATACCCTACGTATGACTTAACGATGAAGAAGAGCGTGTTCATAGTGATTATGAGTCTGGTTAAATAAGTGAGAATAGTGAATATGAGATTAGGCATCTCTATAAAGGATCATATAACAGATAAACATAACCTTCCCACCAATACGCCTTAGATTTTGTCTAGTTTTTCAAGTTTTAGTTCAACACATAGGGGTGTCTAAACCAATTGAGCTATATTCGAGTTTACAATATGCCTCATGTTATGTCCATATACAAAATGAGAGATTGCACTGTAGATTTCGACAAGTTTCTCTCTTGTTCCGTGAGTTAATAGTTTTTTAATCGAAAATAAAACGATTTAAACATATAACCAAAAAATAAGAAAAAAAAAAGGAGTTAATGCTTAACATACAATTGATCAAATTGATATTCAAAGATCACTCCTCTTAATAGTTTAAGTGGGAAACATTCTGCAGTTTTCTCGAAATAATTATCATTAAAACAAACATAGTTTTTAACAATAGAAAATATAACATAAAATTTTATTTATTATCTAAAAAAAGGAAGATACTGTACCAAATTCAGAGCACAAGTATTACACAAGGGCAAAAATGTTTTCAAATTGGAACCAGCTCTATGCAAAAATAGTGTGATTATGTAAACTATTCAAAAGTACATTATAATATGTAAGAAATTTAACTTTTAAAAACAAAATAGAAAATCACTGTCAAACAAGTTCATCTTTGTACAAAATCTTTAAATTTGGCTATATTACTTATCAAATTCAAAGCAAAAATATAAAATTACACCAAAAATTCTTTTAAATTGGCCAAAACTAGTATGTGTATGATTGTAGTTACAAGTACAACAGTGATCCATCTCATAGAACTGCTACAAAAACTAAAATCCTAAGCCATAAATAATACATAAATTCCCAGAATATCCTCAAAGAATGGCAATGGAATCACCTTAGTTTAAAAAATTTGAAGAATGCAAATGCATCCATTATTCCAAGAAGGTTTTTTTTTTTTTAATTGAAATATAGACTATATATAACCTTATAATAAATTATCTTTTGAAATCGATGGTTGTTGCAGTTCAATTTGTTACAAGTTAGAGCACACCTGCAGCTTAACCTGGAGATAGTGCGCAGCACAAGGAGTTGTATGCATTAACACAAAGTTTGAATTTCTCTTCAGCAATTGCCTGAAAACATGCCAAAAAAGAAAAAACAAAGAAACTTGTTAACGTTTTATTTATTCTGATCAGTCAAAAGAGCGACATAAGACGTGTCGAGTTTTGAAATACACATACTGAATGCTATGTGTTTAGATTGAAAATATTATTTCAAACTCACCTGGGAAGATCCTTGATGTTTATCAGGATGCCATTTTAAAGCAGATAAGCGGAACCTGCAAGATCATGGAGAAGAATTTAAGATAAACAAGTAAAAAGCCACTCTGCATCTGATAGAAAAACCAATCAACTTACGCGGTTTTAACATCTTCTATCTTCAAAGGACCTTTTTGTGGCAAACCAAGAATGGTTCTATCGGAACATGATCCTACATCAGTGGTCTCTTCATCAGATTCACAATCACTTGAATTATCCCATTCTGCAGCTCTTCGGTTCTTCCAGTTCGGAGGCTGTGTCCACTCGAAACCAAATGCTGAATTTTCAGAGGACTCCTTACATGAGCCAAAGGACCAAGCATATGATCTATTGCCAAATCTGGTGTGAAAGACTGTTTCGGAATCGTTGTCGAAGTCATCATAGAAACTCTCTCTTCTGAACTTGCCTGAAGAAAAAACCAATGAAATGTGTAAATTGACTCAAATCTCCAAAGCCCCATCTTCACCTAGTCTGGTTTCTTAATTATTATTTAGTTTCATTTTATACAGTATTATAATATTAATAAAAAACTTTATGGTGCAAAACTGCCCACCAATATCTTCATCCCTGTCAAACACTGACTAATATGAAAAAGAAACAAAGCACAACATAGAAGGAAAAAAGGATGTCCTGAGTGACGCCTCAAAATCCTCCCAGGGACTCAAACAACCTCCAAGGGACACGTGGCATTGTCTCACGGATATCCTTCTCCTTTTTTCTTCCTTTCTTACTTCTCATAATTTCATGACTATCTCCAACGCTCGCCACCTTTTGTTCAGTGCTAAAAGATTTCATCCATACGATTAAGTCAGAGACATGACTTTGATACTATCATTTTAGCTTAGCACTCTAAATACAAACACTTAAGCTGATACCAAAAAAAAAAAAAATTTCCTCGACATCTAAAAATACCTGTAATTGTCACTAAGAATCTTACTATTCCTTTCTAACCATATCTCCCAATGAACTTCGGTCTTTACTTTGAAGAAGTGACTCAAGAACATCTCAATAATGAAACCTGGTGTGTAAAAGACGGCACAATTGGTAATCCAAAGCAGAAGAGATATTATCCACACCTGTCTCTTGGACTACCCAAATATTGGTAAGCATTCAGAATATCACTACAATCACGATGATATATTTTTCAAAATACATTTTTATCAGAGAAAATAACTTAGAGTGATGAAAAAGGAAAGATCTCAATTATGTAGCAATTTAAGCCGTCAATGTTGAAATTCGGCATAAAGTCCTTTGAGGAGAATGAATAAAAAGTTTTATGGTCTACCAGGAAAAGTTGGAACATAACAAATGAACAACAATGTTATACTGAGATCGAGCCTCATGCTCCACAGAATTTTATCAAAAGAAATAAAAATCAATATAAAATAGCAGTAGATAATGTTTAAAAGATAGGAGACTAACGTTTTGTTTTCTTATGCTGGGATTTTCCCATATGTCGCATTGAAGACTTTGCTCGTTCTTTCTTATCGCAGCTACCTGATTGATCGGATGACTCCTCAGTAGACCAGCGACCACCAAGACTCCACTTTGATTCCTTATTCTGTTGAAACAGATATCAACCAAAAAACATAAGTCATGAACCAATATGCTTTTCTTTCATAATCGGGATATTGGGTTAGAGTTCTGCTCCTTTCATTATGCTCGTGGCTCACACTCACTAATCTCCAATAAGGTTTCGCCCGACCCAAGGCCAGCTTTGGGAGACAACAAGGGTTCTAAGTTTTTAAATCTTCAACATAAGGACTTTAAGACCCTGGGGTTATTTCCATACATCCAAGCACTAATCTTCAGGGCATGGAGATATCAAATAACCTTTATCCATATATTAAAGCCTCGAAATGCAAATGCAACCAAGAAGCAGGATTAAAATTCTTGGAAAAGCAGGGAGGCAAGAACCTAAAAAGTTATGGGATTCAAGACATTCAAATGGTTTCTTCAACCCTTACGTCGAATAAATAACGTCCAAAGCATTCAATGACATGAACTCTATCAATCTCATTATTATGCACTGAAAATAAGAAGTGACCGGTTCCACATCATAATAAAATTATGATTGCTTTTCTTCTAACGCACTATTTTCTCGAGAGGTGTAGGTTCATAGAATAGTAATAAACATCTGCAAACTAGTGTTTGCACTATGTAGTGTAATATGAACAGCCGGTGCAACTTAATTTTTAATGTGTGCATGTGTGCATCAGATGTCATACCTGAAAGGTAGATCCATTGTTGTAGAGGAGGTCCTTTAGAGCCTTTTTTGCATCAGCACGCCTTTGACGGGTTACATATCTAACATAATTCTGGTATGATCATTTCAAATATTAGAATCTTCTAAAGAAACAATAAATTAAATATAAGCCAGAAAAAACAGAGGGCAAGAGATGATCAAAGTTGATTGAAATGAATAGGCTTCATCTGAACCCATATAATTCAGGATGTAAATCAATGAATTTCACTGTTTAGTGTAAATCAAGTTTAAACAGTTAAAAGTATATTATCCCTCTCTTGGGAAGTAGTTTTGTAATTTCTTTTCCCTTTTGACTGTGGAGATACCTTATCTACTAAACTGTTTTTTTCTATTTCCTTCTCTCTTCAACTTACAGGTTTGTTCACCCGTCAAAAAAATATAAACTCCTAAGAAGAGGCAATTGAAACGAAAACTTTCATAAGCAGACTATAAAATAAAAGGCAAAAATAAAAGGCAAAATGTATCATTTTAGTAGGACTGTACCATTGAGCCCAATCACACCATAAGCGGAATACTGAAAGCAATAAAACATTCAACAAAATTCTTAAAATGACAACCATGATCTTCATAAGACTGCAGTCTTAAGTTCAAAGAATGTAATCCAATGAAAAAGCCTTCTAGATAGACATAAATGTACACCGAGCTAGCATTTAGTGCAATGGGATAAACATGAAAGATCTTCAAATGCTGAAATATCTCCCTCAAACACCCAAGACTCTAATTTGAAAAGAAGAAGAAAAAATGGTCCGTCTGGCTCAATGACATGAATCTTGCATTTATAAGCAAGTATTACAAAAACAAAATAGTTAGCTAATTGATGGAATTACATACCTTTGACGGCTCCTTTCCCTTTTCACCATCCTGCAAAATATTAAAAAAAAAAGAAATTTTTAAAGAAGTTAGAAATGCAGAAAATATTATGCATTCAATGTTGCAAATGATTATAACTCAACTAGATTTATTTCACTTCTTATGATCAAAATTTAAATATATATTTCAGTTATTTGGTTTCTATCAGATTGTAGACCAATGATCCTCTGCTTGAACGATTTTGTTTAAGTTTATCAGCACATAGCTCAGCATTTCTTGTTCCATCACCCAACCAGAGAAAAAATAACTACATTCACCCTCTACACATATAGGATGATACATTATTTCAAACAATAACAAATTAACTCGTTTCAATCAACACGAAACAGCCTTAAAGCGTTTAAAATTCTGCATAAATTACACAAAAACTAGTGAAATCAACAAACTGGGCACTTACCCAAATAGGCAATTCATACAAAAAAGAAAAAAAAACCCCCAGAAAAAAGGCAAAAGGGAAGCAAACTCACGAATCTCCAATTGTTCTTCCATTTGTCGCAGGAGGCGGGCGTGGAGTGGAAAAATGCGACATGGGTTGCAGCGGAAGTGGACCCGATTAAGGATTTGTTGAGAATTAGGGAAGTTCGAAATCTGGGTATTAGCATTGGGAATTGAAAAGCTGAAACAAAGAATAAGGATTGAAGAGAATGTTAATGTAGTGCAGTCGTCGGGGGCGTTTGATGGGCAGAAAATGGAGTTGAATTGAAGGATTGAGAAAGATTGGCGCCGAATTCGGCTCCGAGGAGGAGGCTTCTCTGCAATTGCTTGTGCTCGTTGCAGTGATTTCTAAACATGGAAGAAAAGCACATATGGCCCAAATTTCTACCGGTGCCCATGGGCCTCCTCTCCGATACCAATATTTGGATAATTTAAGTCGCGTTTTAAAAAAGGGCAACGGCATGAATGGCAAAAATAAATAAAGTGTTTAAAAAGAGAATTTATAGTAGATCTCCCTATTTCTCCTGCGGTATTGAAAAATGGCCAAATCATTTTAGATAATGAAAAATATCTATTTATATTTTTTAACTGTTTTGTAGGTTTGATATTTGACACTTCTACTCTTCTATTTAGTTATTAGTTTTAAAATCAAAATATTCTAATTTTCATTATCTTCCTATAGTCTATCTCTTTGATTCTAGTGTTTTTTTCTAACCACCATTATTATACACTTAGATATATATGGAGATAGAATTCGCAAATTATAAGGAGACATCACACAGCGGGAAATGATTAGAGAGGGAATCTATCGGAGTCGAGTTGACAAAGGGAGAGGATGCGCGAGGGAACAACGGTGGGGCAATGCATTGGGTGATAGAAATGGGTTGCAAGTGGAGCGGCAGGGGTGGAGGGTAAGGCTTTACTTTATCCTTATTTTTATATTTTTGTATTAATTGTTCACAAAAATATACCTTATTTATTCAACTATTTCTTTAGTTGGGCTTCGAGATTGCGTATACGCGAAAAGAGCTCGCTTTCTACTTTCTACCTCGACGTTTTGTGCCCGGTTCTGGTTCAGGAAAGAGTCTTATCTCTTTCATTGGAGCACATTGATGCCGAAGGAGTCTTCGGAACCGGTGGAGAGGCTATGATGATTGAAGGCTATTCAAATAGCATGACTCATACCACAAAGAAAGGGGTATCTAAGTCACACCAGTGGAATAGCTTTTTTTTTAATAATTCTCTCGATATATGATATCAAAAACCTGCCTTATGACTGATAAGGTAAGGGGTTTCAAAAGAAAAAAAATGACAATTCTACGTGTGATGATATTGTTCACTGTATTTGTTACTCTATCCTTATATTTATATTTTTGTATTAATTGTTCACAAAAATACACATCTCTTCACCATATTTGTTGTTGTATTTGTTCTTCGCTTCACCATATTCTTTGTATTTGTTCCTCTCTTCACCATATTTGTTGTATTTTTGTGTTCACCGTATTTGTTATACTTTTGTTTCTCTATTCACCATATTTGTTGTTCGCATTTGTTGTATTTTTATTTCTCTGTTCACCGTATTTGTTGTTTATTGTATTTTTGTTTCTTTGTTCACAGTATTTTTTATTTGTTGTTTTTATTTCTTTGTTCCCGTATTTGTTGTATTTGTTCTGGCTTTAGTATTAGTATTTCTATTTCTAATTACATTTTGTTTATTAATGTTTATTAGATATCCTGACGGTTATTTTTCATTTTTTATAAAAAAATATTTTTTTTTTCCAGATTTGTTAGCATAATTCTCTAAAATTGGTTTGAAAACTATTTGAATTGAAAAATTTAGGTAGGATTCTAAAAATATTTGAATTATCCTATGGTTAGGTAGGATTCTCCTATAAAAAAGGAAAAATAACAAATTCATTTAAAAATGATTTTAGAAGAGGGTAATTTCGTCCCTAAAATATTAGTAAAGATCTTACTACTTTTACGTCGACCATTATTGAAAAGTGAATATTGTTTCCAACTCAAGAAGTTAGAATTGTTCAAATAAGATGACCCACTGAAACTATTAATGAACACAACTATTTATTTTAAGGAAAATTTTATGACAATATAGAAACGGAAAATTTTCTTTATTATTATCATTTAGTATGCATTACAAAAATTTCCCGCTATTCCTCTATTTGATGTCGATTCATCCACACTTCCATTCTTTGTAGAGGAAGGCTAACTGCTTGCTGGCTGGGAGCTGTATGAGCGGTAACGTCCACGTACGGCTCTGTGAGAAGGGCGGTGGACAGAAATGGCCTTGTTGTACCTCACTCTCGTCTTCAATGGGGTCTGCTCTTTTTTTTTTGGGAGAGTATGCCAATATGATCTTAATGAGGTGCGGGGCTTTGCATCTGACATTCGTTGGGCTTCCCTCTTCGGGGGCCTGCGTCCCGGCGTTTTTGTGCAATAAACCCCTCCGGCCGAAGACTAGTGGTAGGTGGTCCCGCGGAGCTTTCGGAGAAGGGTAGCCTAGTGTGTAAGCACAGCAATGAACCGCGGCCATATTTTGAAATCGCTTATTTTAAATGACTATATCTATTGTTACCACTTTAAAAAATGGTCAAAGATATTAAATATTGTGTAAATGGCTAAATGATATTTTTTTTAGAATTCTAAATATTATTTTAGACAAATATACCTCTATACTATATGTGCTTAATTTTAGGGATTTTATTTGGTACAACAACTTAGCAAAAACAACGCATCCTAATTATACAAATCAATATTAAATAATCAAATTTAAACAACTAAAATATAATTTAAAATTTTAAAATATATTTTGAAAGTAGATAAATAAAAATTTATTCAAAATTTGACTAACGTTTAAAATTTATAAATTTCTAAGTTAAAATCTAGGTTAAAAAACACATTTGGTCCCTGAAGTTTCACTGAAGTAACGATTTGGTCCTTCAACTTTCAAAAGTAACAATTTGGTCCCTGTACTTTGAAATTAGTTATAATTTAGTCCCCACCGTTAAAAATTAGGTTAGATTTAACATAAATCTGACGTGGACGTTCCACGTGTACAAATAAAATCGCAAACTGTACGGATTGGTCCAATCTCAAACCGGTTCAAACTTGGACTTATTTATAATTTGGAAAAAAAATTATAAAGAGAAAAATGCCTCCCTTCGACGCACGGCTCTCCAATTATGTAGCTGAAGGACCTAAACTAGTGAAAGTTTTGGCTAGCATGGTGGTGATGGCGAGTCCGGTGTTGTGGATTAGGGTGTTCGTGAGAGTTTAAACGAAGAAAGACCAGGAAGAGGAGTCATTCGGAGAATGGGGTTGTTCTCGATGAAGCGAGGCTCTGCGGCGGTGGGGAAACGAAAACCATAGGGAGAAAAAGTTTACAAATGAAATGGAGATACAAGTTGTGTGTGTTCGACCATTGACAATATATCAAAAAAGAGATCAAAATTGAAATTATAATAAACTATTACTAAAGTAGCAGCAGCCAGGACTCTAATCCAAATATGTTATTTAAGGTGTTGCCAAAGGCAAAGGTGCATCTGACGGCGGCCCGACAATCCACGATGAAGACAGAGATAGAGACGGAGCCAGAGCTAGAGCAGGCAGAGGAGTCACCGAAGGAGCATGGCTTTGTGGCGGTGGGGAAACCCGATCTGCAGTTCTCTTTATTTAATTTCAAACCAGTCCAAGTTTGAACTGGTTCGAGATTGGACCGACCCGTACAGTTCGCGATTTAATTTATACACATAGAACTTCCACGTCAGATTTCTGTTAAATCTAACCTAATTTTTAACGAAGTACAGGGACCAAATTGTTACTTTTGAAAATTGAAGGACCAAATCGTTACTTTAGTGAAACTTCAGAGGCCAAATATGTTTTTTAACCTAAAATATAAAATATAAATTTAATATTTCTAGGTGGGAAGTGTAAATATATTTAATGGTCCATACATAATAGTCTACACTTCCATTGCTGGGGTCAATATCAGTATCTATAGTAGTCTACACTTCCATTTATGGGGTCAATGTCGGCATCTAAAGTGATCTGATTGAGTGTCGCACTTCCATTTCGAGGTTAATGTCAATATCTACAATGGTCTTTACTAGTGTTGCATTTTCATTTGGGGATAAATTTTGGTATTTACAAAGGCAATACCTATAATGTCTTCCACAACTAACTTTTTCCTATGATTTGTAAGCATAATCGTGACCTATAATAAAGAACTTGAGAGGAAAATAGGGGAAAAGTAACTTCAGGGAATAAGTTGCAAACTCCAACAAGAATGAGAAAGGGCGAAGAAGCAAACAGAAATAAAATTGAATAAGACTAAGAGAAAAGCAAACAGAAAGAAAACTGAATAAGACTAACCTCAGTGCATGCCCAAGCCAAGGGTAGTAGATACCATAGATCTTTTGCAATTATGACAAAGCCTAATATGTAGGAAACTACAAATACTAAAACAAACTTTCATGCTTTCACATCATTGATCTTAAACACCTTAAAAGTCATGGTCTGAGTGATTTGTTTTGGTCGTAACTATCATCGTATAGAAATGCGATTAGTATAGAATTCACTATTGCCAAACGGTAATCACTTTAGTAACATATGCACACTGTATATATCAATAGATACACGTATAATTACTAGTGAGTTGATGGTAACTTGTGGTCTACACTTTATTTATGAGTTCAATGTCAATATTTACAGTGGTGCGTGTCGCACTTTCTTTGAATTGTGGTCTATACTGGAGTCGCACTTCCATTTATTGGGTAAATGTCAGTATCTATAATAGTCTGCACTTCCATTTATGGTGTCAGTGTCGGTATCTACCATGGTCTGCATTGGGTGGTGTCGCACCTCCATTTCGAGGTCAATATTAATATCTACAATGGTCTGTACTAGTGTTGTATTTTGATCTTGGGATAAATGTTGGTATCTACAAAGGCAATACCTATAACGTCTTCCACAACTAACTTGTTTCTATGATTTGTGAGCACAATCGTGACCTATGATAAAGAACTTGAGGGGAAAAGAAGAGGAAAGTAATTTCAAGGGCTAAGTTGCAAACTTCAACCAGAATAGGAAGGGGAGAGAGAAAAGCAAATAGAAAGAAAATTGAATAAGACTAAGAGAAAAACAAACAAAAAGAAAATTTAATAAAATTAACCTCAATCCATGCCCAAGTCAAGGGTAGTAGATACCATGAAGCTTTTGCAATCATGACAAAGCCTAATGTGTAAGAAACTACAGATGCTAAAATAGATTTCTAGTCTAAGTGACTTGTTTTGGTCTCAACTACCATCATATAGAAATATGATTAGTATAGAATTCACTGAGATGAGAGCTTGGAAGGATGAGACTTAATCCATCATTGTAGTGAGAGCTTGTAAGATACAAATTATCGTTCAATTGGTTCTTGCAGAGGGGAAGATATAAGAGATCACATTAAGACTAAAATTAAAAAGGTGAAGATATAAAATCAAATCAATTAAATCCCTTAAATATGAAAAACAAATCTATATTAGGTGGTTTCAAGTTAGTAGGAAACAACATTTGAATTGAAAAGCAAGTTTGTTGGGTGGTTAAATAGTTATAAATTCCAAAAAAAAAAAAAAATATATAAGAAGGGCATTATGGGGAAAAACAAAAAAATATAAAATTCCAAATATATCATTTAGCCATTTTTGCAAAATTATAAAAAAAATAGACATTTTCTTAAGTGGGTGGCATAATTTAGCCACTTACTTAAATTTCACTTTAAAAAATGGCTATTAGTTTAAATTTTTTTTACAAATGGCAATATTTTAGATGTTTTTGAAAGTAGGGTGGTTTTCCAACATTACCCTTTGTTCACGTTTTTTGGGTTTTTCTTATATTCAATCATGTAACAAACTTTGTTTTGAATTCAAATGTTATTCCTACATTCAAGGGATTTTAAGTTAATTATTTTAATTATTTTGTTCTGAATTTCAGTTAATTTAAACAATTTGTGTACGTGTCTCTCATCTCATCGGCCATTGTTCTACTGTATTTTCTTCTTCTTAGACTTTTTTCTCAAAATTAAAAGGTCAATAAATGTATATACCAATTTAAAAAATCAAAATTATAATTTAATACACGTATATATCACCATGCAACTCAATTATCAAAGTTAAAAGGTCCATACATATATATACAACTATACAACTCAAAATATCATAAGTATAATGTCAATATATGTATACACCAATAATTACCTCACTAACAAGACGTTCTCCCTCAACTTTAGTCTGTTTTGTCTTCCTCCGACTAAGTCTCCCTCGCCCCTCTTTTTGGGGGTGTCATTCAATTTCTTACTTTTCCTTCCCTGAATATTGTCACATTCTCTAGTGTTCATTGCAACCTCTCCTTGGGTGCTCGATCATTCTATCTGTATATATAAAGATAATACATCTATATGGGGATTTTTTAAAAAACAAAAAAATATATATATAAACTACTGTAGTTATACCTCTTCTTCACTTAGGTGATTTTGCAAGATTCCCTTCAACGCCCTGTTACTAGCAGCTTTTAACCTTTCACTTGATCGTTGAGATATTCCTCCTCCAACTTTTCCCATATCTATACATTATATTTAGTATTAAGTTTGTTGGAGTTGTAGATATACTCCTCATATTTAGTTATAAACTGAACACTCATGTTGGTCTCACGCTTGTATTTTCTTTAAATACCTCTAAAATACAGAAAAACTAAAAATATATTTTTGAAGTAATTTTTGTACGCAAAATTGGAACAAAGTTCTTACCTTCCTCGAATAACTGCTAGAAGATGGTAGCTGAGTGGCAGATCGGGAACAGATCGAAGCGGCAGCGGGTGGATCATATCTGCATTGGGTGGATCAAGTCGGACGGCGGGCGACGGATCCAGTTTGGGGCGGGGTACATCGGACGGATCTAGTATGTGGTGTGACTGAACTGCAATGGGAAGGCGGCAGCGGGAGTGCACCTAGACGGATAGAGACGGTGCTGGTACGCGACAACCCAAGCATATTGGACTACTTGAACTACAAGCTACTTGAACCCAATCGTATAGATGGTTTCAACTCGAAAGGCTAAGAGTTAGATGGATTATCATTGCAGTCGTTACCTTGAGCAAACTAAATACTCACTATGCTCGAAGTCGGAAATACTCCACGAGTTTGGTGACCAATCAACAAGCATGCTCCGAAGGGATAAAATACGAAAACCTAAGTTCAACCACATAAAGTGATTCGGTATTTTGAGGGGGGTTTGCACACGGCAAAGGTGAGAAAACTCTCAAGTTTTATTTCAATCAAATCTAAGTTCAAAGGTGTGAAATATAAAGGGGTGTAAGCCTATTTATAGGCTAAGGCCTATGACCTTTACCAGAAATTAACAAATTTAAAAACAAAAATAAAAATGATAAATTCCTAAAACATGCAAAATCAAAAAACAAATAAAATCAAAATCAAACTTATTCCTCAAATACTCTTGTAACAAATTAGGAAAATAGATTCCTAAAATGTCCCAAGAGTGGGCGACAAGCAACTCAAGTTGGCGCCAAGGGTGGCGGTCTCAAGTAGGTGGGCGCCCATGGGGGTTGGCAGGCTTATGTGCAAGGCGAGCTGGGGAATGCTGGCACGGTGAGGTGTGCGCAGACGAGTGGTAGGAGGCATGCAGCGGCATGGCTTGGGCGAGCGGTAGGGGCGCGCGAAATGGACAAGAGCAGGGGCGCGTGCGTAGAGGCGCTGGCGATAGGTAAAGGCGTGTTGGGCAAGCATAGCTAATGCATCAACACTTCTCTAAACTGAGTAGTTCTCTTTCCTTTACCTCCAAGACTTACTCCTTCAAATCGTATCGACCCCCGACCACGCATAGCTAGGGCATCGACACTTCTCTATAGCGTTTGGCGTTCGACCCTTGAACACGTATAGCCAAGGCCTCGAACTGTTGCATCGACCCCTAACCATGCATAGGTAAGACATCGATGACTTTACAACATATTGGCCCTTGTCCTTTCCTCTCTAGGCCCCAATACTTGCCTTCCACTAAAACTCACTGTGTCGACTCCTAACCATGCATAGTTAAGGCATCGACACTCATATTTATCCAAAATTGGCGAATCGACCCCAAACCTTTGTACCCAGAGCCTCAATACTCAACTAGTGACATATCAGCCCCTGGCCCTGATACTCACCCATTCACTTCATAACATAACTTACGCTCTCACCATAGTGCTACATACTACTAAGCATGACCCATGCATCAATCACCTCATAATCGTCCAATATGCAACATACCGAAAACATACGTAAATACCAATCAACATAAAATAGCCCAGCATGATCCAACAACTACATGTATAGTTCACAAAAGAGGCACACCCAACAACATAATCAATCTATATTTAACAGATATGCAACATACTTAAACACAACAGGTTTCTCACAAATATTCAATATTCTTTCGAAATAACAAATTATAGTACGAGAACAACTAACACAATTTTCGTCACACAACCCAATAAGAACATAACCACAAATCCAACATAGCCATCCAAAATTACATGTTTACTATTTATTCACACAACCACGTGTATTTATATGACATATCAACAATTATATCAGCAATGACGTTTACTAAATGATACCACCACAAACAATCGTGAAAATATCACACATAGGCACACAAGCAAACAACCAGTTCATATGAGCACACAACAACCAATCCCCTCAAGTCAGAAACTAGTTACAAACAAAGGTCTTAACACGCTACTAAGCTCGCCGAAGGATTATCTAAGTCAAAAGTAACCAAACTTGGGTTAGAATTGAACTAAAACACTTCAATTGAATCGATGCTCAAATTATGTGAGTCGTTACCTACCAACCCACGCTAAGACAACTTGGGTTGAGAGTGGGTCGATTTTGAATGAGTCCGGCACTTCAAAACTAAGTTCGAAAAGACTTGAAGTTGTTGGTCTGATATCGAAAAGTGATGGATAACTCAAATTGACCTTCGTTTGAGTGTGGGTAAGTATCGAATAGGCGTCGAAGGGATTGAGTAACTCAAAACTAGCCCAAACCAGGGTGGGTCAACATCGAACACCCTCAAAACACTGTTGTATCGTGAAACGCCGCTGGAACATCACTGGTCGCTCATGAGATGTTAGATCTAAACCGGAGACGTCGCTAGTTCGTGTGCTCGGCCACGGGTCTAAGCTTTGGGGCTGTAGAACGTCACGTCGAGGAAACGCTAGAGATGAGGTTTCATCATCGGAGTCGTCATCGATCGGAAGAACACGCCACTACTGTTAGGAGACACGCTGGAACTGCTGCAGAAATTGAGCAAAGCTAACGATGTTTTGTGGACTGCTAACACGCTGAGGTGTTGCAAAGAGAAGGCGCCATCGAGATGCGACTGTACGGTTCGTGACTCGGGTTTGATTTGCTACCACTGTACGCCGTGCGTCGCCGCTGCTGGAGTCGAAAGAGGACGTTGCCGCCATGGGTTGTCGCTAGAGAAGAACATGCCGTCACCGTTCACTTCTTCGCCGAAGAACAAGAAGAAAAAGGGGGGATTGACGGCTGGAGAAGAAAGAAAAGAGAAAGAGAGGGCCAATTAGGGTTTTCTTTATTTTTATGTTTATTTTATTTATTTTGTTTAATTCAATTTATTTAATTTGCTTAAAATTAAAAAGTAAACATTCTCAATTTTAAAGAAAACCTTCTTAATTTATTTTAAAACTAAAAAGTCAAACTCCCAATTTTAATGGAAAGCCCATGAGTTAGAAGAAACTAAAATTCTATTTACAAAGAAATCTAACCACCCAAAACCCAAAATAACAAAATGTTAATGGCTTTAAAGGAGGGAGAAATCCTAATCTTTTTTCCAAAAAGAAAACCAATTTTAAAAAGGTTGGAAAATTTATTCCAGAGAGTAACAAATTTTTAAAACCCGAGAATAAAATTCAAAAGGAAAAATCAAATTTCCAAAACTTTGAATTATGATTTAAATAAAGTCTCTTTCCAAACTTATAAAACTCAATTTATCTAAATCCAACAAAAATAAATGTGATTCTAATTTACCAAAAATTAAAACTCCGAAATAAGAAGTTCTAAGAATTTCACTTAACGAAAAAGGAAGAAATCCAAAGGAACGATTTTAATCTTAAATTAAACAAGCCAAGAACACGGGGCGTTACACGCTTTGTAAATGTTACAAACGACCCGATCCAGGTCGTTCATGTGGAGACATGTGAGTGAGGGTATCATATACAATGAGTTTGTATAAGACCGGACCGCGAAATAATCATTGTGTAGATGTATCACAGTAAACTAACATATTGCTATTTCATAGGATGACGAGACAACTCATTCTCAATACTGAGTGAGTTATGGACTCCTGCCCGTGAGGGCTCGTCCTTTGATCTGTATGACTGAAAGTGGCCCGTAGACTCAACATTCCTACAATTTTGGGGACGAGACCAGTGGGGAGCTGGGAACATAATTTCACAAGATAGAATTCACTTCTCCTCACCTTTAGGGGAGTACATGAGTGTTCCCTTTAGTGCTGACTCCGAGACTTGAACAAGGGGCCCCACCCTCTCACTGGCCCGAGAGGGACTTCCGATTAATGGTCAGACCATAACCAGGTTGTTCATTAAAGGATTAGTGCTACTTAAGGTACAAGATGTCACACAAGGGTAAAACGGTAATTTGATCAATCTTTGGTTACGAACACTCGTGAAGGAATGACTTGCCGTAAATGGTCGATATCCGTCGACATAGAAATATTCTATAGTGAGAAGAGTTCAGCTGCAGGTTTTTAGTGGAGTAATCCGTAGTTAATGTATGTTGATTAAGGTGGTTAATGAGTTTAATCAATTAATCTCGTAACGTTGGAGCTTCTGATCTATAGGTCCATTAGGTCCCTTTGCTAACTCGAAAAGGGTAATTACGAACATTAAGTCTTGGAAGGATTTTGAATTGTTCAAATTTAATTAATTGGAATTTGAGTTAATTGTGTATGACACAATCACTACTCCCGAGCATTTTTGCTCGGAAGTAGTGAGGCTCCCACTCTCTCTCCTTCGTCGTTTTATTAAAACCACATCGAATTGCACTGTGTTGGGTTGTTGATTTCTCCCAAGAAGATCAAATCTCTCTCTCTTTCACAATTTCAAGTTTTCTTCCCTGTACCTTTTCTTTCCAAGAAGGATCCCACAATCCGTTCTTAATCCTAGACTCATGGCGATGAAATTTAGTGGTGGTGACTAAACTATATTTGATGGTTCGTGCATTCGTTGTTTTTGTTCGTACCGAATCAAGATCCGTGCTTGGGGAAGAACATTTGCCAACGGTCTACAAAAGTAAGTAACCTTCTTCCCAAGAGGCTTAACCTCTAATTTTAATAGAAATGTTATGTTTTAAAAATCGGTATTGTTTCGTTTCTAAATCGAGTTCAATCACAAGCGATCAACCGCTTCCGTTGGGGATTCGATCCCTTCATGCTGACTCCGTAGAGTTCTCCCCACTAGAAGTAAATATGGAATTATTCCCACTTTTTTTCCTACGAATCTCATCGGAAATTGCAACGTCACAGATATCTGAAAATTTCAAACACTTGTCCCCCTACGAATTCGACACGTCGTCTTCATCGTCTTCCAACTGTCAGACAAAGAGGATAGTAGTTTTACAGCCTTCACCTCCTTTGAAAAATTGATCTGCATTGACTCCAGCTTGTTCATTAGATTAGGGACTTCATTGATGTGGGAGTTCATCGATGTGCCTTCCTCCATATGAATGTTAAAGTATCTCGTGATGAGATACATCTTGCTGTTGGCAGAATATTTTTCATATCTATCCGTCAGCGCCTTCATCAATCCCATCGTAGTTTTCTGATTTGCTACAAGACTTGCCACATTCATTGACAAGCACAACTTTATGATCGCTACGGCCTGTTCATCCATCTTTGCCCATTCCTTATATGTCATCCCAGCCTGTCATTCCTTCAAGTTTCTGTGTATCTTCTTGCATGCAAGAAGATCCGTCACTTACCTCTTCCAAAACCAGAAACTTTTCCCATAAAATCTCAAAACTCCCTCGAAGTAGTGATGTGATTTTCCACTGGATCTCATGATTCTGCAACCTTCGCTCTAATACCACTTGTTGGGAAAATTACTTACCAATAATATTTTCCCCTTCCACATTCGTAAGTGAAAGTAAGCAAACCACAATAATGAGTGAAAAATAGGGAAAGTGTAGAAAAAACACAAAGAATTTATACTGGTTCACCCAACAGGCTATGACCAGTCTTCCGCTCAGATGCGGGTTCTACTATTATTATGGGATAAATAATGGGTAATACAAATCTCTCAAATCTAGAGGTCTCGACAACATCCACCTAGCTTCTAGACACAACAACAATACGATCCTATGAAATACAAGAATGAAAAACCTCACAATACTCACGAGATTTGGTTGCCGACGATGCACTATAAACCCGGGATCTCGTCTTCTTTCTCTACCAATCCCCTGCCACAACCCCTCTTCAATATTTGTGCACCAACACAAATAATACACACAACAACAACCAATTTTTGTTTTTCGGCCACCCCTCAAAGTTATGTGCACCAACACATAAAACTTTGGCTGCTTTTTCAATTTGCCACTTATGGCACACACATGAATTGAATTGTATGAGACCTAATTTGCCGTTGTTCATCAGGACCTAACATGATTCAAAATAGAAAACAGAATCATTGAGAACCACTTGTTGGGAAAATTACTTACCAATAATATTTTCCCCTTCCACATTCGTCAGTGAAAATAAGCAAACCACAATAATGAGTGAAAAATAGGGAAAGTGTAGAAAAAACACAAAGAATTTATACTGGTTCACCCAACTGCGAGCTATGACCAGTCTTCCGCTCAGATGCGGGTTCTACTATGATTATGGGATAAATAATGGGTAATACAAATCCCTCAAATCTAGGGGTCTCGACAAAATCCACCTAGCTTATAGACACAACAACAATACGATAATATGAAATACAAGAATGAAAAACCTCACAATACTCACAAGATTTGGTTGCCGACGATGCACTATAACCCCGGGATCTCGTCTTCTTTCTCTGCCAATCCCCTGCCACGACCCCTATTCAATATTTGTGCACCAACACATAAAACTTTGGCTGCTTTTTCAATTTGCCACTTATGGCACACACGGGAATTGAATTGTATGAGACCTAATTTCTCGTTGTTCATCAGGACCTAACACGATTCAAAATAGAAAAACGGAAATCATTGAGATTTGTTGAAATTCTTCCTCAGATTTTAACAAAAAGAAAAAGCAAAAAATCTTTGCTTGTTAACTCCTCGCGCCGTTGCCACCATTTGAAGGAAGGCTGTTCTTGAGCAATGACTCTTAACGATGTGCATGATTGGCTAAATGGTTACCCTATGCCAACATTTCATTCATTCTTTAGCCGTCCACCGAATGCTCGTTCTATTGTCATACAGAATCGGAATAAAAACAAAACTTTGTAAAAATATATATATGTATAAGTGTATGGCGGCAACCATTGTTAAGAAGGAGAAAACAAAGATACTTGGCTTCTTCCAAGTTTAGGCCCATTTATTTTGGCTCCACAATTTTTTATCCCAACATCTTGTAATTGTGGACCCTTCCTTTAGTTTTTCTTCGGGGTTTGGTTCCTTTTGTTGGGGTATAACACCCTGGTATATTATTTCATTTTTCTCCATTAAAGCTTCGTTCCTTGTAGGAAAAAAAAAGAAAAAAAATGCTTCATAGCTACAAGGGACAACAAAATCATTTGAGAAATTAATAAGTATCCATTACTTCACCTAAACTAAATGCTAAATATGTCATGGGGAAGTAGACTGACCAAGTAAAATGTATCATCCACCAGAAAGAAGAAAATGGAAATCTTGAAAAGTTATGGCAAAACCAACAATTTATTAGTTTTTTCGAAAACTACGAGAGAATGGCTCTTTAATCGTGAAAAAATATAGAGAGGCCGTAATTACAAAAAAAAAACAAATCTATTAGTATTTGCATGACACGATCAAGAAGCATTGATATGGACACTATTACGGAAAGACTCAAAAGAGCGAAGATTTTTTTCAACTTTACATGCGTGGAAGAAGTTGTTGGATGGTACCAATATTGCAAAACCAGTTATGACATGTTTCCTTTGCGCTCTGGCAAATCTCATCTATTTTGAAGTTCTCTGCAATAAAATCACAATAAAGAAAATCTAGCTGGTTATATAGAAATTTAAAAAATAAATGATCAACATTTTTGGTATGCAACTAGAATGATCCATCATTGTTCACTCTTTGCAAAAATAACAATGATCAATTTAGACTAAAATAGCAATGACCAATTTAGACTAAAGCAGTGGGTCAGTGAACTTAGCTTCTCTCTTGATACCAAATCTCCAAACATATCTGTTGTGTTGTGACTCAAGCACATGTCATGGGTTATTAAATTAAAGAAGTTGGGTTGTACCGTTAGTTCTGGTTTAACCCAAATTATGTGACTACTTTATTACATGGTGTGCAACCTTAGTTTGGGATTATTCTTCTTGCCGTGAGATTGAGAAAAAATAGGCAGAATTTTGTTACACTCTTTTGGACTGCAACAGTCGAGGGTGGAAAAATCTCTGTTTTCATCTTCTTCGTGGGTTGTTCTGCTTAGAGTTTGGGTTTTTTATTCTTCTTGGTTCCGTTTGTTATTGTTCTTGGATATTGAAGCTAATAGAAGTTTTGTCATCACCTTGCACAGTGGATGTAGACCACATTGGTCGAACCACTATAAATTTTGGTGTCGTCTTCTCTTCCCTTATCTACTTGATTTAGTGTTAATATTGCTTGGTCGATTATTTGGATTAATGATCAATATTGTCGGATAAAGCAGTGGTTATTGGTGTATTTAATTAACACAACCATATCAATAAATAAAACAATGAGATGAGTACAATAACAAGAGTGATGAGAATTATTCTTTATTCTCATTTCATAATCAAAGGTTCACAAACTCCCAATATATAGCAGGATATGGGATGAGGCGAATATGTGAATTAGTTACAAGAAACTAACTCTAAGTATATAGAACAGAAATTGTGGAGAATCAAATCTACAAAATTAAGTTACAATCAACTAACTAATCTTCAACAAATTACATAGAATCGGTTCAATTAATAATCACCCTTAACGAGCTGCCTCAATGCCCCCTTCAAGCGGAAATGTTGTAGGATCACAAACATTGAGCTTTGAACAAAGAGGTAGAAAAGATTTTGCAGATAAATGTTTTGTAAATATATGAGCTATCTGTTAAGTAAAGGGTAGATGAAAGACATCAAGCTTCTTCTGAAGAACAAGGTTACGTATGAAATAGATGTCGAGTTCCACATGTTTCGTGCGTGAGTGAAGAATGGGATTGGCATAGAGATGAACTAAGCGTTGCATCAAAGTATTAGGGGTTTGCACATATTAATAGATAATTCTTTTAACAAGGACTGCAGCCAAATAAGCTCCACATCAGCATTTGCAAGGCAACAAAACTCTACTTCCTTGCTAGAGGTCAATTTCCTATCATCTGGGTCAGAGGCCCAATCAGCATCAGCAAATTCATGGATAGTCAGCTCAGAGATAAGAACAAACCATGGTGCAAAGTACTCTTCAAGTAACGAAGAATTTATCTAATTGTGGCTAGTCAGCTCAGAGATAAGAACAAACCATGGTGCAAAGTACTCTTCAAGTAACGAAGAATTTATCTAATTGTCTGCCAATAGAGAAGAGATGGACTGTGCATGAACTGACGTACTCTACTAACAACATATGAAATCTCTGGATGTGTCGCCGTCACATGCTGTAGAGAACCAACAATGCTGTGATATAACGAAGGATTACAAAATCCCTCCCACATTTAGAAGACAAAACTGTGCCACTGGCCATTGGGGTGGCAATGGGGTTTGTAGTATTCATGTTGGACCGAATGAGGACATTAGAGATGTACTTAGATGGAGACGAGAACATTCCCCTATCCTCGATTTAAGATACCTCAATATCAAGGAAGTAGCAAAGAGGTCCAACGTCTTTAAGAGGAAATGTAGCATTGAGTGAGGAAATGAGGGAATAAATAGTTGCAGGAGAATAACCAGTTAGGATAATATCATCGACATAAATCAAAACATGACAACAAACAACTCAAGTAGATCTCATAAATAGTGATGTATCAGCCATTGAATTCAAAAATATGGTAGATAAGAGAAAGGCCTCCAAGCGATCAAACCAAGCTTGAGGGGCTTGTTTGAGACCATATAATTCTTTCTTCAATTTACAAACTAATGGTACTGATGTAGTGGATGTCGAAATACAAAATCTAGTAGGTTAATCGATGAACACCTCTTCAGTTAGAAGCCCATGGAGGAATGCATTATTAATATCCAATTGTCGAATCGCCCAATTATTCGCTAACGCTATAGTTCAAAACACATGGACAGTTACTAGTTTAATAACAGGGCTGAAAGTTTTAGAGTAATCAATGTTAGCAACTTGATGGAAGCCTTTTAATTCGAAGCGGGCCTTATATCGAGAGATCGAGCCATCCGAGTCCCTTTGATTTTGAATGCCCATTTACATCCAATTACTTTCTTATCTTGTGGTAAGGGAACCAAATCCTAGGTATGATTAGCCATGAGAGCATCATACTCTTATTGCATAGCCTTCCGCCACTGTGCACAACACAGGGCAAGGAATAAGCAAGGAGGGGAACATAAACTCAATTTGTGATTGTTGTAAGGAAGGAGATAGGGAAAACTAAGACACTCAAACACCTTTGGGAAGCGGTAATTGGGTTTATTGTTAAAGAGAAGCTCCATTGGATATTTGCCATGAAGAAAATTAGTAGATAATCGATTTATGAGATATATAAAAGTGGAAAAGGCATCATCCCAGAAAGACATAGATAAAGAGGCATGAGCAAGTAGAGTGAGGCCAGTATCAACGATGTGATGATGTTTTCTTTCAACTAGACCATTTTGTTCGGATGTGTGTGGGCAGGTAAGGCAGTGAACAATATCATGGGTCTTAAGAAAAAAAGTAAACAGTCGAAACTCACCTTCTAGTCAGTTTGAAGCATTTGATTGAGCAATTAGAAGTTTCTCTACGATTTTTTAAAGTGATGAATGTTTGAAGAGCTCCATATTTAGAATGTAAAAAATATATCAAAGTATATCTAGAAAATGCATCTACAAAACTCATATAGTATTTAAAACCATTTATAGAAGTGGTCGCAACAGGGCCCATAGATTCGACTCTATTAGTTGTAATAGTGATGTATATGTAGTTGTGGATGAAGTAAATGGGAGTTTATGAATTTTGCTAGGTGCACAAGATGAACAAAGTTGATGCAATTTATTTGATGAAACAGAAACATTACCTTCTTTTAAAATTTGAGAAACAATAATAGGAGATGGGTGACATAATCTATTATGTCACAAAGTTGCATTAGAGAGAGATGATTGACATGGAGAATGTAAGAATTAAGAAGTAACAGAATTAGCATAACAATTTTCTAAAGGAGAGGAAATGGTTATAACAAGAGCCGTAGCAATAGGTTTGGAGAGATCTTGCCTGGGGTGTGCCTTCACTAAATTTAATCGATAGAGTCCTTCATGAATATGTCCTTGGAGCATAATTTTCCCCATAATATGATCCTTCACAAAACAAGGGTGTGCCTTCACTAAATTTAATCGATAGAGTCCTTCATGAATATGTCCTTGGAGCATAATTTTCCCCATAATATGATCCTTCACAAAACAAGAAGAAGGATGCAACTTAAAAAAGACATTATTATCTTTTGCAAATTGACTTACACTAAGGAGATCTTTGGTCATATGGGAATATGTAAAAGATTTTGATTGTTAAAGACATGAAATAGAGAAGAGAATTTATTATAGATGATGGAGTAGTAGTAAAAAAAGTTTGGCCGGTATGAAGGATATTCAAACTTGTTCCATTCCATACATGAATCCTACTACCACCTAAATACTCATTTCCAACGGTGAACTTATCAAATGAGTTTGTAATGTAATTAATTGAACCCAAATCTAGATACCAGCAGTTGTCCAAATTTTGGTTGGGTGTTACCATATCATAACTTGCATTTGTGAATGAGGAGTTGAGTTCATGGAATTGTTGGTAGACCATTTCGTTGTGTACAGTAACAATAGTGATGAGAATTATTCTTTATTCTCATTTAATAGGTTCTCATTTTCTATCATAAAATTGAAAAATTGAACCTGAGTGAATCAAACACGCAACCTTCTGATCTGGAGTTAGACGCGCTACCATTGCGCCATAGATCCTTTTTTCTTTAAAAAGTCTACATACGTTGTTTTGTTGTGTAACAATTGAATGGTAAGAAAAGTGGTGGAATTATATTTGGAGGTGGGTGAAACACATGTAGAAGAAAATAATTAAGAAGCTTGGAAGCTCAAGTTATTTCGAATTTGAAGTTTTCTCGAGATGAGCAATCAAGAATCACGTACTTCCATACAAAAGGATTCGATAGGTAGGAGCCACTAAATAGCTATCAAACACTACGTTGAGAATCTAGGGGTAGATTCTGGCATAATGGAGAGGCAGCTCGATTTACTCACGACTACTTTGATTCGGACCTAGCTCTGGCCAAGGTCATTATGAGTGTCGAGATATGATTCCTTGGACTTCTGGGCTAAGGTACTATTCTTCAGACTTTTCCAGACCTCTCTTTCTCTGCCATGTGTCAAGTCATTTTGTGCCTGCTTATTTGATTGGACATCAAACTCGTTGAGTGTTTCCAGCCTCTAGCATAGTGAGTATTGTCTACTCAAGGTAACGACTGCAAAGGTAATCACTCTAATCGTTATCGTTTCGGGTTGAAACCACTAATACGATTGGATTCAAGTGGCTATATGCTAAGATTGACCATATACTTGAGTTGTCACGTATCATTGTGCATTTTGGAAGGGGCTGTACTTTTATTTGGGCTAGTGGTTTATGAAGACAAAACTCTATGGAAGAATTCATCTCGCTCTCTAGTCTATTGAAACTATGCATGAAGATTTGACCCGATGACCTTTTTCAACTGCTACCTGTAGCCTGTCTTGATCACATTCTTTCCATTTACCTCCTCATCTGTCAGACACAGGAGCACCACTTCGTGCATACATAGTCGCGAGATAAGCTAGGTTGGAAAATAAAAGCTTCCCAACTTGTTTGCTTGGCACATCCATGAATCTTATAAAAAATTATCTCTACAATATTAATTGGCTGCATCCCTTGCCAAATACCAGCCACACGATCATCCTCCTTTTATAAATTGAAGAATCGCATGTGGTACGCATTACATAGTTTTTGATGAAGTAAAACAAGATAGTTGCATGGTTTAGCAGCATAGAAGGCTTGAAAGTATATGTCCCAACAGGAGTGATCTGCCATTGAGAGCTTTCTACTGCAACAATTTGCAGCACTGCTTCAAGCATTCTTCAAATAGATGGAAGAAATGTCCCTTGAGTTTTCTCTTCCATAGTAAGATAATCCTTAATTGATTATGAATTCTTTTATTTAATTTGTTTTCGTTTAAATCGGATTTTCTCAATGAGTCAGGAATTTCCAATTAGTTATGAATTTCTTATTAGAGATAATTCCTCTCGATGAGCCTTATTGGAAGATCAATCTTTTCCGTTCCCAATAGAGGAGCCTTATTGGAAAATCCATCTTCTCAGTTCCAACGAAAAGCTGTCTTCTCCAAAATTCAAGTTCTCTCCCTCTACCATGAGTAGTTAGGCTTTAATTATTCCAACTCAAGGGTGATTCAACTTCGATTGTAAGCTTGGGAGGCTCAAGTTAGATAGAGATTTCTTATTTTTCAAGTATTCTTTGTTTCTTGTTTTTATTATTTATGAATAGTTTATATGAATTTAATTGACACCTTAATTCATATTAATTGATCTATTGCTATCTATGAGTTTGTGATTCGTAATTGTCATGAATGATTGAAATAAGTAGCAAGGAGTTGGCTTATGTGTGTGTATGTATGACTTTTCCATGTTTACATAGCTTGTATAATAGACTCTACGAAAACAAATGGACAAAATTAATTAACTTGCAGCTATCTCAAATTAAATAATTTTGGTTTAGTCATTTTTATCATTCTTAATGTTATTATTTGATTAATATGAAACGCTATCGTACCCAGTTCATTAATTAATAAGATTTAATTTTATGCTTGGTCTAAATTAATTAAATTAGGAGAATTAAAACTTACCATGGTTGTTCCCAATGAGTAGACTAAGTTCTTGAATCAAAAAATCAATTTTTTGTAAAGCCTATGATCAAGATTACAATTAAATGAAAATCAAACATTTGGATTGGAAGTTTGGTAATATTGATTTGGTTTTCTTTTTGTCTATCTTTTTACATTTCAAAATTTAAATTCAAAATCCCTCATTTTTTAACTTTGAGAAATGAATTTCATTAGTTCCCTTAGGATTCGACCTGGTCTCACTATTTCTACAAGATAGATTTAGTAAGTAATTATTTTGGAGAGCCTCGAAAACCCTTACCAAAGATAGAGTTTGAGAGCTAAGAGCATTTTTTGTGTGAGGGATAACTAAGAGAAAGCATTATAAATGGCTTATAAACTGTTGGGAGATTCTTCTTAACATTTTAGTAGAAACTAGATGTAGCCTACATTGGGTAACCAGTATAAATCCGGCGTTTAATTTTCTTCTCCCTATATTTATTTATCATTCTTGTTACTTATAAGCTTTAGATTATTTGATTATCTAATATTTTAAGTTTTAAGTTCCAATTTGAAATTTGAATTCCGCATTAATTGGAACCAAAACCTGATTTGAGATTAGCTAATAAATATTGTTTGCATTTGTGATTAAAATAATTATTAGTTGGCTACATTTTTCACAACATTTCATATATAAATTTCTATAAATTATGTGTCCCAACACTATGCCTTCTTTCACCATGAAATGACATTTCTCCCAATTAAGCTTAAGCGTGTTTCCTCACATCTTTTAAAAATAGCCTCTAAATTATGCAAGCATATTGCTAAGCTTTCTCCAATTACTTAGAAGGCATCCATTAATAGTTTTGTTGTTCTTTCCACCATGTTTGTAAAAATAGCCATGATGCACCTTTGAAATAGTGTGGGAGCATTGAACGGTCCAAAAAGCATGCGTCTAAATGAAAAAGTTCCATACAAACAAGTGAATTTGGTATTCTCCTAATCCTTTGGGGTTATTGCTTTCTGATTATAACATTAATATCCATCAAGAAAACAATATATTTTTTGGCCCGCTTGTCTGTCCAACATTTGATCAAATAAAGGGCAATGGAACGTGATCGTTCTTATGTTTGCATCCAACATTGTGGTTTCTTCATAAGCCTCTGTTGTAGCAGCAATAACCCACGACTTTTAGGGTATTTTAGTACTTAATACATACTACTTTTTCCTAATTATTGTAAATAAGTGCCTATAACGAGTTCATTTGTGCTCCAAATTGCATATATTAAGTGTTGAAGCCCTATGATAGCATGATGTACCAAAATAATGGATTTGGTTGCAAATAACTCACAGAATTCTCAATCTTTGTTAGCTTTCTCAATTTTTGTTAGCTCTATTTAACCACGTGAGTCAAGGTATGGTTGGGCGAAAGTACTTTCCAAGTCAATGCACCTTGGATTTTGCACCAAAATCAACCGAGTTTTCAACGAGGGTAGTCATTGATGCTTCTCTGCTAATGGAGCATTGCAGGCGAAGGAGTATGCTAAAACATTTTATCAAATAATCATCAATGGTTGAATCTGGGGGCTACTCGATAAAGGCATCTAAATGACTAGGAGATGTTGATGCATTCTCAACGATAAATTCCAATAATTAAAACTTGATGGAAGTATGTCACAGCAAGCTGCTGTTGGAGCATCCTCTCTAAAAGAAAATGTGAGTAATATTTTGGGCATATCTTGTTATTACTGTGAGGGAGAGCACCGTTTAAACAAATGGCCTAGAAATCCGTCTTCAATATGCTATTTGAGGAATCCACAGAACAATCAGAATAATCCCTACTCTAATACGTTTAACCTAAGCTGGAGAAATCATCATATCTTCAGTTGTGGTGGAAATAAAGGTGGCCATAACAATGGAGCATCCGATGCTCCAACAAATCAATAAGAAGGAAATTGCCTACCTTGATTTTCATAATAGAGTCAACCTATAGCTTAGAAATAGTCAGAAGGAGCGTCAAACTCTTTGGAGAACTTCATCAAGCAGTATGTGGCGAAGAACGATGCGACTGATCGGAGTTCGACTGCATCTTTACGTAACCTTGAGATTTCTCTATTTATTTTAAAATTAAATTGTTTAATTTGGCTCTTAATAATAAATTTCATCTATTGTTAAATTAATGCAGGATCAGTCAATTGGATCATGGAAGACCAATTAGATAATTGATTCATGTTTATGTCAAATTAGATAGGAAATGACTCATTGGGTTTCGAAACACAATGGGATGTGACTTGGCTTATGGTCGCGCGTGGAAGAGTCCATGAACCCTAACTGGCCATGAGTCGAGTCCAACAAAATAATTAAGGAAGGAATTTTGAAGGAATTATTATATTTATACCATGGAAATAAAAAATAGAAAGTATCATAATTTAAAAAACTGCCCGATGAACTTTGGAGGATGGTTGACTCTCGCAATTCGAAAATTCAAGATTTAGCTTGATGTCTTTTCATTGAGTCCTTCTAAATTGCATTGATTTATCCTAAAGATTTAATTTCAATTGGAATTTAAGTAATTTTCCATTTTTACCTCGACATCTATGTTTAGACTCATGGTAGGTGGGACAATTTTATTTTTGTAAACCACTTCAGCCAATCTTCCTATGTTACGATGTCAGAAAAATAAAAGTAAAATAAATCTTCCTTATGTTAGGTTTTTTAAATTTTCCACCCCATAAAATCTTTCTATGTCTTTTAAAATTTCTTCAAACCAGCCGTCAAATTTTTCTATATATATAATTAATTAACTAATTCTAGATAATATAAGTTTTTTTTTCCGGAGGGAAATGGGGCAAAAATGCCCCTAAACTACACAGGAACAATAAAACAGGTCATGGAAACCCCTCATATGTAAGCCAACAATAGGTGACTAACGCCACTAGGAGGATCTTCTAGCTTATGTAGGCCAATTGGAAGAAGATTACAAGCTTGATTTGCTAACGAATCAGCACATAAATTTGCTTCCTGATAGACATGTTTTAGTGAAACATCCCAATTCTGATCCATCATCTAAATAATTTTCATTATTAGCGGCCATAACAATAATGAAGATTCTGCAAGCTACTTCCGAGTGAGCTTCCACTACTAGCTTCATGTAACCTAATTTCCAAGCCAATTCCAAGTTGGTTAAGATCCCCCATAATTCGGCTATTATTGCTATTGTATGTTCAAGACTTTGCTGGAAGCCTTTAACACGGCTTCCATCTGATCTCCTTATAACCCCCGTTCTACTCTTCCTGGGTTTCTGTTGGAACTTTCTCTACGTTCAAAATATAATAGACACGTGCAAGCGTACACGGTCACAAGTAATACTTGGGCGTAATCCAAGGTCGAATCCTCAGGGACTTGTACTTTTCAAAACAGGTTTTAAAGAAGTGAATGGCTCAAAATGAAATTGTGGTTAGGAATAAACAGTGATGAAATGTTGTTGTCTGGTATTTTAAATATGAAGCAATTTAATAAAACTCAACCTCTTTGTTTTCTACCTTAGTTTTGATGTATTACTAGATTTCAAAATATCAATTTCACTTTTTAAGCTAGCAATCTTATCCTTTAATTCCAAAGAAAATTCAATTTTCTCTATCTTATTTCTCAAATCATTTAATTCAACTTTTAATTCACATGCTAAAGATTTGAGATCCTTATTATCTTTTTGAAGAAATTTAATCCTATCATTCAATGCAACATTCTCATCACAAAAATTATCAACATTTTCATGCAACAACATATCATTAGCTCTACTTTTCAAACAAACATTTTCATCTATCAAATTTTCTATAGACACTGTCTTATACTTCTTTGATAGTTTCACATATTTAGAGCTAACTTTTTCTAAATCACATTGCATGCTTTCAAATGCCTCACATAATTCATCATAAGTTGGGGCTTATGAATTACCTCATCGTCATCGCCTTCAAGATCGCTCCCATTGTCCGAATGAGCCATCAAACACAAGGAGGATCCATCACATTTTCTTTTTCCACTTCATGGAATTTTTCTTGATTCTGAGAATTATAATTCTCCTTCGCATCAAATAAATTATTAGTAGTACAAGGAGAATTTTCAACACTATACATATTATCAAGAAAATTCCAAATATTATATGCATATGTAAAGAAAGTAGGTTTATCATATGATATTTATGACTTGAGTATTAAAAGAAATCATTTCATCACTTAATTTTGTTTTTGATAAATCATTCTCACAAACATACAAAATATCGAAATCAATAGCAAGCAAAAAAATTTTCGTTCTATGTCTCCAATTATCATACTTTCTACTATCAAAGAAAGGAGGTTTATCAATACACTGACTTTGAAGAAAATCTAAAGTTGTCATAGCTCTAGCAACGAGTGAAACCTCGCTCTGATACCAATTGTTGGATCGGTATGACAACCCTATGGGGGGAGGGGGGTAAATAGGGTTTAATTAAACTTTTTGAACTTTTTACTACGGTGGACTCAATTTAAATAAATAAGTAAGCTTTTTATAAACAAATGATTTTAATACAAAATTAAACAACAAATTAGAAATACAAACACCCTAAGTAATTTCACCATCCAAATAATTTAAATATAAATATTGACCATAAACATGAATAACAAATTCGAACAATTAATTTAGAACAATTTGTAGTAAAGAAAATTAATTACAAAAATTAAATAGAGAGAGTTAGACAAAATGACATCCGAAATTTATAGTGGTTCGGCAACAATCGACCTACTCCACTTCCCAAGATCCTCTTGGGTGTTCAATTGAAAAACTTGACTCTTTCCACGACTTAGAGTCCAACCAGTACAATGTTCTTTTTCTAGGAGCAAAAACAAAGCCGATCCTTTCCACGGTTTAGGATCAAACCGTTTTAACTCTCTTTTTCGAACTCAAAAGCAACCCTTACAAAGGATATGAAATTTGAATACAATCTCACAAACTCTCTAAAAATAGTAGATATACAAATTTAACTCACAAATTTTGTAAGAAAAATTATTATAAAATAAAACCCTTAAATGGCTAGGAGAAACAAAATTGGAAGCACAAAGTTCTCTCTTAAAATAAATCTCTCTCAATAAATTTAAAGAAACAATGAAGCTTTAGAGAGAATAAGAACAATGGAATAATTAGAGAGAAAATTGGGAGAGAAAGGTATAAAAATTTAGGTAAAGAAGGATGTTTAAATATAGGGAAAAGAGGTTTGAAATTAGTTTGAAACCAAAATGGATTTGAACCATTGGATTTAAGATAAGTAAGAAATGAATGGATGAGATTTAATTGAATATAGTAATAATATTTATATATAATAAAAAAAAACTTTCAACCGCTACTTTCCATTTCTTGTTTTTTTTCTTTTTTTTTTTTAAACGGACACATGTCAGCATTTAATGCTTGACTTTTTTTTTTAAAGTTATTAAAGGTAACTTTGTCCCTTTTTTTCAATTTATTTATTTCTTCGTTTGAGGTCCAATTTTGGTGATTCAAAAGAAGTTGGAATCCTTATTTCGATGCTTGAGCCTTGGCGATGCATCTTCTGATCACTTTATCTTGGTCAATCCTATAGAGATATGGGTTATCCCATAAATAAAACTTACTCTCATACAAAAACCTTTTCAGTTGTTGCTTGTTCATGCTTGCTGGCAGAATTCCACTAGCAATATAGTTGGCTAGATCTGCAAACCATGGTTCCTCATCTTCATTCCGAACTCCAATAGCCAACACTTGCTCATCTGGGAAGGTTCCTCTAATTTCAATCTGATTCTCGGGGCATTCCAGAGTAGGCAGCCTGGACAAGTGGTCAACAACCAAATTTTCTGTCCCTTTCTTGTCCTTGATCTCTTAATCGAATTCTTGCAGTAGTAAAATCCAACGAATCAGTCTTGGTTTAGCATCCTTCTGTGTCAGTAAATATTTCAGAGCTGCATGGTCCCTGTAAACAATCACCTTTGACCCGACTAGATATGATCTGAATTTTTCAAACGCAAACACCACTGCGAATAGTTCTTTCTCCGTGGTGGTGTAGTTAATGTGTGCCTCGATCAAAGTTTAGCTGGCAGAGTAAATCGGGTGCAACAGCTTCCCTCTGCATTGAGCAAGAACTGCTCCTACAGCATAGTCGCTGACATCGCACATTAATTTGAAAGGCTGGTTCCAATCTGAAGCTGTCATTATCGGAGCATGGGTGAGAGCATACTTCAATGTATCAAACGCCTGCAAACAGTCAGATGTGAAGTTAAATTCTTTATCAATCTCAAGCAAAGAACAAAGATGTTTACAGATTTTCGAAAAATTCCTTTATGAATCTGCAATAGAAAACGGCTTGTCCCAAGAAACTGCGGATGCCCTTGACATTCACAGGTGGGGGCAATTTCTTTATTGCTTCAATCTTTGCTTTGTCCACTTCTATGCCCTTTTTGGAGACTCTGTGCCCTAGCACAATTCCTTCTTGCACCATGAAGTGACACTTCTCCCAATTGAGGACTAAGCTTGTTTCTTCACATCTTTGCAACACCCTCTTCAAATTATCCAAAAATTCTACAAATGATTTTCCAAAGACTGAAAAATCATCCATAAACACCTCAACGACTGATTCAACAAGGTCAGAAAAGATGGTCATCATGCATCTCTGCAATGTTGTTGGGGCATTATAAAGCCCAAATGGCATTCGCCTAAAAGCGAATGTTCCATAGGGACAAGTAAAAGTCGTTTTCTGCTGATGTTGAGGAGTTATTGTAATCTGAGTATAGCTGCTGTAACCATCTAAAAAACAGTAATACTCCTGACCTGCCAACCTGTCCAACATTTAGTCGATGAAGGGGAGAGGAAAGTGGTCTTTCTTTGTGGCTTTGTTCAGCTTGCTGTAATCCATACATATACGCCATCCAGACACTGTCGTCATGGGTATCAACTCACTCTTTGCGTTTTCCACTACAGTCATACCTCATTTCTTGGGCACACACTACACTGGACTTACCCACTCGCTATCTGAGATCGGATATATGATCCCTGTATCCAGCCATTTGATAATTTCTTTCTTTACCACCTCCTTCATAGTTGGGTTTAGTCTACACTGGGGCTCTATAGAGTTATTGCAACCCTCCTCTAGCACTATCTTATGCATGCAGAAACTCGGGCTTATCCCCTTGATATCTGCAATAGTCCTCCAATTGCTCTCTGATGTATCTTGAGTACATTCAACAGCATCTCCTCCTTTTCTAAGGGTAAGTCCGCTGCTATGATGATTGGCAGTGTCTCTCATAAACCCAGGTAAGCATATTTCAGATGCTGCAGCAATGCTTTAAGCTTCAGCACTGGCGGGTCCTCAATAGATGGCTTGGGTAATCTAAGCTCTGGGTTTGTGAGGTCTAGGGATTCATATATTTTCTTCACAAATCCTTTGTTCGTGTTCAAGCATTCTGATTTGACATCTTTTAGCTCCTCTTCAAACCCGTCGGCCACACTTTCGGTGCCAACTGCTTCTAGACGTTCCAGCATGACTTCTGTTTCCAGCTCCTCAATTAACGCTTCATCCAAGATCTTTAATACTAAGCACTCTTTAGATTCAGCAGGAAATTTCATTGAGTCATGCACCGAAAATTTCACTTCTTGATCTTGTACACGCATTGTGAGTTCGCCCTTGTGGACATCTACTAAAGCTCTCCCAATTGCGAGGAATGGTTTTCCAAGAATAATAGGGACCTCATTATCTGCATCATAATAAAAAATAATGAAGTCAGTAGGGAAAATAAATTTATCTACTTGTACCAACACGTCTTCAATTTTTCCCTCTGGATGCGTAATGGATCGATCTGTCAGCTGCAATGTCACTGTGGGCCTTGCTTCCCCAATGCCCAACTTGTTGTAAATTGATAATGGCATAAGATTGATGCTAGCGCCCAGATCACATAAGGCAAGCCCTATCTGTTGTCCCCCAATTGAAACTGGTATAGTGAAACTCCCAGGATCTTTCATCTTTGCAGGAATTTTGCTCGTGAGTATAGTGATACAAGCCTTAGTCATTGCTACTGTTTCATACTCTCCCAACGTTCTTTTCTTTGTGAGTATTTCTTTCAAGAACCTCACATAATTCGACATTTGCTCTAGAGCTTCCACCAACGGTATGTTCACGTGCAGTTGCTTCAAGACATCTAAAAACTTCTTGAATTAAACATTTTGCTCCTTTTTCTGCAACCGTTCAGGATATGGTGGCGCTGGCCTAGATTCTGCTGGAGCATTTACATGCTCTGCCTGTTTTCTTTTCTCGGGCACTATATTCTACGTAGACCCTATCTCGGGCACTATATGTACACTGCCGTTTTAAGAGCTTCATTCCACAACAAAACAAGAAGTTTGGAGCCAGCAAGCATACTTCACACCATGTCCAATAATGTTCGGTTCCTTCTCTCTGCTACACCATTTTGACTCGGAGAGCCAGGCATAGTATATTGGGCAACAATCCCGTGCTCTGCAAGGAACTTCACAAACTGGCCATGTGCTTGTCCAGTCTCAATATACCTACCATAGTATTCACCACCTCTATCTGATTTCACGATCTTAATTTGTTTACCAGTTTGTAACTCTACTTCTGCCTTAACTAACTTGAAAGCATCTGAGGCTTCACTTTTATGATCAAGCATGTAGAGATACATGTATCGTGAGTAGTCATCTATAAAGGAGATGAAATACTTCTGACAATGTGTGTCCATGTCAGGACAACAGATATCCGTATGTATGATTTCCAAAATGGTAGAACTCCTTTTGGCACCCTTTTTTTACATATTGGTATGCTTGTCCTTTATGCAGCCCACAAAAATCAGTAAAATCTAGAGCACCAAGTACTCCATCATTTACCAATCTCTTAATTCGCTGAACGGAGATATGTCCCAATCTCCGATGCCATAACATAGAGGAATCTTCATTAATACATCTTTTAGTTCCAAAATTCATTTTAACATGCATAGCAGTATAAGTGGCATCATTTTGCATATTGATTTGAAAAAGATCATCAAACTCTGTACCATTCCCAATAAGTTTAGATTTATAAAATACACTCAAACCATTGTTTGAAAAATCAAAAGAAAATCGAAGTGGTACAAGTTTAGAAACTGAACTTAAATTTCTTGAAAAGCAAGGTATATAAAAGGTCCTTTCCAAACACAAAATAAAGTCACTGCTAAGAACTAAATTACACATCCCAACGCCTTCCACATGCGAGCTCATCTTTTTTACAGGAGAGATGTTATGCTCACTTCCTGGCTTCCTTAGGTTTGTAATACCCTGTAAGGAATTCGAAATGTGGATTGTAGAACCAGAATCAACCCACCATGTATTATGATAACTTCAACCATATTGGATTCAAAACAAACAAAAGAGATTTCATAACCTTTCTTTTTAAGCCATTGCTGAAACTTCGGACAGTCCTTCTTCATGTGTACCTTGTTCTTATAGAAGAAACACTGAGACTCTTCCTTCTTGATGTCAGCCTTATATGCATGCCTACCTCAACCTAACATATAAACCAACGAACAACTTAATTTAACATACTTGTGCTTGCTAGCATAAACTTACATATCTAAATCCTTAATTTGGCGTCATGCTATGCAGAAATACCCCATACCATAACCGTCAATTCTGCATGTAATATTTATAAGGTAATTATCCCCCATAAATACCATTAACATGAACTAATTTTGTTTCCTAGGGCCCAGCCTTTAGCAGAAACCATATATGTCATATCATACGTCTAGCTGCATAACCTAACTGCTTAATTTGGGTATTTCATGCATAACATTAATCGCACCCATTCACTTCATAAGAGAAACAAACTCTCACCAGAGTCCTACTACGTGCTTTTTAAGCCATGACCCATGCATTATTCATCTCACAAATACAATTCAGCATGCTTCCACCAGATAAACAACATTCTAACAATGAAACAATATGTTAATCATGGTTTCACAACATATCAATATCGCAACATCATCGCGACGCGGAGCGACCGACTTCATCTCCTGACGGGTCTCTTTCGAGATTAGGGTTTGGAGTTGCCACCAATCATCTACAAGGTGTGATTGGTCACCTATTTAAAAAAGCTTGGTCTATGAAAACAGAATTTTGGCTCGGAAGTCGGTTGAGCGTAGGGAAGGTGTGAAATAATTACTTAAAAAAATAATAATAAAATTTAAATTGAGGCCTGCAACGACTCAAACTTGAGCCATTATTGTTAATACCCAAGTGCCTTGCCAATGTGCCAACACCTTAGAATGCAACTTAAAATTAATACAAACTTTTTACTTTTGAATTTTGTTTAAAAAAATAAACGAAAATCCTTTATTTAAAAAGAAAAAAAAAACTTTGATTTAAAATGATTATTTAGTAAACAATGATAAAAAACTAAAATGAAATAAAGTAAAAAACAAAATCATTTTGAGGTAACGTGAACATTTGAACATGTGACATGGGTATCAATACCTAATGCTTTTGCCACTATGTCATACGTTAAGATATAAACTAAAGGGTATTTTAAAACAACAAACTTTATCTTCGAAATTTGTATTTAAAAAAAATATTAACGAAAATAAAAAAAACTTTTTATTTTAGGGATTTGAAATTTGTTTAAAAAAAAAAGAATCTAGTATTTAAAATCACATTTATTTGAAAAAAAAAAGAAATCTTATTCATTTTTTTTAGATTCAAAAATTAAAAATGGTTTTCTTTTAAATCTTTTATTTGCTTTCAAACTTACTTAACACTTGAATTACAAGATTTTTTTTTTTTTTTGAAAAACTTAGTTTATTTTACTTATTTAAAATAAACTAAATAAACTTTTTATTAATATCTAAAATAAATAAACTTTAATATTGATTCCATTTTTTCTAAAAACCTATGTTTCTTTTTACCTAAAAAAAACTTTTAAAACTCAAATTGATTTTCTAAGTTTAATTAAAAACTCTCATTAACTGATTTCCTTTTTTTAAACAAGCATTTAAGATTCTTTTAAACTTCATCTCATTTGGGAAAACTTAAATAACCACATTTAAGATTTTCCATTTTTAAAAAGTCAAGGAAAAGATTGGTTTTTTCAATCAAAACATTTTTTTTATTTAAAAAAAAAGCTTTCTTTCCAAAAAAAAAAAAAAAAAACTTTACCTCGTTCACTTTCTCCCTTCTGCTAACACCGGGAGACCTGAGTGTGCTGCCGGGAATGTGGGGTGTGAGTGGGGCTTGGAAGTGAAAATGAAGAAGGAGAAGGAGGAAGAAGATGAATGCTAGAGAGAAAAAGTAAAGAAAAAAAAGTAAAAGAAAAATAAGTATAGGAGTTTGAGAATGAAGAGAGAGAATGAAACATGAAAAAAAAAAAGTCTTCTTCCCTTTGCTTGCTTACCCCCTCTCTTAAATACATAGAATCCCAACGGTAACACAAGGGAAGGTTGAGAAAAGAGGGGAAGGAGAGGAACCCAGTGATGCCACGTTATATGTGGCTGTCATGGCTTTGACTTGAAAGAACAAAATTAATCCTTTTAATTAAAAAATCAAATCAATTTTTATCTTTTATCTTTTTAATAATAAAAACAAATCATTTGAAATAAAATCCTTTTTCTTTTTAATATGTATTTGTCTTTAATAAACCAAATTCTTTTAAAACAAAATTTATTATTTGATTTGATTAAAACTTTTCCTTAAGACTAATGTTACTTTTTTAACCAAAATAACTACATTAAAAGCTTAATTTAATTTTAAGCAAACAATTAAATAACACTTAATAATAAATAATAATAATAATAATAAAAGAGAGTCGGACCAAATACGGTGTCTACAGCTTGCCCCACTTTGTGTATCCTTATAGAACTAAAAGGGTAGGCAAAGGCAAAAGACAAAGTATTGGGAAGGCGAGATTTTAAGAAGGCTAGAATGAAAAACCTTGTTTGAAAGGGTTGACCACGATCTTTGATCGGGTATGATTTTACCAAACAAAAAAAGGTAGCAAACCTGGCTTGACACAGGCTTCGACCACGATCTTTGATCGGGTTTGATTTTACCAAACAAAAAAAGGTAGCAAACCTGGCTTGACACAGGCTTCGACCACGATCTTTGATCGGGTTTGATTTTACCAAACAAAAAAAGGTAGCAAACCTGACTTGACACAGGCTTCGACCACGATCTTTGATCGGGTTCGATTTAACCAACAGAAAACAAAAAGGCAACGGACCTGGCTTCGACCACGATCTTTGATCTGGTTCGATTTAACCAACAGAAAACTAAAAGGCAACGAACCTGGCTTGACATAGACTTTGACCACGATCTTTGATCGGGTTCGATTTGACCAACAGAAAACTAAAAGGCAACGGACCTGGCTTGACACTGGCTTCGACCACGATCTATCGGGTTCGATTTAACCAACAAAAAACTAAAAGGCAACGGACCTGACTTGACACAGGCTTCGACCACGATTTATCTGGTTCGATTTAACCAACAATAAACTAAAAGGCAACGAACCTGGCTTGACACAAGCTTCGACCACGATGTATCGAGTTCGATTTAACCAACAAAAAACTAAAAGGTAACGGACCTGACTTGACACAGGCTTTGACCACGATCTATCGGGTTCGATTTAACCAATAAAAAACTAAAAGGCAACAGACCTGGCTTGACACATGCTTCGACCACGATCTATCGCGTTTGATTTAACAAACAGAAACCTAAAAGGCAACGGACCAGGCTTGACACAAGTTTCGACCACGATTTATCGGGTTCGATTTAACCAACATAAAACTAAAACACAATGGACCCAACTTGACACAGGCTTTGACCACGATCTTTGATCGGGTTCGATTTAACCAATACAAAACTAAAATGCAACGGACTTGGCTTGACACAAGCTTCGACCACGATCTTTGATCGGGTTCGATTTAACCAACATAAAACTAAAAGCCAATGGACTTGGCTTGACCCAGGTTCGACCACGATCTTTGATCAGGTTCGATTTAACCAACCAAAAACTAAAAGGCAACAGACCTGGCTTGACACAGGCTTCGACCACGATCTTTGATCGGGTTCGATTTAACCAACAGAAAACTAAACAAGTTTGCTTGAGCAAGAATGAACCGTCATGAAATTCTCTACCACAGGGCTTTGAGACTTCTTCAATAAAAATGCATGAAATGATGCATGAAATGTGAGTTTGACGCATGATGATAACAGGAAAATTTTTCTTGGATGCCAAAATAGAGTGAAATCACTTGCTTTTATAAAAACTTGGGATTGTTCAGATAGCCCGATCACCGCATTTCGCCTTCCTTCAAAAATCCTTTTAACTGGATCGAGAGTACCCAGAACAAATGGGACGACGACTTTGCCCCTGATAACTTTGTAATGTCATATTTGCCCCAATCTTCCAGAGAACGATATCCCTATTTTTAGGCTTCCTGTGCCCTTTTGATTTCGAGTAACACATAGCCTTGGAGACGTGAATATAAAAGCTACCGTCCTTCGTATATAGAAAGAGACGAATGGAGACAAGACTTTATAAATGAGATTTACAATTATGACAAGGGACACACGTCTCAAAGATGTGGTACACAAAACTATAATCGAGAATAGATACACAAAACTGCCTTTCAAGCATAATATTGAGATCAAAGTGAAATTTTTCGAAATAAATTAGAAACTATGCATAATATTTTCGAACATGATCTGAGTTGACTGGATTTAAAAATTCACTGTCATCCATGTTGGCCAGAACTAGTTCTCCTCCGGAGAAAGCCTTTTACACCACAAAGGGTCATTCATAATTCGGGGTTCATTTGCCTCAATGATCTTTCTGTAATGGGAGAATTATTTCTGGAACTAAATCTCCCTCTCTAAACCTTCTTGGGCGCACCTTCTTGTCATAGGCTTTCATCATTCTTCTTTGATAAAGTTGTCCTCTGCATAATGCCGTCAACCTCTTTTCTTCTACAAAATTTAGCTGCTCATAACGCCTTTGGACCCACTAAGCCTCTTGTAACTTAGCTTCCATGATAACTCTCAATGATGAAATTTCTACTTCAACAGGGACAACAGCTTCCATACCATAAACTAATAAAAATGGCGTTGCCCTAGTTATAGTACGGACTGATGTACGGTAACCATGTAAGGCAAATGAAAGTATTTCGTGTCAGCCTCTGTAAGTTATAGTCATCTTTTCAATTATTATTTTTATGTTTTTGTTGGCGGCTTCCACTGCACCATTCATCTTAGGTTAATAAGGGGTTGAGTTGAGATGCTTGATCTTAAACTGCTCACAGAGCTCACTCATCAATTTGTTGTTCAAATTCCTTGCATTATCGGAAATTATGCTTTCAGGAAGACCATAACCACAAATAATTTATTTCTTGATGAATTTGACTACAACTCCTTTTGTCACATCTCGGTAAGAAGCTGCTTCTACCCACTTAGTAAAATAATCTATAGCTACCAAAATGAATCGGTGCCCATTTGATGCTTTAGGTTCGACAGGTCCTATCACATCCATGCCTTACATAGAGAAAGTCCAAGGAGCTGTCAAAGTATGCAAATGAGCAGCAGGAGCATCAGTCTTGTCCGAGTAAATTTGACATTTGTGACATTTTCTTGCATATTTAATATAATCTGTCTCTATAGTCAGCCAGTAATAGCCAGCTCTTAAAATTTATCTAGCCATCATGTGTCCATTTGCATGAGTGCCACAAACTCTTTCATGAATTTCCTCCACAATCCTATTGGCCCCTCTTCCTTCGACGCAGCTTAGGAGAATCATGTCATGGTTTCTCTTGTACAGTATCTCTCCATTTAAGAAAAACTTCATTGCCAACTTGCGGAGGGACCGCTTATCATTTTCTGAAGAATTTGGTGGATATTCTTTACTCTTGATATAT
Organism: Momordica charantia; assembly: GCF_013281855.1. Lineage (NCBI taxonomy): Eukaryota > Viridiplantae > Streptophyta > Magnoliopsida > Cucurbitales > Cucurbitaceae > Momordica > Momordica charantia. The sequence continues at coordinate 16,218,788 of NW_028275160.1, forward strand.
TGCTTGATGTCATGAAACGAGGGGTTACCGTCGGATTCTTCCTCAATGCTCATACAAGAAGCTGGGACATCTTTCCTCCCAACTTTAATTGGATGGACATCCTCATTGAGTTCTAAATTGAACATATCTGCTAATGTGGCCAATGCATCTGCTACTTGATTATTTTCTCTTGGCAAATAATCAAATGAGATTTCCTCAAATTCTTGTGACAATTCTGTTATGAGTTGTTTGTAAGGCAACAACTTAGCGTCTCTTATTTCCCATTATCCTCTTAGTTGATGAATTACTAGCATAGAATCCCCAAAAACTTTAAGTTTCTTAACCTTCATATGAATAGCAGCTTGGACGCCTGTCGAGCATGCTTCATACTTGACCATATTACGTGTGCAGTCAAAACATAATCTAGTGGTAAAAGGGTATAGTTCCCTTTGGGTGATATCAAAATAGCCCCTATCTCATGACCTAACCCGTTAGAGGCACCATCAAACATTATGGTACAAGTTTATGGGTTTAAACTTTCCTCACTTGCGATTATGGTGGAGATATACTCATCAGGAAAATCGAACTTCACCAGTACTAGTCATTTAGGTAGTTGAGCTAGGTAGTCGATCAAAGCACTCCCCTTAATGGCCTTTTGGGTCACATAGACAATATCATATTCGGACAAGAGAACTTGCCACATTGCAATTCGACCCGAGAGAGACGGCTTTTCAAAAATGTACTTTATGAGGTCCATCTTTGAAATGATCCATGTGGTATAATACAACATGTATTGTCTTAGACGTCGGGCAGCCCAAGCTATAACACAACATGTTTTTTCTACTTGAGAGTATCTAGCCTCGCAATCGGTGAATTTCTTACTTAAATAATATATAGCCCGTTCTTTCCTGCCTGAATCGTCATACTGCCCCAGTACACATCCCATTGAGTTTTCAGTCACTATGAGATATAAAATAAGGGGCCGTCCTGAAGTTTGTGGCACAAGAACTGGAGGGTCTTGCAAATACTGCTTAATCTTATCAAATGCTGATTGACAATCTTCACTCCATACCCCATCGTTGTTCTTACGGAGTAATTTAAAGATGTGTTCGCAAGTTTTTGTTATGTAAAATATGAACCTTGCTATGTAGTTGAGTCGTCCTGGAAATTCTCTAACTTCTTTCTGCGTCTGTGGAGGCGGCATCTCTAAGATTGCTTTGACTTTATCCGGGTCAACTTTAATGCCTTCTTGCCTTACTACAAAACCTAGGAGTTTTCCAGTGGTTGCCCCAAATATGCTTTTGTTGGGATTGAGTTTCAATTTGAACTTCCTGAATCGATCAAACAACTTCCTTAAAATAGTTGTGTGCTTCTCGCCCTGTTTTGACCTGGCAATCATATCATCCACGTAAACTTCAATTTTTTTGTGCAACAAGTCATGAAATAGAGTAACCATAGCACGCTGGTAGGTTGCCCCAGCATTTTTTAGCCCAAATAGCATAACTTTGTAGCAGAAAGTTTCCCATAGTGTAATGAATGTGGTTTTTCACGATCCTCAGGTGCCATCTTGATTTGATTCTATCCTAAGAACCCATCCATAAAGGAGAAGATTTAAAATCCAGCATTATTATCAACCAACACATCGATATGAGGAAGCGGGAAGTTGTCTTTTAGGCTTGTACGATTCAAGTCTCTGTAATCTATACGCATTCTTACTTGTCCATTTTTCTTTGGTACAGAGACAATGTTTGCCACCCACTAAGAGTAATTAGATACTGTAAGGAATCATGCATCAATTTGCTTCCTTACTTCATCTTTTATCTTGACCAACATATCCAACCTCATTTTCCGTAACTTCTGGCTCACCGACTTGAACTCTGGGTTGATCGGCAATTTGTGCACTATGATGTATGTATCTAAACTAGACATATTTTGATAGGACCAAGCAAAAACATCAGCATACTCATGAAGTAACTCTATCAACTTTTTGTGACTTTCTGAAGACATATTAATGCCTATTTTAACCTCTTTGGCTTCGACTTGTGATCCCAAGTTAATTGTCTTAGTTAATTCTTCATGGGGTCCGAACATCTTTTATTATTCTTCTAGCATTCTCAATAACTCGGTAGAGAGCTCGTCATCTATTTCCTCATCAGACTCGATATTGTATATAGGTGTATCGAGCTCGCATTTCGAATCATTATCGCATTCAATCTCAGTATTACTGCTTAAGACATAATAAAGGAGAAAAGAAAAGAAAATGAAACAAATGAATAAATTGGCCCAGAGAATAGTAAAGCAAATAAACAAAGTGAATGAACTCAAACGTTATTGATATGGAAGAATTATAAACAAATAATAGGTCTGGATAGACTGTAAAAATAATAGAAAATTAATTTAATTAATTAAGAAAATGAGGGGAAGGAAAAAAATGGACAATTACTTTGATTTATTATTTACAAAAGACGGTAGCTCTAACACGCTCCAATTGCTTAGCTCTAAACCGTCTGGGCACGGGTAGACAAAAGGTCCAGCTTGATCTCTTTCTTTTGTCACTACTGCCACTACAGAGCTCTCATCGTGCACCTGATAGATTATGCCGGCACTTCTGAAAGAGTGGCTGAGAGGTGGAACAGTCCTCCTAGGGTAATCATGCTCCTCATTCTCAAATATTGAGATCTGTTTTGCTTTTTCAAGACTCTGCACTCTAATGATGTTGCCTCTACTTGGTTTATACCCCAACCTGAACTTCTTTGTATTCTTAGCCATCCTCAGCAGCTTGTCTAAACTCTCATTGTCTCATTTAAAGGCAGCCCCTAAAAGTCATGGCTTAGGTCTTCCAAACTTCCCATGTAAAGTTGTAGCATTTGCAATCTCGAATGATTGGAATGAAGACTCAAAAGCTTCTTCTACTGCTTCAATATATGGCATCGAAGCAAGCCTTGAGACTAGAATGTCTTACTGTCTCGATATGATCACCAAACCGCAAACTTAATTTTCTAATGTAAAGTGGATGGAACTGCTCCCACCAAACGTATCCACGGTCGCCCCAGTAACAAACTATAAGCTGATGTGATGTCCATAACCTAAATGTTGTGTCAAAGGTGCAAGGACCTATCTGGATCGGGATCTCAATATCCCCAACAACAGCGCTGCGAGCTCCATTGAAAGCTCTTACTATCATAGTACTAGGCCTCATGTGAGACATATCGACCGGTAACTTCTCTACAGGATCTCAGCATTATGTTTAAAGAATATCCAGTGTCAACAAGGACTTTTGCTACTAGGAAGTTTTTACACTTAATTGAGATGTAGAGAGCCTTGGTATGTCCTGTACCCTCTGGTGGTATCTCATCATCTGTAAAAGTGATGGAGCTAGATGTCGTTATGTTCCCAACAACGTTGCTCAAATTGTCCACTGTGATGTCTTGTGAAACGAAAGCCTGCTTCAAGACCTCCAACAGTGTATTCTGATGCGCTTCAGAGGATAACAGCAAAGACAATATTAAGATCTTTGCTGGTGTCCGACCTAATTGTTCAATAACTTTGTATTCACTTTGCTTCACTAGCTTTAGGAACTGTTGAGTCTCTTCCTCGGACACGGGTTGTTTAGGACTTACATCCTTTACAACAATTGCCTATACTAGTTCATCATGGACATCCTCGTGGAGTTTGGCCTTCCCTTTCTTATCCTCTTCCACTTTCTCCTTCTTCTTCTTACTTGTTTTCTCTTTATTCTTTTCACTAGTAGGTTCATTCACGCGCTTTAGCAGGTTATCCGGTGTATAACATCTCCTAGTTCATGTCAAACCTCTTAACCTGGTGATATTGTCAATTGAGAGTGAAGGAGATGAGACCTCTTGCCCGATAGTTACTTTGCACTCATATCTCCAAGGTACTGCTTTAGAACTTTTATACTCGAATGGAGCTGAGACAGTGATAGTGATCGGCTTCCGATTGCTGCTGGGTGCATCAGGCTTTTCACGGTCAAAAATGGTGAGAGGTTTTGGCTTAAGAGAGGTATTTGAGCTTTCAGCAGCTAAGACATCCTCCACAATATTTATCCCTTTCTTCTGGTGAGAATTTGCAACAGTAAGGACTTTTGAGTCTAACAACTCTTGAACTTTCATCTGAAAATTGTTGCATTGCTCTAGGGGGTGACCTTTTGCCCTAGCGTGGAACGGACACGTCAGACTTTCATCATACCCTTTATACTTGAGGTTTGGGCATAGCTATTCCACTGGTACATATCCACTCCCCAAGAGAATTTCAAATAGTTCCTCCATAGGGGTTGTAATTTCTGTAGTCTTACTCTTTGACTCGATCCCTCGGTATTCAACTGCATTTATTTGGATATTCTAATGATTCGGCAGCGGATTCTTACTTACATCAGGCCCATTTTATTTTTTAAAGTTCAACCAACCTACCTTGATCAAAGCTTGAACTCTGTATTTTAACGCAGTGTAGTTCTCTGTTGAATGCCCTACGGCTCCTGCGTGATAGTCACAACAGGAATTTGCATCATACCATATTGGGTATGGAGGCTGGATTGGATCTGCAGGTACAGGTGCCAGCTGATAATTCTGAAATAACTAAGGTAGAGGCTCAGTATTATGAAGTGAACAACGATCTACAGGTACAACCCGCAAGCCCTATGGCTCGCATGTCTCCACACGAACGACATGGATCGAGTCGTCTGTAACCTTTACAGAGTGGGCCGTATCCATACTGTTGCCAGGATAAGGTACCCAGCCTTATCCATATACTATAGACCCTTTAGGTTATTCGCGGGACATTATCCACTTGTATATCAGGGTATATCAAATATATACCTCGTATATCAGGGGTATGTCAAATATATACCCTATATATCAAATAAATACCCAGTACATATACTGTCCCGGTTACACTAAAATAACCTCAGATGTTTAGTTTATTAGATTTTGGATAATGCAATGCTATGAATTCAACAACAAATTTATTGAATAAAACTTTATTGAATATACATTTGTTTTTACACAAAATACAAACTACGAGTTTAGGGCAACACACCCAACAAGTATAAGTCATGGGGATTGAGTAGAATTGAGTCTGTTTACGTGCCTTTCTATTAGTCTGCTGCCCTTGAGTATAGAATGTATTATGCTGCTGACCCCTAGGTTGGAAATTTTGACTGGCCGGGGGTCGAAAATTTTGAGAGGCATAAGGGGAGTAATGTGAAGTTGCATTATTCACAAATGGTTGATTATACCCGTATGGCATTGGGTAATAATACAGAGCGTACCGTGGTGTCCGACCGTACGGTTGTTGTTTCTAAGAATGTCGGTTTGTTCCTACCATTTGCATCTCACCGTCCTTTTTCGAATAACTTGCCTTTTTCGTGGCTGATGTCTCACTAGCTATACCAGTTAATCGACCATGCTTGACCTCATACTCAATTCTTTCTCCGATGGTCATAGTATCTGAGAAATTTGTGGATACGCTTCGAATCATCCGATCATAGAAGGGCTATTTTAAGGTGTTGATGAACATGGAAGAAAGCTCTTTATCATTTAAAGGAGGTTGGACTTGAGCTGCTGTATCCCTCAACCTTTGAGCGTATTCTTTAAAGCTTTTATGTGCTATTCTTTTCCATTCTCTGCAAATGCAAACGGTCTGGAGCCATGTCTATGTTATGCTTATATTGCTTTAGGAAGGAGTCAGCCAGATTCTTCCACGAACTGACATGAGAGCTATCTAATTGCATATAACAACGAGAAGTTGGACCAGATAGACTATCCTTAAAGCAGTGTATCAACAGTTTGTCGTTTTGGACGTATGCTGCCATCTTCCTACAGTACATTATACGATGATTCTTAGGACAAGAAGAACCATCGTACTTCTCAAACTCTGGCACCTTGAATTTTGGAGGGATGACTAATCCAGAAACCAAGCACAATTGTGAGGCATCGATGTTGCAAAAAAGTCCGTCCCCTCTACTGCTCTTAATCTTTCCTCCAGAACTTCGACCTTCTCGTTAATGGGGGTACTTTGTCCAACTGGGTTTGTCTTGGCTGGCAGATCACCTAGATTAAGGACTGTAGGGGATGACATCATTTGCTCGGGCTCTCGAAAAATGATGTTGGTTGAGATTTGCTGAGCTCCCTTAACAAAGGGATGCGGATACTGACCACCTGGGACATCATACAGAGGGTTGTACGTTGTATATTGGGGCATGAAACCCTCTGCCACTGGCCTAAGAGGTGGACCGTACCCAGGTAGATAAGGCAGGATTTCTTGCGGCTCATGGACAGGGTTGCTAGATGTAGCAGGATCCATAGCCACTTTGCCTTTTTCCAACGCGAGGAGAATGACAACTAACTTTTCGCGCAACTCCTCAATATCTTTCCTTGTTTTCTCCTGATTAGTTTTTTGATCTTCCATCATTAATCTTGCCCTGTGTCTGGTACGGTAAGTGCGATGTGGTGTCGGTGAACGAGCTATCTTGAACAATCCCTTTTGTTTTTAGAAAAATAGAAGAAAAAAAGAAAAAGAAAGAAAACAATGAATAAATAAGTTCGTGACTTTATTATAAATTGGGTAAATAAATAAATGAAGATTCCAAGAAAAAAAGCAATTATGCCAAATTTGAACCCTAATGCTTAAATCATGAAATTGAAAGTACATTAAATCAGAGTGTCAATAAAACTGTCCCCAATGCTCTAGATCTCGCCGAAGTTTACCCAAGAACTTGAGTGTGCTTTTGCCATTCGGCTGTGTAGGGGCAATGGCAGACGTGAGAGCTCGTGCTTCTTCAGCTAAACCATCTACCCTACGGGCTGCCTATCTGACTTGGGTGAGCACATGTTCTAAATTATGACGAAACAATATGTTATCGCGCCTCACATGGTCTAATTCATACCCCACTTGGTTATATTGTTCCTTGATATGGGCATAATCCTGCATTAACCCATCAGCAGCATTGTGGGTTTTATCGAGACGACTCGTAAGCACTTGAACAGTTTCTCTCAAACTTTGACTTTCTTTGGCATATTGAGCTAACTGTACCTCTTTCTCCTCCAACACAATGACTTTTTCACGAAGGTACATGATTTCTGCTTGTAGAGAAGCCATTTGTTGTGATATTTGATTGTCTCGCGCCCTCAAGGCTGTTTGTGAGCTCTCTTCGTACATTCTTCTGTTAGGGTCCCGAACCTCTACTTCCAACAGTCTATTTTCTCTTCCTTGGTAACTGACCTCCCTTCCTGCCTGTTGTAATTCTAGCTCAATGCTTCGAGGTAGATTTTGATTGTACCCTAGTTGTAGTCTTTCTTTAGCTGATGTGGGGTTCCCTTCTCGATGCTCATATTCTATCCTGCGAACCTTCTGCTGAGTGGATTTATTTGGCTAATTTCGGTAAAAATTCTCCCAGCGGGACCTTTTAACTTCCCTTTGCCCTTGTTAGTTGGTAGGAGAACTACAGTTTTTCCCCTACTCGAATGCCATTGTTCGTATCCTTCAAATATATTATCGTGGTAATTGTCACTTTGGATTATGACAATCGCCTTCCATGCCTTTACGACCTCCTGAATTTTGTTTTTGAAAAACCTAACATCATAGGCAAATTAAGAGTTTCTTAAGTGATGTGTGGCTGGGATAAACTGACGTACCCATATCTCGCATAATACCATCAACGGGGCATAAGATACACGTCCTCATGGACCCAATAATGGTAGACTGTGAAATTTACCAAACCTATACATCATAGGTTTGATTGACATCCATCGGGCCTTCCACTCCACGTCCTGTGGCCTTAGTCCTACAAAGAAAATGCTCCACTCTTCTTTCCCTGGGTGGATTTGACCCCAATCCCCTTAGTTGAATTCAAGGATGGGATTTTGTAATCTTCTCCACGATCTTGAAAATTTGACCTGAGGACACTTGAAATTTGGTGGACAATTTATATGGCTGAGGATCCAAATGTATAGCAATTGAGCACAGCCTATAAATTTCCATACTCCTCTCGATCTGCAAAAATTTAGTGCTCGGAAGGTTTCTACAAGGATGGGTATTACGAGATTAACCCCCATCTCTACCTTGACAAATAGCTTGACCACCCGCTCTTCAACGTACCCACTAACTTTAAAGAATAAAACCAAGTTGAATCAGCATAGAGCTAATAGCGATAGCTCCCTTTGTTCATTAACGAATCTCTACTGAAGATTTAGGATATATTCTATTAGCAAACATGCATTTTCTCCCTTCCTTTTCACATGTTTTTCAATCTCACCAGCAGATATCTTCCATACAAGCAGCGATACTGCCATTTTCAACGTAAACCACCATCATAGGAATAAACCTCAATTTTCTCTTACAGTGGTATTTGTAACAGGGTATGGTATTCCTCGATAGTTGGGGTTATATCCATTGAGCTAAAAGTAAAGCATCTATAGGACTGATCCCAATGTTGAACTAATGCTCTCAACACTGAGAAGTTGACTCGTACGTACAAGAGCTGCTCTATGTGGCCATATTTTTTTATGAACTGGGTCTTTCTATCTGGTCTTAAACCTTCCCATAAACGTTTCAAGATATCCAACTGATTTTCTGGAAACGTTACATTTTGTAATGATATGATTACATTATGTGATAATGCGTCACCATGAGTATGTTGCATGTTCTCTGACCATTGACAGACAATTTCTTGGTCTTGCTCTCTCCACTCTTGGGTAGGAGCCTTACTGGAACTCATGCTTTAATTTAATGTCAATGTTAATGATTTAAGACTTGGGTCAATTTTGGTAAAATTGGCAGAAAATAAATTTAAATGATAAGGGAAAGCTGCGAAACTCTTTTTTTTATTGTTTTAAAAAAAATAACGATTATTAAGTGAGAAATGAGTAACTTATGTAAATGCATGAGACTTAAAAATCACTTTATTAACACCAACGGAAATAAACTAAACAAACAAATAAATAAATAGCAGAAATCCAATGCTAAAATGAGTGTAAAGTTAATGCCTACACAACTTAGAGGGAAGCGGCCCCCAAATCTTCCGTACGCTTACGTGGTATGGTCAATTGAGTGGAGAATTTCATGCGCATACACGGGAACCGAAATTACACGAAGGTCACACTACTCAGTCTCCGATATAATCTTAAAGGTAAAGCCCGGGTAGAAGGCTTATGTATTTGTGCGAGATGCATGTGGTGCCAAACAAAATTAATAATACAACATAAAAAAAAAACAAAGCCAACAAGAAAGAAAAAAAATATATAGCAGGATAATAAATGACAAAAGTAATGACTTGGCTCTCTAAAGGTCCCAAGTGGAGTCACCAGGCTATCGTAACATCATCGCGACGCGGAGCGGCCGACGTCATCCCCTGACGGGTTTCTTTCGAGGTTAGGATTTGGAGCCACCACCAATCATCCACAAGGTGTGATTGGTCACCTATTTAAAAAAACTTGGTCTACGAAAACAAAATTTTGGTTCGGGAGTTGGTTGAGTGTAGGGAAGGTAATTTATTGGTTCATATATTACAGAATATTGGAAAGTCCCAATTTCCGTCATTGGAGCTTCCGAAATAATTATTTTAAAGAAATGAAATAAAATTAAATTTGATGCCCGCTAGGACTCGAAGTTGAGCTATAAGAATTATTACCTAAGTGCCTTGCCAATGTATAACACCTTAGGGTGCAACTTAAAATCTTATTTTATAATACAAACTTGTTATTTTTGAATTTTGTTTAAAAAAAATAAACGAAAATCCTTTATTTAAAAAGAAAAAAAAAGTTTTATTTAAAATGACTATTTAGTAAACAATAATAAAAAAAATGAAATAAAGTAAAAACAATCCTTTAAAGGTACACATGAAGACTTGAACTTGAAAAATGAGGGTCATAACCTAATGCTTTTGCCACTATGACATACCATAAGACATGTATTTAAATGTCTTTTTAAGTAACAAAATTTATTTTTGTGATTTCTATTTAAAAAAAAAAAGAAAAAAAATATTAACGAAAATTAAAAAAAATTATTTTAGGGATTTCCTATTTAAAAAAAAAAAGAAATCTTATTTTATTCAAAAAATAAACATGATTTTCTTTTAAATCTTTTATTTACTTTCAAACTTACTTAACACTTGAATTACAAGATTTTCTTTCTTTTTTTTTTTAAAAAAAACTTAGTTTATTTTAACTAGTTTATTTTACTTATTTAAAATAAACTAAATAAACTTTTTATTAATCTCTAAAATAAATAAACTTTAATATTCATTCCCCTTTTTCTAAAAACCTAGGTTTCTTTTTACCTAAAAAAAATTTTAAAACTCAAACAGATTTTTCAAGTATAATTAAAAACTCTCATTAACTGATTTCCTTTTTTTAAACAAGCATTTAAGATCATTTAAACTTCATCTCATTTACCAAAACTTAAATAACCACATTAAATATTTTACATTACGCAGGTCGTCTTGCCCTCGTCGCCCTCGACGATCCGCACTTGGTAGTACTCTGGTCGCAAGTCTAACTTGGTGAAATACCTTCCCGCACCTAATTGATCAAAAAGTTCGCGATGAGGCTTCTAATAGGGAATACTCAAACCCTGGGAACCGGACTGTCGCCAGTTGGCGAAGTGGCGTTAAGCATCCCTAGAGGTACGAAAAGAGAGGTCGTGATGATATCATCTACGTCCGTACCGCTCTTCCTAGAGTAGATCCCACAGCGCGAGCTAGAAGGATCTTTCGAGAAATACCTGATCGAGGGTTAGTGGTCTTTCTTTTTTACCTTGTTTTCCGAAGGTAGCTGAAATCTTCCTTTTTTCCAAAAGTCGATGAAAAAGTGGACGGGCACTAGAGAATTTCTTTCTTCTTTTCTTCTTGCTTGTCGATGTAGAATCATGTACCATTCAATATAAAATTCCTAAATTTAATTCCTGTCGTGCGAGATAAAAAGTAAAGGAAAAGATTGGTTTTTTCAATCAAAACATTTTTTTATTTCAAAAAAAGCTTTCTTTCCAAAAAAAAACAAAAAAAACTTTACCTCGTTCACTTTCTCCCTTCGGCTAACACTGGGAGACCTGAGTGTGCCGATGGGAATGTGGGGGTGTCAGTGATGCTTGGAAGTGAAAATGAAGGAGAATGAGGAAGAAGATGAATGCTAGATAGAAAAAGGAAAGAAAAAAAAAATAAAAGAAAAAGGAGTGTAGGAGTTTGAGAATGAAGAGAGAGAATGAAACATGAAAGAAAAAAACTCTTCTTCCCTTTGCTTGCTTGTCCCCTTTCTTAAATACCCAGAGCTCCAACGGTAACACAATGGAGGGTTGAGAAACGAGAGGAACCCACTGATGCCGCGTTATATGTGGCTGTTATGACTTTGACGAGAAAGAACATAATCAATCCTTTCAATTAAAAAATCAAATTAATTTTTATCTTTTATCTTTTGAATAATAAAATCAAATATTTAAAACAAAATCGTTTGAAATCAAATTCTTTTTCTTTTTAATAAACCAAATTCTTTAAAACAAAATTTATGATTTGATTTGATTAAAACTTTACCTTAAAATTAGTGTTACTTTTTTAACCAAAACAATTACATTAAAATCTTATGTTAACAATTAAATAACCGTTAATAATAAAAAAATAATAAATAATAATAAAAGAGAGCCGGACCAAATACAGTGTCTACAATCAATTCTAACAACTTAGTATGCTTTTATGAAATCAACAATACACTAATGCGACTATCAACAATCCAGGAATATATTCAACACACCAGCAGTAAGTCAATAATACCAATATGTTATGTTATCCCAAAATAATAATTCTTAACAACAACTTCACAGGTTCATCCAGAACACTTAATCCAACATTCGTAGAAAAACATTCATCATCAATATTCGATAATCATTACTAGGTATAATGAAACACACAATCAAACCATACAATTCATACATAAGCACACAACAAACATCCCCACAAGTAAGAACTACTTACTACCAAAGTCCTAGCATGCTACTAAGCTCGTCGAAGGGTTCACTAAAATAACTTGAGTTAGGAGTGGATCAATGCCGAAGGGGTTCGGACTTCCAAATCCGAGTTCGAATGGCTTTGGGCTTGCTGGTTCGATGCCGAAAAGTGATGGGTAACGCAAATCAGGCTTTAGTTGGGTGTGGGTAAGCATCGAAATTCACCGAAAGACTGTTGTTCGTGAAGCATCGAAGGAAAGCACCAGCTGTTCACAGATCTGGGCATCAACGTGCGTCGTTACTGGGTTGCAGGAGGAACGCCGCGCTACTAATCATTGGAGTCGTCGGCTACCGTTAGGTTCGTCGAAAGCAAAGCAGACCAATCGGATAACGCCGTTGCTCGTGGAGGACGTGGATCGCATTTTCTTGCCACTATAGGACTCCGTCGCCGATGGGATTTCATCGAGGAAGCACTGGATCTGAAGGACGACCCTATCTGGGTTGTTCATTAAGGGAGAACACGACCGTGGGTGTTCGAAAACCTACCGATTTTTCGTGGTTGCACCGTCGTGATGAAACGCTGCACAGAGGTTGTCGTTCACAGGTCTGGGCATCAAGGAATAGTTGTTGTCGTCGCTATGGTTTCACCGGATGGACAAAAGTCGCCGGAGAAAGAATTCTAGGGGGTGGCGGCTACAAGAGAAGGGAAGGGGAAAAGAAGAGAGACCTTTTGGGTTAGTTTTGTTTTATTTTATTTTTCCTTTTTCCTTTCTATTTACCAAAGGACTAAACCTAAAAAATGTTAATGGTCTTATAAATAAGGAGTAATTTTTTTCCTAATCTTTTGTTAAAAGAAAACTCACTTTAAAAAGGTTGGAAAATTTTATTTAAGAGATTAACTTAATTTTAAAATCCAATAATAAAATCAAAATGGAAAATTAAATTTTCAAATCCATATATTAAGATTTAATTAAAAATCTCTTCCAAGATCCAAGAACTTAATTTATCAAAGAAAAAAAAGAAATTTAAAGGCCCAATTTAAAACATGAAATAAAAATAACCAGAAAACTCGAGGCGTTATAGACTACCCAACTTACAAAACTTTCGTCCTCAAAATTTGACTAGTCGTACAACTTTGAACGCCGAGGTGTTAATAGACTACCCACCTTTGAAGACTTTCGTTCTCGAAAGTTACCTAGTCAAACGATCCTTAGTGCTTGACTTATATCTTCTTCTACTTCTTAGTTGCTGTCTTGCAACATCTTTTCTAAAACAACATTTTGCTTCTTACTCTTGGTGGGTCTTCAAAGTAATAAAGAACTTTCCACTTTCGCCATTAACCAAAAACTAACACCGAGTCTTGCGGTGTGAAGATCTATCACGAACCACCTAACGGTTCCAACTTAATATTCACTTACCAATCAAAGTAGAAAAAACAAAGTAGAAAGAACAAGGAGTGACATAATAGCAAAATTCTCAAAGCTATGATAAGTCCAATACTATCACTTTCAAGAGAAGAAGAGTACAAACAAATGAGGACCGTTACTAAAACCACCTAAAAGTTCCACTCGTGCCAGAGAATTAAACCACTAGGAACACAAAACAGTGATGAATTCTCACCACGCTTCCACCGCGCTACTCTGATACAAGAACTTTTAATCCAATAGTTTCCAACTCTATGCTCACTCGCCAACAAACAACAATAAATAAGAGAATGGCTCACCTTGAGTCATAAAGCATACTAGCAAAAGCATCACGGAGTTAAGCACAAAACTACCTAGTTAACTATGGAGCATCTTATGCCTAACTATGTCTCAATCATAGCAACATAAAACAAAGATGTTAAACACAAGCAAATATAGTTAATAAAAGAGAATAATAAGTCCATATATAAACCAACTATAAGATAACAAGTCCACATACCTGGTGATGGAGAGGAGACCAAGAAAGACCATAAAACTAAACGACCTACGATCTAAGCCAATATACAGGACCAACTCCACTCTAATACCAACCGTAACGCCCCCAATTTTTCAACAAAATAAATGGGGCACATTACTAAGATCTTCTATTCACTCAACACCATCAACAAAGAAAAAAACTACAATTTTGACCAACAACTTCATTTAAAGCAAATTAATCCACATTTACCAACCATAAACAATCCACTACGAGAAACCTAAATACTCAAATGACAATGAATCAAAAGCTATTCATAACTAAAGTTAATCTCGAAGGTTTCAATTCTCGCAACTTGAGTAATAATCAAACTAGAGTTCTCAAAATTTCATAATGACAACTTTAAAGCATTGTTCAAAAGGAATCTAAACAAAACTAAACAATTAACTAAATAATAAACTGAAGCTAAAAGAAACCACTTCCACTATTCAATCTAAAAATTAAAACAAAGTGACGCAACGCTATATGGTCATTCCAGTCAATTCTCCTCCTCACCATCACCATTCCCGTGCGTTACCTCGTTACCTGCAAAATCTGGAGGGAAAAAGGGAGGGGGTGAGTACAACAATTTTATTTAGTAAGCATCCCTTACTTGAAGAGGCACACACAAACAACATGCTTTACAAGGATTTCAAATGACATGCTTAACAAGTCATCATGCTTTGTATAATATAAACTCAACTAAAAATGTAAACTACATGCCAAAACTCAATCCTCACATCACGACTCAGTCATTCTCTCTCATATTCCTCCAAGACTTACTCCTTCGAGTCGTACCGACCCCTGACCATCAATTCAGAGCCTCGACACTTCCCTACGGCACTTCGCGTTCGATCCTTGACCTTTGTACCCAAGGCATCAAACTGTTGCGTCGACCCTTGACCATCTATTTAAGGCCTCGATGATTTTGCACTGTATTGGTCCTTGTCCTTTCATCTCAAGGCCTCAATACTTGCTTCCCTCTAAGATTCATCGCATCGACCTTCGACCATTTATTCAAACCCTCGACACTCATCCTTGCCCAAAGTTGGCGTATCGACCATCGACTATTTATTCGAAGCCTCGATACCCAACTAGTGACGTGTACGCCCTCCGGCCCTGACACTCACTCATTCACTTCACAATATGTTAATCATGCTTTCACAACATATCAATTCTCACAACAACTCAGTATGCTTTTATGAAATCAACAATACACTAATATGCTATTAACAATCCAAGAATATATTCAACACACCAGCAGTAAGTCAATAATACCTAATACCAATATGTTATGTTATCCTAACATATAATTCTTAACAATAGCTTCACTGTGAGTTTAGTCATAACAGGGCATAGTCAAACAAATTTTCAACAGTTAAAGCTCAACACAATTCATCCAGAACACTTAATATCCAACATTCATAGAAAAACATCTAGCATCAATATCCAATAAGCATTAATAGATATAATAAAACACAGAATAAAACCATACAGTTCATACATAGGCACACAACAAACATTCCCACAAGTAAGAACTGCTTACTTCCAAAGTCCTAGCATGCTACTAAGCTCATCGAAGGGTTCACTAAAATAACTTGGATTAGGAGTGGGTCAATGTCGAAGGGGTTCAGACTTCCAAATCCGAGTTCGAATGGCTTCGGACTTGCTGGTCGGAAGCGAAAAAGTGACGGGTAACGCAAATTGGGTTTCGGTTGGGTATGGGTAAGCATCAAAATTCACCAAAACACTGCTATTCATGAACCGTTGAAGGAAAACACCAGCTGTTCGCAGATCTGGGCACCAAGGTGCGTCTTGCTGGGCTGCTGGATGAACGCCGCGACTACTGATCGCTGGAGTCGTCGGCTGCTGTTAGGTTCGTCGAAAACAAAGCAGATCACACCGGAGAATGTCGTCGCTCGTGGAGGACGTGGGTTGGATTTTCTTGCTGCTGTGGAACTTCGTCGCCGATGGGATTTTGTCGAGGAAGCGCTGACGCTAGTATTGTGGGTTGTTCGTCGAGGGAGAACAAGCATCGTGGGCGTTCAGAAACCTTCCGATTTTTCGTGGTTGCACCGCCGTGATGAATCGTTGACAGAAGCTGCCGTTCGCGGTCTGGGCATCGAGGAAGAGTTGCTGCCGCCTCTTTGGTTTCGCCAGAGATAGGATCGTCGCCGGAGAAAAAATTCCAGGGGGTGGCTTATAAGAGAGACCCAGGGTTACTTTTGTTTTATTTTATTTTTGTTTTTTCTTTTCTATTTACCAAAGGAATAAACCCAAAAAATGCTAATGGTCTTATAAATAATGAGTGATTTTTTCCTAATCCCTTCGTTAAAAGAAGATTCACTTGAAAAAAGTTTGGAAAATTTATATGAGAGATTAACTTAATTTTAACCACCAATAATAAAATTCAAAAGCAAAATTAAATTTTCAACTCCATATAATATGATTTAATTAAAAATCTCTTCCAAAATCCATGAACTTAATTTATCAAAAAAAAAAAAAAGAGAATTCTAAAGGCCCAATTTAAAACATGAAATAAAAATAACCCGGAAATTAGAGGCGTTACAGACTACCCACCTTACAAAACTTTCATCCTCGAAAGTTAACTAGACGCACAACTTTGAACGCCGGGGTGTTACAGGTAGTTTCTATTCGTAACTTAAAGGTATATTGGTCAGCTGCCCAACATGATGGTGGATAGGCTTCCAGATAATTTGCCAAGCACAACAAAGGTCAATCTAGTTGAGCACTGTAAGACTATTACCCTGAGGAGTGGAAAAACATTGGTTGAACTAGAGCAAAATAAGAGGCCTACAAAAATAGTTCAACAAACATAGATTACACTAGAAGGATTCACTAAGCTATATCAGGACACGGCGACACCAAAGTTAGCCATTTCATCTCATCAATACCTCTAGGAAAACAAAAAGGATACAATTGAGTAAGTTTATTGATATTTTTAAGAAACTGCATATTAGTATTCTGTTTGTAGATGCCTTTGCACAAATGTCATAGTATATGAAATTCACGAAGGATATCTTGAAGAATAAAAGAAAGTTGGAAGACTATGAAATGATCCCACTCAGATAGGAGTGTAGTGCCATACTACAAAGAGAACTTCTGCCCAAACTGAAAAATCTAGGGAGTTTTTCTATTACTTGTTCAATTGGTGATGTTGTCTTTGCAAATGCTTCATGTGACTTAGGAGCCCGTATTAACTTAATGTCGTTATCTGTTTTTAGAAAAATTGGACTTGGAGAGGCAAGGCCGACTACAGTTTCATTGCAGCTTGCTGGTAGATCAATAAAACACCCAAGGGGGATCATCGAGGGCGTTATGGTCAAAGTAGGAAAATTCATCTTTTCTATGGACTTTCTAGCCAGAAGATGAGAACAATATGCCTATTATCTTGGGAAGACCATTTTTGGCGACGGGGAGAGCGAAGATTGACGTAGAGTTAGGCAAGCTGAAGCTGCGAGTTCAAGATGAGTCGGTCATTTTGAAAGTCTTCAAAGATCTTAACCCTTATTATAACCCCACGAACTGCTCTTGCATCTTAGAGGCGAGATCACCATCATCCACATTTTCTTCGGAGTCATATGCATCATACTACTACTTCAAACCACCTTGAAGATGAAAAGAAATGCCAATATAATTCAAGTGCTATTGGGAGACAACCTAGAGATTTCTTTCATGAGACGACATATGAGAGAATTCAAGCCTATCGTTGATTTCTGATGATATTTAGTATTTTGCATGTAGCTTGTAGATATGAAATGATTTAATTTGCTTCTGGAATTTTTATTTTTCTTCGTGAGAGATGCCATAGGAAGAATTGTGCATACACATATGTATAAGGCCTATAAGGGAGAAAAATTAGCAAGTTGGTTAAAGATTATTGGCATTGCTTGAACTTAGTTTCCTTTTCTTTTGTTAGTAAGATAACATTATTTTGAAGTTTTACTATTTCCCCATTCAGTGATATTTTTGCGACATGTTTACTTTCTATTTATGTTGTTTGTCTTTGCTGGAGGACGATAACAACAATAAATTTGGGGATATTTTGAAAAGTTAATTTTGAGTCTAGTAATTTATGAAGTTTTAGAGTTATTTGATAGTTTTTAGGATCATTTCCTTTGGCTAACTTAGTAATACCATAGGACCCAATATATCTAACAAGTTGCACTATACGTCAACCCACGATGCATGTTCCTTTCCAGTACTTCGAAGAGGTATTTTTGGAACACCCCATTCGATTTATAAAAAGGATTACTAATCCTTAACTGTTTGAGGAATCTTTCATCAGTGGTTGTAAATGACTAATTTTTCTCAATCTATTAGACCTTAGATATGTAGGAGCAAGTCAGAAAGATTGAGAAATAAAACCATTTGATTTAGAAACGGAGAAAAAAAACAAAAAAAATTGAAAAGCAAGCCATTTTTCGAGCATAGCGCCATGATCTTGAAGCTTAAGACAAAATGGTGAGCTCCTAGGTGGCGAAATGGGTGCCTAGGCCCTGGAGAAGGTGAGTTTACAAATCCACGCATTTCGGCATATAGGTGCTGAGATCGGGCACCAAGGCACTGGACAAAATTTTTTTAGAACTTTCATTCTAGTCCTAGCTGCAAAGGGGAGAAAAGAGGAGGATTTTAGATAAAAGATATTTTAGAGAGAAAAGATAGAGATTTTGAAAGAAATGGAAGAAATGTGAAGAACGGAAACTCGAGAGATCGCCGGATTTGTCTTCTTTCTCGTCCTCTTTTATCTCTTTTCGCTTGAACTTCCTTCAATGTTATTGATTAATATTTTTTTTTGAATTTAATCATAAACTAAATATCCTTTTCTAGGGCATTGATGTAGCACCTTTATCAAAGTTTACGCATCCATGTTCTTTATTTGATTTTTCTTCTAAACTTGTTGGTTGTCAGAACGTTTTCTATTTTTAATGCATTGTTTAGATTTGGTCATTCTTTAAATTGATTCCTTGTCGTAAATCAAGGTTGAGAAACAAGATTTTTCACTAGACTTGAATAGCTATCCCTAATTAAAGCAAGAGATAGAGATATTCTTGTAAATTTTGTGGCATATTTTGGGTTATACGTGCTTAATTATTTGAATTGTCGGAGTAGTCATAGAGATATAGATACTCTACTTTTCAAAGAAAATTGTTAGTGCTTGAGAAATAATATCAAGTCAATCAAGTAGAATACGCCAACAATCTTGGTTTAGAAAAGTGTCGATTAAAGTTGTAGGAAGAGTTAAAAGAGTAATATCGATAAAATCATGCTCTAGAGTTTAATCTTCTTGAATTGCCTTTTATTTCTTGATAGTTGTGTTATTTTCTTCTTTCATTGAACTAGTTTTAGAATTTTATTTATTTACTTCACTACCATTAAACTTTTAATGTTCAGATAAAACTAAAGTAGAAATTTTGTAATTAGAAATAATCCTTTCCTATGAACATGATACTATATTCACTTTTATATTACTTGTGATGATTTATACCTTTGTGAAAATGAACAAAACTGTTAAACTTATCCAAGGTGTAGGTGTTGGGCAAACTACCTCCTAAATCTTGTATGACCCCTCTCATGTTGGTTACAATGCTCCAATGTGTTGTAGTACCTTCTTTAGAACGAGGTCATTGACTTTGAATGCTTGAGTCTTCACTATAGCATTGTAGTACCGAGCCATAAAATTATGGTATTCTGCGAGCCGAAGTTGCAAGTTGTTTCTCTTCCCTTACAAGAGGTCAAGGTTGAACATAACTGCTTCACCATTGGCTTCGGCATTGAAATCCTCAACGCGAAGGGTTGACATTTCTATCTCAACAAGGATGACAACCTCAGATCTAAAGGCTATGCAAAGGTGAGTCTCACCAATAGATCGGCGAGTCGTGGTGCGATATGACCATAAGACCTCGAACAGATGCTTGGCCCACCGACCTTTGAATGATTCCAACTTCCTATTCAGCCCGCGTTTGATCGTTTTATTTATCGCTTCAACTTTATGTTTTCTAACGGATAAGCTGGAGGCAAGCTGAAGTACATTATACCAAGGCCACAACAAAATTCTTTTCAGTGTGTGCTGTCAAACTGTTTGCCGTTGTCAGTAATCATGGCCTATAGTGTGCAGAACTGACACATGATATTCTCCATACGAAGTTTGTGATCTTGACCTTGATAATCATTGCCAATTGCTTGACTTCAACCCATTTAGTTAACTAATTCACAATTACAATGGTGTACTTTGTTTGTCCCATGCCTTTTTATAATGGGTCGATCAATTCTACACCCCACCAAGCAAGAGGCAAGGGACGAGAAATCGAGGTGAGTAGCTCGGGTGGTTGGTCTAGAGCATTGGCAAACCGCTGGCATTGGTCGCATTTCTTGGTCAACTCCTTGATGTCGTGATCCATGGTCGGCTAATAATAGCCTAGTTGAACTATCTTTGCGACCATGGATCGAGCTCCTGAATGGTTTCCATGGATTTCCTTTATGACGTAATTTACCTCGTCGAGGTTCACGCATCCGAGGAGCGAAAGTGAGAAGCCACACTTGTACAACTTCCCATCTTGTATTATGTAAGTGAGTTGTTCATCGGCCAAGATTTCAAGGTTTGGCCTTGTGTCGAGGGACTTTTCCTCTAGGGATTTCTTTTACAGGGTCCATCGAATTGGGGATGATGGTCTGCACGTCATTTGGTCAACCATGAACAATGTTTGTTCTTAATCACGGACGTGCATTTTGATATAGTTATAGCCTGTGTAATCCTTAAAAAACGTAAATAGCTCATTCTCGAGTGGCATCTACGAGTTGATCTATCTAAGGTAGAAGGAATTTGAGATAGATTAAGCTAACTCCAGTAATCGTTAGTAGTCCAATTTGTCCTGTCAATTAAGATAAAATTTGCTCTAGTGAAAATATAATATGTCCAAATTTCTTTGTGACCTTACACTCCATACGAGGAAGGAAAAAAATAGCTGGTTGTGCCAGGATTTGAACCAGGATTTCAGGAAAGTGAAATTGCCAATTTGCTACTGCGGAAATAAGGATAACGATGGAACAAATAAATATATAATGAAATTAGTTAGCATTATATTTTCGAATAAGATATATTATCTAATAACCTCTTCCTACTCCACTTTACATTTCTAAGATCCATACATCAATTAGACACACTCAATTTTATGGCTGTATAGATTTATTAATGTAAGAAATCACGAACATATGAGAAATCTATCAAATATAAAATTTAAAGTTTAGTGACGTATTGTACAAAAAATTTAAAATTTAGAGACTTGTTAGACACTTTTTAAATTTAGAGATTTATTAGACATGCATCAAATAGTTCAAGAACGAGCATTAATTTGATTTCTCTTTGGATTTAATTCAAATATATTTTTATTGCTTTTCACTTATTTTTTTTTATAACAATAACAATAACAAAATAAATAAATACATAAATATTATATATACAAATAAATATATAGTTTTATACTCTATACTTATTGCATCGTTTGCAATATGGACGTCAAAGTATACACTATTATGTTATGTTTCTTTTAATGATTAAATGTATAATCTATCCTTATATATTTATACTATATATAAAATGAACCACCATGGCACAATCTTTGTTACAACTTATTGAACATAAATTTTTTGAAGGACCACAATTTTTTATGAGATGGTGTGTATTTTGCAATTGACACAAGTTTAAATGAAATGATACGTCATTTTCGAGAGACACAATCCTATATGAAAATATGCTACTATTTAAATGGTCACGGATATATTTTAATTAACTTGGTGTGGGTCCCATGTCGGTTTTTTTGGCTTCACCTTCAAGTCTATCGTGAACTTGGAGGGTTCGAAGAAAAAATATTTGAGTAGCTTCTCCTTGGTTGCTGCACAACACTCGCAAATGAAAAATATAGAAGAGTTCGTTTACTTCTTTAATTTTGTCCATTGTTTTCTCCTTCTTCAATGGGTCGTTCTGCTTAAGAGTTTGGGTTTGTTGTTCTCCCCTTTTTCGTTTGTATTGTTATTGGACATTAAAGCTAATAGAAATTTGTTCTCACATTGCATAGTGGATGTAGACCTCATTCGTCGAACCACTATTAGATTAAGTGTTGTCTTCCGTACTCCTTTTTATTTGATTTAATCTGTCTCTATTTCTTCAAACTACCCAAAATTCCATCAATCAGCTTTTCCTTGTAATTTTCATTTGTGATCGACACAAAATAGTACATCTTTTGGTCTGCATTTGCTTCACTTTTGGCAGCTGAACTAGACAGCTTCAAACTACCGTTCAGAAAATTGAGCGTTTTCCGACTCGTCTTTCCTCTATTTTATTCCTTCATGCTATACCAATAACCAAGAATTTGTAAGAATGACCTCATTTGTTGATCTCCATGGAGCAGTAGAACAAGATTCTCCATCAGGTTCTGTTAATTCATCCTCTAAATTAACAGAATCTTAAAAGAGTGATCTTAAAAGGACTTGTTTCAGAGGGGCATTCCTGCACCCATTTCTAATTTGATATTAATAGATACAAAAACTCGAGGGGATCGATATTGCTTAGAGGTTTACGTACAGAAGGTCATTCCTCAAGAATATTTTTGAAACATTTCAAATCTGAAATTGAAAATTTCTTTTAAAAAAAATTACATTTTGACAAGCCATAACAAGCAAAGACCCAATAGCTCAACTATTGACAGTAGAAAGAATATATGGAGACACAAAATGAAACAATGTTGAACCTTGTTTTTGGCCGAGAAACCAGCTCAACTCCTTTAGGTGTTTCCATAAAGGATTGCATCTCCTGCCAAAAAGAATTTGCGGAAACAAGTGTTGGGAAAAAATATATAGAACACCTCATCTTCCAATCCCATATGATCTAACTAGTTTTTCCCCTTTCACTAAACATAGCAAGTTACAAAATCTTTAATTTGAATTTTGCAGAGTTTAAGTCCATAATTTAAATTTTGTACATTTTTTCTTTAACTTTACATCATAGGTTTGGATTAAATGACACCCATCAAGCTAGTCAAACCACCTAGGCAAGACCAGTATGGAGCAAACCTAAACCCGGTTCAACCGATCCACCCGAACAAGCCTAGGGAGACTCCCTCTATAAAGAAGAGAGACCTTGAGCGCAAGGTACGCTCTCACAATCCTATACTTGCTACTCTCAAATAAACCCTTTGTTGACTTAGGCATCAAAGTATGCCAGATTTAGCACCACACCGATGTGCAGTCCTCTTCGTGTGTAGGTGTTTGTTGAAGCCATCGATACTGGAGATAGAAACCAAATTCATGCATCAAAATATGACGTCGTTTGTGGGAAGAGACACAACTAAGTCTCTACCCCATGTTTCTGCACTTCAACGAACATTCGACATGAGTAAGAGCGAAAATAACCATGAAAACATCTGAAAACTGAAGGATTAGAGTGCGAGCAACCTCCAAGGAGGATGGGAACCCGGAGCCAAAACATATCATGCCTGGAGGTGCTCCGTCATATGGATTCCAATCGACCTATTCCGAAACATGGAGGAAAAAAACAAGCTCGCCATGTTGGAGAGAAGGTGGAAGGGATGAACTGGACCTTGACCAAATTGATAGAGGCCATGAATTACAAAACCCAACCGGCGGAAGGCTAAGGTCAATCCCAAGACGAGAAAGTGTTTTGTGGTTATACATGATCCTAGCAAAGGCATAGCCCTCGAAGGCATCAGTGAGTCACAAATCAACCTCTTAAGGATAAATAAACCACCACTCAACCGAAAAGCTTAAGCTCCTGGGTTCGGTAAATTTAATTCATTTATGGATACTCAACACTCCCTCTGACCTCCCACTCTGATACCATCTTAAGGATGAATAAACCACCGCTCATAACCCAAAAGCTTAAGCTTGTGGGTTGGGTAAATTTAGTTCATTTTTGGATACTCAACACAACCCACCAAATTCAGGTAAAAGACTCGATTTGGGAGGTAGTGACAAGGCTAGAGCCCGTAGGGGCGTGTTTGATCTGCTAAGCATAGGGGACAACTAACAACAACCATCTCCAGCGAGAGGGTGTAGTAGTGTTTGAGCCCGCACTCAGGATAAGTGATCTCAATTTTCCCCTCCCAATGACCTATGCAACAAGCGGGAGGAAAAGAGTTACATATGGACTTGCGCAAAGTCTTGAGCGCCGTGAGCAAAGAGCTCATGGCTGATGGTGAGAAGGAGGCACAGAGCCGACATTGAGCCGAAGAGAAGTGGAAACTTCAAAATTAATTGAGGAACAAACTCTATGATGTGCTCGGGAATATACAAACTACTAGAGGTGATGCAGGCCATGACCTTGAAGAAATGGTGGAGAGCAAGCAAATTCTCGCTACCACCATCAAACAGTACGACGACTCAAAAGACTCGACGAACCACGGGAATGCATATCGTGAATGGATGAACATCTACGGATTTCGAGATGCCATCAGATATCTATCGTTCTCATACACCTTGGACTGCACGACTGGCTCTAATACCAACAATTTAGGAGGAAATTCATCTCCTCGTTCAACGAAAACTTGTAACCTAGTTTATGAGAGGTCTGAAATGATGAAAATCCGCCATGAACTTGCTCATTATCAAGCAAAGGTCCAACGAAAGCCTTAATGATTACATGGTCAATTTAGTAGTGAGAAGCTGGACGTTGAGGACCATATCGATGTAATATCCCTCATAACTTTTGTAGTCGGCCTGAAGGACAAACAGTTCTTGTTTTGGTTGGGAAAGAAGCCTCCTATGACCATTGCCAAAGTGCTCTCCTGAGCGTAAAAGTACGTTAGCTCGAGATAACCCAACCACTTCAAGCGATATCCTGACAACAAAAATGACCGACTAGAGCACACCAAAGGGAAGAAAAAAGTTGAAGAGTCTTAGCTCGACCCAAAGAGGAGATATACCAAAGACCAACAAGAGCGTCAAGAGCGAACGATTCACCAAAGTCTCCCAGTTAACAGATTCAAGCACTATACTCTTACCCACGTACCCATTAAAGCATAAATTAACGCAAATTATTAATAAAATAACTCGGGTTACTTCTTGCCTAGAATCAACCTCGAAAATACAATACGTTCACCCCGTTGAATATCCCGATCTCTGAAATCCTAGCAAATATACAAGGTGCTAGACTCGACCTATCGAAGGGTCCAACAGCCGTTAAAGAAAATATAGACACGTCACTAACTAAGATGATCATACGTCCATTTGATATTAACCCATAATGTAATTGAAATTTTTCTTATGCAGTGTGTTCTTTGATTCACCACGAGTGTGAGTGACATAAATATTTGCTCAATGAGCTTTCTGTTGTGGAAACACATTCAAGTGATGAGCTGGGAATATTTCTACACAAGTTGAAATTCATAACCTCTCAATCGTATTGGAAAGTGCAAGGTGTGCATTTCTCCTATGTATATAAGTTATTCCCTTAAAGTCGCGGTCTAGATCTTGGATAACAAGGTATCCGCCTTCTAATTCGTATACTAGAACTATGAGCTAGACTCAAGGAGCAAAACTATAACTGGATCCATTTGGGACTATGAATCACTTTGTGAAAGAGCAAATAAGTGATTATGACTATATACGTAGACATAACTCATCTACCGTATGTAAGAGTGTAACCATTGGTATAATGTCACACTGGGTTAATGGTAAATTTCATAAATTAATAGTTTTAGTTAATCAAAATCTGTAGGTTGGTAATGTTCCAGTTAGCTTGCTAACCTCTAGAGATAACACTTAGTTAGAGAAAATTAAATAATTTTGATTATTTATTTTAAAATTAAATTGTTTAATTTGACTCTTAATAATAAATTTCATCTATTATTAAATTAATTGAGAATTAGTTAATTGGACCATGGAACACCAATTAGATAATTGAGTCATCGTTAGGTCAAATTAGATAGGAAATGACTCATTGGGTTTGGAAACACAATGGGATCGGATGTGGCTTTGCTTATGGTTGCGTGAAGAGTCCATGAACCCTAATCGGACATGAGTCGAGTCCAACCAAATAATTAAGGAAGGACATTTGAAGGAATTACTATATTTATACCATGGAAATAATAGATGGAAAGTATCATAATTTTAAAAAAAAAACTGAAGGAGCAGGGGTCGGACCGGTCGCTGCCAACGGCCAACGGCCCCTAGCCAGGCTCCTTACCAAGAAGTTAGAAAAATAGTGTTTACGAAAAACTCGATAAGTCCTAAACCACATATTGGAAATTATCAATTATGGGCTCTATGGAAAGCCAACTAAGAGATCTTTCGAATGACACCAATTTTGCTCAATTTCGACTTCGGAGTGAAATGTTATAGATTTTTTAAATCGGCTCTCGGTTTGTGCTCTCTCCAAGTTTCTCTCAAAATCTGGCGTTCGAAGAAAAATTGATAACTTTGGCTCTAGGGCTCGGATTAAAGTGAAACTTGATAGAAAAAGTTCGACATGTGGAAGACAAGAACAACGATGAATTTTTTATGAGATTTTCGAAGAAGGGAAAGTTAAGACAAAGACAAGAAATTTAAAGACAGAAAAATAACATATATCCCAGTCTAGAGCCTATGCTCTGATACGAAATGATACGCGACAACCGGAGCGTATTGAGCTACTCGAGCCATAAGCCACTTTAATCCAATCATATAGATGGTTTCAACTGGAAAGGTTAAGAGTTACACATATTACCTTTGCAATCGGTTATCTTGAGTACACATAATACTCACTATGCTCAAAGCCGGAAATACTCCACGAGTTTGGTGACCAACCAACAAGCGTGATCCGAGGGTAAAATACGAAAACCTAAGTTCACCACGCAAAGGAATTCGGTATTTTGGGGTGAGGGGGGTTTTGCACATGGCAAAGGGTTGAGATAACACTCAATTTTCTAACAGGGGGGGAGGGGTTGGCGCACGCAGGGAGGCTAGCACTAGCTAGCGCGTGCATAGGTGGCGGTGTAGGGTGCTGGCGGTTGAGGTCGGTGGCAGGCGTGGGCGCTCGGTCCCCCTCTCCTTGGTGCCTTTTTCACCTTTAAACAGATGAGCGGTGGGTCGGTATTTAAAGGTATGGGGCCATCCTCCTCCTCAAATTCTAACTGCCATAATACCCCAAGACCGAACAAAATGCCCCACCTATTTGGAGTAAGCTGAGCTTGGGCATTGTTTCTTTGACTCATAAACTCGTAACCAAAAGGGTGAAGAGGAAACCTAAATCCAAATTCAAACATCTTCATATACAGAGTCACGCACCCTACAGGTGGGTTATGCTCGATCTCGCTCTCCTCGGGCATACGAAGGCCTAAAGAAGTGGGATGTTGTATTGCGGCCTAAGCGAATCTAGATGGAACTCAAGCATTTCGGACCGACATCTCACCTTTCTCGTTGGTTCTCTCCCAATCCCTTTTCCATATGAAGAGGCGTCGTTGTCGCTCGACCCATACAAACTAGCCTCACCAGCTGGAGCACTCTCATAGGGGGAGTCTTCCCCTAACTCCCTATTGAGACGATCAACAAGGCTATTCCCTTGAGAGCTACGATCCTCACCACGCTCCAACCTACCGGAAGGTTCTATGCTTAAGCAACTTGCAAAGTTGTTATTATGAAACTAAAGGACGGGCTACTATATACCGAGCTTGCCGCACTATATGTCATATCACTACAGCTAGACATATTGAAAGCAAATTTTGATATCGAGTAAAAAGGGACTGACGTAGAGAACTCCGAGCATGCAGGTCAAACTCAATGAATCAAGAAGCATGAGAAATGAGACAAAACACCTCAAGTATTTATACTACCATCTGAACACATCCAAGCCATACACGTGTAAAGAAGTCAACAGTAAATATCAGAAGTTGGGCGAGAAGTTAGAGGTAAGCCATTTGTTAGTTCGACTCTTCACATTCTCAATGGCTATATTTCGCCAACTTCGAGATGCAATAATGTCACCAAGTGGTCGGCTTTCGAACGAGCGAGAATAACTTCTCCACCAGGTCTGGGAATGACCTATTAGAGATGGGGTCACTGTTGTGGGAATAAAATGATACTGCCGCGTGGAGGCCACAAAACGGAAGATAACTCGGTGGTTTGAGACGATCGAGTCGAAAGAGTAGATCATCGACTACTTGATCGATCCCAATCACTCGTTCCATGCCATGAATGACCAGCTTTACTTGGCCAAATACTGGGTGCAATAGATACAAACTCTGTATGACCAGCAGGTGCATCTCCGACAAAAATAGTAGAAACCTAACATGCTCAATCGCCAGTCGGATGTACTGTCGAACACTCAAACCATAATTGCACACCATTTCACAGATGAGTTGTTTTGTTTAAACAATTTGATTGTTGTATATGAATTTCAAAATTTCAAATATGGTTCTCTGTTATTTTTATTTGTAGATGGCATCAACAAACTAATTCAATTTTAAGTTAGTTGTTTGTTAGGAGGTCAAAATGAATTTGGGGATTAAAATACAATGCGTTCTAAAATTAAAAATAAATAGGAAGGATATAATTTTATGAAAAAAAAAATAGTAATAGATGTTGCTGGAGTTTGGCTCCCGTGCAAGTCTATGATTTTCCTAAATAACTTTTTTGTTATGATTTGATTATGCTTAATTACATTTGAATTTTTAAACAATTGGATACGGATAAGTTACTTTGAGTTACATCAATTAAAACATGGGTTATTAAACTCCTAAATTATCTTAAAGATCGAGAAATTCATAATTTTAATACGTATTTTAAACATGTAACAAATTTTGCATTTTTATTTTCCAATAGAGCTTAAGGTTGACTTTTTTACAATTAATTGGATTAATTAGTATACTCGAATCAATTTAAATTGTACTAAAAAGAAACTTGAATTTATTAATTAAGAAAATATTTTTTATTTATGATATAATATTAGTGTCGAGGATTTATTCGACGGTATAATTATTAACAGACCACTCTAATTAATAAGTTTTGAATGTGTAAATGATGAATTATGTGAGACTTACGATTTTTATTTTTATCACAAATTATGACTAAACACTAAAAGATATGATCAGATAAGGGAGAAGTAATAAATTAGAAGGAATTGAAATTCTAAGACCAAACAGTAAATCGAAAGGAATTCAAAATTTAAATTCCTATTCCTGAGTGGATTATGAAATTTGTATCTCAATTTCGTATAAATAGGCAGTAACATTGCATAACAAAAAATCACTGCTCTCAAGCAACAAATAAATTGCGGGTTCGAGTAAATCAATCGTCGCTCTCACTCTCCTCTGCTCTTCCTTCATTCTTCTTTTTTCCTTTGCTTTCGATGCTCGTCTGCTCAAGCTTTGTATGTTCGACGCAATCTATCAGCTCGGTGACTCCATATCTGATACGGGAAACTTAATACGCAAAAATCCGATGACTCCATTTTCTCACCTTCCCTATGGAGAAACATTCTTCAAGAACGCAACTGACCGCTGTTCTAATGGCTTGCTAATGATCGATCAATTCGGTACGTGCTTTCGACTTTTCATGTTTCATGTTAATATAATAATATGCTTATAGTTAGTCCACTGCAATCATCCACAATTTTACAATGCTTTTCAAAATCCAAATTCAAATTTCAAATTTTCTCTCTCGTTGTTTTGCCGTTTTTCTATTCATCGTCAATTTCCAACGTTTGCTTCTTGTAATAAATTAATCAACATTTTTCTTAAATGTTAAATTATTTTCTTCCATTCTATTTTGTTTTCATTTCATAATATTTTATTTCAATTTTATCTATACAACCTCCTCAAAATATAACGCCTTAGATGATCGATTATCTCACTTTACCTATATCTTAAATGACGATAATCAATAAACTTTATCGTTTCGATTATTTCAGCTTTGGCGGCTAGAGTCCCTTTGATAAACCCGTATTTGAACAAAGAGGCATCGATGACTCATGGAGTAAATTTTGCAGTGGCTTGCTCTACTGCTTTACAGTTCTTGCTCTAAACAAGATCTCATCTCCCGTCACCAACACATCTCTAACTAAACAACTTGATTGGATGTCTACTTATTTTAATACTATTTGTTCACACCAAAGAGGTTTGTATATACTTGATCCAATTTAATGTAAACAGAGTATACATATTCTATGTTCAAATTTTTTTCCTTATATTAATCTCTTGCTTTCACGTCCATCTTAAAGATTGCACCGAGAAGTTAAAGAATGCCTTGTTTTTGGTTGGTGAGATTGGAGGGAATGATTACAATTATGCTCTATTCCAAGGCAAAACTATTAAAGAAGTTGAAGATATGGTGCCCCAAGTTGTTCAAACTATAAAGGAAGCTGTCACGTGTGTTATTCTTCTTCTTTTTTTTATCTTATTTTATTTTATTTTGGTGTGAAGTATATTGTCTTTTTCTTCCTACCTAAATTTATTGTTCTTCTTTTTCATAATTGTGTGTTTTGCAGAGAGTCATAAGTCATGGAGCTACTCGAGTTATTGTTCCAGGAAACTTTCCAATAGGTTGCCTACCAATCTATCTCACTGGATTTCAAACTAAGGATTCAACCGCTTATGATGAGCTTCACTGTTTGAAAGATTTGAATGATTTGGCAAACTATCACAATAAGCATCTTAAACATGTCATTAGATCGTTGAGAAAAGAAAACCGAAATGTAAAGATTATATATGGTGATTATTATAATGCACTCTTCTGGGTTCTACGACATGCTTCATTACTAGGTACATTTATTTATCGTGCTCTTTACACTATGTTAATTTATGTAGAAAATATTATATATCTAATAAATTGGAACCATCTCTAATAGGGTTCGATGAAACATCCTTGCAAAAGTCTTGTTGTGGGATTGGAGGTGATTATGATTTCAGCTTAATGCAAATATGTGGACTTCCTGGAGTACCAGTTTGTCCAAATCCAGATGAAAGAATCAGTTGGGATGGAATTCATTTGACACGAAAGGCTTACATGTTCATGGCATATTGGCTCATTCACAACGTCTTTCCGAAGCTCCATTGCATAGTTTAAATTTGTTTTGTTTAGTTTGCTTTCTAATATATTTTTCTTCTTTTAAGTTGTTTAGCTATTGTGTTTATTCAATTGATCATAGTATTCATATTCTTTCTTCATCTCTCTTCTCGATTTGAAATAACGTTTATGAACTATCCCAACTGAGTTTGTGATAACATTTATCATTAGAAACATTTTAGGGGTGTCGTAACAACATACACAGTGCACCTCAAAGTAAAAAATGAGAGACTTCCTTGGAAATAAATAAAAAAATAAAAAAATAATGATAACCACATAAAAAAATATAGCAAATTTTGCTCATCAATTTTTACGGGATTTTATAAGCGAGGACCGCCAAATAAATTGTATAAAAGTTTTACAAAATACGTTTGATCATCATTGAATTCATGGATGTTGAGGTCATACAATTCTATTTTTTTGGACAATATTAATCTTGACATTTTTAACCAGGTATATCCGAACAAGAAAAAACAAAATTCTAGCATCAATATTGGTAGATTAAATAGTTAATCTTTATTTAAAATAAATTTATTGTTGAGTGATTAAGTAATAATAGTCTTAAATCATTAAAGGATTAGAATATTATATTTTAAATAATAATTTGAAAATTTTCACTATAAAAAAGTTTGTTAATTGAATTTTAAAAAGAGAGTTAAAACACATAATATACAAAACTCCACCTTTAATTATAATTAATAATAGAATTTCGAAGCTTTCGAAATTTCAATCGT
Source organism: Momordica charantia (assembly GCF_013281855.1). Taxonomy (NCBI): domain Eukaryota; kingdom Viridiplantae; phylum Streptophyta; class Magnoliopsida; order Cucurbitales; family Cucurbitaceae; genus Momordica; species Momordica charantia. The sequence continues at coordinate 16,250,458 of NW_028275160.1, forward strand.
TACACAACTTTGTCTTTCTTTTACTTTTTCCTACAATAATTTTGTCTTCTCCATACTTATTCGATGTTTCTTCCTCCCACAATTTTCTTTTTTCAATATAAAACACATATACACAAACCGCACAAATGTTTCGGAGTTACATTACGATTAAAGAATATACTTTAAAATCAATTTTGTTACTATTTTTGTTTTAAAAGTTTATGTGGGATTATAATTCTTTAATTTAATATTTACAAAATTTCTAATTAATTAGTATAAACTCATAAATTCATCATTAATTTTAATTTTGGCGTATGATCGAAAAAATTGGAAATACCAGGTGCATAGTGTCACGATCATACCTTTTTCGCGTCCTTGTGGCTTGTTGGACCTCGGGAGAGGTTCTTTCTTCCTCGAACAAGAGCTTTGTTGTATGAGAAACCTTACTTGTCTAGAAAACACACGTCGATTATACCGCCATTTCAACTCTTTCGCAACTCTAGCTAGCCGAATTGATCTACTCTAGGCCAAGCCCCACGACTCAACCTTGCCTCCATACTAGGACAAGGTCCCCTGAACTCGATGTCGCAGTTCAATTCCAACTACCTTGTTTCTCAACCACTCGTGCCCGCGGTGGCGTGTGCCTGGCAGTGCGTGCGCTCGGGTGGCTTCTTCGTTTGGTGGGTCTTTCTTCAAACTTCTCTTCATTGTTGGTGTAGGTGGCATTTTGGAGCATTGGGTCAAACATGATCACATCATCTCCTCCTTGAATTGGATTCGTTCTCGAATCAAGTTGTTTACCTACATTCAAACGAAGCAAGTTAGTCCAATGATAAGTATCTATTGTAGGACTATTAACTTGCTGATGTTGAAAAACTTCATTCTCTTCCTTCTTCTCAACGATCTCCACTTGGTTTTCATGTTGGCTCTCCTCGTGTGGCTCGGCCTTTTGATGTGTTTGGGATCCTTAAATGGTAGGCTCAAAAGAACTTCCTTGTTGCTCTCCTTCTTCTTCAATTCTCCTCTCCAAGTGTGGCATGGCCTCGAGCATTGTCTCCTCAATATCCTGTAAAAGCTCAACATAAGTACTGAGCAAAGTATTTCTTCTTTCTTGAGTTAGGAGATCATTACCTTCAAGTAGGTATAGAAGAAGCAATTGTGTAGCACATAGAGCTCGCTCTATTTCATCTCTTATAGCCATGAGAGTCACGCCTCTCTCATTGTTTTCAGGGGCCTTTTCTTTCTTTTTAGTTTGAAGTTTAACATCTTCCTCCTTCTCGACCTCCAACCTTCTTTCTTCCAATTTTAGCTCATCAATACGTACTTCTTTTGGATAAAGAGGTACAAGTGTGATTTTCTTACCTTAATGCTCAAAATAATATTTTTTAAGAAAACCATCAAAACTCACCTTCTTGTCAAATTGCCTCAGTTTCCCTAGCAAGAAATCACTAGCATGATAGGTACAACATCACAAGTGACGTCGTCCCTTGTACCTACGTATATTAAATGGAACTCGAACTTGCTTTTCGCCCTTCACATCCCCACTATTATTCAACCAGTGTAGGCTATAAGGTCGTTGGTGGGGTGTGGTGGCTAATTTCAACCTCTAGTATATCCTTACTAGCAACATTAGTACGACTCCCACTATCAACGATAACACTAGATGGGGTGGAGTTTACTATGCACCTAGTATGAAATAGGTTCTCTCTTTGTGCCTCTAAGGGTTCTTCCCTAAATTGCACATTGAGGTTCCTCCTCTTTTACTTCCTCTTCTTGACTACTTTCTTCTTTTCTCTCCTCGGCCTCTAATTTCCCCTCCTCATCATCCGTGACTAGCTCTCCTTCTTTAAGTATCATGGCTCTTTGATTAGGGCAATTTCAGCTTATGTGCCCTACTCCATGACACTTAAAACATTTAATCTCACTAGCTCTAGTCTTAGGAATTTCGGATTGGGTTTTGGACTTCGATGTCTCTCCCTTTTGATAATTAACTTTCTGTTTTTGCACTTTGGATTTACTCTCCACTTTTCTACTAGTGGTCTTAGGGGTAGGTTTGACACACCTTTTAGCCCCTCTTTGGTTTTTCTTCTCTATTTTGACGGCGAGGTGTAGAAGTTCCTCCATGTCTTCATAGTGTTGCAAGTTAATTTTTTCAGCTATGTCCGGATTAATACCATCTAAGAATTGAGCCATGGTGGTCTCATCATCTTCCTGTGGTTGCAAACGGCTCATCAACATGCCATCTCTTTATAGTAGTCTTTAACTCCTTTGGTGCCTTGATAGAGCTTATTAACTTTCCTTGAATTTGCTCTATGGTAGTGTGGTGGCACAAATCTTCTCTTCATGAGTTCCTTGAATTCGATCCAAGAATCTATGGTTCCTTCTTCTATGAGACATCTATTTATCCCACCAAGTTAGTGCATTAAATGAGTGATTGCGAGAATTACCTTCTTGCCATCATCATAGTTATGGCATGCAAACACTAACTCAATTTCCTTCTCCCATGATTCGAACTCTTCAGGTGTAGACTTTCCATAGAAGGTTGGGATTTATAACTTGATGCTCCCAAGGTAGTTTTCCCTTCTTGGACTTTTGAAGTTAGGTTGGTATCTTCCTCTCCCTTGGTCAATGTATGCTCTTCTTGGAGGACCTACATCAAAAGGGTCTTCGTTAGCAAAATATTCATTTAAAGTACCTACCTCTTCTTCTTGGGAACCGTCAGATGCCTCTTGTGGACTCATTGATCTTCTTATGTGTGGCAATCTTTGTGGAATTTCCAATCCTTGAACTCGTGTGTTCATCATTTGTACGGATTCGGTAAGATCTTCAAGTCATTGTGTGAACCTTGCAAAGGTTTGGATTTGAGCTTCCTTAAGTCCTTCATTGCTCATATTGGCCTTGTCTCTTTCTTCTTGAGAATCTTGAGACTTTCCTCTTGTTGCCATCACTACACAAGTAAAGGTTAGTAATAATAAAGAAAATTCTCGCTTACTCCCTTACTTGACCTCTCGGCTTCCTCTCCTTTGGTACGGTGGATATTGGTGTGGATACCCTTTGGAGTTGCTCACTTGATTGCTCGTGGCGAATCCGTCTTGGAACAAGTGAGTACAAGCCTACAAACAACTTATGCAAAAGTACTTTCTCTTTCTCTCTCTCTCTCTCTTTTTTTTTGACTAAGGCTTCAATGGTATCGATGATACCAAAGACAAGAAAACAAATGGTAGAATGAAATCTACCAAATGATATTTCAAGAAGAATGAAGCAAGATATAAACAAGGCAAGAAGACAACTTTAAGCCTAATGATATTAGTTCTAAAGACTCAACAACAATATGCAAATTGATGTCAAAGCTTAAACAAATAAAACTATGCAATAAAAATCAATGAAGTAAAAAATAAACTTTAAAAGATGTGCAAATCCTACTCGTAGTGCAAACACACACAAAAAGTTTTCTTACCAACAAAACAGTAACCTTTGCTGCAAGTTGGGTGACTTTAGGTGAGAGGTGCGTGCGGTGTACGGCTCGGATTGGCTTCAAACCAGTGACAAACTGAAGTACAATAAGTGTACTGAATGTATGTGGGCTGCCAAACGGTTTGGAAATCATATGGAGGGGCTGCTCTCTCAAAGAAGTCTGGGGCTACAAAAAATAGGTTCTCTCGAGTGGCATAGAGGGCTAGGCGGCTGTCCTCCTCCTTTCGGGCTGTCCAAAGTTGAAAAAATAATCCAATATTTTTAAATCAAAGAATAAACAATATTAGAATTACTTGCAAAAAAGAAATCGATTTGGAATAGATGAGATGTCCCAAAATTTTTCTCCAAAATCCTCGAGCTTCAAATATGGAAGGTTTTATACCTGGACACCATCTATTCTTTTGCCGATAACTTTCGTTGCAGACCTCGGATGCCTGCAATATTTATGTCCATGGAAAGCTCTTTCAAATATCTTCAATTTAGCATCTGATTTTACTATACATAATAAAATAATCAGAGCAATATAAATCGTCGAAATTGGGACTCTGTTCCCTTGGCTGCTACAAGATTTTTATAGTGTTTACGAAAAACTCGATAGGTCCTAAACCACAGATTTTGAATTATCAATTATGGTTTTAAGTCGAACGGCTAAGAGTTAGACATATTACCTTTGTAGTCGGTTACCTTGAGTAGACATAATACTCACTATGCTCAACGCTGGAAACACTTCACGAGTTTAGTGACCAACCAACAAGCATTTTCCGAGGGTAAAATACGAAAACCTAAGTTCACCACACAAAGGGATTCGGTATTTTGGGGGGAGAGGGGTTTCACACATGACAAAGGGTTGAGATAACACTCAATTTTCTATTCAAATTATAATTCCAAGATGTTCCAAACAATGAAGGGTAGAAGCCTATTTATAGGTTAAGGCCCATGGTCTTTTAAGGAAAATAACAAACTAAAAAAAACAAAAAATTGATAAATTCCGAAAAGGTGATAAACTTGCCTAAAGATGAATTTAAAATTGATAAATAAAAAAGAAATAAACCAAAACAAATCCTACAATATAATCCAACAAAATAATAACTAAAGGATGGGCGCTAGGGCAGACTGTTGCGCCTCTGCTTAATAGCTAAAGGATAAGTGCAAGTGCACACTATCACAAGTAATAATATGGAAATATTCCAAGTTCGTCTCGACAGGGACTAGTTTTCTTTTAAAATTGATTTTGTAAACTGCTTGAATGAGCAATCGAGTGTGGGAATAAAAATTTGTGGAATTGTTCGGAACACGAATTAGAAACACAGAAATTAAAAGGCCAACCACCCTACTATGATTTAGTTCTAAAAGATGAATTACACCTATCAAATGTGCCCGTAATTAAACTCAATTTATGCAAACTGGTTCAACTTCTATTCCATACCGCTTTTGGTTTGTTTAGAAGCTTAGGCTAGTGTTTACATATGTCTATTCAACTCTAGAATCCTAAATAAATCAAGTTCCAACTTACGTTTAACGGGTAAGAGAGCCTATGCCTAGGATCTTGTTTTAGTTTTTATTTCTAAGTAACTTCCCGTTTTACCTTGATGAGATCCGTTTGACTCTGACATTTTCAGAATTAAAATCAAACTAATGTGATTTAAACAAGTGGCCAACAAGAAAATAACCTGGATAAATTAAATCAATCAAGATAAGCAAAAGAGAGTGTAATACGTCGTGCTCACTGATAGATTTAATTTAAATAGATGAACTAAACTCGTAGGAGGGTTGAAGTAACAATTTACCTACTCATGGAATTGAAAGAAATTAAAACACAATAGAAGATAACAAAAGAAAGCATATTAATTAGAATTGGAAAGAAAGTACAAAATGGAACAAATTGAATGACAATAAAATAAACAAGAGTATTTGTAGAAAAACAATTGAAAACAAAACTTAAATAAAAACTACAAAACTAAAGTAGAAAGGAAAAGAAAATGATGGAAAATGAGATGTCTTCAAGTGATGTTTGAGAGCTCCTTTTATAGGCCATGGAGGTAACAAGATGTTGAGAAATGCATGGGAGGTTGGAACCAAATGAGGTTGTAGAGATTTTAGGAACTAATAACAAATCTTGGACCCATTACTTGGTTAAAAGTTGTTATTCTCGTTTTGACAATCTAGGCATCTAATGTGGCTGGAGCATTGTGAAGCTGGAACTTTCAAAGGAACTTGGCTGGCTCATTCCTCTAGTAAGTTAAAAATTCTGGTCCTGCAATGTGCCTGACACATTTTGATCACCAATCTTCACTTTTCCTTACAAAATAAGCATATTTACACAAATTAGCCTTCATTTACCTATAACTGAATTTCAAAGTCCCTAATAACAAATTATGCACATTTTCCCTAAATTATATGCATGAACATACATTTTTCATCATAATTAACTCCCAACTAAGCATGTAAAACTACTCTTTTTAGCCGTTAATCAAGTCTTATCACACCCTCAAACTTAATATTTTGCTTGTCCTGAAGCAAAAACAACAATTATCAAATCAATAATAAGTATGCAAAATTCAAGAATAAACCAAACATCAAGCAGAGCCAAGTAATATGCTCATATGGTGTCTCAGGAGGAACGTCAAAGCTTTAATCCCTACTACTTTTCTAAAACACAATCATCATAAAGCCACCTTTGTTTAAAAGATAAAAGCTTTTCAAAATCTTCTATTGTCTAACTCAAAAAACTTTTTCAAATCCAGTAGAGACTATGCACACTCCCTTTAATGAAAATTTTCTAGCACAAAAAAGACTTAAAAATAGGAGAGTTACTCAAGGGATTCTCTAGGCTAGCAACCAATTCGAGCTTGTCGATTAGTGATTTGCACAAAGTCAAGCTAGATCAAAGTTGCTCCCATAAAATTACGAGTATCCCTAAGTGAGACTCTTTTTGCAAACAGAGTGGGAACTGAGTTAAGGCAAGCTTCCTTACTTTTATTCTCTCATTAAGTTCTCTTGCCACATATTTTCTCCTTTCATGCTTTTGTCTTTCCACTCTTATTTTCATTTTGCTTTTCTTTGCAAAATTTTCTATCTTTTTTCCTTTTTTCTTTTGCCACTTTTTCTTGTTTCCAGAACACAAAATTTTTTCTTCTTTTTCAACATTTTTTCTTACCTCTCTTATTGTTTTGGCTCACTGCATTTTAACGTTCTATTATGCTTGTTTAAGCTACACCCCCAAACTTGAGGGAAGCGACTCCCCCAAACTTGAAGGAGACAGTGCCCTCACTGGTTTTAAGTGTGAAACCCCTCGGGATTATGGTAGACCACCATGGACTTTCTTCATTGGATGATTGGGAACACTGGTAACCCACTGGGTAAGATGACGATGAAGAATCGGAGCTCCTGGGTGAGATGGTGAGGTTCCCATGGTGAAAAGATGGAAGAAAGAATGAAGGGGGAGGGGTCTGCGTTCAAAGAAGAAGAAAAAAGAAAAAGAATGTGACTTTTGTTTTGTTTTTTATTTTTTTTATTATTAAATTATTTATTTAAACAAAACAAACCCTAGGTAAAAAAAACCTTGGCCCAATTTATTTGTTTTAAAAAATGAAAAGCCCAAAAAAAAAAAAAAACTCTTTCCTTTTTTTTTCGAAAACCATTATGCTTTTTCTTCCTCCTTTTTTTTAACAAAATAATGCATGAATAATGAAAAGAAATATATTGGGTTAAAATAACTTGGCCCTTAATTGTGGTAATTTTGTTTAACAAAAATTGTTTTAGGAAATACAAGACCAATTAAGAAAACAAAAACAAAACCCAAATTTTCTTTATTTACAAAGTGTTTTGAAATTGCAAGCCCAATTAACTTCGTGAGAGACAAAACCCAATTTTTTTTATTATTAAGAAGTTGCTAATAATTTTTGTTTTCAAAATGACAGAATTATTTTCCAAAATTTTTTAGAAAACATTTTATTTTAGAAAAGAAAAAAAATACTTCCTCCTTTAAGTTAATTAACCATGTCAAGGTTCTTGCTCTGCACAGGAAAAACAAACAAAAATCAATGAGTTGTTTTTTTTTAATTAAAATAAACTTCAAAACTAAAAATAAAATAATTCACAGAATAGTGCCCCTTCAATCAAGCTCATTCGACCTCTCTTCGTCTATTGCCATGTTGTAGTTTCTCTTCTTCAAAGCACAATATGCTTGAAGGTCCAGCTCGAGAGGGAGGTAAATTACTTGTATGCATTTGTTTTCTAAAATTGGAATTTTGGTTGTTGCTTCTGCATAAAATTATTCATCTGAACCTACCTCATCTTCTCCTATTTCTTTCTCCATTTTATCCTTGAAATGTGTAGTCAGCTCTACCTTCTTTATATCTTGATTTGTATTTAAAGAATGTCGAGGGAAAGGAAAAAGTGGTCCAAGATTGAGAGGTGATTGGTTTAGGTCCTTTGCAACCTTATGCTTAATTACCTTTACTGGTTGCTCTTGTTCAACTTCCTTATAATTTCCTACCTCGTTCATCACATTAGGGAATGGTGGGTCATCATTGTCCACAAGAAGCTCTACTTCGTCATGTTCGAGCTTGCTCCATGCTCTCATTGCCTCACTTTGCTGTTCCCCTTCTTGCTTTGGGATCTCCGCATCATTAAGACAAGCTGTTGGTGGACTATTCCTCAGCTCAGCAGCCAATTGATCTATCGGATCTGCAGGTTGCGTACTGCTGCAACATTTCACGCCATAAAATCTATCATGTTGTTGTGTATTGTTGCATCATTTCTCGGTATAAAATCGATCATCATCTCTTCAAGGCAAGACATTACCCACGATTGTATTTGCTTTAGATCCTATGGTTGATCGTACTCTTGCTGAGGTTGTATCGGAAATTCTTGTGGGAATGCATGCTCATATGGATAGCTGCTTTCAAGTTGTTGCTCTCCCCACAAGAAATTCGAATCATCCCTCTAATCTTGGTGGTAGGAATTTGAATAAGGAGTGAACTCTTGTTGAATCCTTGGTGGATCTGGATAATAAAGAGATGTAGGATTAGATGGACAATATTCAAATGAATGACAATTATCACCACAATATGAACAAAAGATTGATTAACAGGAGCAATGAACGAGCTACTTCCCATTGGTAGAAAAATTGAGGATCCATTTCAATCACTCCTACTAGCTATTGGCTCAATACAAGTAACCTCTCCTACTTTTCATTTCCTTCTCTTTTTCAGTTTTTTTTAAATCTTTTTTCACGCTTTAACCTCTTGCAAGTTTTTTTCTTGATCTTGGGATCGTATGGTAGCAAGTGCGGATTTGTGCTCATGCACTAATGCTCACTTTTGAGGTTAGATAGGAAGATATTTTCAGAACAGAAATAGTGGAGTGATTGCACACAAAAATAATTCACAAAGAATAAATTAAAATGAAAATAAAGTCCCCGGAACGGCGCCAAAAACTTGTTGCGCCTCTGCTTAATAGCTATAGGACAAGTGCAAGTGCACACTGTCAAAAGTAATAATATGGAAATATTCCAAGTTCGTCTCCACAGGGACTGGTTTTCTTTTAAAATTGATTTTGTAAACTGCTTGAATGAGCAATCGAGTTTGGGAATAAAAATTGGTGGAATTGTTGGGAACACGAATTAGAAACACAAATATTAAAAGGCCAACCACCCTACTAAGATTTAGTTCTAAAAGATGAATTACACCTATCAAATGTGACCGTAATTAAACTCAATTTATGCAAACTGGTTCAACTCCTATTCCATACCGCTTTTGGTTTGTTTAGAAGCTTAGGCTAGTGTTTACATATGTCTATGCAACTCTAGAATCCTAAATAAATCAAGTTTCAACTTACGTTTAACGAGTAAGAGAGCCTATGTCTAGGATCTTGTTTTAGTTCTTATTTCTATGTAACTTCCCGTTTTACCTTGATGAGATCCGTTTGACTCTAACCTTTTTAGAATTAAATTCAAACTAATGTGATTTAAACAAGTGGCCAACAAGAAAATAACCTGGATAAATTAAATCAATCAAGATAAGCAAAAGAGAGTGTAATACGTCGTGCTCACTGATAGATGTAATTTAAATAGATGAACTAAACTCGTAGGAGTGTTGAAGAAACAATTTACCTACTCATTGAATTGAAACAAATTAAAACACAAGAGAAGATAACAAAAGAAAGCATATTAATTAGAATTGGAAAGAAAGTAAAAAATGGAACAAATTGAATGTCAATAAAATAAACAAGAGAATTGTAGAAAAATAATTGAAAACAAAACTTAAATAAAAACTACAAAACTAAAGTAGAAAGGAAAACAAAATGATAGAAAATGAGATGTCTTGAAGTGATGCTTGAGAACTCCTTTTATAGGCCATGGAGGTAACAAGATGTTGAGAAATGCATGGGAGGTTGGAACCAAATGAGGTTGTAGAGATTTTAGGAACTAATAACAAATCTTGGACTAATTACTTGGTTAAAAGTTGTTATTCCCGTTTTGACAATCTAGGCATCGAATGTGGTTGGAGCATTGTGAAGCTGGAACTTTCAAAGGAACTTGGCTGGCTCATTCCTCTAGTAAGTTAGAAATTATGGTCCTGCAATGTGCCTGACACATTTTGATCATCAATCTTCACTTTCCCTTACAAAATAAGCATATTTACACAAATTAGCCTTCATTTACCTATAACTGAATTTCAAAGTCCCTAATTATAAATTATGCACATTTTCCCTAAATTATATGCGTGAACATAAATTTTTCATCATAGTTAACTCCCAACTAAGCATGTAAAACTACTCTTTTTAGCCTTTAATCAAGTCTTATCACATACATGGGCGTGCTAGCGCTGGGGACAGTCGTGGGTGCGCTGGCGTGTGCGGTAGTTAGGGGCGCGCAGGGATGCTGGTCAGGCGTGGGCGACAGGCAGAGCGTGCATGGGTAGGCAGCATGCGCAGGGACATGCACTTTGAGGTTACCATTGTAGGAGGCGTGTTGTGACGTTCGCGGGGCAGGGCAGCACACGCCTAGGTACTATGCAGGCGATGGCATGCGCCGGCTGTTCGTGCGAGTGGATGGCTTCTCGATGGGCTTGTCCTTGAAGTAGGGCTACTCGCTTAACTTCTCTTCCATTTCATTCTTCCTCTTGACCGTAGTAGATTCTTCATTGGCCTTTAAAATGGTAAAAGTTTGTTGATGGGTCCAATGAAGTCTCTTTCGTTTGGTGGGTCTTTCTTCAAGCTTCTCTTCATTGTTGGTGTAGGTGGCATTTTGGAGCACTGGGTCAAATATGATCACATGAACTTCTAGATCACAAAGGTTGCTCTGTTCGTTGCTATATATGGGAAATATACATACGACACCATCTTTGGGCAATCGATCATCCATCCCTTGCAACCTATTCCCTCAACAGTCCACTAGGCTCTGAAGTATCGTACAACCAATGGAGTTGGAGTCGTTCAAGGATAGCAAAAGAGTTCAAGGGAGTGTTATGTAGTTGCCTTGAAAGGATCAGCTGTTTATGAAATTTTCGAATCGAACGACCTAGACAAAACATTTGCAACAGAGCACAGAACTCCGATGGAAGCGCTCGAGCTTGTCTCATTGCTCACCCCTGTGAGGAATATTAGCATTGGCACCAAGCTAGAGGCCACTGAGAAGGAAGAGCTCATCGCCTTCCTAAGAGCTAATGCATATGTATCCGCCTGGTCGCACGAAGATATCTCAGGCATTTATCCAACCATCATGTTGCATCGCCTCAATATAGATCCGTCTTTCTGACTTGATAAACAGAAGAGAAGACCTGTAAATAGAGAGAAGTGATGTAACATTTGAGAAAGTGAACAAATTGTTGAAACTAAATACATAGAAAAAGTCATCTACCCTAATTGGCTCTCTAATGTCATCTTGGTTAAAAAAATCTAACGAAAAGTGGTCCACGACTTGGAAGAGACATTCTCTGTTCTCAATAGTTTTGAATGAAGGTCAATCTAGTCAAATGCATGTCTGAAGTGTGTCATGGGAAATTCTTTGGCTTTATGGTCAACCACGAAGGAATAGAAGTAAATTTGAAAAAAAAGATTACAGTCGTAATGAACATGGAAGCGCTAAAAACATGAAGCAACTTCAGTTTCTTTACGGAAGAGTAGCTACATGCAATCACTTTATGCCTCGATCCACGGACAAGTGCTTGTCATTCTTCAAAATCTTAAGGCAAAAGGGTTTGTTTGAATGGACTACAGACAACCATGGAGCGTTTTGACCAACTTATTGGCAAAATCGTGGCGAGGAGAGAAGCTTGTTCTGTTCTTAGCAATCTTGAAAAGTGTCATAAGCTCAGCCCTGGTCCGACCATCTATTGGATGTCAAAACCCTGTTTATTATACAAGAAAGGTGATGATTGATACAAAGACTAGGTTATACCATATTGAGAAGGTCGCTCTTGTCGTTCTCATTGCTAGTAGATGATTACGACCTTTCTTTCAGGTTCATCCGATTACATTGCTTACAAACCTTCCACTAAGGTAGGTATTCCACATGCCATAGAATTTTGGTGGTTGATGAAGTGGGCACTAGTGCTTGATGAATATGACATCATGTTCGAGCCTCAAACCTCAACCAAAGAACAGACAGTGGCAAACTTTATTGTAAAGCTCACAATGCATGAAAGCTCGACCTCGGGCACACCAGCCCAGTGAACAATGTGTGTGGATGGCTCATGTGACAAATAAGGCTGCAGACTAGAGTGCTCTTTCTCGCGTCAGAAGGAATCAGGTTCGAGTGTACCTTGACGTTCAACTTTTAAACTTTGAACAATGAGGCTGAATATGAGGAACTTATAGCAAGTCTCCGCATGGCCAAGAGACTTGAAGCATCATCCCTCAAAATCTTAAGTGATTCACAACTTATTATGAATCAAACAACTAAGGAGTATCAGGCCAAAGATGCTCGAATGGAAAATATACGAGCAAGACCAAGGCTCTCCTTGCAATGTTCCAAGAACACCAAATCGAGCAACTGCATAGATCTGAGAACTCCACAGATGCCTTAGCCAAACTAGCATCCACGTACGAGACCGACCTCGAAAGGTGAGTCCCAATCGAGATATTGGACACACCGTTAATAGTGGAGTCACACATGATGGAGGTTAACCAGTCCGAATCAACTTGGATGGATCCTACTAACGAGTTCATCCAAGGAAAATTTCTAGTAGACCGATCTGAGGCGAAGAAGCTCACTAAAAAAGTAGGTAGCACGTCACCAGAGATTGAAAGCTATACAAGCGAGGTTGCTCACTTCCTCACTCGAATATTTGGATCTAGCTGAAGCAAACTATGTTCGGAGAGAAATCCACGAGGCTGCAGATCATTAGCAGCAAAGGTTGTTGTCTCCCACGACAAGCCCCTCGCCTTTCACACAATGAGGGGTCGACCTGATCGGTTCTTTACCTCCATCGAAAGGACAAACGAAGTATGCAGTAGTAACAATGGATTACATCATAAAGTGAGTAGAGGCAGAGTCGTTGGCCACTATTACAGAGACAAGAGTTACAAACTTCATCTGGACCGACATAGTGTATTTTTAATACCAAAGGCATTGGTTACCGACAGCGACAAACAATTTAACAATGCCTTGTTTAGACACTTCTGCTTGCTGCTCGACATCAAACACCTGACCTCATCCCCATGATAATGGTCAATTCAGTGCCAAAAATAAGATAATCAAACATGGCTTGAAGCTCGTGTTGGGTTTGGTGCCCTTAGCTCGTGTATTTGTAATTTTTGAACAAATTATTTATTCAATAAGAGTTATCTTATTATTTATTTGCATTACTCGTATTTCAATAAACTATGCTCCAAAGTTATTTAATATAACTGAAACCGTATACCTTTGATATACAGTATATATTTAGTATACAATGTATATATTTGATATACAGTATATATTTAATATATAGTGTATATTTTTTATATATAGTATATATTCGATATATAAATGGATAATGTTCCAGTAATAACCTAAATGGTCTGTAGTACGTAGCTCGCTTTATAATAGCTGCACATGACTTTATCCAGGTCGTTCATGTAGAGATATACGAGTGGTGGTATTCTATACAATGAGTTTGTATAAGTCTGGACTGTAAAATAATTAATTATTGGCTCTAACACCGTTAGCCAATACATTGTTATCACCATGTAACTCGATCTTAATCCTAAGCGAGTTATGGACTCATACCTATAAGGTATTGTCCTTTGCTTTGTATGGGTGAGAGTGGCCCCGGTTGTCGATTTAATAATCCTACCATTTTGGTGACGAGATGGAGTGCGGAGCTGGAAACCATGGAGTTCATCAAAGGAATTTCGCCGCAAGATTCGAAGGAGCAAAAGAAGATGGCGCGGAAAACAGCTCAGTTCATACTCCGGGATGGAGCGTTGTACCGACGTGGCTTCTCCCTGCCTCTGCTTAAGTGTGTAACTCCCGAAGAAGGCCTTTACATCCTTAGGGAAATCCATGAGGGACTGTGTGGGAACCACTCTGGCACCAGGTCGTTGTCGGCCAAGGTGGTTCGACAAGGGTTTATCCAACTCTCAAATTCAAACCTTAAGTAAAAGGTATGATGTGGAAAGAGTTTATCCCACACTCAATCCTTTAAACTTACGAGTTAGAGGTGCGAGGTGAAATTATTCATACATGGGTTTTGACTTACAAAAGCAGATTCAAAAGCGTAAGGAAAAAGTAATGGAAGAAAGAATCAGAGCTAGATGCACAGAAGTACAATCAACTTAAAGAAGGAAGAATTCATTAATTGAAGGACAGAGCCAAGGCTTATAGACCCTGTAGCTCTGCCCTGTGACTACGCTTGTTTACATGCGTAAAAAGAAGGTTTTAGATGCTGTTTTTACAATGTTTTAGCTTTGTTTCGGATTTTTCTCAATCGTTTGAGTTCCAATTCATGCAAAATTCATATATTATGGTTTGTGGTTGGCTTATATTGTATTTATGACATTTTAGGACCATTTGGGAGTGCAAATTAATCAAAAGAAGCAAAAAGACGGAAAAACCATCATGGGAGGCGTCAGGCGCCTGGGAAGCCTGCAGAAAAACTGGTTTTCTTCCAACTTTGCCCTTAATGAAACACGTCTTCCAATGCGTTTTGGTGAATCCAACCGATGCATACGTGTAGAAGAAGTGTTCCACTATCAGTTTGAGCACGATTTGGTCAATCAAAAGAGTTGGAAATGGGTGATTCACCATCGTTTTAGGACCTACCTAACCAATTCTGCACAGCTATAAATTCCAGCAACTTCTCCACCAAATTCATCAAGTCTTGCTTCCTTCTCTTGATCATTTTTAGTGTTTCTTTGTTGCTTTCTAAGTACTTTTGAGTTGCTTTCATTAGTTGCTTTTCGTTTTTAAATCCCGAGCACTTTACATTCTTTTATTGAGCTTTGTTTTGTTTCCATTTGTACTTAGTTATTTTCTACTTATTCAAATATATAAAAATCTAGCACTTTGCTTATCTTCCCTTTGCCTTTACTTTATTTTTAGTTAAGAGAGTTGTGTTTTTGGAGGAAAGAGCACGTGACACTCTCCCTTGCTTGAAAGAGAAGGGCGAAGCTCTCAATCCCGATAAAAACTCTCCGTTAGTTAACTTTTGTTTTTCACACATGCATTCCACATTCAACCGTTTTACTTGCTGTATTTTCTTCAATATGTCTTTCTAAATTCCCGTCTCTAGCCCAGTTATGGATAGTTAGCCTTTTATGTCTAAAAAGGGTTGCTAAGAAGTAGTGTTTTTGCTTTCCATTCATTGCTCAACATGTTTTCCCAAAAAGTTAGGATTTAGAGAAGGCCACTGTAAGTCTTAACAAGTCAATACTGAAAAGGTTGCTTATTTGCATTGTTGAGTGGTTAAACCGAGGAGAGGAGCGCCTTAGACATAAGGGTTCCGCTTAAGTAGCCTAGACATAGGACCTTAACCCGAGGTTGCGACTATTTCCATCCTAAAACTAAGATATATCTCATAATAGACATATTAGGGAATGTCTTAGGACTTTGAACTTGCTTAGACATAAGTCAAGTGAGAAGCGTAGTCGTTGGTTTCTAAAGTAAAAAGCATATTGTCCTTAGCATGTCCTTGATTCTTTGTTGGCTAACTTGAAGTAGTTCGGGCTAGGTTTTATCATTCTAAGTCCAAATCCCAAATCCAAACCATTATTTGTGACCACTTCCCATTTTACAAGAATCACTCATTCCAACATTCACTATTCTTTAAAACTTTAGAGTTTGGAAATTGTTTAGAAGTCCTTGAGGATCGATACTTGGATACTCCATCCATTTTATATTACTCTGACAGGTGTGCGCTTGCATCTATATAATTGTTACCACGCTTAGTGCGTGCGTTCAGCATAAACGCCCAGTCACCCTGCGACTTACAAAAAATAATAATAAAGAAAAAAAGAGATAGAAGAAAAGAGAGCCTTAGCTACTTCCGAGGTGGGAAGACAGCTTGCCCTGGGAGCCCAGAAGGTTCATCTCCTGAGACCCGCCCTGTTGAGAAGGGACTTCCTCTTGCTTGGTTCCGGCGTCAGCGGGCTCTTGACTTGGAGCGTCGTCATCCTCCATGTTGGAGTAGTCAGAGTCCAGCTCCCTGGCGTACTTGTCCACCAGGGACTGGGGGCCAGGAGTACCGTCAGGACCGGAGGCCCATTTCTCAGCATACCTCTTCTTCAGATCGCCAAGGTCGATCTGGAGGTGGGGCATGTCAGCAGCAATGCCCTTCATCAGAAATTTGAAGCCTGCGTCGCTGAAGTCCTTGGCAAACCCGTCGAAGTCAGGATGCTGTCTGAATGCTTCCTCCAGAAGAACTCCATTGGACAGGCATTCTTTCTCCACCTTGAGGTTGGCAGTGAGGCGCCTTATCACAGCGTCCTTCGCCTCGAGAGCTTGGAGCATTTCGTCCTTCTCCTTTAGGAGTTGGAACTTCTCCTTCTCCAGCCCTTTGGTGATAGCGTGGGCAGCTCAGAGGTGGGTCTTATGCCTCTCATCCTCCCTCTTCAGTAGCTCGGCCTTGGCTTCCACCTCAGCCTTTAAGATATCCACCTCACTCCGGGCCTTCAGCAGTTCGCCCTTTAGCGTGGTGGCAGCCTCCAGGGCAGTAGAGAAGTTCTCCCTCTCATTTGCCGCCAAAGCTTCTCTCCCATCCAATTCGGCCTTGATCATGACCGCTGAATGGATGGAAGCCGGTCTTACCTCAACGGCATGGTCAATGGTCCTTTGCAACATGGACCCTGTATCGCTTACAAACTTGAACGCTCTCCTGAGACAGCGGTCCAAGCATGTAGCCGAGATGCGGGACACCTATTCCTTCACGCCGGAGCTTGACGGTTCAACTCTGAACCGCATCTTCACATCAGACGTCCACCCCATCCGAGCTTCGGGGTCGTCCACCAAACCGACATGACTCGCGGGCAGGGGTCCACGAGGTCCGACCTCCGAGGAGGAGGTAGTCTTCTTCTTCTTCTTTCTCTTCCTCAAAGGGGACTCTCCCCTCACCTCGTTCAGAGGAGACACGTCCAGCGCCTACGACTCATCCCTTGGGCGCTTTTCTCTCGAGCGCTCCTGTAACACCCCAAGTCCCTCAGGTTAGTTAGTCTCGAATCAGGAGATTTTTCATTTAATTTTAAATTGATTGTTAATTAAATTTATCTATATTTATCGGGCTCTAAACTCCAATTAAATTAATAATTATCGGACTCCGTGTGGTGGGTCTTGTTTTAAGGGGGATGGACTTCTTTTCTCTTAGGCTTGGACTTGTTGGGCCTCCATTGAGGTAATCTGGTTTTAAAACAAAACAAAAAAAAAAAGGAAAACCCTAAGCTCCCCCTTCTCCTTCATTCTTACCCTAGCCGCTCACCACCCCCTTCTTCTTGTTGTAAAGTTCGGCAGCCACAAGAGCGTTTCCCGGCGAGGTGCAGCGGTGGCCGACGACGACACGACGGTGGAGTAGCAACCAACGAGCGGCGGCGCTTCTTCGGATCGAGCAGCAGCAGCGGCGGCGCTTCTTCGGATCGGACAGCAGTGGCGGCGGCGCTCCTTCAGATAGAGCAGCGACGGCGGCGGCGCGACTTCCCTGACGTCCCGGAGGTCTGCAGCAGCGGCAACGCGTTCCCCGACGATCTGCAACGAACCAGCACCGCTCCTCCTCGGGGCGGCACACTGCGACGGGCCAGATCCGCGGCGGCGAATGGTGAACGGGTTGTACAGCAGCGAACCGGCGGCGACCTGCTGCTACGATCCGACGAACGACAACTCCAGCGGTGGGATTTGTGCGTTACAGCAGTGTTTAGGACGTTTGGAGGTGACCCACATCCTTTCGAAGCTCGATTTAGGCTACCCACACCTTGGCGAGCTAGATCTAGGTGACCCACATCTATACGAAGTCGGTTTTGGTGGTAATGAGTCATTCGAACCCTTTTAGAATTGATTTTGAAGGCTAAATAGTGTATGTAACTTGCTGTATTTTTCTGTTTTAGTGTTCAGGTGTGGGGTCGACGCAGAACTTAAGGGCGCGGTTGTGAGTAAGTAGACAAGGGGCGTGTGCATGCGTTAATGTATGCTAAATGGTCTCTAACGTGCTGATTTTGTGGCGTTTAATGATAATTTTGTTACGTCATTGTACTAAATAATTCTCGTTGTGTTAGTCAATATACTTGGAGTAGTGTTGGATATTTGTCGATGAAAATGGTGAGTTTTCTGCTTTGCTAAACTGTTGAGTATTGTTGTGGTAATGTTTGTTACATGGATATGCATGAATTGTTCGGCGTGTTTTGTGAGCTATTATCCTTAGTAAGGCTTGTTAAATAATGATGTTGGATATTGAGCATGATTGGGTTATTATCTCATTATTAGAAAGTTGTCTATGTTGTGGAAGCATGCTGAATTGTACTTGTGAGTTGAAAGATGTAGGGTTAGTGGTATAAGAAAGTATATAGTAAGACTCTGGTGAGAGTTGGATTCTTGGAGGGAATGAATGAGTGGATGTCAGGGCCTCGGGTATAAATGGTCGAGGGCTAATACGTCACTAATGGAGTATCGAGGCCTCGGGTATAAATGGTTGTAATGCCCCGCGTTACTCAGGTTAGCTTGCCTCGAGTTCCGGGAAATTTTTATAACAAAATAGATTTTTTTATTTATTTATTTCATTTTATTTTATTTGATTCATCAGTTATCTTTATTTAATTTAAGTGTGGCATCTCGGTTATTGTGTATTGCTACAGAATTAGTGGTGAGTTAGTCGCGTGTAGTTATTTATTAAATTATGGTTTAGTACGGATTCCGTTATGTGACACTTGTTTTGGGCCATTGGGCCAATTACGAAATTATATTATTGGCTTGTTTTAACAAGGAGGGGTTGGGTAAGTGGGCCTTAAACAAAAGGAAAAGAACCCAAGCGTTAAAAGTTTAAAACAAATAACCCTAGCCCTTGTTCTTTTTCCTCTTCTTCTTCCTCCCTTTCCCTCTCTTGTTGAAGCCGCCGGCCACCCCCCACTCGGATTCTTCTTCTCCGGCGAGCAGCTCCGTTCAGGCGACGTGACGAACAGCGGCGGCATCGGAGCAGCAGGTGCAGTGTCGGGACAGCAGCACGACAGCAGCAGCGTTGGGCTCGGGCAGCAGCAGGCGGCGTCGGGCAGCAGCTGGCATGGTCTCGGGCAGCAGCAGGTGCGGCGGCGGCGCGTGGTGGCTGTTCGCGGTGTTTTCCCTCGATCCGACAAACTCCAACGACTCGAATAGCTTAGATCCGGGAAGCCCGGTAATTTTCTTTGACCCACCTTTTTTCGAAGTTAGATTTGGATTACCCACACCTAAACGAAATCGTTTTGGAATACCCACACCTAAGCGAAATTGTTTTGTAGTAACGAACATCAAATCGAAGCCGTTGGAGGTCGTTTTGGGTGTTTTTCCCTGGTGTAAAAACATGGACAGCAGTGTTTTGGGTGGTATCCGACGATTATCTTCATCCGTTCGAAGCCCGATTTACGCTACCCACCCCTTTACAAGCTAGATCTAATTTACTCACACCTACACGAAGTCGTTTTGCGGTAATGAGACCCTTTGAACCCTCTTAGAGTTGTTTTCGAAGGCTGAACAGTATATTTATATTGCTGTATTTTTTCGTTTTTGTGCTTAGGTGTGAGTTCGACGCAAACTTAAAGACGTGGTTGTGTAAGTAGCACCAGGGGGCGAGTGCGTGCGTTATTTAGCGTTAACGGAATGGTTTTAATGCTGATTTTTAGTTAAAATAATTTTATTGTGCATGTAGGGATTGTTAGTTTTGATTTGTGAACTTCTAGTGATTTTGTTGCCGTCTTTCTATTATTGAACACTTATGAGGAAACATGCTTTCTATTCTTATTGTTGGAGGTGACTAGTAGATTCTGAATTGTTGTGGTTAAAAGTAGCTGGCTCATGACGTTTTGCAAACATGTTGAAATGAAATGCTCGCGTTGTTAAACTGAAAATTAGTTTATATTGTTTTAGTTGTGAACTGTTGGGTGGTGACTTGTTTATTACAAAGAAAAGCATGCTTGTGAACTGTGCAGTGAATTGGAATGTTGGAAATATACTTGTAGGTGGTCTTGGGAGTGCTAGTGGGAGTGGTGAAGGGTGAAGGGTGAAGGGACGGGTTGGCAGTCCGTTAAACTATGGGTGGTCTGAACTGAAAATGCATATAAATCGCTTGGAGGTTCAAAGCCTTGAGTAGTTGCCTTGGGAATAAATGACAAGGCCGAACGTCAAATTTCTGTAAATGAGTATTGGGGTCTTGGGGATAATGTCAAGGACCAATACGCTGGGAAGTCATCGGTACCTTGGGGATAAACGGCAAGGACCGATGCACAGTTCAGGCCTTGGGAATAAATGGCAAGGCCGAACATCAAGTTTCTGAAGAGGAGTATGGAGGCCTTGGGGATAAATGTCAAGGGCCAATGCAACTCGAGGAGTTAGGCTTGAAGGACTAATGTAGAGTGGTGCTTGCGAAGTAGTGGTGCTAGGCCTTGGGAATAAATGGCAAGGTCGAACATCAAGTACTGTAAAAGGAGGGGGGCGGTATCTTGGGAATAAATGTCAAGAGTCGTCATGCCTCGAGAAGTTAAACGGGGAGTATCACAGGGGGATGTAGAGGGAGGTTTAGTACTGTGGGACAAGGGCTAGTGAATCATATGGTTGTAGTCTTGGTAGTTCCGACGCATGGTTGTTGTATGTAAATGTCAAGTTATTGTTTTTTTATCTTTCGCTGTCTATTTAATTGTCTTGCCATTGTTTTATTTTATATGCCGTGACTGTGAGCATGATTTTTGTGTTAGTTAGGAAGGACTACTTACGGAGTACCTTATGTACTCACCCCCTTTTTATCCTTATTTGTTTTCAGGTGTGAACAGGGCCGACCGTGGTGATGACGTGGAAGGGGCTTGACCGAGGAGGGATCACTAGTCGAGTTAGTGAGGATAGAGGGAAGGGTCGTTTGGTACGAGTAGCGTTGACATTTATTTTATTGCTAGGTGTGGACCCGAGGAGCGATTTTGTTTTCTTTAGAACTAATTTTTTTTATGGATGTTATTGTTAAACGCGTGACTGTTGTTGTTGGAGTTTAGGTGTACGATTGTTTTATTTATTTAAGAATTTTAGCCACTGAGGCGGACATGAGATGTCTTATTTTGAAATTGCCCACGGAGAGCGAAGTTTTGACAGTTTATAAAATTGATATTTTTGGTGGAATTATGGGAGTCGAAGCTTTATTTTATTTAAATTATCTCCCAGGGAGTTGGTTATCTCGTGTTTAGAGTTAAGGTTAGACAGGTGGATTATTTAGCATTACCTAGGATGGTATATAACATCTTGGGGCGTTATAGATGGTATCAGAGCGGAACCTCTCCCAGTAAGATGTGGTTCGGGGACGAACCAAGGCGGAAGCTGGTGGGCATGTGACGCCCGAGAGAAGGGGTACATGAATGAACCGATACCACATCCGAATGAGAGGGATCCTGAGATTATTGAAGAATGGTCAATAAAGGGTTAAAAAGAATTAATAGTCACTACCTATACCAATAAGGTGCACTTTCTTTTTGGTGGCTCAATCGTAAGAACTCCAAAGTTAAGGGTGCTTGGCTTGGAGCAATTTTAGGTTGGGTGACCTCCTCCTTACTTTACTAGGAAGCATGTGAGTGAGGACAAAGCATGCTGGAAGTCCTCTTGATTGTATAATTGGAAGATTCCCCCTTGTTGTTAGTTTCATTTTGGGATAGGTGTCTATTTTAGTTTTGTTCCATTCATTGAGTTTTGCCTAGATTGAATAATAAACTTGCCTCGTGAGGTGGTCCACGAATGTTGTTGAATGATATTCTATGAGATTGATTTATCGTTAAATTGATGGGAATTGGAACTCGATTTTATATATTTGTTTGTATAGGGAGTTGGCATGACGTATTTGGGGGTTAAGTTTAATTAGTTGGGTAGTTAACGTGACCTAGAATTGTGTGGGAAATTTTGGGTCGTTACAGCTCCCTAGCAGATTCCAGCTTGATCACTGGAGTTGGGACTTCGGAGGATGGCCCAGCAGCATCTTGAGCCGGTGGCTGAGCCCCGACAAGGGTCGTTGGCTCCGTGTTCCGAATAGCCTAGAGGCGTGAGCACGACCCTTGGATTTGCGCTTCACGCTGCTGGAGAACCCACACACCATCGCTGCAAAACATGTAAAGCGAGATTTCAGAAATGGAAGTTGCTATATAAATTCAAAACAAGACCGAGCTCGACTTACCGAGTTCGGAGTTTGGTCTCGAAGCTTCGATTGGACGAACTAAAGGGTTGTAGTCCAACAGCCCCGACTCTAGGAGCAGCTTGTCAGTGACCAAGGTTCCGATCTTCCGACCCCTTGGGAACTGATCCTTGTAGTATTTGAGGGTGTCGAAGGTGGCTTGAGTGAGCTCAGGAATCGGTTTGATTGATACTGCATAAAGCAAGCGAAGGTTCGGGTTAGATGTGAGAGGCAAAATATTGAAAAATAAAAAAAAAAGCAAGAAAGACCCCATACCTAAGTTCCCAAACCTAGTGGGAACATCAAAGAACGTACGACCTGACTCGTCCTTTGCCAGCCATTCCCCAGAGGCAAAAAACCACTTTCCTACCCATCCCTTGATGGAGGTCGGCCCTTTGACTATACCACCTGCGCCTTTCCTTGCGCACATATAGTACCGACCAGGCTTCTTAGCTATCCTTTTTGCTTCGAAGCATCCAAGAAGCTGCTCGACGTTCAGCAGCTCGGCCTCGTCCACGTCCCGATCTCGCAACCAAAAAAGGATGGCCAACACAAAAATGACGCCCCATCCGTTGGGGGCCACTTAAGCAGGAGCCAATCCAGTGCGGTTGGGGAACTCCTGGGCAAAAGGGTGAAGAGGAAGTCTGAGGTCGTACTCAAACATCTTTAAATAAAGAGTGACCCATCCCTCTGGAGGATTGTCAGCTCTTTCCCCTTCCTCCGGAATCCTAAGGAGGATGTCGTTTGGAATTTTAAACCCCCTATGGCGGGGTCCAAGATAGTGCTCGGGCATTCTCGAAGGGTATTCCAAACCCTGGCCCAAGGTAGAAGTATCGCTATCCTCACCATCATCCGAAAACCTAAAGTTCTCTATCTCTTCCAGCTCGGTCTCTAACCTAAGGGCTAAGTCCTCCCCAGAATCACTTGGTTTGGGGGGCGAACTACTTACAGTCCGACCTGCGCTACCTAGGCTATCGCTACTGGAAGGGGAAGATAAGAAAACCACCATATTTGAAAATAAAAATAGAAACAAGGGAAAGTGACTGACCTACGAAAGGGTTCGAGTTGGTTTCAGGTCGAACTCCAGAAATTCAGGAAACGTAAGGTTTGACCTCAAGTCTCGGAACTATTTATAGCTAATCGGAAAAACCCTTGCATCGTACACGTGTAATCAACGAGCGGCTAGGATCATCTCAAGATCCGTAACGACGGAATACTTGAGTGCTCCGACAACCTGACAGATCGAAACATCTTCCGCAACGGTCATATTCTCTCTACGAATTAAAAGTCGCCACGTGTCCAAAATGGAATCGGATAAACTTCTCTGCCAGATCGAGATCGAACCTGACAGAGAGGGGGCCAATGTTTGGGGGTAAAAATACCCAGGACACGTGGAGGACACTTATTGGTGTTTGAAGAATTAAATAAAAGGAATTACCCAGGCCCACCTCGGCCCTGCCGAGGAGACCGGGTTCGCCCATTGAAAAAGGCTAAGTATAAATGTCAAGGTTCGACCTAGCTGGGATGGACCTACATCAAAAGGGTCTACGTTAGCAAAATATTCATTTAAAGTATCTACTTCTTCTTCTTGGGAACCGTCATATGCCTCTTGTGGACTCATTGATCTTCTTATGTGTGGCAAGCGTTGTGGCATTTCCAATCCTTGAACTCGTGTGTTCATCATTTGTAAGGATTTGGTAAGATCTTCAAGTCGTTGTGTGAACCTTGCAAAGGTTTGGATTTGAGCTTCCTTAAGTCTTTCATTGCTCACATTGGCCTTGTCCCTTTCTTCTTGAGAATCTTGAGACTTTCCTCTTGTTGCCATGACTACACAAGTAAAGGTTAGTAATAATAAAGAAAATTCTCTCTTACTCCCTTACTTGACCTCCCAGCTTCCTCTCCTTTGGTAGGGTGGATATTGGTGTGGATACCCTTTGGAGATGCTCACTTGATTGCTCGTGGCGAATCGGTTTTGGAACAAGTGAGTACAAGCCTACAAACAACTTATGCAAAAGTACTCTCTCTCTGTTTTTTTTTTTTTTTTGACTAAGGGTTCAATGGTATAGATTATACCAAAGACAAGAAAACAAATGGTAGAATGAAATATACTAAATGATATTTCAAGAAGAATGAAGCAAGATATAAACAAGGCAAGATAAAAGACAGCCGTAAGCCTAATGATTTTAGTTCGAAAGACTCAACAACAATATGCAAATTGATGTCAAAACTTAAGCAAATAAAACTATGCAATAAAAATCAATGAAGTAAAAAATAAACTTTAAAAGATGTACAAATCCTACTCGTTGTGCAAACACACACAAAAAGTTTTCTTACCAACAAAACAGTAACCTTTGCTGCAAGTTGGGTGACTTTAGGTGACAGGTGCGTGTGGTGTACGGCTCGGATTGGCTTCAAACCAGTGACAAACTGAAGTACAATAAGTGTACTGAATGTATGTGTGCTGCCAAAAGGTTTGGAAATCATATGGAGGGGCTACTCTCTCAAAGAAATCTGGGGCTACAATAAATAGGTTCTCTCGAGTGGCATAGTGGGCTAGGCGGCTCTCCTCCTCCTTTTAGGCTGTCCAAAGTTGAAAAAATAATCCAATATTTTTAAATCAAAGAATAAACAATATTAAGATTACTCGCCAAAAAGGAATTGATTTGGAATAGATGAGATGGCCCAAAATTTTTCTCCAAAACAGTCGAGCTTCAGATATGGAAGGTTTTATACCTGGACACCATCTCTTCTTTCGCCGATAACTTTCGTTGCAGACGTCAGATGCCTGCAATATTTATGTCTGTGGAAAGCTCTTTCAAATATCTTCAATTTAACATCTGATTTGACTATACACAAGAAAAATATCAGAGAGATATAAATCGTCGAAATTGGGACTCTGTTCCCTCGGTGGCTACTGGATTTTATAGTGTATACGAAAAACTCGATAAGTCTTAAACAAGATATTGTAAATTATCAATTATGGGCTCTATGGAAAGCCAACTAAGAGATCTTTCGAATGACACCAATTTTGCTTAATTTCGACTTCGGAGCAAAACGTTATAGATTTTTGAAAACGGCTCTCGGTTTGTGCTCTTCCAAGTTTCTCTCAAAATCTTGCGTTTGAAGAAAAATTGATAACTTTGGCTATCGTGCTCGGATTAAAGTGCAACTTGATAGAAAAAGTTTGGCACGTGGAAGACAATAACAACGACGAACTTTTTATGAGATTTTCGAATAAGGGAAAGTCAAGACAAAGACAAGAAATTTAAAGACAGAAAAATAACATATATCCCAGTCTAGAGCTTATGCTGTGTACGAAATGATATGCGACAACCCGAGCGTATTGAGCTACTCGGCCATAAGCCACTTTAATCCAATCATATAGATGGTTTCAACTCGAAAGGCTAAGAGTTAGACAGATTACCTTTGCAGTCGGTTACCTTGAGTAGACATAATACTCACTATGCTCAAAGCTGGAAACACTCCACGAGTTTGTGACCAACCAACAAGCATGCTCCGAGGGTAAAATACGAAAACCTAAGTTCACCACGCAAAGAGATTCTGTATTTTGGGAGGAGGGGGCTTTTGCACATGGCAAAGGGTTGAGATCACACTCAATTTTCTATTGAAATGATAATTCCAAGATGTTCTAAACAATGGAGGGTAGAAGCCTATTTATAGGTTAAGGCCCATGGTCTTTTAAGGAAAATAACAAACTTAAAAAGAAAATAAATAATTGATAAATTCCGAAAAGGTGCCAAACTGGCCTAAACATGAATTTAAAATTGATAAATAAAAAATAAATAAACCAAAACAAATCCCACAATATAATCCAACAAAATAATAAGGAAATCTTTTTCCTTAAATGTGATAGAGTGGGCAGCAAGGCAAGTTAGAAAAGGGGAGGGGGGAGGGGTTGACGTAGGAGGGGAGGCTGGCACTAGCTGGCACGTGCATGGGTGGCAGTGTAGGGTGTTGGCGGGTTAGACTAACGGCAGACGTGGACGCTCGGCACTGATGGGCGTGCGGCGGTCACGCGAGGGACTCTGTCGGATGTGGAGGACGCGCAGGCGTTGGTGCTGTTCTTAGGTTGTGAGGCGTGTGCCGATAAGTAGTGGGCGTGGATGGGTGCTGGGGTAGACATGGGCGCGCTGACACTGGGGACAGTCGTGGGCGTGCGAGCGTGTGCAGCAGTTAGAGGCGCGCAGGGACGCTGGGCAAGCGTAGGCGACACGCAAGGCGTGCTTAGGTAGGCAGCGTGCGCAGGGGATATACATTGTGAAGTTAGCATTGTAGGGGGCACGCTGTGAGGTTCGCGGGGCAGGGCAGCGTACGCCTAGGTAGTGTGCACGCAGTGGCAGGCGCCTAGCTGTTTGTGCGAGCGGGTGGCTTCTCGATGAGCTTGTCCTTGAAGCACGACCACTCGCTTAGCTTCTCTTCCCTTTCATTTATCCTCTTGACCGTAGTAGATTCTTCATTGGCCTTCAAAATGGTAAAAGTTTGTTTATGGGTCCAATGAAGTCTCGTTCGTTTGGTCGGTCTTTCTTCAAGCTTCTCTTCATTGTTGGTGTAGGTGGCATTTTGGAGCATTGGGTCAAATATGATCACATCAACTTCTAGATCACAAAGGTTGCTCTGTTCGTGGCTATATATGGGAAATATACATACGACACCATCTTTTGGCAATCGATCATCCATGCGTTGCAACCAATTCTCTCAACACTCCACTAGGCTCTGAAGTATCGTACAACCAATGGAGTTGGAGTCGTTCAAGGATAGCAAAAGACTTCAAGGGAGTGTTATGTAGTTGCCTTGAAAGGATTAGCTGTTTATGCCATTTTTGAACCGAACGACCTATACAAAACATCTGCAACAGAGCAGGACCTTCGATGGAAGAGCTCGAGCTTGTCTCATTGCTCACCCCTGTGAGGAATATCAGCATTGGCACTAAGCTGGTGGCCACTGAGAAGGAAGAGATCATCGCCTTCCTAAGAGCTAATGCAGATGTATTCGCTTGGTCGCACGAAGATATCCCAGGCATTTATCCAACCATCATGGTGCATCACCTCAATATAGATCCCTCTTTCTGACTTGATAAACAGAAGAGAAGACCTGTAAATAGAGAGAAGTGATGTAACAGTTGAAAAACTTAACAAATTGTTAAAAGATAAATTCATACAAAAAGTCAGCTACCCTAAGTGGCTCTCTAATGTCGTCTTAGTTAAAAAAAATCTAACGAAAAGTGGTGCACGACTTGGAAAAGACATTCTCTTTTCTCAACAGTTTTTAATGAAGCTCAATCTAGTCAAATGCGCGTCTAAAGTGTGTCATGGGAAATTTTTTGGCTTTATGGTCAACCACCAAGGAATAGAAGTAGATCCGAAAAAAAGATTAAGGTCCTAATGAACATGGAAGCGCTAAGAATCCTGAAGCAATTCAGTTTCTTTACGGAAGAATAGCTGCACGCAATCGCTTTATGCCTCGATCCACGAACAAGTGCTTGTCATTCTTCAAAATCTTAAGGCAAAAGGGTTTGTTTTAATGAACTGCAGACAACCAAGGAGCATTTGACCAACTTAAAGTTTATTTAAGCTCGGTTCTTTTATAGGCAAAATCGTGGCAATGAGAAAAGCATGTTCTGTTCTTAGTAATCTTGAAAAGTGTCATAAGCTCAGCCTTGGTCCGACCATCTATTGGAAGTCAAAACCCTGTTTCTCATACAAGAAAGGTGGTGATTGATAGAAAGACTACGTTATACCATATTGAGAAGGTCGCCCTTGTCGTTCTCATTGCTAGTAGATGATTAGGACCTTTCTTTTAGGTTCATCCGATTACATTGCTTACAAACCTTCCACTGAGCCAGGTATTCCACATGCCATAGAATTTTGGTGGTTGATGAAGTGGACACTAGAGCTTGGTGAATATGACATCATGTTCGAGCCTCGAACCTCAATCAAAGGGCAGACTGTGGCAAACTTTATTGTAAAGCTCACAATGCATGAAAGATCGACCTCGAGCACACCAGCCCAATGAACCATGTGTGTCGATGGCTCATCTGATAAATAAGGCTATAGAGTAGAGTGCTCTTTCTCGCGTCAGAAGGAATGAGGTTCGAGTGTGCCTTGACGTTCAACTTTTAAACTTTTAACAGTGAGGCTGAATATGAGGAACTTATAGCAAGTCTCTGCATGGCCAAGAGACTTGAAGCATCATCCATCAAAATCTTAAGTGATTCACAACTTATTATGAATCAAACAACTAAGGAGTATCAGGCCAAAGATGCTCGAATGGAAAATATATGAGCAAGACCAAGGCTCTCCTTGCTAAGTTCCAAGAACACCAAATCGAGCAGATGCATAGATTTGAGAACTCCACAGATGCCTTAGCAAAACTAGCATCCAAGTACGAGACCGACCTCGCAAGGTCAGTCCCAATTGAGATATTGGACACACCATCAATAGTGGAGTCACACGTGATGGAGGTTAACCAGTTCGAATCAACTCTGATGGATCCTACTAACGAGTTCATCCAAGGAAAAGTTCTAGCAGACCGATCTGAGGCGAAGAAGCACGCTAAAAAATTAGGTAGTACGTCATCAAAGATTGAAAGCTCTACAAGCGAGTTTGCTCACTTCCTCACTCGAATATTTGGATCAAGCTGAAGCAAACTATGTTCGAAGATAAATCCACGAGGCTGCAGATCATTAGCAGCAAAGGTTGTACGTCGAGGCTACTACTGGGAACCTTGAACGAGGATGCGGAACAATTCATCAAGGTCATTGACCAATGCCAAAGATTGGCCAACATTATTAACTAGCCGCCTGAGTTGTTGCCCCCACGACGAGCCCCTCACCTTTCACACAGTGAGAAGTCGACCTGATCGGTTCTTTACCTCCATCGAAAGGACAAACCAAGTATGCAGTAGTAACCATAAATTACATCACAAAGTGAGTAGAGGCAGAGTCGTTGGCCACTATTACAGAGACAAGAGTTACAAACTTTATCTGGACCGACATAGTGTATTTTGAGTACCAAAGGCATTGGTTACTGACAGCGACAAACAATTTAACAATGCCTTGTTTAGACACTTCTACTTACTGCTCGACATCAAACACCTGACCTCATCCTCAAGATAATGGTCAAGTTAGTGCCAACAATAAGATAATCAAACGTGGCTTGAAGCTCGTGTTGGGTTTGGTGCCCTTAGCTCGTGTATTTGTAATTTATGAATAAATTATTTATTCAATAAGAGTTATCTTATTATTTATTTGCATTACTCGTATTCCAATAAACTAAAATCCAAAGTTATTTAATGTAACTGGAACCGTATACCTTTGATATACAGTATATATTTAGTATACAATGTATATATTTGATATACGGTATATATTTAATATATAGTGTATATTTTTTATATATAGTATATATTCGATATATAAGTGGATAGTGTTCCAGTAATAACCTAAATGGTTTGTAGTACGTAGCCCGCTTTGTAATAGCTCCACACGACTTTATCCAGGTCATTCATGTAGAGACATACGAGTGGGGGTATCCTATACAATGAGTTTGTATAAGACCGGACTGTAAAATAATTAATCATTGGCTCTAACACCGTTAGCCAATAGATTGTTATCATCATATAACTCGATCTCAATCCTAAGCGAGTTATGGACTCATACCTATAAGGGATTGTCCTTTGCTTTGTATGGGTGAGAGTGGCTCGGGTTGTCATTTAATAATCCTACCATTTTGGTGACGAGACCGAGTGAGAAGCTGGAAATAAAACTACGCAACATGGATTCACTCATTCCTGACTCTAGGGAAGTAGATGAGTCTTTTCTTACATGCTGACTCTATAACTTGAACAAGGGGCCCACCCTCTCACTGGCCCGAGAGGGACTTCCGGTTATTGGTCCGACAATAATAGAGTTGTTTATTAGAGGAGTAGTAGTATTTAAGCACCAAGATTTAACTCAGGGGCAGAATAATTATTTGACCCAATTAGAGTTACGAGCACTCGTGAAGGACTGACTTACCGTTAATGGTCATACATCAGTTGATAAGATAATATTCTGCAGTGAGAAGAATGCAGCTACGGGTCTTTAGTGGAGTGACCACCAGTTAACGAATGTTGGTTAATTTGGTTACCGAGTTTAATCAATTATATATCAGGGAATGTATATAATGTATATTACGATACATTATATATCTAGTTTTATTTTTTAATAAAGATTCAATAATTAAACTATTTGTTATGATAAAAATATTTGATACAATTCAAATAATTAATATGAAGTGGATTCATATTAAAACTAGGTTATACAAGAGCGATGCATTTCAATATGATTAAAATATATAGTTTTAATTAAATATGTGATATTTAATTAAAAGTTAAACAATTAATTCTTAATTAATTATTTATTTATTTAATATTTCGATTTAAATTAATTGATTATTAATTAGATTAATAATTAATAATTAAATTAATTAATTATTAACTAGATTAATAATTAAATTAATTAATTATTAACTACATTAATAATTACATTAATTAATTGTTAATTGATTTAATTAGTTTGTTTTATTATCAATTAAATACAAAAGAAAAAGATGTCTGAATGGTCTTGGGATTTCCGGTAGACTCAAGAGAAGATATCCTATATCCAAAAGGATAACATACCATATTGGTCTTAGGATTTTCCGTGTCTATAAATATAACACTAACCTAAACTGTAACGCCCCGAGTCCCTGAGGTTAGTTAGTCTCGAATCAGGAGATTTTCATTTAATTTTAAATTAAACTTTAATTAAATTTATATATATATCGGATTCCGCGTGATTGGTTTTATCTTAAGTTGGGATGGGTTTCTTTTTCTTCTTTTTGGCTTGGTTATGTTGGGCTTTTAGTTGGGTTGGTTTGGTTTTAAAACAAAGGAAAAGAAAATTAATAAAAAGAAAAAAAACCTAAGTTTACTTTCTTCCTCTCCCTCTTTCACGTGTTGCTCCAGCCGCCCAGCCCCCCCCCCCATTTTTTCGTTAACCTCCACGCCGGCGACCAGCACAGCGGTGGCGACGATTGCAACACCCAATGGCAGCGCGGCATTTTCCGGTGGGTTTGACAGCGGGCCGACGTACCCCTTCACTTTTATGCAGCGAACCTACACAAACCCGATCCAAAGACCCGTGCCCAGACCCGCGGCGTTCTCCCCCTCGATCTTTGGCATTTGTAGCGTGTTTCTCCGTTGGCAGCAGCGGCGTGGCAGCGGGGTGTCGAGTTTTGCAGCAGCACGATCTTCATCGGCGTTTCCTTTGGCGTAGGTGTTTTTTTGGCGGCGTCTTGGCGTTTCGGTTGATAACCCCGACCCGTGGAAGCGTAGTTTGGGTGACCCAGACGTTGTTTTAGCGTTCACCAGTGTCGAAAGAGGATTTGGAGCATTTTTCCCCTGCTGTAACACGCAAACTGCAGTGTTTGTGGTATTTGGTGATTACCCACATCCATTCGAAGCCTGATTTAGGCTACCTACACCTTGGTGAGCTAGATCTAAGTTACCCACACCTATACGAAGTCGATTTTGTGGTAATGAGTCATTTGAACCCTCTTAGAATTGATTTCGAATGTTGAATCGTATATGTAACTTGCTGTTTTTTTTTCTGTTTTAGTGCCTAGGTGTGAGATCGACGCAAAACTTAGGGGCACGGTTCGGTGTAAGTAGACAAGGGGCGTGTGCGTGCGTTAATGTGTGTTAGTTGGTTTCTAATGTGCTATTTTGTGATGTTTAATATTGATTTTGATACACTATTGTTCTAGGTAACTCTCGTTTGTGTTAATCTGTATACTTGGTGTAGTGTTGAATATTCGTCGGTGATAATGGTGGAACTTTGCCTTGTTAAACTGCTGAGAATTGTTGTGGGATGATGTGTGTTTACAAAGGATGCACGTTAAAATGGAATTATTGTGATTATGCTTTCTTATGATGTGGGCGTGCTGGTATAGTTTATATAAATGTTCATTTATGATGTGAGTGTGCTGGTTGAGCATATATAAACGTTTCATTATGATACGAGCGTGCTGGTCTGAGTCATATTATTTTCTTATGAGATGTGGGTGTAATAGAAGCATATTTTCGGACCCTGTTCGCAGGCTAGGGGTTGATGTGGAATTGGTTATGATAAGGAACGTTGGATTCTTGGGGAAAGTGAATGGGTGAGTGTCAGGGCCTCGGGTATAAATGGTCGG
Source organism: Momordica charantia (assembly GCF_013281855.1). Taxonomy (NCBI): domain Eukaryota; kingdom Viridiplantae; phylum Streptophyta; class Magnoliopsida; order Cucurbitales; family Cucurbitaceae; genus Momordica; species Momordica charantia. Next base: position 16,282,940 of record NW_028275160.1, read on the forward strand.
GGGCTGATACGTCACTAATTGAGTATCGAGGCCTCGGGTAAAAATGGTCGAGGGTCTATGCGAGGAGTCTTTTGGAAGGAAAACTATTGGGGCCTTGGGGTAAAAATGGTCAAGGGCCGATAGATGGTGAAGTCATCTAGGCCTTGGGTAAAAATGGTCGAGGGTCGATGCAACAGTGTCGGGGCTCTGGGTAAAAATGGTCAGGGGCCGACTCTACTCGAAAGAGTTAGCTTTGGAAAGCTAGGATAGCTGTGATAAGCGTAGAGGTGCTTGAGATGTTAGGGAGCCTCGAGGTTGGTAGTTAAATTGTTAATGGTTGTGGTTATCGTTGGATCTTACAGAGCGTGTCTGTGTTTGATTGCATAATGTGATGAAGAGTATGACTATGAATGTTTCATGATTTTTGTTGACCATGATGTTTGTGTGTTGTTGGTGAGGGCTACTTACTGAGTATATTTTATATACTCACCCCCCCTTTACAATTATTGTTTCAGGCGGAGGATTCGTTGGCTACCATGGTGATGAAGCGGAGGAGACATGACGAGCGAGGACAATAGGCTGTGTAGTTACTCTTGCTTAGCTTAGGTTTAGATGGTTAAAACTTTATGGTTTGGTCACAAACTACTTGTTCCTATTTGAATAATTGGGAGGTTCCCACTTGTTATCTACTTTATTTCGGAATAGTTGTCTATTTTAGTTTTCTTCCATTCATTGAGTTTGCCTAGTTGGAATAATGAAATTGCCTCATGGGGTTGTCCACGGATGATGTTTGATTGATATTCTATAGGGTTGATTTGTTGGTAAATTGATGGGAGTTGAAGCTTTATTTTATATAATTATTTCACTGGGAGTTGTTATCTCGTGTTTGGAGTTAAGGTTAGATAGGTGGGTAGTTAACGTGACCTAGAAGCGTGTGGAACGTTTTGGGGCGTTACAATTGGTAATAGAGCGGAGTTGTTCCTGTAAACTGTCCTAGAATCTAGGTCGATAGTGTATGGTCCTTGTCAGTCTCCTCGTCATCACTAGGTACGTTTTCTAGTTTTGTTTGTTAGATCATGAATGCCTTACATTGCTTATGGTTGAGATATCATTGTGGCCTGATATTAGATAAGTTAGCGTGCTCCCTTGGTTCTTATATAGACTTGCTTGAACTTTACGCTTGTGTTGTGACCCGGTTAGTGCGATAATGACCTTGGTGCTCTGTTCTTTTAGACAATGGCTTTCCGGCGAAACACGAGAGCTCATAACTACGAGGATCCGAATCCTAGGGGTGAGGACACAGCGGACCCAAATGTTCCTCCGGTAGTTCCTGGAGGGGTAGTACCCTCGGTCCCTCAGGCAGCTCCTCAGGGAGTTCCCAGGTGAATCCCCAGGTGGCGTTGCTAGCTGAGGCATTGCAAGTACTACTAGATAATGCGAATGGAGCCGGTGGAGCTCAAGTGCAGCAGCCTCGCCGGGCACAAATTCCGCAAGATGAGGTTCAGTTTATCAGGGATTTCAAACGCTTTGGGCCACCCGTTTTCAACGGGGTGAGTGAGAGGCCTACTGCGGCCGAGGAATGGGTCAGGGAGCTGGAAGCCCTTTATGTGTATTTAGGATGCTCCGACGATTTCAAGGTCCGCGGAGCAGTTTTTATGCTTCGGAGAGAAGCAGTAAATTGGTGGGAGTCGGTGGCGGCAGCGGAGGATCACGCCAATGTACCCGTCACGTGGGCAAGATTTAAGGACCTACTTTATGAGTACTATTTCCCCGTGACTGTCAGGAATGAGAAACGGGCAGAGTTTCTCCGTCTCACTCAATGGAGCCTGACCGTGGCCCAATACGAAAGGAAGTTCACTGAGCTGTCCCGTTTTGGAACGCAATATATCCCTACTGAGCAATTAAAGATTGACAAGTTCATTGACGGTTTGCGTAAGGAGATCAAGGGGCTACTCGTTCTCAAGGAACCAACTACATACGCAGCGGCAGTCAGGTGTCCGTTGGTTATGGACAAATGTCTCGAGGAGCCTCAGTCTCAGCAGGTAATAGGCTCCAGCTCGGGGGTCAAGAGGAAATTTGCATCGTTCTCCGCCAGTTAATCCTCAAGAAGACACCAGCACCATGCGCAAAGACAGATTGCTCCTCTGGTGTGCCCCTCTAGTAAGAAGAACCATGCTGGGCCATGTTGGTTGGGAAAAAGAATATGTTTCAAGTGCCAGAAGGAAGGACATTTCGCAAGGGAATGTCCGATGATCGGCTCGAATACCCAAGCGTTAGGCCAGAAGATCCCTGCGGCAACTGCAACTCAAGGTGGAACCCAGAGGGCGCGCGTCTTTGCGCTCACCAGGGGGATGTTGAGCATGCCGAGGCGGTGGTCACAGGTACCTTCTCTTTGTGAGTCTTGAGTTGTGTGTATATGCTTGTGCTTTATTGCATGCGTGTTACTTTTGTAAGGACTATTTTAGTGCTTAGTATACCTGCTTACGCATTATTTGACTCTTGATCTAGTCATTCTTTCATTGCTTCTACCTTTGTTCGACATGCGACCTAGAGCTAGAATCGTTAGGCTTTTCGTTGTCGGTATCCACACCGTCAGGATCTGTGTTGGTTACTAGCCAAGTGGTGAAAGGAGGCCAACTCTCTTTTGATGGTCAGACCATGGAGGTAAAGTTAATTCAACTGGATATGCAGAATTTCGATGTGATACTAGCCATGGATTGGTTAGCTGCTAACTGGGCTAATATTAATTGCTCGAAGAACGAAGTTAGTTTTCGCTTGCTCTCTGGACAAAATTTTACCTTTAAAGGAGTTAAGGCCGGGGTCCCAAGGGTGGTGTCGGCATTGAAGGCCAGCTATCTTCTCCAGCGTGGTGCCTGGGCCTATTTGGCTAGCGTTGTGGATGCAAGGAAGGTTGTGCCAAGCATTGAGGCGGTTCGTGTGGTTAATGAGTTCACTGACGTGTTCCCTAAGGATCTTCCCGGTTTGCCTCCGTTTCGCGAAGTGGACTTTTGTATAGAGTTGCTGCCAGGGACGGCCCCCATCTCGAAAGCACCATATCGAATGGCTCCGGCAGAGTTGAAAGAGCTAAAGTTACAGTTAGAAGAATTACTCGACAAGGGTTTCATCCGCCCAAGCGTGTCCCCTTGGGGTGCACCCGTGCTATTTGTTAAGAAGAAAGACGGTTCTATGCGACTTTGTATAGACTACCGGGAACGAAACAAAGTGACAATTAAGAATAAGTATCCCCTACCACGCATTGATGACCTCTTTGATCAGCTTCAAGGAGCGAAAGTGTTCTCGAAGATAGACTTGCGTTCGGGGTACCACCAGTTAAGGTTAAAGGAGGCCGACATCCCAAAGACAGCTTTCAGAACGAGGTATGGGCACTATGAGTTTATCGTGATGTCTTTTGGACTCACTAATGCTCCGACAGTCTTTATGGATCTAATGAATCGGGTTTTTAGGGATTTCATAGATTCATTTGTTATTGTGTTTATCGATGACATCCTAATTTACTCCAAGATTGAGGAGTGTCACGAGGAGCATCTCAGGCGGGTTTTTTGGGCTTTTAGTTGGGTTGGTTTGGTTTAAAACAAAGGTAAAGAAAATTAATAAAAAGAAAAAAAAAACCTAAGTTTACTTTCTTCCTCTCCCTCTTTCACGTGTTCCTCCAGCCGCCCAGCCCCCCCCCCATTTTTTCGTTAACCTCCACGCCGGCGACCAGCACAGCGGCGGCGACAATTGCAACACCGAGTGGCAGCACGGCGTTTCCCGGTGGGTTTGACGGCGGGCCGACGTACCCCTTCACTTTTCTGCAGCGAACCCGCACAAACCCGATCCAGTGACCCGTGCTCAAACCCGCGGCGTTCTCCCCCTCGATCTGTGGCGTTTGTAGCGCGTTTCTTCGTTGGCAGCAGCGGCGTGTCAAGTTTTGCAGCAGCACGATCTTCCTCGGCGTTGCCTTTAGCGTTCTTCGGCGTAGGTGTTTTTTTGGCGGCGTCTTGCCATTTCGGTTGATAACCCCGACCCGTGGAAGCGTAGTTTGGGTGACCCAGACGTTGTTTTAGCGTTCAACAGTGTCGAAAGAGGATTTGGAGCATTTTTCCCCTGCTGTAACACGCAAACTGCAGTGTTTGTGGTGTTTGGCGATTACCCACATCCGTTCGAAGCTCGATTTAGGCTACCCACACCTTGGCGAGCTAGATCTAAGTTACCCACACCTATACGAAGTTGATTTTGTGGTAATGAGTCATTTGAACCCTCTTAGAATTGATTTCGAAGGCTGAATCATATATGTAACTTGCTGTTTTTTTCTGTTTTAGTGCCTAGGTGTGAGATCGAGGCAAAACTTAGGGCGCGGTTCGGTGTAAGTAGACAAGGGGCGTGTGCGTGCGTTAATGTGTGTTAGTTGGTTTCTAATGTGCTGTTTTGTGATGTTTAATATTGATTTTGATACACTATTGTGCTAGGTAACTCTCGTTTGTGTTAATCTGTATACTTGGTGTAGTGTTGAATATTCGTCGGTGATAATGGTGGAATTTTGCCTTGTTAAACTGCTGAGAATTGTTGTGGGATGATGTGTGTTTACAAAGGATGCACGTTAAAATGGAATTATTGTGATTATGCTTTCTTATGATGTGGGCGTGCTGGTATAGTTTATATAAATGTTCATTTATGATGTGAGCGTGCTAGTTGAGCATATATAAACGTTTCTTTATGATGCGAGCGTGCTGGTCTGAGTCATATTATTTTCTTATGAGATGTGGGTGTAATAGAAGCATATTTTCGGACCCTGTTCGCAGGCTAGGGGTTGATGTGGAGTTGGTTATGATAAGGAACGTTGGATTCTTGGGGAAAGTGAATGGGTGAGTGTCAGGACCTCGGGTATAAATGGTCAGGGGCTAATACGTCACTAATTGAGTATCGAGGCCTCAGGTAAAAATGGTCGAGGGTCGATGCGAGGAGTCTTTTGGAAGGAAAACTATTGGGGCCGTGGGTAAAAATGGTCAAGGGCCGATAGATGGTGAAGTCATCGGAGCCTTGGGTAAAAATGGCGAGGGTCGATGCAACAATGTCGGGGCTCTGGGTAAAAATGGTCAGGGGCCGACTCTACTCGAAAGAGTTAGCTTTGCAAAGCTAGGATATCTGTGATAAGTGTGGAGTTGCTTGAGATGTTAGGGAGCCTCGAGGTTGGTAGTTAAATTGTTCATGGTTGTGGTTATCGCCGGATCTTACAGAGCGTGTCTATGTTTGATTGCATAATGTGATGAAGAGTATGACTATGAATGTTTCATGATTTTTGTTGAGCATGATGTTTGTGTGTTGTTGGTGAGGGCTACTTACGAAGTATATTTTATATACTCACCCCCCCTACAATTATTGTTTCAGGCGGAGGATTCGTTGGCGACCATGGTGATGAAGCGGAGGAGACATGACGAGCGAGGACCATAGGCTGTGTAGTTACTCTTGCTTAGCTTAGGTTTAGATGGTTAAAACTTATGGTTTGGTCACAAACTACTTGTTCTTATTTGAATAATTGGGAGGTTCCCACTCGTTGTCTACTTTATTTCGGAATAGTTGTCTATTTTAGTTTTCTTCCATTCATTGAGTTTGCCTAGTTGGAATAATGAAATTGCCTCATGGGGTTGTCCACGAATGATGTTTGATTGATATTCTATAGGTTTGATTTGTTGGTAAATTGATGGGAGTTGAAGCTTTATTTTATATAATTATTTCACAGGGAGTTGTTATCTCATGTTTGGAGTTAAGGTTAGACAGGTGGGTAGTTAACGTGACCTAAAAGCGTGTGGAACGTTCTGGGGCGTTACATGAACCCTAAAAAGAGACTAAAAGAAAACCTCTCAACTCTTTTTACTCTCTCAATCTCTATAAATATAAGAGTAAGCTGATCCCACAATCTGAATTCCCGACCGAGAAACATAGCAAGGAAGATAGCGTGGTGTTGTCTCGTTGGGATTACACGAAGAAGAGTCTTCAAAGATAAAATCCAACATTCTTCTCTATTTTATATTTTTTTGTGTTTTAAATTTTGGAAGTGAAGGGATGTGAATCCCGGAGCGGAAGCGGATTTTCGTTGCTGATTTTCGGGATACAAAATCTAGTTTTAAAGAAGAAAATACAGGGGAAATTCCAAACCTTTGAAGAACGTTTTTTCAACAAAATTCCCTCAAACACCACCACCGAGCCTTCATCGCTATCCTCTGGGTATGAGATCGTTCTTGTGGGAGAGTTTCTTTTGGAACGAGAGGGAAAATTTTATTGAGAGCTTGAACAGAAAGAGCATCACTTTTGGGAGTTCTGTGTTCTTCTGTTTTTGCATAACAGTTCTGCAAATTTTCCCACAAAAACCAGTGACGTGGGGACTTACCCCACGTCACTTAACTCCCCACTACCCTGCATTAATGAGGGGAGTTTATAATTAATATTAATTAATTAATATATTAAATAATTATTAATCAAGTTAATAATTAATTAAATGTAATATAACATAATTTATTAATCAAATTAATATTAATAATTAATTACTTAAATGTAATATTAAATAATTAACAATTAATTATTTAACATTTAATTAAATATCTCATATTTAATTAAACCATATTCTCTCTTGTATAACATATAGATTTAATGTACATCTTATGTGCATTAATTTTTAACCTATAGTTTTAATATGAATCATATTCATATTAATTTTATTTGAATCTCATTCAAATAATTTCTTTCATAATATATAGTTTTAATTTAGAATTAACTATATATTATAATGTATCAATATAAATATAATCCCTTAAGAAATTTGAACAGTTCAAATTCTTCCAAAAATTTGATCCTCGTTTTACCCGTTATGAGCTAGCAAGAGGACCTAATGGACCTACAGATCCGAAGCTCCAACGATGCAAGATTAATCGGTCAAACTCATTGACTGAGTTAATCTAGATTCGTTAACTACGGGACATTCCACTAAAGACCCGCAGTTGCACTCCTCTCACTGCAGAATGTTTTCGTGTCCATGGATATATGACCATTAATGACGAGTCAATCTTTCACGAGTGTTCGTAACTCAAGTAGGGTCAAATTACCGTTTTACCCCTGAGTTACATCTTACTCCTTAAACTCCACTGCTCCTCCAATGAACAACCCAGTTATGGTCCAACCAATAACCGGAAGTTCCTCTCGGCCAATGAGAGGGTGGGGCCCCTTGTTCAAGTCCCGGAGTCAGCATTTAAGGGAACACCCATCTACTCCCCTAAAGTCGGGAAGGAGTGAATTCCATCTTGTGAAGTTATGTTTCCAGCTCCCCACTCGGTCCAGTGATCATATCCTGGGTCGGACAATGCTTTGACAAACTCATCAAACTCTAGAAGCTTCTTCAAGCCTTCTTCAACCAACTCGGCATCTTTCAGCTTCGCCTTCAGCTTCTTGGACTTGTATAGAGCCGAGCCAACTGTGGCCTCAAGGGTCTTCTCCTTCTCTAGTAGAATGGTCTTGTAACTGTTAAGGTTATTCCCCACTGTGTGAGCCTTCCTCTGTCAGGCCCCATTCTTCAAAGCGTCTTGTCTGCTTGTTACGTGCAATATGTGAACATTGTGCAAGTATACACCTATTGTGTAGCAAGTAATAAAAACATCACAAGGATTGACCAACAAATCGCTGAAGAAATAAGTAAAACAAACCAAGGATATTTCAAAGGTAAAGATATTTAAAGTATACACCTCTGTAAGGCCCCGTTCATCAAAGCATCTTGTCTGCTTGTTACATCTCGTTCCTTAAGTATTGCGAATCCTTTAATGAACAATCCAGTTATGGTCCAACCAATAACCGGATGTCTCTCTCGGGCCAGTGAAAGGGTGGGGCCACTTGTTCAAGTTTCAGAGTCAACACTTAAGAAAACATTCACCTACTTACCCTAAAGTTGGGAAGGAGTGAATTCCATCTTGTGTAGTTATGTTCTCAGCTCCCCACTCCAACGATATTTCAAAGGTGAAGATATTTCAAGTATACACCTTCGTAAGACCCCGTTCTTCAAAGCATCTTGTCCGCTTGTTACATCTCGTACCTTAAGTATCGCTAATCCTTTAATGAACAATCCGGTTATGGTCCAACCAATAATCGGATGTCTCTCTCAGGCCAGTGAGAGGGTGGGGCCCCTTGTTCAAGTCTCAGAGTCAGCACTTAAGAAAACATTTGTCTACTTACCCTAAAGTTGGGAAGAAGTGAATTTCATCTTGTGTAGTTATGTTCTCAGCTACCCACTCGGTCTCATGTCCAAAATGGTAGGACTATTGAGTTGGCTACTCAGGCCACTCTCACCCATACAAATCAAAGGACGAGCCCTAACCGGCTTGAGTCCATAACTAAAAGAAGTTGAAAGAAAAATACATGTGGTGGATGATGTGGACTTGGACCAATAACAAGGAATATGTGGCAAACTGAAAATTTCAATTTAAAAATAAAAGATAATTCAAGTGAAAAGTAAAGAACAGAATGAAAAGAACGAAGGGAAAAGAAAGAATGAAATGAAACTGAAAAACAAAAGAATAGAAGTTAAATTTAAAAAAAAATTTAAAAGGAAAAAACAAAAAGGGAATGTTACGTTGGTGATTAAAAAAATAAATAAAAAAGAAAGAAGGTGTCAGGCGACACGTGGCAGTGGGAAATTTGAATTTTTAAAATAAAAATATATTATATATTATATATTATTGTTATATTATTATTATTATTATTATTATTATTATTATTATTTTATTATTGCTATAATTTATTCTTCATGTTCATTGTGAATATTTACGTTAGAACTAATTAGAATGCTTGAAATGTATGTCTAATTTATGGAATAATTTATGTTGCTATTATTTATTCATAACATGTTTACTTATTTGTTTAAGTTGGTCTACCATAGTAAAAATTTATAAAGTTTCATTAAACCGTATTCACCCCCCTCTAAGGTTGTCATATCGATCCAACAATTACAGCTAAAGATTAATTATTTAGCAGTCCGGTGTTGTACAAACTCATTGTTTTAGAAAGTCATTTCTAACTATTACAAAGTGGACCTATCCATGGTGTTACCAAGATAAGGTACCGAACCTTACCCATATATTATAGACTTTTTAGGTTATTACTGGAACATTATTATCCATCTGTATATGAATATTTATTCTATATATATATTGTTTATCAAATATATGAAGGGATGTGAATCCCGGAGCGGAAGCGGACCGTTGTTCGTGATATTTGGGAAACAAAATCAAAAAATTCAAGATGAAAATACAGAGGAAAACCATTACCTTTGAAGAACTTTTCTTCAACAGTTTCCACCCGAACAGTACCACCGAGTCTTCCTTGCTATCCTCTTGGGTTTCGAGAACACGCTTGTGGGAGCGTTTCGTTTGGAATGTGAGGGAGAGTTGAGGGAGAGAGCTTGATTAGAGAATTCCAGGAAGTTCTTCGTTTGGGGCCTTTTTTCCTATTGCAGAACACATCTGCAAAAAAACTGATATGACGTGGGGATAACTCCCCACCCCCCTGCAATTGAGCAGGGGAGTGTTAATATTAGTATTATTATTAATAATTAATATATATATATATAATATATATATAATAATTGATATATATATAATATATATAATCATTAATATATATATATATAATCATATTAATTAATTATTAATGTAATTAATAATTAATTAATATGTATATATATCAAATAAATAATTAACCCTTAATTATTTATCACATAAATATAATCATATTCTATTGCATTTCTCTCGTATAACCTATAGTTCGAATCTTATTCATATTAATTTTATTTGAATCTCATTCAAATAATTTCTCTCATAATATATAGTTTTAATTTAGAATTAACTATATATTATAATGCAGCAATATACATATAATCCTTTAAGAAATTTGAACAGTTCAAATTCTTCCAAAAACTTGATCCTCGTTTTACCCGTTGTAAGCTAGCAAGGGGACCTAATAGATCTACAGATCCGAAGCTCCAACAATACGAGATTAATCGGTCAAACTCATTGACCGAGTTAATCAACATTTGTTAACTACTGGTCACTCTACTAAAGACTCGTAGTTGCACTCTTCTCACTACAGAATGTTTTCGTGTCCATGGATATACGACCATTAATGACGAGTCACTAATACCACTGCTCCTCTAATTAACAACCCGGTTATGGTCCGACCAATAACCAGATGTCCCTCTCGGGCTAATGAGAGGGTGTGGCCCCTTGTTCAAGTCCCGGAGTCAGCATTTAAGGGAACACTCATCTACTCCCCAAAAGTCGGAGATGAGTGAATTCCATCTTGTGAAGTTATGTTCCCAGCTTCCCACTCGGTCTCGTCCGCAAAATGGTAGGAATATTGAGTCGGCATCTCGAGCCACTCTCACCCATACAGATCAAAGGACGAGCCCTCACGGGCAGGAGTCCATAACTCACTCAGGATTGAGAATGAGTTGTCTGGTCATCCTAAGAAACAACAATCTATTAGTTAACGGTGTTACATCTAATGATTGGCTATTTCGTGGTCTGATCTTATACAAACTCATTGTATAGGATACCCCCACTCGCATGTCTCCACACGAACGACCTGGATCGAGTCGTCTGTAACCTTTACAGAGTGGGCCGTATCCATTGTGTTGCCAGGATAAGGTACCCAGCCTTATCCATATACTATTGACCCTTTAGGTTATTCACGGGACATTATCCACTTGTATATTAGGATATATCAAATATATACCTCGTATATCAGGGGTATATCAAATATATATCCAGTATATCAAATATATACCCAGTACATATACTATCCCAGTTACACTAAAATAACCTCGGATGTTTAGTTTATTGGATTTTGGACAATGCAATGCTATGAATTCAACAACAAATTTAATGAATAAAACTTTATTGAATATACATTTGTTTTTACAAAATACAAACTATGAGTTTAGGACAACACACCCAACAAACTCCCACTTGAACTAAACTCGATTTCACTAAGGCCCTGTTCGACTCAACCACGTAGAAGTGGACCATCAGGTTGAGAACGTGTTCTTGCACTGAAGAACCCTCCTTCATGCTGGAGTTGTAAACAAACTTAAGGGCTTCATGTCGAGCTTGTGAGGACGGTTGTCCAAACATGCTCTACAGGAAGTCCATGATCTTCTTAGCGGTGACCGTGTCCTCGTGCTTCTTGGCAAGCACATCAGATATGCTCGCCAGGATGTATACCATGGCCTTGTCATTGGCCTTGATCCACCTGTCATAGGCGTTGAGCACTGCCACAGTGGCATTAGGCGCAGGAGCTTGGCGACAATCCTCTTGCAAAACGAACCTAAGATCATCTATCACGAGAATAGTGTTCAGATTCGATTTCCATTGTTTGTAATTCTCGCCGTTAAGTTTTTGAGCGGCTAGGAGTGCAATAATGGAAGCAGACATGCTGAAAGTAAAAACAAGCTATATCAGTTTCATGCATTAACCTTTAAACCCAATCAAATTTTAGCAAAAGTAATTAAGCACCCTAACAAAATTGTTTAGCAACAACGCTTAAGTGATTTAGAGCAACAGCTACCGTACGGCAGACAGGTACTCCTTCACTGAATTGAGACTTTCACAACTAAATTTTATACCAGAATAACTCTTATTCCTATAAACTTTAGTCATCGTTTATTTGGCCAGGAAATTGCTAACTAACTTAACAACTCCCCGTAAGTGTGACCCGTCATTTTCGGACCTCAGAGATCCACCCCAATAATCCTGCCGTAGGAAGGAAAATATTACAGCAAAACCTAAGAGACCCTTATCCATTTCTGGAGTTTGCCTTGCTTTTGATTCCATACAATGAACCCTCCATAGGGATGGTCGCTCCAGGACGACACGCAGGTCATGTATGAAGCCTCACGGTGCAAACCAATGGCGGAGACCGCAGGATGTGTTGGCACACGTCCTTCTCCCACTTACTATGAATACTATCTCCATTCACCTCGATATTGAACCATGCAAACACCTTCCGTAGGGAGGCCGCGTCCAGGATGACACGAGGCCGAGCATGGAACTCACAGTGTGAGTATAAAGGAGAATGTGATAGAGAGAGAAAATTATGTTATATATACTTTGTATATCAAATATATACGCTGTATATTACATATTCTCTTTAGCTCCCACTTAGTATTCTAAGACTGGGGTCTATTACTTAGATAAATCCCGGCTAAGTGAAAATAACTAAGTGATTTTTTAGTCGGCCCAATATAACTATTATATTGGTAGTTGTACAATAATGTTTTAGTTCATTAAACACTTTAATAAACCAACGACATTATTACATGTATATAAAATATTGACTAATTCAACCCCCAGGTGGGTTCTTAGATAGAGGTGTTCTCTTACAGTCAGCTTAAATACCTCAACCTAGACAGAATCTTCCTTAGACAGGGTTCCCTTATAGGCAATATTTTATATTTAGTCTTTTATCATTTCATTTTAAACCTAGTTAAAATAAAATAAAAGACTACCCCCTAATCATATTAGAAGATATAACCTAAGGTCTAATTAATTTTAAACCCCTTTAAAATTAATCAACTTAGACCCTATGTTTGCATGCAATTCTTTATTATAGATTTTAATTTCTTTCTACCACATTTTATAACTCTTATAAAATTTAAGAAATTAAAACTACAATCATGCATTGTAAGCATACATTAATATAACAATTATATTAACCAAAGTAATGTCATGCTCAATGCAACTTTATTTTCATCTAATTAATACAACACTTATATTAATTATGAAAATAAAACATGCATTCATATATTATAACATTTATCACTATATGATGCATGACCATACATACATACTATATATCAAACACACACATTATGCATGTAACCTATGGTGGGATTTTAAAACTATATGGCATACAATATGCAATATGATTTTAATTAAAATATACATTCATAATGCATAAAATAATTAAATAGCATAGTTGGAACAGTTTTTGGCACCCTAAGAAAGTAAAATAATACAAAAAAGAGAAAATGACTGCAACCGCCCTCTAACCGCGAACCGGAACCACGGAAACGCGCCGTAAAACACCCGGGACAGCGCCTCGGCGCCTAAGGGCAACGCCACGGCGCTGCTGCAGCAAAATGCAGCGCCGCGGCGCTACAGTGCAGTGTCGTGGCGCTGTGTGCTGTCCCTACAGTGCCATGGCGCTGCTTCGTAACGCCACGGCACTGTCTGCGCAGTCTGCTTCGTCTTCTTCGCTGTTTTCTGCAATTTTTTGCCAAATCCGACGCCACGAACAACTTTCGAGCGACCCAGACTTATAGACTCAATGCAGAAACAATATGCCCAAAACACTGGGCCCTTACATGATCAAATCAAGAAGAAAAACGTTATCCCATATTTTGAAAATATGAAAACACCCACCATAAACACCGATTTTGCTCCCAAAAATCAGAACAACAACCTGGCTCTGATACCAATTGAAGGGATATGAATCCCGGAGCGGAAGCGAACCGTTGTTCGTGATATTTGGGAAACAAAATCAAAAAATTCCACATGAAAATACAGAGGAAAACCATTACCTTTGAAGAAATTTTCTTCAACGGTTTCCACCCGAACAGTACCACCGAGTCTTCCTTGCTATCCTCTTGGGTTTCGAGAACACGCTTGTGAGAGCGTTTCGTTTGGAATGTGAGGGAGAGTTGAGGGAGAGAGTTTGATTGAGAGTATTCCAGGGAGTTCTTCGTTGGGGCCTTTTTTCTGTTGCAGAAAACTTCTGCAAAAAAACTGATATGGCGTGGGGATAACTCCCCACGTCATAACTGCCCCCACTCCCCTCCAATTAAGCAGGGGAGTGTTAATATTAATAATTAATATATATATATATATATATATATATATAATTAATTAATCATATTAATTAATAAATGTTAATTAATTATTAATCTAATTAATAATTAATTAATATGTATACATATCAAATAAATAATTAACCCTTAATTATTTATCACATATATAGATCATATTCTATTGCATTTCTCTCGTATAACCTATAGTTCGAATGTACATCTTATGCACATTATTTTTAACCTATAGTCTTAATATGAATCTTATTCATATTAATTTTATTTGAATCGCATTCAAATAATTTCTCTCTTAATATATAGTTTTAATTTAGAATTAACTATATATTATAATATATCAATATACATATAATCCCTTAAGAAATTTGAACAGTTCAAATTCTTCCAAAAACTTTATCCTCGTTTTACCTGTTCTGAGCTAGCAAGAGGACCTAATGGACCTACAGATCCGAAACTCCAACAATACCAGATTAATCAGTCAAACTCATTGACCGAGTTAATCAACATTCGTTAACTACGGGTCCCTCCACTAAAGACCCGCAGTTGCACTCTTCTCATTGCAGAATGTTTTTATGTCCATGGATATACGACCATTAATGACGAGTCAATCCTTCACGAGTGCTCGTAACTCAAGTTGGGTCAAATTACCGTTTTACCCATGAGTTACATCTTACTCCTTAAATACCACTGCTCCTCTAATGAACAACCCGGTTATGGTCCGACGAATAACCGGAAGTCCCTCTCGGGCCAATGAGAGGGTGGGGCCCTTTGTTCAAGTCCTGGAGTCAGCATTTAACGGAACACTCATCTACTCCCCAAAAGTCGGAGATGAGTGAATTTCATCTTGTGAAGTTATGTTCCCAGCTCCCCACTCGGTCTCGTCTCCAAAATGGTAGGAATATTGAGTCGGCATCTGAAGCCACTCTCACCCATACAGATCAAAGGACGAGCCCTCACGGGCAGGAGTCCATAACTCACTCAAGATTGAGAATGAGTTGTCTGGTCATCCTAAGAAACAACAATCTATTAGTTAACGATGTTACATCTAAAGATTGGCTATTTCGTGGTCCGATCTTATATAAACTCATTTTATAGGATACCCCAACTCGCATGTCTCCACACGAACGACCTGGATCGAGTCGTCTGTGACCTTTACAGAGTGGGCCGTATCCATAGTGTTGCCAGGATAAGGTACCCAGCCTTATCCATATACTATAGACCCTTTAGGTTATTCACGAGAGATTATCCACTTTTATATCAGGGTATATCAAATATATACCTCGTATATCAGGGGTATATCAAATATATACCCAGTATATCAAATATATACCGAGTACAAATACTGTCCCGATTACACTACAATAACCTCGGATGTTTAGTTTATTGGATTTTGGACAATGCAATGCTATGAATTCAACAACAAATTTATTGAATAAAAGTTTATCGAATATACATTTGTTTTTACAAAATACAAACTACGAGTTTAGGGCAACACACCCAACAATATATATGTTGTATATCAAATATATTCGTTGTGTAGTAAATATATACTGTATATCTATTATATACTATTCCAGTTACATGACATAACTTTGGATTTTAGTTTATTGGATTTGGGTTAATGCAATTCTAAAAGAAAAACCAACAACAACTTGAATGAATAAATATTTGTTGTTTTATGTTTACAAACCACGAGTTTAGGGCATAAAACCCAACACCCTCCTCTTCCTGGCTCAATCTTGAGAGCTCCTGCTCACTTATCAGCACCAGAAGTAACGATGATGCTTGGCCTGCATTCAATTTTGAATTAGAGGCAGGGCGCTTTCTCTTCACTTTGTTAACATAAACTGACACCATCGCTGCAAGAAAACGAAACTTAGTTAAAAGAAGACAGCAAAGAAAAGAAGATCGACCAGAACGACCATACCAAGCTCTGTTAGTCGAGGACTCGGAGGTTGCGATCGAGGACTTGGAACGTGATAAGAAAACTCAACAAAGCCCGCAGCAGAAAGAAGGCTGTCTGTGTAGCGCCCCGCGTTACTCAGGTCCGGCACTACGTTACTCAGTTCAGGTTACCCTCGAGTCCCGGGGGTTTCTTCTCAGAGATAATTTTAAATTTATCTAATTGCTCTGTGTCAGTTATTTTGAACTACTGTAGTAATTGTTGTGAGTTATTGGTTTTATGTATGTATTTAATGGTTGTTGATTGTGATTGTGTTGCCGTGGCACTTGCCTGGGTCGTTGGGCCGATTGCTTAATTCTATTAGTAGAACTAATTAAGTATAGGGAGGTGAGGTCTGCATTCGTAATCTTTTGGAGTCCATGGGTCTTGTTTAAATGCCCAAAGAAGGGACCTTGTGTGGATTTGTCAAATGCCCAAAACCCTAGCTATTTGGAAATTAAAACAAAGAGTTATAAAGAGAAAAGAAAAAAAAAACCCTAGCCTTTTTCCCCCATCTTCACGTTTAGCCATTCCCTCCACTAGGGCTACCTCACGACCTTCGCCGGCGAGCCTTCCTCCGACGACCACAACCGGCGACGGCACGACGACCCAGTCCACGGCGGCAGGCGCGGCGACAGCTCCATTTCATGGCAACGGGCGCGGCGGTGTGTTCGAGAACAGCGGGCGACGAGCGGGGTTGGTGCGGCGGTGTGTTCGGACAGCGGGGTGTACAGCGGCAGCGTCCGTTCGTGGCAGCGGCGGGCAGCCACGAACGTGAAGATGGACTTGGATGTCTCTCCCTTTTGATAATTAACATTCTATTTTGGCTCTAGGGATTTACTCTCCACTTTTCTACTAGTGGTCTTAGGGGTAGGTTTGACATACCTTTTAACCCTTCTTTGGTTTTTCTTCTCTATTTTGACGGCGAGCTGTAGAAGTTTCTCCATGTCTTCATAGTATTGCAAGTCAATTTTTTTAGCTATGTCCGGATTAATACCATCTAAGAATCGAGCCATGGCGGTCTTATCCTCTTCCTATAGCTACAAACGGCTCATCAACATGCCCATCTCTTTATAGTAGTCTTTAACTCCTTTGGTGCCTTGATAGAGCTTATTAAGTTTCCTTGAATTTGCTCTATGGTAGTGTGGTGGCACAATTCTTCTCTTCATGAGTTCCTTGAATTCAATCCAAGAATCTATGGTTCCTTCTTCTATGAGACATCGTTTTATCCGACCAAGTTAGTGCATAAAATGAGTGATTGCGAGAATTACCTTCTTGCAATCATCATAGTTATGACATGCAAACACTAACTCAATTTCCTTCTCCCATGATTCGAACCCTTCGGGTGTAGACTTTCCATGGAAGGTTGGGATTTTCAAATTGATGCTCCCAAAGTAGTTTTCCTTCTTGGCCTTTCGCAGTTAGGTTGGTATCTTCCTCTTCTTGGAGGACCTACATCAAAAGGGTCTTCGTTAGCAAAATATTCATTTAAAGTATCTACGTCTTCTTCTTGGGAACCGTCAGATGCCTCTTGTGGACTCATTGATCTTCTTATGTGTGGCAATCTTTGTGGTATTTCCAATCCTTGAACTCATGTGTTCATCATTTGTAAGGATTCGGTAAGATCTTTAAGTCGTTGTGTGAACCTTGCAAAGGTTTGGATTGGAGCTTCTTTAAGTCTTTCCTTTCTCAAATTGGCCTTGTCTCTTTCTTCTTGAGAATCTTGAGACTTTCCTCTTGTTGCAATGTAACGCCTCGCGTTCTCGGGTATGTTTATTTTAAGATATCATTAATACCTCTGGATTTTGCCGAAGCTTATAATTTTAATTCTTGGATTTTATAATTTTGGAGTTCTGATGTCGGGTAAATTAGAATTTAGTTTAATTCTATTGGATTAGGATAACTTAAGTTCTCGATCAGTGTAGGAGACGTTTATTTAAATCTTAAATCCATGGTTTTGGGACTCCAAATTTCTACTTACTAGATTATTATTGTTGTCTTTTAGAGTTTAAGTTAATTATGTTATTTTGGATGGTTGTGGGTTTATTTGGTTTCTAAAGTGAAATTTTGGGCTTGTTCATTTGGGATTTTGTATTACTTATTTGGGCTTCAATTGAGTTTTGGGGATTGGGCTTAGGGTTTTAAAACAAATTAAAAGAAAAATAAAACTCAAAAATTTATCATTTTGTTTTTATTTCTTTTATTTTCCTTTCTTCTTCTTCTTCCCCTTCCTTTAGCCCTAGCCGACCACCATGTTGAAATCGGCCAGCCACCCCCACCCACTCTCTTCTTCTTCTTCTCCGGTCGGCATCGAGTTTCTCCGGCGACGAACCACGGCAGCGCGGCGTCCCTCCACAAACAGCACGACGGCGGCGCGACTCCACCCAGCTTCGACGGTGAAAGTCGCGGCGACCCCTCCGTTCCGACGAGTCTTCGACGCTCCACGGCATCATCCTACGAACCCACAAGCATCAGCGCGTCTTTGAACCGGTGGCAGCCCTCAGATCCGCGATTTCAGTTCTCCGGCAGCTCGTGTTGAACAGTTC
Organism: Momordica charantia; assembly: GCF_013281855.1. Taxonomy (NCBI): domain Eukaryota; kingdom Viridiplantae; phylum Streptophyta; class Magnoliopsida; order Cucurbitales; family Cucurbitaceae; genus Momordica; species Momordica charantia. The sequence continues at coordinate 16,301,307 of NW_028275160.1, forward strand.
CAGCGTGGCAGGTACAAAACATGGCGTTCTCCAACGACCAGCGGTGCGTTTTCCCGACCGACGACCTCGAACCCCACGGCCAGCACCCCGAGCAGCAGCAATCCACGACAATTTCTTCATTTCGACACGTTTTGACGTTGACCCACTCTTATTCGGACCCAAATCGGCGTTACCCATCGCTCTTTGTGCCAAGACAGCCAGCCTAACGCTTTTCGAACTCGAATTTGGGAGCCTGAAACCTCCTTGGCGTCTACCCATTTCAAACCCAAGTTGTTTCAGTGAGAGTTAGTAAGTAACGACTCACCTAGACTCGATTTCAATTATATTTAAGTGCTTCTAATTGGTTACTAACCTCGAAATCGTGCTCTTTTTGTTATAGGAAGTGTTCAACGAGCTTAGGAGCTTTAGGACACTTGTTTGTAAGTAGCACGGGGGCGGGTGTGTGCGTTGATGTTTATTATTTGGTTGCCGATGTACTGTTTATGATGTTTAATATTGGTTCTGATACGTTCTTGTGCAGTGTAACTTTTGTTTATGTTGGTTCGTATGCCTGGGTAGTGTTGAATATCCGTCGGTGATAATAGTGGAAATTTTGTATTGTTGAGCTGCTGAGATCTGTTGTAGAATGATGTATGTTTGTAGGGAATGTTCGTTAAAGTAAATTTATTTTGGGAATGTTTGTTGTCTGAATTTGTATGAAGTGTTTGGCGTGTCTCATGAGTCTTATTATATCTAGTAATGCTTATTGAATATAGATGTTGGATATTAAGTGTTTGGATGGATTGTGTTGGGCGTGTTCTTGAAAGTTTTCTGAACTGCTATGTGAAAAGTATGTTATGTGAAACATGCCATAGGATTATTCGTTGAAGCTTTAGTGTGCTCTATGTTGTGAGTAGGTTGGTTGTTATCAAATTTTGTGTTATGGAGATTCGTGATGCATTGAAATCTTACTAGTGGTTGTGTTGTTGATGGGCGTTGTGGTGGTTGGTGTTATTAGGGAATTAATACTGGAATCTTGGTTGGAGGCTAGAAATGATATGTGGAGTTTTGGAAGTTATGAAGTGAATGGGTGAGTGTCAGGGCCTCGGGTATAAATGGTCGTGGGCTGATACGTCACTAATTGGGTATCGAGGCCTCGGGTATAAATGGTCGAGGGTCGATGCGAGGAGTCTTTCGAAAGGAGAACTATTGGGCCCTTGGGTATAAATGTACAAGGGCCGATAGATTGTAAAGACATCGAGGCCTCGGGTATAAATGGTCGAGGGTCGATGCAAGGAGTCTGTTGGAAGGAGAACTATTGGGGCCTTGGGTAAAAATGGTCAAGGGCCAATAGTTGAAAAGACATCGAGGCCTCGGGTATAAATGGTCGAGGGTCGATGCACTAGTGTCGGGGCTCTGGGTAAAAATGGTCAGGGGCCGACACTACCAACAGATCCCACCTAAGATGGTTTATGCATGATTGTTTTGGCAATAAACCTTTTTGTTCTAAGTGAATTGAGGGGAGATCCCACCTATTGTTTAAACTTGACTCGAAATAAGTGTTTCTTTCATTTTCTTTCGTTCACTGAAATCGTTTAGTATGAATAATGGATGTTGCCTGGTGGTGTTGTCCACGGAGGACGCTTGAATGATAGTTTATAGAATTGATGTTTTATTTTTGTTATAGTTTGATGTATTAAATTGAGTTGGAACTATGTTTTATAACTTGTTCACAGGAAATTGTTTATCTCGAATTTAGAAAATGATATTTGACAGGGGAAAATTAATAACGTTACCTAGAATAGTGTAAAAAGTTCTGGGGCGCTACATGCAATCACTACAGAAGTAAAGGTTAGTAATAATAAAGAAAATTCTCTGTTACTCCCTTACTTGACCTCTCGACTTCCTCTACTTTAGTAGGGTGGATATTGGTGTGGATACCCTTTGGAGATGCTCACTTGATTGCTCGTGGCGAATCGATCTTGGAACAAGTGAGTAAAAGCCTACAAACAACTTATGCAAAAGTACTTTCTCTCTTTTTTTTTTTACTATGGGGTCAACGGTATAGATGATACCAAAGACAAGAAAACAAATGGTAGAATGAAATATACCAAATGATATTTCAAGAAGAATGAGGCAAGATATAAACAAGGCAAGATAAAAGACAACCTTAAGCCTATTGCTTTTAGTTCTAAAGACTCAACAACAATATGAAAATTGATGTCAAAGCTTAAACAAATAAAACTATGCAATAAAAATCAATGAAATAAAGAATAAACTTTAAAAGATGTACAAATCCTACTCGTAGTGCAAACACACACAAAAAGTTTTCTTACCAACAAAACAGTAACCTTTGCTGCAAGTTGGGTGACTTTAGGTGAGAGGTGCGTGCGGTGTACGGCTCAGTTTGGCTTCAAACCAGTGACAAACTGAAGTACAATAAGTGTACTAAATGTATGCGGGCTTTGAAAAGGTTTGGAAATCGTATGGAGGGGCTGCTCTCTCAAAGAAGTCTGAGTTGCAAAAAATAGGTTCTCTCGAGTGGCATAGTGGGCTAGGCGGTTGTCCTCCTTTTGGGCTGTCCAAAGTTGAAAAAATAATCCAATATTTTTAAATCAAAGAATAAACAGTATTAGGATTACTTGCCAAAAAGAAATCGATTTGGAATAGATGAGATTGCCCAAAATTTTTCTCCAAAATTGTCGAGCTACAAATATGGAAGGTTTTATACCGGGACACCATCTCTTTTATCTCTTCTTTCGCCGATAACTTTCGTTGCATACCTTGAATGGCTGCAATATTTATGTCGATGGAAAGCTTTTACAAATATCTTCAAATTAGCATCTGATTTGACTATACACAACAAAAATATCAGAGAGATATAAATCGTCAAAATTGGGACTCTATTCCCTTGGTGGCTACAGGATTTTTCAGAAAAAATAGTGTTTATGAAAAACTCGATAAGTCCTAAACCACAGATTGGAAATTATAAATTATGGGCTCTATGGAAAGCGAACTAAGAGATCTTTCAAATGACACCAATTTTGCTCAATTTCGACTTCGGAGTAAAACGTTATAGATTTTTGAAATCGGCTCTTGGTTTGTGCTCTCTCCAAGTTTCTCTCAAAATCTGGCGTTCGAAGAAAAATTGATAACTTTCGCTATAGGGCTCGGATTAAAGTGAAACTTGATAGAAAAAATTTGGCACGTTGAAGACAAGAACATTGATGAACTTTTTATGAGATTTTCGAAGAAGGGAAAGTTAAGACAAAGACAAGAAATTTAATGACAGAAAAATAACATATATCCGAGTCTAGAGCCTATGCTCTGATATGAAACGATATGCGACAACCCGAGCGTATTGAGCTACTCGAGTCATAAGCCACTTTAATCCAATCATATAGATGGTTTGAACTAGAAAGGTTAAGAGTTACACAGATTACCTTTGCACTCGGTTACCTTGAGTAGACATAATACTCACTATGGTCAAAGCCGGAAACATTCCACGAGTTTGGTGACCAACCAACAAGCATGCTCCGAGGGTAAAGTACGAAAACCTAAGTTCACCACGCAAAGGGATTCCGTATTTTGGCGGGAGGAGGGTTTTGCACATGGCAAAGGGTTGAGATAACACTCAATTTTCTATTCAAATGATAATTCCAAGATGTTCCAAACAATGGAGGGTAGAAACCTATTTATAGGTTAAGGCCCATGGTCTTTTAAGGAAAATAACAAACTTAAAAAGAAAATAAATAATTGATAAATTCCGAAAAGGTGCTAAACTTGCCAAATGATTAATTTAAAATTGATAAATCAAAAAGAAATAAACCAAAAAAAAATCCCACAATATAATCCAACAAAATAATAAGGAAATCTTTTTCCATAAATGTGATAGAGAGGGCGACAAGGCAAGCTAGAAAAGGGGGGGGGGGCAGGGGTTGGCGCAAGCAGGGAGGCTGGCACTAGCTGGCGCGTGCATGGGTGGCGGTGTAAGGTGCTGGCGGGTGAGGTCGGGGGCAGGCGTGGGTGCTCAGCACTGATGGACGTGCGGCAGTCGTGCGGGGGACTCTATCGGATGTGGAAGACTAGCAAGCGCTGGTGCTGTGCTTAGGGAGTGAGTCGTGCGCCGACAAGTAGTGGGCGCAGATGGGCGTTGGGGCAGATATGGGCACGCTGGCACTGGGGACACCATGGGCATGCGGGCGTGTGCGCCAGTTAGAGGCGTGCAGGGACGCTGGGCTGGCGTGGGCGACAGGCAGGGCGCGCTTAGGTAGGCAGCGTGCGTAGAGGACATGCACTGTGAGGTTAGCATTGTGGAGGGCGTGTTGTGAGGTTCGCGAGGCAGGGCAGCATACGCTTGCGGTGGCATGCGCCTCGGTGTTCGTGCGAGCGGGTAGCTTCTCGATGCGCTTGTCCTTGAAGCAGGGCCACTCGCTTAGCTTCTTTTCCATTTCATTCTTCCTCTTGACCGTAGTAGATTGTTCATTGGCCTTCAAAATGGTAAAAGTTTGTTGATGGGTCCAATGAAGTCTCTTTCGTTTGGTGGGTCTTTCTTCAAGGTTCTCTTCATTGTTGGTGTAGGTGGCATTTTGGAGCATTTGGTCAAATATGATCACATCAACTTCTAGATCACAAAGGTTGCTCTGTTCGTGGCTATATATGGAAAATATATTTACGACACCATCTTTGGGCAATCGATCATCCATGCCTTGCAACCTATTCCCTCAACACTCCACTAGGCTCTGAAGTATCGTACAACCAATGTAGCTGGAGTCGTTCAAGGATAGCAAAAGAGTTCAAAGGAGTGTTATGTAGTTGCCTTGAAAGGATCAGTTGTTTATGCCATTTTGGAACCGAACGCCTAGACAAAACATCTGCAACAGAGCATGGAACTCAAATGAAAGAGCTTGAGCTTGTCTCATTGCTCACCCCTGTGAGGAATATCAGCATTGGCACCAAGTTGGGGGCCACTGAGAAGGAAGAGCTCATCGCCTTCCTAAGAGCTAATGCAGATGTATTCGCCTGGTCGCACGAAGATATCTCAGGCATTTATCCAACCATCATGGTGCATCGCCTCAATATAGATCCCTCTTTCTGACTTGATAAAAGAAGAGAAGACCTGTAAATAGAGAGAAGTGATGTAACAGTTGAGAAAGTTAACAAATTGTTAAAAGATAAATTCATACAAAAAGTCAGCTACCTTAAGTGGCTCTCTAATGTCATCTTAGTTAAAAAAAATCTAACGAAAAGTGGTGCACGACTTGGAAAAGACATTCTCTTTTCTCAACAGTTTTTAATGAAGCTCAATCTAGTCAAATGCAGGTCTGAAGTGTGTCATGGGAAATTATTTGGCTTTATGGTCAACCACCAAGGAATAGAAGTAGATCCGAAAAAAAGATTAAGGTCGTAATGAACATGGAAGCACTAAGAATCCTGAAGCAAGTCAGTTTCTTTACGGAAAAATAGCTGCACGCAATCGCTTTATGCCTCGATCCACGGACAACTGCTTGTCATTTTTCAAAATCTTAAGGCAAAAGGGTTTGTTTTAATGGACTGCAGACAACCAAGGAGTGTTTGACCAACTTAAAGTTTATTTATGCTCGGTTATTTTATAGGCAAAATCGTGGCAATGAGAAAAGCTTGTTCTGTTCTTAGTAATCTTGAAAAGTGTCGTAAGCTCAACCCTGGTCCGACCATCTTTTGGAAGTCAAAACCCTGTTTCTCATACAAGAAAGGTGATGATTGATAGAAAGACTAGGTTATACTATATTGAGAAGGTCACCCTTGTCGTTCTCATTGCTAGTAGATGATTACGACCTTTATTGTAGAGTGCTCTTTCTCGCGTCAGAAGGAATCAGGTTCGAGTGGCCTTGACGTTCAACTTTTAAACTTTTAACAGTGAAGCTTAATATGAGGAACTTATAGCAAGTCTCTGTATGGCCAAGAGACTTGAAGCATCATCCATCAAAATCTTAAGTGATTCACAACTTATTATGAATCAAACAACTAAGGAGTATCAGGCCAAAGATGCTCGAATGGAAAATATATGAGCAAGACCAAGGCTCTCCTTGCTAAGTTCCAAGAACACCAAATCGAGTAGATGCATAGATTTGAGAACTCCACAGATGCCTTAGCAAAACTAGCATCCACGTGCGAGACCGACCTCGCAAGGTCAGTCCCAATTGAGATATTGGACACACCATCAATAGTGGAGTCACACGTGATGGAGGTTAACCGTCCGAATCAACTCTGATGGATCCTACTAACAAGTTCATCCAAGGAAAACTTCTAGCAGACCGATCTGAGGCGAAGAAGCTCGCTAAAAAAGTAAGTAGTACGTCCTCAAAGATTGAAAGCTCTACAAGCGAGTTTGCTCACTTCCTCACTCGAATATTTGGATCTAGCTGAAGCAAACTATGTTCGGAGATAAATCCACGAGGCTGCAGATCATTAGCAGCAAAGGTTGTACGTTGAGGCTACTACTGGGAACCTTGAACGAGGATGCGGAACAATTCATCAAAGTCTTTGACCAATGCCAAAGATTGGCCAACATTATTCACTAGCCGCCTGAGTTGTCCCCCACGACGAGCCCCTTACCTTTCACACAATGAGAAGTCGACCTGATGGGTTCTTTACCTCCATCGAAAGGACAAACCAAGTATGCAGTAGTAACCATAAATTACATCACAAAGTGAGTAAAGGCAGAGTCGTTGGCCACTATTACAGAGACAAGAGTTACAAACTTTATCGGGACCGACATAGTGTATTTTGAATACCAAAGGCATTGGTTACTGACAGCGACAAACAATTTAACAATGCCTTGTTTAAACACTTCTGCTTGCTGCTCGACATCAAACACCTGACCTCATCCTCAAGATAATGGTCAAGTTAGTGCCAACAATAAAATAATCAAACGTGGCTTGAAGCTCGTGTTGGGTTTGGTGCCCTTAGCTCGTGTATTTGTAATTTATGAATAAATTATTTATTCAATAAGAGTTATCTTATTATTTATTTGCATTACTCGTATTCCAATAAACTAAGATCCAAAGTTATTTAATGTAATTGGAACCGTATACCTTTCATATATAGTATATATTTAGTATACCATGTATATATTTGATATATGGTATATATTTAATGTATAGTGTATATTTTTTATATATAGTATATATTCGATATATAAGTGGATAATATTCCAGTAATAACCTAAATGGTCTGTAGTACGTAGCCCGCTTTGTAATAACTCCACACGACTTTATCCAAGTCGTTCATGTAGAGACACACGAGTGAGGGTATCCTATACAATGAGTTTGTATAAGTTCGGACGGTAAAATAATTAATCATTGGCTCTAACACCATTAGCCAATAGATTGTTATAACCATGTAACTCGATCTGAATCCTAAGCGAGTTATGGACTCGTACCTATATGGGATTGTCCTTTGCTTTGTATGGGTGAGAGTAGCTCGGGTTGTCGATTTAATAATCCTACCATTTTGGTGACGAGCCCGAGTGGGGAGCTGGAAACATAACTACGCAACATGGAATTCACTCCTTCCTAACTCTAGGGAAGTAGATGAGTGTTCTCTTACATGCTGACTCTATGACTTGAACAAGGGGCCCACCCTCTCACTGGTCCGAGAGGGACTTCCGGTTATTGGTCGGACAATAACCGAGTTGTTTATTAGAGGAGTAGTAGTATTTAAGCAGCAAGATTTAACTCAGGGGCAAAACGGTTATTTAACCCATCTAGAGTTACGAACACTTGTGAAGGATTGACTGACCGTTAATGGTCGTACATCTGTTGATACGATAATATTCTACAGTGAGAAGAGTGCAGCTACGAGTCTTTAGTGGAGTGACCCCCAGTTAACGATGTGTAGGTTATTAGGTACCATTTCTTACTCGCAACAGGTAAAACAAGGATAACGATTTTGAGAGAATTTTAAATGTTCAAATTATATATCAGGGAATGTATATAATGTATATTACGATACATGATATATATAGTCTTATTTTTTAATAAAGATTCAATAATTAAACTATTTGTTATGATAAAAATATTTGATACAATTCAAATAATTAATATGAAGTGGATTCATATTAAAACTAGGTTATACAAGAGCGATGCATTTCAATATGATTAAAATATATAGTTTTAATTAAATATGTGATATTTAATTAAAAGTTAAATAATTAATTATTTATTTATTTAATATTGGGATTTAAATTATTTTATTATTAATTAGATTAATAATTAATTAATTATTAATAATATTAATAATTATTAATTACATTAATTAATGGTTAATTGATTTAATTAGTTTGTTTTATTATCAATTAAATATAAAAGAAAAAGATGTCCGAATGGTCTTGGGATTTTCGGTAGACTCAAGAGAAGATATCCTATATCCAAAAGGATAACATATCATATTGGTCTTAGGATTTTCTGTCTCTATAAATATAACACTAACCTGAACTCTAAGAGAACCTCTCAACTCTTTTACTCTCTCAATGTCTATTAATATAACAGTAAGTTGATCCCACAATCCGAATTCTAGACCGAGAGACATAGCAAGGAAGATAGCGTGGTGTTGTCTCGTTGGGATTACACGAAGAAGAGTCTTCAAAGGTAAAATCCAACATTCTTCTCTGTTTTATATTTTTTTGTGTTTTAAATTTCGAAAGAAACTCAAGAACGCGTTCTACTGCTTCCACTTCAGGATTCACATCATTTAAGCTCGAAAGGGGAGATGGACAGAAGAACTGCCAGAAGTATTGTGGTTGTACTGCACGACTCTAAGAGGTTCCACTGGTGAACTCCATCCGAACTAGCTTTCGGATCGGAGGCTGTGGTTCTAGTGGAGTTGGGCATTCCGACATAGAGGATTGAGAGTATGAAACCCTTGGATGATGAAGCTCTCCTTTTGAACCTTGTATTTCCTGGACGAGCAAAGAGAGTCCTCACAAATCTGACTCGCTGAATATCAAAATTGGGTGGATCGATAGTTTAACACCTGTGTCAAACCTTGTTGTTCAAGGTCGGACAACTTGTTCTTCGGAGGAAGCAACAACATATGAGAGCCTTAGCACCAGTTTGGGAAGCCCCCTTCGAGGTCAAAACCACCATGCGACTTGACATTTATATGTTCATAGACCTCTCAGGCAAGCTCATTCCACACCCATAGAATGTCGAGTATTTAAAACAATATTTTTACTGAATTGTAACACAACCCTCACCTAAGAAAATGTAAAGAAGTTCAGTTGAAAATAAAAAAAAAAGTCAGGCTCATTTAAGCTATGCCCATGTTCCAAGAATAGCCATTGCTCAAATGAGGCCATATGGTTTCTCGATGAATCCTAGTCCTACCATTAGAAGTTATTCTTGCTATGCCTTGTATAACTTTAATCCTTAAATAATTTTTACTTAAGTCTTGTAAGATGTCTCAAATTCTTACTATTAAAGCTAAAACTTCTTAACATGTCTGAAGTTCTTAATTAAATCTAAATCCTTGCTATACTTGGTATGACTCTGTATTTTAACAATTAAGATGTCTTAAATAATTTATAAGCTAAATTGTTGCCAAGACAAAGTAAAGGAAGTCCAAAAATCTTCATTCATTAAATTAATGGATCGAGGTGTATATGCCCTGACCTGGAGTTACATTGTAAGGTGACCGAAAATCGAGACGACATGAAGGCTGAAAAAAGACCAAGGCATGAGCAGCTCAAGGCTCGTTCTATAATTTACTTTCAAGCTCGGATGCACTTGTTTGATCTTGAGAAGGCGGCACACTACCCTGCTGGGTAGTTTGAAGCTGGTCGCCCTCTTAGGGAAACCACAATTCTAGAGACGGTCGAGCTTCTGCCTTAATATCTAAGAACGCAAGCTCTTCTTCCTTTAGATCAAACTCCAAGTTAGCATAAAAGGATCACACGGTGACCTAAGAGGCCATAGTCGCATCCTTTGAAAGAGCTAATCTATCAACATACCCCATTTTGAGCTTAGACACGTCGAACTCAGGGACAGTCCTCAGAGTCGGCCTAGGGCAATTCTCATGACGAAGTCGGACAATGCTTTGACAAACTCATCAAACTCTAGAAGCTGCTTCAAGCCTTCTTCAACCAAGTCGGCATCTTTCAGCTTCGCCTTCAGCTTCTTGGACTTATATAAAGCCGAGCCAACTGTGGCCTCAAGGGTCTTCTCCTTTTCCAGTAGAACGGTCATGTAACTGTTAAGGTTATTCCCCATTGTGTGAGCCTTCCTCTGTAAGGCCCCATTCTTCAAAGCATATTGTCTGCTTGTTACGTGCAATATGTGAACATTGTGCAAGTATACACCTATTGTGTAGCAAGTAATAAAAACATCACATGGATTGACCAACTAATCCGTCAAGAAATAAGTAAAACAAACCAAGGATATTTCAAAGGTGAAGATATTTCAAGTATACACCTCTGTAAGGCCCCGTTCTTCAAAGCATCTTGTCTGCTTGTTACATCTCGTTCCGTAAGTATCGTGAATCCTTTAATGAACAATCCGGTTATAGTCCAACCAATAACCGGATGTCTCTCTCGGGCCAGTGAGAGGGTGGGGCCACTTGTTCAAGTCTCAGAGTCAACACTTAAGAAAACATTCACCTACTTACCCTAAAGTTGGGAAGGAGTGAATTCCATCTTGTGTAGTTATGTTTTCAGCTCCCCACTCCAAGGATATTTCAAACGTGAAGGTTTTTCAAGTATACACCTCTGTAAGGCCCCGTTCTTCAAAGCATCTTGTTCGCTTGTTACATCTCTACCTTAAGTATCTCTAATCCTTTAATGAACAATCCGGTTCTGGTCCAACCAATAACCGGATGTCTCTCTCAGGCCAGTGAGAGGGTGAGGCCCCTTGTTCAAGTCTCAGAGTCAGCGCTTAAGAAAACATTTGTCTACTTACCCTAAAGTTGGGAAGGAGTGAATTTCATCTTGTGTAGTTATGTTCTCAGCTACGCACTCGGTCTCATGTCCAAAATGGTAGGACTATTGAGTCGGCTACTCAGGCCACTCTCACCGATACAAATCAAAGGACGAGCCCTAACCGGCTTGAGTCCATCTAAAATAAGTTGAAAGAAAAATACATGTGGTGGATGATGTGGACTTGGACCAATAATAAGGAATATGTGGCAAATTGAAAATTTCAATTTAAAAATAAAAGATAATTCAAGTGAAAAGTAAAGAACAGAATAAAAAGAACGAAGGGAAAAGAAAGATGTGAAATGAAACTGAAAAACAAAAGAAGAGAAGTTAAATTTAAAAAAAAAATTAAAAGGAAAAAACAAAAAGGAAATGTTACGTTGGTGATTAAAAAAATAAATAAAAAAGAAAGAAGGTGTCAGGCGACACGTGGCAGTGGGAAGTTTGAATTTTTAAAATAAAAATATATTATATATTATATATTATTGTTATATTATTATTATTATTATTTTATTATCGCTATAATTTATTCTTCATGTTCATTGTGAATATTTACGTTAGAACTAATTAGAATGCTTGAAATGTATGTCTAATTTATGGAATAATTTGTGTTGATATTATTTATTCATAACATGTTTACTTATTTGTTTAAGTTGGGTCTACCATAGTAAAAATTTATAAAGTTTCATTAAACCTTATTCACCCCCTCTAGGGTTATCATATCTGTAACACCCCGAGTCCCTCAGGTTAGTTAGTATCGAATCAGGAGATTTTTCATTTAATTTTTAAATTAATTGTTAATTAAAACATATTTATCGGGCTCTAAACTCCAATTAAATTCATATTTACCGGACTTCGTGTAGTGGGTCTTGTTTTAAGATGGAATGAATTTCTTTTCTCTTGGGCTTGGACTTGTTGGACCTTTATTGGGTTAGGTTGGTTTTAAAACAAAGGAAAAGAGGAAAAAGAAAACAAAAAAAAAGGACTTCATCTTCTTCTTCTCTCCTCCCTTGTTGCCCTAGCCGTCACCCACCCCACTTTTTCTTCTTGTTCACCGGCGACCACACCTCACGGCGGCGACGGAAGCGGCGGCGCCTCCTCGAAACAACAGTAGCAGCGGCTGCACGACTTCGACCCGAACAGCAGCGGCGGCACGATTTCCTCCGACGACGTGTTCTCCGGCGAACGGCCCAGCGTCCTCCACGAACCTTGGCGGTCTGCAACGAACCAGCACCGCTCCCTGCAGCGTTCCTTGCGGCGGCGCACGGCGAACGGGTTAGATCCGCGGCGAACCGGCGGCGCACGGCGAACCTCAACGACCTGCTGCTACGATCCGACGAACAGCAACTCCAGCGGCGGGATTTGTGCGTTACAGCAGCGTTTAGGACGTTTGGCGGTGACCCACATCCGTTCGAAGCTCGATTTAGGCTACCCACACCTTGGCGAGCTAGATCTAGGTGACCCACACCTATACGAAGTCGGTTTTGATGGTAATGAGTCATTTGAACCCTTTTATAATTGATTTCGAAGGCTAAATAGTGTACGTAACTTGCTGTATTCTTCTGTTTTAGTGCTTAGGTGTGAGGTCGACGCAAAACTTAAGGGCGCGGTTGTGGGTAAGTAGACAAGGGGCGTGTGCGTGTGTTAATGTATGTTAAATGGTCTCTAATGTGCTGGTTTTGTGGCGTTTAATATTAATTTTGTTACGTCATTGTGCTAAATAACTCTAGTTGTGTTAATCGGTATACTTGGAGTAGTGTTAGATATATGTGGGTGAAAATGGTGAGGTTTCTGCTTTGCTAAACTGTTGGGTATTACTGTAGAAATGTTTGTTGTATGAGTATGCATGAGTTGTTCGACGTGTCTTGTGTGTTATTATACTTAGTAATGCTTATTGAATATTAATGCTGGATATTAAGTGTTTTGGGTGAACTGTGTCGGACTCCAATGGTTTAAAATTTGTTTGGTTATGCTTGGTTGCGACGAAACTCATTGTGGAGCCATTGTTAAGAAAAGTTATATTGTGAGAGCGTTATTGGTTTATTATTTCATTATTAGAATGTTGTGGAAGCATGCCGAATTGTATTTGTGAGTTGAAAGATGCAGGGGTGATGGCTTAAGAAAGTATATAGTAAGACTCTGGTGAGAGTTGGATTCTTGGAGGAAATGAATGAGTGAGTGTCAGGGCCTCGGGTATAAATGGTCGGGGGCTGATATGTCACGAATTGAGTATCGAGGCCTCGGGTAAAAACGGTCGAGGGTCGATACGAGGAGTCTTTTGGAAGGAAGGCTATTGGGACCCTGGGTAAAAATGGTCAAGGGCCAATAGATGGTGAAGTCATTGGGGCCTCGGGTAAAAATGGTCGAGGGCCGATGCAGCAGTGTTGGGGCTCTGGGTATAAATGGCCAGGGGTCGACTCTACTCGAAGGAGTTAACTGTGGAACGCTAGGATAGCTGTGATAAGCGTAGAGGTACCTGAGATGTTCGGGAGACTAGAGGTTGGTAGTTAACGTGTTCCTGATTGTGGTTGTCACTAAATTTTATGGAATGTGTCTATGTTTGAATGCATAATGTGATGAAAGGCATGACTATGAATGTTTCATGATTTAGTTGAGCATGATGTGTGTGTGTTGTTGGTGAGGGCTACTTACGGAGTATATTTTATATACTCACCCCCCCCCCCTACAATGATTGTTTCAGGTGGAGGACTCGTGGGTGACCATGGTGATGAGACGGAGGAGACATGACGAGCGAGGACCATAGGCTGCTTAGTCACTCTTGCTTAGCTTAAGTTATTAGTTAAGACCTTATGTTATGGTCAATAAACTATTTGTTCGTATTTGAATAATTGAGAGGTTCCCACTTGTTATTGATTTTCATTTCAGGATAGGTGTCTATCTTAGTTCTCTACCATTCATTGAGTTTTGTCTAGTTTGAATAATAAAATTGCCCCGTGAGGTTGTCCACAGATGCTGTTGATTGATATTCTATGAAATTGACTTATTGTTGAATTGACCAGAGCTGGAACTTGATTTTATATAATTGTTGCATAGGGAGTCGGCATCATGCGTTTGGGGTTAAGTTTAATCGACTGGGTAGTTAACGTGACCTAGAAGTGTGGGGGAAATTCTGAGTCGTTACAATATCGATCCAACAATTAGAGCTAAAGATTAATTATTTAGCAGTTCGGTGTTGTACAAACTCATTGTTTTACAAAGTCATTTCTAAGTATTACAAAGTGGACCTATCCATAGTGTTACCAAGATAAGGTACCGAACCTTACCCATATATTATAGATCCTTTAGGTTATTACTGGAACGTTATTATCCATCTGTATATGAATATTTATTCTATATATATATATTGTCTATCAAATATATGAAGGGATGTGAATCCCGGAGCGGAAGCGGACCGTTGTTCGTGATATTTGGGAAACAAAATCAAAAAATTCAAGATGAAAATACAGAGGAAAACCATTACCTTTGAAGAACTTTTCTTCAACAGTTTCCACCCGAACAGCACCACCGAGTCTTCCTTGCTATCCTCTTGGGTCTCGAGAACACACTTGTGGGAGTGTTTCGTTTGGAATGTGAGGGAGAGTTGGTGAGAGAGCTTGATTGAGAGAATTCCAGGGAGTTCTTCGTTGGGGCCTTTTTTCTGTTGCAGAACACATCTCCAAAAAAACTGATATGACGTGGGGATAACTCCCCACTCCCCTGCAATTAAGCAGGGGAGTGTTAATATTAATATTATTATTATTATTAACATTAATAATTAATATATATATATAATATATATAATAATTAATATATATATATAATTATTATATATATTATATATACAATATATATAATAATTAATATATATATATATAATTATTTAATTAATCATATTAATTAATTATTAATTTAATTAATAATTAATTAATATGTATATATATCAATTAAATAATTAATCCTTAATTATTTATCACATAAATAAAATCATATTCTATTGCATTTCTCTCGTATAACCTATAATTCGAATGTACATCTTATACACATTATTTTTAACCTATAGTCTTAATATGAATCTTATTCATATTAATTTTATTTGAATCTCATTCAAATAATTTCTCTCATAATATATAGTTTTAATTTAGAATTAACTATATATTATAATGTATTAATACACATATAATGCTTTAAGAAATTTGAACAGTTCAAATTCTTCCAAAAACTTGATCCTCGTTTTACCTATTGTGAGCTAGCAAGGAGACCTAATGGACCTACAGATCCAAAGCTACAACGATATAAGATTAATAGGTCAAACTCATTGACCGAGTTAATCAACATTCATTAACTACGAGTCACTCCACTAAAGACCCCCAGTTGCACTCTTCTCACTGCAGAATGTTTTCGTGTCCATGGATATACGACCATTAATGACGAGTCAATCCTTCACGACTGCTCGTAACTCAAGTTGGGTCAAATTACCGTTTTACCCCTGAGTTACATCTTACTCCTTAAATACCACTGCTCCTCTAATGAGAGGGTGTGGCCCCTTGTTCAAGTCCCGGAGTCAGCATTTAAGGGAACACTCATCTACTCCCCTAAAGTCGGAGATGAGTGAATTCCATCTTGTGAAGTTATGTTCCCAGCTCCCCACTCGGTCTCGTCCCCAAAATTGTAGGAATATTGAGCCGACATCTCGGGCCACTCTCATCCATACAGATCAACGGACGAGTCCTCACGGGCAGGAGTCCATAACTCACTCAGGATTGAGAATGAGTTGTCTGGTCATCCTAAGAAACAACAATCTATTAGTTAACGGTGTTACATCTAAAGATTGGCTATTTCGTGGTCCGGTCTTATACAAACTCATTGTATAGGATACCCCCACTCGCATGTCTTCACACGAACGACTTGGATCGAGTCGTCTGTAACCTTTACATAGTGGGCCGTATCCATAGTGTTGTCAGGATAAGGTACCCAGCCTTATCCATATACTATAGACCCTTTAGATTATTCACGGGACAGTATCCACTTGTATATTAGGGTATATCAAATATATACCTCGTATATCAGGGGTATATCAAATATATACCCAGTATATCAAATATATACCCAGTACATATACTGTCCCGGTTACACTAAAATAACCTCGGATGTTTAGTTTATTGGATTTTGGACAATGCAATGCTATGAATTCAACAACAAATTTATTGAATATACATTTGTTTTTACAAAATACAAACTACGAGTTTAGGGCAACACACCCAACAAACTCCCACTTGAACTAAACTCAAGTGGGGTGTACATTATCATAAAGCAAAGGGAAAATACAATAAACTAGGGCATACACTATACCCATTACATTTCTCCCACTTGCCCTAGACTAATCGTACAATGCTCGTAGACCTAGACTTTCTAGATGGCCCTCAAACACTTTAGCCGTGAGAGCCTTCGTAAAAGGATCAGCAATGTTGTGCTCCGAAGCTACCGTTGTGACGATCACACTCCTCGTTGCACTATCTCCCGCATAAGGTGGTACTTCCTTTCGATGTGTTTGCCTCTCTTGTGGCTTCGAGGTACTTTAGAATTTGCCACAGCACGACTGTTATCACAATAAAGTGTCATGGAGAAGTTCATGTTTGGAACAATTTCCAAATCTGTCAAGAACTTTCTAAGCCAAATCGCCTCTTTTGCTGCTTCACAAGCTGCAACATACTCAGCCTCCATGGTGGAGTCTGCGATGCATCCTTGTTTGATGCTTCGCAAAACTACCGCTCCTCCGTTAAGAGTGAATACTGACCCCGACGTGGATTTCCTTGAATCCTTGTCTGTTTGGATGTCAGAGTAAGTGTATCCCGTAAGGATCAAATCCTTAGCGCCATACACGAGCTTGTAGTCCCTCGTTCTCCTAAGATACTTGAGGATTCCCTTAACAGCAGTCCAGTGATCAGATCCTGGGTTGGATTGGTACCTACTGACCATCCCTACCGCATAGCAAATGTCAGGCCTCGTGCACAGCATAGCGTACATCAGGCTGCCCACTGCTGAAGCATAAGGTATACGTCTCATATCCTCAACTTCTTGAGGTGTCTTAGGACATTGTTCCTTAGATAGATGAATTCCTTGCCTGAAGGGTAATAAACCTTTCTTGGAATTCTGCATTGAATATCGAACAAGCACCTTGTCGATATAAGTTGCCTGAGACAAGGCTAACGTTCTGTTCTTGCGATCCCTTAGAATTTGGATACCAAGAACATACTGAGCTTCTCCCAAATCCTTCATTTGGAACTCAGTCGCTAGCCACTTCTTTATGTCAGTGAGGTATCCTACATCATTCCCAACGAGTAGGATATCATCCACGTACAACACTAAGAAGGCTACAGTGTTGTTGACGACCTTCTTGTATACACAAGGCTCATCAACGTTTTGGTCAAAACCATATTTTTTTATCGCAGTATCGAACCTTATGTTTCAAGATCGAGATGCTTGTTTGAGTCCATATATGGACCGTTTAAGCTTGCAAACCTTTTGCTCTTGACCTTGAGTTATGAACCCTTCGGGTTGAGACATATAAATACTTTCTTCAAGATTGTCATTCAGAAAAGGAGTCTTGACGTCAATTTGCCATATCTCATAGTCATAATATGTGGCAATAGACAGAAGTATTCTAATAGACTTAAGCATAGCTACAGGGGAGAAGGTTTCTTCATAGTCCACCCCTCCCCTTTGTGTGTAGCCTTTTGCCACAAGTTTTGCACCTCTGCTTAATAGCTAGAGGGTAAGTGCAAGTGCACACTGTCATGAGTAATAATCTGGAAATATTTCAAGTTCGTCTTCACATGGACTAGTTTTCTTTTAAAATTTATTTTGTAAACTGCTTGAATGAGCAATCGAGTTTGGGAATAAAAATTGGTGGAATTGTTGGGAACACGAAAAACACACGAAAATAGTAGAATTTAAAAGGCCAACCCCCTAATTGTTTAGTTCTAAAATGATGAATTACACCTACCAAATGTGCCCATAATTACACTCAATTTATGCATACTGGTTCAACTCCTATTCCATATTGCTTTTGGTTTGTTAGAAGTTTACGCTAGTGTTTACATATGTCTATGCAACTCTAGAATCCTAAATAATTTAAATGCCAACTTACGTTTAACAGGTAAGAGAGCCTATGTCTAGGATCTTGTTTTAGTTCTTATTTCTAAGTAACTTCCCGTTTTATCTTGATGAACTCCGTTGACTCTAACCTTTTCAGAATTAAACTCAACTATTGTGATTTAAACAAGTGGCCAGCAAGTAAAATCAACTAGATTAATTAACTCAATCAAGATAAACAATTTGAGCGTAAACGCCGTGCTATCTGATAGATGTAATTAAAATGATGGGAACTAAACCATTCGTAGGAGGGTTGAAAAATTAATTTAGCTACTCATGGAATTAAAATAAATACAATAGCAAAAGAAGATAACAAAAGAATTCATTTCCATTGAATCGGGAAAGAAGAACATAAATTAGAATAACTAGAGTTGCAATAAAATAAGCAAGGAAAAATTGTAAAAACAATAAAGGAAGAACAAAACTTAAAGCTGAAATTAAAACTTAAAAGCTAAAGTTGACAATAATTTAGAAGGGGGAAGCAAAAGCATGGAAAATGAGGTGTGTAGAACTGATGCTTGGAGGCTCCTTTTATAGGCCATGGAAATAACAAGGATTTGAGAAATTCAAGGGAAGTTGGCAACCACTCTTTGTAGAGATCTTAGGAGTAAAATTGAATCTTGGACCAATAATTTGGTCAAAAGTTGTTGTTCCCGTTTTGACAATCTATGCATCGAATGTGGCTGGCGCATTGCGAAGCTGGAACTTTCAAAGCAATTTGGCTGGTGCATTCCTCTAGTAAGCTGAAAATTCTGGGCATGCGATGTGCCTGACGCATTGTGATCATAAATCTTCACTTTTCCTTACAAAATAAGCATATTTACACAAATTAGCCTTCATTTACCTATAACTGAATTCCAAAGTCCCTAATCACAAATTATGCACATTTTCCCTAAATTATATGCTTGAACATACATTTTTCATCATAATTAACTCCCAACTAAGCATGTAAAACTACTATTTTTAGCCTTCAATCAAGTCTTATCAACAAGTCTCGCCTTAAAAGTCTGTACTTTTCCTTCGGCGTCTCATTTTCGCTTATAGATCCATTTGCATCCTATGCGTTTTACCCCGTCAGGTTGATCTACAAGTTCCCAAATGGAATTGAAGTACATCGACTCTATTTTCAGGTCCATTGCTTTGACCCATTTGTCTTTGTCAGTATCTTCCATTGCCTTTTTGTAGGTCAATGGATCCTCGACGCCGTCATCAGGTATGACAACTTGGGTTTCAGTTAAACCGACATAGCGGTCAGGTTGTGACACAACCCTCCCACTACGTCGAGGCACCCTCAACACTTGAGGTGGATGTGACTGACGTGGTGTACTGGCTTCATCAACAACTCTTGTTGTAGTGCCAGTTTGATCAAAAACTCTTGTTGACGTGTTTGTAGCCTCTTCGGAAATCTCGTTAATCACTACCTTACTTCGTGGTTTATGATCTCGAACATGGTCTTTTTCCAAGAAAGTAGCATTTGTCGATACAAACACTCTGTTTTCTTGAGGATCGAAGAATAGACCACCTCTCGTCTCTTTAGGGTAACCTACGATAGGCATACTTTTGAACGATGTTCCAATTTCTTTGGGTTAGTCATGAGCACGTGTGCCGGGCATCCCCAAATGCGGAAGTGACGTAAACTAGCTTTACGACCCTTCCATAGTGACTGGGGTTATGCTGAACGCACGCACTAAGCGTGGTAACAATTCTATAGATGCAAGCGCACACCTGTCAAAGTAATATAAAATGGATGGAGTATCCAAGGATCGATCCTCAAGGACTTCTAAATAATTTCCAAACTCTAAAGTTTTAATGAATAGTGAACGTTGAAATGAGTGATTCTTGTAAAATGGGAAGTGGTCACAAATAATGGTTTTGGATTTGGGATTTGGTCTTATAATGGTAAAATCTAGCCCGAATTACTTCAAGTTAGCCAACAAAGAATCAAGGATATGCTAAGGACAATATGCATTTTACTTTAGGAACCAACGACTACGCTTTTCACTTGACTTATGTCTAAGCAAGTTCAAAGTTCTAAGACATTCCCTAATATGTCTATTATGAGAGATATCTTAGTTTTAGGATGGAAATAGTCGCAACCTCGGGTTAAGGTCCTATGTCTAGGCTACTTAACCGGAACCCTTATGTCTAAGGTGCTCCTCTCCTCGGTTTAACCACTCAACAATGCAAATAAGCAACCTTTTCAGTATTGACTTGTTAAGACTTACAGTGGCCTTCTCTAAATCCTAACTTTTTGGGAAAACATGTTGAGCAATGAGTGGAAAGCAAAAACACTACTTCTTAGCAACCCTTTTTAGAAATAAAAGGCTAACTATCCATAACCGGGCTAGAGACGGGAATTTAGAAAGACATATTGAAGAAAATACAGAAAGTAAAAAGGTTGAAATTGAAATGCATGTGTGAAAAACAAAAGTTAACTAACGGAGAGTTTTGCTCGGGATTGAGAGCTTCGCCCTTCTCTTTCAAGCAAGGGGGAGTGTCACGTGCTCTTTCCTCCAAAAAAAACACAATTCTCTTAACTAAAAATAAAATAAAGGCAAAGTAAAGATAAGCTAAGTGCTGGATTTTTATAAATTTGAATAGGTAGAAAATAACTAAGTAACAACGGAAACAAAACAAAGCTCAATAAAGGAATGTAAAGTGCTCGGGATTTAAAAACTAAAAGCAACTAATGAAAGCAACTCAAAAGTACTTAGAAAGCAACAAAGAAACACTAAGAAGGATCAAGAGAAGGAAGCAAGGCTTGATGAATTTGGTGGAGAACTGCTGGAATTTTATAGCTGTGCAGAATTGGTTAGGTAGGTCCTAAAACGATGGTGGATCACCCATTTCCAACATCTTTGAATGACCAAATCGTGCTCAAACTGATAGTGGAACACTTCTTCTACACGTATGCATTGGTTGGAACCACCAAAACGCACTGGAAGATGCGTTTCATTAAGGGCAAAGTTGGAAGAAAACCACGTTTTCTGCAGCAGCCTAGGCGCCTAGCGCCTCCTAAGGTATTTTTCCGTCTTTTTGCTTCTTTTGATTAATTTCCACTCCCAAATGGTCCTAAAATGTCATAAATATAACATAAGCCAACCACAAACCATCATATATAAATTTTTCATGAATTGGAACTCAAATGACCGAGAAAAGTCCGAAACAAAGCTAAAACATAGTAAAAACAGCATCTAAAATCTTCTTTTTACGCATGTAAACAAGCGTAATCACATAGTTCAAAAGGTGTTTCAGAAAAACTTTTTGATGGAACTACGTTCAAAATATAAACCGCAGTCTCCACTACATAACCGCAAAACGAGTTAGGCAACTGAGCATAGCTCATCATTGATCGAACCATGTCCTACAGGGTTCTGTTTCTCCTTTCTGATACACCGTTTTGTTGAGGTGTACCAGGGGCTGAGAGTTGGGACGAGATTCCATGTTCTATCATATAGTCCTGGAATCTCAAGTCCATATACTCTCCACCCCGATCTGATCGAAGTGTTTTAATGGTTTTACCTAATTGATTTTCAACTTCAGTCTTGTACTCCTTAAACTTTTCAAGGGCTTCAGACTTATGTTGTATTAGGTATAAATAACCATACCTTGAATAATCATCTATAAAAGAGATGAAGTATTCATACCCTCATCGAGCTTTAACATTCATCGGACCACAAAGGTCTGAATGTATAAGTTCTAAGGGCTCTTTGGCTCTATAACCTTTTCCAGTAAAAGGTGTTTTAGTCATCTTGCCTTCAAGACAAGACTCACATGGTGGTAAAGAATCGTCTTCTAACTCATTTAGAATGCCATTCTTAACTAACCTCCCAATCCTATTGAGATTAATGTGACCTAATCTTAAGTGCCAAAGATAGGTATTCTCTTTTTGAGAAACCTTTTGCCTTTTATTTTGAGTTCTAGCATTTTTAAACAACTCGGTATTTAAAACTGCTTCAGCTATGATTGGTCTTAGCACATACAAGTTGTTTTGAAACAAAGCAGAACAAATATTAACACCATTTCTCGAAATTAACGTTTCATTCAATTGAAATGGAATGGAATACATATGTTCTAACAACCAAGAAACTGAAATTAAGTTTCTTTTAATTTTAGGAACCACGTAGAAGACATTATCTAATAATATATACATGTTCTTGTTTGTAAACAACTTGAGCTCCCCCACCGCCATAGTTGAGACGACCTCTCCCGTTCCGACCTTGAGAGTCATCTCTCCAGCGTCAAGCTGCCTCCAGGAACTAATTCCCTAAAATGAAGAACAAACGTGATTAGTGGCTCCTGAATCCAATATCCAGGCGGAGTCATCGTTCTCCACTAAACATGTTTCCAAAACAAGTAAATCATATTTACCTTCGTTGGCTTTCTTCTTTTCGGCCAAGTACTTTGGGCAGTTGCGCTTCCAATGCCCGTCCATATTATAGTGGAAACACTTTCCTTTCTCTGCAAGCTTGGCCTTGCCGTTCTTGGCAGCGGCAACAACGGAGTCAGGTTTAGACCTTTTACCAGCAGCCTTCTTCTTCTTAAAAGTCTTACTTCAAGAAGAAGAGGGTGCAGACTTGGTTCCAGAGGACGAACCTCGGTTGAACCTTTTTGAGGTGGCAACGTTTGCCTCCCATTCTTGTCCCTTACTTTTCATAAGAGACTGGTAGGTCTGCAGCTCGTTTAAGAGCGTGGTAAGAGTGTACTCCAGCTTATTCATAACCACATTGCTGCGGAATGGTAGGAAACTCTTCGGAAGAGATTCCAGAATGAAGCTGGCCTGACTCTGCTCGTCTATGACGGCCCCGTTCGACTCAACCACGTTGAAGTGGACCATCAGGTTGAGAACGTGTTCTTGTACTCAGGAACCCTCCTTCATGCGGGAGTTGTAAACGAACTTAAGGGCTTCATATTGAGCCTGTGAGGACGGTTATCCAAACATGCTCTGCAGCAAGTCCATGATCTCCTTAGCAGTGACCGTGTCCTCGTGCTTCTTGGCAAGCACATCAGATATGCTAGCCAGGATGTAGACCTTGGCCTTGTCATTGGCCTAGATCCACCTGTCATAGGCGTTGCGCACCGCCATAGTGGCGTTAGGCGCAGGAGCTTGAGGACAATCCTCTTGCAAAACGAACCTAAGATCATCTATCACGAGAATAGTGTTTAGATTCGATTTCCATTGTTTGTGATTCTCGCCGTTAAGTTTTTGAGCGACTAGGAGTGCAATAATGGAAGCAAACATGCTGAAAGTAAAAACAACCTATATCAGTTTCATGCATTAACCTTTAATCCCAATCAAATTTTAGCAAAAGTAATTAAGCACCCTAACAAAATTGTTTAGCAACGACACTTCAGTGATTTAGAGCAACAGCTACCGTAGGGCAGACAGGTACTCCTTCACTGAATTGAGACTTTCACAACTAAATTTTATACCAGAATAACTCTTATTCCTATAAACTTTAGTTATCGTTTATTTGGTCAGGAAATTGCTAACTAACTTAACAACTTCTCGTAACTGTGACCCGTCATTTTGGGACCTCAGAGATCCACCCCAATAATCCCGCGGTAGGGAAGGAAAATATTGGAGCAAAACCTAAGAGACCTTATCCTTTTCTGGAGTTTGCCTTGGTTTTGATTCCATACAATGAACCTTCCGTAGGGATGGTCGCTCCAGAACGACACGCAGGTCATGTATGAAACCTCACGGTGCAAACCAATGGCGGAGACCGCAGGATGTGTTGGCACACGTCCTTCTCCCACTTACTATGAATACTATCTCCATTCTATGTGTTGGCAATCATATTAATTAATAAATGTTAATTAATTATTAATCTAATTAATAATTAATTAATATGTATATATATCAAATAAATAATTAACCCTTAATTATTTATCACATAAATAGAATCATATTCTATTGCATTTCTCTCGTATAACCTATAGTTCGAATGTACATCTTATGCACATTATTTTTAACCTATAGTCTAAATATGAATCTTATTCATATTAATTTTATTTGAATCTCATTCAAACAATTTGTCTCATAATATATAGTTTTAATTTAGAATTAACTATGTATTATAATATATCAATATACATATAATCTCTTAAGAAATTTGAACAGTTCAAATTCTTCCAAAAACTTAATCCTCGTTTTACCCGTTATGAGCTAGCAAGAGGACCTAATGGACTTATAGATCCGAAACTCCAACGATACGAGATTAATCGGTCAAACTCATTGACTGAGTTAATCAACATTCGTTAACTACGGGTCACTCCACTAAAGACCCGCAGTTGCACTCTTCTCACTGCAGAATGTTTTCGTCTCCATGGATATACGACCATTAATGACGAGTCAATCCTTCATGAGTGCTCGTAACTCAAGTTGGGTCAAATTACTATTTTACCCCTGAGTTACATCTTACTCCTTAAATATCACTGCTCCTCTAATGAACAACCCGGTCATGGTCTGACCAATAACCGAAAGTCCCTCTCGGGCCAATGAGAGGGTGGGGCCCCTTGTTCAAGTTCCGGAGTCAGCATTTAAGGGAACACTCATCTACTCCCCTAAAGTCGGGAAGGAGTGAATTCCATCTTGTGAAGTTATGTTCCCAGCTCCCCACTCGGTCTCGTCCCCAAAATGTTAGGAATATTGAGTCAGCATCTCAGGCCACTCTCACCCATACAGATCAAAGGACGAGCCCTCACGGGCAGGAGTCCATAACTCACTCAGGATTGAGAATGAGTTGTCTGGTCATCTTAAGAAACAACAATCTATTAGTTAACGGTGTTACATCTAAAGATTGGCTATTTCGTGGTCCGGTCTTATACAAACTCATTGTATAGGATACCCCCACTCGCATGTCTCCACACGAACGACCTGGATCGAGTCGTCTGTAACCTTTACAGAGTGGGCCGTATCCATAGTGTTGCCAGGATAAGGTACCCAGCTTTATCCATATACTATAGACCCTTTAGGTTATTCACGGGACATTATCCACTTGTATATTAGGGTATATCAAATATATACCTCGTATATCTGGGGTATATCAAATATATACCTAGTATATCAAATATATACCCAGTACAAATACTGTCCCGGTTACACTACAATAACCTCAGATGTTTAGTTTATTGGATTTTGGACAATGCAATGCTATGAATTCAACAACAAATTTATTGAATAAAAGTTTATCGAATATACATTTGTTTTTACAAAATACAAACTACGAGTTTAGGGCAACACACCCAACAATATATATGTTGTATATCAAATATATTCGTTGTATAGTAAATATATACTGTATATCTATTATATACTATTCCAGTTTTATGACATAACTTTGGATGTTAGTTTATTGGATTTGGGTTAATGCAATTCTAAAAGAAACACCAACAACAACTTGATTGAATAAATATTTGCTGTTTTATGTTTACAAACCACGAGTTTAGAGCATAAAACCCAACACCCTCGGCTTCCTGGCTCAATCTTGAGAGCTCCCGCTCACTTATCAGCACTAGAAGTAAGAATGATGCTTGGCTTGCATTCAATTTTGAATTTGAGGCAGGGCACTTTCTCCTCACTTTGTTAACATAAACTGACACCATCGCTGCAAGAAAATGAAACTTAGTTAAAAGAAGACATCAAAGAAAAGAAGATCGACCAGAACGACCATAACAAGCTCTATTAGTCGAGGACTCGGAGGTTGCGATTGAGGACTTGGAACGTGATAAGGGAACTCAACGAAGCCCGCAGCAGAAAGAAGGCTGTGTGCCACTAGTGTGTTCACGTTCATTCCTGTGCTTCTTAAAGTTAAGCTAAGCTTTGGTGCTCTGCTCGGTGGGCTCTTGTATAGGCCTTGGGGATACTGCGAAAGATAGAAATCGTTAAATACGCGTTTAAAGGGACGAATTTAAAACTAAAGCCAGATTAACCCGATGAACTACATGGAACCTAATAAAATGGCTCTTCTAACTCGTCTAGAGCGAGCTAATCCCCATAAGCGTAGAACCACTTATTCTTCCACTTCTTTACAGATGAATGACCCTTAACCACTGTGCCCAAGATCTTCTGAGCACACAGGTAGAATCAGTTCCCTCTTCTTGGTGCCTTTTTCACCTTTTTCACCTATTTGGAGCAAGCTGAGCTTGGGCATTGTTTCTTTGGCTCATAAACTCGCTTCCATGCTCGGCCTCGTGTCGCCCTGGGCGCGGCCTCCCTACGGAAGGTGTTTGCATGGTTCAATATCGAGGTGAATGGAGATGGTGTTCATAGTAAGTGGGAGAAGGACGTGTGACAACACAGCCTACGGTCTCCGCCATTGGTTTGCACCGTGAGGTTTCATACATGACCTGCGTGTCGTCCTAGAGCGACCATCCCTACGAAGGGTTCATTGTATGGAAATCAAAATCAAGGCAAACTTCAGAAATGGATAGGAGTCTCTTAGGTTTTGCTCCAATATTTTCCTTCCCTACGACAGGATTATTGGGGTGGACCTCTGAGGTCCGAAAATGTTGGGTCAAACTTACGAGGAGTTGTTAAGTTAGTTAGCAATTTACTGACGAAATAAACGATGACTAAAATTTATAGGAATAAGAGTTATTCTGGTGTAAAATTTAGTTGAGAATGTCTCAATTCGGTGAAGGAGTACCTGTCCGCCCTACGGTGGCTGTTGCTCTAAATCACTGAAGCATCGTTGCAAAACCTTTTTTTTAGGGTGCTTAATTACTTTTGCTAAATTTTGATTGGGTTTAAAAGGCTAATGCATGAAACTAATATAGATTTGTTTTTCCTTTCAGCATGTCTACTTCTATTATTGCACTCTTAGCCGCGCAAAGACTTAATGGCGAAAATTACAAACAATTGAAGTCAAACCTAAACACTATTCTCGTGATAAATGATCTTAGGTTCGTCTTGCAAGAGGATTGTCCTCAAGCTCCTGCGCCTAACGCCACTGTGGCGGTGCGCAACGCCTATGACAAGTGGATCAAGGCCAATGACAAGGCCAAGGTCTACATCTTGGCGAGCATATCTGATGTGCTTGCCAGGAAGCACGAGGACACCGTCACCGCTAAGGAGATCATGGACTTGCTGCAGAGCATGTTTGGAAAACCGTCCTCACAGGCTCGACATGAAGCCCTTAAGTTCATTTACATCTCCCGCATGAAGAAGGGTTCATCAGTGCGAGAACACGTTCTAACCCTGATGGTCCACTTCAACGTGCCTGAGTCGAACGGGGCCGTCATAGACAAGCAGAGTCAGGTCAGCTTCATTCTGGAATCTCTTCCGAAGAGTTTCCTTCCATTCTGCAGCAATGCGGTTATGAATAAGCTGGAGTACACTCTTACCATGCTCCTAAACGAGCTTCAGACGTACCAGTCTCTTATGAAATGTAAGGGACAAGAAGGGGAGGCAAATGTTGCCACCTCAATGAGGTTCAACAGAGGATCGTCCTCTAGAACCAGGTCTGCGCCCTCTTCTTCTGGAAGTAAGACTTTTAAGAAGAAGAAGGCTGCTGGTAAGGGGTCTAAACCTGACTCAGCTGCTGCTGCCCAGAAAGGCAAGGTCAAGGTTACAGAGAAAGGAAGGTGTTTCCACTGCAACATGGACGGGCATTTGAAGCGCAACTGCCCAAAGTACTTGGCCTAAAAGAAGAAAGCCAACGAAGGTAAATATGATTTACTTGTATTGGAAACATGTTTAGTGGAGAATGATGACTCCGCCTGGATACTGGATTCAGGAGCCACTAATCACGTTTGTTCTTCATTTCAGGGAATTAGTTCCTGGAGGTAGCTTGACGCCGGAGAGATGACTTCAAGGTCGGAACGGGAGAGGTCGTCTCAGCTGTGGCGGTAGGGGAGCTCAAGTTGTTTACAAACCAGAATATGTATATATTATTAGATAATGTGTACGTTGTTCCTAAAATTAAAAGGAACTTAATTTCAATGTCTTGTTTGTTGGAACATATGTATTCAATTTCATTTCATTTAAATGAAGCGTTCATTTCAAGAAATGGTGTTAACATTTGTTCAGCATTACTTGAAAACAACTTGTATGTGCTAAGACCAACCATAACTAAAGCAGTTTTAAATACCGAGTTGTTTAAAAATGCTAGAACTCAAAATAAAAGGCAAAAAGTTTCTCAAAAGGAAGATACCTATCTTTGGCACTTAAGATTAGGTCACATTAATCTCAATAGGATTGGGAGGTTGGTTAAGAACGGCATTCTAAGTGAGTTAGAAGACGATTCTTTACTTCCATGTGAGTCTTGTCTTGAAGGCAAGATGACTAAAAGACCTTTTATTGGAAAAAGGTTATAGAGCCAAAGAGCCCTTAGAACTTATACATTCAAACCTTTGTGGTCCGATGAATGTTAGAGCTCGAGGAAGGTATGAATACTTCATCTCTTTTATCGATGATTATTCAAGGTATGGTTATTTATACCTAATGCAACATAAGTTTGAAGCCCTTGAAAAGTTCAAGGAGTACAAGACTGAAGTTGAAAATCAATTAGGTAAAACCATTAATACACTTCGATCAGATAGGGGTGGAGAGTATATGGACTTGAGATTCCAGGACTATATGATAGAACATGGAATCTCGTCCCAACTCTCAGCCCCTGGTACACCTCAACAAAACGGTGTATCAGAAAGGAGAAACAGAACCCTGTTTGACATGGTTCGATCAATGATGAGCTATGCTCAGTTGCCTAATTCATTTTGGGGTTATACAGTGGAGACTGCAGTTCATATTTTGAACGTAGTTCCATCAAAGAGTGTTTCTGAAACACCCTTTGAGCTGTGGAAGGGTCGTAAACCTAGTTTACGTCACTTTCGCATTTGGGGATGCCCGACACACGTGCTCATGACTGACCCGAAGAAACTGGAACCTCTTTGAAAAGTATGCCTATTCGTAGGTTACCCTAAAGATACGAGAGGTGGTCTCTTCTTCGATCATAAAGAAAACAGAGTGTTTGTATCGACAAATGCTACTTTCTTAGAAGAAGGCCATGTTCGAGATCATAAACCACGGAGTAAGGTAGTAATTAACGAGATTTACGAATAGGCTACAAACACGTCAACAAGAGTTGTTGATCAAACTGGCACTACAACAAGAGTTGTTGATGAAGCCAGCACATCGCGTCAGTCGCATCCACCTCAAGTGTTAAGGGTGCCTCGACGTAGTGGGAGGATTGTGTCACAACCTGACCGCTATGTGGGTTTAACTGAAACTCAAGTTGTCATACCTGATGATGGCATCGAGGATCCATTGACCTATAAGAAGGCAATGGAAGATGATTACACTTGTTTACATGCGTAAAAAGAAGGTTTTAGATGCTGTTTTTACTATGTTTTAACTTTGTTTCGGACTTTTTCTCGGTCGTTTGAGTTCCAATTCATGCAAAATTCATATATGATGGTTTGTGGTTGGCTTATATTGTATTTATGACATTTTAGGACCATTTGGGAGTGCAAATTAATCAAAAGAAGCAAAAAGACGAAAAAACATCATGGGAGGCGCCAGACGCCTGGGAGGGCTGCAGAAAACTGTTTTTCTTCCAACTTTGCCCTTAATGAAACGCGTCTTCCAATGCGTTTTGGTGGTTCCAACCGATGCATACGTGTAGAAGAAGTGTTCCACTATCAGTTTGTGCACGATTTAGTCAGTCAAAGGAGTTGGAAATGGGTGATTCACCATCGTTTTAGGACCTACCTAACCAATTCTGCACAGCTATAAATTCCAGCAGCTTCTCCACCAAATTCATCAAGCCTTGCTTCCTTCTCTTGATCATTTTTAGTGTTTCTTTGTTGCTTTCTAAGTACTTTTGAGTTGCTTTCATTAGTTGCTTTTAGTTTTTAAATCCCGAGCACTTTACATTCCTTTATTGAGCTTTGTTTTATTTTCGTTTGTACTTAGTTATTTTCTACTTATTCAGATATATAAAAATCCAGCACTTTGCTTATCTTCCCTTTGCCTTTACTTTATTTTTAGTTAAGAGAGTTGTGTTTTTGGGGGAAAGAGCATGTGACACTCCCCCTTGCTTGAAAGAGAAGGGCGAAGCTCTCAATCCCGAGAAAAACTCTCCGTTAGTTAACTTTTGTTTTTCACACATGCATTCCAATTTCAACCATTTTACTTGCTGTATTTTCTTCAATATGTCTTTCTAAATTCCCGTCTCTAGCCCGGTTATGGATAGTTAGCCTTTTATTTCTGAAAAGGGTTGCTAAGAAGTAGTGTTTTTGCTTTTCATTCATTGCTCAACATGTTTTCCCAAAAAGTTAGGATTTAGAGAAGGCCACTGTAAGTCTTAACAAGTCAATACTGAAAAGGTTGCTTATTTGCATTGTTGAGTGGTTAAACCGAGGAGAGGAGCGCCTTAGACATAAGGGTTCCGCTTAATTAGCCTAGACATAGAACCTTAACCCGAGGTTGCGACTATTTCCATCCTAAAACTAAGATATCTCTCATAATAGACATATTAGGGAAAAGCGTAGTCGTTGTTTGAACTTGCTTAGACATAAGTCAAGTGAAAAGCGTAGTCGTTGGTTCCTTAAGTAAAATGCATATCGTCCTTAGCGTATCCTTGATTCTTTGTTAGCTAACTTGAAGTAATTCGGGCTAGGTTTTACCATTATAAGACCAAATCCCAAATCCAAAACCATTATTTGTGACCACTTCACATTTTACAAGAATCACTCATTTCAACGTTCACTATTCATTAAAACTTTAGAGTTTGGAAATTATTTACAAGTCCTTGAGGATCGATACTTGGATACTCCATCCATTTTATATTACTCTGACAGGTGTGCGCTTGAATCTATAGAATTGTTACCACGCTTAGTGCGTGCGTTCAGCATAACCACCAGTCAGAAGATACTGACAAAGACAAATGGGTCAAAGCAATGGACCTGGAAATGGTGTCGATGTACTTCAATTCCGTTTGGGAACTTGTAGATCAACCTGACGGGGTAAAACCAATAGGGCGCAAATGGATCTACAAGCGAAAACGAGACGCCGAAGGAAAGGTACAGACCTATAAGGCGAGAGTTGTGGCAAAAGGCTACACACAAAGGGAAGGGGTGGACTATGAAGAAACTTTCTCCCCTGTAGCTATGCTTAAGTCTATTAGAATACTTTTGTCCATTGCCACATATTATGACTATGAGATATGGCAAATGGACATCAAGACTGCTTTTCTGAATGGCAATCTTTAAGAAAGTATTTATATGTCTCAACCCGAAGAGTTCATAGATCAAGGTCAAGAGCAAAAGGTTTGCAAGCTTAAACGGTCCATATATGGACTGAAACAAGCATCTCGATCTTGGAACATAAGGTTCGATACTGCGATCAAATCTTATGGTTTTGACCAAAACGTTGATGAGCCTTGTGTATACAAGAAGATCGTCAACAACGCCGTAGCCTTCTTAGTGTTGTACGTGGATGATATCCTACTCATTGGGAATGATGTAGGATACCTCACTGACATAAAGAAGTGGCTAGCGACTGAGTTCCAAATGAAAGATTTGGGAGAAGCTCAGTATGTTCATGGCATCCAAATTCTATGGGATCGCAAGAACAGAACGTTAGTCCTGTCTCAAGCAACTTATATCGACAAGATGCTTGCTCGATATTCGATATAGAATTCCAAGAAAGGTTTATTACCCTTCAGGCATGGAATTCATCTGTCTAAGGAGCAGTGTCCTAAGACACCTCAAGAAGTTGAGGATATGAGAAGTATACCCTATGCTTCAGCAGTGGGTATGCTGTGCACAAGGCCTGACATTTGCTTTGCAGTAGGGATGGTCAGTAGGTACCAATCCAACCCAGGATATGATCACTGGACTGCTGTTAAGGGAATCCTCAAGTATCTTAGGAGAACGAGGGACTGCAAGCTCGTGTATGGCGCTAAGGATTTGATCCTTACAGGATACACTGACTCTGACTTCCAAACAGACAAGGATTCAAGGAAATCCACGTCGGGGTCAGTATTCAATCTTAATGGAGGAGCGGTAGTTTGGCGGATCATCAAACAAGGATGCATCGCAGACTCCACGATGGAGGCTGAGTATGTTGCAGCTTGTGAAGCAGCAAAAGAGGTGGTTTGGATTAGAAAGTTCTTGAGAGATTTGGAAGTCGTTCCAAACATGAACTTGCCTATCACACTTTATTGTGATAACAGTGGTGCTGTGGCAAATTCTATAGAATCTCGAAGCCATAAGAGAGGCAAACACATCGAAAGGAAGTACCACCTTATACGGGAGATAGTGCAGGGAGGAGATGTGATTGTCACGAAGATCACTACAGAGCACAATATTGCTGATCCTTTTACAAAGGCACTCACGGCTAAAGTGTTTGAGGGCCATCTAGAAAGTCTAGGTTTACGAGCTTTGTACAGTTAGTCTATGGCAAGTGGGAGAAATGTAATTGGGTATAGTGTATGCCCTAGTTTATTATATTTTCCATTTGCTTTATGATAATGTACACCCCACTCGAGTTTAGTTCAAGTGGGAGTTTGTTGGGTGTGTTGCCCTAAACTCGTTGTTTGTATTTTGTAAAAACAAAAGTCTATTTAATAAAGTTTTATTCAATAAATTTGTTGTTCAATCATAGATTTGCATTGTCCAAAATCCAATAAACTAAACATCCAAGGTTATTTGTGATGTAATCGGGACAGTATATATACTGGGTGTATAGTTGGTATACGGGGTATATATTTGATATACCCATCATATATATGAATGGATAATGTCCCGTCAATAACCTAAAGGGTCTATAGTATATGGATAAGGCTGGGTACCTTATCCTGGCAACACTATGGATACGGCCTACTCTGTAAAGGTTATAGACGACTTGATCCAGGTCGTTCGTGTGGAGACATGCGAGTGGGGGTATCCTATACAATGAGTTTGGATAAGACCGGACCACGAAATAGGCAATCTTTAGATGTAACACCGTTAACTAATAGGTTGCTATTTCTTAGGATGACCAGGCAACTCATTCTCAATCCTGAGTGAGTTATGGACTCCTGCCCGTGAGGGCTCGTCCTTTGATCTGTATGGGTGAGAGTGGCCCGAGTCGCCGACTATACATTCCTACCATTTTGGGGACGAGACCAAGTGGGTTGCTGGGAACATAATTTCACAAGATGGAATTCACTCCTCCCCGACTTTAGGAGAGTAGATGAGTGTTCCCTTAAATGCTGACTCCGGGACTTGAACAAGGGGCCCCCCCTCTCATTGGCCGAGAGGGACTTTCGGTTATTGGTTGGACCATAACCGGGTTGTTCATTAGAGGAGCAGTGGTGTTTAAGGAGTAAGATGTAACTCAGGGGAAAAACGGTAATTTGACCCAACTGGAGTTACGAACACTCGTGAAGGATTGACTCGTCATTAATGGTCGTATATCCATGGACACGAAAACATTCTGTAGTGAGAAGAGTGCAATTGCGGGTCTTTAGTGGAATGACCCATAGTTAACGAATCTAGATTAACTCGGTCAATGAGTTTAACTGATTAATCTTGCATCATTGAAGCTTGGGATCTGTAGGTCCATTAGGTCCCCTTGCTAGCTCATAACGGATAAAACGAGGATCAAGTTTTTGGAAGAATTTAAATTGTTCAAATTACTTAAGGGATTATATGTATATTGATACATTATAATATATAGTTAATTATAAATTAAAAACTATATATTATGAGAGAAATTATTTGAATAAGATTCAAATAAAATTAATATGAATATGATTCATATTAAAACTATAAGTTAAAAATAATGTGCATAAGATGTACATTACAACTATAGGTTACGCGAGAGAAATGTTTTAGAATATGATTCTAATTTTATAATAAATAATTAAGTATTAATTATTTATTTGATTTATATATATATTTATTACTTAATTATTAATTAGATTAATAATTAACTAGATTAATTAATTAAAATGATTAATTAATAAATTAATATATAAATTAATAATTAACTCCCCTGCAAAATTGCAGGGGAGTGGGCAGTTAAGTGACGTGGCGTAACTCCCCACGTCACTGCTTTTTGTTCTTCTTTCTTTGCAGTTCTACAAAACAAAAGAACAGAACAGAACAGAAAAAAAGGGACGGCCAATTTCTCTCTCAAACTCTCCCTCTCATTCCAAACAAGGTACTCCCACAAGCACGGTTCTCGAAACCCAAGAGGATAGCAAGGAAAATATTTTGGTGGTGTTCGTTGGGAAAAAGTTGAAGAAACGTTCTTCAAAGGTAATGGTTTTCCCTGTATTTTCCCTCTTTCAATTTCGATTTTGTATCCCTAAAATCAGCAACGAAAATCCGCTTTCGTTCCAGGAATCACATCCCTTCACCAACCTGCCTGAAGGTTCTATGCTTAACCAACTTGCAAAGTTGTTATTATGTAACTAAAGGACGGGCTACTATATACCGAGCTCGCCGCACTATATGTCATATCACTACAGCTAGACATATTGAAAGCAAATTTTGAGAGCGAGTAAAAAGGAACTGACGTAGAGAACTCCGAGCATGCAGGTCAAACTCAATGAATCATGAAGCATGGGAAATGAGACAAAACACCTCAAGTATTTATACTATCATCTGAACACATCCAAGCCATACACGTGTAAAGAAGTCAACAGTAAATATCAGAAGCTAGGCGAGAAGTCAGAGGTAAGCCATTTGTTTCATGCCATGAACGACCAGCTTTACTTAGCCAAATACTGGGTGCATAGATACAAACTCTGTATGACCAGCAGGTGCATCTCCGACAAAAATAGTAGAAACCTAACATGCTCAACCGCTAGTCGGATGCACTGTCGAACACCCAAACTATAATGCACAGCATGTTCACAGATGAGTTGTTTTGTTTAAACAATTTGATTGTTGTATATGAATTTCAAATATTGTTCTCTGTTTTAACTAATTCAATTTTAAGTTAGTTGTTTGTTAGGAGGTCAAAATTATGTTATAGTCCAAAATTGACCAATGTGTAATTTTATTTCCATAAATCTATGAAGTTTCCTCCATTGAAAAATTAAAGTTTATAAAATGAAATTGGGGATTAAAATACAATGCTTTCTAAAATTAAAAATAAATAGGAAGGATATAATTTTATGAAAAAAAAAATAGTAATAGATGTTGCTGGAGTTCGGCTCCCGTGCAAGTCTATGGTTTTCCTAAATAACTTTTTTTGTTATGATTTGATTATGCTTAATTACATTTGAATTTTTAAACAATTGGTCAAAAGATATTGTTTTTTCAAAAATTAGATCATTGTCTGTAACGATAATTTTATTTTGAGGACTGAGTAGTGCGCATTTGTGGAGTTTCAACTCTTATGCAAGTGAACTGTTACAAATTTTAATAAAGACTAAATTGTTACAAATTTTAAACTAATGATTATACACTAAGTCTATATTGGGGTCGAAATGTATTTTTGAACCAATTATATATCTATTAATCAATGGATACGAATAAGTTACTTTGAGTTACATCAATTAAAACATGGGTTATTAAACCCCTAAATTATCTTAAAGATCGAGAAATTCATAATTTTAATACGTATTTTAAACATGTAACAAATTTTGCATTTTTATTTTCAAATAGAGCTTAAGGTTGAGTTTTATACAATTAATTGGATTAATTAGTATACTCGAATCAATTTAAATTGTACTAAAAAGAAACATCAATTTATTAATTAAGAAAATATTTTTTATTTATGATATAATATTAGTGTCGAGGATTTATTCGACGGTATAATTATTAACAAACCACTCTAATTAATAAGTTTTCAATGTGTAAATGATGAATTATGTGACACTTACGATTTTTATTTTTATCACAAATTATGACTAAACACTAAAAGATATAATTAGATAAGGGAGAAGTAATAAATTAGAAGGAATTCAAATCCTAAGACCAAACAGTAAATCGAAAGGAATTCAAAATTGAAATTCCTATTCCTGAGTGGATTATGAAATTTGTATCTCAATTTCGTATAAAATGGCAGTACCATTGCATAACAAAAAATCACTGCTCTCAAGCAACAAATAAATGGCGGGTTCGAGTAAATCAGTCGTCGCTCTCACTCTCCTCTGCTCTTCCTTCATTCTTCTTTTTTCCTTTGCTTCCGATGCTCGTCCGCTCAAGCTTTGTATGTTCGACGCAATCTATCAGCTCGGTGACTCCATATCAGATACGGGAAACTTAATACGCGAAAATCCGATGACTCCATTTTCTCACCTTCCCTATGGAGAAATATTCTTCAAGAACGCAACTGGCCGTTGTTCTAATGGTTTGCTAATGATCGATCAATTCGGTACGTGCTTTCGACTTTTCATGTTTCATGTTAATACAATAATATGCTTATAGTTGGTCCACTGCAATCATCCACAATTTTACAATGCTTTTCAAAATCCAATTTCAAATTTCAAATTTTCTCTCTCGTTGTTTTGCCGTTTTTCTATTCATCGTCAATTTCCAACGTTTGCTTCTTGTAATAAATTCATCAACATTTTTCTTTAATGTTAAATTATTTTCTTCCATTCTATTTTGTTTTCTTTTCATAATATTTTATTTCAATTTTATCTATACAACCTCCTCAAAATATAACGCCTTAGATGATGGATTATCTCACTTTACCTATATCTTAAATGACGATAATCAATAAACTTTATCGTTTCGATTATTTCAGCTTTGGCGGCTAGACTCCCTTTGATAAACCCGTATTTGAACAAAGAGGCATCGATGATTCATGGAGTAAATTTTGCAGTGGCTGGCTCTACTGCTTTACCTTCTGAAGTTCTTGCTCTAAACAAGATCTCATCTCCCGTCACCAACACATCTCTAACTAAACAACTTGATTGGATGTTTACTCATTTTAATACTATTTGTTCACACCAAAGAGGTTTGTATATACTTGATCCAATTTAATGTAAATAGAGTATACGTATTCTATGTTCGAATTTTTTTTCTTATATTAATCTCTTGCTTTCACGTCCATCTTAAAGATTGCACCGAGAAGTTAAAGAATGCCTTGTTTTTGGTTGGTGAGATTGGAGGGAATGATTACAATTAGGCTCTATTCCAAGGCAAAACTATTAAAGAAGTTGAAGATATGGTGCCCCAAGTTGTTCAAACTATAAAGGAAGCTGTCACCGTATGTTATTCTTCTTCTTTTTTATCGTATTTTATTTTATTTTGGTGTGAAGTATATTGTCTTTTTCTTCCTACCTAAATTTATTGTTCTTCTTTTTCATAATTGTGTGTTTTGCAGAGAGTCATAAGTCATGGAGCTACTCGAGTTATTGTTCCAGGAAACTTTCCAATAGGTTGCCTACCAATCTATCTCACTGGATTTCAAACTAAGGATTCAACCGCTTATGATGAGCTTCACTGTTTGAAAGATTTGAATGATTTAGCAAACTATCACAATAAGCATCTTAAACATGCCATTAGATCGTTGAGAAAAGAAAACCGAAATGTAAAGATTATATATGGTGATTATTATAATGCACTCTTGTGGGTTCTACGACATGCTTCATTACTAGGTACGTTTCTTTATCGTGCGTTTTACACTATATGTTAATTTATGTAGAAAATATTATATATCTAATAAATTGGAACCATCTCTAATAGGGATTGGAGGTGATTATGATTTC
This sequence comes from Momordica charantia, assembly GCF_013281855.1. NCBI lineage: Eukaryota > Viridiplantae > Streptophyta > Magnoliopsida > Cucurbitales > Cucurbitaceae > Momordica > Momordica charantia. Next base: position 16,339,050 of record NW_028275160.1, read on the forward strand.
AGCTTAATGCAAATATGTGGACTTCCTGGAGTACCAGTTTGTCCAAATCCAGATGAAAGAATCAGTTGGGATGGAATTCATTTGACACAGAAGGCTTACAAGTTCATGGCATATTGGCTCATTCGCAACATCTTTCCGAAGCTCCATTGCATAGTTTAAATTTGTTTTGTTTGGTTTTGCTTTCTAATATATTTTTCTTCTTTTAAGTTGTTTAGCGAGATAGACAAGTATTGTGTTTATTCGATTGATCATAGTATTCATATTCTTTCTTCATCTCTCTTCTCGATTTCAAATGACGTTTGTTAACTATCCCAACTGAGTTTGTGATAACATTTATCATTAGAAACATTTTAGGAGTGTCTTAACAACAGACACAGTGCACGTCAAAGTAAAAAATGAGAGACTTCCTTGGAAATAAATAAAAAAATAATGACAACGACATAAGTTACAAAATTATAAAAGTCAAATATAGCAAATTTTTCTTATCAATTTTTAGGGGATTTTCTGCCCTTTTAGGTTCCACAAAATTGTCATTCTATATATAATTAAATCAAAATTATTTTTTGATTTTAAAATCATTAAAACTAGATGGAAGATCATGAGTTTATAAGCGAGGACCGCCAAATAAATTGTATAAAATTTTTCAAAACAATCAAAACAATTTATTACAAAATACGTTTGATGATCGTTGAATTGAGGGTGTTGAGGTCATGCAATTCTATTTTTTTGACAATATTAATCTTGACCTTTTTAACAATGTATATCCGGACAAGAAAAAACAAAATTCTAACATCAATATTGTTGGATTAAATAGTTAATCTTTATTTAAAATGAATTTATTGTTGAGTGATTAAGTAATAATAGTCTTAAATCATTAACACACATGTAGGATTAGAATATTATATTTTAAATAATAATTTGAAAATTTTCAATTTCAAAAAGTTTTTTAATTGAATTTTAAAAAGAGAGTTAAAACACATAATATACAAAACTCCACCTTTAATTATAATTAATAATAGAATTTCGAAATTTCAACGGTTACACAACTTTGTCTCTCTTTTACTTTTTTCCTACAATAATTTTAATTCTTTAATTTAATATTTATAAAATTTCTAATTAATTAGTATAAACTGATAAATTCATCATTAATTTTAATTTTGGCGTATGATCGAAAAAATTGGAAATATCAGGTGCATAGTGTCACGATAATACCTTTTTCGATCGCGCGAGGCCGCGTTGCAAAGCACGATCATGGCAAGCCTACAGGGAACTTTAGCCCCAACATACTTTTCGCGCCCTTTGTGGCTAGTTGGACCTCAGGAGAGGTTCTATCTTCCTCGATCGAGCTTTGATGTATGGGAAACCTTACCTGTTTAAAAAACACACGTCGATTATACCGGCATTTCAACTCTTTCGCAACTCTAGCTAGCCGAATTGATCTACTCTATGCCAAGCCCCACGACTCAACCTTGTCTCTATACTAGGACAAGGTCCCCTGAACTCGATGTCGCAGTTCAATTCCAACTACCTTGTTTCTCAACCACTCGTGCACGCAGTGGCGTGTGCCTGGCAGTGCGTGCGCGCGAGTGGCTTCTTCATTTGGTGGGTCTTTCTTCAAGCTTCTCTTCATTGTTGGTGTAGGTGGCATTTTGGAACATTGGGTCAAATATGATCACATCATCTCCTCCTTGAATTAGATTCGTCCTCGAATCAAGTGGTTTACCTACATTCAAATGAAGCAAGTTAGTCGAATGATAAGTATCTATAGTAGGACTATTACCTTGATGAAGTTGGAAAACTTCATTCTCTTCCTTCTTCTCAAGGATCTCCACTTGATTTTCATGTTGAGGTGTTTGGGATCCTTCAGTGGGCGGCTCAAAAGAACTTCCTTGTTGCTCTCATTCTTCTTCTTCTTCAATTCTCCTATCCAAGTGTGGCATGGCCTCGAGCATTGACTCCTTAATATCTTGTAAAAGCTCAACATAAGTACTAGGCAAAGTATTTATTGTTTCTTGAGTTAGGAGATCATTACCTTCAAGTAGGTATAGAAGAAGCAATTGTGTAGCACATAGGGCTCGCTCTATTTCATCTTTTCTAGCCATGAGAGTCACGCCTGTCTCATTCTTTTCAGGGGCCTTTTCTTTCTTTTTAGTTTGAAGTTTAACACCTTCCTCCTTCTCGACCTGCAACCTTATTTCTTCCAATTTTAGCTAATCAATACGTACTTCCTTTGGATAAAGAGGTACAAGTGTGATTTTCTTACCTAAAAGCTCAAAAGAATATTTATTAAGAAAACCATCAAAACTCACATTCTTCTCAAATTATCCCGGTCTCCCTAGCAAGAAATCACTAGCATGATAGGTACAAGATCACAAGTGACCTCGTCCCTTGTACCTACGTATATTAAATGGAATTGGAACTTGCTTTTGGCCCTTCACATCCCCACTATTATTCAACCATTGTAAGCTATAAGGTCATGGGCGGGGTGTGGTGGCTAATTTCAACCTCTCTACTATATCCTTACTAGCAACATTAGTACAACTCCCACTATCAATGATAACACAAGATGGTGGTGGAGTTTACTATGCACCTAGTATGGAATAGGTTCTCTTGTTGTGCCTCTAAGGGTTCTTCCCTAAATTGCACATTGAGGTTCCTCCTCTTTTACTTCCTCTTCTTGACTACTTTCTTCTTTTCTCTCCTCAACCTCTAATTTCTCCTCTTCATCATCCGTGACTAGCTCTCCTTCATTAAGTATCATGGCTCTTTTATTAGGGCAATTTTATGTGGCCTACTGCATGACAGTTAAAACATTTAATCTCACTAGCTCTAGTCTTAGGAATTTCGGGTTGAGTTTTGGACTTGGATGTCTCTCCCTTTTGATAATTAACATTCTGTTTTGGCTCTAGGGATTTACTCTCCACTTTTCTACTAGTGGTCTTAGGGGTAGGTTTGACATACCTTTTAACCCTTCTTTGGTTTTTCTGCTCTATTTTGACGGCGAGCTGTAGAAGTTTCTCCATGTCTTCATAGTATTGCAAGTCAATTTTTTTAGCTATGTCCGGATTAATACCATCTAAGAATCGAGCCATGGCGGTCTTATCGTCTTCCTATAGCTACAAACGGCTCATCAACATGCCCATCTCTTTATAGTAGTCTTTAACTCCTTTGGTGCCTTGATAGAGCTTATTAAGTTTCCTTGAATTTGCTCTATGGTAGTGTGGTGGCACAAATCTTCTCTTCATGAGTTCCTTGAATTCAATCCAAGAATCTATGGTTTCTTCTTCTATGAGACATCGTTTTATCCGACCAAGTTAGTGCATAAAATGAGTGATTGCGAGAATTACCTTCTTCCAATCATCATAGTTATGGCATGCAAACACTAACTCAATTTCCTTCTCCCATGATTCGAACCCTTCGGGTGTAGACTTTCCATGGAAGGTTGGGATTTTCAACTTGATGCTCCCAAAGTAGTTTTCCTTCTTGGCCTTTCGCAGTTAGGTTGGTATCTTCCTCTTCTTGGAGGACCTACATCAAAAGGGTCTTCGTTAGCAAAATATTCATTTAAAGTATCTACCTCTTCTTCTTGGGAACCGTCAGATGCCTCTTGTGGACTCATTGATCTTCTTATGTGTGGCAATCTTTGTGGTATTTCCAATCCTTGAACTCATGTGTTCATCATTTGTAAGGATTCGGTAAGATCTTTAAGTCGTTGTGTGAACCTTGCAAAGGTTTGGATTGGAGCTTCCTTAAGTCTTTCCTTTCTCAAATTGGCCTTGTCTCTTTCTTCTTGAGAATCTTGAGACTTTCCTCTTGTTGCAATCACTACATAAGTAAAGGTTAGTAATAATAAAGAAAATTCTCTGTTACTCCCTTACTTGACCTCTCGACTTCCTCTACTTTAGTAGGGTGGATATTGGTGTGGATACCATTTGGAGATGCTCACTTGATTGCTCGTGGGGAATCGGTCTTGGAACAAGTGAGTACAAGCCTACAAACAACTTATGTAAAAGTACTTTCTCTCTCCGTTTTTTTTTATTTTTTTACTATGGGGTCAACGGTATAGATGATACCAAAGACAAGAAAACAAATGGTAGAATGAAATATACCAAATGATATTTCAAGAAGAATGAGGCAAGATATAAACAAGGCAAGATAAAAGACAACCTTAAGCCTAATGCTTTTAGTTCTAAAGACTCAACAACAATATGAAAATGATGTCAAAGCTTAAACAAATAAAACTATGCAATAAAAATCAATGAAATAAAGAATAAACTTTAAAAGATGTACAAATCCTACTCGTAGTGCAAACACACACAAAAAGTTTTCTTACCAACAAAACAGTAACCTTTGCTGCAAGTTGGGTGACTTTAGGTGAGAGGTGCGTGCGGTGTACGACTCAGTTTGGCTTCAAACCAGTGACAAACTGAAGTACAATAAGTGTACTAAATGTATGCGGGCTTTGAAAAGGTTTGAAAATCATATGGAGGGGCTGCTTTCTCAAAGAAGTCTGGGCTGCAAAAAATAGGTTCTCTCGAGTGGAACAGTGGGCTAGGCGGCTGTCCTCCTCCTTTTCGGCTGTCCAAAGTTGAAAAAATAATCCAATATGTTAAAATCAAAGAATAAACAATATTAGGAATACTTGCCAAAAAGAAATCGATTTGAAATAGATGAGATGGCCCAAAAGTTTTCTCCAAAATGGTCGAGCTACAAATATGGAAGGTTTTATACCTGGACACCATCTCTTCTTTCGCCGATAACATTCGTTGCATACCTTGGATGGCTGCAATATTTATGTCCATGGAAAGCTCTTTCAAATATCTTCAAATTAGCATCTGATTTGACTATACACAACAAAAATATCAGAGAGATATAAATCGTCAAAATTGGGACTCTGTTCCCTCGGCGGCTATAGGATTTTTCAGAAAAAGTAGTGTTTATGAAAAACTCGATAAGTCCTAAACCACATATTGGAAATTATCAATTATGGGCTATATGGAAAGCCAACTAAGAGATCTTTCGAATGACACCAATTTTGCTCAATTTCGACTTCGGAGTAAAACGTTATAGATTTTTGAATTCGGCTCTCGGTTTGTGGTCTCTCCATGTTTCTCTCAAAATCTGGCATTCGAAGAAAAATTGATAACTTTGGCTATAGGGCTCGGATTAAAGTGAAACTTGATAGAAAAAGTTTGGCACGTGGAAGACAAGAACATTGATGAACTTTTTATGAGATTTTCGAAGAAGGGAAAGTTAAGACAAAGACAAGAAATTTAAAGACAGAAAAATAACATATATCCCAGTCTAGAGCCTATGCTCTGATATGAAACGATATGCGACAACCCGAGCGTATTGAGCTACTCGAGCGAAAAGCCACTTTAATCCAATCATATAGATAGTTTCAACTAGAAAGGTTAAGAGTTACAAAGATTACCTTTGCAGTCGGTTACCTTGAGTAGACATAATACTCACTATGCTCAAAGATGGAAACATTCTGCGAGTTTGGTGACCAACCAACAAGCATGCTCTAAGGGTAAAATACGAAAACCTAAGTTCACCACGCAAAGGGATTCGGTATTTTGGGGGGAGTAGGTTTTGCACATGGCAAAGGGTTGAGATAACACTCAATTTTCTATTTAAATGATAATTCCAAGATGTTCCAAACAATCGAGGGTAGAAGCCTATTTATAGGTTATGGCCCATGGTCTTTTAAGGAAAATAACAAACTTAAAAAGAAAATAAATAATTGATAAATTCCGAGAAGGTGCTAAACTTGTCTAAGGATGAATTTAAAATTGATAAATAAAAAAGAAATAAACCAAAAAAAATCCCACAATATAATCCAACAAAATAATAAGGAAATATTTTTCAATAAATGTGATAGAGAGGGCGACAAGGCAAGCTATAAAAGGGGGCGGCAGGGGTTGGCGCACGCAAGGAGGCTGGCACTAGCTGGCGCGTGCATGGGTGGCGTTGTAAGGTGCTGGCAGGTGAGGTCGGGGGCAGGCGTGGGTGTTCAGCACTGATGGACGTGCGGCAATCACGCGAGGGACTCTATCGGATGTGGAGGACTAGCAGGCGCTGGTGCTGTGCTTAGGGAATGAGGCGTGCGCCGATAAGTAGTGGGCGCAGATGGGTGTTGGGGCAGACATGGGCACGCTGGCACTGGGACAGTCGTGGGCATGTGGGCGTGTGCGCCAGTTAGAGGCGCGCAGGGTGGCTGGGCTGGCGTGGGCGACAGGTAGGGCGCACTTGGGTAGGCAGCATGCGCAGAGGACATGCACTGTGAGTTTAGCATTGTAGGGGGTGCGTTGTGAGGTTCGCGGGGCAGGGCAGCATACGCCTAGGTAGCGTGCATGCGGTGGCATGCGCCTCGCTGTTCGTGCGAGCGGGTGGCTTCTTGATGCGTTGGTCCGTGAATTAGGGCCACTCGCTTAGCTTCTCTTCCGTTTCATTCTTCCTCTTGACCTTAGTAGATTCTTCATTGGCCTTCAAAATGGTAAAAGTTTGTTGATGGGTCCAATGAAGTCTCTTTCGTTTGGTGGGTCTTTCTTCAAGCTTCTCTTCATTGTTGGTGTAGGTCGCATTTTGGAGCATTTGGTCAAATATGATCACATCAACTTCTAGATCACAAAGGTTGCTCTGTTCGTGGCTATATATGGGAAATATACATACGACACCATCTTTGGGCAATCGATCATCCATGCCTTGCAACCTATTCCCTCAACACTCCACTAGGCTCTGAAGTATCGTACAACCAATGTAGTTGGAGTCGTTCAAGGATAGCAAAAGAGTTCAAGGGAGTGTTATGTAGTTGCCTTGAAAGGATCAGTTGTTTATGCCATTTTTGAACCGAACGCCTAGACAAAACATTTGCAACAGAGCACGGAACTCCAATGAAAGAGTTCGAACTTGTCTCATTGCTCACCCCTGTGAGGAATATCAGCATTGTCACCAAGCTTGGGGCCACTGAGAAGGAAGAGCTCATCGCCTTCCTAAGAGTTAATGCAGATGTATTCGTCTGGTCGCACGAATATATCCCAGGCATTTATCCAACCATCATGGTGCATCGCCTCAATATAGATCACTGTTTCTGACTTGATAAACAGAAGAGAAGACCTGTAAATAGAGAGAAGTGATGTAACAGTTGAGAAACTTAACAAATTGTTAAAAGATAAATTCATACAAAAAGTCAGCTACCCTAAATGGCCCTCTAATGTTGTCTTAGTTAAAAAAAATCTAACGAAAAGTGGTGCACGACTTGGAAAAGACATTCTCTTTTCTCAACAGTTTTTAATGAAGCTCAATCTAGTCAAATGCACATCTAAAGTGTGTCATGGGAAATTCTTTGGCTTTATGGTCAACCACCAAGGAATAGAAGTAGATCCGAAAAAAAGATTAAGGTCGTAATGAACATGGAAGCGCTAAGAATCCTGAAGCAATTCAGTTTCTTTACGGAAGAATAGCTGCACGCAATCGCTTTATGCCTCGATCCACGGACAAGTGCTTGTCATTCTTCAAAATCTTAAGGCAAAAGGGTTTGTTTTAATGAACTGCAGACAACCAAGGAGCATTTGACAAACTTAAAGTTTATTTAAGCTCGGTTCTTTTATAGGCAAAATCGTGGCAATGAGAAAAGCTTGTTCTGTTCTTAGTAATCTTGAAAAGTGTCGTAAGCTCAGCCTTGGTCTGACCATCTATTGGAAGTCAAAACCCTGTTTCTCATACAAGAAAGGTGGTGATTGATAGAAAGACTACGTTATACCATATTGAGAAGGTCGCCCTTGTCGTTCTCATTGCTAGTAGATGATTAGGACCTTTCTTTTAGGTTCATCCGATTACATTGCTTACAAACCTTCCACTGAGCCAGGTATTTCACATGCCATAGAATTTTGGTGGTTGATGAAGTAGACACTAGAGCTTGGTGAATATGACATCATGTTCGAGCCTCGAACCTCAAGCAAAGGACAGACAGTGGCAAACTTTATTGTAAAGCTCACAATGCATGAAAGCTCGACCTCGAGCACACCAGCCCAATGAACCATGTGTGTGGCTCATCTGACAAATAAGGCTGCAGAGTAGAGTGCTCTTTCTCGCGTCAGAAGGAATCAGGTTCGAGTGTGCCTTGACGTTCAACTTTTAAACTTTTAATAGTGAGGCTGAATATGAGGAACTTATAGCAAGTCTCTGCATGGCCAAGAGACTTGAAGCATCATCCATCAAAATCTTAAGTGATTCACAACTTATTATGAATCAGACAACTAAGGAGTATCAGGCCAAAGATGCTCGAATGGAAAATATATGAGCAAGACCAAGGCTCTCCTTGCTAAGTTCCAAGAACACCAAATTGAGCAGATGCATAGATTTGAGAACTCCACAGATGCCTTAGCAAAACTAGCATCCACGTACGAGACCAACCTCGCAAGGTCAGTCCCAATTGAGATATTGGACACACCATTAGTAGTGGAGTCACACGTGATGGAGGTTAACCAGTTCGAATCAACTCTGATGGATCCTACTAACGAGTTCATCCAAGGAAAAGTTCTAGCAGACCGATCTGAGGCGAAGAAGCTCGCTAAAAAAGTAGGTAGTACGTCATCAAAGATTGAAAGCTCTACAAGCGAGTTTGCTCACTTCCTCACTCGAATATTTGGATCAAGCTGAAGCAAACTATGTTCGTAGATAAATCCACGAGACTGCAGATCATTAGCAGCAAAGGTTGTACGTCGAGGCTACTACTGGGAACCTTGAACGAGGATGCGAAACAATTCATCAAGGTCATTGACCAATGCCAAAGATTGGCCAACATTATTCACTAGCCGCCTGAGTTGTTGTCCCCCACGACGAGCCCCTCACCTTTCACACAATGAGAAGTCGACCTGATCGGTTCTTTACCTCCATCGAAAGGACAAATGAGTAGAGGCAGAGTCGTTGGCCACTATTGCAGAGACAAGAGTTACAAACTTTATCTGGACCGACATAGTGTATTTTGAGTACCAAAAGCATTGGTTACTGACAGGGACAAACAATTTAACAATGCCTTGTTTAGACACTTCTACTTGCTGCTCGACATCAAACACCTGACCTCATCCTCAAGATAATGGTCAAGTTAGTGCCAACAATAAGATAATCAAACGTGGCTTGAAGCTCGTGTTGGGTTTGGTGCCCTTAGCTCGTGTATTTGTAATTTATGAATAAATTATTTATTCAATAAGAGTTATCTTATTATTTATTTGCATTACTCGTATTCCAATCAACTAAGATCCAAAGTTATTTAATGTAACTGGAACCGTATACCTTTGATATACAGTATATATTTAGTATACAACGTATATATTTGATATACGGTATATATTTAATATATAGTGTATATTTTTTATATATAGTATATATTCGATATATAAGTGGATAATGTTCCAGTAATAACCTAAATGGTCTGTAGTACGTAGCCCGCTTTGTAATAGCTCCACACGACTTTGTCCAGGTCGTTCATGTAGAGACATACAAGTGGGGGTATCCTATACAATGAGTTTGTATAAGACCGGACTGTAAAATAATTAATCATTGGCTCTAACACCGTTACCCAATAGATTGTTATCACCATATAACTCGATCTCAATCCTAAGCGAGTTATGGAGTCATACCTATAAGGGATTGTCCTTTGCATTGTATGGGTGAGAGTGGCTCGGGTTGTCGATTTAATAATCCTACCATTTTGGTGACGAGACCGAGTGGGGAGCTGGAAACATAACTACGCAACATGGAATTCACTCCTTCCTAACTCTAGGGAAGTAGATGAGTGTTCTCTTACATGCTGACTCTATGACTTGAACAAGGGTTCCACCCTCTCACTGGCCCGAGAGGGACTTCCGGTTATTGGTCGGACAATAACCGAGTTGTTTATTAAAGGAGTAGTAGTATTTAAGCAGCAAGATTTAACTCAGGGGCAAAACGGTTATTTGACCCAGTTAGAGTTACGAACACTTGTGAAGGATTGACTTACCGTTAATGGTCGTACATCTGTTGATACGATAATATTCTGCAGTGAGAAGAGTGCAGCTACGGGTCTTTAGTGGAGTGACCCCCAGTTAACGATGTGTAGGTCCATTAGGTACCATTTCTTACTCGCAACGGGTAAAACAAGGATAACGATTTTGAGAGAATTTTAAATGTTCAAATTATATATCAGGGAATGTATATAATGTATATTACGATACATTATATATATAGTCTTATTTTTTAATAAAGATTCAATAATTAAACTATTTGTTATGATAAAAATATTTGATACAATTCAAATAATTAATATGAAGTGGATTCATATTAAAACTAGGTTATACAAGAGCGATACATTTCAATATGATTAAAATATATGGTTTTACATAAATATGTGATATTTAATTAAAAGATAAATAATTAATTGTTAATTAATTATTTATTTATTTAATATTGGGATTTAAATTAATTAATTATTAATTAGATTAATAATTAATAATTAAATTAATTAATTATTAATTAGATTAATAATTAATAAATTAAATTAATTAATTTTTAATAATATTAATAATTAATAATTACATTAATTAATGGTTAATTGATTTAATTAGTTTGTTTTATTAACATTTAAATATAAAAGAAAAAGATGTTCGAATAGTCTTGGGATTTCCGGTAGACTCAAGAGAAGATATCCTATATCCAAAAGGATAACATATCATATTGGTCTTAGGATTTTCTGTGTCTATAAATATAACACTAACCTAAACCCTAAAAATAGACTAAAAGAAAACCTCTCAACTCTTTTTACTCTCTCAATGTCTATTACTATAATAGTAAGCTGATCCCACATTCCGAACTCTCGACCGGGAGAGATAGCAAGGAAGATAGCGTGGTGTTGTCTCGTTGGGATTACACGAAGAAGAGTCTTCAAAGGTAAAATCCAACATTCTTCTCTGTTTTATATTTTTTTGTGTTTTAAATTTCGAAAGAAACTCAATAGTGCGTTCTACTGCTTCCACTTGAGGATTCACATCATTTAAGCTCGAAAGGGGAGATGGACAGAAGAACTGCCAGAAGTATTGTGGTTGTACTGCACGACTCTAAGAGGTTCCACTGGTGAAACTCCATCCGAACTAGCTTTCGGATCGGAGGCTGTGGTTCTAGTGGAGTTGGGCATTCCGACATAGAGGATCGAGAGTACGAAACCCTTGGATGATGAAGCTCTCCTCTTGAACCTTATATTTCCTGGACGAGCAAAGAGAGTCCTCACAAATCCGACTCGCTGAATATCAAAATTGGGTGGATCGATAGTTTAACACCTGTGTCAAACCTCGTTCGTTCAAAGTCGGACAACTTGTTCTTCGGAGGAAGCAACAACATATGAGAGCCTTAGCACCAGTTTGGGAAGCCCCCTTCGAGGTCAAAACCACCATGCGACCTGACATTTATATGTTCATAGACCTCTCTGGCAAGCTCATTCCACACCTATAGAATGTCGAGTATTTAAAACAATATTTTTACTGAATTGTAACACAACCCTCACCTAAGAAAATGTAAAGAAGTTTAGTTGAAAATAAGAAAAAAGTTTAAAGCCCATTTAAGCTATGCCCATGTTCCAAGAATAGCTATTGCTCAAATCAAGCCATATGGTTTCTCGATGAATCCTAATCCTACCATTAGAAGTTATTCTTGCTATGTCTTGTATGACTTTAATCCTTAATAATTTTTAGTTAAGTCTTGTAAGATGTCTCAAACTCTTACTGTTAAAGCTAAAACTTCTTAACATGTCTCAAGTTCTTAATTAAATCTAAATCCTTGCTATACTTGGTATGACTCTGCATTTTAACAATTAAGATGTCTTAAATAATTTATAAGCTAAATTGTTGCCAAGACAAAGTAAAGGAAGTCCAAAAATCTTCATTCATTAAATTAATGGATCGAGGTGTATATGCCCTGACTTGGAGTTACATTGAAAGGTGACCGAAAATCGAGACGACATGAAGGCTGAAAAAAGACCAAGGCATAAGCAGCTCAACGCTCATTCTATAATTTACTTTCAAGCTCGGATGCACTTGTTTGATCTTGAGAAGGCGACACACTGCCCTGCTGGGTAGTTTGAAGTTGGTCGCCCTCTTAGGAAGACCGCAACTCTAGAGACGGTCGAGCTTCTTCCTTAATATCTAAGAACGCAAGCTCTTCCTCCTTTAGATCAAACTCCAAGTTAGCATAAAAGGATCACACGGTCACCTAAGAGGCCATAGTCGCATCCTTTGAAAGAGCCAATCTATCAACATACCCAATTTTGAGCTTACACACGTCGAGCTCAGGGACAGTCCTCAGAGTCGGCCTAGGGCAATTCTCATGACGAAGTCAGACAATGCTTTGACAAACTCATCAAACTCTAGAAGCTGCTTCAAGCCTTCTTCAACAAACTTGGCATCTTTCAGCTTCACCTTCAGCTTCTTGGACTTGTATAGAGCCGAGCCAACTGTGGCCTCAAGGGTCTTCGCCTTTTCCAGTAGAACGGTCTTGTAACTGTTAAGGTTATTCCCCATTGTGTGAGCCTTCCTCTGTAAGGCCCCATTCTTCAAAGAATCTTGTCTGCTTGTTACGTGCAATATGTGAACATTGTGCAAGTATACACCTATTGTGTAGCAAGTAATAAAAACATCACAAGGGTTGACCAACTAATCACTCAAGAAATAAGTAAAACAAACCGAGGATATTTCAAAGGTGAAGATATTTCAAGTATACACCTTTGTAAGGCCCCATTCTTCAAAGCATCTTGTCTGCTTGTTACATCTCGTACCTTAAGTATCGCTAATCCTTTAATGAACAATCCGGTTATAGTCCAACCAATAACCAGATGTCTCTCTCGGGCCAGTGAGAGGGTGGGGCCACTTGTTCTAGTCTCAGAGTCAGCACTTAAGAAACATTCACCTACTTAACCTAAAGTTGGGAATGAGTGAATTCCATCTTGTGTAGTTATGTTCTCAGCTCCCCACTCCAAGGATATTTCAAACGTGAAGATATTTCAAGTATACACCTCTGTAAGGCCCCGTTCTTCAAAGCATCTTGTCCGCTTGTTACATCTCGTACCTTAAGTATCGCTAATCATTTAATGAACAATCCGGTTATGGTCCAACCAATAACCGGATGTCTCTCTCGGGCCAGTGAGAGGGTGGGGCCCCTTGTTCAAGTCTCAGAGTCAGCGCTTAAGAAAACATTTGTCTACTTACCCTAAAGTTGGGAGGAGTGAATTCCATCTGGTGTACTTATGTTATCAGCTACCCACTCGGTCTCATGTCCAAAATGATAGGCCTATTGAGTCGGCTACTCAGGCCACTCTCACCCATACAAATCAAAGGACGAGCCCTAACCAGCTTGAGTCCATAACTAAAAGAAGTTGAAAGAAAAATACATGTCGTGGATGATGTGGACTTGGACCAATAACAAGGAATATGTGGCAAACTGAAAATTTCAATTTAAAAATAAAAGATAATTCAAGTGAAAAGTAAAGAACAAAATAAAAAGAACGAGGGGAAAAGAAAGAAGTGAAATGAAACTCAAAAACAAAAGAATAGAAGTTAAATTTAAAAAAAAAATTAAAAGGAAAAAACAAAAAGGGAATGTTACGTTGGTGATTAAAAAAATAAATAAAAAAGAAAGAAGGTGTCGGGCGACACGTGGCAGTGGGAAGTTTGAATTTTTAAAATAAAAATATATTATTGTTATTATTATTATTATTATTATTATTATTTTATTATTGCTATAGTTTATTCTTCATGTTCATTGTGAATATTTACGTTAGAACTAATTAGAATGCTTGAAATGTATGTCTAATTTATGGAATAATTTGTGTTGATCTTATTTATTCATAACATGTTTACTTATTTGTTTAAGTTGGGTCTACCATAGTAAAAATTTATAAAGTTTCATTAAACCTTATTCATCCCCCTCTAGGGTTGTCATATCGATCCAACAATTACAGCTAAAGATTAATTATTTAGCAGTCTGGTGTTGTACAATCTCATTGTTTTACAAAGTCATTTCTAACTATTACAAAGTGGACCTATCCATAGTGTTACCAAGATAAGGTACCGAACCTTACCCATATATTATAGACCCTTTAGGTTATTACTGGAACATTATTATCCATCTGTATATGAATATTTGTTCTATATATATATATTGTCTATCAAATATATGAAGGGATGTAAATCCAGGAGCGGAAGCGGACCGTTGTTCGTGATATTTGGGAAACAAAATCAAAAAATTCAAGATGAAAATACAGAGGAAAACAATTACCTTTGAACAACTTTTCTTCAACAGTTTCCACTCGAACAGCACCACCGAGTCTTCCTTGCTATCCTCTTGGGTTTCGAGAACACGCTTGTGGGAGCGTTTCGTTTGGAATGTGAAGGAGAGTTGAGGGAGAGAGCTTGATTGAGAGAATTCCAGGGAGTTCTTCGTTGGGGCCTTTTTTCTATTGCAGAACACATCTGCAAAAAAACTGATATGACGTGGGGATAACTCCCCACTCCCCTGCAATTAAGCAGGGGAGTGTTAATATTAATATTATTATTAACATTAATATTAATAATTAATATATATATAATAATTAATATATATATATATATAATTAATTAATTATTAATCAAATTAATAATTAATTAATATGTATATATATAAAATAAATAATTAACCCTTAATTATTTATCACATAAATATAATCATATTCTATTGCATTTCTCTCGTATAACCTATAGTTCAAATGTATATCTTATGCACATTAGTTTTAACCTATAGTCTTAATATGAATCTTATTCATATTAATTTTATTTGAATCTCATTCAAATAATTTCTCTCATAATATATAGTTTTAATTTAGAATTAACGATATATTATAATGTATCAATATACATATAATCCTTTAAGAAATTTGAACAGTTCAAATTCTTCCAAAAACTTGATCCTCGTTTTACCCGTTGTGAGCTAGCAAGGGGATCTAATGGACCTACAGATCCGAAGCTCCAACAATACGAGATTAATCGGTCAAACTCATTGACCGAGTTAATCAACATTCCTTAACTACGGGTCATTCCACTAAACACACGCAGTTGCACTCTTCTCACTGCAGAATTTTTTCGTGTCCATGGATATCGACCATTAATGACGAGACAATCCTTCACGAGTGCTCGTAACTCAAGTTGGGTCAAATTACCGTTTTACCCCTGAGTTACATCTTACTCCTTAAATACCACTGCTCCTCTAATGAACAACCCGGTTATGGTTCGACCAATAACCGGAAGTCTCTGTCGGGCTAATGAGAAGGTGTGACCCCTTGTTCAAGTCCCGGAGTCAGCATTTAAGGGAACACTTATCTACTCCCCTAAAGTCGGAGAAGAGTGAATTCCTTCTTGTGAACTTATGTTCCAAGCTCCCCACTCGGTCTCATCCTCAAAATGGTAGGAATATTGAGTCGGCATTTCGGGCCACTCTCACCCATACAGATCAAAGGACGAGCCCTCATATTTACCAGGCGGAGTCATCGTTCTCCACTAAACATGTTTCCAAAACAAGTAAATCATATTTACCTTCGTTTGCTTTCTTCTTTTCGACCAAGTACTTTGGGCAGTTGCGCTTCCAATGCCCGTCCATATTGCAGTGGAAACACTTTCCTTTCTCTGCAAGTTTGGCCTTGCCTTTCTTGGTAGCAGCAGCAGAGGAGTCAGGTCTAGACCCCTTACCAGCAGCCTTCTTCTTCTTAAAAGTCTTACTTCCAGAAGAAGAGGGCGCAGACTTGGTTCCAGAGGACGAACCTCGGTTGAACCTTTTTGAGGTGGCAACGTTTGCCTCCCCTTCTTGTCCCTTACATTTCATAAGAGACTGGTAGGTCTGCAGCTCGTTTAAGAGCATGGTAAGAGTGTACTCCAGCTTATTCATAACTGCATTGCTGCGGAATGGCAGGAAACTCTTTAGAAGAGATTCCAGAATGAAGCTGACCTGACTCTGCTCGTCTATGACGGCCCCGTTCGACTCAACCACGTTGAAGTGGACCATCAGGTTGAGAACGTGTTCTTGCACTGAGGAACCCTCCTTCATGCGAGAGTTGTAAACGAACTTAAGGGCTTCATGTCGAGCCTGTGAGGACGGTTGTCCAAACATGCTCTGCAGCGAGTCCATGATCTCCTTAGCGGTGACCGTGTCCTCGTGCTTCTTGGCAAGCACATCAGATATGCTCGCCAGGATGTAGACATTGGCCTTGTCATTAGCCTTGATCCACCTGTCATAGTCGTTGCGCACCGCCACAGTGGCGTTAGGCGCAGGAGCTTGAGGACAATCCTCTTGCAAAACGAACCTAAGATCATCTATCACGAGAATAGTGTTTAGATTCGATTTCAATTGTTTGTAATTCTCGTCGTTAAGTTTTTTAGCGGCTAGGAGTGCAATAATGGAAGCATACATGCTGAAAGTAAAAACAACCTATATCAGTTTCATGCATTAACCTTTAAACCCAATCAAATTTTAGCAAAAGTAATTAAGCACCCTAACAAAATTGTTTAGCAACGATGCTTTAGTGATTTAGAGCAACAGCTACCGTAGGGCAGACAGGTACTCCTTCACTCAATTGAGACTTTCTCAACTAAATTTTATACCAGAATAACTCTTATTCCTATAAACTTTAGTCATCGTTTATTTGGTCAGGAAATTGCTAACTAACTTAACAACTCCCCGTAAGTGTGACCCGTCATTTTCGGACCTCAGAGATCCACCCCAATAATCCCGTCGTAGGGAAGGAAAATATTGGAGCAAAACCTAAGAGACCCTTATCCATTTCTGGAGTTTGCCTTGGTTTTGATTCCATACAATGAACCCTCCATAGGGATGGTCGCTCCAGGACGACACGCAGGTCATGTATGAAACCTCACGGTGCAAACCTACGGCGGAGACCGCAGGATGTGTTGGCACACGTCCTTCTCCCACTTACTATGAATACTATCTCCATTCACCTCGATATTGAACCATGCAAACACCTTCCGTAGGGAGGCTGCGCCCAGGGCGACACGTAGCCGAGCATGGAACTCACAGTGTGAATATAAAGGAGAATGTGATAGAGAGAGAAAAGTATGTTATATATACTTTGTATATCAAATATATACGTTGTATATTACATATTCTCTTTAGCTCCCACGTAGTATTCTAAGACTAGGGTCTATTACTTAGATAAATCCCGGCTAAGTGAAAATAACTAAGTGATTTTTTAGTCGGCCCAATATAACTATTATATTGGTAGTTGTACAATAATGTTTTAGTTCACTGAATACTTTAATAAACCAACGACATTATTGCATGTATATAAAATATTGACTAATTCAACCCCCAAGTCGGTTCCCAGGTAGAGGTGTTCCCTTACGGTCAGCTTAAATACCTCAACCTAGACAGAACCTTCCTTAGATAGGGTTCCCTTATAGGCAATATTTTATATTTAGTCTTTTATCATTTCATTTTAAACCTAGTTAAAATAAAATAAAAGACTACCCCCTAATCACATTAGAAGATATAACCTAAGTTCTAATTAATTTTAAACCCCTTTAAAATTAATCAACTTAGACCCTATGTTGAACCGCACTCCTTCGTATATGTCAGGAGTCCATTGATGAGAAGGGGCTGGGGAAAGCTTGAACCCAATTCCTACAGTGATGAATATAAGCGCAATTGAAATTCCTGGGGAGTTATACATTTGTGTATTGAGAAGACCATTTACTATTTCTTGAAGCTCGATCTCTCCCCCGGATGAACCATATAGCCAAGAGAAACCATGAACCAGAATAGAAGAACTTGCCCCACCCATGAGTAAATATTTCGTAGTAGCCTCATTAGACCGTACATCTTTCTTGGTA
The DNA here is from genome assembly GCF_013281855.1 of Momordica charantia. Classification (NCBI taxonomy): domain Eukaryota; kingdom Viridiplantae; phylum Streptophyta; class Magnoliopsida; order Cucurbitales; family Cucurbitaceae; genus Momordica; species Momordica charantia. Next base: position 16,356,950 of record NW_028275160.1, read on the forward strand.
TATCCAGATAATAGGTAGGAGCATAAACTGAAACATTCTGGAGCTACAAAGATAGTTATTAAATCATTAGCACCGCATAAAAACATTCCTCCTAGAGTAGCTGTTAATACGAATAACAGAAACTCTGTTATAGCCATTTCTGTACATTCAATGTACTCTACGGATAGAGGAATACGGCACTGGGGACACCGTGGGCATGCGGGCGTGTGCGCCAGTTAGAGGCGTGCAGGGACGCTGGGCTGGCGTGGGCGACAGGCAGGGCACGCTTAGGTAGGCAGCGTGCGCAGAGGACATGCACTGTGAGGTTAGCATTGTGGAGGGCGTGCTGTGAGGTTCGCGGGGCAGGGTAGCATACGCCTAGGTATCGTGTATGCGGTGGCATGCACCTCGCTGTTCGTGCGAGCGGGTAGCTTCTCGATGCGCTTGTCCTTGAAGCAGGGCCGCTCGCTTAGCTTCTCTTCCGTTTCATTCTTCCTCTTGACCGTAGTAGATTGTTCATTGGCTTTCAAAATGGTAAAAGTTTGTTGATGGGTCCAATGAAGTCTCTTTCGTTTGGTGGGTCTTTCTTCAAGGTTCTCTTCATTGTTGGTGTAGGTGGCATTTTGGAGCATTTGGTCAAATATGATCACATCAACTTCTAGATCACAAAGGTTGCTCTATTCATGGCTATATATGGGAAATATATTTACGACACCATCTTTGGGCAATCGATCATCCATGCCTTGCAACCTATTCCCTCAACACTCCACTAGGCTCTGAAGTATCGTACAACCAATGTAGTTGTAGTCGTTCTAGGATAGCAAAACAGTTCAAGGGAGTGTTATGTAGTTGCCTTGAAAGGATCAGTTGTTTATGCCATTTTCGAACCGAACGCCTAGACAAAACATCTGCAACAGAGCACGGAACTCAAATGAAAGAGCTCGAGCTTGTCTCATTGCTCACCCCTATGAGGAATATCAGCATTGGCACCATGTTGGGGGCCACTGAGAAGGAAGAGCTCATCGCCTTCCTAAGAGCTAATGCAGATGTATTCGCCTGGTCGCACGAAGATATCTCAGGCATTTATCCAACCATCATGGTGCATCGCCTCAATATAGATCCCTCTTTCTTACTTGATAAAGAGAAGAGAAGACCTGTAAATAGAGAGAAGTGATGTAACAGTTGAGAAAGTTAACAAATTGTTAAAAGATAAATTCATACAAAAAGTCAGCTACCCTAAGTGGCTCTCTAATGTCATCTTAGTTAAAAAAAAATCTAAAGAAAAGTGGTGCACGACTTGGAAAAGACATTCTCTTTTCTCAACAGTTTTGAGTGAAGCTCAATATAGTCAAATGCACGTCTGAAGTGTGTCATGGGAAATTCTTTGGCTTTATGGTCAACCACCAAGGAATAGAAGTAGATCCGAAAAAAAGATTAAGGTCGTAATGAACATGGAAGCACTAAGAATCATGAAGCAATTCAATTTCTTTACGGAAAAATAGCTGCACGCAATCGCTTTATGCCTCGATCCACGGACAACTGCTTCTCATTTTTCAAAATCTTAAGGCAAAAGGGTTTGTTTTAATGGACTGCAGACAAGCAAGGAGCGTTTGACCAACTTAAAGTTTATTTATGCTCGGTTCTTTTATAGGCAAAATCGTGGCAATGAGAAAAGCTTGTTATGTTCTTAGTAATCTTGAAAAGTGTCGTAAGCTCAACCCTGGTCCGACCATCTATTGGAAGTCAAAACCCTGTTTCTCATACAAGAAAGGTGATGATTGATAGAAAGACTAGGTTATACCATATTGAGAAGGTCACCCTTGTCGTTCTCATTGCTAGTAGATGATTACGACCTTTCTTGTAGAGTGCTCTTTCTCGCGTCATAAGGAATCAGGTTCGAGTGGCCTTGACGTTCAACTTTTAAACTTTTAATAGTGAAGCTTAATATGAGGAACTTATAGCAAGTCTCTGTATGGCCAAGAGACTTGAAGCATCATCCATCAAAATCTTAAGTGATTCACAACTTATTATGAATCAAACAACTAAGGAGTATCAGGCCAAAAATGCTCGAATGGAAAATATATGAGCAAGACCAAGGCTCTCCTTGCTAAGTTCCAAGAACACCAAATCGAGCAGATGCATAGATTTGAGAACTCCACAGATGCCTTAGCAAAAGTAGCATCCACGTACGAGACCGACCTCGCAAGGTCAGTCCCAATTGAGATATTGGACACACCATCAATAGTGGAGTCACACGTGATGGAGGTTAACTAGTCCGAATCAACTCTGATGGATCCTACTAACGAGTTCATCCAAAGAAAAGTTCTAGCAGACCGATCTGAGGCGAAGAAGCTCGCTAAAAAAGTAAGTAGTACGTCATCAAAGATTGAAAGCTCTACAAGCGAGTTTGCTGACTTCCTCACTCGAATATTTGGATCTAGCTGAAGCAAACTATGTTCGAAGATAAATCTACGAGGCTGCAGATCATTAGCAGCAAAGGTACGTCGAGGCTACTACTGGGAACCTTGAACGAGGATGCGGAACAATTCATCAAGGTCTTTGACCAATGCCAAAGATTGGCCAACATTATTCACTAGCCGCCTGAGTTGTTGTCCCCCACGACGAGCCCCTTACCTTTCACACAATGAGAAGTCGACCTGATCGGTTCTTTACCTCCATCGAAACGACAAACCAAGTATGCAGTAGTAACCATAAATAACATCACAAAGTGAGTAGAGGCAGAGTCGTTGGCCACTATTACAGAGACAAGAGTTACAAACTTTATCTGGACCGACATAGTGTATTTTGAATACCAAAGGCATTGGTTACTGACAGGGACAAACAATTTAACAATGCCTTGTTTAGACACTTATGCCTGCTGCTCGACATCAAACACCTGACCTCATCCTCAAGATAATGGTCAAGTTAGTGCCAACAATAAGATAATCAAACGTGGCTTGAAGCTCGTGTTGGGTTTGGTGCCCTTAGCTCGTGTATTTGTAATTTATGAATAAATTATTTATTCAATAAGAGTTATCTTATTATTTATTTGCATTACTCGTATTCCAATAAACTAAGATCCAAAGTTATTTAATGTAATTGGAATCGTATACCTTTGATATATAGTATATATTTACTATACAATGTATATATTTGATATATGGCATATATTTAATGTATAGTGTATATTTTTTATATATAGTATATATTCGATATATAAGTGGATAATATTCCAGTAATAACCTAAATGGTCTGTAGTACGTAGCCCGCTTTGTAATAACTCCACACGACTTTATCCAGGTCGTTCATGTGGAGACATACGAGTGAGGGTATCCTATACAATGAGTTTGTATAAGTTCGGACTGTAAAATAATTAATCATTGGCTCTAACACCGTTAGCCAATAGATTGTTATAACCATGTAACTCGATCTGAATCCTAAGCGAGTTATGGACTCGTACCTATAAGGGATTTTCCTTTGCTTTGTATGGGTGAGAGTGGCTCGGGTTGTCGATATAATAATCCTACCATTTTGGTGACGAGACCGAGTGGGGAGCTGGAAACATAACTACGCATCATGGAATTCACTCTTTCTTGACTCTAGGGATGTAGATGAGTGTTCTCGTACATGCTGACTCTATGACTTGAGCAAGGGGCCCACCCTCTCACTGGCCCGAGAGGGACTTCCGGTTATTGGTCGGACAATAACCAAGTTGTTTATTAGAAGAGTAGTAGTATTTAAGCAGCAAGATTTAACTCAGGGGCAAAACGGTTATTTGACCCAGTTAGAGTTACGAACACTCGTGAAGGATTGACTTACCGTTAATGGTCGTACATCTGTTGATACGATAATATTCTATTGTGAGAAGAGTGCAGCTACGGGTCTTTAGTGGAGTGACCACCAGTTAACGATGTGTAGGTCCATTAGGTACCATTTCTTACTCGCAACAGGTAAAACAAGGATAACGATTTTGAGAGAAATTTAAATGTTCAAATTATATATCAGGGAATGTATATAATGTATATTACGATACATGATATATATAGTCTTATTTTTTAATAAAGATTCAATAATTAAACTATTTGTTATGATAAAAATATTTGATACAATTCAAATAACTAATATAAAGTGTATTCATATGAAAACTACGTTATACAAGAGCGATGCATTTCAATATGATTAAAATATATAGTTTTAATTAAATATGTGATATTTAATTAAAAATTAAAAAATTAATTGTTAATTAATTATTTATTTATTTAATATTGGGATTTAAATTAATTTATTATTAATTAGATTAATAATTAATTAATTATTAATAATATTAATAATTATTAATTACATTAATTAATGGTTAATTGATTTCATTAGTTTGTTTTATTATCAATTAAATATAAAAGAAAAAGATGTCCGAATGGTCTTGGGATTTCGGTACACTCAAGAGAAGATATCCTATATCCAAAAGGATAACATATCATATTGGTCTTACGATTTTCTGTGTCTATAAATATAACACTAACCTGAACTCTAAAAATAGACTAAAAGAGAACCTCTCAACTCTTTTACTCTCTCAATGTCTATTAATATAACAGTAAGTTGATCCCACAATCCGAATTCTAGACCGAGAGACATAGCAAGGAAGATAGAGTGGTGTTATCTCGTTGGGATTACACGAAGAAGAGTCTTCAAAGGTAAAATCCAACATTCTTCTCTGTTTTATATTTTTTTGTGTTTTAAATTTCGAAAGAAACTCAAGAACGCGTTCTACTACTTCCACTTCAGGATTCACATCATTTAAGCTCGAAAGGGGAGATGGACAGAAGAACTGCCAGAAGTATTGTGGTTGTACTGCACGACTCTAAGAGGTTCCACTGGTGAAACTCCATCCGAACTAGCTTTCGGATGAGAGGCTGTGGTTCTAGTGGAGTTGGGCATTCCAACACAGAGGATTGAGAGTACGAAACCCTTGGATGATGAAGCTCTCCTTTTGAACCTTGTATTTCCTGGATGAGCAAAGAGAGTCCTCACAAATCCGACTCGCTCAATATCAAAATTGGGTGGATCGATAGTTTAACACCTGTGTCAAACCTTGTTGTTCAAGGTCGGACAACTTGTTCTTCGGAGGAAGCAACAACATATGAGAGCCTTAGCACCAGTTTGGGAAGCCCCCTTCGAGGTCAAAACCACCATGCGACCTGACATTTAGATGTTCATAGACCTCTCAGGCAAGCTCATTCCACACCCATAGAATGTCGAGTATTTAAAACAATATTTTTACTGAATTGTAACACAACCCTCACCTAAGAAAATGTAAAGAAGTTCAGTTGAAAATAAAAAAAAAATTCAGGCTCATTTAAGCTATGCCTATGTTCCAAGAATAGCCATTGCTCAAATGAGGCCATATGGTTTCTCGATGAATCCTAGTCCTACCATTAGAAGTTATTCTTGCTATGCCTTGTATAACTTTAATCCTTAAAAATTTTTTACTTAAGTCTTGTACGATGTCTCAAATTCTTACTGTTAAAGCTAAAACTTCTTAACATGTCTGAAGTTCTTAATTAAATCTAAATCCTTGCTATACTTGGTATGACTATGTATTTTAACAATTAAGATGTCTTAAATAATTTATAAGCTAAATTGTTGCCAAGACAAAGTAAAGGAAGTCCAAAAATCTTCATTCATTAAATTAATGGATCGAGGTGTATATGCCCTGACCTGGAGTTACATTGTAAGGTGACCGAAAATCGAGACGACATGAAGGCTGAAAAAAGACCAAGGCATGAGCAGCTCAAGGCTCGTTCTATAATTTACTTTCAAGCTCGGATGCACTTGTTTGATCTTGAGAAGGCGGCACACTGCCCTGCTGGGTAGTTTGAAGCTGGTCGCCCTCTTAGGGAAACCGCAATTCTAGAGACGGTCGAGCTTCTGCCTTAATATCTAAGAACACAAGTTCTACCTCCTTTAGATCAAACTCCAAGTTAGCATAAAAGGATCACACGGTGACCTAAGAGGCCATAGTCGCATCCTTTGAAAGAGCCAATCTATCAACATACCCCATTTTGAGCTTAGACACGTCGAACTCAGGGACAGTCCTCAGAGTCGGCCTAGGGCAATTCTCATGACGAAGTCGGACAATGCTTTGACAAACTCATCAAACTCTAGAAGGTGCTTCAAGCCTTCTTCAACCAAGTCGGCATCTTTCAGCTTCGCCTTCAGCTTCTTGGACTTATATAAAGCTGAGCCAACTGTGGCCTCAAGGGTCTTCTCCTTTTCCAGTAGAACGGTCATGTAACTGTTAAGGTTATTCCCCATTGTGTGAGCCTTCCTCTGTAAGGCCCCATTCTTCAAAGCATCTTGTCTGCTTGTTACGTGCAATATGTGAACATTGTGCAAGTATACACCTATTGTGTAGCAAGTAATAAAAACATCACATGGATTGACCAACTAATCCCTCAAGAAATAAGTAAAACAAACCAAGGATATTTCAAAGGTGAAGATATTTCAAGTATACACTTCTGTAAGGCCCCGTTCTTCAAAGCATCTTGTCTGCTTGTTACATCTCGTTCCGTAAGTATCGTGAATCCTTTAATGAACAATCCGGTTATAGTCCAACCAATAACCGGATGTCTCTCTCGGGCCAGTGAGAGGGTGGGGCCACTTGTTCCAGTCTCAGAGTCAACACTTAAGAAAACATTCACCTACTTAACCTAGAGTTGGGAAGGAGTGAATTTCATCTTGTGTAGTTATGTTCTCAGCTCCCCACTCCAAGGATATTTCAAACGTGAAGATTTTTCAAGTATACACCTCTGTAAGGCCCTGTTCTTCAAAGCATCTTGTTCGCTTGTTACATCTCTACCTTAAGTATCGCTAATCCTTTAATGAACAATCCGGTTATGGTCCAACCAATAACCGGATGTCTCTCTCAGGCCAGTGAGAAGGTGGGGCCCCTTGTTCAAGTCTCAAAGTCAGCGCTTAAGAAAACATTTGTCTACTTACCCTAAAGTTGGGAAGGAGTGAATTTCATCTTGTGTAGTTATGTTCTCAGCTACCCACTCGGTCTCATGTCCAAAATGGTAGGACTATTGAGTCGGCTACTCAGGCCACTCTCACCCATACAAATCAAAGGACGAGCCCTAACCGGCTTCAGTCCATCTAAAATAAGTTGAAAGAAAAATACATGTGGTGGATGATGTGGACTTGGACCAATAACAAGGAATATGTGGCAAACTGAAAATTTCAATTTAAAAATAAAAGATAATTCAAGTGAAAAGTAAAGAACAGAATAAAAAGAACGAAGGGAAAAGAAAAAAGTGAAATGAAACTGAAAAACAAAAGAAGAGAAGTTAAATTTAAAAAAAATTAAAAGGAAAAAACAAAAAGGAAATGTTACGTTGGTGATTAAAAAAATAAATAAAAAAGAAAGAAGGTGTCAGGCGACACGTGGCAGTGGGAAGTTTGAATTTTTTAAATAAAAATATATTATATATTATATATTATTGTTATTATTATTATTATTATTATTATTATTATTATTATTATTATTATTATTATTATTATTTTATTATCGCTATAATTTATTCTTCATGTTCATTGTGAATATTTACGTTAGAACTAATTAGAATGCTTGAAATGTATGTCTAATTTATGGAATAATTTGTGTTCATATTATTTATTCATAACATGTTTACTTATTTGTTTAAGTTGGGTCTACCATAGTAAAAATTTATAAAGTTTCATTAAACCTTATTCACCCCCCTCTAGGGTTGTCATATCTGTAACGCCCCGAGTCCCTCAGGTTAGTTAGTCTCGAATCAGGAGATTTTTCATTTAATGTTTAAATTAATTGTTAATTAAATTTATACATATTTATCGGGCTCTTAACTCCAATTAAATTCATATTTACTGGACTTCGGGTAGTGGGTCTTGTTTTAAGATGGAATGGATTTCTTTTCTCTTGGGCTTGGACTTGTTGGGCCGTCATAGACGAGCAGAGTCAGGTTAGCTTCATTCTGGAATCTCTTCCGAAGAGTTTCCTTCCATTCCGCAGCAATGCGGTTATAAATAAGCTGGAGTACACTCTTACCATGCTCCTAAACGAGCTTCAGACCTACCAGTCTCTTATGAAATGTAAGGGATAAGAAGGGGAGGCAAATGTTGCCACCTCAAAGAGGTTCAACAAAGGATCGTCCTCTAGAACCAGGTCTGCGCCCTCTTCTTCTGGAAGTAAGACTTTTAAGAAGAAAAAGGCTGCTCGTAAGGGGTCTAAACCTGACTCAGCTGCTGCTGCCCAGAAAGGCAAGGTCAAGGTTGCAGAGAAAGGAAAGTGTTTCCACTGCAACATGGACGGGCATTGGAAGCGCAATTGCCCAAAGTACTTGGCCGAAAAGAAGAAAGCCAACGAAGGTAAATATGATTTACTTGTATTGGAAACATGTTTAGTGGAGAATGATGACTCCGCCTGGATACTGGATTCAGGAGCCACTAATCACGTTTGTTCTTCATTTCAGGGAATTAGTTCCTAGAGGCAGCTTGACGCCGAAGAGATGACTCTCAAGGTCGGAACGGGAGAGGTCGTCTCAGCTGTGGCGGTAGGGGAGCTCAAGTTGTTTACAAACAAGAATATGTATATATTATTAGATAATGTGTACGTTGTTCCTAAAATTAAAAGGAACTTAATTTCAATTTCTTGTTTGTTGGAACAGATGTATTCAATTTCATTTCATTTAAATGAAGCGTTCATTTCAAGAAATGGTGTTAACATTTGTTCAGCTTTACTTGAAAACAACTTGTATGTGCTAAGACCAACCATAACTAAAGCAGTTTTAAATACCAAGTTGTTTAAAAATGCTAGAACTCAAAATAAAAGGCAAAAAGTTTCTCAAAAGGAAGATACCTATCTTTGGCACTTAAGATTAGGTCACATTAGTCTCAATAGGATTGGGAGGTTGGTTAAGAACGACATTCTAAGTGAGTTAGAAGACGATTCTTTACCTCCTTGTGAGTCTTGTCTTGAAGGCAATATGACTAAAAGACCTTTTATTGGGAAAGGTTATAGAGCCAAAGAGCCCTTAGAACTTATACATTCAAACCTTTGTGGTCCGATGAATGTTAGAGCTCGAGGAAGGTATGAATACTTCATCTCTTTTATCGATGATTATTCAAGGTATGGTTATTTATACCTAATGCAACATAAGTCTGAAGCCCTTGAAAAGTTCAAGGAGTACAAGACTGAAGTTGAAAATCAATTAGGTAAAACCATTAAAACACTTCGATCAGATAGGGGTGGAGAGTATATGGACTTGAGATTCCAGGACTATATGATAGAACATGGAATCTCGTCCCAACTCTCAGCCCCTGGTACACCTGAACAAAACGGTGTATCAGAAAGGAGAAACAGAAGCCTGTTTGACATGGTTCGATCAATGACGAGCTATGCTCAGTTGCCTAACTCATTTTGGGATTATGCAGTGGAGACTGCAGTTTATATTTTGAACGTAGTTCCATCAAAGAGTGTTTCTGAAACACCATTTGAGCTGTGGAAGGGTCGTAAACCTAGTTTACGTCACTTTCGCATTTGGGGATGCCCGGCACACGTGCTCATGACTAACACGAAGAAACTGGAACCTCGTTCAAAAGTATGCCTATTCCTAGGTTATCCTAAAGATACGAGAGGTGGTCTCTTCTTCGATCATAAAGAAAACAGAGTGTTTGTATCGACAAATGCTACTTTCTTAGAAGAAGGCCATGTCCGAGATCATAAACCACGGAGTAAGGTAGTAATTAACGAGATTTCTGAAGAGGCTACAAACACGTCAACAAGAGTTGTTGATCAAACTGGCACTACAACAAGAGTTGTTGATGAAGCCAGCACATCGCGTCAGTCGCATCCACCTCAAGTGTTAAGGGTGCCTCGACGTAGTGGGAGGATTGTGTCACAACCTGATCGCTACGTGGGTTTAACTGAAACTCAAGTTGTCATACCTGATGATGGTGTCGAGGATCCATTGACCTATAAGAAGGCAATGGAAGATACTGACAAAGACAAATGGGTCAAAGCAATGGACCTGGAAATGGTGTCGATGTACTTCAATTCCGTTTGGGAACTTGTAGATCAACCTGACGGGGTAAAACCACTAGGGTGCAAATGGATCTACAAGCGAAAACGAGACGCCGAAGGAAAGGTACAGACCTATAAGGCGAGAGTTGTGGCAAAAGGTTACACACAAAGGGAAGGGGTGGACTATGAAGAAACTTTCTCCCCTGTAGCTATGCTTAAGTCTATTAGAATACTTTTGTCCATTGCCACATATTATGACTATGAGATATGGCAAATGGACGTCAAGACTGCTTTTCTGAATGGCAATCTTGAAGAAAGTATTTATATGTCTCAACCCGAAGGGTTCATAGAACAAGGTCAAGAGTAAAAGGTTTGCAAGCTTAAACGGTCCATATATGGACTCAAACAAGCATCTCGATCATGGAACATAAGGTTCGATACTGCGATCAAATCTTATAGTTTTGACCAAAACGTTGATGAGCCTTGTGTATACAAGAAGATCGTCAACAACGTCGTAGCCTTCTTAGTGTTGTACGTGTATGATATCCTACTTATTGGGAATGATGTAGGATACCTCACTGACATAAAGAAGTGGCTAGCGACTGAGTTCCAAATGAAAGATTTGGGAGAAGCTCAGTATGTTCTTGGCATCCAAATTCTAAGGGATCGCAAGAACAGAACGTTAGCCCTGTCTCAAGCAACTTATATCGACAAGATGCTTGCTCGATATTCGATACAGAATTCCAAAAAAGGTTTATTACCCTTCAGGCATGGAATTCATCTGTCTAAGGAGCAGTTTCCTAAGACACCTCAAGAAGTTGAGGATATGAGACGTATACCCTATGCTTCAGTAGTGGGCAGCCTGATGTACGCTATGCTGTGCACGAGGCCTGACATTTGCTTTGCAGTAGGGATGGTCAGTAGGTACCAATCCAACCCAGGATATGATCACTGGACTGCTGTTAAGGGAATCCTCAAGTATCTTAAGAGAACGAGGGACTGCAAGCTCGTGTATGGCGCTAAGGATTTGATCCTTATAGGATACACTGATTCACTCTTAACGGAGGAGCGGTAGTTTGACGGAGCATCAAACAAGGATGCATCGCAGACTCCACGATGGAGGCTGAGTATGTTGCAGCTTGTGAAGCAGCAAAAGAGGTGGTTTGGATTAGAAAGTTCTTGAGAGATTTGGAAGTCGTTCCAAACATAAACTTGCCCATCACACTTTATTGTGATAACAGTGGTGCTGTGGCAAATTCTAAAGAACCTCGAAGCCATAAGAGAGGCAAACACATCGAAAGGAAGTACCACCTTATACGGGAGATAGTGCAGCGAGGAGATGTGATTGTCACGAAGATCACTACAGAGCACAATATTGCTGATCCTTTTACAAAGGCACTCACGGCTAAAGTGTTTGAGGGCCATCTAGAAAGTCTAGGTTTACGAGCTTTGTACCGTTAGTCTATGGCAAGTGGGAGAAATGTAATTGGGTATAGTGTATGCCCTAGTTTATTGTATTTTCCCTTTGCTTTATGATAATGTACACCCCACTCGAGTTTAGTTCAAGTGGGAGTTTGTTGGGTGTGTTGCCCTAAACTCGTAGTTTGTATTTTGTAAGAACAAATGTCTATTTAATAAAGTTTTATTCAATAAATTTGTTGTTGAATCATAGCTTTGCATTGTCCAAAATCCAATAAACTAAACATCCAAGGTTATTTGTGATGTAATCGGGACAGTATATATACTGGGTGTATAGTTGATATACGGGGTATATATTTGATATACCCCTCATATATATGAATGGATAATGTTCCGTGAAGAACCTAAAGGGTCTATAGTATATGGATAAGGCTGTTGATTACGCTTGTTTACATGCGTAAAAAGAAGGTTTTAGATGCTGTTTTTACAATGTTTCAGCTTTGTTTCGGATTTTTCTCGATCGTTTGAGTTCCAATTCATGCAAAATTCATATATTATGGTTTGTGGTTGGCTTATATTGTATTTATGACATTTTAGGACCATTTGGGAGTGCAAATTAATCAAAAGAAGCAAAAAGACGGAAAAACCATCATGGGAGGCGCCAGGCGCCTGGGAAGCCTGCAGAAAAACTGGTTTTCTTCCAACTTTGCCCTTAATGAATCGCGTCTTCCAATGCGTTTTGGTGGTTCCAACCGATGCATACGTGTAGAAGAAGTGTTCCACTATCAGTTTGAGCACGATTTGGTCAGTCAAAAGAGTTGGAAATGGGTGATTCACCATCGTTTTAGGACCTACCTAACCAATTCTGCACAGCTATAAATTCCAGCAACTTCTCCACCAAAATCATCAAGCCTTGCTTCCTTCTCTTGATCATTTTTAGTGTTTCTTTGTTGCTTTCTAAGTACTTTTGAGTTGCTTTCATTAGTTGCTTTTCGTTTTTAAATCCCGAGCACTTTACATTCTTTTATTGAGCTTTGTTTTGTTTCCATTTGTACTTAGTTATTTTCTACTTATTCAAATATATAAAAATCTAGCACTTTGCTTATCTTCCCTTTGCCTTTACTTTATTTTTAGTTAAGAGAGTTGTGTTTTTGGAGAAAAGAGCACGTGACACTCTCCCTTGCTTGAAAGAGAAGGGCGAAGCTCTCAGTCCCGATAAAAACTCTCCATTAGTTAACTTTTGTTTTTCACACATGCATTCCACATTCAACCGTTTTACTTGCTGTATTTTCTTCAATATGTCTTCCTAAATTCCCGTCTCTAGCCCGGTTATGGATAGTTAGCCTTTTATGTCTAAAAAGGATTGCTAAGAAGTAGTGTTTTTGCTTTCCATTCATTGCTCAACATGTTTTCCCAAAAAGTTAGGATTTAGAGAAGGCCACTGTAAGTCTTAACAAGTCAATACTGAAAAGGTTGCTTATTTGCATTGTTGAGTGGTTAAACCGAGGAGCGCCTTAGACATAAGGGTTCCGCTTAAGTAGCCTAGACATAGGACCTTAACCCGAGGTTGCGACTATTTCCATCCTAAAACTAAGATATATCTCATAATAGACATATTAAGGAATGTCTTAGGACTTTGAACTTGCTTAGACATAAGTCAAGTGAGAAGCGTAGTCGTTGGTTTCTAAAGTAAAAAGCATATTGTCCTTAGCATGTCCTTGATTCTTTGTTGGCTAACTTGAAGTAGTTCGGGCTAGGTTTTATCATTATAAGTCCAAATCTCAAATCCAAACCATTATTTGTGACCACTTCCCATTTTACAAGAATCACTCATTCCAACATTCACTATTCTTTAAAACTTTAGAGTTTGGAAATTGTTTAGAAGTCCTTGAGGATCGATACTTGGATACTCCATCCATTTTATATTACTCAGACAGGTGTGCGCTTGCATCTATATAATTGTTACCACGCTTAGTGCGTGCGTTCAGCATAAACGCCCAGTCAAGTTTTTGGCGCCGTTGCCGGGGACTTTAGTTTTAAAATTATTTTCAAATTCTTTTAGTTTTTATTTTTGTGAATTGTTGTTGGGTGTAATTTGCATCCACCGTTTTTGTTCTATATTTTTGGTCGTTTATGTCACAAGGGTAAGTTAAAGTGCATGAGCACAAGATCTTTTCTTCTACCCCTTGACCCTGAGATTGAGCGGACCCTTCGAAAAACTCGAAAGGAGCAAAGACTTCGAAAACAACTAGAAAAGCAAAAAGAGAGAGAAGGTAAAATCAGTCCTGAAAGTGAGGTAAAGAGTACGAGCACATCAATGGCAGATATTCCACCTCGTGATCCGGTTGATCCACCTGCTGTTAACGGTAATATGAGGGATCATGCAAGAAATGATGAATTCAACCATATCCAGATGGCGGACAACAGAGACGTGGCAATGCGAGAATATGCCGCCACGGCTTTTCAGAACTTTGATTCAGGGATAGTCAACCCTATTCCAGCCCACGCAAACTTTGAGCTTAAACCAATGATGTTCCAAATGTTGCAGACAATTGGACATTTTGGAGGGCAGGAACATGAGGATCCACATGATCATCTGAAATCATTCATTCAAATTGCAAATGCATTTCGATTACCTGGTATAACAGACGATGCTCTGAGACTAACACTTTTTCCATTTTCTTTGAAGGACCAAGCTAGAGCATGGCTCAATGCATTTCCACCGGGATCCATCACCACATGGGGGTCGTTAGTGGAGAAGTTCTTAACAAAATTCTTCCCACCTACTCGCCACGCTGATATCAGAGAGGAGATCATCTCCTTTAGACAGTATGATCGTGAACCTGTTCACGAGGCGTGGGAGAGATTTAAAGAACTAATCAGGAAATGTCCGAACCATGGCTTGCCGGCATGCATCCAGATAGAACATTTCTTTAGAGGTTTAGATCATCCTACTAAGATGATGCTAAACAATGCTGCCAACGGAGCCTTTACAAAGAAGACATTCAACGAGATAGTTGACATCCTAAATGACTTAGCTTCACACAACGAACTATGGTGTTCGCAAAGATCTAGGGCAGCACCAAAGAAGCAAGATCCAGCTGGAGTTTTGGCTCTGGACATTGCGACCTCGATGCAAAAAGAGATGGTTACAATGAACCAGAGGCTGAAAGAGATGGCATTGGGAATAAAAAATCCATTAGCCACGCCGATACAACCTGTGCAGTCAGATTTTTGCACTCCTGCCCATGTTTGCCAAGTCAACGATCTCATTTGTTCATTTTGCAGTGAAAACCATAATTATGATAATTGTCCACATAACCCTGCTTCCGTTTTTTATGTAGGACATGGTAACAATAGGAACTTTAACCCATATTCGAACACCTACAACCCAGGTTGGAGGCACCACCCTAATTTCTCATGGGGAGGACAAGGAGGTTCGAGCGGTTTTAATCAAGGGCAGAGCCAGCAGAACAAGCAGCCCTATGTTCCACCTACACAGCAATACATCCCACCACCGCAACAACAGTACAATCAGAGAACACAGACTCCACCAGTTCAAAATAACAACTCAAATCTTGAGAATATGATGAAGGAGTACATGGCCCGAACCGACGCAGTGATACAATCCCAAGCGGCATCAATGAGGAATTTCGAGACCCAATTGGGTCAGCTCGCCAATGAATTGAAGAATAGACCACAAGGTTCTTTTCCAGGCCATACTGAATTACCAAAACGAGAAGGGAAAGAACAGTGCAAAGCTGTCACCCTCAGGAGTGGACTGGCATATGATGGACCAACAATGCCAACAACAGATGTACAGATTCCGTCCACTGAACCAATTGTAAAGATACCAGAAAATCCAACAACACCAGAAAAAGAAAATATTAGAAAAGGTAATGAGGACACCCCGAGTGTTCCTCCACAGGTACAGCCTTCTTTTACCCCTACTCCCCCGTTTCCACAAAGATTAGTTAAGAAAAATAATGATTCCCAGTTTAGAAAATTTTTAGATATTTTAAAACAACTGCATATAAATATACCATTAGTAGATGCTCTAGAACAGATGCCAAATTATGCTAAGTTTTTGAAAGATATAGTTTCTAGGAAGAAAAAAATAGGAGAGCATGAACTGGTAGCCATGACAAAATGTAGTAGTGAAGCTGTAGGCAGCCCGCTACCCATGAAATGTAATGATCCTGGCAGTTTTACCATTCCATGTTCCATAGGAGGAAAAAACTTAGGTAGGGCATTATGTGATCTAGGCGCTAGCATTAATCTTATGCCATTATCAGTTTTCAAATCTTTAGGCATAGGAGAAGCTAGACCTACTACGGTTACCCTCCAACTAGCAGATAGATCTATCATAAGACCTGAGGGAAAGATAGAAGATGTTTTAGTCCAGGTGGACAAATTCATTTTCCCTACGGACTTTATCATTCTAGATTGCGAGGCAGACTTAGACGTTCCCATTATTTTGGGAAGACCATTTCTAGCCACTGGGGATACAGTTTTTAATGTGAGGAAGGGAGAAATTACAATGAGGGTAAATAATGAAGAAGTTAAATTTAACGTTCTAGATGCCATGAAATTACCAGGAGACTTTGAAGAGTGCTCTGCTATAAATAGCTTGAATCCTATTATGTTTGATGAGTTTTATGACTTATTAGTTACAGAGATTGAAGAAGAGCTTGATAAGATAGCAGAAGGACCAGAAGATGTGGCCAATCCTGTTGAAAAAATACAAAAAGAAGAATGCAAGTCGTTACTTCCGTCCATAGTGGAACCACCCACGTTGGAGCAGAATCCATTGCCGTCGCATTTGAAATATGCGTATCTAGGGGATAACGACACTTTACCAGTTATTATAGCTTCCAATTTATCACCTACTAATGAATATTCTTTATTGCAGATTTTGGAGAAGCACAAAAAGGCCATTGGATGGACGATAGCAGATATCCGAGGGATAAGCCCGGCCTTTTGCATGCACAAAATTCTATTAGAAGAAGATGCTAAGAACTCTATTGAGAGTCAAAGGCGGTTGAACCCGAAGATGAAAGAGGTTGTAAGGAAAGAAATTCTTAAATGGCTTGACGCCGGTGTTATATACCCAATATCCGACAGCAGCTGGGTAAGCCCAGTACAGTGTGTACCAAAGAAAGGGGGTATAACCGTGGTGGCCAACGAGGAGAATGAGCTCATCTCAACCCGAACTGTGAGCGGGTGGAGAGTTTGCATTGATTATCGCAAACTCAACAAGGTAACAAAGAAAGACCATTTTCCTCTCCCGTTTATTGACCAGATGCTCGACCGTCTGGCAGGTAAGGATTTCTATTGTTTTTTAGATGGATATTCGGGTTATAATCAAATTACTATTGCTCCAGAAGACCAAGAGAAGACAACATTTACGTGTCCGTATGGTACGTTCGCTTTTAGGCGAATGCCCTTTGGACTATGCAATGCACCCGCGACTTTTCAGAGGTGTATGATGGCCATCTTCTCTGACATGGTAGAAAATATTCTAGAAGTTTTTATGGATGACTTTTCTGTTTTTGGAAATTCTTTCGACGTTTGTTTAGTTAATTTGGAGAGAGTATTGGAGAGATGTGAACAAACAAACCTAGTCCTAAATTGGGAGAAGTGTCATTTCATGGTACAAGAGGGTATTGTTTTGGGTCACAAAATTTCCAAGCAAGGAATAGAGGTAGACCACGCTAAGATAGACATCATTTCAAAGCTACCTCCTCCTACAAATGTCAAAGGGATTAGAAGTTTTTTAGGGCATGGGGGATTTTACCGCCGCTTTATAAAAGACTTTGCTAAAATTTCTAAACCCTTGTGTCAATTGTTAGAACATGATAGACCATTTGTTTTTGATGATGACTGTTTAAAATCATTTGAAATGTTGAAAGTTGCTCTAAGTTCAGCTTCTATAATTATCGAACCTAATTGGGATTTACCTTTTGAGCTCATGTGTGATGCCAGTGATAATGCAATAGGAGCTATGTTAGGACAACGTAAAAACAAGATCTTGCATCCTGTGTATTATGCTAGTAAGACTCTGACCGGTGCACAACTCAATTACACTACTACTGAAAAGGAACTGTTAGCAGTTGTGTTCGCCTTTGATAAGTTTAGGTCTTATTTGATAGGCACAAAAGTCATTGTTTTTACTGACCATTCTGCTTTAATATATTTATTTGCTAAAAAAGATGCTAAACCACGTTTGATACGGTGGATTTTGTTACTTCAAGAGTTTGATATTGAAGTTAGGGACAGGAAGGGTACTGAAAACCAAGTTGCTGATCACCTGTCTAGATTGGAATCCCCGCTCTGTGATGATGGAACTGTTATACGTGAACAGTTTATTGACGAGCAACTCTTGCGAGTTGATTCAGTTCCGTGGTATGCCGATATAGCAAATTATTTGGTAAGTCGAATAGTTCCTTATGAGTTCAACAAGCAACAGGTAAAGAAATTTCTAAATGAAGTTCGATGTTATCGTTGGGATGAGCCTTTTTTTATATAAGCTAGGACCTGACAATATCTTACGCAGGTGTGTCGCAGAAGAAGAGCACGAGGCGATATTAGACGCTTGTCATATGTCTCCATATGGAGGACATTTTGCAGGACACAAAACCGCAGCCAAAGTTTTGCAAAGTGGGTTCTTTTGGCCCACTCTGTTCAAAGATGCACATAAGTTTGCCCAGGTTTGTGACAAATGCCAACGGACAGGTAATATATCTAAACGCACCAAATGCCTCAAACCCCAATCCTAGAGATTGAAATATTTGATGTGTGGGGTATAGATTTTATGGGTCCATTTCCATCTTCTAATGGTAAGCTTTATATATTGTTAGCAGTAGATTATGTTTCGAAATGGATAGAAGCCATTGCAACTGCTACCAATGATTCCAAAGTTGTCATTCGTTTTCTGCAAAAGCACATTTTTACGCGTTATGGAACCCCGCGTTGTCTGATAAGCGATGGGGGGGCTCATTTTGTGAATAGGTCTATGCAAAAGTTGCTGACTAAATACAATGTGCGTCATAGGGTTGCAACAGCATATCATCCTCAGTCGAATGGGTTAGCCGAAATATCTAATAGGGAGATAAAAAACATTTTAGAAAAAACTGTAAATCTTAACCGTAGGGATTGGTCTTTTAAGCTTGATGATTCACTTTGGGCATATAGGACAGCATTTAAGACTCCCCTCGGCATGTCCCCCTATAGGCTAGTTTTTGGAAAAGCATGTCATTTGCCTCTTGAGCTAGAATATAAAGCATTTTGGGCTACTAAGAAATTAAATTTTGATTTGTTGGCTGCAGGTGAAGCGAGGAAGTTACAATTGTTGGAATTAGAAGAACACAGGCACTTTTCTTATGAGAATGCTAAGTTGTTTAAGGAAAAAACTAAACAGTGGCATGATAGGCGTCTTCGGCCGAACAATCTTCAAGAAGGTGATCTGGTTCTGTTATTCAACTCTAGGTTGAAACTTTTCCCTGGAAAACTTAAGTCTAGATGGTCTGGTCCCTTTCAAATTTTTAAAGTCTACCCATATGGGGCAGTGGATCTAGTTGACTCTAAGGGAAATGTTTTTAAAGTAAATGGGCAGAGACTTAAGCCGTATTTTGGAGAACCAGTGGATAGAGGAAAAACCTCTATTCAACTTTCAGGTCAATAAATTTTTGCGAAAAATGTTTTTTTCCTTCTTATCTGTTTTTGAAAGAACAAAAGTAAAGGAAGGAAGTCTTTGTATCTTGTATTTTCTTTTTGTTTAATTATAAAGTTTTTCTTATTAAGAGAATGTTTGTGAAAACGTTGAAAAAAAAAAGAAAAAAAGAAAACGTTGAAAAAAAAAAAGAATTATGCAGGCGCCTGGCGCCTGCCCTGTTTTTCCAGCATTTCGAAAACTCTCAGGTTCGAGAAGTCGTGCAACATATCTACAACTTAAGGGCTTCATTGGATTTTGCGGTTTTACCTTCATGGCCTCCAGCGCTAGCTGCTATCCTTGGTCATCCATCTCCCAGTACTGACACTGATCCTAGTCCACAACCTCCGACTTCATGAAGGGGAGGTTCCTTCTTTGCTATTTTTTGTGTTTTCTTCTTTTGGTTAATGACGTAGTTTGCATATTCTAGCATTACTACGCATGTTTTTTTGTATTGATTATGTTTCGAGCTCAGTTGAAGCATGAATAAATTAGTATCGTTTATCTTCTGATCACTTAAAGTATGCCTTCACTTAACCTTAGTTTAGCTTTTCACATGCCTATTTTGAAGCATCTGTGCTGTGCATGTGATTTCATGTCGATGATGATTATAAGAGATTGTTGAGTTTTCGGTTCTATGCCTGACTAAGCTTTGAGCTATTTCCTTTGTTTATGTGATAAACTCATTTTCTTTTATGTCTTTTTGATCTTTACAGACTTTAAGCTTTTTCTTTGCCCCTATATAGGAAGTCCTTGTCCTTTTTACTGTTAAGCCTTTTTCATCCGATGCAAAAGTCTTTTCCCAGTGAGGACACTGTCTCTCTTAAGTTTGGGGGGGACAGTCGTTGTGTCAGTCGTTGTTTCAGAAAGATAAGGTGTTATTTATATTTGAAAAATCATGCTATTTTCTTTTGAAAAAGAGTCAGTTGGAAAAACAAATGCTATTAAAAAAAGAAAGTGTTGAAAAGAAAAAAAAAACACAAAACAAAAAAAAACAATAAAAAAAATTGCAAAAGAGTAAAAAGAGTCTTGTTGAGAGAAAATAAGAGTGGGGAAAAGACTTGTGTTAGAAAGAAAAGAGCGGTAAAAACAATGAGAGTTAAAGAAAATGTATTTATGATTCCCGAGTCCTACTGTAGACACCCATTTAGTTTTAGGTTGGGTGTTGACTTTGAAAATAGCAGTAAAGATGGTGATAAGTGACTTCGTGTTTCTCATTGTCGTCGTTTTATGACCTAGCTGTTAGTTCAAAGTCTTTCTACGAGTAGCTGTGGTTGAAACCGATGTTAGTGTGTGGAAACCTCAGGGGCTAGTAGCCGGTCTGTCAGATGTAAAAGTCTTAG
This sequence comes from Momordica charantia, assembly GCF_013281855.1. NCBI lineage: Eukaryota > Viridiplantae > Streptophyta > Magnoliopsida > Cucurbitales > Cucurbitaceae > Momordica > Momordica charantia. The sequence goes on from NW_028275160.1 coordinate 16,377,459, forward strand.
TGTAAGGAGGGAGTGTGCAGATTCCTTAGGGGTATTTGAAAACGTTTTCTGTTTTTGAAAGGAAAAAGGATTTTGAAAGAAAAAGTTTTTATCATTTCAAACTTGGTTTATAGTGACTAAGTTTACAAAGGCAATAGAATGGTAGGCTTTGACATCTTTTCCCTGAGACAATTTATGATTGAACATCTCGGTTGCTTTTGCTTTTCCTTGTCCATGTGTTAGAAAGCTGATTAATGTTGCTAAGTTTTGCTTGAGGACAAGCAAAAAGTTAAGTTTGGGGGTGTGATTACGCTTGTTTACATGCGTAAAAAGAAGGTTTTAGATGCTGTTTTTACAATGTTTCAGCTTTGTTTCGGATTTTTCTCGGTCGTTTGAGTTCCAATTCATGCAAAATTCATATATTATGGTTTGTGGTTGGCTTATATTGTATTTATGACATTTTAGGACCATTTGGGAGTGCAAATTAATCAAAAGAAGCAAAAAAACGGAAAAACCATCATGGGAGGCGCCAGGCGCCTGGGAAGCCTGCAGAAAAACTGGTTTTCTTCCAACTTTGCCCTTAATGAAACGCGTCTTCCAATGCGTTTTGGTGGTTCCAACCGATGCATACGTGTAGAAGAAGTGTTCCACTATCAGTTTGAGCACGATTTGGTCAGTCAAAAGAGTTGGAAATGGGTGATTCATCATCGTTTTAGGACCTACCTAACCAATTCTGCACAGCTATAAATTCCAGCAACTTCTCCACCAAATTCATCAAGCCTTGCTTCCTTCTCTTGATCATTTTTAGTGTTTCTTTGTTGCTTTCTAAGTACTTTTGAGTTGCTTTCATTAGTTGCTTTTCGTTTTTAAATCCCGAGCACTTTACATTCTTTTATTGAGCTTTGTTTTGTTTCCATTTGTACTTAATTATTTTCTACTTATTCAAATATATAAAAATCCAGCACTTTGCTTATCTTCCCTTTGCCTTTACTTTATTTTTAGTTAAGAGAGTTGTGTTTTTGGAGGAAAGAGCACGTGACACTCCCCCTTGCTTGAAAGAGAAGGGCGAAGCTCTCAATCCCGATAAAAACTCTCCGTTAGTTAACTTTTGTTTTTCACACATGCATTCCACATTCAACCGTTTTACTTGCTGTATTTTCTTCAATATGTCTTTCTAAATTCCCGTCTCTAGCCCGGTTATGGATAGTTAGCCTTTTATGTCTAAAAAGGGTTGCTAAGAAGTAGTGTTTTTGCTTTCCATTCATTGCTCAACATGTTTTCCCAAAAAGTTAGGATTTAGAGAAGGCCACTGTAAGTCTTAACAAGTCAATACTGAAAAGGTTGCTTATTTGCATTGTTGAGTGGTTAAACCGAGGAGAGGAGCGCCTTAGACATAAGGGTTCCGCTTAAGTAGCCTAGACATAGGACCTTAACCCGAGGTTGCGACTATTTCCATCCTAAAACTAAGATATATCTCATAATAGACATATTAGGGAATGTCTTAGGACTTTGAACTTGCTTAGACATAAGTCAAGTGAGAAGCGTAGTCGTTGGTTTCTAAAGTAAAAAGCATATTGTCCTTAGCATGTCCTTGATTCTTTGTTGGCTAACTTGAAGTAGTTCGGGCTAGGTTTTATCATTCTAAGTCCAAATCCCAAATCCAAACCATTATTTGTGACCACTTCCCATTTTACAAGAATCACTCATTCCAACATTCACTATTCTTTAAAACTTTAGAGTTTGGAAATTGTTTAGAAGTCCTTGAGGATCGATACTTGGATACTCCATCCATTTTATATTACTCTGACAGGTGTGCGCTTGCATCTATATAATTGTTACCACGCTTAGTGCGTGCGTTCAGCATAAACGCCCAGTCAACCCCCACTCGTATGTCTCCACACGAACGACCTGGATCGAGTCGTCTGTAACATTTACAAAGTGGGCCGTATCCATAGTGTTGTCAGGATAAGGTACCCAACCTTATCCATATACTATAGACCCTTTAGGTTATTCACGGGACATTATCCACTCGTATATTAGGGGTATATCAAATATATACCTCGTATATCAGGAGTATATCAAATATATACCTAGTATATCAAATACATACCCAGTATATATATTGTCCCGGTTACATGATAATAACCTTGAATATTTAGTTTATTGGATTTTGGACAATGCAATTCTATGAATTCAACAACAAATTTATTCAATAAAACTTTATTGAATATACATTTGTTTTTACATAAATACAAACTACGAGTTTAGGGCAGCACACCCAACAGGTGGTTGGTTTTCTGAAAAATAACTTCTCTGCCAAGTTGATCTCGAACCTGATAGAGAGGGGGCCAATGTTTAGGGAAGGAAACCAGAGTGCCACGTGGAGGACAATGATTCACCCAAGGGAATATCCCGTATGAATCTCCAGCAGGCCCACCTTGACACCTTCCGATGGAGGATAGTCGTTATTTCTCTTATCAAAATCACCAATATTAAGGATAAACTGTTCGAGTTCGATCTGCTCAACCCGACAGGTACAACTTCAACTCCGACCAGGATAACTGCCTGTCGCAACCCCTGTCGGAGCCTAACCCTATAAATAGAGGGCCTCATTTCACCATCAGGTATCAAATTTCTCATCGAACTTAATATTAAGTTCGAGCTACTTACTGACTTGAGCGTCTAAGATTTTGCCATCTTGTGCAGGTCTTCCCGTTGTGTTCCAAGTCAGAGCAAGGACTGAGTTCGAGCTTGACCAAGGTTTGACGTTGTGCAGTTCTTTGCACAAACATACTGTCAGACAATATTGTTTTTAATTTGTTTTTAAATATTACCATTCCCGACTATTTTTAGAAATAGTCGGGAGAAGTTTATAATATGTCCAATGTTTTTTAATAAAAGTTGGGAAAAGTGGACTTTACCCGATTATATTAATAAATTGCCAGACAATATTGTTTTTAATTTTTTTAAAATATTACAACTCCCACTATTTTGAGCAATAGTCGAGACTTCTCCCCACAAAATATATATATTTTTTAATTTTTGTGTGTGTGATCTGTTGATGTTACGGTCATATTGATATATTGATTACAAGAGAGGTAGTGGTAGAATACTCATAATCAATATCACCTATGTAAGAGTAGGATTCTATGAGAATTTTTCGAATGGCTTATGTTCGCTAAAGCTCTCATGAATTCAGGATCTTGTCTAGGACCAAAACGGACACAACCATATAGAACTCAAAGATGCAAAATAAGTTATGTGTAATATTTGTTGTTTCAATATATCACGAGAAAGATAATTCTAGAGCTAGTTCTCACTATTTCTTCGATAAATTCGATAGATATTCACTAAGGAAGATTTAAGTCCAAAAGATACCTCTCCTGATGCATAACTTATCCACTCTATGTCTTGGTTTTTGTTTTGTCTGTCTCACTTTCTTTCACGTGGGGGATTTTTGGATTTTTAATGTGTGAAAGAAAGTAGAATTTGAAAATAGTGACAAACAATTGAATATTACAAATTTAATATCTAGAATTAAATTTCTAACTATTAATTCACATATACATTGTGAATTTTATTTTTTATTTTGTTTATCAAATTTTTATGTATTTATTTAGTTGTTATGTTTCTTTATTTTATTAAAATTAAAGTTATATCTTTAAATAAGGGATTATTTCTTTATTTTGTTAAAGTTACGTATGTGTAAAGTTAAAAAATTCATTTGTGAGGAGTTACCTAATTGTGCAACTATATATAGTTGTAGTTTTCTCATTTGAGATATGGAAGTATTCTCATTTGAGTTTCTCCTCCTCTCAAAGATTTTTATTATTATTTATTTATTTATTTATTTTTGTTCTTGTTTGTGTTGGGATCAAGTATCTAAAAGTTATGTTAGATCTGAGTAGTTCGAGGTTCCTATTCTATAGGAATTAGTCGTTGTATCCTCCTGAGACGATCGCTGTAGTCTGCTAACAACTTGTGTAGAATGAATAATTGTCTTCAGGTCAGCGCTATTGAAACATACCTCGACTATATTTATCAAATTTTAGTGTTCACCAAGTTGTCAGTATCTGTATTGTTTGTAGCCAGTTACGTTCTAAATTGTTTGCCACTGTTATTCTGTTTACATACAGTGTATATTTACCCAACATTAGACCGATGCAACACAAGATCTTTGATAAAATATATGTCTAATTCACATGACTTAAATGTACAGTTATAACTCTTGGTTTCAAGAGTATAGTTTCATTCTAGCATATTTCTTCCCATATTTGAGTGATTTGATTTACGAAATATGAGATGTTTATTAAAAAAATGCATAAAATGGGTTCAACAATACATAAATGTCATTTTGGATGAAAAATGTGGTAATTTCTAAACATTTATGGGATTAGTTGTGCTTGTATTCGTCTTTTGTTCTTCATTACAAAAGCTTGTTAGCATCATTAGGCGTCAACAAAAGTCAAATTTGTTAGCTGAATCTCAGCTAACCTAAAGATATATTCCAGAGGAGTCAAAATTGTTCGAAAAGAAGCTCCAAAGCTTCAAATTTATGAACCCTAGAACTCTTTTTCGATCTTTTGGGCTATATTCCTCTTGGGATCGGTGATAATTGTTGGGGGCTTAATCGTCCCTTAATTTTTGGGCAACGGACATCGAGTAAAAATTCGCGTAAAAAGAAGCTACTGTGTTGCCCTAAAGTTCCTGAGAACTGATGCTCCAGCACTGGGCGCTCTAACATCAATTCCTGGCTCAACTGCTCTATATCTGATGCTCCAAAAATTCTTGCATGGAAGATCAGAGGGAACAAGAACTAAGCCGTATATTTTGAATTAATTAAAAAACAAAGACTAAGGGACGATTTTCATATTTCTTTTCTTTATCACAACTTAGCACGATATTACGACCACGACCCTCACAAATATGCTCAAATAAAGCCAAATTTCTATTAAAATAACTCTCTTTCAGGAGGTTTTTTTTTTTTAACTCTTTCGAGGAGTTATTAGCACACGTGCAGAGGCATGATATTTGTATTTTAGTCGATCTATTCCTCGTATAAAATCCCAAGTTATATTTTGTTATATGAGTATATGAATATCCCATCAAAAATGGAATGAAAAAACCACGTCATGACTTCAAAGTTTGTGAGGTTTTGACTTAGATGGATTCTTCATCACCCATCTCATTGATTGCATAAAAAAGGAGCTTTATTTTTGTGTTAAGCAGAAAGTTACATACTTGACCATGTTTAGAAATGGTTCTAACAAATGTATCATAATTAGAATATGTGAAGACGCGCCAATGGCGCGCGAAGCGCATGCAGTGGGGTGATGGGGATTCTTATTTTCCCCATCCCGAAAATGATAAAACAAAGATATGAAAAAGAAAGGTCAACCCGCTTCGCTCGGTGGGCCTTCCTACGCTGACGAATGCCTCCTTTCCTTTCTCTTCTCTTCAGTCTACAACAAACAAGTGGGAGAGGCAGGATTCGAACCTCCTTTGAAAAAAAAAGGAACTCGCTTAACTATAGGGACATCCTATGGCTTTTGTTAGCTATACTTACAAAGGATATGTGTAACGACAGTTTCATCGTGGTCGAAATGGGTTCGATTACACAAAAAGATGGTGAAATTCAAGGATATTCAACAAGGTAAATACCCACAAAATGTAAGCGCACAAGTTTTTCAAAGAGGTAAAGAAGTTAGAGTTTGAATACAACAAGAAGAAAGGGGTGAAATCTGACTCCAAGTTTAGTGGAAATGGTTATAAAGAAGAAAGGTAAATGAGAAAGTGGGGCAGTGCTTGAAAATCACGAAGAAATATTTCTCAAACTCGGCTCTTTTAACTGTGATGACAAAAAATCTTGTCCTTATCATCATTCAGAAATTGCAACTAATTATTAAAAAAAGAAAAGGTGTTTGTTTTTGCATTTCCCTCTCTTGATTATTAAACATTTAATGGTGGTGAGCACAATATTAACTTTCACAGGTAAGAAATCAAGTATTTTCTTGAGAAGAGGGTAAAATACTCGGATTGAAAAGGTAAACAAAAATGGATTAGTACATATATAGACCATTTATAGAATCTAATTACCACAGATGGGTTAAATATTTATAATTTACCCTTTGTTAAAATAGAGGCTTGATATCCATGTAAAATCTACCTAATTGCCCATTGTAATATATCCTTAATAAAAAAATAAAAAGAAATACGAAAAACGGAAAAATAAAAAGAATATTAAAAATACCATTCACATCTCATTCAAATTAATTCAAAATCTCTATCATTCACCTCCTACATACGATGAAACGATAAAATATTTCTCACATATTCTTCTTCCCCTCTCATCTTGTTCTAGCCGCCAACCTTGCTGAAGCTCAAGATATGTGGTTCGTTATTTAGAATCTTGAGGCGCTCTGTCCTGCAGATGACATGGACCTCTTGGATCGTTCTGAAGTCGTCATCACTGATGACCACATGGCAGATCTTGATGAAGTGTTTGTAGCCTGCGGGTTGTCGAATCATTGGACGACTGACCATACGGTGGAAATTGGGGTGGCGATCTCTCGAACCATGTGGAGCAGGCTTGGGTGGGTCCCGCGCGTGTGTGGTAAAATGCCATCCAACACCATGAACTATTATGATACCTCTTTCTGGAAATAGATTGCGGCATTGATTGAATTAGAGCCGTGGATTCAATCTAATAGAATGAAGTTAATATGGAGTAAATTTGGGTATTTTCAAGGTACATATTGTATATCTTAATAGTTGAGTATATACCATTAAAAGTTATATATTATATAATCTTTTGGAACAATATATGTTTATCCTATTATATAACGGTCGTTGGAATATATTATATAACTTAATAATTTAAAAAGAATGGCCACCGAAAAAAGATATGGGAGGAATTAAATTGAAATTAATCTTTGGCGGAAAATTAAGAAGGAAATTTTTTTGCCGGAAATAAAGAAAAAATAATCGAAAGAGCAATGAGAAAAATCAAATGTTTGGGGAGGAATCGGATGACCCTCAAATTCTTAATTTTTAATATTTTAATATATTCTATTTAATTAAGATATATTATCAAACGAGAAAATTAGAGAAATAAATGAGATGAAGTCCAATTTGAAAATCTAAATATGCCATATCTAATATCTATATAGAAAATTCAAAATTGTAAACATTTCATTAAAAATAAAATCTAAACATTTAAATAAAACACAAATCTTGTTAAATATAAAAAAAAAAAAAGACAAAGGAAGTGGATCTTAATATTAATAAAAAGATTAAATCTCGAAATCTTTTTTTTTTTATAAATAATTAAATCTCGAAATCTAAATTGGTAAAATTTCAAAACACACCCATTGGTAGAAAACAGTTTTCAAAACGAACAACGTAACAGGAAGGTTAGTGAAATTCAAGTTAAGATCCATTAATCCCTCGGGTCCATTAAGATCCATTAATCCCTTGGGCCCATTAAGATCCATTAATCGTTTGGGCCCTTAAGATCCATTAATCCCTTGGGCCCTTAAGATCCATTACTCCCTTGGGCCCATTAAGGTCCATAATCGCTTGGACCCATTAAGATCCAGCCCATTGATCCACAAAATTCCACTAGAAACTATAAATCAAAGAATCAATTTCAAAACGGCAGCAGAGAAGGGACGCGAAGAAACAAAGAATATGGGAGTCACAAAGGAGCAACTCGAATCTACTTTAAACTCTAAGCTCAATCCTCACCATCTGGTATGCTTCTTCTTCACGCTGATCCTCTAATTTCTTCTTCATCTTCTTCTTTTGATCGTTTAATTTCTGTTCCATCGCAGCATTTCCGGTTTAGTTTTTCTTCTTCTACTGTGTATTTTGCTGTGTTTAATTCTGATGATCCTGGGTCGTTGTGTTCTGTTCTGTTGGGGTTTTCCCTCTTTCAATTGTGCTTGAACTTTGTGGTTTAGAGCGAAAATTGGCATGCTGCTTTTGGTAGTTTTACTTCTCTGCTTTTGGTAGTTTTACTTCTCTAAGTCTCTCAATTTAGTTTGCTGCTTTGATTTGAAGGAGTTAAACTGAGAAGAGCTTTGGCATGTGATTATTTGAACTACTAAATCTCTTATGGTTCATTTATGGTTCAACTTCTCCTGTGGAAATTGAGATTTGAAGAGAAAACCAATTGGAAAGGTCATATTCGGATGAAAATGAAATTGATAAGTTGCCTGTGATTTGTTGTGCTTCGACTTGTGCATCTTCTGGAGTTTGATTGGTGGATCTGAACGCCTTAATGGAGTAATATCTAAGCTTCCATTTCACAGAATCACTGTCAAGTTAGCTAATAATTTCTTTGTTTTGTCCTCTAATTTTAGAAATGACTTTTTAATTATTGCTGAAATTTATGAAACAAGAACTAAGTTTTTGAAAACAACTTCTATTAAACCCATTTTATAACTATTTTATTTTTAGTTTTTTATTCGTAAGACATTTTTCTTTGTTATCTAATGTAATTTGAAAAGTGTTTTTTAAATTCTAGGCATATTTCAAAAGCATGTATTTATTTTTAGAATTTGACTAAAATTGCAAAAGTCTTGTTAAAAATTGAAAAACTACACAGAGAAAAAAAAACATAGGTATTAATAGTCTTCCTAGGTTAACTTTAATCAAAGAAAATTAAAAAACAAAATCATATAATGCAAGGACCTAGTTTTAAACTATCTAGAGACATTTAAAGGATGAAGAAATTGCTGACTGGGTGTTTCTCAACCAGCAGCTCTCTGCTGTCCATTTGTCCACAAGAGCTGACATCATGGTATGGAAATTAGAAGCTAATGGTATCTTTTCCACCAATTCCCCGCTTAAGGACTTAACATACCACAACCTGGATCCCTCACCCCATCTTGCTGACGTCATTTGGAAAGATTTCTACCCAAAAAAGGTGAAATTCTTTCTTTGGGAGCTCAGTTACCGTGCCATAAACACTAATGATAAACTTCAAAGAAGAATGCCACATATGGCTTTATCCCCCCAATGGTGCTCAATCTGCCAATCCAATTTGGAGACCCAACAACATCTTTTTGTCACATGTCCATATGCATCAGTTTTCTGGGACTTCATCCTCAACGCTTTTGGTTGGTCCACGGTATTGCCAACAGATCCTCCCCTCCTCATTGCATCCACGCTTGCAGGCCACCCTTTTAAAAAGGAAAAAAAGCTTCTCTGGATGAATTTCATTCGAGCTTTCTTTTGGCTTCTTTGGAGAGAAAGAAATCAAAGAACTTTCAATGCCAAATTTCTCCCTTACGAGCGGCTTTTTGATGCTATAGTCTATCTAGTTATTACATGGTGTAAAGGCTCTCCTCTTTTCCATCACTACAGTTACTCTTCCCTTATAGCCAATTGGAAGTGCTTCATGTAATCCCTCTATGAGACTTTTGTAATTTCATGTTATCAATGAAATTATTTCTTTCACAAAAAAAAAAACATCTCTAGATAGTAGATGACAAAATAGAAAAGTTTGTAATAAACAAACTTGTTTTCTATGGAGTTAGTTAACTAAAATATAACCTGAAATGTTTTTTTGTTTTGTGATGAAACCTTAAGTGTTGTATTCATGCATGTTCTTACTTAGTGATATAATATGATTTGTGATGTTTTCTGTTTTGTTGGATACTAGAGGAACAATGAGTGAATCTTTCATTAAATATGTGTGGACTTAAGAATATATAATTGTTAGTCTTGTACATAGAATAGAAACTCTCTAATACTAGAAGTTCCAAAATAAAGCTCAAGAGTGGTCACTGCTTTAATGGATAAAAAGATTCTGGACTTCAAGCAGTTGATTGAAATTTGAAGACTGAAAGTGTAGCAATAATTTAATAGGAAAAAAGTCTTGAAGGGATGCTGCAAATTCGATATCAAAGCAATGGTACTAAAGTTTGCCTGATGCTCATTGATTGAGCGGAATTGAAAGATTTTGGAAGCGAACGACAATATACATTTCGAGAGACTTTTCACTTCAAGGAGTGGACTATGATTTATCAGGCTTACATGAGAAAGAATGGGAGGAAAATTGCGGACTAAGTTCCTCCTTCCTATTTTTATGGTTCAAAAGTGTTCTAGTCTTTTCGTTCATGACTTAGTGGGTTAAGCTGTGTTTCTTGTTTTTAATTGTAGTAGGGTAACTGTCGATGAATCTTTGTAAATAAATAGGAGGATTAGTTAGTGAGGGCGGTTGACATTCTAGAACGAGAATCCAATAGAGTGTGGAGAGTTTTGTTTTATAAGAAACAATTTCATTGATGATTGAAATTACAAAAGGGAAAAGATTCCACAAAAAAGCCAAACGAGTTACAGAAAACTTCTCCAATTGGTTAGCAGAGAATTCATACTATGAGAAAGAAAAATAAGGAGACTCTTTACAGCGAGACATAGCATGAAAAATGATGTTGTCAAAAAGATCTATGAAAGGAGGTTCTTTGTTGTTGAAGAGCCTATGGTTCCTTTCATTCCAAAAGGTCCAAAGAAAGGCTCGGATAATGTGCTTCCACATGGTCTCTTTTTCTTCCTTGAATAGGTTACCCAAAAAACAAGAGTGAGCAGGGCTCGATGTCAAATGGGAGAGCAACCGACCAATCAAAGGCAAGGAGGATCTTGTAACAAAAGTTTGTGGCCACAGTGCATGTGTGGAACAGATGAGAAGGTGACTCCCCATCTTTTTTGCAATGCAAAGTATGCACCAGTGGGGAGAGAGTGATGAAGGAGAAGCCTTCTTTGCAGCCTATCTGAGGTGTTAACTCCTTTAAGAGCAAGTTCCCAGATAAAGAACTTGATTCTTTTGGGGTATTTATCTCCCCATATGACTTTGGCCAGAGATGGGTGGAGGAAAGAGTTCTTCGGAGCCATGTCTGCGAGAAGTTATTTGGTGGAGAAAGTAACCTTTGCTGTCCAGAGGCCAATGCCAAGAGTCTTCACCCATGCAGGGTTGGGTGGCTTCTAGATTGCTTGATAGTGAGGCCCAATCTAGAATCTCTTCATCCTTTAAGTGTCGTCTAAAACCCATATCCCATAAGCATAGGTTTGGATTCCATGTCTCCTTAACAGATGCTGTTTTTCGGAGGGAGATGGGATGGAGCCGAGGGAAAGATGATGCTAAGGACGATTCTGATAGCCATGTATCATACCAGAAGGATGTGGAAGCTCCATTTCTAACACGGGAGAAGATTCTGTCAAAGATTAGGTATTTCTGTTTGTAAATGTTCCTCCAGGAACCATGGGCGAAGTGTGGAGAGTTGGAAAGTCCTCTCAAATTATCTTTCTCCTGAGTTGTTATTTCTTTCTGTATTTCTCGATTTGAATTGCAAAGATACTCATCAGACTCTTGTTCTAATTCCTAATTGCTATTGGGCTACTACTTCAAACGAACACATGAAAATTTTCAAGTACTTCAGGGAAAAAAAAGTGTTTTTTTTTTTCAAACACGAATTTCCAAATTGTCAGGTTGGTCGAACTTTTGCTCATGGTGCCTGGATTTTTCTTTGTAGATGTCCAAATTCTTTACATCTTGAAAATATTGCTCTACATTAATTTTTGTTCATAGTGCCAGGATTTTGTAGTACTTGTGATTTAAAAACTTTCATTATTAGCCTTTTTCATTTGATTAAACATCTCTACCTATGGTGAGGACAACTACAATTCGACCCGGGAAGATATTTATAGATATGACATATGAGCTCGTGGCAAACACTTTCTTGATATGAAGATCTGACCCGTGACTTGGTTATTATACATAAATTTAGATTGAGTCATTTGTTTAATTCCTCCTAGAGTGTAATTATAAATGGCTTGCGACATTATATTTTGGTTACTCCTTGTCAATAGAAAAGATATCCATTAAATGATAGACAATAAAGAGACTTGTAAAAGCATAAAAACTAAATTATAACTATGGTGAAGGTTAAACTTCTAGGTGGTGCTCCAATCATATAAAATTCTTTTGTAATTATAGCCTTCTTTTTGAAAGACTTTTACAATTTAGTTATTTCGGGTGGGCTTCCTCCACCCGGGACTTTAGGCTGTTCCCTCTTCCCATTTGTTCGAAAACTAATAAAATATAACGAAGCACTTGGATTAGACATGTGATCTGACCTTAATGAAAGTACTTGCTATTGCAGAAAAAAAAAGGTGCAAAATCAGCATCACTAATTATTTGCTTGATTGTTTCAGGAGGTAACTGATACATCAGGAGGGTAAGTTCTAAACCATGAATGATTCAAATATTACGACGTACTTTTACTGTCATTTTCCCCCAAGTCTAAGAGTATTTCTGTATCCATCAGATGCGGGGCGAGTTTCGTTATCGACATCGTGTCGGGACAATTTGAAGGGAAAAGGTTGCTCGAGCGGCATCGGTTGGTGAATGCCGCTCTGGGGGAGGAAATGAAACAGATCCATGCTCTCTCCATTAAGAAAGCTCTGACCCCAGAACAATGGAAGCAACAGAAAGAATCTGAAAAAGAGAAATCAGAATCTGCAGCTTAGAAATAACAATGGTTTATATAAGTATGTTATGAGAAAGTGATGATAGATTTAAATAAAAGCATACCAAATAGCTACTCAAGTACTGATCTAAGTCTGATTCTGTGTATGAAACCACTTCTGCTTTTGAGTTTGTTGTGATGCGGCATCTTCAGATAACCACGTTTGTTTTGTAGGAAAATTTATAAGGATATCCGGGAAAATTTATAAGTGGATGCCCTGAACACGAGAATCTTGGAAACCCGTGTTTCAAAAGGGCATCCAAAACTTGTAAGATGTCTTCCGTATGGGCATCCTAGGATACCCGGACATCTCAACATCTTCGGGTACCTTACATTCCCACAAAACAAACGTGGGAATCTAGATGCCTGTCCAACGGGAATCTCGGATTCCCACAAAACAAACGGCCCCTAAGGACTGGGGATTTACTTGTCTTTGTATCGTTCCATTCGATCTTTTAGGTCCCTACTTGACCTCGACGGTTATGCCACGATGCATTATTGTTGTTATATTAGACTCAAAGGATCGTTCTTCAAAATTTTGATCGTTAGTTTATTTAAGGTTCTCACACTAACATGACAAAGCGTGCGTTCACGTCGACGATATTATTTTTTATTATAAAAATAATAAAAAATAATGATAACCATTTGGTTTTCGGTTTTTGATTTTTAGTTGGGATGGTTGATAACTAATTCAATTTTCTATTTTTTTAAAAAAAAACGATTTTTAAATTCTATGTAGATTTTGAAATTCGGTAGATTTAAAAAAAAAATCAAATAAATTTTCATTTTTCAAAATCTCATTTTTTTTCTAATACTCAACTTTTTTTTTCTTTGCATATATACTCTAACACATTTCTTTCTCAGTGTAAATTTCTTAAATATCTCTCTAAATATTTTATTTTTCTCCCTCAAAATTTTAATATTTTAAATATTTATCATTATTTCTCCCTTTCTCCAAAATTTTCATCTCTATGTATTTTTTTTTCTAACCTATCACTCTCATTTAATCTATTTTCCATACGAATAGTATAGTAATTGAAACACTTTTTTTTTTTGCTATAAATTTCTATCAATTCACTACGTATTATGTAATGCAAATTTATTGTTGGCAAATTTTAATATTCACTGATGGGGAGAGATTAAATTGAAAAAACTTCTAATAAAACATATATTTAGCCAAATATTTTTATGTAAATTAGGGCATGTTTGAGAGTGATTGTAGATTGATTTTAGAAAATAGATAATTACAATTGATTGTGTTTGGTTTGAAGTGATTTTCATGTGATTATAATTGATTTTAAATTATTAATATTTTATTTCAAAGGCGATTTTAGAAATTCCAAATTCCTAAAAAGTTTTCTTAAATTTGGCTCAACAAAGAATCAAATATCACCCATAATGGTTTCACGGCGACCATTATGGGTAATATTTAAACACAAATAATTAAATAATTAAAATCCGTATATATTCTTTTCAATTTTGCTCTTATTTCTCTTTTCATTATTATATATGTTTTTACTATGATTATATATTTTTAAAAAAATCTACAACAAGATAGACAACTATATATATATATATATATATACTTGGAATCAATTTAAATTGAATTAAAAATAAACTTGAATTTACTAATTAAGAAAATAATCTTGTTTATGAGATAATATTGGTGTCAATGATCTATTCGAACATATAATTAATACGACTGTATTTAATGGGATTTGAATGCGTAAAATTAATTAATTAATTTAAATGATCAATTATGTCAAACTTGGGATTTTTTATTTTTATCACAAATTCTCTCCAAAAAGACTGGGATATAGTTGGATAAGATAAACAGAAGGAACTCGATTCCAATTATTTTGGAATTCCCATTCCTAAGTGGATATTTGTATCTCAGTTCCTATAAATAGTTCTCAACACACAGTCCAAAAAAAAAAAAATCACTGCTCTCAACTTTATTTCGCAGCAAATAAATGGCGGTTTCGAGTAAATCAGTTGTCGCTCTCACTCTCCTCTACTCTTCCTTCATTCTACTTTTTTCATTTGTTTCTGATGCTCGTCCGCTCAAGCTTTGTATGTTCGATGCGATCTATCAACTTGGTGACTCCATATCTGATACAATAAACCTAATACGCGAAAATCCAATGACTCCATTCTCTCATCTTCCTTATGGAGAAACTGGCCGCTATTCTAATGGCTTGCTAATGATAGATCAATTCGGTACGTGATTTCAAAACAACGAGTTCTTTCTACTAATTTTCAGGTTAAAATAATAATATGGCCGCTGTTTTACTTAATTCACTGCAACAATCCGCAACTTCACGTGGCCTTTTCAAAATTTAAATTCATATTTTATCTTTCATTGTTTTATCGCTTTTCTATTCATGTAGGTCTGCTTTAGGTTATATACTTTCTTCAATTTTCTAATGTTTGCTTCTTGGAAATAAAATTAATCAACATTTTTCTTAAATGTTAAATTACTTTCTTTCATTATATTTTGTTTTCTTTTCATATTATTTTAACTCAAATTTATCTATATAACCTTCTAAAAATATCAGGCCTTACATCATCCTCTCATTTTTCCTATATCTTACACGTCAACATTCAATAAATTTTATCGTTTTAATAATTACAGCTTAGGCGGCTAGACTCCCTTTGATAAACCCGTATTTGAACAAAGAGGCATCAACGGCTCATGCGGTAAACTTTGCAGTGGCTGGCTCTACGGCTTTGCCTTCTGAAGTTCTTACTCTAAACAAGATCTCATCTCCCGTCACCAACACATCTCTATCCAAACAAATTGATTGGATGTCTACTCATTTTAATACTATTTGTTATCGTCAAAGAGGTTGGTATATACTGCATCTAATTTAATTTAAATGGAGTACACGTAGTCCATGTTGAATTTTTTATTTTTTATTTTTTATTAGATTAATCTCTTACTTTCATGTCCATCTTAAAGATTGCATCCAAAAGTTAAAGAACGCTTTGTTTTTGGTCGGTGAGATTGGAGGGAATAATTATTACAATTATGCTCTATTCCAAGGTAAAACTGTTAAAGAAGTTCAAGATATGGTTTCCCGTTGTTCAAACTATAAAGGAAGCCGTCACCGTATGTTATTCTTAATTTTTTTTTTCGGTAAGAAGTATATATTCATTCCTTTCTTCCTATGTAAATTTATTATTCTTCTCTTTCATAATTGCGTGTTTTGCAGAGAGTCATAAGTTATGGAGCTACTCGAGTTCTTGTTCCAGGAAACTTTCCAATATGTTGCCTACCAATCTATCTCACCGGATTTCAAACTAAGGATTCAACTGCTTATGATGAGCTTCACTGTTTGAAAGATTTAGCAAACTATCACAATAAACATCTTAAACATGCTATTAGTTCGTTAAAAAAAGAGAACCGAAATGTAAATATTATATATGGTGATTATTATAATGCACTCTTGTGGGTTCTACGACATGCTTCATTACTTGGTATGATTCTTTATTATGTACTCTTTACGCCTAGCTATATGTTAATTTAAGTACAAAATATTATATATCTAATAAATTTGTACCATCTCTAATAGGATTCGACCAAACATCCTTGCAAAAGTCTTGTTATGGGATTGGAGGTGATTATGATTTCAGCTTAATGCAAATATGTGGACTTCCTGGAGTACCAATTTGTCCAAATCTAGATGAACGAATCAGTTGGAATGGAATTCATTTGACACAAAAGGCTTACAAATTCATGGCATATTGGCTCATTCACAACATCTTTCCGAAGCTTCGTTGCATAGTTTAAAATTGTTTTTGTTTTTTTTTTTATTTTAGTTTTGCTTTCGAATATATTTTTCTTCTTTTAATTTGTTTAGCGAGATAGACAAGTATGGTGTTTATTCGATTTAACCTAGTATACATATTCTCTCTCAGTCTCTCTTCTCAATTTCAAATGTTTGTGAACTATCCGCATGAGTATATGTGATAACATTTATGGTTATAAACGTTTTAGGAGTGTCAAAGTGAGCATAGTTCAGTGGTTTTGTGAGTTTGGTCGCCCATTCTACATGTTAACAACATACTAGTAAAAAATGAGATACTTTTGACAAAATTATAAAAACAAAAAAGATTAGATATGGCATAATTGGCTTATCCATATATTTTTATGGGAGTTTCTGCCACTTTGGACAAAATTGTGCTTGTAACAAAATCTTTTTTTTTTCATGCTCCTTTTTAGGAGCTTTTTCAGCATCCAATCTATATATAACTCAATCAAAATTTTTTCTTTTATTTCAAAATCATTAAAACTAGATACACCTACAGAGATCATGGGTTTATAAATGAGGGACGACCAAATACAAAACAAAGCCACCCAAAGTGGACCCTATCGAAATTAAATATACGTGAGATAGGAATTTCCTTTTTAGGCCGTTTGTTTTGTGGGAATCTGAGATTCTCGTTGGGCCCATGTTTGTGTTGAGGGGATGTAGGATATCCGGGAATCTTGAAATACCCGGGTATCCTAGGATGCATATATGGGGTATCTACGAGTTTTGAATGCCCTTTTGAAACATGAGTTTTAAAGATTCCCGTGTTGAGAGCATCAACTTTTTACATTTTTGCCCTTCATTTTTTTCTCCATATATTTTCTTTCATCAAGTTTTTTAATTTTTATTCAAAAAATTCGTTATTTAAAATTTATAAATTTATAATTAACATAAATTAATGTACTCCATCGTTTAACTGATGCTATTAAGTATATTTGTACATTAGATTTACATATAAAATAAATAGCAATTAAATTATATAATATCATCATATTTTTTATATTTTGAAGAAATTACATTATTAATAATATTTATTATCATAAATACATAATTTTAAAACAACATTAAATAGAATGTGATGATAGGATAAATAAATTTCACCAAAGATAGCATAAATTATATGGTTGTCTTTTTTGGAAAAAAGTTGAAAATATTAAGTTAATATGAATTAATTTTTTCTACAAAATAACATATAAAGAATAAAAAAAATTCAAATAAATCTATTATATTAAATGAATTTATAAATTATATAATTATTGTATTTTTTAACATTATATAAATTTAACACATTCCCAAGAATAAATCATTCAAACTAAACGTGACTATCCAAATATTTTTGGATATCATTATAAATTTTCCTAACAAAATAAATGGGGAATTTATGCCTAGAACCTTGGAACTTAAGATTGTCTTTTCGTTGCTCAAGCCACCAATTATGCTAATGTGGGATTGAAAATCTGAATTTATGCCTAAACCTTGGAACTTCTCAAATCTGCTCATGGCACTTACGACCCGTTTGACAACGTTCTCGTTTCTTGTTTTTCCTTTCTAATTTTCTTAAGAAGTCCAAGCATTTTACACGTAACTTTGGTTTTTGTTTCTCCATTTTTGGAACATTCTTGTGTATAGAAATTTTGGAAACAACCAAAATAAGTTTCTTCATTCTTGTTCTCCCCATTTCCAATTTGTTCCAAAGAATAAATGAAAAGATTGTTTTATCATACTTGAATTCTTGGAGGTTGGAACCATGCATTACATTTTTCTTCATTCAAAATAAAGAAACAGAAACATTGCCAAACAGACCCTTATTGTCCATTTGTTGAATCTGATTATATTAAATGGTTTGCAGGATTTTCTTCGGTCTTAGGTTTTTTGGACCCTTATTGTCCAGCAATATTCCAGATAGAGATAGTTTTGAAGCACTAGATATTATCAATATTCATGGAGTTTTCTTTTCAATATGGGATCCTTAACATGTCCCTCAAGATCGTAGCTTTTTTGACTCATCGATTTTTGGCCGGATCCTTTTTTTGGATCAGATGCTCGTTTGAGTGTTTTGGGCTCTGATATCATATTAATATTCATGGGTTCCATCTGAAAACCAATTGGTCATGAGAGGAGTAGCTCATGTCTATCATAAACCCTTGTCAGATGATCCCTTTTCTTTTCAACGCGGATCCTTAACAGATATTGCTCAGAATTTACTTTTGTCTTGCGAAATTTTCTTATTCGACTTTCTTTTTGCCTCTTGGCTGTGATGATTGATTTTTGTGGAATTATTCGCTTGTTGGAATAACAAGCCCGCACTAAAACAATTCTACAAAACTTGATTTTTCGAAGACATTTTTGACATAAGTTCTTTGAAGCACAACTTATGAAGTATTTGAAAATTTAACTGCAATGATTAGAATTTTTTGGAATATATTGAAGATATCTACTAAGAAATCATAGGCTTGAAAGTTGAAGTCACTTTAGCCTTGATATCATAGGTTAATAATTGAAGTTCATTGATATATTTTTCGTTGAAATGCCCTCAATTCTAGAATAATCCGCATCACTCTTGCTTTCGAATTTGAAGTGGCCATTGTGTGATGAAATGTTTATTTGGAGTGATTAAGTAATAATAGTTTTAAGTCTATTAACCGTTGGATAAATATGTATATAAAACTTAAGGAAACACAAAATTAAAAATCCGAACCCAACGTAACGTTGTTTCCTTAAGACAATTTTGTTCCCTCTATAGTGCTCAAAGTTTCATGAACAATTGTCTTCTAGGATAGGACAGATATACCAACTTGTGAATGCAGCACTCCAAACACAGGACTCAACGAACTCACAGTATTTAAGTACTCGTACAGAGGAGAAAAGAGAGAATTTTTGGATAGTTTTTCTGTGTTGCAAAACTGAGAAGAACCACGTATTTATAGACTATTTGTGGCCATTCAAATAGTCATGTCTTTTCATGTAAGGTTATGTCTTTTGATAAAAGGACATAACCTTCACAAAAGACGTACCCGTTCAGGAAAAGTTGTGATTCTTCATTTTTAACAAAAATAATTTTATTCAAAAATTTCAACATTAACACTATCATACATACGTGCATGATTAAAATATAAAAAGTTTTACTAATTTTATTTTAAAAAATAATTAAAAATTTTGTGACTTGACCTTTAGTTACAATTAGTAATAGAATTTCTAAAGTTTTGGAATTTTAATAATTACACAACTTAACCTATATAGAGATTGTGATAAGAATCATGGTGTTCCGCACGTCTCCACTGGACCTCTTACACGAGCCAAGGCTAAGAAGTTTCAACAAGCATTCCTTATTCACGTACAAGCTTGGATAGGCTCAGTTCAACCTTTATTTCAAATGCTGCAAAATAATCCAAGAGAGGACGATGTTGTGAAGGTCAACGTTTGCAAGATTGATGTTGTGCCAACATTTTAAAGATTCATTTGTTATTTCTAAGTCATCAAATTTTGCTTGTAATTTTTGAGTTTTTGGTCTTCCAAATTATGGTTTCAACTTTAGAGTTCAATTCTTGGAAGTTATTAAGTAGACCAATTGTGGTCATTACTACTTATGGGTTTTATCTTGTAAAGTGAAGGGTTGGGGGTTTCACTCATATAATGGCTATAAAAAGCTCAATCCAAGCTATGTAAAAGGCAGATTTTAGAGGAATGAAATTTGATCTCTCAAGAGACATTTTCTTTAGAAATCCATTGCCGTTTCTAAGGTTTCTTGCAATTCTTGTGATAGGTTGCATTTTGAGCCATTCAATCCAGCCTTGATCAAGTTTGATTGTGGAATGACTCATTCTAGAACAAGATTTCTATTCTTGCTTCTAGATCTTTGATCATAGAGGTAATCAATTTCTAGCCTTTCTCTTGGTTGATTCTAACTTGTTCAAGGAGGTGTTAATTTCTTTGATTCAAGGGTTCTTGCTCAACAAAAGCTTGAATCATTGGGCTGAGAATTAGGATTGCCTTATCATTTGGTATCAGAGCCAGGTTGCATCTTTGTTGCCTACTCTAGAATTGATTCTATCTTTCATTTCAATTGTCCAGTGTTGATTTCTTGAAAAAAAAAATATAAAAAATATTATCCAGAAGTTGTTCAAGTAGTGTTCTTGAGTTGTTCATTCATATTTCTCTCCAATCAGTTTCAAATTGCACGAAACTTTGTTGTTCATTGATAGTTATAATCAAATCTTGTTGTGACTGTCCAAATTTGTAACTGCAGCATTTAATGATTGTAATGCCTATTGAAACTACTTGATAACGTTCGAATTTAATTGTTTCTTCTGAAGTGAAACGTTAGATCTGAATGTTACCTTTCAAAGTTAAGAAGACCATTTAGTCAAAATCGTAAAGTAATATATTTGTTTTGGAATTCCGTCTCTGCATGCAATTTTAACGAAAAAATCCTGCTTTGCTTCTATACTTTATTCTTTTCAGATTTGAAGGAATTTGTCATTTAAATTTATTCTCTTTGCTTCATAAAGACTAATTCCATCATATTTAGGCTGTCTCTTTATTTGTGTGGCACATATCTCTGAATTTCGTAGAAGGCATCCTATCGTTGTTTTCTTTGTTCTAGTTGAGATTTCATAATTATCTTGTCTCGGCTGTTTTGTAATGTTCACTATTACAAGAATTGCTTGGACCACAAGTTAGCCTACCCAATATCAACATTTAGTCACTTTCCCAAATAGCCTACCTTTGTGTGTGATAGACACGAGTGTTTCGAGTGAAAATCAGTGAGTTGAGTGTGTGAGGTCCTAAACATATTTAACTACTCTTTGTAACGTCATGAATCCAGATGGGGGAAATGGAGCGGATATTACTGAAGCTAGGTGGAGAGAAGCACAAACTGGGGCCATTACTCGTTTAAACCAAGTAATCAGTACCTTGGCAGAACGGATGGAGCGAATTGAAGTAGCTTTAGGAAATCCTCAAGGAAGGGAAGTTAATGAAGGAGTTGAAAATGAAGAAGAAGATGACAATGTTTTAGCCGGGCACAATCCAAGGGGAGGAAGAGGTGCAG
This sequence comes from Momordica charantia, assembly GCF_013281855.1. Classification (NCBI taxonomy): domain Eukaryota; kingdom Viridiplantae; phylum Streptophyta; class Magnoliopsida; order Cucurbitales; family Cucurbitaceae; genus Momordica; species Momordica charantia. Next base: position 16,398,833 of record NW_028275160.1, read on the forward strand.
GCCGGGGGAGAGGAAGGGAAAGATGAGTGGGAAGAGAAATGTTACCACTAAGAAGGGTTGATAGGGAGTACCAATATGAAAGGGAAGAGAGAGGGGCCGGCGGTGTGAAGCTTAAAATTCCATCCTTTCATGGGAGATCAGATCCGGAGGAGTATTTGCAATATGAAAGCAAAATCGAGCATGTATTTGATTGCAACAATTTTAGTGAGGAAAGAAAGTTGAAACTTGTAGTGGCTGAATTTTGTGATTATGCCAATATTTGGTGGACATCTTTGAAATCAGAATGGAGGAGAAACTATGAAGAACCAATTTAAACATGGGAGGAATTAAAGGCCTTAATGAGGAAGAGGTACATTCCTAAGCATTATTCTCGAGAACTCAAGCAAAAGCTCTATGCGTTGCAACAAGGATCCAAAAGTGTGGAAGACTATTACAAAGAAATGGAGGCCCTTATGAATAGAGCTGGAATTGATGAAGATGCAGAGGATACAATGGCTAGGTTCCTTGGCGGGTTGAATCTACCGTTGGCTCATCAAGTGGATAGACAAACTTATTTTGATATGAAAGAGTTGTTACACCTTGCTGTCAAAATTGAAGGCCAATTAGCATGGGAGAAGGAGAACTCCAAGAGGTATACTTCTTCTAAGTCAACTTCTTTTTCTACTAATACTTGGAAAAAGAATGCAGATTTCAAACCTAGAGGAAAGTATGAGCTTGATAAAAAGGACAAGCCTGAGAGATCCAAGGGCAAGGAAAAAGTGGAGAGATCTAAAGAGGTTCGAGAGAGAGACAGGGACATCAAATGTTGAAAATGTCAAGGGATTGGTCATATTAGCCATGATTGTCCAAACAAGAGAGTCATGATCATTAAGAATGGAGAAGTGGTTACGGATGGTGAGGAAAGTGACCAAGATGAGCTAATTGAAGAAAAGCTCCAGGAGGATGACGAGGAATTGGAAGATGGGAGTCATTTGGCACTTGTTACAAGGAGACTTCTTAACACTCAAGTTAAGGGGGATGATGTTAATGACCAAAGAGACAACCTATTCCACACACGGTGTTTAGTTAATGGGACTCCTTGTAGTCTTGTTATCGACAGTGGAAGTTGCACCAATGTAGTAAGTACATTCTTGATCAATAGGCTGCAAATTCCAACTCAACACCATCCTAAACCTTACAAGCTTCCGTGGCTCAACGATAGTGGAACAATGAAGATTGTTTCTCAAGCTTTAATTTCTTTTACCTTAGGAAAGTATAAAGATGAGATTTTATGTGATGTATTACCTACGCATGCCGGTGACATCTTACTTGGCCGACCTTGGCAATTTGATAGGAAGGTCATCTATGATGGTTATTTGAATAGGTACTCTTTTACAAAAGATGGTAAAAAAACAACTCTTATACCTTTGCGTTCGGTAGATGTATTTGCTGATCAATTAAAGTTGGAGAAGAAAAGAAAAGAGTTTGAAGAAAAAGAATTGAAAGAAAAGAAGGAGATGGGTGAAAAAATAGAGGAAAATGAGAGAGAGAGAAAAAGTGGAGAAAAGAGTGAAAAAAGAGATGAAATTGATAGAAAAGAAAAGAAAGTCAGTTGTTTGGCTAGAGTGGGAGAGGTGAGAAGAGCAATGTTTTCCCAAAAGCCCATATTTGTACTTATGTACAAAGAAGGGGATTTGGCTTCTAACGATAAACTTTTGCCTTTGCCGAGTTTGTTTCAACCTATTTTGCAGGAATTTGAGGACGTGTTCCAAGAAGATATACCTAAAGGATTACCTCAAATTAGAGGTATTGAACATCAAATAGACTTCATACCGGGGGCTACCATTCCAAATAGGCCAGCTTATAGAGCAAATCCAACTGAGACAAAGGAAATTCAAAGGCAAGTGGAGGAGCTCATGGAGAAAGGCTATGTTCGCGAAAGTTTGAGTCCCTGTTCTGTACCGGTCATATTAGTGCCAAAGAAGGATGGAACTTGGCGCATGTGTGTGGACTGCAGAGCCATCAATAAAATCACTGTAAAGTATCGTCATCCTATTCCTAGGCTAGATGATATGCTTGATGAATTGCATGGTTCTTATCTATTTACAAAGATTGATTTGAAATCTGGATATCATCAAATTAGGATGCATGTAGAAGATGAATGGAAAACAGCTTTCAAAACTAAATTTGGATTGTACGAATGGCTTGTTATGCCTTTTGGGTTAACTAATGCTCCTAGTACATTTATGCGCTTAATGAATCATGTTTTGAGAGAATACTTGGGGAAGTATGTTGTTGTGTATTTTGATGATATTTTGACTTATTCAAAGAATTTGTTTGAGCATGTAGAGCATGTTAGATCCATTTTGATTACACTTAGAAAAGAGATGCTTTATGCTAATTTTAATAAGTGTAGCTTTTGCATGGAAAAGGTTAACTTTCTTGGCTTCATAGTTGGTAAAAATGGAGTTGAAGTTGATGAAGAGAAAGTTAAGGCAATTAGGGATTGGCCAACACCAAAAAATGTCAGTGAGATTCGGAGTTTTCATGGTCTAGCTAGCTTCTATAGAAGGTTTATAAAGGACTTTAGTACCATAGCTGCACCATTGAATGACTTAGTGAAAAAGAATATTGTTTTTGAATGGGGGAAATGCAAGAGAGAGCTTTCAATGAACTTAAGGGAAAATTAACCAATGCACCATTACTTGTCTTGCCTAACTTTGGTAAAACTTTTGAAATCGAGTGTGATGCAAGTGGTTTGGGCATAGGTGCTGTTTTGATGCAAGATGGAAAGCCCTTAATGTATTTTAGTGAAAAACTAAATGGGGCTTCGTTGAACTATCCTACCTATGATAAAGAATTGTTTGTTTTAGTTCGTACATTGCAGGTATGGCAACACTACCTGTGGCCGAGAGAGTTTGTGATCCACACCGATCATGAAAGCTTGAAGCATCTTAAAGGTCAAAGCAAGCTAAATCGTAGGCATGCAAAGTGGGTAGAGTTTATTGAAACATTTCCATGTGTTATCAAATATAAGCAAGGTAAGGACAATGTGGTTGCTGATGCATTATCAAGAAGGTACAATCTCTTTACTTTTCTTAGTACAAAAATTCTTGGATTTGAGCATATTAAGGAGTTATATAGAGATGACCATGACTTCGAAACTATTTATGCATCTTGTCTTGGTGGGAAAGCTGTGGATGATTATTATGTCTTTCATGACTTTTTGTTTAAAAAATGTAAGCTTTGTGTTCCTAAATGTTCTATAAGACATTTGCTTGTGAAAGAAGCCCATGGGGGTGGATTGATGGGACATTTTGGGATTCATAAAACTTATGATATGTTGTATGAACACTTCTTTTGGCCTAAGATGAAACATGATGTGCATAAGGTTTGTAGCCAATGTTTTAAATGTAAATCGGCTAAGTCCAGATCACAACCAAATGGTTTGTATACTCCCTTGAATGTACCTAATGAACCTTGGACTAATATGTTTTCTCTCATTGCCTTGTGCAAAACCCCCCAACATATTGAATCCCTTTGTGTGGTAGAACTTAGGTTTTCGTATTTTACCCATCGAATCATCCTTGTTTGAATGGTTATTAAACTCATGGAGTGTTTCCGACCTTGGGCATAGTGGGTATTCTGTCCGATCATGGTAAGAACTGCGAAGGTAATCCATCTAACCCTTAGCCTTTCAGATTGAACCACTTATACCATTGGATTAAAGTGGCTCGGGCTAGAGTACTCCAATATGCTTGGGTTGTTATGTATCAAGAACCAACCTGGGATGGGTCATTCAAAGTCAAAGGCATCGTGCGTATAGGCATGTACATGTTGGTTGATCTGGAAGAAAACCTACTCCCACATCCCTGAATTGTTAAAAATGGGAAGATTGTTGATTGATTCCAGAAGGGGAGAAAGTATCACAAAAATGAAATCGTATTATTGAGTATATTTCTTATGCCACTTTAAAATTATTTTTCTTAAGTGGTTTGTAATCATAAAAAATGGGGAGATTGTTGGTTTTACGAGCTTCAATCATACCATTTACTTTGATGATAACAAACTTAACCTATTGATTATTTGTGTATCAAAGTGTCCATAGTATAGATCTTGAAAAGATGAATCCAACGCAATTGAGTTGCTCAAATTGAAGTACAAATGAAGAAAGTTGTGGTCGAAACAAGCTTAAATAAATATACCTGAGAGAGGATGACATTGGAGAATCATATGCTGACACATGCCAAACTGAATTATTCAAAAAAAAAAAGAGAGAGACAAAAGAAAAAAAAAGAGAAAGAGAAAATGAAATGAAAATGAAAGGAAAAGAGAAAGAAAATAAAATAAACAAAAAAAAGGAGATGGAAAATAAAATAAATTTAAAAAGAAATAGCAAAGAGTCGTGTTCGACGAGAAATTTAACAAGAGAAAACTCGAATTTATGAACTTGTATTTGTATTGAATATATGTAGTGTTACAATCTCTAATGTATGATCCTCTGATTAATTCGCTCAGATGTGAACTTTAATTCAAGGGCTTGTGAGCTTGTTCTCGAATCAATGAGTTTGCACCTTGAACTTTGAGCGTATTGAAGAATCTTTATCAGCTGTGAAACTTGATGCTTGGCGAAGTTTGTGGGTTGATGAAGTCTTCGGCTTGTAGCTTGTGAAGTTCTTTGGTCGGTTGCTTGGCGAAGGGAAGATTCAGATTCTTGAAGTCTCGAAGTCTTCAAGTCTTCCGTTCTTGGAGTCTTCAGTTCTTCGAGTCTTGTTGGTTCTGGATGCTTTGCACTTTGACCGGTTGTAGATGACTTTGAATGCTTCGAATGCTCTGAATCTCTAATGCTTATGGATCTTTTCGAATCCCTCAAATGAGAGCTGACCCCCTCTATTTATAGATTTTGGTGGGTCTTGTATAGGTCATGGGCTTTAATGGGTCGTGGGCTTGGGCCCAATCTCTTTATAGGTTTTGATCCAATTAGTTGATTTCATCGGACGACCATAAGAGAGACACGTGGCATGATTAGATTTGTCGATTTTAAAATTAATTTAGGATACGTGTAATTTTATCATTGGTCATAAATGTAATTTTAATTTTGTGACGTGACATTTATAATTAATCGAAATTTCTCGTTAAACAAATGCCCCCTTTTCGAGATGTATGCATGCATATTCATGTGTGGATCTCGAAAAGTGATATGTAACATTTTAATTAGAATATGGAGTTGGTTCATAATTCTGATTAATCCATTTCAACCAGAGTTTATGATTTTTTTGATTTGGCCTTTTTATTTTGTTTGGATAAAAAACTCGAGTAAATTTTCTACTCATGATTTAAATTGGAGCAGAGAATTTAAGACATGACATTAAAACTTGAAATATGTCATACTTATTTAATTAAGGAGAAGGTTACTTTCTTCCCTCCCAATACCAAAATTAACGGGAAGATTTATTTCTTTTCTTCCCATTATCAAAATTTCCCATATATGTCTTGTATCCATGCTTATAAATTGGAATTTTGAGTCGAAAATTTTGCTTGCAAATTTTGTATTTGATTGGAAAAAGAGTATCCAAAATCAAAATAATCCATACTTGTAGCAAATTTTCTATTCAACTTTTGGAGGGGAGAATTTGAATAAGATATGACATTAAAACTTGGATATGACATACTAATTTGATTATGGATTAGATTTATATGACATTAAAACTTGGGATATGCCATACTAATTTGATTATGGAGAAGATTTATTTCTTCCTTCCCAAAACCAAAAGTTCTCATATATGTTTCGAAGTTATGTTTAAAAGTTGGAGTTCCTTGTGTTAGAGAGAATTAGACAAATCATTCCCCCTAGAACGTTGAGGTACATGAGATTACTATTTTTTTTTTCTTCATGTTTAAAAGTTGGAGTTCCTTGTGTTAGAGAGAATTACACAAATCATTCCCCCTAGAACGTTGAGGTACATCAGATTACTGTTTTCTTTTTCTTCTTCTCATCTTCTCTATCTTTTTTTTCCTTCGGCTCCTTGTACTCACGTTGTTTTCTTCTTTATGTAGCACTTTGTATTGTTGCCGGGGTGATAATCTTCACTTGTTCATTCATCTTCATTTTTCATTGCCTATGAGAATCCATACCATTTTTTTTTTCTTGTTCTTTTTTTTTTTTTTTTAATCTCCAATTTTACTTATGTTGCCTTCTTGTCCATGTAGTCCCTGTTATTCTTGTGGTCGTGCTCCTGCTTGTATCTCCCGTTATTGGTAAGAAATCTAACCCTTTTTTTATTAAATATTATACTGTATCGTACCGCTGCATGTGAAAAAAAAAAAGAAAAAAATCTTTTAAACCTACTGTTGTTCTTACGAAATAGATTTTTTTTTTAATAAGACTTTGCGGCTGCAGCAGCCGCTGCCTCCCCAAACTTAGGGCGTCGCGTGGGTACAACCCCTGCGGCTGGTAGGTGGCTTTTTTTTGTTTATTTTTAAATTTTAATATTAAATCTTAGATTATCTATTTACTGTATATACCTTTTTTATTTACATATTAATATTTTTTATTATTCACAAAGTTTGTATTATATTTTTTTCTTTTTATTTATTTATTTTTTTGTTTATTTAAACCTTTGAGTGGCGGCTGCCGCCCCTAGGGCGCGGCATGGGTACACATTTTTTTTTTAATTTTTTGATTTTATTATGTTTTTTTCTTTTTTCCTTTACACTGCATATATGTTGTTTGTTTTTTTCATTTAAAGCCTTTTTTTTTTTTAACTTTTACACTGATTTATTATTATTTCTTTATTTTTATGATATGCTGCTTAAGGGTTTTTTTTTTTGTTCCGACGGTATTATTTTTATTTTTATTTAATTTTTTCCTTTTTTAAAGCATATTTAGATTTTTTTTAATTCGGTATTAGTTTTTTTTCTGTTACTTTACTTTAAAGAAACCCTTTTTTTTTTAACTCTGTTTTATTATTATTTATATATATATATATATATTTTACAACTATAAAATTATTATTATTAACTTTTTTTTTCCTAATTAGTAAATACCAATATCTATTTTTTATTACTTTTTTTCAAGGAAACAAAAATTCCATTGTTTTTTTTATATATTTATTAACACTTTTTTTCGCTTAAACATTTTTTTTAGGAATTGATATTTACAAAATTATTTACAATGATACTGCTGTGAAATTCAACTTTGCTCACTTATTGTAAGGTAAATATGCACACCAATACTCGCTCTTGCTTTTTGCTCATTTGTTTTTGTTGTCTCTTTGTTGTAGCTAAGATACTCCCAGTATTGATAGAGTATCTTCAGAAGACCTTACCCTCTCGGTTACCATCCTTTCGGGGATGACGCATGCGAGGGTATTTTATAGCAGTTCAGATACTCCTAGGATTGGTTGAATATCTGTAGAAGACTCTACCCTCTCGGTTACCATCCTTTCGGGGATGACGCTTGCGAGGGTAATTTGTTGCAGTTCAGGTACTCCCAGGATTTGTTGAGTATCTGGAGAAGACTTTACCCTCTCGGTTACCATTTTTTCGAGGATGACGCTTGCGAGGGTATTTTGTTGCATATTTGAATCGCACTGCAACAAATCCATTTTCTTGCTTTCCTCGCCTTTAATTCTTCATTTCTAACTTTTCTTTTTAATCTTTGTTCCTTTTTTTTAGGACCATGGTATTTTTTTCAACGCGCTTTATTTATGGTAAAAAGTGAGGTTACACTACCGGTGGAGGAGCCAAAGAAAGGTAGACTTTCAAAGACGAGGTTATTCCTAGTTGTAAGGAACTGACAGAGTTATGTAGGCACGTCAGATATCTTCCAAAGAGTTCTGAATACCTCTTTGAAGCTTATTCCCATCTGGTTTCTATGAAGAATGGTCGTTCTCATGTCTCTATCAACTCTTGGATCTCTTTTTGGTTCACAGATGATTTAAGGTACGCCAAGCCTCCCACTCGAAAACCTAAAAAAACATCTCGTCCTCGTTTGACTTATAATCTGAATGGTACTTCATTCCATTGTCGCGATTGGTCAAATAAGGAGAGACATTTGTTCCATGATCTCAACATAGAAGATGAGCCGAGAGAGAAAACATATCTGGCTGCTTGCATTTCTTGTTGGTTATGTGTCTTTGTGTTTCCTCGTAAAAATCTCAGTTTCCTTCGCCCTTGAGTTTTCAGGGTTGGTAACCAGATGGCCAATGGGGCTATTTTTAGCCTTGTTGTCCCAGTCTTGGCCGATAGTTACCACAGGTTAGGCCAAACTTTGAAGACTTCTGACTTGGTCAGGCATCTAGAATCTTGTCTCCCCATGCATTATGTTTATGGTTGATTGGCTTGTTATTTCAACACTCATTATAAAACTCCCATGGAGCTTCCGGATCGTAAAATGGTAGAGTTTTCTGGTGAAGGTGGTGCTAAATATTTTAATGATTTTGAGACTCGAAAATTGATTCATGGAGGTAGGTCCATAGTATGGCATGTGAATGTTCACTCTAGGAATAAAGATGAACTTCTAAAGGATAATGGTAGCCTGTCATCCACACAATGCTCGTACTTCTCAAGTCTTAGGTTATGTTATTTATCCTCTTGATGTGGAAACTTGATGGTTATTGAATCTTATAACTCTTACCAATTTGGTTGTTAGTTTGGATTTTATCAAGACATTCCAAATTATTTGAGAGAAATCACTCCCTCAATCAATTTGGACAACGTTTTATATCATTGGAGGATTTGCACTCAAACTTGCACATTGTCGCAGATATTTCTTTCGGCTCGTACGCTAGATCCTCATGAACAAGTTACTTCTCGTTAGGAGAGCTGGTGGTCAATTAAGCATGAAGACTACTTTGAGAAAGATATAGTGAAGTTAGTGAGTGATGCTCTTCCTTCCCCACCCCCACTTAAATTACCTAAGAACAAAGAGGGTAATAGAGGAGGCAAAAATCTTTGTATAGTTAAGGACAAGGCATCCGCTCCTGCAGAAGTTGCTTCTGTATCTACTAAAGAGAGCCAAGAGATAGCAATGACGAGCAACATTGGAAGAGAGTGAAGACGGCAAAAAAGACGCCGAACTCTAACGATCAATTTTTTTATGGTATATCGAGCACTTCTCAGATTTTGGACAATGCTGGAGTTTTAGTTTAGTAGCTCGTACCTCTTCCCTTATTTCTTACTTTTTTTTTAAATACCCCATTTTGTTTTGTTTTGTTTTTTCTTACAGCTATATTTGGGAGATTTCGTTGAAAATGCAGATCAGCAGCATAGTGGAGGGTCTATGATGAGTCCGAATGACCTTGATCTTGCTGCCACTTGTGTTGAAGGTTTCAAGGTGCCAACTGAAGGGGTTGTAGTTTCTTCTCACCCTTCACCTGCAATTGTTGAGGACCGTGTACCAACCCAAAAGGTGGTACATGTCGATGTCCCTAAAGTCTCCAACATATGTGTTGATGCTGCAATCTCTGACGTTCAACGACAAGCTGCTTTAGCTATGTGGGCCATTCTACATAAGAGTATTATACGTAATTCAATTGATAAGGCTTCATTTCTCAAACCAGAAGCGCGCAAAATTTTTCATGTTCTTTCAAGGATGCATGTAGTAAATCTTACTTCTCTCTAAGATTTTATAGGTGGCTATTTTGAGAAGGCGACAACTTATGACAACCTACAATCCTTAGTTTGCTCTCGAATGACTTTGGCAAGTAAGGACTGCCAATTGGAGGAGTGCAAACTTAGTTTGGAGAAGATATTATGTGACGAGCATCTTGTCCTCGAGGAGAGAGATAAGCTTAAACGACAACAAACACAACTATTGCAAGAAGAGGAGGAGTACGAGAAAAAGGTTGAAGCTTCTAAAGTACGAGAGAAAATGGGTGACATGGAAGGTGCTCCAGTTGTGAATGATGCAGATGTCAGATCGTTTGAGGCCATTCGCGAGCTTTTAAAGGATGTGCAACAAGAGTTGAAGGACTTCAAGTAGGTGCCGAGGTTTGAGACGCTTCTATGATTTCTTTTGCCCTTTTTTTTGTTTATGTATGATTTTTTTTATTTAGAGTAAGAGTTTCTTTATTCATGACTCAATATGTTTTTTTTATGTGGACTGAACTTAAAGTTTTAATTTAAGCTTTTTGCGTACCCTTTGTAGAAAAAAGGAATCAAGTCATAACGTAGTTCATTTACTTTACATTTCAAACATAGTATTTCTTCAGGAATTTGCCATTTAATGGGCCAATTCTTAACCAGTCTTTGTCCACAATCTTGTATGCTCCGGTTGTGTAGACTTCTTTTACAACGTAGGGTCCGTCCCATTTTGGAGTGAACTTGTTCCATGTATGTCGAGTTGCAATAATCGGTCTTCGAACTGCAAGTACAAGCTCACCAACTTGAAATGATCGAGGTTTCACCTTTTGGTTGAAGGCTTTAGACGTTCGTGCTTGGTAGCATTCTAAAGCTTGCTGAGCATCCAATCTTCTTTCATCCAACGGTTCCAACTCTTGAAGACGTAGCTGAGCATTATCTTCCACTGTTAGCCTTTCTTGCACCGCCATTCACAAAGATGGAATTTCTCTTTCAAGGGGGAGCACAGCTTCTACTTTGTAAACAAGAGAATAAGGTGTAGCACCGATCGGGGTGCGATAGGTGGTTCGATACGCCCATAATGCTTCACCGCTCCTTTCTTGACAATCTCGTTTTGACTTGGAGACTAATTTCTTCAATAAGTTACATAACATTTTATTAAACGCTTCTGCCAACCCGTTTGCTGCAGTGTTGTACATTGATGAATTATATTGCTGGAGGCCAAACTTTTCACACAATTGGTCTACTAATCCGTTTGAGAATTGTCTCCCATTATCTGTCACAATGCGATGCGGGATGCCATACCGGAAGATGAGATGAGTGCGGATAAAATCATATACATTTTTTTTCTTAGCTTCTTTTAGTGCAACAGCCTCGATCCATCTTGAAAAATAATCAGTTCTTGCGAGAATGTAAGAATGTTTCGTTGATGATTTGGGAGTTATAGGGCCGACAAGATCGAGTCCCCAAGCTTCAAAAGGCCATGAAGTTATAGTTGGATGGAGTGGCTCCGGAGACTGATGTATGAAATTAGCGTGAAACTGACAAGCTTCACATCTCTTTGCATATTTCATCGAGTCTTGAAACATTGTAGGCCAATAATAGCCCATTCTTTTGAGTTGAAAGTGGAGCTTTGGTCCTGATTGATGAGCCTCGCACACACCTGAATGAGCTTCCTCTAATGCTTTTATCGATTCTTCCTTTCCCAAGCATCGAAGAAATAGACCTTCATACGAATGACGATAAAGAGTTTCATTGTAATAGATGAAACGAGCTACTCTCCTTCGTACTTCATTTCTATTTCGATTATCTGCAGGAAGCTTCCCATGCTGTAGATAGTCTATGATGGGCTATCGCCAATCTTCTTTTTCGATCACAAAGACTGATATTGCATTCGTTTCTTCACTCTCGCTTACAATTGGTGGTATGATCTATCTTTGACATAGTAGGATATTCAAAACTTCACCCTTCAAAATTGTCAGAGCTGTGGCCAAATTTTCCAACGCGTCTGCTCTCTTGTTTTCTGCTCTTGGAACATGCTCCATAGTTACAGTTTCGAAATTTTCCAACAATTGTCTGGCGTAATTAAAGTAAGGTATAACGCCCCAAGATATTATATACCATCCTAGGTAATGCTAAATAATCCACCTGTCTAGCCTTAACTCTAAACACGAGATAATCAACTCCCTGGGAAATAATTTAAATAAAATAAAGCTTCGACTCCCATAATTCCACCAAAAATATCAATTTTATAAACTGTCAAAACTTCGCTCTCCGTGGGCAATTTCAAAATAAGACATCTCATGTCCGCCTCAGTGGCTAAAATTCTTAAATAATTAAAACAATCGTACACCTAAACTCCAACGACAACAGTGACGCGTTTAACAATAACATCCATAAAAAAAAATAGTTCTAAAGAAAACAAAATCGCTCCTCGAGTCCACACCTAGCAATAAAATAAATCCCAACGCTACTCGTACCAAACGACCCTTCCCTCTATCCTTACTAACTCGACTAGTGATCCCTCCTCGGTCAAGCCCCCTCCACGTCATCACCACGGTCTGCCCTGTTCACACCTGAAAACAAATAAGGATAAAAAGGGGGATGAGTACATAAGGTACTCCGTAAGTAGCCCTTTCTAACTAACACAAAAATCATGCTCATAGTCACGACATATAAAATAAAACGATGGCAAGACAATTAAATAGACAGCGAAAGATTAAAAAACAATAACTTGACATTTACATACAACAACCATGCGTCGGAACTACCAAGACTACAACCATATGATTCACTAGCCCTTGTCCCACAGTACTAAACCTCCCCTACACCCCCCTGTGATACTCCCCGTTTAACTTCTCGAGGCATGACGGCTCTTGACATTTATTCCCAAGCTACCGCCCCCCTTCTTTTACAGTACTTGATGTTCGACCTTGTCATTTATTCCCAAGGCCTAGCACCACTACTTCGCAAGCACCACTCTACTTTAGTCCTTCAAGCCTAACTCCTCGAGTGACATTGGCCCTTGACATTTATCCCCAAGGCCTCAATACTCCTCTACAGAAACTTGATGTTCGGCCTTGCCATTTATTCCCAAGGCCTGAACTGTGCACCGATCCTTGCCGTTTATCCCCAAGGTACCGATGACTTCCCAGCGTATTGGTCCTTGACATTTATCCCCAAGACCCCAATACTCATTTACAGAAATTTGACGTTCGGCCTAGTCACCTCCAACAATAAGAATAGAAAGCATGTTTCCTCATAAGTGTTCAATAATAGAAAGACGGCAACAAAATCACTACAAGTTCACAAATCAAAACTAACAATCCCTACATGCACATTAAATTATTTTAACTAAAAATCAGCAGCAAAATCATTCCGTTAACGCTAAATAACACACGCACTCGCCCCCTGGTGCTACTTACACAACCACGTCTTTAAGTTTGCGTCGAACTCACACCTAAGCACAAAAACGGAAAAATACAGCAATATAAAAATACTATTCAGCCTTCGAAAACAACTCTAAGAGGGTTCAAAGGGTCTCATTACCGCAAAACGACTTCGTATAGGTGTGGGTAAATTAGATCTAGCTTGCAAAGGGGTGGGTAGCGTAAATCGGGCTTCGAACGGATGAAGATAATCGTCGGACACCACCCAAAACACTACTGTCCACGTTTTTTTACAGCAGCGAAAAACGCCCAAAACGACCTCCAACGGCTTCGATTTGATGTTCGTTACTACAAAACAATTTCGCTTAGGTGTGGGTATTCCAAATCGATTTCGTTTAGGTGTGGGTAATCCAAATCTAACTTCGAACAAAGGTGGGTCAAAGAAAATTACCAGGCTTCTCGGATCTAAGCTATTCGAGTCGTTGGAGTTTGTCGGATCGAGGGAAAACACCGCGAACAGCCACCACGCGTCGCCGCCGCACCTGCTGCTGCCCGAGACCACGCACCGCCGCCTGCTGCTGCCCGACGCCCGCGCCAGCTGCTGCCCGACGCCGCCTGCTGCTGCCCGAGCCCGACGCTACTGCTGCCGTGCTGCTGTCCCGATGCCGCACCTGCTGCTCTGATGCCGCCGCTGTTCGTCGCGTCGCCTGAACGGAGCTGCTTGCCGGAGAAGAAGAATCCGAGTGGGGGGTGGCCGACGGCTTCAACAAGAGAAGGAAAGGGAGGAAGAAGAAGAGGAAAAAGAACAAGGGCTAGGGTTATTTGTTTTAAACTTTTAACTCCTTTGGGCTTGGGTTCTTTTCCTTTTGTTTAAGGCTCACTTACCCAACCTCTCCTTGTTAAGACAAGCCAATAATATAATTTCGTAATTGGCCCAATGGCCCAAAACAAGTGTCACATAACGGAATCCGTACTAAACCATAATTTAATAAATAACTACACGTGACTAACTCACCACTAATTCTGTAACAATACACAATAACCGAGATGCCACACTTAAATTAAATAAAGATAACTGATGAATCAAATAAAATAAAATGAAATAAATAAATAAATAAATAAATAAAATCTATTTTGTTATAAAAATTTCCCGGAACTCGAGGCAAGCTAACCTGAGTAACGCGGGGCGTTACATAAGGTATCAGGTCTTCATGCTTTACTTCATAGTCAATTAGTAATTTATTGATTATCAATTTCGAGTCTCCATAGATTTGCATATATGTCACACTAATTTCTAGGGCTATCTGCAAACCAATAATGAGTGCTTGATATTCAACAATATTATTCGAACATAGCTCACTAAACGTGAAGCTGTATGGCAACATGTGTTTCTCGGGTGATATGAAGACTACACTTGCCCCCGCGCCGTTCCTTCGAGCTGCACCATCAAAATACATTGTCCAGGGCTCAGTGATTTCAATATAGAAAATCTCCTCGTCAGGCAAGCTTTTAGATAATTTCCAATCCGACGGGATTGGATGGTTTGCTAGAAAATCTGCGACGACTTATCCCTTCACTACCTTTTGTGGAACATAGACAATGTTGTACTGTTGCAGTAAGATTGCCCATTTAGCCAATCGCCTTGAGATAATTTGGCTGAATAAGACATATTTGATTGGATCTGCTTTTGCCACCAAGTGTACTGTGAAGGCTTGCATGCAATGCCTCAATTTATCGATGGCAAAGAAAAGTGACAGACACATCTTCTCAATGAGAAAGTGAATAGTTTAGTTTAGCCCCGGTTAGAGTTCTACTTAGATACTAGAGGGCGTGCTCTTTCCCTTTCTCTTTTTCTTGCTCGAGTAATGCTCCAATCGACCTTTCTTGTGCAATAACATACAACACTAAAAGTTTTTCTGATATAACGGCACTCAAGACGGGTGGATTAAGCAAATATTGTTTTATGCTATCTAACGCATTTTGACATGCTTGATCCTACTCAAAGGTTACATCTTTTTCTCATCAGCCGTTGAAAAGGTTGACATGGACGAGTGAGATTTGAGATGAATCTTCTTATGTAAGCCAAACGACCTTAGAGACTCCTCAATTCGTGCAAGTTTCTTGGCTCCGACATTTTGTGGATGGCATCGATTTTAGACTGGTCAATCTCAATTCCTCGATACCTTACTACAAAACCAAAAAACTTTCCTGATGTCACGCCGAAAGCACATTTGAGCGAATTCATTTTCAATTGATACTTCCTTAGACGTTTGAAGACTATTCTCAAATCTTATAAATCATCTTCTCGCTTCTTTGACATTACTACGAGATCATCGACATAACACTCAATATGTTTATGGAGCTATCATCAAAGATCTTTTGCATAGCTCGTTGGTAGGTTGCTCCGGCATTCTTTAATCTAAAGGGCATCACTTTGTAACAATATATCCCTTTTGGAGTTCGGAATGTGGTCATTTCTTCATCTTCAAAAGCCATCTGAATTTGATTGTATCTGATGATTCGTCCATAAAAGACAAGGCTTCATGTCCCGTTGTAGCATCAACCATAATTTTGGCGATGGGTAGTGGAAAATCATCTTTGGAGCATGCATTATTCAAGTCACGGAAGTCAACGCACACACGAAGTTGACCATTTTTTTTTTTAACCGGAACAATGTTGGCTATCCATGTTGGATACTTCAATTCACGGATAAAACCTGCCTCTATCAATTTGTTGACTTCAATTTCAATTTGAGGTACAAGTTCCGACCAAAATCGCCGTTGTGCTTGTTTTACTGGTTGATATCCCTACTTAATAGCAAGATGATGGACTGCAACCTTTGGATCGAGTCCAGGCATCTCTTTGTAAGACCAAGCAAATATGTCTCTGTATGAAGTCAGCAGACTCATGTATTCGTTTTCTTCATCACAACTAAGTGAAGCACTTATGAAAGTCGGACGCGGTTCTTCTGCTGTGCCGAGGTTCACCTCTTTAAGTTCGTCAACAGTCAATTGACTGCCATCCTCTAGTGATGACGATGCTTCTTCGACATCTTCTTCTAACTTTTCATCATCTGACATTTCGTCAAAAGAGATGTGACAAGAACTAACATCGTTTTCGCAATGTTCTTAGTCTTCCTCAGTAGGATTAGTTAAAATGATTAACTGTCGCTTTACTTTATATGAGCCCTCTGTATTTACGAGCACGGAAAGCTTTCTTTTCATTCTCGAAGGGACAAAGCTGTAAAGTCCATTATAATCCTTCATTTCACCAAGGTGGCTTGTTTCCAAAGACTTTGACTTGACTTCAGGTTGACCACCTATTTTTCTGAAGCGATCGAATACAGATCTTGACGGTTGATCTACCACCTTTGATGTTGACACACTTAGTCTTTGAAAAGCCGAAAGTCGTGTAGGAGTATGTCTCAACTATTGGTTTTCTATTTTTGTTGACCCCGTGTTCAACCTTTGGTGCACTGAGACACAAACAGCCGAAACCTCCATGCGATTGAAGACTAAAATTCTTTGACTATTATCAACCTTCTTTTCCTTTGAGTCATCGATTTCTTCAACCGTGATATGATTGATATTCTCAACTTTCTTTTTACCCTTTTTAGCTATATACACTGGTTCTGATGGTTTATAACCAAGTCCAGCCTTTGATGTAGGTATGTTATAACCTTCTTTCAAAAGATTTTTCAGTGTTGCAGAAAGTTCCCGCTTGTCATCGAAAATTCTTAAGCTTTTGAACTCAGTGTGTGTTGTGAAATCATAGCCTGTTTTTGCTAGACGCTTGTATGCTTTAGGATCGAAGCCATCATTTGTTTGTCTCTTAGGAAGAATCTGTTTTATGTGGAGATCTTCAGACTTCTTAATCTTAGTAAGAGGCAAAGTGAAATTTCTTTTCAACATTTCCACATCTTTGGATTTCAGATTCTTTGGGTACTCAACAAATGGTGATTCACCATTCTTTCGTCGAGACAAAGGAACGTACCGCAAGATGGTAGAGCTTTGCGAGACTTCTTTCTTCAAAGCTCTTGTCCTCGAAGAACTGGTAGATGTTTCACTTGGAAGGGCTTCAAAAGTATTAACTTCTTTTGTCAGTTTCTCTATCTTGTTTGTTGGTTGTCCTGAGCTAGAGTTGTCCACGTTCTTAGTTAGAGAATTTATATTGGTATAGTTTCTTTTACTTCATCATTATTCAAATAGAATTTAGCATCTGCGAAATGAGATTCTACCTCTGAGAATGGATTAGTATCAGCTTCTACCTTTTTAACTCCATCTTGATAGAACTTGAAACATTGATGTTGGAAGTTATCACCCCGTTTTCATGAATCCAAGGACATCCCAACAATAATTTGTAGGTGATCTTGGAGTCTATGATATGGAAGTGTTGGGTGTGTTGCCCTAAACTCGTCGTTTGTATTTTGTAAAAATAAATGTCTATTTAATAAAGTTTTATTCAATAAATTTGTTGTTGAATCATAGCTTTGCATTGTCCAAAATCCAATAAACTAAACATCCAAGGTTATTTATAATGTAATCGGGACAGTATATATACTGGGTATATAGTTCATATACGGGGTATATATTTGATATACCCCTGATATATGAATGGATAATGTCCCGTGACTAACCTAAAGGGTTTATAGTATATCGATAAGGCTGGGTACCTTATCCTAGCAACACTATGGATACGACTCACTCTGTAAAGGTTACAGACGACTCGATTCAGGTCGTTCGTGTGGAGACATGCGAGTGGGGGTATCCTATACAATGAGTTTGTGTAAGACCGAACCACGAAATAGGCAATCTTTAGATGTAACACCGTTAACTAATAGGTTGCTATTTCTTAGGATGACCAGACAACTCATTCTCAATCCTGAGTGAGTTATAGACTCCTGCCCGTGAGGGCTCGTCCTTTGATCTGTATGGGTGAGAGTGGCTCGAGTCGCCGACTCAACATTCCTACCATTTTGGGGACGAGACCGAGTGGGGAGCTAGGAACATAACTTCACAAGATGGAATTCACTCCTCCCCGACTTTAGGGGAGTAGATGAGTGTTCCCTTAAATGCTGACTACGGGACTTGAACAAGGGGCCCCACCCTCTCATTGGTCGAGAGGGACTTCCGGTTATTGGTTGGACCGTAACCGGGTTGTTCATTAGAGGAGCAGTGGTGTTTAAGGAGTAAGATGTAACTCAGGGGTAAAACGGTAATTTGACCCAACTTGAGTTACGAGCACTCGTGAAGGATTGACTCGTCATTAATGGTCGTATATCCATGAACACGATAACATTCTGTAGTGAGAAGAGTGCAACTGCGGGTCTTTAGTGGAATGACCCGTAGTTAACGAATCTTGATTAACTCGGTCAATGAGTTTGACTAATTAATCTTGCATCGTTGGAGTTTCTGATCTGTAGATCCATTAGGTCCCCTTGATAGCTCATAACGGTAAAACAAGGATCAAAGTTTTGGAAGAATTTGAATTGTTCAAATTACTTAAGAGATTATATGTATATTGATACATTATAATATATAGTTAATTATAAATTAAAACTATATATTATGAGAGAAATTATTTGAATGAGATTCAAATAAAATTAATATGAATAAGATTCATATTAAAACTATAGGTTAAAAATAATGTGCATAAGATGTACATTAGAACTATAGATTATACGAGAGAAATATTATAGAATATGATTGTAACGCCCCAGAACATTTTACACTATTCTAGGTATCGTTATTCATTTTCCCCTGTCAAATATTATTTTCTAAATTCGAAATAGACAACTCCCTGTGAACAAGTTATAGAAACATAGTTCCAACTCGATTCGATACATCAAACTATAACAAAAAAAAACAAAACATCTATTCTATAAACTATCATCCAAGCGTCCCCCGGGACAACACCACCAGGCAACATCCATTATTCCAACTAAACGTTTTCAATGAATGGACGAAAATAAAAGAAACACTTATTCCGAGTCAAGTTTAAACAATAGGTGGGATCTCTCCTCAATTCACTTGAAATAAAAGTTTATTGCCAATCAATCATGCAAAAACCACCTAATCCTAAACTAAGCAAATATCACTACGCAGCCTATGGTCCTCTCCTGTCATGTCTCCTTTACGTCATCGCCATGGTCACCAATGAACTCTCCACCTGAAAACAGCAATCGTAGAGGGGACTCCGTAAGTAACCCTCATCAAGCACACACAAACATCAAACTCAAAAGCCACAAAGAAAACATACATCGTCATGCTCAAAACATAAGGGAAACATACATCGTCATGCTCTATCATTACAGTATGCGAACAACTATATACATGCTTTACAATGACGTTATACATTCAACTATAAACGTGCTCTATAAGACCCGATGCTAACCACAATAATATACAAATCAACTACAGTCCACATGGCACCCTAGCACTTCAAGCAACTCTAAGTTCATCTCATCCATCCAAGCTTTCCAAGACCATTCTGTTGGTAGTGTCGGCCCCTGACCATTTTTACCCAGAGCCCCGACACTAGTGCATCGACCCTCGACCATTTATACCCGAGGCCTCGATGTCTTAACCAATTATTGGCCCTTGACCATTTTTACCGAAGGCCCCAACAATATTTCCTTTCAGTGCATCGACCCTCGACCATTTATACCCGAGGCCTCGATGTCTTAACCAACTATTGGCCCTTGATCATTTTTACCCAAGGCCCCAATAGTTCTCCTTTCGAAAGACTCCTCGCATCGACCCCCGACCATTTATACCCGAGGCCTCGATACCCAATTAGTGACGTATCAGCCCCCGACCATTTATACCCGAGGCCCTGACACTCACCCATTCACTTCATAACTTCCAAAACTCCACATATCATTTCTAGCCTCCAACCAAGATTCCAGTACTAATTCCCTAATAACTCCAACCACCACAACGCCTATCAACAACGCCACCACTAGTATGATTTCAATGCATCTCTCAGCTCACCAACACAATTCAGCATGCTTCCACAACATAAACATCATTCTAATAGCAAAACAATAAACCAAACATGCTTTCACAACATATCAATTCTTAACAAAGCATAGTCAACAAATTGCAAACGATTGGAGCCCAACACAATTCATCCAAACACTTAATATCCAATGTCCATATCCAATAAGCATTGCCAGATATAATAAACAACTCATGAGACACGCCAAACACTTCATACAAATTCAGACAACAAACATTCCCAAAATAAATCCACTTTAACGAACATTCCCTATAAACATACATCATTATACAACAGATCTCAGCAGCTCAACAATACAAAATTCCCACTATTATCACCGACGGACATTCAACACTACCCAGGCATACAAACCAACATAAACAAGAGTTACACTGCACAACAACGTATCAGAACCAATATTAAACGTCATAAACAGCACATCGGCAACCAAATAACAAACATCAACGCACGCACCCGCCCCCGTGCTACTTACCAACACTTGTCCTAAAGCGCTGCTAAGCTCGTCGAAGGGTTCCTAAATCCAAAAGCAAACCAAACTTGATCAGAATTCATGTTAGAAACACTTATTTTGCATAGAAACTAAGTTCAGATGATCTGTTACCTATCATCTCACCATAATACCTCTTGGGTTAGAAGTGGGTTGACGCCGAAGATGTTCAGGCGCCCAAAAAAAAGCTGCAGTGGCCTTGTGCTTGCTGGTTCGACGCTGGAAATCAATGGGTAATGCCGATTTGGGTTCGAATCAGAGTGGGTAACTCAAATCTAGTCCCGTTTGGGTATGGGTTGCTTGAAACCAACTTCGAACAAGAACGGGTCAACACCAAGTGGCACCGGAACAAGGAAACCTTCGCTGTTGGCATCGGGATTGCAAGAACGGGTCACCGGGGCTTCGATTCGTGTGCTGGTCGCGGCTGCTTAGAAGTCGCCGGAGAACGCCCAAATCGCCGCTGCCATCCACCTTGCTACGCCGTCGTGGGACGCCGGGAAACGCGAAGACGCCGCCGCTTAACACACTGTGCCGCCGTCGGGGTCATTGAAATGCTGCGTCGTGGTCGTGAGTTGCCGCTGGTCGTCGAGCTTCTGCAGATCGACCTTCGTGTGTTCGGGTCACCGGCGAAGTACGTGAATCGACGAGGGCTGTGGCGTGGGTCTTGAACGTCGATGCTCCATATTTGTCGGGGGAAGAACAAGTCATCGGACCTGCTCGAGAAAGCCGCTGCTCGTTGCCGTCGTGGGATGCCGTCGAAGAAGAAGAAGAGAGTGGTGGGGGGCAGCGGCTACAACGGGAAGAAGAAGATGAAGAAATGAAAAGAAAAGAAAAAGAAAGGGTTTAGGTTTTGGTTTTATAAAAAAAAAAACCAAACCAAACCCAAAAGAAAGGACACCAACAAAAAAATAAACCCATCCCAACCTGAGATAAAACCAATCGTGCGCGATTCGATATACATAAATTTAATTAAAATAAATTTAGAATTTAATGAAAACCTCATAGTTCGAGTTTTAAACTAACTTGAAAGATATGGGGCGTTACAATGATTCTATTTTTTGTGATAAATAATGAAGTTTTAATTATTTATTTGATTTATATATATATATATATGTATATATATGAATTATTAATTGGATTAATAATTAATTAATATGATTAATTAATAAATTATTTTTATATTTTAATTATTATATATATATATATATTAATTATTTATATATAAATATATATATATTATTAATATGAATAATATTAAACTCCCCTGCAAAATTGCAGGGGAGTGGGAGGTTAGTGTGACGTGGGGAGATTGTTTTGTTTTTTGCAGTTCTGCAAAAGACAGAGAACAGAAGAAGAACACCCAAGGTTGTTTTCTCTCAATCAAGCTCTTTCTCTCGATCTTTTCCCTCTCGTTCCAAAGGATTGCTCCCACCAGCACGATCCCGAGACCCAAGAGGATAGCGAGGAAGACATAGTGGTGGTGTTTGAGGGAAACTCGTTGAAGAAACGTTCTTCAAAGGTAAAGTTTTTCCCCTGTATTTCCTTCTTTCCATTTGGATTTTGTATCCCAAAAATCAGCAACGAAGATCCGCTTCCGCTTCAGGAATCACATCCCTTCAGGAAGATGGTAGTAGCTTTAAGGTCTGAGATGGTCAACTCCAGTCGAATCATGTTAATCGCTCGTTGCCCACCTTGATTGAAGCCTTGAATCACCAATCTTCTTTTCGTGAGCTCTTTTATCAAATGTCTAACTGCTTCATAGTAGACTTAGGCATTATGTGGACAGTCGAGCCGTCGTCGATGAGAGTTCGACTAACTTTTTGTTCACGGATGTAGCCCGAGACGAATAAAGGTCTACTATGGAGTTTAGACCCTAACAGCAAATCTTCATTTGTAAAGGCGATGGACATACAACATGGAGCACATGTGTTCATTTCAGAGAAAGATTTAGAAACGCTAGAATCTTCCAGCGCTTTAATGAGAGTATCTTTAGTCACTTGAGGTAGCGCTAGCAAGTCATTCATGAGGAAAACTAGATCTTATTGTCCTATTACTTCTTCAAATTCATTTAGTATAAAGTCGTTGTCTTCTACCACATATGTAGCATGACAAGTGAAAATTTCATGAACTTCTTCTTGTTTGTCATGAAGGAAGTTTTTCGTGAAGAATTCCTCTAGTGTCACCTGCTGGCAAAGTTGGAGAAGATCTTCATTCTCTTCCTTGATAGTCCTTGGTTTTCTCGCACTTTTCTTTACCTTCTTATTTTGAGGTCTGTTATTTCTTTTGTAGTTTTGGAACAAGCAAGACTCTTTCTAAACGAAACATTGTTTCTGCTTCTTTTGGCGAGTCACAAGGATCCATCCTTCTTCTTCATCAACTGTGAGTTTCGTCTCATCTTGATGAGCTCTTTTCACCATTTCGTGTTGCCACCAAACTGCTACAGGCTCTAAAGTCCCAAATTGGATTAAACTCACCCTTTGATTGTAAGCCGTATGGTCGTTGGAATTTATTGCATCATGGTTTGACTGAACTACTTCGTCGAGATCAAGCTCAATCTTTCTCTCTTTAGCTAATTTCATAATTAACTCTTTCAGGAGAAAGCATTTCTCCACTGGATGGCTAATGACCCAATGGTACTTGCAGTAGTTGGGATCATTCGTCTTTCCCATTTCTTCTTGGCGTTTGCATTTGAGAAGTTCAATTAGTCGTTTCTTCAGCAATTGCTTCAACATATCTGGAATATCAGAATCAGGAAAACGGTAGACCTTTTCTTGTCTCTCCCTCAGAGTTGGCCGTCGTTTCTTGTTTCCAGCCATTTGTCTTTCATCTTTCTAATTGTTGAAGTTTCTTCCTTTTATGGAGAACTTGAATGAGGCCGTGTTGACGACCATGGACTCTTTCTTGGAACCCTTAGAACCTTTATCAGGGTTTTTTACTTCTTTCTTTTCCTTCTTGAGGTATAGGATTAAATAGTCACTATTTCCTCTACTAGCAATACTTAGTTCCATATCATGAGCGCGAGTTGCTAGTTCTTCAAAGCTTCGGGGTTTTATACCTTGGAGAATGTAGAGAAGTCCCCAATGCATGCCTTATGTGCACATTTCTACTGCAGACACTTCAGTCAATCGGACGAAAGTCAGATTCAGCAAATGGAAGGAAAGGTTAGCTTTCCCACTCTCCTTCTTTATAGTCGAGACTCAAAGCTCTCCACCTGTTAATATAGTCAACAACAGGTTCACCTTGTCTTTGCTTGGTGCTAGTGAGTTCTATCATGCTAACAATTCGCCTCGTGTTGTAGAAGCGATTTAGGAACTCTCTTTCCAATTGCTCTCAGTTGTTGATGGATTTAGGCTCTAAATCTGTGTACCAGACAATAGCCCTTCAATGTCTGAACGAATTGTTTGACAAACAGATCTCCTCGAGTGCCAGCGTTTTCGCATGTTTCGACGAAATGGGCAATGTGTTGTTTTGGATTACCCTTTCCGTTAAACTGTTGGAACTTCGGAGGCTGGTATCCCCTTGGCATTCTCAAATTATCAATCCTCTTGGTGTATGGCTTCGAGTACATGAGAGAGTTTTGAGAAGGTCCACCATACTGAACTCTGATCGAATTTGTGATCATATCTTGGAGTTGTTGGATAGACATCGAAGCAATGGAAATAGAATATTCCTGTTGTTCTTCCTGCATGATGTTCTTTCTTTTGTCGCTAACTTTTGTAGCGACATTTTGGCTTGACTCAGCAACATGCACATCATCTTGAATTTTGATTTTATTCATAAGGGAGGCAATCTTATAGTCTCTTTCTTCGACCATCTTTGTCAGCATGTGGAGTTTCTTTTCCATATCTGGCGATTTTCTTCCATGGTGGATGCATCAATCATCATGACAGAGCACATGAATTCGAATTAGATGTTCTTTTGTGATAGGCAGAGGAAGGAGGGAATTCACTCTCTGAACTGGAATTGAACATGGCCTTCATCATTTCCTTAGCGCGATTGCGAGTCATTGGACCTAAGTAAGACTTGTTTGAGACAGTAATCTTCGATGAAGTTTCCTTGAATGTCATCACTTCTTTTCTCTTTTTAGTTAAGAGAAAGAGATGAGAGGTAGAGATGTCCCACCGGACGTGCCAATTTGTTTGACGAGAAATTCAACAAGAGAAAACTCGAATTTATGACCTTGTATTTGTATTGAATATATATAGTGTTACAATCTCTAATGTATGATCCTCTGATTAATTCTTTCAGATGTGAACTTTAATTTGAGGGCTTGTCAGCTTGTTCTCGAATCAATGAATTTGCGCATTCAGCTTCGAGCGTATTGAAGAATCTTTAGAGTCTTCAGCTGTGAAACTTAATGCTTGGCAAAGTTTGTGGGTTGATGAAGTCTTCCGCTTGTAGCTTGTGGAGTTCTTCGGTCGATTGCTTAGTGAAGAGAAGATTCAGATGTTTAAAGTCTCGTAGTCTTCATGTCTTCCGTTCTTCGAGTCTTCAGTTCTTTGAGTCTTGTTGGTTTTGGATGCTTTGCACTTTGACCGGTTGTAGATGACTCTGAATGCTCCGAATGCTCTGAATCTCCAATGCTTCTGGATCTTTTCGAATCCCTCAAATGAGAGGTGAGCCCCTCTACTTATAGAGTTTGGTGGGTCTTTTATGGGCCATGGGCTTTAATGGGCCGTGGGCTTGGGCCCAATCTCTTTATGCGTTTTGATCCAACTAGTTGATTTCATGGGACGGCCATAAGAAAGACACGTGACATGATTAGATTTGTCGATTTTAAAACTAATTTAGAACACGTGTAATTTTATCATTGGTCCTAAATGTAATTTTAATTGTGTGACGTGACATTTAGTAATTAGTCGAAATTTCTCGTTCAACAAGCCGTTGGTTACAAAAAAAAGGAAATTTTTTCAAAGTATCCGTTGAGAAGTAATTTTAATATTATTATTATATTATAATACAATGTAATCATTAACTTTTTAAAATTCAATCTCCACTCTTCATTCTCAATCATTAAGATCCAATGTCGCAATTTGATTTTAGTTTCAAACCATTTTCTAAATTATTTCCTCTCTTATTTAAACCCTTTTTCTTTCCCAAAATTAAAACACAACAATTTTTCTTATTTCTCAATCGTCCGTAATCACCCATTGTTGCTTTGTTCAAGCTCTCAATTTTTTCTTTAATCTTTATTACTATGACAGATTTTCTTTTTGTGAGGATTGATGTATTTGTGAGCTTAAATTTGTAAATCTACTCTATTTTAGAGTTTACAGTGTGTGAAAAATTCTTACTTTCACGCTTATGTGGGTTTTGTTCTTAAGCCGAGTAAAAAAAACAAAGTGGTCAGTTTTCATCTTTGTCTCGGGAAAAGGGTTGGGTTTAGTTATAGATCTCGTAAAAGTAGCAGTTTGTAAGGTCTGGTCTTGATCCCATAAAAGGACGGGTTTATGATCTTAAACTCGTAAAAGGATCGTGTTTCGTGAAAAATATTGAGAGGTGCTCGGGGAGTGGAGTAGGTCGGGGGTTTTCCGAACCACTATAAATCTGTTGTATTACGTTTTTTCTATCCCTATACTTTTTATTTATTGCAATTTTTTTTTCAACCGTTTTCTATTGCAAATATATGTTGTCCTCATCTTGAATATTGGTTTTATGACATTTTGAGTTGCTATAAATATTGCATAAATTTGTTTTGGTTAAAAAGCTTACTTAGTTATTTCATTTGTGTTTAAATTCGAAAAACTTTAGCAAAATGGTCTTCAACACTATTCACACTTCCTTAGTGTTGCCATACCGATCAACAAATTGCCCAAATTAGACCACAAATTACTTTATTTTTTAGAGTTTTCAGCGACCTCTCCATGAGAGATCATCGCAAGTGCCAGCCTTGAAGTTGAAGCCTAGTGGGCTCGCTTTTGCCCCATCTCGGTCTTCAGTTAGGTCGATCATCCTCTCGAAGTGATCCCCTTCAACTCCACTCTCTGAGCCTAGTGTCTTCCTTTTCTTCGTATTCGACATTTTCGGGGAAGCTTCCCCATGCGCATTAGTTTGAAGGGGAACCACCAACAATGGCTCACGTACGGGACCACCCTCAACCTCCTGGCTCGATCTTGAGAGCTCGCGCCCACTGTCAACACCAGAAGTAACAATGGTGATCGACCTGCATTCGATTTTGACTTAGAGGATGGGCGCTTTCTCCTCACTTTATCAGCATAAACTGATACGATCGCTACAAGGAAAAAAAAAGTTATAAGTGTTGGGTTTGTTGCCCTAAAGTTGTAGTTTGTAATTACGTAAAAAACATGTTTATATTCAATAAAGTTATTCAATCAAACTGTCGTTGAATTCATTGTCTAAATCTAATAAACTAATCATCCAAGGTTATTTTCATGTAACCGGGACAGTATGTATAATGAGTATATATTTCATATACCCTATATACTGATATATATTTGATATACCTCCGATATACAAGTGGATAATATTTCGGACATAACCTAAACGGTCTATAGTATATGAATAGAAAGGAACATTTTTCTAATATGGGAAAAAGTGTTTGGAAAGCATGTTTTTAAAAGTAAATGTTCTGAAAAGAAATTGTTTTTAGTAACAAACCAAGTTTTTTAAGAAAACAAGAAAGAAAAACTCTTTTAAAATAAATTTTAAATAAATCTTGGAAAATGAAAGAAAATATTTTGGGTAAATAGGGTTGAGTTTTAAAATGAAAAATTTTGGTTGAGTTTTAAACATCTTTTTTAAATGTAAAATAAATAAAAAAAATTTATTTTAAAATAAATTGTAAATGAAATCTTTTAAATTAAGTTTAAATAAGTTTTTGAAAAATAAAATAAAAGATTTTGATCAATAAAAATTGTTTTAAAACAAAATATTTTGTTTTAAGTTTTGAGATTTTTTTTTATTCCAAATAAACAGAAATTGACTTAAAATAAATTGTTTAAAATTAAAAGATTTGTTAAATAAGTTTAAAAATAAATGAAAAAGATATTTTTTAAAAATAAATTTGATTGTATAAATAAGATATTTTTTTAAATAAATAAAAGAATTAAAACAAATTTCAAACAATAAAAAGTTAATTGCTTTTTTTTTTAACAAAGTTTAAAAACGAAATTTTGTTGTTTAAAAACAAATTAAATGTATATCATTGGAGTGGTACAATGGCAATAGTCCTAGATGTTTGACACCTACGATCCAGTTTGAGGCCTTATGTGTTTTGAAGTTTTTTTTTTTTATATATTTTTACTTACCAGTTTTTTTTTTGTTTTTTGGTTTTTTTTTTACTAAATAAATATTTCAAAAGCTCCAATGGTAGGGATTTGAATCTTCCAATATTCTTGATAAAATTTTCTAATGGCTTTCGGACCAGTCATAATTATTAGTTCATATTTTATAATAAAGTATGAGTTAATAGAATATGAGACATTTAAATAAGAACACATAAATATTTTGTCTTTTTATAACGATAAAATATAATAGGGTAATTTATGAAAAAATTTGGTAAATGTTTTCGAACGGGTGTCGTAGGGTGCTAACACCTTCCCTAAGCTCAATCGACTCCCGAACCAAAAAATTATTTTTTCGTAGACAAAGGTTTTTTTTTAATAGGCAACCAATCACGCCTCGTAGATGATTGGTGGCGACTGAAAACCTTTATCTCGAAATAGACCCTTCAAGGAATTATGTCAGCCGCTCCGCGTCGCGATAACGTTGCGGTCACTACCAAAGAGAAAGAGAGGGAAGAAAGAGTAAGAGAAAAAGGAAAGAAGAGGGAAGAGAGAGAAGGATAAGATATAATTAAAAAAAGAGTCATGTAATTTAAAAATAATAAATTCCACGTCAGCATTACATTAGAGTCGGTAACGGAAGTTTAACCCCAATGACCTTTTATAACTATTTTTTCAAAGGTCGGGACTAAACTGTGACTATTTTAAAGTTCGACAAAATAAAAACATACATTCAAACTTAGGAATCAAAACTGTCTGGGCTCGTTTTCCAATGGGAGAATCTCTATTTTTTCCCTGCCACATTTTCTTCCACTCACCTAGGCGATTTGTGATTCAAATTCACGAGAACGTTTGAAATTTCTATGGTTTTATTATTTGAAATTGCTAAAATCTATATTTTAAATCGTTTATGGTATTAAAAAGAAAAGAGATAATTCTACATGATATTATCTTCAGGTTTCCCAAATTTTATGGGAGTTTCTGCCATTTTACTTTTGAAAAAATTGCCCTTCTTTTTAATCTATATATAATTAAATCGTATTTTTTTTAAATATCATTAAAACTAGATGGAAAAATATCATTAAAACTAGATGGAAGATCATGAGTTTATAAGTGAGGACGACAAAATAAATTGTATAGAAATTTTGCAAACAATCAAAACAAGTTTCTTGTTTTGGTTTCAAAATTGTTACCCAACATAAATATAAATATTGTTTATCATCTTTGAATTCATGGAGGTTGGCGTCATGCAATTCTATTTTCTTTCTTGAAAATTAGGAAACATAACAAAATAAAAAATAAAAAATGGGAACATTAACAAAACGGAGCTTTACAAAATCTCGTATATTGGAACCCATGGTTATGGAACCGAATCCATTAGTATGGAACATTTTCTTTTCCAAGTAAAATCCCCTAATATATGAAAGAGTGAAAAAGTGATTTCTTTGTTGTGGATTAAGAAGTCTTCGTATTTTAATGCATGTATTTAATTTATTCGGAGCTATTATAGCGGGATTCGCTTTTTGGGGAATATGGGTCGATGCAATAACAAGAATATTTCTAGTGGAACATCTTTACATTCCCTGAAGATATAGTTCACTAATAGACTAAGGGATATGTAATTCGACTCATTCACATTCTGATTATACTTCTCTACGAGTTATGATGGGAGATTTTGGAGATACTATATTTTTTTCAGAAAAAACAACGGTAAGAGTTTTGTAAAAATAAACAATGACAATAATGTTTCTAATTTGAATTAAGTTTTCTATACCTAATAATTTGATTATGTTACATGTCAATGCAGCTTCCTGTATCGAGCTCGCAGGTCGGA
This sequence comes from Momordica charantia, assembly GCF_013281855.1. Taxonomy (NCBI): domain Eukaryota; kingdom Viridiplantae; phylum Streptophyta; class Magnoliopsida; order Cucurbitales; family Cucurbitaceae; genus Momordica; species Momordica charantia. Next base: position 16,428,368 of record NW_028275160.1, read on the forward strand.
TACTAGCTTACATGGACAAACTACCGAAGTGCTCCCAAGTGAACCTACACAAGGAACAAACACTCTGACACCCAAAGCAACTACGAGCTCGATATATTCAAGTCGTTCTCGGAGAAATAACGTACCTGATCCTTGAGGGGAGTGTCCCTTTTATAGGCAAGCGGGGGGAGACAGGACCGTTGGGCGGTTACGACATACGGCTGCATCGGTCGGGCCCCCAGGTCGGTGGTCGATCCTGAGGTCGGATTCCTCAGGTCGGCGGTCTCTGCTTGGTGCCGACGATTCGGGTTCCGATGGTTTCGATATAGGGTGCCCTGAACTGAGCCGTCACTTACATATGTTGATTCTGACCACCAACATTACACGAGCTCATATGTCTTCCGCAAAACTTAACTCTTCCCCAAAATATATATACATAATTGATTAGCCAATATCATTTTATTATATTTACATATTCAAAGCTGAATAAATGTTTTTTTGGACAATATTAATCTTGGTCTTTCTTACCATGTATATACGGGCAAAAAAAAAATATATAGCATCAATATTATTAGATTAAATAGTTAATGTTTAACTAAAATATGCTTATTTCGAGTGATTAAGTAATAATTCTTTTAAATCTATTAACACACATAGGATTAGCATATGAACAAATCGATTAGTGACACTAATTTGAAAATTTTCAATAGAAAATATTTTGTTAATTTATTTTTAAAAAGAACGTTATAACACATAATATACAAAACTTCACCTTTAATTCAATAATTTTGTCTTATCCACGTTTATTTTATGTTTTTTCCTCCCTCAGTTTTCCTTTTTCATGATAAAGCACATATACACGAATCACTGATGCAAATGTTTCGGAGTTACTTGATGATTAAAACATTTTGTTACTGTTTTTTTTTAAAGTTTGTGTAGGATTATAATTCTTTAATTTAATATTTACAAAATTTATAATTATTTAGTAGAAATGATAAAATCATCATTAATTTAAATTTTAGTGTATGATGAAATAAATTGGAAATATCACGTGCATAGTATCAGGATCATACCTTTTTCGATCGCACGGCACCATGTTCCAAAGCACGATTATGGGCAGCCTACGGGGAACTTTAACCCCAACATACTTTCCGCACCCTTTTTGGCTTGTTGGACTTTTTAGGAGAGGTTCAATCTTCATCGATCGAGCTTCGTTGTATGTGGAATGGAACCTTGCTTGTCTCGGTAATGCACGTCGGTTATACCGGCATTTCAACTCTTTCGCGACTCAAGCTGACTTGATCCACTATAGGCCAAGCCCTACGACTCAACATTGCCTCTATAATAGGCCAACGTGCCTTCAACTCGATGTCACAGCTCAATTCCAATTACCTTGTTTCTTAGCCACTCGGTCGTCCGACCTCTACATTGAGCCGGGACTTTACTGAGATGAGTTATCACTTAAACGGGGTAATAAATAACTTAAAACGCCAACTCGGTACTACCGAGAGATTCCTACCACGAAATTGTGTCAAAACTAGCTTACCTGGCCGATCGGATGCCTCTAAGAGCTAATAATGAGCTAATTATCGAGAAAGTAGTTAATAATGAGCTAAACAGCCTTATCTGGTACTTTCAGGATGATTCCTTCCAAGATCTAGGTGAGAAATGACTAAACTTGGCAACAGAGATGAGTCTTGCCACTTACCGGGCAAAAACTAGCTTTTTCGCACTTATCGGGTGCCCACCAGTAGTTTAGGATGCCACCCCAAGCATCAGGATGTCACTAGGATTCGTCGTTCACTTGCACACGTTTACCGAGAATCGACGCATCGGTCCATACTTATGATTGGAGCCTTTAAGACATCTATCCAACATACCAATTCGGACACCATCGAGGCACAACGACACTCGCGCTTGTGCAATCTCACTTGAGCATACCATCCAGCACAATGACCTTATAGTGCAACCTCCGATCCATGGGATTAGACGCAATGTCGGTACACTTGTGTCGCTCAACATTGTTCTTGAGAGTTCTCATTCTTGAAAGAAGATGCCAAAGATCTTAGTTCTGTAATGCTCACCCACGCCATGACACACGAATGTGCCATGGGGTTAGCTCAGTTAGGTCACAAGGCCCTGGTGGAGATGAAACACCATTCCTCCCCTTATAATAGCATTCCAAAGCAATATTGGTATGACAGACGTGTGCATGGAAAGTGGCGAGGAGTCACTCGCCAACATAGAGAACATGTCTAAACTCTAATAGACACAAAACTTGGTGTGCTTGCATATCTCACTAATATACATCTAACTCTAAAGCCGCTCATCAAAACTCTTGATGTAACCCTGATTCTTGGGATCGTGGCTGAGGGTCCGACTGAGCCCCACTAATCTTATCATCAACATCACTGTCATCGTCTTTGCCCTGCATTATGCATATGCCTTCTTATAGCATTCTTGTACACATCCTTATGGTGTGTTGGGTCATCCACCATTCTCCCTGTTCACATCAAAGCACTTCTCTTCGCCCCTCAACATGGCCCTATGGGCGACACTTTACTGTCGTCGCCACTTGTCCACTATGTGGCCATCTCACAACCTACTCTATACTAGTATGATTGCGACACATAGCACGTGTTAGAGACTAGTTGATAAAAATAGCCATATAAATATTGTCATCTATAAAGATGGAGACCCTATAAATTTTGAAAAGTTTTATGTTTTCTTTTGAGCTACATTCTTCATAAAATTTAATCTTTTTCTCCTATGAAGATATCATTTTACATAGTTTGAATATAGTTTGTTTATTTTTAAATATAAATCTTATTTGCTTGATTTTAAATATGACTCTTATTTGTTTGATTATGAATTTAAATCTTCATCTTTTTGTGGCAAAATCGGACGGTTATGGAACAATGACGATGATGTTGACGTGCGTATTTGAACTTATTGTTCAAGTTGTATCAATGCGATGAAATTATTTAATTGTTATGGAATGTTATGGAAATATGTATGTTACGGGATTGTCCGCATAAGTTATTCTATTGATGTTTAGTTTCCAAACAAAAAAACAAAAGAAAAAACAAGAAAAGCAAGAACAAACATGAACCATAAAAATAATCAACTTTACTTTGAAAACAAAAATTTATTATTTAAATAAAATATAACATAAAAAAAGTATATATATATATATTGAACTGACAACAGTCTTGACGTCCATTTGCCATATCTCATAGTCATAATATGTGGCAATGGACAGGAATATTCTTATGGACTTAAGCATAGCTACAGGGGAGAATATTTCTTCATAGTCCACCCCTTCCTTTTGTGTGTAGCCTTTCGCCACAAGTCTTACCCTGTAGGTTTGCACATTTCCTTCGGCGTCTCGTTTTCTCTTATAGATCCATTTGTACCCTATGAGTTTTACCCCGTCAGGTTGATCTACAAGTTCTCAAACGGAATTGAAGTACATAGACTCCATTTACAGGTCTATGACTTTGACCCATTTGTCATTGTTCACATCTCCCATTGCCTGTTTATAGGTCATTGATCCTCGATGTCGTCATCAGGTATGACAACTTGGGTTTCAGTTAAACCCACGTAGCAATTAGGTTGTGACACAATTCTCCCACTACGTCGAGGCACCCTCAATTCTCCAGGTTGATGTGACTGTCGTGACGTGCTGGCTTCATCAACAACTCTTGTCGAAGTACCTGCTTGATCAACAACTCTTGTTGACGTCTTTCTAGCCTCTTCAGAAATCCCGTTTATCACTACATTACTTCTTTGTTGATGATCTCGAACGTGGTATTCTTCCAAGAAGGTGGCGTTTGTCAATACAAACACCCTGTTATATTTAGGATCGAATAAGAGACCATCTCTCGTCTCTTTAGGGTATCCTACGAATAGGCATACTTTTGAACTAGGTTCCAATTTCTTTGGGTTAGTCACGAGCACCTGTGTCAGACATCCCTAAATACGGAAGTAACGTAAACTAGCTTTACGATCTTTCCATAGTTCAAAGGATGTTTCAGAAACACTCTTCGATGGAACTACGTTCAAAATAGAAATCGCATTATCCACTGCGTAACCCTAATAGAGTTAGGCAACTGAGCATAGCTCATCATTGAGCAAATCATGTCTAACAGGGTTCGATTTCTCCTCTCTAATACACCGTTCTGTTGTGGTGTACCAAGGGTTGAGAGTTGGTACGTGATTCCATGTTCTATCATATAGTCTTGAAATCTCAAATCCATATACTCTTCACCCCGATTATATCGAAGTGTTTTAATGGTTTTACCTAATTGATTTTCATCTTCTGTCTTGTACTCTTTGAACTTCAATGGCTTTAGACTTCTGGTGCATCAGGTATAGATTACCATACCTTGAATAATAATCTATAAAAGAGATGAAGTATTCATACCCTACTCGAGCTTTAACATTCATCGGACCACAAAGGTCTGAATGTATAAGTTCTAAGGGTTCTTTGGCTTTATAATCTTTTCTAGTAAAAGATCTTTTAGTCATCTTGTCTTCAAGACAACACTCACAATGTGGTAAAGAGTAATTGTCTTCTAACTCGCTTAGAAGGTCATTCTTAACCAACCACCCAATCCTATTGAGATTAACGTAACCTAATCTTAAGTGCCAAAGATATGTATTTTCTTTAGAATAAATTTTTTGCCTTTTATTTCGAGTTTTAGCATTTTTAAACAACTTGATATTTGAAACTGCTTTAATTATGGTTGTTCTTAGCACATACAAGTTGTTTTCAAGCTTAACATAATAAATATTTACACCATTTCTAGAAATGAACACTTTATTTAATTGAAAGGAAATGGAATACAAATGTTTTAACAAACAAGAAATTGAAATTAAGTTCCTTTTGATTTTTGAAACTACATACACATTGTCTAATAATATATACAAATTCTTGTTGGTAAACAACTTGAGCTCTCCTACTGCCACAGCTTGGACGACCTCTCCCATTTCGACCTTAAGAGTCATCTCTCCATCTTCAAGTTGCCTCCAGTAATTAATCCTCTAAAACGAAGAACAAAAGAGATTAGTGGCTCCTAAATTTAATATCTAGGCGGAGTCATCATTCTCTACTAAAGATGTTTCCGAAACAAGTAAATCATATTTACCTTCTATGGCTTTCTTCTTCTCGGTCAGGTATTCTGGGCAATTGCGCTTCTAATGCCCGTCTACGTTGCAGTGGAAACATTTTCCTTAGTCTGCAGCCTTGGCCTTGCCTTTCTTGGCACCGGCAGCAGCAGAATCAGGTTAAGATCCCTTACCAGCAGCCTTCTTCTTCTTGAAAGTCTTACTTCCAGAATAAGAGGGCGTAGACTTGGTTCCAAAGGACGAACCTCGGTGGAACCTCTTTGAGGTGGCAACGTTTGCCTCCCCTTCTTGTCACGTATATTTCATAAGAGATTGGTAGGTCTGCAGCTCGTTTAAGAGCATGGTAAGAGTATACTATAGCTTATTCATAACCGCATTGCTACGGAATGGTAGGAAACTCTTCGGAAGAGATTCCAAAATGAAGCTGACCTAACTCTGCTCGTCTATGACGATCCCGTTCGACTCTACCACGTTGAAGTGGACCATCAGGATGAGAACGTGTTCTCGCACTAAGGATCCCTCCTTCATGCGGGAGTTGTAAATGAACTTAAGGGCTTCATGTCGAGTTTGTGAGGGCGGCTGTCCAAACATGCTTCGCAGCGAGTCCATAATCTCCTTAGCGGTGACCGTGTCCTCGTGCTTCGTAGCAAACACATTAGATATGCTCGGTTTGGCAATAAATAATAATAATTAATATATATATATAATTAATATATATTTGTTTATTTAATTAATCATATTAATTAATAAATAATAAATAATAGTTAATCTAATTAACTATATATAATATATATATATCAAATAAATAATTAACTCTTAATTATTTATTACAAAAATAGAATCATATTCCATAGCATTTCTCTCATATAACCTATAGTTGTAATGTACATCTTATGCACATTATTTTTAAGCTATACTTTTAATATGAATCATATTCATATTAATTTTATTTGAATCTCATTCAAATAATTTCTCTCATAATATATAGTTTCAATTAGAATTAACTATATATTATAATGTATCACTATATATATAATCCTTGAGCAATTTGAACAGTTCAAAATTTTCCAAAAACTTGATCCTCGTTTTACCCATTATGGGCTAGCAAAGGGACCTAATGGACCTACAAATTAGAAGCTTCAACGATGCGAGATTAATCGGTCAAGCTCATTGACTGAGTTAATCAACATTCGTTAACTACGGGTCATAGCACTAAAAACCCGCAGTTGCACTCTTCTCACTGCATAATGTTTTCGTGTCCATGAATGTACGACCATTAATGACAAGTCAATCTTTCTCGAGTGCTCGTAACTCAAGCTGGGTCAAATTACCATTTTACCCCTGAGTTACATCTTACTCCTTAAATACCAATGCTCCTCTAATGAAAAACCCGGTTATAGTTCGACCAATAAAGGGAAGTCCCTCTTAGGTCAGTGAGAGGGTGGGACCCCTTGTTCAAGTCCCGGAGTCAGCATTTTAGAGAACACTCAACTACTCCCTAAAGTCGGGGAGGGGTGAATTCCATCTTGTGAAGTTATGTTCCTAGCTCCCCAGTCGGTCTCGTCCCCAAAATGGTAGGAATATTGAGTCGATGACTTGGGCCACTCTCACCCATACAAATCAAAGGACAAGCCCTCACGGGCAGGAGCCCATAACTCACTCAGGATTGATAATGAGTTGTTTGGTCATCCTATGAAATAGCAATCTGTTAGTTAACGACGTCACATCTAAGATTGGCTATTTCGCAGTCCGGTCTTATACAAACTCATTGTATAGGATACCCTCACTCACATGTCTCCACAAGAACAACCTGGATCGAGTCGTCTATAACATTAACAAAGTCGGTCGTATCCATAGTGTTGCCAGGATAAGGTACCCAGCCTTATCCATATACTATAAACCATTTAGGTTATTCACGGGACATTATGCACTTGTATATCAGGGGTATATCAGATATATACCTAGTATATTAGAGGTATATGAAATATATACCCAATATATATACCGTCCCGGTTACATGATAATAACCTTGGATGTTTAGTTTATTGGATTTTTGATAATGAAATGCTGTAAATTAAACAACAAAATGGTTGAATAAAACTTTATTGAATATAAATTCGTTTTTACATAAATACAAACTACAAGTTTAGGGCAACACGCCTAACATTCTGGAGTTTGCCTTGGTTTCGGTTTCATACAATGGACCCTCCGTAGGAATGGTAGCACCAAGACAACACGCATGTCATGTATGAAATCTCACGGTGCAAACTAATGGTGGAGATCATAAGATGTGTTGTCACACATCATTCTCCCACTTACTATGAATACTATCTCCATTCACCTCGATATTGAACCATGCAAAAACCCTCCGTAGGGAGGCCGTGCCCAGGACGACACAAGACCGAGCATGGAACTCACAGTGTGAACATTAAGGAGAAATGTGAGAGAACAACATATGTCATATATACCTTGTATATAAAAAATATACGTGGTATATTACACATACTCTTTTGCTCCCATTTAGTATTTTAAGACTAGGGTATATTACTTAGGTAAATCTCGGCTAAGTGAAATTAACTTATTGAATTTTTAGTCGGTCCAATATAACTATTTATATTGGATGTTATACATTAATGTTTTAGTTTATCAAATGTTTTAATAAAATAATGACATTATTGCATGCACATAAAATATTTACTAATTCAACCCCAGGTCAGTTCCCAAGTAGAGATGTTCCCTATGATTAGCTTAAATACCTCAAACTATATAGAACCTTCCTTAGACAGGGTTCCCTTATAGGCAATATTTTATATTTAGTTTTTTATTATTTCATTTTAATCCTACTTAAAACAAAATAAAATACTACCGTGTAATCATATTGGAAGATATAACCTAAGGTCTAATTAATTTTAAACTCCTTTAAAATTAATTAACTTAGACCCTATGTTTCCATGCAATTCTTTATTAGAGATTTTAATTTCCATCTACCAAAACTTTATAACTCTTATAAAATTCGAGAAATTAAAACTATAAACTTGCATTGACTACATACATTAATATAACAATTATATTAACTAAATCAATGACATGCTCAAATGCAACTTTATTTCATCTAATTAATACAACATTAATATTAATCAAGTACAAAAATAAAAACATGCTATCATACATTATAACTATTATATACATATGATGCATGATCATGCTTAATGTATGGTGGGATTTTAAAAGGATCATGTTTAGTGGAAAATCTCAAGAGGTGCTTGGGTAGTGTAGTACGCCAGGAGTTTGCCGAACCACTATAAATCTCTTACGTGACTTTTTCTCTATGCCTATACTTTTTATTTATTCCAATTTATTTTTCAAGCATCGTCTAATTCAAATATATGTTGTGCTCACATCTTGAATATTTGTTTTATGATATTTTGATTTGCTATAAATATTGCATAAATTTTTTTTACTTAAAAAGTTTACTTAGTTATTTGATTTGTTTTTAAAATCAAAGAAGTTTAGTAAAATGATATTTCACACTATTCACCCCGCCCCCTAGTGTTGCCATACAGATCCAACAATTGGTATTAGAGAGGTTGCTCTTTTTCGAGTCAAGAATATATTTCAAAAATTATTCTGTCTGCTATCTATTGTTTGAGTTTCTCTCCAACAAGTGATATTGTAGCAAGATTGATCTTGTAACGCCCCTCAATTTCACTACAAGGAATGAGGTACCGTTGCCATAATAACTATTCACCCTTTTCCCCAATAATGAAACATAAAGAGGAAAACTCGTGGGGTCTCTGTTGCAACCGAAACCTGGAAACGCATATACGCCTCAATGGCTAATAATCCAAATAAATAAAAGAACCAGATCCTAGAAACTCATAATTGTCTCAGTGCTAATACTCCAAATAAAGAAACGCACAGTTATTTGTCTCCATAATTCAAAAATTCGCCCTAGTTTTAAGTAATAATAATAAACAGCACAACTAACAGCTCGATAAAAAAAATATGAAATAAGGAAGAACGTCCCATGAGTCAACCAAAACCTAATACCACTAGCAATAAGTCTCTAACGCTACTAGCAATGAAACCCCAACCCAACTATCCTAGACAAATGCAGCTAGTGGTCCCTCCTCGGTCAAGTCTCCTCTACGTCATCACCACGGTCGAGGGTCCTGTTCGCACCTGAAATAAGAAACATAAAGGGGGGGTGAGTATATAAAATACTCCGTAAGTAGCCCTTACCAAACAGACACCAAACAGCATACTCACAATCACAGCGACATCATACTCAATAACTAAAGAAACAAACATAAAAAATCTATTAACAGTAAAGTGACATCTGGACACTCCAATCAAACTTCAGAACCCTCGTGACCTTAATTTGCACGACCCGCTAGCCTCTAACTCTTTCAATATACTACTCGTACTAAACCCTGAGTTAGTGTTCCAAGTCTAGCTCTTCGAGGCACATCGACCCTTGACATTTCTCTACAGAAGCTTAGTATTCGACCTTGCCATTTATCCCCAAGGTCGTGAACTATGCACTGGTCCTTCACATTTATCCCCAAGGTCTCCGGCGACTACTCAACGTATTGGTCCTTGGCCTCCACCACGTATAGATTCAATACTTAGCCTCAAATAAACTCATCATGTCGACCCCCGACCCTTTGTACTTGGAGCCTCGACACTCCTCTCTACAAAACTGGTGTACCGACCCCCGACCTTTTGTACACAGAGCATCGACACCCCATAGCGACGTATCAGACCCCAACCTTTCTCTCGCAGGGCCCTAACACTCATCCAACATCCTACCCGCAACAAACAACACTGACGTTCCCACTCTCAGTTTTCAACAGGGGTTCCAACTCACGTTATCACATCCTGCTAGTCACAACAACCTTCACAACAAGGAAAATCCAACATGCTTATAACTAGACAAGAGTAACCACAATCAGTCTTCTCATAATGCCAGGCATTCTACTCACACGTTTGGCACAACATGCTACTTCCTACCATACAACAGATGCAGCAAGACCATCATATTACAGTCATCAAGTATAATGTATGCCTTATGTACATAGTCATTTCAAACAAAACCACAGCAATCTATACATACTACTCAACTAGGGATGGCAATAGGAGCCCGCCCAACATTCTTAGGAACATCGACACAGCAATCACACTCAGAAACATAAAATCCAACAGACAACATTCTAGCCAACCCCAATTAGTAAAGCTCAGCAACAGCAGACAACATTTAAGCATAACCTAGTCTAACGTGACAAATATAATAGTATTCATTTGTTTTTTCTTTCTTTCCAAAGTTAACCCAGGAAAACATAAAGCTGGCCAGAACCAATGAAAGCAAACATTCACATCTAGACTAGTGCAGACAACAACGCAAGGACTCATTCAAGGTACTCAGCACACAATCACTCACACACACACCCCTGGTACTACTTACACACTGCTAGGCTTCCAAAACACGCGTCGATTCAACACCTAAGCACCAAGAGACAAAAACAGCAATTAAACATAAATTTTAGCCACCGAAACTAGTTCTAAGGTGTTATAAATGCTTCGTTACAGCAAAAAAACGATTCCGTTCAGGTGCGGGTAGCTCCAATCCAACTCGATGGGGCATGGATTGCGTAGATCGGGTTGTTAACAGACATGGGTAGTCGCCGACACCAAAAAAACCCGCTGTTTGAATTTCCCACTGTCACCGCCGCACGCTGCTGTCCGAACGGAGCCGCCGCACTTGCTACACGCTACTGTCACGAACGGGTAATTCCTTGCTGTCACCGTCGCACGCTGCTATCACGAACGGAGCCGCCGCACGCCGCTGCCACGAACGAAACGTCGCTCGCTGCACGCTGCTGTCCCGAACAAACCGTCACGTCTGCTGTCGTGGATTGGAGTCGCCGTCGCGCTCCCCTGTCACGAACGAAGCGCCGCTCTGCTGCATGCTGCTAACCTAAACAGGACTACCACGCCTGCTGCCGTGGACTAGGTCGTCGTGCCGTCGCAAGGTGCGGTCATCGGAGAATGGGCTTGCCGGAGACCCGTCGGCGATGGTTGTGAGGCAGTAGAAGGGAAGAAAATTTGTTTTTCCTTTAAGACAACACGTAAAGGTGGGGGATGCTAGGGTTTCCTTTTCCCTTTCTTTTTGTTCTCTTTTTGTTTTAGTTTCCAAATAGTTAGGGTTTTAGGAATTTGATTAATCCAATACATGGCCCTTACCTTGGATAAGTTTTGGGCTTTTAGGAAAGCCCACTTAACTAATAATTTGGTTGAAACAAAACAAGATCCATTGGACTCCAAATGATTAAAATTGTAGTCCTCACCTCCCTATACTTAATTAGTTCCACTAATAGAATTAAGCAATCGGCCCAACGACTCAGGACAAGTGCCACGACAAACCACTCATTGTCAATAACAATTAAATACATACATAAAACCAATAACTCACAACAATTACTGCACTAGTTCAAAATAACTGACACAGAGAAATTTGATAAATTTAAAATTATCTCTAAGAAAGAACCCCAGGGACTCGAGGGTGATACGAATCCATTTGTGACCAATTACATATATCAAAGGAGCAATTATTACAAGAAAGGCAAGGAAGATTCAAGAGGCTTTCACACTGCACCTTCAAAAGCTTGTTAATGCACAAGAACCAACAAAGAGTTTTGAGCCCGAATTTATTCATAATGTTACTTCAATGAGTCAAGAAGAGAATGGAGCAAAGATGGCACGGGAAAAGTTGTCTATTTTGAGAGATGGCATGGAGGACAAAAAAAGTGTGCATATTCGTGAACAGGTGCCTTTGCAGATTGCACCTCTTTGGAGTTTGTGAAGTCAAAAGTTGTCAAACCATATCCAAATGTGAAGCGCCTCCTACAGCACATAGATAAGACCATTTGAAGCATGACTACGTTTTCTGATCCGCATTTAAGTGTCTAGAATGATGTGCAATCAAGTTTTAATTTGCATGTCTTATTTTCTACAATTTGCATTAAGTAGTATTTTGAAAAACTTTTGGTGTTCTTATGTTGAACGACCATTTTGCCTATTTAAAGGCTTGTAATGCTCTTGTTATGGATAACTTAAGATTAAAAAACATATGGAAATTCAAGAACTTTTGTTCCTTAACACTTTTGGTGTTGCTTCTTTCAAATCTTGCTTTAGGTTTGATGTTAAACCGATTCATTGGATTAGTCTCGATCAAGCTAATTCTTGAGTGAGTCGTCTTAGGATCTAGGAGTGTCTATCGTAGATTCTAAGTCCGATCTAAGAGTGATTCATCTTCTAACCTTACTCTTGGTTGGAATCATTCGGTAAGTTAGTCGTTTTTGTGAATGTTTGCAAGGATCCTAGAAGGACCTCTAGCTTTGTAAACACGAGCAACCTTGGTGCTTATCATTTGGTATCAGAGCATTGGTCGACATCCTTTGGCCGGCTCTCGAGGTGAAATATCTTTACTTTGTCTAATTTTATATTCTGTGCCATCTCTCAAAATAGACAACTTTTCCCGTGCCATCTTTGCTCCATTCTCTTCTTGACTCGTTGAAGTAACATTATGAATAAATTCGGGCTCAAAACTCTTTGTTGGTTCTTGTGCATTAACAAGCTTTTGAAGGTGCAGTGTGAAAGCCTCTTGAATCTTCTTGTCTTGCTTCTTGTAATTGCTCCTTTGGTACATGTAATTGGTCACAAATGGATTCGTATCATCCCCCCTTTCTTTAAAAGGATTTGTCCTCAAATCAAGGTCTTCATTTCCTTGTGGGTGTTCCATGGACTTGTCACTTCTTTCTTCTTGAAAATTTATATGGCCCCTTCTTGTTTGCCTTCTTGATTTAACAAAACTTTTTGACTTCCTTGAAGTGCAATCTTGAAGTCTTGATGTAATATCATCCTTCTGAGTCTTCTCATGTTTGGAGTTGGACAAATTTTTCGTTCCTTCCAAAAGTGCTTCCAAACCCAATCACTTGGTTTGTTTACATTTTTTTTGGATTTGTTTTTCCTCCATTTGGTACTTTTCATTTGCATTCGCCAACATACAATTCTGTGTTCTCGGCCATGGAATTCTTTATGTGACTTCTTAGACAAATACTTTTCCACAATGCCTTTCACTTTAGGTTTCTTTTGTTCATGGTTACCTACACAATAAGGAAGCAAGTTAGTATCTTCAAAATCAAAATCTATTTTATACTTACCTTGTAATACAATCTTTAGATCATGAGTAGATGATAGGATAACTCTCGTTGGCTCCATCATAGCTTCCATCATTACTTGTGTTCGACCACACTTGATTTGAAGAGTTGGAACTTCCTGCAAAAATCTTAGAAAAGTAGAAACACTAGGATAAAGTATGTTAGCTTGATAGTAAGGGTCCTTATGCAACAATGTCATAAGATTTGGCTTATATGGACAAATGGATTGGATCTTGCTCTTGTCCTCTTCTTTCTCCTTTGAATTCCTTTCTCTTAACTATTCTCTTTCTCTCTTTTCTTTCAACTCACTTTCATCAACATCAGAATGTTTGCTATCTTGTTTAATAAATTCATCAACATGTGCTTTAGATTCTTCCTCAAATTTTGCATCATATTTCTCACAACCATCATTTGAATCAACAACACCATTTCTTATTACCATGACTTCTTTATTGACACATTCTTTGCTCATGTGTCCAAACCTTTTGCACTTCCAACATTTAAGAGAATTAGTCTTCTCCCTTACCTCATTTGGAACTTCATTGTTTTTGGCTTTGGAGCTCTCGGCCTTCACTCTTTTGGCAGCACCAAACTTCCCTTTTGGTTGCATGAATTCATTCCAATGGATTGGATCTTGCTCTTGTCCTCTTCTTTCTCCTTTGAATTCCTTTCTCTTAACTATTCTCTTTCTCTCTTTTCTTTGAACTCACTTTCATCAACATCAGAATGTTTGCTATCTTGTTTAATAAATTCATCAACATGTGCTTTAGATTCTTCCTCAAATTTTGCATCATATTTCTGACAACCATCTTTTGAATCAATGACACCATTTCTTATCACCATGACTTCTTTATTGACACATTCTTTGTTCATGTGCCCAAACCCTTTGCACTTCCAACATTTAAGACAATTAGTCTTCTCCCTTACCTCCTTTGGAGCTTGATTCTTTTTAGTATTGGAGCTCTCGATCTCCACTCGTTTGACAGCACCAAACTTCTCTTTTGGTTGCATGGATTCATGCCGTTTGGAATGCAGCAGCTTTTCTTTCCTCAATTGATCTTCAATTTTGATAGCATGGTGATACATATCTTCCAAGTAAGGTGATAGATTTCTATCAATAGGATGAGCAATTTCCAGATTCAAACCTTCGAGAAATCTAGATATGGTATCTTCTTCCTCTTCTCGGATTTTTGCCTTTTTCATTAAAATCTCCATCTCTTGATAATATTCAGCAACACTTTTTGTTTCCTGCCTCAAAGCTTGCAATTTAGTTTTCAAATCATTTCTATAATGTTTGGGAGCATAACTCTTTCTCATGGCTTCTTTGAGTTCTTCCCAAGTTTCTATTGGAAACTCCTCTTTCCTTCTTTTCTCGGATTTGAGATGTTGATACCATTCATTAGCATGATTAATGAATTCGGCAATGACAAGTCTCATCTTCTTATTCTCACTATATGTATAGCAATCAAACACGTGTTCTATCTTCCTTTCCCATTGCAAGTAAGCATCCGGGTCCGCCGTTCCACTAAACGGTGGAATTTTGAGTTTAGCTCCGCCATCTCTATTTTCATTTACTCTTTCCCATCTCCTCGGTTGCATAATGTTGGCAAAGTTATTCCTTCCTCTACTCCCAACTTGTTCTTTTTGTACATCGAAGTCAAACATACCTTCATCTTCCTGTAAGACTCGTTCTTCTCTTTGTTGTTGCACCCTTCTTTCCTGTCTATCTTCCCTCATCATTTCCACCATACCTTGAATTGATTGAAGAATAGCCATAGTAGGATCTTGCGGTACTTCCTGTGACATTTTGTTAGAAAAATAAAATAACAAAATCAGGACCTTTCCACTCCTCTCACTAGGATTTCACTCAAGGACACTCGTGTTTATCACTCGAGGGTAGGCTTTTGGTACTAGATCAAAGATGTAAGGGTTGGCTTAAATTTTGGTGTTCTTATGTTGAACGACCATTTGGCCTATTTAAAGGCTTGTAATGCTCTTGTTATGGATAACTTAAGATTAAACATATTGAAATTCAAGAACTTTTGTTCCTTAACACTTTTGGTGTTGCTTCTTTCAAATCGTGCTTTAGGTTTGATGTTAAACCGATTCATTGGATTAGTCTCGATCAAGCTAATTCTTGAGTGAGTCGTCTTAGGATCTAGGAGTGACCATCGTAGATTCTAAGTCCGATCTAAGAGTGATTCATCTTCTAACCTTACTCTTGGTTGGAATCATTCGGTAAGTTAGTCGTTTTTGTGAATGTTTGCAAGGATCCTAGAAGGACCTCTAGCTTTGTAAACCCCGAGCAACCTTGGCGCTTATCATTTGGTATCAGAGCATTGGACGACATCCTTTGCTCAGATCTAGAGGTGAAATATCTTTACTCTATATAATTTTATTTTTCTGTTATTTTCCTTTTTCGAAAGTAGTTTCTTACAAAGTGTAACAAGACATAACTTGTCTTGAAATTCTTGTATTTTGCTCTCGGATCATTAAAAAAATTAGAAGCAAAAGAAAAAAAAAGAAAAAAAAGAAGCAGAAAAAAGAAAAAAACAGTAGCAAAAAGAAAGAAAAACAGTAGCAAAAAGAAAGAAAACCGAAAAAAAAAGCATTCGAAGATCCGAGGCACACGACAAGTTCTTTTCATTATGTTGTGTTTTGTTTAAATTATCAAGTTGTTTATCCTAAGATTGAGTTGCTGTAGCCTTAGTTTGTAAGAGTTGATCATTGAATTAGTTATATCAAGCTTTAAGCAAGATTGCACCAAAATTTAAGCCAACCCTTACATCTTTGACCTAGTACCAAAAGCCTACCCTCGAGTGATAAACACGAGTATCCTTTAGTGAAATCCTAGTGAGAGGAGTGGAAAGGTCCTTATTTTGTTATTTTATTTTTCTAACAAAATGTCACAGGGGGTACCGCAAGATCCTATTATGGCCATTCTTCAATCAATTCAAGGTATGGTGGAAATGATGAAGGAAGATAGGCAGGAAAGAAGGGTGCAACAACGAAGAGAAGAACGAGTCTTACCGGAAGATGAAGGTATGTTTGACTTCGATGTACAAAAAGAACAAGTTGGGAGTAGAGGAAGGAATAACTTTGCCAACATTATGCAACCGAGGAGATGGGAAAGAGTAAATGAAAATAGAGATGGCGGAGCTAAACTCAAAATCCCACCGTTTAGTGGAACGGCGGACCCGGATGCTTACTTGCAATGGGAAAGGAAGATAGAACACGTGTTTGATTGCTATACATATAGTGAGAATAAGAAGATGAGACTTGTCATTGCCGAATTCATTAATCATGCTAATGAATGGTATCAACATCTCAAATCCGAGAAAAGAAGGAAAGAGGAGTTTCCAATAGAAACTTGGGAAGAACTCAAAGAAGCCATGAGAAAGAGTTATGCTCCCAAACATTATAGAAATGATTTGAAAACTAAATTGCAAGCTTTGAGGCAGGAAACAAAAAGTGTTGCTGAATATTATCAAGAGATGGAGATTTTAATGAAAAAGGCAAAAATCCAAGAAGAGGAAGAAGATACCATATCTAGATTTCTCGAAGGTTTGAATCTGGAAATTGCTCATCCTATTGATAGAAATCTATCACCTTACTTGGAAGATATGTATCACCATGCTATCAAAATTGAAGATCAATTGAGGAAAGAAAAGCTGCTGCATTCCAAACGGCATGAATCCATGCAACCAAAAGAGAAGTTTGGTGCTGTCAAACGAGTGGAGATCGAGAGCTCCAATACTAAAAAGAATCAAGCTCCAAAGGAGGTAAGGGAGAAGACTAATTGTCTTAAATGTTGGAAGTGCAAAGGGTTTGGGCACATGAACAAAGAATGTGTCAATAAAGAAGTCATGGTGATAAGAAATGGTGTCATTGATTCAAAAGATGGTTGTCAGAAATATGATGCAAAATTTGAGGAAGAATCTAAAGCACATGTTGATGAATTTATTAAACAAGATAGCAAACATTCTGATGTTGATGAATGTCAGTTGAAAGAAAAGAGAGAAAGAGAAGAGTTAAGAGAAAGGAATTCAAAGGAGAAAGAAGCAAGACAAGAAGATTCAAGAGGCTTCCACACTGCACCTTTAAAAGCTTGTTAATGCACAATAATCAACAAAGAGTTTTGAGGCCAAATTTGTTCATAATGTTACTTCAACGAGTCAAGAAGAGGATGGAGCAAAGATGGCACGGGAAAAGTTGTCTATTTTGAGAGATGGCATGGAGGACAAAAAAAGTGTGCAGATTCGTGAACAGGTGCCTTTGCAGATTGCACCTCTTTGGAGTTTGTGAAGTAAAAGTTGTCAAACCATATCCAAATGTGAAGCGCCTCCTACAGCACATAGATAAGACCATTTGAAGCGTGACTACGTTTTCTGATCTGCATTTAAGTGTCTAGAATGATGTGCAATCAAGTTTTAATTTGCATGTCTTATTTTCTACAATTTGCATTAAGTAGTATTTTGAAAAAACTTTTGGTGTTCTTATGTTGAACGACCATTTGGCCTATTTAAAGGCTTGTAATGCTCTTGTTATGGATAACTTAAGATTAAACATATTGAAATTCAAGAACTTTTGTTCCTTAACACTTTTGGTGTTGCTTCTTTCAAATCGTGCTTTAGGTTTGATGTTAAACCGATTCATTGGATTAGTCTCGATCAAGCTAATTCTGGAGTGAGTCGTCTTAGGATCTAGGAGTGACCATCGTAGATTCTAAGTCCGATCTAAGAGTGATTCATCTTCTAACCTTACTCTTGGTTGGAATCATTCGGTAAATTAGTCGTTTTTGTGAATGTTTGCAAGGATCCTAGAAGAACCTCTAGCTTTGTAAACCCGAGCAACCTTGGCGCTTATCAAAATTGCCGTTTTACCCCTGAGTTACATCTTACTCCTTAAATACCACTGCTCCTCTAGTGAACAACCTGGTTATAGTCCGACCAATAACCGGAAGTCTCTCTCAAGCCAATGAGAGGGTGGGGCCCTTTGTTCAAGTCCCGGAGTCAGTAATTAAGAAAACAATCATCTACTCCCCTAAAGTCGGGGATGAGTGAATTCCATCTTGTGAAGTTATGTTCTCAGCTCCCCACTCGGTCTCGTCCCCAAAATAGTAGGAATATTGAGTCGGCAACTCGGGCCACTCTCACCCATACAGATCAAAGGACGAGCCCTCACAGGCAGGAGTCCATAACTCACTCAGGATTGAGAATGAGTTGCCTAGTCATCCTAAGAAATAGCAATCTATTAGTTAACGGTGTTACATCTTAAGATTGACTATTTCGTGGTCCGATTTTATACAAACTCATTGTATAGGATACCCCCTGTAACGCCCCAGAACTTCCCACATACTTCTAGGTCACGTTAACTACCCAACTGTCTAAACTTAACCCCAAACACGAGATGTCAACTCTGTGAAATAATTATATAAAATCAAGCTTCACCTCTCATCAGTTTAACAATAGATCAACTCTATAGAATATCAGTCAACATCATCCATGGACAACCTCATGAGGCAACTTTATTATTCCAACTAGGCAAAACTCAATGAATGGAAGAAAACCAAAATAATCACCTATCCAGAAATAAAGTAAACAACGAGTGGGAACCTCCCAATTATTCAAATAAGAACAAATAGTTTATTGACCATAACATAAGGTCTTAACCATCTAACTTAAGCTAAGCAAAAGAAACTACGCAGCGTATGGTCCTCGCTCGTCATGTCTCCTCCGTCTCATCACCATGGTCGCCAACGTATCCTTCACCTGAAACAATAATTTTAGGGGGGGGGGGGGTGAGTAGATAAAATATACTCCGTAAGTAGCCCTCGCCAACAACACACACACATCATGCTCAACAAAATCATGAAACATTCATAGTCATGCTCTTCATCACATTATGAAATCAAACATAGACACCTTCTATAAGATTCGGCGACAACCACAACCATGAACAAATTAGCTACCAACCTCGAGACTCCCTAACATCTCAAGCACCTCTACGCTTATCACAGCTATCCTAGCGTTCCACAGCTAACTCCTTCGAGTAGAGTCGACCCCTGACCATTTCTACCTAGAGCCCCGACACTACCGCATTGGCTCTCGGCCATTTTTACCCAAGGCCCCGATGACTTCACCATCTATTGGCCCTTGACCATTTTTACCCAAGGCCCCAATAGTTTTCCTTTCAAAAGGCTCATCACATCGACCGTCGACCATTTCTACCCGAGGCCTTGATACTCCATTAGTGACGTATCAGCCCCCGACCATTTATACCGGAGGCCCTGACACTCACCCATTCACCTTCTCCAAAAATCCAACGTTCCTTATCATAACCAACTCCACGTCGACCCCTAGCCTGCGAATAGGGTCCAAAAATACGCTTCTATTACACCCACATCACATAAGAAAGTATTATGACTCAGACCAGCACGCTCGCAACATAAAGAAACATTTATATATGCTCAACCAGCACGCTCACATCATAAATGAACATTTATATAAACTATGCAAGCACGCACACATCATAAGAAAACATAATCACAATGATTCTAATTTAACGAGCATCCTTTGTAAACATACATCATCCCATAACCATTCTCAGCAATTTAACAAGGCAAAATTTCCACCATTATCACCAACTAATATTCAACGCTACATCAAGTATACAGATTACCACAACCGAGAGCTACCTAACACAACAGCGTATCAAAAATAATATCAAACATCACAAAAACAGCACATTAGAAGCCATTCTGACACACATTAACGCACGCACACGCCCCTTGTCTACTTACTCACAACCACACCCTTAAGTTTTGCGTTGTTCTCACACCTAGGCACTAAAATAGAAAAAAACAGCAAGTTACATATACGTTTCAGCCTTCGAAATTAATTCTAAGAGGGTTCAAATGACTCATTACCAGAAAATCGACTTCGTATGGGTGTGGGTAACTTAGATCTAGTTCGCCAAGGTGTGGGTAGCCTAACTTGGGCTTCGAACGGATGTGGGTCAATGCCAAAACGTATCGGAATGAGGAAATCGTCGTGAACTGCTACTGCTCGGGTGCTGGCCGTGAGGTTCGAGGTCGTCGGAGGGGAAACACGTCGGATCCGCTCGACTGCGCCGTTGCTAATCGCCGGTCGCCGATGCTGTCTGGTCTAACACGTCGCCGTCCGCTGCTGTACCTGCTGCAGCCGCTGGAACGTCGTCGGTCGCCGGTCGCCGCTGCTCGAACGCCGCCGAGGAGAAGGTCGCGCCGCCGCTGCTATGGATCGTCGGGACGTCGGGTGTCGTCGCCGGTCGCCGCTGCTGGTTCGACACTGCCGTTGCTCGCGAACCACCGCCGATGGAGATCGCCGAGGCCGTGAAGAGTGGTGGCCGGAGAAGAAACTCAACGTGGGGGGGGGGGGGGTGACGGCGGCTAGGGCAAGAAAAGGGAGAAGAAGATGGAACCCTATGTGTTTTCTTTTCTTTTCTTTTTATTAACTTTTTCCTTTGTTTTAAAACCAAACCAACCCAAAAGGCCCAACATGACCAAGCCCAAGAGAAAAGAAATCCATCCCAACTTAAGACAAAACCAACCACACGGAGCCCGATAAATATAATTTAATTAAAGTTTAATTTAAAAAAATGAAAATCTCCTCATTCGAGACTAACTAGCCTGAGGGACTCGGGGTGTTACAGACTTCCCTCCTTAAAAAACTTTCGTCCCCGAAAGTTGACTGTTCCAACAGTCCAGGGTACCTCGCCTTGATATCGTCCTCCCGTTCCCAAGTAGCTTCTTGCACTTGGTGGTTTCTCCACAAAACCTTAACCAAGTGAATCGTCCGATTCCTTAACAACTTGGTTTCTCTTGCCAAAATTTTGACAGGTACCTCTTCGTAGCACAAGGACTCATCTAGTTGCAATGGTTCAGGATCTAAAACGTGCGAAGGGTCATGAATGTACCTCCTCAGCATGGACACGTGAAACACATTGTGAACCGCAGCCAACGAGGGTGGCAAAGCCAACCTATACGCGACTGGGCCGATACGTTCCAAAATTTCAAAAGGCCCAATGAACCTTGCACTGAGCTTCCCCTTCTTCCCGAAACGTAAAATTCCCTTCACGGGTGCCACACGAAGAAACACCCGCTCACCTACCACGAACTCAAGTTCCTTACACCTGATGTTTGCATAACTCTTCTGACGGCTCTGAGCAATTTGCATCCTTCCCCTGATCTTTTGAATGGCATTGTTAGTCACCTGCACCAAATCCGGTCCCAAGAGGACTCTTTCTCCGATTTCGTCCCAATTAATCGGAGACCGACACTTCTTCCCATAAAGTGCCTCGTATGGGGCCATCCCAATCATGGCCTGGAAACTGTTATTATAAGCGAACTCTATTAGGTAGAGGTACTTGTCCCAACTACCACCAAAGTCTAACATGCAAGCTCTGAGCACGTCCTCTAAAACCTGGTTCACACGCTCCGTTTGACCATCAGTTTGGGGATGAAACGCTGTGCTAAAGTCTAACTTAGTGCCAAGGGACTTGTGTAAACTCCGCCAAAAAGTCGAGGTGAAACGCGGGTCGCGATCGGACACTATGGATACAGGTATACCATGGAGCCTGACAATTTCCTGCAGATACAGTTCCGCCCACTTTTCTACTGTATACGTGGCCTTGCCGGGAATAAAGTGAGCAGATTTGGTCAAACGATCTACAACTAACCAAATCACAGTAAATCCCTTAACCGTCCTTGGTAGTCCTGTAATGAAGTCCATCGCCACATCGTCCCACTTCCAAACTAGTATGCTCAAAGGTTGCAGCAATCCAGCAGGTCTCTGTCTTGACGCCTTTACCTGCTGGCATGTCAAACACTTGCTAACAAACTGAGCTATTTCCCTCTTCATGTTATGCCACCAATAATGTTTCTTGAGGTCTTGATACATTTTGGTGCTTCCTGGATGAACCGAGAATGGAGCATTGTGTGCCTCTCCCAGTAAGTCCTTCCTCAAAGAATAGTCTTTTGGCACACACAACCTTCCGCGAAAAAGCAAGGCTGCCTCACCCGAAAGAGTGAAATCTCCATGGCCCACCATACTAAAGCCTTTGGCCAAGCTAGGATCTTCCTTTTGGGCAACAATGATCCTCTGTCTCAGGCTAGGTGCCACTGAGAGTCGAGCCAACAACGCTGAGACATCATCCACCGTCAGCTCCACCTCCAAGCGTTCCAACTCGCTGTGCATTGGACTGCAGGCCGCTACTAAAGATGCCACACTTGCCGCCTTTCTACTAAGAGCATCGGCCACAACGTTCGCTTTACCCGGATGGTAACTAATCTCACAATCATAGTCCTTCACCAACTCTAGCCACCGTCTCTGATGTGAACCAAGGAAGCACCATTGTCATGCCTCAAGGACCCCTAGCCGAGCTCACCAAGTATTGAACATGAGAAAGTAAAGCTTGTTGTAGCTTCTTGGCTCTTGATCTCGTTATGGGTCCTTGAGGCATGACAATGGTGCTTCCTTGGTTCACATCAGTCTCTGTCTTAAGTTAAGCTCCTTCTGAGTGAAAAGGTACTTGAAACTCTGATGATCATTGAAGACCTAAATTCTCTCTCCGTAAAGGTAGTGCCTCCATAACTTTAAGGTGAAAACCACTGCTGCTAGCTCTAAGTCATGAGTGGGGTAGTTAACCTCATGCACCTTCAGCTGTCGAGAAGCATAAGCTATAACCTTCCCGTGTTGCATCAGAACACATCCCAAGCCCTTTCTCGAGGCGTCACTGTAAACCACCAAACCTCTCGTCCCATCGGGGACAGTTAACACCGGTGCAGACACCAAACGCTTCTTTAGTTCTTGAAAAGTCTCCTCACACTCGCTGCTCCAAGTGAAGGTAGCATTCTTACGAGTCAACTGCGTCAACGGTGCCGCTAAACGAGAGAAATTCTGGATAAACTTCCTGTAGTAACCAGCCAAGCCGAGGAAACTACGAATCTCTGTAACTGAACTAGGTCTTGGCCAACTGCTAACAGCCTCTACCTTGGCGGGGTCTACTGCAATACCATCCCTGGTGACTATGTGACCTAGGAAAGCCACCTTGTCCAGCCAAAACTCACACTTTGAAAACTTTGCATACAACTTATTTTCTCGTAGTGTAGTCAAAACCTGCCTGAGATGGTCCTCGTGACACTCCTCAGTCTTGGAGTAAATCAGGATGTCATCGATAAACACAATGACAAATGAATCTAAATAATCCCTAAAGACCTGATTCATTAGATCCATAAAGGCTGCCGGGGCATTGGTGAGTCCAAAAGACATCACGATAAACTCATAGTGCCCATACCTCTTTCTGAACACTGTCTTTGGAATGTCGGCCTTCTCTAACGTTAACTGGTGGTACCCCGAACGCAAGTCTATCTTCGAGAACACTTTCGCTCCCTGAAGCTGATCAAAAAGGTCATCAATGCGTGGTAGGGGATACCTATTCTTAACCGTAACTTTGTTTAGTTCCCTGTAGTCTATACAAAGTCGCATAGAACCGACTTTCTTCTTAACAAAGAACACGGGCGCACCCCAAGGGGACACGCTTGGGCGGGTGAAACCCTTGTCGAGTAATTCTTCCAACTGTAACTTCAGCTCTTTCAACTCTGCTGGAGCCATTCAATATGTGCTTTCGAGATGGGGGTCGTCCCTGGCAGCAACTCTATACAAAAGTCCACTTCGCGAAACGGAGGCAAGCCGGGGAGGTCCTCAGGGAACACGTCAGTGAACTCATTAACCACACGAACCGCCTCCATGCTTGGCACAACCTTCCTTGCATCCACAACGCTAGCCAAATAGGCCCAAGCACCACGCTGGAGAAGATGGCTGGCCTTCAATGCCGACACCACCCTTGGGACCCCGGCCTTAACTCCTTTAAAGGTAAAGTTTTGTCCGGAGGGCAAGCGAAAACTAACTTCCTTCTTTGAGCAATTAATATTAGCCCGGTTAGCAGCTAACCAATCCATGCCTAGTATCACATCGAAATCCTGCATATCTAGTTGAATTAACTTTACCTCCAAGGTCGGACCATCGAAAGAGAGTTGGCCTCCTTTCACCACTTGAATAGTGACCAACACAGATCCTGACGGTGTGGATACCGACAACAAAAAGCCTAACGATTCTAGCTCTAGGTCCGCATGTCGAACAAAGGTAGAAGCAATGAAAGAATGACTAGATCCATAGTCAAATAATGCGTAAGCAGGCATACTAAGCACTAAAACAGTCCCTGCAAAAGTAATACGCATGCAATAAAGCACAAGCATAAACACACAACTCAAAACTCGCAAAGAGAGGGTACATGTGACCACCGCCTCGGCATGTTCAATATCCCCCCTGGTGAGAGCGAAGACGCGCGCCCTCTGGGTTCCACCTTGAGTTGCAGCTGTCGTAGGGGTCTTCTGGCCTAATGCTTGGGTATTCGAGCTGGTCATCGGACACTCCCTTGCAAAATGTCCTTCCTTCTGGCACCTGAAACATATTCTTTTTCCCAACCAACATGGCCCAGTATGGTTCTTCTTACAAGAGGGGGACACCGGAGGAGCAGTCTGTCTTTGCACATGGTGCTGGTGTCCTCTTGAAGATTGACTGGAGGAGAACGATGCAAATTTCCTCTTGACCCCCGAGCTGGAGCCTATCACCTGCTGAGACTGAGGCTCCTCGAGACATTAGTCCATAACCAACGCACACCTGACTACCGCTGCATATGTAGTTGGTTCCTTGAGAACAAGTAGCCCCTTGATCTCCCTACGCAAACCGTCAATGAACTTAATCTTTAATTGCTTAGTAGGAATATATTGCATCCCAAAACCGGACAGCTCAGTGAACTTCCTTTCGTATTGGGCCACGGTTAGGCTCCCTTGAGTGAGACGGAGAAACTCTACCCGTTTTTCATTCCTGACAGTCACGGGGAAGTAGTACTCATAAAGTAGGTCCTTAAACCTTGCCCACGTGACGGGTACGTTGGTGTGATCCTCCGCTGCCGCCACCGACTCCCACAAATTTACTGCTTCTCCCAGAAGCATAAAAACTGCTCCCCGGACCTTGAAATCGTCGGAGCATCCCAAATACACATAAAGGGCTTCCAGCTCCCTGACCCATTCCTCGGCCGCAGTAGGCCTCTCACTCACCCCGTTGAAAACGGGTGGCCCAAAGCGTTTGAAATCTCTTATAAACTGGACCTCATCTTGCGGAATTTGTGCCCGGCGAGGCTGCTGCACTTGAGCTCCACCGGCTCCATTCACATTATCCAGCAGTACTTGTAATGCCTCAGCTAGCAACGCCACCTGGGGATTCACCTGGGGAACTCCTTAAGGAGCTGCCTGAGGGACCGGGGGTGCTACCCCTCCAGGAACTGCCGGGGGAACATTTGGATCCGCTGCTCCCTCACCCCTAAAATTCGGATGCTAATAGTTGTGAGCTCTAGTGTTCCGCCGGAAAGCCATTGTCTAAAAGAACAGAGAACCAAGGTCATTATCGCACTAACCGGGGCACCACAAGTGCAAAGTTCAAGCAAGTCTATATAATGAACCAAGGAAACACGCTAACTTATCTAATATCAGACAGCAATGATATCTCAACCATAAGCAATGTAAAGCATTCATGATCGAACAAACTGAACTAGGAAACGTACCTGGTGATGACGAGGAGACTGACAAGGACCATACACTATTGACCTAGATTCTAGGACAGTCTATAGGAACAACTCCGCTCTGATACCAATTGTAACGCCCCAGAACTTCCCACAAACTTCTAGGTCACGTTAACTACCCAACTTTCTAAACTTAACCCCAAACACGAGATGTCAACTCCGTGTAAAATAATTATATAAAATCAAGCTTCACCTCTCATCAGTTTAACAATAGATCAACTCTATAGAATATCAGTTAACATCATCCGTGGACAACCTCATGAGGCAACTTTATTATTCCAACTAGGCAAAACTCAATGAATGGAAGAAAACCAAAATAATCACCTATCCAGAAATAAAGTAAACAACGAGTGGGAACCTCCCAATTATTCAAATAAGAACAAATAGTTTATTGACCATAACATAAGGTCTTAACCATCTAACTTAAGCTAAGCAAAAGAAACTACGCAGCGTATGGTCCTCGCTCGTCATGTCTACTCCGTCTCATCACCATGGTCGCCAACGAATCCTTCACCTGAAACAATAATTTTAGGGGGGGGGGTGAGTAGATAAAATATACTCCGTAAGTAGCCCTCGCCAACAACACACACACATCATGCTCAACAAAATCATGAAACATTCATAGTCATGCTCTTCATCACATTATGAAATCAAACATAGACACCTTCTATAAGATTCAGCGACAACCACAACCATGAACAAATTAGCTACCAACCTCGAGACTCCCTAACATCTCAAGCACCTCTACGCTTATCATAGCTATCCTAGCCTTCCACAGCTAACTCCTTCGAGTAAAGTCGGCCCCTGACCATTTTTACCCAAAGCCCCGACACTACCGCATCGACCCTCGACCATTTTTACCCAAGGCCCCGATGACTTCACCATCTATCGGCCCTTGACCATTTTTACCCAAGGCCCCAATAGTTTTCCTTTCAAAAGGCTCCTTACATCGACCGTCGACCATTTCTACCCGAGGCCTCGATACTCCATTAGTGACGTATCAGCCCCCGACCATTTATACCCGAGGCCCTGACACTCACCCATTCACCTTCTCCAAAAATCCAACGTTCCTTATCATAACCAACTCCACGTCGACCCCTAGCCTGCAAATAGGGTCCGAAAATACGCTTCTATTACACCCACATCACATAAGAAAGTATTATGACTCAGACCAGCACACTCGCAACATAAAGAAACATTTATATATGCTCAACCAGCACGCTCACATCATAAATGAACATTTATATAAACTATGCAAGCACGCACACATCATAAGAAAACATAATCACAATGATTCTAATTTAACGAGCATCCTTTGTAAACATACATCATCCCATAACCATTCTCAGCAATTTAACAAGGCAAACTTTCCACCATTATCACCAACTACTATTCAACGCTACATCAAGTATACAGATTACCACAACCGAGAGCTACCTAACACAACAGCGTATCAAAAATAATATCAAACATCACAAAAACAGCACATTAGAAGCCATTCTGACACACATTAACGCACGCACACGCCCCTTGTCTACTTACTCACAACCACGCCCTTAAGTTTTGCGTTGTTCTCACACCTAGGCACTAAAATAGAAAAAAAAAACAGCAAGTTACATATACTTTTCAGCCTTCGAAATTAATTCTAAGAGGGTTCAAATGACTCATTACCAGAAAATCGACTTCGTATGGGTGTGGGTAACTTAGATCTAGTTCGCCAAGGTGTGGGTAGCCTAACTTGGGCTTCGAACGGATGTGGGTCAATGCCAAAACGTATCGGAATGAGGAAATCGCCGTGAACTGCTACTGCTCGGGTGCTGGCCGTGAGGTTCGAGGTCGTCGGAGGGGAAACACGTCGGATCCGCTATACTGCGCCGTTGCTAATCGCCGGTCGCCGATGCTGTCTGGTCTAACACGTCGCCGTCCGCCGCTGTACCTGCTGCAGCCGTTGGACGCTGTGGGTCGCCGGTCGCCGCTGCTCGAACGCCGCCGAGGAGAAGGTCGCGCCGCCGCTGCTATGGATCGTCGGGACGTCGGGTGTCGTCCCCGGTCGCTGGTGCTGAAGTTCGACGCTGTCGTTGCTTGCGAACCGTCGCCGATGGAGATCGCGGAGGGGCCGTGAGGAGTGGTCGCCGGAGAAGAAACTCAACGGGGGGGGGGGGGGGGTGACGGCGGCTAGGGCAAGAAAAGGGTGAAGAAGATGGAACCCTATGTGTTTTCTTTTCTTTTCTTTTTATTAACTTTCTTTTCCTTTGTTTTAAAACCAAACCAACCCAAAAAGCCCAACATGACCAAGCCCAAGATAAAAGAAATCCATCCCAACTTAAGACAAAACCAACCACACGGAGCCCGATAAATATAATTTAATTAAAGTTTAATTTAAAAAAAAATGAAAATCTCCTGATTCGAGACTAACTAACTTGAGGGACTCGGGGCGTTACACCCCCACTCACATGTCTCCACACGAACGACCTGGATCGAGTCGTCTGAACCATTTATAGAGTGGGTCGTATCCATAGTGTTGCCACGATAAGGTACCCAACCTTATCCATATACTATAGACCCTTTAGGTTATTCACAGGACATTATCCACTTGTATATCAGGGTATATCAAATATATACCTCGTATATCAGGGGTATATCAAATATATACCCAGTACATATACTATCCCGATTACACTAAAATAACCTCAGATGTTTAGTTTATTGGATTTTGGACAATGTAATGCTATGAATTCAACAACAAATTTATTGAATAAAACTTTATTGAATATGCATTTGTTTTTACATAAATACAAACTACGAGTTTAGGGCAACACACCCAACATATAAATCTATTACATAACGTATTCTCTATCCTTATACTTTTTTTTTTTTGCAAAGGTAGATAAAATATATTAAAACAAGAAAAGCATAAGGAGGATCTCACAGCCCGAGATCAAGGCAACAAAACAAAAGGTAAAGAGAACAATCAAAATCACGAAAATAAGTCCCAAGCAGAGACAAGCATGGGCTCAGAGCTCCTACAACAACTCCCTGGCCAAGTAGTGCAACGAAAATACACCTCAGCTTTAATGACCCGAAGGAGCACAGACGACGAGCGACCCGGACCACCATGAATACGAAGGTTCCGCTCCCTCCAAAGGAGAGAGACAGTCGAAGTCCAAGCTAACCGCCAAACATGCCGCCGCAAAGACGACCCAGCATTAACATGACAAATCCAAGAAAGCTCTGAAGACCAATATGAAACCTGATGAGACGAACCGGCCCACGAAATCATACCAGTCCAAACCGCTCTACTATTAGGGCAATCAAAAAACAGATGATCCCTAGACTCCAAACAAGCACAAAAAACACAAGTAGCAGGCACCAACGCATTCCACTGGCGAAGACGATCACGCGTAGATAGGCGATCACGAATTGCCAACCAAGCAATAAACGAATGTTTAGGGATATTCCCACCAAACCATAACAAGGAAAAATAAGGAACTAGCGGACGACGAGGACGAAGAAGCCCCCAAGCACAGGAGTCTGGCCAAGGCGATCCTCCTGACCAACCACAGCTTGCACCGACATCACCTCCGGGAGAAGATCAATAAGATCCATCGAAACACGAGGCCACCGCCAGGAACCATCAGGGAGCAAAAAGTCAGCAACCTTAGCCATAGAAGAGCTAGCAGCATCATAAATGACCCTATCCCCACACCTCGGGTGAATCGGACCCCCCGACAACCAGGAATCGTGCCACACAAAACAAAGCCGACCATTCCCAAGAACAGTACGCACCAGAGGACGGAGTGAATCCCGGACACCCAGAATATCCCGCCAACACCAGGAAAACCGAGGCGAAGGACGGACAATCCAAATACAAGAACCCCGCAAAGCATAAGCCTCCACCCAAGCGACCCACAACGACCCAGCACGCGTGAGAAGAAGGCAGAGCAACTTCATAATAGCAGCGCAATTCCACGAAGCCAAGTGGCGAACACCCAGCCCCCCCTCCCTAAGAGGAAGACAGACCTCAGACCAAGCCACCTTCGCCCCAGAGGACCCACCCTCACAACCCTTCCACAAAAACGAGCGAAGAAGACGCTCCACCTCATGCACCACCCGGGCCGGAAGAACAAAAACACTGGCCCAGTAAACCTGAAAACTCTGAAGCACCGAGAGAATGAGCTGCAAACGACCAGCAAAAGAAAGCACACCAGCCGACCAACTCCGAATACGAGCACTAATCTTCTCCAATAAAGGCCTACAATCTCTAGAAGACAACCGACGAGAAAGGAGCGGAACGCCAAGATACCGCACCGGGAGAGTTGCCACCGAAAACCCCAAGAAAGAAGCCAACCCCTGCACCTCCTCAAGAGGAAGACCGGCCCCAAAAAAAGAGCTCTTACGAGTATTAGCAACAAGACCCGACAACGCCTCAAACTCCACCAAAGAATCCCGAATAAAGGAAAGAGAACCAACATCCCCATGCGAAAAAATCATTAAATCATCAGCAAAACACAGGTGAGTCAAACCAATCCGATCACACTTCGGATGATATCGAAACCCCACCAGCGGGCGATTAAGCATACGCGACAACATTTCCATGGCCATAACAAAAAGATAAGGGGAAAGAGGATCCCCTTGACGGAGTCCACAACGACCAGGAAAATAACCCTCAAGCGAACCATTCAGAGAACTAGAGAACATCGGAGACGTCACACAAGCTCGGATCCAATTAACAAAGCGAGCCGGGGTCCAAATGGCCAGTAACAGACCAAACAGGAAATCCCAATGCACCGAACCATACGCCTTCTGAAGATCCACCTTAAGCACACAACGAGGGATACCCTTATTAAGATGATACCCCCCAACAAGCTCCAGACAAAGCAAAATATTGTCCACAATACGACGACCGGGCACAAAAGCATACTGATTCTGACTAATAAACCTGGGAAGCCAGACTTTCAACCGGTTAGCTAAAAGCTTCGTGATGCACTTATACAACACATTACAGCAGGAAATAGGGCGAAAATCTCCTAACCCCGAAGGATTGGGAATCTTAGGGATCAAAGTAAGCGACGTAGCATTCACCCCAGAAGGCAAAAAGGAAGTATCAAAGAAATGCAACACCGCCTTACAAAAGTCATCGCCCACAACACTCCAAGCCGCCTTAAAGAAGCCCACGGAGAACCCATCCGAACCAGGAGCCTTACCACTAGCCATCGAAAACAACACGTCCCGCACCTCTAGAGAAGTAACAGGACGACACAACTCCACCCCACACTCAGGAGGCCACATAAAATCCACAATAGCAGCCAGACGAGCAGTAAGATCACGATAACCTACACATTCCGAGCCCAACAACCGACGATAAAAACTAACCGTCAATCGAGCAATCTCAGCACGATCAGTAACAACCCGACCTGCATCATTCGTCAAGGAGGCAAGATCATTACGAACAATTCGGCCTCGAACACTACGGTGGAAAAAAGTAGAGTTCCGGTCGCCCAAATAAAGCCACCGGACACGGGACTTCTGACGCAACGAAGCCTCCTCCATCACAGCCCAATCCCAGAAATCACGAGAGGCGGCCCGCTCCTCCTCCTGAGCACCTATCGAAGAAGGGTCACGCAAAAGTAAAGCCTGAGCAGCAAGCATACGAGCACGCGCCTCCTGCACACCCTTCTGAATAGTACCGATATGATGGCCGAAACGATGCAACACAGGCTTCAAAGCACGAAGATTTATACCAAAACTCACAAGAGGAGAAACTTCCACGTGTCCCGAACAACCGACAAGAACAGGGGATCCGCAGCCCAATGGTCAAAGAACCGAAAAGACGGGCGACACCTAGGCACCTCAGCACCAACTAGAAAAACAAGAGGGCAATGATCAGAGACACCCCACTCACGAACCTGAACCTCAAAAACAGGCATGGAACCAATCCAAGCAGAATTGACCAAAAGACGGTCAAGGCGCTTGAGAATAAGACCAGCCCCCAAATGCTTATTTGTCCAAGTAAACCAAGACTCAGACACACGAGGCTCCACCAAATCGGCCCGTAACAAAACATCATCAAAACGCTCCATATCTGACAAAACAGGACTACCACCCAGCACCTCAGACGAATGCCGAATAGCATTAAAATCACCCATCACCACACCAGGACCCGACCAAGTCGAACATATGGACACAAGAGAGTCCCACAACAGAGCCTGCTCAGAGGTGAAATTAGAAGCATAAACACAAAGAACCTGCACCGAAAGCTGAGAAACTCGATCAAAAACAACACCATACACAAACTGATCAGAAATAGTAGTCGGGGAAAAATCATAACGTCCCGGGCGCCACAACACCCAAATCCTACCAACACCAGAAGAAGAATAACTGCTGACGCACTGCCAATGCACCTGGAAGGGGCGAAAGACAGGCAAAATTACGATGCAAAACACGAGTCTCCAAAAGACAACAAAACTCAGCACGAACACTACTCAGAAACGAGTGGACCTCGCGGCCCCTTGAGGCGGCATTCAAACCCCGCACATTCCACGAGCACCAACTAGTCATGGGCTACAGGAGGGGAAGAAGAACCCGCCCTGGAAACAGGGGACAAGCGACGACGACGAGAGACAACCGTAGTGAAACCCTCCTGATCATCACCAGAGAAAAAACCATCCCCAAAAAGCGGCGAAAACACCCCCTCACCACTATCCCGACATGAAGGGCCAGGAAAAAGAATAGCCTTACCACTATCCCGACCCGAAGGACCAGAGTCATGACCAGTCGTAGCAGTCTCAGTAGGTAATGACAAAGCCTCAAAACAGTTACCAGAAACAGCCCGCTCCACTGAACGAGCAGGAGCCACAGCAGCAAGGGCCCGACCAGGCCCGGACACCACAACTGGGGAAACAGAAGCTGAAGGGGCTGCCACCGGTGGGACCGGACCCCGAGGCGCCTTAGGAACCCAGACCTGCTCAACGGAACAAGTCGAATCAGAATGGCCAAAGATACAGCATTTCGAACACCGCCGTGGCTTCCAGGCATACGCAACAGCAACGGTAAACAAGACATCACGAACCTTCACCTTAACTGACGAAGGAAAAGATGAAGCAGCCCGCATCTCAACACAAATACGGGCAAAAGACAGACGGCTACGATCCTCAGTAGCCTTATCAAGACAGAGAGGCACACCCAACACACTAGCAATAACACTAAGCCTCCGGGGAGTCCACAGCTCAAGCGGAATATTAGACAATTTAACCCAGACTGGAACAAAAGCAAAAGAAAAAGACTGAGGAACAATACCAGGAGTCCAAGGACGGAGGAACAATATCCTTATACTTTTTTATTTATTGCAATTTTTTTCAAGCATTTTCTATTGCAAATATATGTTGTCCTCATCTTGGATATTGGTTTTATGACCTTTTGAGTTGCTATAAATATTGCTTCAATTTGTTTTGGTTAAAAACTTGACTTAGTTATTTCATTTGAGTTTAAATTCGAAAAAGTTTAGTAAAATGATCTTCAACACTATTCTCCCTCCCCCCTAGTGTTGCCATACCGATCCAACAAATTGCCCAAATTAGACCACAAAACACTCTCTTTCGGAGAGTTTTTCAGCGACCTCACCATGAAAGATCCTTGCAACTAGCGGCCTTGAAGTTGAAGCCGAGTGGGGTCGTTTCTGCGCCATCTTGAACTTCAGTCAGATCGATCATCCTCTCAGAGTGATTCCCTTAAACTCCACCCTCTGAGCCTAGTGTCTTTCTTTTCTTCTTATTCGACCTTTTCGAGGAAGCTTCCCCATGTACATTAGTTTGAAGGGGAGCCACCACCAATGGCTCAACCTACAAGCAACCTCCCTCAGAGTCTTAGCTTGATATTGAGAGCTCGCGCTTATTGTCAGCACCAGGAGTAACTACGGTGCACGGCCTGCATTCGATTTTGACTTAGAGGCATGTCGCTTTCTTTTTACTTTGTCAGCATAAACTGACACCATCGCTGCAAGAAAAAAAACCTTGAGTTAAAAGAAGACAGGAAAGAAAAGAAGATCAACCACTCTCTCCTCTTGTTGGTCGGGGACTCGGAGGTTGCGATTGAGGACTTGGAGCGTGATTAGGGAACTCAACGAAGCCCGCAACATAAAGGAGCCTATCTGCCACTAGCGTGCTAACGTGTCTTCCCCTACTTCCTAAAGTTGAGCAAAAGATAAAAATGATTAAACATGCATTTAAAGGGTCGAACATAAAACTAAAGCAAGACCAACCCAACGTAAATTCCCAAATCTAAGGGGAACCTCATAAAAAGGCTCTTCCAGCTAGTCTAAAGCGAGCTCATCCCCACTAGCGTAGATACAGTTCTCCTTCCATTTATTTACAGAGGAATGATCCCCAATCACTGTGCCCAAAATCTTCCTAGCACAAAGGTAGAATCAGTCCCCTCTCCTTGGTGCCTTATTCACCTCGAAACAGGCACGTAGTTGGTAATTATTTAAAGGTATGGGGTCATCCTCCTCCTCAAATTCTAACTACCATAATAGCACAAGATCGAACAAAATGCCCCACCTCTTCGGAGCAAGCTGAGTTGGGGCATTGTTTGTTTTGCTCATAAACTCCTTACCAAAAGGGTGGGGGGTATGCCTAAATCCAAATTCAAACATCTTCATATATAGCTCTTGGGCAGACGAAGGCCTACAGAAGTGGGATGTTGTATTAGTTCCTAAGAAAATCTATATGAGACTCAGGCATTTTGGACGGACACCTCATCTTGGTTCAATCACCAACCCTTTTATAAATGAATAGTCGTTGTTGTCTCTTGACCCATACAAACTAGCCTCACCAGATTGAGCACTCTCATTAGGGGAGCCTTGCCGTAACTCCCTGTTGAGACGCTGAACAAGCTAATCCTTGAAGAGCTACTGTCCTCACCACGCTCCGACCTGCCCGAAGGTTCTATCCCAAACCAAATTGCAAAGTTGTTATCATGCAATTAAAGGACGAGCTACTCTCTACCGAGCTCGTCACACTATATGTCATATCTCTAGAGCTAGACATATTGAAAGGAAATTTTGAGAGCGAGTAAAACGAGACTGACGTAGAGAACTCCGAGCGTGCAGATCAAACTCAATGAATAAAGAAGCATGTGGAATGAGACAAAACACCCCAAGATTTATACTATCATCTAAACACATCCAAGACATACACATGTAAAGAAGTCAACGATAAAGATCATAAGCTGGTCGAGAAATCAGATGTAAACCACCTGTCAGTTCGACTCCTCACTTTCTGAACGACTATATTTTGGCAATTTCGAGATGCAATAAAGTCACCCAGTGATCAGGATTCGAACAAGCTAAAATAACTTCTGTCAATGTATATGTGAGATATTTTTTTTCTCTAACGTTTCTCCTTTAGATTGACACTGTGAGTTCCACTCTTGGCCTCCTGTCGCCCTGTGTGTGTGATATCAACCAAAGTGTCTCAGTCTTCAAGAGTTAAAGGAAGTTGTTGGAGAATCCTATGTCCAAGTTGACAACAAATTGGAGTTGCATTAAATGCACTCTAGTGTCATTTATGGCAACCTCAAGTTGCATTGAATTAAGTCAAGAACAAGTCCAACTTCATTTACTACAAACTCAAGTTGCATTAATGGAAGTCTAAGTTGAACTCAAGATGCATTAAATGAACAAAGACTTCAAAGTACTTGAAAGTAGTTCAAACTCCAATTCATTCACTCTTGAAGGGTTACAAACTCTTGGTTTTATGGTGGAGGAGTTTCATTCTCGGATTTAAAGCATGTTTAATTGTATTTTCAGTTTTAAACCTTTGCATTTATGTGTTTTAAGTTTTATTTGTGTTAGTGGTGATTATGGTATTGATGTAGTAGGGAGTTACAACCTTTACAATTCTTTTAGGTTACTTGAAGGGTTGTTTTGGAGGCTATAAATAGCCTAGCTTGTTCCCATGGAAAAAAACAGATTTGAGAATTGAGTTTTGAGATAATGAAATTTAAGCTTATTGAGCCATGAGCTTGTCCTTTGCATTTCTTGTGTTTTAGAATTGCATGCTAGAATCATTCAAGTAGCCTTGATCAAGCTATCTTGTGGAGTGGTTCGAATCTTGAGTTTAGAAACAAGTTTTCTCTACTCTTGATATTGATCATCAAGGTAAATCCGTTCTAACTTCTTCCTTGGGTTGATATCATCTTGATTTGGGGGTTTTAGCACTTGTGATCTAGGGGTTTGCATAGCCATAAGGGTTCTTAGATCAAATTGGCTATTGTTTTCTTATCATTTGGTATCAGAGCACTAGGCTCTAGATCGGATATATGTTTCCGTTTTCGTATTGCTCTTCTTGTTCTTTGTTTTGAAATTTTTGTTCTTATTGTTCATCTCGTTACATTCTGTCCACGTATCTAAAATACAAAAAAGTGTCATTTCCATTCTTCTTTTCGTCTTGTTGTCTTCTATGAGTTTGTAGATCTCTGTCTTATCTACAACTTTGTCTTATTTCATATCTTGTGATTCAATTTGCTTCTGGGTGAAAACTTCGAAAATTGACATTCTATTCTGGAAAACTGCTATACCCGAGAGCATGTGTTATTGTTTGTTCTTTTCATTTTTACTTCCAAATCATGCTAGATCTGAGTTGTGCTGTTGAAATTGCCTATTTTTGTTAATCTAGCTGTTGGTAATAAATCATATCAATTGTGTTTTGATTTATTTCCACAACTAACCGTTACTCATTAAATTTTTGGCGGTTACAATTGTCTCAATTAATTTCCAGCAATTTGTTTTTCAATTCTCATGATGTTTTTCTTGTGTAACTCATATCTGTTGTCAAGGCTAAATTAAACTTCATAAATTCTCAAAATAGCCTAATTGTTCAAGAGTTACATTTTCTGGTCTTTTGAACTTCTTGTTCCATCTTAATTATCATGTTCCAATTCTGTCACTTTCTTCTTTAGCTTGTTTCTAATTTGAGTTTTGAATTTACTCCATAGTCAAGTTATTTGAGTGTTTCTTTGTGTGTTATGTCTAACCACTTGAGTTGCAAACTTTGCTCATTGGCTTATGTGAATGAGATTGTGAGTTTCTTGAGAGTGCTGTTTTTGCGTGTAACCACGAGTGACTATACCTTTACGAGTGTAAACACGTGAGGGAGTGCTTGTGAGGTCCAGTTTTCTTTGTTACTTTGCTTTCTTTTGCAGCCATGTCTCAGCAAGAGAATTATGCAAAATTTTCCACAACATGGAGCATTTGACAAAGACGTTTCAAAGGTTGGACTCGAGACTCAAATCTATTGAAAGACAACCAACCCATCTGAAGCAAAAGAGGAGGAATAAGTCAATGCACCATAAGGAGTATTTGGAGGTCGAAGGAAGGGAACATGGTGGATGTTGCAATGCTGTCCAAAGGAGAAATCTAGGAGGAGTTCATAAAGTTGATCCTATATTGAGAAGCATCAAGGCTAAACTTCCTATGTTCCATGGAAGTACAAACCCGAAGAAATACATTCAATGGGAACAGCAAGTTGAACGTGTCTTTGATTACTACCCATTAAGTGAGGAAGTAAAGGTAAAACTCATTGTTGCTCAACTTCGAGATTATGCAATTACTTGGTGGGATAAATTGTTTTTGAGTAGGAGGAAGAACTTTGAGTGTCCAATAAACTCATGGTATGTTCTCAAGCATTTAATGAGAGAGCATTTTGTTCCCAAGTGTTTCTATAAGTTGAGATCTTTGAGACAAGGTAGCAATAGCGTGGAGGCTTACTACATGGAGATGCAAATGTTGCTTGAGGAGCTTGATCTTTATGAGGATGAGGAAGTTACAATGGCTCGTTTCTTAAGAGGACTCAAGAAGGAAATTGCCGAATGACTTGATCTTCAATTTTATGAGGATTTAGAAGGGATGGTGCAAATAGCCATAAAGATTGAGAAACATTGTTAAGAAACCCTTGAGAGTTGGATCTAAGAACCTTGCTAACGAACAAGACCCATAGAACTCAATCCCAAAAACCCCGAAAACAAGTATGGAATCAACCCAAGGAAAAGTTTAAGAACGGATTACCTTGATGATCAATATTAAGAGTAGAGAAAACTCGTTTCTAAACTCGTGATTCGAATCACTCCACAAGAGGTATGATCAACACCGCTTGAATGATCCTAACATGCAAATTCTAAAGACACAAGAAATTGCACAAGAAATGGGAGATAAGGCTCTCAACCAAGCTAATGAGAAAACTCACTTTTCATTAAACTTCAAATTCTGTTTACAACAAGACATCTCAGGCTATA
Source organism: Momordica charantia (assembly GCF_013281855.1). Lineage (NCBI taxonomy): Eukaryota > Viridiplantae > Streptophyta > Magnoliopsida > Cucurbitales > Cucurbitaceae > Momordica > Momordica charantia. Next base: position 16,466,665 of record NW_028275160.1, read on the forward strand.
TATAGCCATCCTAGCAAGCCATATGAAAAGTCTTAAGCAAATGAAAAGACTTGTAAATGAAAAGACATAACTTACAAGAAATGAAAAGACAAGCAAATGAAAAGGTTAAGAACATGGAAAGCCAACCAAAATAAGTGCAATCCCGTCCATAATGAGGGATGTGAGTGTTTGACTTGGTTTTTGAATTGAATGAGTTGACTTTGACTTGTCTTAATGGAGTTGACTTTGACCTTGGCCAAGTGGACTTTGACTTGCCTTAAAAACACTTAAAAATGCATAACTTACACCAAAGTGAATTGAATTGTTCCAACATCTTGCACATCTTCCTTTAATTCTCGTGTCGAGTTCACGAACGCTTGGACACGAAGTAGAAAGGCTTGTTGAAGTTTCCGAGCTCTTGATCTTGTAATCGGTCCATGAGGCATGACAAAGGGAGCTCCTTGGTTCATATCAAATTGTGGAGAACTCCATCCAGCCGCACCTTCGAGAAGCATCTTCTGCGTCTCGTTTATGAGGGCCTATCTCGTTTCCTGTCTCCTGGATGAAGTCGTATATCAGATAGACACTCATTTCACCACCTCGTCTCCTGGAGCTTTTATTTATGTAATATTTTTAATGAAGCTCCATTTGATGCAAATCCAACCACGGATCCATTGACTGTACCCGGGGGACCAATTACAAGAAGCAAAGCAAAGAAGATTCAAGAGGTTTTCATAATACATCTTCAAAGGCTAGCTAATGCACACGAGGAGACAAAGATTTCTGAGGCAAAAATTCTTTACAATGTTAATTTAATGAGTCAAGAAGAGAATGGAGCAAAGATGGCACGGGAAAAGTTGTCTATTTTGAGAGATGGCACGGAGGACAAAAAAAGTGTGCAGATTGGTGAACAGGTGCCTTTGCAGATTGCACCTCTTGGGAGTTTGTGATGTCAGAGCTTGTCAAATCTCATCCAAACGTAAAGCGCCTCCTACATGTGATTTCCAAGACAATTTAAAGCAATTTTACGTTTTTGGATTCACCTTTAGTTGTCTAGTTTGATGTGCAATCATGTTTTAATTTGCATGTCTTATTTTCTACAATTTGCATTAAATAGGATTTGAAAGAGTTTTGGTGTTCCTCATGTTGAACGACCCTTTGGCCTATTTAAAGGCTTGTAATCAGCTTGTTTTGGGAGATTAAAACATATTGAAATTCAAGAACTTTTGTTCCTTAACACTTTTGGTGTTGCTTCTTTCAAATCTTGCTTTAGGTTTGATGTTAAACCGATTAATTGGATTAGTCTCGATCAAGCTAATTCTGGAGTGAGTCGTCTTAGGATCTAGGAGTGTCTATCGTAGATTCTAAGTCCGATCTAAGAGTGATTCATCTTTTAACCTTACTCTTGGTTGGAATCATTCGGTAAGTTAGTCGTTTTTGTGAATGTTTGCAAGGATCCTAGAAGGACCTCTAGCTTTGTAAACACGAGCAACCTTGGTGCTTATCATTTGGTATCAGAGCATTGGTCGACATCCTTTGGCCGGTTCTAGAGGTGAAATATCTTTACTTTATTTAATTTTATTTTTCTGTTATTTTCCTTTTTCGAAAGTAGTTTCTTACAAAGTGTAACAAGACATAACTTGTCTTGAAATTCTTGTATTTTGCTCTCGGATCATTAGCAAAGAAAAAAAAAATTAGAAGCAAAAGAAAAAAAATAGGAAAAAAAAAACAGAAGCAAAAGAAAGAAAAAACAGTAGCAAAAAGAAACAAAAACAGTAGCAAAAAGAAAGAAAACCGTAGAAAAAAAAAGCATTCGAAGATCCGAGGCACACGAAAGGTTCTTTTCATTATGTTGTGTTTTGTTTAAATTATCAAGTTGTTTATCCTAAGATTGAGTTTCTGTAGTCTTAGTTTGTGAGAGTTGATCATTGAATTAGTTATATCAAGCTTTAAGCAAGATTGCACCAAAATTTAAGCCAACCCTTACATCTTTGACCTAGTACCAAAAGCCTACCCTTGAGTGATAAACAGGAGTGTCCTTGAGTGAAATCTTGGTGAGAAGAGTGGTAAGGTCCTTATTATCATTATTATTGTTTCTAACAAAATGGCACAGGATGGAGTACCACAAGTACCGCAAGATCCTAACATGGTGATTCTTCAAGCAATTCAAGGAATGATGGAAATGATGATGGAAGATAGACAAGAAAGGAGAGCGCAACAACAAAGAGAAGAACGAGCCTTACAAGAAGATGATGCGTTTGACCTTGCTGAACAAGAAAGACAAGTTGGAGGAAGAAGAAATGGGAGAGGAAGAGGACGAAATAACTTTGCCAACGTCATGCAACCTAGAAGATTGGAAAGATTAAATGAAAATAGGGATGGCGGAGTTAAACTCAAAATTCCACCCTTTAGTGGAACGGCGGACCCCGATGCTTACTTGCAATGGGAAAGAAAGATAGAACATGTGTTTGATTGCTATACATATAGTGAGAATACGAAGATGAGACTCGCCATTGCTGAATTCACCAATCATGCCGGTGAATGGTATCAAAATCTCAAATTAGAAAGAAGAAGGAAGGAGGAGGATCCATTAGACACTTGGGAAGAACTCAAAGAAGCCATGAGAAGGAGGTACGTTCCAAAACACTATGAAAGAGATTTGAAAACTAAACTGCAAGCTTTGAGGTAGGGAACGAAAAGTGTTGCTGAGTATTATCAAGAGATGGAGACCTTAATGCTAAAAACCCAAATCCAAGAAGAAGAGGAAGACACCATGTCTAGATTCCTTGGAGGTTTGAATCGAGAAATTGCTCATGCTGTTGATAGAAATCCACCGCCTTACCTAGAAGATATGTACCATTATGCTGTCAAAATTGAAGATCAATTGAAGGAAGAAAAGGAGTATTCAAAAAGGTACACATCTAAAGCTAATACATATTCCAATTCTAATGCTTGGAACAAGGCTGGTTTTGTGACTAGGAATGAATCATTGCAACCAAAAGGAAAGTTCGTAGCTGCCAAAAGAATGGAGGGAGAAAGTTCCAATACTAAAAAGAATGAAGCTCCAAAGGAGGTAAGGGAAAAGACTAGTTCTATTCAATGTTGGAAGTGCAAAGGGTTTGGACACATGAGTAAAGATTGTGTCAATAAAATAGTTATGGTGATAAGAAATGGTGTAGTTGACTCGGATGATGATTGTGAGGAACATGATGAAGAATTTGAAGAACGTGATGAAGAGTATATTGAAGAAGGTAACTTCATATCCTTGATAACAAGAAGGGTACTTAGTGTACAAATCAAGGAAGAGAAAGTTGAAGATCAAAGGGAAAACTTGTTTCACACAAGATGCTTAATTGAAGGAAATCCGTGTAGCTTGGTGATTGATAGTGGAAGTTGCACAAATGTGGTAAGTAGTTTTCTTGTTAAGAGACTTCAACTTGCTACACGTCCACATCCAAAACCATACAAACTTCAATGGTTGACAAACAAAGGAGAACTAAAGGTAAACTCCCAAGCTCTTATTCCTTTTACATTGGGAAGATACAAAGATGAAGTCCTTTGTGATGTTGTCCCTATGAATGCGGGGGATATACTATTGGGCCGACCATGGCAATATGATAGAGAGGTCACATATGATGGGCTGTTGAACAAGTATAGTTTTACTTTGAAAGGAAAGAAATTTACTTTACTTCCGTTGTCTCCATTTGAAGTACATTGTGACCACTTGAAATTAGAGAAGAAAAGAAAAGAATTTGAAGAAAAAGAGAGGAGAGAAGAGAGCAAAAGTGAGACTAGTGAAAAAAGAGAGAAGAGTGAAAGGCAAAATGAGAGTAAAAATCAAGAAGAAAAAAAGATGAGTTGAAAAGAAAGAATGTGAGTTTGATTGTAAGAAAGAGTGAATTGAGAAATGTGTTGTTAACCCAAGAGCCACATTTTGTGCTTATGTGCAAAGGTATGTGTTTAGCAATTGAAACAAAATCTCATGATGTTTTGCCAAGTGCATTTAAGTCTCTTTTGCAGGAATTTAATGACATGTTTCCCCATGAAGATGCACCTACGGGTTTACCTCCTCTTAGAGGGATTGAACATCAAATTGACTTTATACCAGGTGCAACTCTCCCAAACATGGCTGCCTATAGGACCAATCCCACCGAAACCAAGGAGATTCAAAGGCAAGTGGAAGAACTCATGGAGAAAGGTTATGTTAGAGAAAGTATGAGTCCTTGCTCGGTTCCGGTAATTTTGGTACCCAAGAAAGATGGCACATGGAGGATGTGTGTTGATTGTCGAGCCATCAACAAAATCACGGTAAAGTATCGACATCCTATTCCTAGATTGGATGACATGTTAGATGAATTACATGGTGCTAATCTGTTTTCAAAAATAGATCTTAAAAGTGGTTACCATCAAATTCGAATGCATGTGGGAGATGAGTGGAAAACAGCTTTCAAAACAAAGTTTGGGTTGTATGAATGGATTGTTATGCCATTTGGCCTTACTAATGCACCAAGTACTTTTATGAGGCTAATGAATCATGTTTTGAGAGAATACATTGGAAAATTTGTTGTTGTATACTTTGATGATATTCTTGTTTACTCAAAAAGCTTGAATGATCATATTTTGCATGTCAAGACAATTTTACTAAAACTTAGAGAAGAAAAGCTTTATGCCAACTTCAAAAAGTGTAGTTTTTGTCAAGACCAAGTCAACTTCTTAGGGTTCATTGTTGGAAAGGATGGGGTGAAAGTTGATGAGGAAAAGGTAAAGGCTATTCGAGAGTGGCCAACACCCACCAATGCAACAGAGGTAAGGTCTTTTCATGGGTTGGCTAGTTTTTATAGGAGGTTTATTAAAGATTTCAGTAGCATAGCCTCACCATTAAATGAACTTGTTAAGAAGCATGCTAAATTTGAGTGGAAAGAAAAGCAAGAAAATGCGTTCAATGAATTGAAAGATAAATTGAGCAATGCACCTTGTCTTGTTTTGCCTGACTTTGACAAATCTTTTGAGATTGAATGTGATGCAAGTGGGATAGGTATAGGAGCTGTTTTGATGCAAGAAAAAAGGCCGATCATGTTCTTTAGTGAAAAGCTAAATAGAGCACAGCTTAACTACCCAACTTATGACAAGGAACTCCATGCACTTGTGAGGGCTTTACAAGTTTGGCAACACTACTTATGGCCAAAAGAGTTTGTTATCCATACCGATCATGAAAGTTTGAAGCACCTCAAAAGCCAAACAAAGTTAAATCGGAGGCATGCTAAATGGGTGGAGTTCATCGAGACATTTCCTTATGTCATTCATTACAAAAAAGGTAAGGACAATGTAGTGGCCGATGCATTATCAAGGAGGTATGCTCTATTTTCTTCACTTAGTGCAAAAATTATTGGTTTTAAGCATATGATTGAGTTGTACAAAGTTGAGAAATCGGAATTTTATGATGTGTATGAGCAATGTTTGGAAGGGAAAAATATACATGATTATCTTGTGTTTGACGGTATGCTTTTTAGGAAAGGTAAGCTTTGTATTCCTAAGTGTTCCATTCGGGAGTTGCTTGTAAAGGAGGCTCATGGGGGAGGACTTATGGGACATTTTGGAGAATTTAAAACATATAGCATGTTGTGTGAACACTTTTATTGGTTACAAATGAGGAAAGATGTGAACAAAGTGTGCAAGCAATGTTTCAAATGTAAGGAGGCTAAGTCTAAGACTCAGCCACATGGTCTTTACACACCTTTAGAAGTTTCTAGTGAACCGTGGGTTGACATTAGCATGGATTTCGTTTTGGGGTTACCAAAAACTAGAAGACATCATGATAGCATTTTTGTGGTGGTTGATAGGTTTAGTAAAATGGCACATTTCATTCCATGTAACAAAACAGATGATGCTACTAATATAGCTAATCTTTTCTTTAGGGAAGTGGTTAGACTACATGGCGTTCCTAAAACCATTGTTAGTGATCGAGATGCTAAGTTTTTAAGTCATTTTTGGAAAGTTTTATGGGGCAAATTGGGTACCAAGCTTTTGTTTTCTACAACTTGTCACCCACAAACCGATGGTCAAACTGAGGTGGTTAATAGAACATTAGGGGCCTTGCTTAGGTCACTCATTTCTAAAAATCTTAAGTCTTGGGAAGAGACTCTACCTTTTGTGGAGTTTGCATATAATAGAGTTGTACATAGCACCACCCATTGTTCACCATTTGAGGTTGTTTATGGCTTTAATCCTCTAACTCCTTTAGATTTAACACCTTTGCCACCTAATATGTTTACAAGTGATGCAGCTTTGTCTAAAGCCGAATACATCAAAACATTACACAAAGAGATCAAGGAACGGATTGAGAACAAGAATCGAAAGCTAGTAAGTCGCAAGAACCAAGGGAGAAAGAAAGTTATTTTTAACCCAGGTGATTGGGTTTGGGTTCATCTACGAAAGGAACGGTTTCCAGATCAAAGGAAGTCAAAACTTCAACCAAGAGGAGATGGTCCTTTTCAAGTGCTTGAACGGATCAATGACAATGCGTACAAATTGGATCTTCGAGGTGAGTATAATGTAAGTTCTACTTTTAATGTGGCTGATTTGACTCCTTTTGATGTAGGAAATGAAGACCTTGATTTGGGGACAAATCCTTTTAAAGAAAGGGGGGATGATGCAAATCCAACCACGGATCCATTGACTGTACCCGGGGGACCAATTACAAGAAGCAAAGCAAAGAAGATTCAAGAGGTTTTCATAATACATCTTCAAAGGCTAGCTAATGCACACGAGGAGACAAAGATTTCTGAGGCAAAAATTCTTTACAATGTTAATTTAATGAGTCAAGAAGAGAATGGAGCAAAGATGGCACGGGAAAAGTTGTTTATTTTGAGAGATGGCACGGAGGACAAAAAAAGTGTGCAGATTGGTGAACAGGTGCCTTTGCAGATTGCACCTCTTGGGAGTTTGTGATGTCAGAGCTTGTCAAATCTCATCCAAACGTAAAGCGCCTCCTACATGTGATTTCCAAGACAATTTAAAGCAATTTTACGTTTTTGGATTCACATTTAGTTGTCTAGTTTGATGTGCAATCATGTTTTAATTTGCATGTCTTATTTTCTACAATTTGCATTAAATAGGATTTGAAAGAGTTTTGGTGTTCCTCATGTTGAACGACCATTTGGCCTATTTAAAGGCTTGTAATCACCTTGTTTTTGGGAGATTAAAACATATTGAAATTCAAGAACTTTTGTTCCTTAACACTTTTGGTGTTGCTTCTTTCAAATCTTGCTTTAGGTTTGATGTTAAACCGATTAATTGGATTAGTCTCGATCAAGCTAATTCTGGAGTGAGTCGTCTTAGGATCTAGGAGTGTCTATCGTAGATTCTAAGTCCGATCTAAGAGTGATTCATCTTCTAACCTTACTCTTGGTTGGAATCATTCGGTAAGTTAGTCGTTTTTGTGAATGTTTGCAAGGATCCTAGAAGGACCTCTAGCTTTGTAAACACCAGCAACCTTGGTGCTTATCAACAACCACATGGTTTATATTCACCTTTGCCTATTCCTACTACTCCTTGGGTTGATATTTCAATGGATTTTGTCCTTGGTTTACCACGAACTCGGAAGGGTAGGGATAGTATATTTGTAGTGGTTGATAGGTTTAGCAAGATGGCGCATTTCATACCATGCCATAAAACTGATGATGCTAAATTGATTGTTGATTTGTTCTTTAGGGAAGTTGTTCGTTTGCATGGCATTCCTAGAACTATTGTTAGTGATCGTGATGTAAAATTTTTAAGTCAATTTTGGCGTGTGTTATGGGGAAAGTTGGGAACAAAACTTGTTTATTCTACTACTTGTCATCCCCAAACCGATGGACAAACTGAGGTAGTAAATAGGACAATGGTTACCATGCTTCGAGCAATCATAGATAAAAATCTTAAAACTTGGGAGGATTGTTTGCCATTAATTGAATTTGCATATAATAGGGCTGTCCATAGTACTACTAAATGCACACCGTTTGAAATTGTATATGGTTTCAATCCTATCACCCCACTTGATTTGTTGCCTATGCCTTCTAATGAATTTGTGAGTTATGATGCTAGCACAAAGGTTGATCTTGTCCATAGGCTACATAAAGAAGTTAAGGAAAGGATTGAGAAGCAAAACACTAAGGTTGCTTCCCGCATCAATAAAGGACGCAAGCTCCTTGTTTTCCAGCCAGGGGATTGGGTTTGGGTACATTTTCGAAAGGAACGGTTTCCAACTCAATGAAGGTGTAAGTTGTGATAAGCACCATGTTTGCTCGTGTTTACAAAGCTAGAGGTCCTTCTAGGATCCTTGCAAACATTCACAAAAACGACTAACTTACCGAATGATTCCAACCAAGAGTAAGGTTAGAAGATGAATCGCTCTTAGATCGGACTTAGAATCTACGATAGACACTCCTAGATCCTAAGACGACTCACTCCAGAATTAGCTTGATCGAGACTAATCCAATGAATCGGTTTAACATCAAACCTAAAGCAAGATTTGAAAGAAGCAACACCAAAAGTGTTAAGGAACAAAAGTTCTAGAATTTCAATATGTTTTAATCTTAAGTTATCCATAACAAGAGCATTACAAGCCTTTAAATAGGCCAAATGGTCGTTCAACATAAGAACACCAAAAGTTTTTCAAAATACTACTTAATGCAAATTGTAAAAAATAAGACATGCAAATTAAAACTTGATTGCACATCATTCTAGACACTTAAATGCGGATCAGAAAACGTAGTCATGCTTCAAATGGTCTTATCTATGTGCTGTAGGAGGCGCTTCACATTTGGATATGGTTTGACAACTTTTGACTTCACAAACTCCAAAGAGGTGCAATCTGCAAAGGCACCTGTTCACGAATCTGAACACTTTTTTTGTCCTCCGTGCCATCTCTCAAAATAGACAACTTTTCCCGTGCCATCTTTGCTCCATTCTCTTCTTGACTCATTAAATTAACATTGTAAATAAATTCGGGCTCAAAACTCTTTGTTGGTTCTTGTGCATTAACAAGCTTTTGAAGGTGCAGTGTGAAAGCCTCTTGAATCTTCCTTGCCTTTCTTGTAATAATTACTCCTTTGATATATGTAATTGGTCACAAATGGATTCGTATCACATTCAATTCAAAAACCAAGTCAAACACTCACATCCCTCATTATGGACGGGATTGCAATTATTTTGGTTGGCTTTCCATGTTGTTAACCTTTTCATTTGCTTGTCTTTTCATTTCTTGTAAGTTATGTCTTTTCATTTACAAGTCTTTTCATTTCTTGTAAGTTACAAGTCTTTTCATTTGCTTAAGTCTTTTCATATGGCTTGCTAGGATGGCTATATATAGCCTTGAGATGTCTTGTTGTAACACAATTTGAAGTTTAATGAAAAGTGAGTTTTCTTATTAGCTTGGTTGAGAGCTTTATCTCCCAATTCTTGTGCAATTTCTTATGTCTTTAGAATTTTCATGTTAGGATCATTCAAGCGGTGTTGATCATACCTCTTGTGGAGTGATTCGAATCACGAGTTTAGAAATGAGTTTTCTCTACTCTTGATATTGATCATCAAGGTAATCCGTTCTAAAACTTTTCCTTGGGTTGATTCCATACTTGTTTTCGGGGTTTTTGGTATTGAGTTCTATGGGTCTTGTTCGTTAGCAAGGTTCTTAGATCCAACTCTCAAGGGTTTCTTAACAGAGGGAGTTTTCTAACCCTTATTTCGTTGTTGATATAATGTTGTTTTGTTCATGTGTGCTTAGTCATGATATTTTCTAGGTAGAAATATTTGCATAAGCTGGACAGCATGCTGAGATGTTTTGTGGATAACATATATCATGTTTAGTCTTACAAGTTAGAGTCATATAAGCATTAACATTCTATGGACCCAAGGCTCCTTATCATACTTCATGCCTTGTTTGCTGCTGCTAAAACTACTGTCTATTTGTTAAGCATGCCTAATCATTAAAAAAGAAAAAGCCAGTGAAAACAGTCCATCGGTCGTGTTGAAGACGTTTTTGTGTAAAATATTTTTGTCTTCTTTTTACGAAATTTTTACATTTTCTTTAAGGCTTTTTTATGTAGATTCCAAATCTAATTTTTGTTTTTGCATTTGAATTTTGTAGGATGAAGATTTAACCCTCGTCAAAATTGCACCACACGCAATTTATGAGAAAAATTTTGATTTTTGAGTTATGAATTAGGGCTTTCGTGGGCTTTATGTGGGTTATGTTTAAATGGGCTCTGGGTTGTTTTTAAATCAAAACGAGACCCAATTTTAAACCCAATTATGTTTTTAATATGTTTTAAAACATAAAACAAAAAGCCTTAGAATTTGAAAACACCCCATTCACAAATTTTCACCAACATTTTCTCACTTGTTTGCAAATCTTCTCTCAAGAAATCTCAAAGAATCTGAAAGTGTCTCTCAGCTCTCTCTTTTTCGGCACATTTAAGGTTTATTGGAGGGATTTTCGTTGTTGATCGTGAAGCAAGATCAAGAACCATGGAAGGTTCATCTTCCTCCAAGCCACATGACAAAGAGAAGGAGAATAAGAGAGTGTTGTTGCCTCCACCAACTAAACCGTATATGATTCCTCATGAACCTCCTAGGATTTCTCGTGAAAATTAGTTTTTGATCCTAGGGAACAACGAAGAAAATATGAGGAAGCTATAAGAATGAACCCTAGGAAAAATTTATCCATAGGTGGTACAAATTTTGAAAAAATCAATATGGAATCTCATGATGCTAGGCTTAATAAAGAAGGTTCTAGTGAGAAAAAATTAGGAGGTGTTAGTAAAGTCTATCTTCGAAAAAATCAATCTCTAGAGGAAAAAGGTGCCGTTTTAGATGATGAAATAGCTAGACTTCAAGAGAGAGCGGAGATTGTCAGTAAAAATAACGAAAGTAGGGATAAAGAGAACGAGAGAGCTTATGCGAAAATTGAGGAATTAAACATAAAATGGCAAGAATTCATGGAAAACTCAAAGAAAGTGAGTGAGGAGATTCAACTTGAGTTAAATAGCATGAGCATACGTCGTAGGATGAATCTTTCTCAAGATAACCCCATTTCCGAGTCTTTAAAACTGTCTATCCCTCCAGCTCTTTCCACTACTGTTGCTGTGCATGTTGAAGGTCAATAACAAGTTAGTGGAGACTCAGAACACGACACGGAGCCCTTAGATCATTCAGATTCGGCCACGGTCGGCCACGATCCTATCTTGACTAAAAAGCCCCTAGTTTTTTATGATTCAGAATAGGAAAGGACAACGTCAAAAATTGCCAAAATTTTGGTGGCTTTGAATGAAGCGAGGGGAGAAGATCCACTAGAGGATGATGGAAACAGTGGGGCAGCACAAGAACAATTGAATGTTGATGGAGAGTATGAAGATCTTGGAGAATTACCCAATAAATGCATGGAGATGAGTTTGAGGACGAAGAAGACAATGGCGATGTCTCTCAATATGAAGCGAGAGTACGAACTCCGGTGCACGAATCTAAACAAGATGATGAGGAGCCCCCTGCACAAGAGCAAGACGGAGCATCTAGTCCTGTGGATGTCCCTAGTGAGGCCATGGAGGAAGCATCTTCCTCTTCTTCACAAGGTAAGACTCCTTTTTTGACGAGTTTGAATGTTTATGACCGAAACTTTGTTGCTACTGCAGAGACTTCAAACGAGGAGGTGAGCTTGACCGCAGTGGTGAAGAAAACACAAAAGAAGAAAAAAGTGGCAGAAATTGCACCTGGCGCAATTTCTATGCCTAGGACCCGAGCCGCTATAGCACGTTTGGCTGTCCAAAAAGAAGCAGAGGTTGGTCCATCTAAAAAAGCTAAGAGGGCTAGGGTCTAAAGAGGGGCAAAAGAGCCACTTGAGGAGGCCAATGAAGAGGAGCCTGATTCTACCGAACAAATACCATCAAGAGTAAAAAGGGTGATATTGGAGGTTCGAAGGTCCAACTTCACAGCACGTGAAATCCTACTTGAGAGGGGCTTTGATGAAGCACAATAGTCCGTGATGGAATATATTAGGAGAAGGCTTGTAGAGAATGGTGGGAAGTCATTGTTTGCCCCAACTACGTGGGTATCCAAGGCCTTAGTCAAGGAGTTTTATGCTGCCATCAATCCCAACCGAGGGGATGTAGTAAGAGTACGGGGTGAAGTGGTAAAATTCTCGCCTTCCATTATTAACACTCAATATGGTTTGTTGGATGTCTTTAATGCCATAGGTAATGAGATTTTGGTGCATCCATCGGATAAGCAAGTGGAGGAGGCGCGTAGGCTTATTTATAGACCACACAAGGCTTGGATCGTCTCAACCATGGGGAAGCTCTCCTTAAAGCCCCTTGACATCAATGAGCAAGCGACGATTTGGATGTATATGGTGAAGAACCGGTTGATCCCCAGTTCTCACGATTCCACCATTAAGAGCAATAGAGCGATGATGGTGTACATCCTAATGAAGGGCATTGAGTTCAACTTTGGGGAGCTCATATGGAACGAGATTCGGAGTTGCTCGGAGAAAATGGTAGGTCCTCTTATTTTTTCGGGACTAAAAACTGAGTTATGCTTGCATGTGGGAGTGGAGGCCAATGATGCTAATGTTGTGACGCCCAAGAAGCCAGTCACATCCCTAAGAAGAGGTTTGGGGTATTCCATTGTTCGAGAGGAAGATTCTCCCATTATCGTCGCGGATCCCGAGACCCGAGGAGTGGTGACTAGGGAGCAATATGATGAGCTTAGGCACAAGTACCAGCTTCATTTGGTTACTCAATGTGCCACGTGTGAGTTCCTCAAGAAGATATACGGTGATGAAGCACCTTCTTTCCTCGATGAGCTTGCGGCCGATTTACCATCCTCTTCCTGTTTTTCTACTGATTCAACTGACGATGAGTCTTCCGATGATGAATAGGGGAGTATCTCCCTCTCTTTGTTTTGATATTTGGATCTTGATTTTGTATGTTAGGTTGTGTAGTTTAGGTTGTTTACATTGGTTGGCATGTTTAGGTTGTGTAGGTTTTTTTTGTTCTTTTAGTTTGCATGATAGGTTGTTTAATCTTAGTTTTTGTTTTAGGTTAGTTGTTGGGATGTTGTGCTGTTAGGAATATTTGTAAAATGTGTTTTTGCATATGTTTAAAGTTCAAGCTTGCATGCTTCCTTGTTCTAACTACTAGCTTGTCTTTAGCTTCTTCAATGCATCTTTCCTAAACTCTCAACATGTTCATCTTTTTAATAAAATGCTTTCCTTTGTTTATTATTTTTGTATCATGTCGATGAGGATTCTTAAGGGCATGAATAGGTTAGATTTTCTAGTTTTATGATCAAGCCATGAGTCTAAAACTTTTTCATTACTTTGGAAGTCCTTGTCCTTTTTGTGCCAAAATTTTGCTTCTCTCAAAATTTATTTTCCCAGTGAGGACACTGTTTCCCTTAAGTTTGGGGGGGACAATGTGTGTCTTTTTGTTTTAAGAAAGAAAATGCATTCTATGTTTTGGAAAAAGAGTCAAGAAAAAAAATGCAAGCAATAAAAGAGTCTTATGCAAAAAGAGTCATATGCAAGAAAATTTTTTCGAAAGAAAGAGTATGAAAAAAGAGTCCAAAAGAAGGAAAGCAAGTCAAAAAAGTGTCGTGAATGAAAATAAGAGTGGGGAAAGAAAAGAAAAATAAAAGTGAGAGTAAGAAAAGAGTGGTAAGAAACATGAGAGGAAAGAAAACACACTTACTTTTTCACGAGTCCCACTATAGACATTCATTTTCTTTAAATGGGTGGCGTTAGCATCTTGGAGGGTGGTAGCCTACATATTAAAGTGACTTCGTGAAAACCATTTCGACATCATTTTCTTTAAATGGGTGGCGTTAGCATCTTGGAAGGTGGTAGCATCTTGGAGCCTAGTGGTATGCCAGGTTGCTACCTAACAAGTTTCTATGAATGGCTGTTGTTTGAAACCGATGTTAGTGTGTTGAAAACATCAAGGGCTAGTAGCCGTTCCACTTGATGTTAAAATTTTTGAATCAAAACGAAAGTGTGCATATTCCATGGTTTTGTAAAAGAGTTTTGTGATTTAGAAAAGAAGAAGATTTAGAATCGTTTTTATTTTCAAAACAAATGATGGTTTATGGTTTGCTGGCTTGAGAGTAAAGTTAGGACGTTTAGCTTGTGAAGCCTTTCCTGAGACTTATATGATTCATTTACTTAGAACATTTGGATTGTTGATCATTCATATTTCTAGCATGTTGATTGTTTTAGATTTGTTGTTGTTGCTTTTGATTGAGGACAAGCAAATGGCTAAGTTTGGGGGTGTGTTAGGGTTGAATTTTTACTGTAGAAACATGTGTCGGTAGTCCTGTTTGACCATTTTTTTACCCCTTTCCCATTATTATTTGCCAAAAAAGACCATATATTTTTAAAATAGAACATGCATAGATTATTTCTGCATAAAAGTCAAACTATGGTACTTTAGGAAAAATATGAGATAAATGCGATCAAAGTTGGAAGAAAATAACAGAATCATGTTTTTGCAGAATTGCACCCAACGCATTTTTGGAGGACAAATTGTCAAAACGCACGTTTTGATTGATGAAGGGTAGGGAGGACATTTCCCACATGTTCAAAACCATGAGTCCAAGTCCAAGTGAGTCGGTTAGGTGAATCTCAACCCTTTTCCACCTAAAATGGAGGGGAGTTTCAACCAACCTATGGTGCTATAAAATGGAGCCATCCATCCAGCAGAATTTCATCCCTTCCAAGCTTCATTTCATCTTCTTTTAGATGTTATCTAGTTGTAGAACACATTTTTAGGGTTTATGTTTATGTTCTAGTTGTTCATTTCTTTGTTTTTCACGCTTTTACCTTTCGTATTGCTTTTAATTCGAGTTCTTACTTCCATTCTTTGTTCATAGTGTTATTTTAAATTTCTTTAGCTAGTTTCAACTCCCCTCATGCTCGAGAGAGAAGAGGGTCAAGCTAGAACTCATTGTACGACTTATTTATTCATTTAAATTCAATGAAAAATACTTTGTTTATGTTTTCGAGCATTTACTTTCATTTAATCATGTTCTAGATTAGTTATCAACCTCCTTGTGGAATACCTTACTCAAATGACTTGATTTTCAACACTCTCGGGATTTTGCCCAGATTGCGGCTGGCACTTTTTTGGGTTGGTTTCTAAAAACTTCTCTTTACGTCTTTTTTCCATTTGGCCGGTGGGATCTTGATTTATATACCAAACCCAACCTTGGGAAAGGTGAGTCAGGTAAAATAATGGGAAATCAATATGGGATGTGACTTAGGAATAAGCGCATAAAATATGGTCCTAGGCATAGGTCGTCTGACCAATAATGAAAATAAGTTGGTAGATATTCTCTAGGATTGTAATTACACGTAAGAATATTATTGTAGGTTACCCTAGCCTTTGCATCAACCAAAAGTGGTAGTGAAAGAGTATAACTCAAATCCCAAGAAAAGTCAGGAATTGCGCCTGGTGTTTTTTCCCAACATAGTGTGTTTGTCATGTTTTGCATCAAAACTAAGGTAGGAGACAAGGAGGTTGAGTTTCATTAAATTGCTTCTTAATTAAAACCCCAAACAACAACATTTCATCACATTTTCTTCCTAAATCACAATTGCATATTTGAACCGTTCACTTCTTAAAAACTGCTTTGAAAAGCAACAAGTCCCTGAGGATTCGACCTTGGATTACTTTCGAGTATTACTTGTGACCGTGTGCACTTGCATGAGTCTCTAATCTTTTTAAAGGTAGAGAAAGTCCCAACACAGATCTACAAACGCGGCTATTCCCTACCACGTCTCAAGTGCCTAAACCCTCAAGAAGTGGACTGCGTTATGCGTGGGGTCTATAAGGGGGTGTGCGGTAACCACTCTGATGGCACGTCAATGGCAGCAAAAATAGTGAGGCAGGGATACTATTGGCCGATCTTAAGTCAAGACACCAAAAACTTTGCCAAGAAATGCGACAAGTGTCAGAGGTTCGCGAACATACCCAGGCAACCACCAGAGCTTCTAACACCGATCACAAGCCCTGGCCTTTTGCTCAATGGGGAATCGACCTCATCAGTCCTCTGCCCATAGCTCGAGGTCAAGCCAAATATGCGGTGGTGGCGGTGGATTACTTCACCAAGTGGGTAGAAGTAGAGCCCTTGTTAACCATTACGGAGGCCGAGATCACCAGCTTCGTATGGACCAACATCGTTTGCCGATTTGGCATACCCCATGTTATTGTCACCGACAACGGCAAGCAGTTCGACAATGTTAAGTTCAAGGATTTTTGCGCTCAGCTGCGTATTAAGGACCTTGGCTCTTCGCCAGCTCACCTACAAGCAAATGGTCAAGTCGAAGCCATAAACAAGATCATCAAACGAGAACTTAAGCTTAAATTGGAAGAGCGCAAGGGCAGATGGGCTGATGACCTGGCTAATGTACGGAGGTTATGTCGAACCACATCTCAGGGATCAACGAATGAAACACCATTTTCATTGGCATTTGGCTCAGAAGCAGATGTTCCAATTGACGTCTTCTTCCTACGACAAGAGCTCCTTCATGTATTTCTCGATGACATCTTATGAGGCCTTGGACTTGTATTAAATATATACCATATATCAAATATATACTGTTCCAACTAAAAAGTAACTATTTATTGAATAAATAAATAGTTATATACCATACAGTTTATTGGAATACGAGTAATGCAACTAAAAAGTAACTCTTTATTGAATAAATAAATAATTTTGTTCATTAATTACAAATGCACGAGCTAAGGGCACCAAACCCAACAATCTCCCACTTTTCCAAAAGTGAGTGAGATGTACAAGTATTTCAATGAACTATGGCATACAATATTCACAATGAAATCTCATACTTGCCATAAACTGAATGGCATACGTCTCATAAACCTAGACTCTCTAGATGACCCTCAAACACTTTAGCTATAAGAGCCCTTGTAAACGGATCAGCAATATTGTGCTAGGACATAATCTTCTTGACTATCACATTTCATCATTGCACAATCTCCCGTATCAGGTGATACCTTCTCTCTATGTGCTTGCCTCTCTCGTGGCTTCGAGGTTCGTTCAATTTTGTCACTACACCACTATTATCACAATAGAGTGTAATGGGCAGGGATATAATCGGAATGACTTCCTAGTCCGCCAGGAACTTTATAAGTCAAACAGCTTCTTTAGTGGCTTCACAAGCAGCTACGTATTCAACTTCATTTATGGAGTCCGCAATGCACCCATGTTTAACACTCCGCCAAACTACAACCCTTCCATTGAGAGTGGACACTGATTCTGACATGAATTTCCTTGAATCATTATAAGTCTGAAAATCATAGCCAGTGTATCCACTAAGGTTCAAATCCTTAGCACCATACACAACATGTAGTCCTTCATTCTCCAAATATACTTGAGGATTGTGTTGACTGCAGTCCATTAACCAAGTCCTAGATTGGATTGATGTCGGCTGACAATCCCCATTGCGTAGCATATATTGGGTCTAATATATAACATGGCATACATAGAGCTACCCACAATTGACGTATAGGGAACACGTAGTAGACTTCGTGGCCGAAGTGACGGTGGCTCCAACCCAGGCAGTACCCGGAGCCTGCCTGAAACAGTGAACCCTCTAAACTTACGGGTCAACCAATGAGCACGATTGCAGGGCGGGGATCCTATTCACCACCCTAGATGAGAGCCGCCACGAACAACGAAGCCAATTACGAAGCTTTAATCATTGGTCTCCGACTCGCAAAACCAACGCTGGCTCCAACATGATTAACTTTATCCTCATCTATCGGCATATTCTCTAAATTATCCTCTTCTATATTTTCTAACTGCGGTTTTGTGGGATGTTCCACTTTGTCTGGTTACACCTTCACAAGATAGGGTGGTGGCAATGCTTTCCCACACCGTAGGGTCAAGGCCTGACACTGTTCCTTCCCTTCCCTTTTTAGATTTTTCAGTGTCACTCGGAAAAGTATCCTGAGGTCTGTTCTTTAGCTTGTTTGCCATTTGTCTCATTTGAACTTCCAAGTTTCTTAACATAGTTTCCATGGAATTTGGAGGAATTGGCTGCTGACCTTGTTCCTCGCTGCTAGTTGGGCATTAACAATCCTAATTGCTGGGTGACTTTTTACTAATATTCGGAAGTGTTCTTGTGCACCTGGTTCCCTCGGTTTCCTCTCCAACTAAAATTTGGGTATTGTCTCCATCTTGAGTTATAGGTATATAAGGATTGTTTCTGTTTGGGTTTCTTAGATACAAGAAATAGGCTGGATTTCCTTGGAAAGAGTCATAATGGTGCTCACCCTTATAGTAAAAGCATGAGATGACCATCACTTTACTTGTTCCAAGGCTATTCGATGATGTCGTGACGGTGTTCATGTTCTTTACCATGTTGGTTAGGTTGCCAATTTGATCATTCAGTGCGGCCATTGCCTCATTATCATTAGCTCCATGATTTTAACTATCATTTACTGTTATGGAATCTAACCAGTGATAGTTATTGGCATAAATTCTTTCCAATATGTCAACTGCTTCTACATACAACTTAGACAACAATGCTTCATTAGCAGATGCATCAACTACCATTCGTGTTGCTTCATTGAACCTATTGTAAGCTACTAGTGCAGATCCGTTTTTCAGCTGGCTTCAAAGTGCTAGTTGTAGCTCTCCTGCACCCCATTTCGGGGGTCGATATACTGCATTTAATTGGATTTTGGCAGCTGCAATCTCGGCGGCATCCCTTTGTGCTAGAATCTCATTTTGTTAGGTCAAGGCTACCCTAATATCCATCAGTTGTTCTTCCACTGTCTGTATGATGGAAGAGGCGTCGAGATGAGTGGAGCACAGGAGTCTTGTTGTGGACATTGTTTACTCTGAACTTGAGATTGCTGAAAGGTTTGGGAGTGGAACTTTCTTTGCTAAGTGTTTAAGTAGGTTGGGCTAGGTTAGGTTGATCTTTTGGAGTGATTTTCAATAAGGGTCTATCTAGATACACCTTGGGAAACCGTGGGGGGGCATCTCTTTAACAATTCCTTTAACCTTTCCCACGATTCGCTCACAAATTCACTATGCCTCTGCTGTAAATTATTATTGTCTCCTCCATACTTGGCATTCTTGTTTGGGCAAAAGTATTTCATTAAAACGTCTGAGCAAAATAATTCGAAGATGTAATGGACTTAGCTGGCATAGAGTTCGACCAGTATCTTGTCTTGTCCCTCAGCGAGTATGGAAACAATTTCAAACGCAATGCTTCCTTACACACTCGCATCTTGAATGAGTCACTTACTTCAATAAAATACATCAAGTGTAGATGAGGATATTCATATGGATTTCCAAAAAAAAATTGCCCCACTGTTTGAAGCATCTGGAACATAACCGGTTTTAATTCAAACCTCTCAGCTTCTATTATGGGCCTACTATAACTGAATAAAGACCATGAAGTGCAGCTGTAGCATAGGCTCTGTAGCCCTTTCTCCATCATATGCCAACACAATGGCGTTAATAGGGGGAGCTGCTACTGGTACAACTACTTCTCCCTCGTTAATTCTTTCAATTATTGGACCAAGCAGCATTGGTAATTAATCAATTGGGTTAGCTTCCACTTGCTGTCTAGTTGCTCTCTTCTTTTCCCATGACATATTGTGTGTTCAATCTCGTTGTCAAGCAGATATTCTTGAAAGGATGTGATTCCCGGAGCGGAAGCGGATCTTCGTTGCTGATTTTCGGGATACAAAATTGAATTTCAAAGAAGGAAAATGCAGGGGAAACCAAATACATTTGAAGAACTTTTCTTTTACGGTTTCCCACGAACACCACCACTACGTCTTCCTCGCTATCCTCTTGGGTCTCGGGATCGTGCTTGTGGTAGCACCTTGATCGAAGAGAGGGAGAGATTGAGAGAATTTTGAGAGAAAATGATGGGAATTTTTTTTCTTTTCTGTTTTGTAAAAAACTGCTCTTCCCATTCTCCAACACTTGAAGAAGAAGAAGAAGAAGGGTGACGTGGGGTAACTCCCCACGTCACAAAACCTCCCACTCCCCTGCAATTTTGAAGGGGAGTTTAATAAAAATACATATTATTATTATTATATTAATATAATTAATATTAATAATATATATATATATATATTTATAAATAATTAATATATATACATATAATATATATAATAATTAAAAAATAAAAATAATTTATTCATTAATCATATTAATTAATAAATAATTATTAATTATTAATCCAATTAATAATTAATTAACATATATATATTAATCAAATAAATAATTAACACTTAATTATTTATCATAAAAATAGAATCATATTCTATAACATTTCTCTCGTATAACCTATAGTTCTAATGTACATCTTATGCACATTATTTTTAACCTATAGTTTTAACATGAATCTTATTCATATTAATTTTATTTGAATCTCATTCAAATAATTCCTCTCATAATATATAGTTTTAATTTATAATTAACTATATATTATAATGTATCAATATACATATAATCCCTTAAGTAATTTGAACATCTCAAATTCTTCCAAAAGCTTGATCCTCGTTTTACCCATTATGAGCTAGCAAGGGGACCTAATGGACCTACAGATCAGAAGCTCCAACGATGCGAGATTAATCAGTCAAACTCATTGACCGAGTTAATCAAGATTCGTTAACTACGGGTCATTCCACTAAAAACCCGCAGTTGCACTCTTCTCACTGCAGAACGTTTTCGTGTCCACGGATATACGACCATAAATGACGAGTCAATCCTTCACGAGTGCTCGCAACTCAAGTTGGGTCAAATTACCGTTTTACCCCTGAGTTACATCTTATTCCATAAACACCACTGCTCCTCTAATAAACAACTCGGTTTTCGTCCAACCAATAACCGGAAGTCTCTCTCGGTCAATGAGAGGGTGGGGCCCCTTATTCAAGTTCCGGAGTCAGCATTTAAGGGAACACTCATCTACTCCCCTAAAGTCGAGGAGGAGTGAATTCCATCTTGTGAAGTTATGTTCCCAGCTCCCCACTCGGTCTCGTCCACAAAATTGTAGGAATGTTGAGTCGGAGACTCGGGCCACTCTCACCCATACAGATCAAAGGACGAGCCCTCACGGGCAGGAGTCCATAAATCACTCAGGATTGAGAATGAGTTGCTTGGTCATCCTAAGAAATAACAATCTATTAGTTAACGGTGTTACATCTAAAGATTGTCTATTTCGCGGTCCGGTCTTATACAATCTCTTTGTACAGGATACCCCCTCTCGCATGTCTCTACACGAACGACCTGGATCGAGTCGTCTGTAACCTTTACAGACTGGGCCGTATCCATAGTGTTGCCAGGATAAGGTACCAAGCCTTATCCATATACTATAGACCCTTTAGGTTATTCAGATATTATCCATTCATATATCAGGGGTATATCAAATATATACTCCGTATCTCAAATATATACCCAGTATATATACTGTCCCGATTACATTCAAATAACCTTGGATGTTTAGTTTATTGGATTTGGACAATGCAATGCTATGTTTCAACAACAAATTTATTGAATAAAACTTTATTGAATATACATTTGTTTTTACATAATACAAACTACGAGTTTAGGGCAACATACTCAACAAACTCCCACTTGAACTAAACTCGAGTGTGGTGTACACTATCATAAAGCAAAGGGAAAATACAATAAACTAGGGCATACACTATACCCATTACATTTCTCCCACTTGCCCTAGACTAACTATACAATGCTCATAAACCTAGACTTTCTAGATGGCCCTCAAACACTTTAGCCGTGAGTGCCTTCGTAAAAGGATCAGCAATATTGTGCTCTGTAGCGATCTTTGTGACAAACACATCTCCTCGTTGCACTATCTCCCGTATAAGGTGGTACTTCCTTTCAATGTGTTTGCCTCTCTTATGGCTTCGAGGTTCTTTAGAATTTGCCACCGCACCACTGTTATCACAATAAAGTGTGATGGGCAAGTTCATGTTTGGAACGACTTCCAAATCTGTCAAGAACTTTCTAAGCCAAACCACCTCTTTTGCTGCTTCACAAGCTGCAACATATTCAGCCTCCATGGTGGAGTCTGCGATACATCCTTGTTTGATGCTGCGCCAAACTACCGCTCATCCGTTAAGAGTGAATACTGACCCCGACGTGGATTTCCTTGAATCCTTGTCTGTTTGGAAGTCAGGGCTAATGTTCTGTTCTTGCGATCCCTTAGAATTTGGATGCCAAGAACATACTGAGCTTCTCCCAAATCCTTCATTTGGAACTCAATCGCTAGCCACTTCTTTATGTCAGTAAGGTATCCTACATCATTCCCAATGAGTAGAATATCATCCACATATAACACTAAGAAGGCTACGGTGTTGTTGACGATCTTCTTGTATACACAAGGCTCATCAACGTTTTGGTCAAAACCATAAGATTTGATCGCAGTATCGAACCTTATGTTCCAAAATCGAGATGCTTGTTTTAGTCCATATATGGACCGTTTAAGCTTGCAAACCTTTTGCTCTTGACCTTGTTCTATGTACCCTTCGGGTTGAGACATATAAATACTTTCTTCAAGATTGCCATTTAGAAAAGCAGTCTTGACGTTCATTTGTCATATCTCATAATCATAATATGTGGCAATGGATAAAAGTATTCTAATAGACTTAGGCTTAGCTACAGGGGAGAAGGTTTCTTCATAGTCCACCCCTTCCCTTTGTGTGTAGCCTTTTGCCACAAGTCTCGCCTTATAGGTCTGTACCTTTCCTTCGGCGTCTCGTTTTCGCTTGTAGATCCATTTGCACCATATGCGTTTTACCCCGTTAGGTTGATCTACAAGTTGCCAAACGGAATTGAAGTACATCGACTCCATTTCCAGGTCCATTGTTTTGACCCATTTGTCCTTGTCAGTATCTTCCGTTGCCTTCTTATAGGTCAATGGATCCTCGACGCCGTCATCAGGTATGACAACTTGAGTTTCAGTTAAACCCACGTAGCGGTCAGGTTGTGACACAATCCTCCCACTACGTCGAGGCACCCTCAACACTTGAGGTGGATGTGACTGACGCGTTGTGCTGGATTCATCAACAACTCTTGTTGTAGTGCCAGTTTGATCAACAACTCTTGTTGACGTGTTTGTAGCCTCTTCGGAAATCTCGTTAATTACTACATTACTTCGTGGTTTACGATCTCGAACATGTCCTTCTTCTAAGAAAGTAGCAGTTGTCGATACAAACACTCTGTTTTCTTTATGATCGAAGAAGAGACCACCTCTCGTCTCTTTAGGGTAACCTACGAATAGGCATACTTTTGAACGAGGTTCCAGTTCCTTCGGGTTAGTCATGAGCACGTGTGCCGGGCATCCCCAAATGCGAAAGTGACGTAAATTAGGTTTACGACCCTTCCATAGCTCAAAGGGTGTTTCAGAAACACTCTTTGATGGAACTACATTCAAAATATAAACTGCAGTCTCCACTGCATAACCCCAAAATGAGTTAGGCAACTGAGCATAGCTCATCATTGATCGAACCATGTCCAACAGGGTTCTGTTTCTCCTTTCTGATACACCGTTTTGTTGAGGTGTACCAGGGGCTGAGAGTTGGGACGTGATTCCATGTTCTATCATATAGTCCTGGAATCTCAAGTCCATATACTCTCCACCGCGATCTGATCGAAGTGTTTTAATGGTTTTACCTAATTTATTTTCAACTTCAGTCTTGTATTCCTTGAACTTTTCAAGGGCTTCAGACTTATGTTGCATTAGGTATAAATAACCATACCTTGAATAATCATCGATAAAACAGATGAAGTATTCATACCCTCCTCGAGCTCTAACATTCATCTGACCACAAAGGTCTGAATATATAAGTTCTAAGGGCTCTTTGGCTCGATAACCTTTTCCAGTGAAAGGTCTTTTAGTCATGTTGCCTTCAAGACAAGACTCACATGGTGGTAAAGAATCGTCTTCTAACTCACTTAGAATGCGATTCATAACCAACCTCCCAATCCTATTGAGATTAATGTGACCTAATCTTAAGTGCCAAAGATAGGTATCTTCCTTTCGAGAAACTTTTTGCCTTTTATTTTGAGTTCTAGCATTTTTAAACAACTCGGTATTTAAAACTGCTTTAGTTATGGTTGGTCTTAGTACATACAAGTTGTTTTCAAGTAAAGCTGAACAAATATTAACACCATTTCTTGAAATGAACGCTTCATTTAAATGAAATGAAATTGAACACATCTGTTCTAACAAACAAGAAATTGAAATTAAGTTCCTTTTAATTTTTGGAACTACATACACATTATCTAATAATATATACATATTCTTGTTTGTAAACAACTTGAGCTCCCCTACTGCCACAGCTGAGACGACCTCTCCCGTTCCGACCTTGAGAGTCATCTCTCCGGCGTCAAGCTGCCTCCAGGAACTAATTCCCGAAATGAAGAACAAACGTGATTAGTGGCTCCTGAATCCAGTATCCAAGCGGAGTCATCATTCTCCACTAAACATGTTTCCAATACAAGTAAATCGTATTTACCTTCGTTGGCTTTATTTTTTTCGGCCAAGTACTTTGGGTAGTTGCGCTTCCAATTCCCGTCCATATTGCAGTGGAAACAGTTTCCTTTCTCTGCAACCTTGACCTTGCCATTCTGGGCAGCAGCAGCTGAGTCAAGTTTAGACCCCTTACCAGCAGCCTTCTTCTTCTTAAAAGTCGTACTTCTAGAAGAAGAGGGCATAGACCTGGTTTCAGAGGACGATCCTCTGTTTAATCTCTTTGAGGTGGCAACATTTGCCTCCCCTTCTTGTCCCTCACATTTCATAAGAGACTGGTAGGTCTGCGGCTCGTTTAGGAGTGTGGTAAGAGTGTACTCCAGCTTATTCATAACCGCATTGCTGCGGACTGGTAGGAAACTCTTCGGAAGAGATTCCAGAATGAAGCTGACCTGATTCTGCTCGTCTATGACAGCCCCGTTCGACTCAACCACGTTGAATTGGACCATCAGGTTGAGAACGTGTTCTCGTACTGAGGAGCCCTCCTTCATGCGGGAGTTGTAAACGAACTTAAGGGCTTCATGTCGAGCCTGTGAGGACGGTTGTCCAAACATGCTCTACAGCGAGTCCATGATCTCCTTAGCGGTGACCGTGTCCTCGTGCTTCTTAGCAAGCACATCATATATGCTCGCCAAGATGTAGACTTTGGCCTTGTCATTGGCCTGGATCCACCTGTCATAGACATTGAGCACCGCCACAGTGGCGTTAGGCGCAGGAGCTTGAGGACAATCCTCTTACAAGACGAACCTAAGATCATCTATCACGAGAATAGTGTTTAGGTTTAACATCCATTGTTTGTAATTTTCGCCATTAAGTCTTTGCGCGGCTAAGAGTGCAATAATAACAGTAGACATGCTGAAAGTAAAAACAAATCTATATTAGTTTCATGCATTAGCCTTTTAAACCCAATCAAAATTTTTAGCAAAAGTAATTAAAGCACCCTAACAAAATTATTTTGCAACGACGCTTCAGTGATTTAAAGCAACAGCCACTGTAGGGCGGACAGGTAGTCCTTCACTGAATTGAGACATTCTCAACTAAATTTTACACTAGAATAACTCTTATTCCTATAAATTTTAGTCATCGTTTATTTGGTCAGGAAATTGCTTACTAACTTAACAACTCCTCGTAAGTGTGACCCAACATTTTCGGACCTCAGAGGTCCACCCCAATAATCCTGCCGTAGGGAAGGAAAATATTGGAGCAAAACCTAAGAGACTCCTATCCATTTCTGGAGTTTGCCTTGGTTTTGGTTTCTATACAATGAACCCTCCGTAGGGATGGTCGCTCCAGGACGACACGCAGGTCATGTATGAAACCTCACGGTGCAAACCAATGGCGGACTATCTCCCACTTACTATGAATACTATCTCCATTCACCTCGACATTGAACCATGCAAACACCTTCCTTAGGGAGGCCTCCCCCAGGGCGACACGAGGCCGAGCATGGAACTCACAGCGTGAATTTAAAAGAGAACATGAGAGAGAGAGTAAAGTATGTAATATATACTTTGTATATCAAATATATATGCTGTATATTACATATTCTCTTTTGCTCCCACTTACTATTCTAAGACTAGGGTAAATTACTTAGATAAATCCCGGCTAAGTGAAATTAACTAAGTGAATTTTTAGTCGGCCCAATATTACTATTATATCAGAAGTTGTACAATAATGTTTTAGTTCGTTAAACACTTTAATAAACCAACGACATTATTGCTTGTGTATAAAATATTGACTAATTCAACCCCCAGATCGGTTCCCAGGTAGAGGTGTTCCCTTACGGTCAGCTTAAATACCTCAACCTAGACAGAACCTTCCTTAGACAGGGTTCCCTTATAGACAACATTTTATATTTAGTCTTTGATTATTTCATTTTAAACCTAGTTAAAACAAAATAAAAGACTATCTCCTAATCACATTAGAAGATATAACCTAAGGTCTAATTAATTTTAAACACCTTTAAAATTAATTAACTTAGACCTTATGTTTGCATGCAACTCTTTATTATAGATTTTAATTTCTATCTACCACATTTTATAACTCTTACAAAATTTAAGAAATTCAAACTATAAACATGCATTGAAAGCATACATTAATATAACAATTATATTATCCAAAATAATGTCATGCTCAATGCAACTTTATTTTCATCTAATTAATACAACACTTATATTAATTATGAAAATAAAACATGCGTACATACATTATAACATTTATAACTATATGATACATGACCATACATACATACTATATATCAAACATACATATTATGCATGTAACCTATGGTGAGATTTTAAAACTATATGGCATACAATATGCTATATGATTTTAATTAAAATATACATTCATAATGCATAAAATAATTAAATAGCAAAGTTGGAACGGTTTTTGGCACCCTAAGAAAACGAAATAATACAAAATAAGAAAATCGACTGCATTCGCCCTCGAACCTGGCTCTGATACCAATTGAAGGGATGTGATTCCCGGAGCGGAAGCGAATCTTCGTTGCTGATTTTCGGGATACAAAATTGAATTTCAAAGAAGGAAAATGTAGGGGAAACCAAATACCTTTGAAGAACTTTTCTTCTACGGTTTCCCAGGAACACCACCACTACGTCTTCCTCGCTATCCTCTTGGGTCTCGGGATCGTGCTTGTGGTAGCACCTTGATCGAAGAGAGGGAGAGATTGAGAGAATTTTGAGAGAAAATGATGGGAGTTTTTTTTCTTTTCTGTTCTGTAAAAAACTGCTCTTCCCATTCTCCAACACTTGAAGAAGAAGAAGAAGGGTGACGTGGGGTAACTCCACACGTCACAAAACCTCCCACTCCCCTGCAAATTTTAGTTTAATAATAATACATATTATTATTATTATATTAATATAATTAATATTAATAATATATATATGTATTTATAAATAATTAATATATATATATAATAATTAAAATATAAAAATAATTTATTAATTAATCATATTAATTAATAAATAATTATTAATTATTAATACAATTAATTAATCATAACTCAGTCCACTTCTTGTAATGACCACCTTACACTACTCCTTACCTTCACAATCTCGCTTCAGATTCTCCGTGTGACCTAGCAGTGTACCTTGTGGTCTAGATTTTAGGTCATTCACCATCTGCCCCACTTGCGTCTCCAAGCTTCTCATATCAGCGTCATTCATTATCATGTATTCTTTCATCATGGCCTCCGAACTTGCATTGTTACCACTGTGCTGAGTGTTATTTTAAGCTATTTGTTGATTGTATTGTTGTGGCGGCAACGCATGTTGCATGGGAAAACCAGGAGGGGTGTAGTTTTCTTTGAATTGTTGAGCGGGTGCTTGCGCACTGCTAATAGCTCCTCCCTAGTAGAAAAGAAGTTTGGATGGTGCCTCCATCTGACACGTTGACCTACATATAAAACATACTCTGGATTAGCTGGAAAATTCTCATACAAGTGGTTATCACCACAATAAACACAATATATATATATGAAATTTGTAAAACAAGTAAGGGTTCAAGAATCACCGCTAAAGTGACAGTTTTGGTTTCCTTCTCCATTGTTAGTTGTTTCAACATCTGATTCATGGCCGCCATTTGAGCCTGCAATGAGGATACTGTGTTTAACTCAAAGATTCTAGCTGATGCTTGCTTCTCTGGCAATGACCTTCCTATTTCTCCTTGGTCATTAATGTCTGTCATCTTTTTTGAAATATCAACAATCTAATTAACCGACTTTCCTAACCATGAGTCATTGGCTGCGATGTTCAACATCATTCTCGATGAACAATCCAGTCCCCTATAAAATTGCTCGATCTGCATACATGTGGGCAATCCATGGCTCAGGCATCTTATGAGTAGCTCCTTAAAACGCTCCTAAGCTTCGTGAACTGCTTCATTCTCCTTTTGTCGAAAAGACACAATATCTTCTCAAATATATGCGTTCCTTGTCAAAGTATGGTATTTTGCCAAAAATTTCTCCTTCAATTCCGCCCATGTGATGATAGAATTTGGTTCTAGCACGTTTAGCCAAGTCCTTGCACCGTCCCTAAAAGAGGAAGAAAACACCTTTAGTATTAGTGCATCCTCAGAGACACTAGGAAGTTGAAATGTATTAGCTATTTCATTAAAATATTTGAGATGAGATGATATGAACCAAGGAGCTCTCTTTGTCATGCCTCATGGACCAATTACAAGATCAAGAGCTCGAAAACTTCAACAAGCCTTACTACTTCGTGTCCAAGCGTTCGTGAACTCGACACGAGAATTAAAAGGAAGATGTGCAAGAAGTTGGAACTATGCACTTCAATTTGGTGCAAGTTATGCATTTTTAAGTATTTTTAAGGCAAGTCAAAGTCTACTTGGTCAAGGTCAAAGTCAACTCCATCAAGACAAGTCAAAGTCAACTCATTCAATTCAAAAACCAAGTCAAACACTCACATCCCTCATTATGGACGAGATTGCACTTATTTTGGTTGACTTTCCATGTTCTTAACCTTTCATTTGCTTGTCTTTTTATTTCTTGTAAGTTATGTCTTTTCATTTACAAGTCTTTTCATTTCTTGTAAGTTACAAGTCTTTTCATTTGCTTAAGACTTTTCATATGGCTTGCTAGGATGGCTATATATAACCTTGAGATGTCTTGTTGTAAACACAATTTGAAGTTGAATGAAAAGTGAGTTTTCTCATTAGCTTGGTTGAGAGCTTTATCTCCCATTTCTTGTGCAATTTCTTGTGTCTTTAGAATTTGCATGTTAGGATCATTCAAGCGGTGTTGATCATACCTCTTGTGGAGTGATTCGAATCACGAGTTTAGAAACAAGTTTTCTCTACTCTTGATATTGATCATCAAGGTAATCCGTTCTAAAACTTTTCCTTGGGTTGATTCCATACTTGTTTTCGGGGTTTTTGGGATTGAGTTCTATGGGTCTTGTTCGTTAGCAAGGTTCTTAGATCCAACTCTCAAGGGTTTCTTAACATTTTGGTATCAGAGAATTAGGCTCTTTGATCGGATATATGTTTCCTTGCATTTATCTCTTTGAATTCCTTATTCATTTGCTTATGTTTTATTATATCTAAGCATATTAGCATTCTGTCTAAAATTACAAAATAAAAAAAAAAGTATCAATTTCGTTCATCTTTTCCAATTTTCGTTCTCTGCATTATTATAGATCTGGGTCTTATCTACAAATCTGTCTTCTTTGAAGTCTTCTAATTCGACTTGCTTAGTGGTGAAATTCGTGAACTTTGCTGATTGATTCCAAAAAAAAAAAGAATAAAAACTGAACGTGAAAGCATTTATTGTTAGCATTATTGTGCTTTTGCTGATCCATAACTGATAAAAAAAAATAAATAAAGAGGAAAAAGCATAGAAGACCTCATTTGTCATTACTTCTTTGTGTAGCCTTGCATTGAAATCTCATGCTACTTTCTTGTTGCTCAATTCCCAACCATCTTTATCTTTAACTCTACTTTCTTTTCTTTCTAGCTTCCATTATAATTCTGTCCATTATTTTTTTTCTTAACTTGTTTCTTTGTTGTTATTCGGGTTACTCCTAAAATCACACCCTTGTTTGAGTTCTTATGTGCTGTCTAAACCACTTGAAATGCACATAGCTTTTAACTTTGCTAGACTCACTTACCGATTTGTTTGAAGTGCATAAGAGTGTACTAAGTTGTGAGGGAGAGATTGTAAGGGAGCGATACATTATTTTGAGTGTTGAGGGTTAAGCACGAGTGAACTTCACTAATGAGTGAATTAGTGGGGGAGTGCTTGTGAGATCCATTTTTTTTTCTTTGTTACTTTAACTTTGTTTTGCAGCCATGTTTCACACTGAACGTTCACAGAAATCACGGTTCCACAATAGCCGGCGATATCATGATAATCACCATGGCGATGATCCATATACGAAGGAATTGGTCGGGATTCGCAAAAACATAAATGACCTCAATGAATTGTGCCAAGAGTTCAAAATGCTATACGAAGACATGAAGAGGCATGCTACAAAATCGGTTCAAAAAGAGGACGATTGTCCGCCTCAAGAGGAAAATCATCAACAAATTCCAAATGAGGCAGAGAATCAAGATGCCATTGATGCGAATGTTCAAACTATTCTGCATGCCCAACAAGAAGATTTTAATATTGATGTTGTTATTTATGATGCTGAAGAAGATGTGCATGTTGAGGTTTTGACGCCTGATGAGTACACAACCACAGAGGAGGTACTTATTGAGAAAGCGATCGAGATTACAAATATTGTGCAAATTGGGGAGAGTAAGAAAAGCATGCAACTGCAAAATGAAGACCTCGGCAACACTCAGAAGCCACATTCACTCATTGCTTCAATGCCCTTGTATTGGGGATTTAAACCAGGAATTTGGAACAAGACTGCAAGGTTTTTCTTTACTACAAGCAATTACAAGTTTACCATACAAATTTATTATCTTATCAACATGTTTGAACGAGCTCAAGATGCCGAGTACAAGGTTGCATTGCAAGGAGATCTTATAGATTCGAGGACGAATCCTTCTGAAGAAGGGGAGGATGATATGAACCAAGGAGCTCTCTTTGTCATGCCTCATGGACCAATTACAAGATCAAGAGCTCGAAAACTTCAACAAGCCTTACTACTTCGTGTCCAAGCGTTCGTGAACTCGACACGAGAATTAAAAGGAAGATGTGCAAGAAGTTGGAACTATGCACTTCAATTTGGTGCAAGTTATGCATTTTTAAGTATTTTTAAGGCAAGTCAAAGTCTACTTGGTCAAGGTCAAAGTCAACTCCATCAAGACAAGTCAAAGTCAACTCATTCAATTCAAAAACCAAGTCAAACACTCACATCCCTCATTATGGACGAGATTGCACTTATTTTGGTTGACTTTCCATGTTCTTAACCTTTCATTTGCTTGTCTTTTTATTTCTTGTAAGTTATGTCTTTTCATTTACAAGTCTTTTCATTTCTTGTAAGTTACAAGTCTTTTCATTTGCTTAAGACTTTTCATATGGCTTGCTAGGATGGCTATATATAACCTTGAGATGTCTTGTTGTAAACACAATTTGAAGTTGAATGAAAAGTGAGTTTTCTCATTAGCTTGGTTGAGAGCTTTATCTCCCATTTCTTGTGCAATTTCTTGTGTCTTTAGAATTTGCATGTTAGGATCATTCAAGCGGTGTTGATCATACCTCTTGTGGAGTGATTCGAATCACGAGTTTAGAAACAAGTTTTCTCTACTCTTGATATTGATCATCAAGGTAATCCGTTCTAAAACTTTTCCTTGGGTTGATTCCATACTTGTTTTCGGGGTTTTTGGGATTGAGTTCTATGGGTCTTGTTCGTTAGCAAGGTTCTTAGATCCAACTCTCAAGGGTTTCTTAACATGAGACTAACAATCTTCGTTAGTTAATCTTTCAAGCTGGCCCATTGTCTGCAACATATGGAATATGATTGGCTTAAGCTCGAATTGTGCAGCTTGGGGTAAAGGATTACTTATCCCTGAATTTAAGTTGTGGAATGCATGAGTGACATAGTTCCACATGGCTACATCTCGAATTGTGCGGTTTGTTGCTCCTTCATCTGCCATATCTCCATTCACGGGTGGATTTTGTGGAGGTGGAGGATCTTATGGATTTCGATTCATCTCGGTGATCTCTTCTTCAACTTTCTCTCTTTGATTTTCTCTTTCCTTTCTCAACCTCTGCTCACGCCTTATCCTTTTAAGGGTTCTTTCAATCTCTGGATCAAAGGTCAACCAACCAGATCCTATGCTCACACACAACTCCCTTAAAAGTTAGATGTAACAATCGAGTCCAATGATAGAGGTATGCAACAATCACACATTAAACAATTCACTTAAAAATAATATGATTTGAAAACTTATGTCGTCGGTAACGGCGCCAAAAACTTGTTGGGACTTTCTCTACCTTTAAAAAGATTAGATACTCGTGCAAGTGCACATGGTCACAAGAAATACTTGGGAGTAATCCAAGGTTGAATCCTCGGGTACTTGTTGCTTTCAAAATAGTTTTTAAGAAGTGAATTATTCAAATATGCAATTGTGGTTTATGGAGAAAATGTTAATAAAAAACGTTGTTTGGGGTTTGAAATGTCAACCAATTTTATAAAACTCAACCTCTTTGCTTCCTACCTTAGTTTTGACGCAGAACATTGAAAACACACTTTGTTGGGCAATTGCGCCAGGCGCAATTCTTTAACAATTCTTGGGAAATTGAGTTCTACTCTTTCATTACCGCTTTTGGTTGTTGCAGAGGCTAGGGTAACCTACAATCACATTTCTATGTATGATTACAATCCTAGAGAATAATTATCAACTCATTTGCATTATGGGTCAAAGGGCCTATGTCTAGAACCATGTTTTTTGCGCTTATTTCTAAGTCACACCCCATATTGGTTTCCTGTTATTTTACCTAACCCACCCTTCTCAGAGTTGGACTTTAGTGTATAAATCAAAGTCATACTGCCCAAATGGAAAAAAGACGTAAAGAGAAGATTTTAGAAACCAACCCAAAAAAGTGTAAGGTGGAATCTTGGCAAAATCTTGAGCGTGTTGAAAATCAAATCATTTTGACTAAGGCATTCCACAAAGAGGTTGATAACTAATTTAGTGCATAATTAAAGGAAAGAAAATGCACGAGAACATAAAGGAAGTATTTTTAATTGAATTAAAACGAATAAATAAGTCGTATAAGTAGCTCTAGCTTGACCGTCTTCTCTCTCGAGCATGAGGGGAGTGTAAACTCGCTAAAAAACTTAAGAAGAACATAATAATTGAAGAACAAAAGGTAGAACTTGAATTGAAAGTAAAACGGTAAGCAAAAGTATGAAAATACAAGGAACTAACAACTAAAACATAAATCTAAAGCACAAGAACGAGTTCTACAACGAAGAAGGAGTGAAACGAAGCTGAAAACGACCTTGGAAGGGATAATTTGAAGCTGAGGGAGAGGCTCCCTTTTATAGGCGCTTGACTTGGTTGAACTCCCCATCTTTTTAGGTGGAAATAGGTTAAGATTCACCTAACAACCCATTTTTTACTTGGACTCACGGTTGTAGCTTCATTAAAACATGTAGGAAATGTCCCCCTTCGTTAATCAAAACGCATGTTTTGGCAAAGTTGGCAAAATTACTCCAAAGTTGCGCCAGGCGCAATTTTGGTGCAAAATATGGAAAACTGTCATTTTCTTCGAACTTTAACCATGTTTTTTTCATTTTTTTACTAATGTACCATATAGTGAAATTTATCTATAAATGTTCTATGCATGTTCTACTTTAAGGATATGTAATCCGTTTTGGCAAATAATGACGGGAAAGGGTTCAAAATCATGGTCAAACAAGCCTACCGACACATATTTTTGCAGTAAAAAGTCAACCTAACAATTTCCAATAAATAAGAAACGCAATTAACCTATATTTTGGAAGTGTAGCTGTTTGACGTATTAGGTATGGACTTTATGGGTCCATTTCCTCCATCTAGCGATAATTTATTTATCCTAATGGCAGTGGACTATGTGTCCAAATGGGTCGAAGCAATTTCTTGCCCCACGAGTGACGCTAAAGTGGTGACTAAGTTCCTCTTGGAAAACATTTTTACCAAATTCGGTACACCAAGAGCAATCATAAGTAATGAAGGATCACACTTTGTGAGTAGATTCATAGCAGGACATTAGCCAAGTATAACGTCAAGCACATAATTGCTACAGCCTACCACCCCTAATTTAATTGTCAGGTAGAAAATTCAAACATAGAAATAAAGAGCATCCTAGAGAAGGTAGTAAATGTCAGTAGACATGATTGTGCTTTCAAATTAGATGAAGAGTTATGGGCATACAGGACTGCATTTAAAACTCCATTAGAAACGTCTCCATAAAAGCTGGTATTTGGGACAACCTGTCACCCACCATTGGAATTGGAGCACAAAGCCTTATGGGCAATGAGAAAAACTGAATTTAAATTATGCTACAGTAGGGGAGGTTCGGAGGTTACAACTTCAGGAGATAGAAGAATTCTGAAGAGATGCATATGAGAATGCCAAGATATATAAGGAGAAAACAAAAGAAAATGGCATGATGCACACATATTGTAGGATCGAATGGCAACACTAGAGGGGGGTGAATAGGGTTGCTTACCACTTTTTAAAAATTAAAAATAAATTCAAGGTAATGAACAATTATGCAATCAATAAAAGAAGATTAACACGAAGAGGAAATATTGAACAAAATATTTAAGTAAACATATTTGCAATCTACCAATATTCAAAGTAGATAAATACTGAATTTAAAAGAGAGACGACAAGAGAGTGGTGACACTGAGAATTTTTATAGTGGTTCGGAAATTCCTACTCCACTCCCAAGACTCCTTCTTGGGTATTTTACCACAGTTGCCCTCTTAACGGGTGAGAACCAAACCGATCGACCATATTTCTGTCCTAGGATAAAGAGAAACCCAAAATCCTTTTTACTGGTTCAGGATCCAACCAATTTACTTTTCTCACAACCCAAGGTGTACCCCACACCTTAATACAAAACCCAATTTGAAAATAGAGAATTAAAAAACAAAGTGGATTACACAAATTTTGCACCAAAGTAATGGCTAAAAAGTCACACTCTAATGAATCTCTCAAGAAAAAAAAATGAGCAAGTTATGTGTAGGAGAGAATGAAGATTTTGCAAAAATTGAGAGGATAATTTGAAAACAAATGATTTTGCTTTTTTTTTTTTTTGCAAAGGTAAATAATTATATTAAAACAATCTCAATGATTTTGCTTTGATAGTTGGTGTGTACAATGATGGAATTTGGTGGCTTTAAATAGAGTTTCTATGATGAATTTTGGTCATTGCATTTAGGGCAACAAAGGATGAATGGTATAGATTAAGATGTGAGGTAAGGAAATGAAATGAAAACATAATTACGGTGATTAAAAGATATTGGTGGAGATTGAGAAATCATTGAGATTGTGAGTGATTTAGGAGATTGAGAGAAATTGGTGGAAATGGATTTGTAGAGATTGAAAGCACCACATGTCATCTTCTCATTTGTTCGATTGTTGTATGTCACGTCAGCATAAGTATGTCCTCTTGATGCCACATGTCAACTTCTAAGCGGTCCACTTGTCCATGTCACCCACCATGTAGGATTTGTCCACTTGTCCACGTCACCTACCACGTAGAATTTTTCTCCTAATTTGTTTTGACCATAACTTCTTCGTTTAAACTCCGATTTGAGTGATTTGACAGGCATTGATTTTGTCTTTTTGAGCTCTACGCTATGGACACTTTGAAATACTCAAATTGTTAGTTTATACTTATTTTGTGATCATCAAAATATTTGATTTGATTGAAGCCATAAAGCTAACACATACACCCTAGGAAATTTGAAGTGGGACAACAAGTTCTTCTCTACAATTTAAAGCTTAAGCTATTTCTTGGGAAGCTGAAATCTAAGTGGTTACGGCCATTTCAAATAGTGAAGATTTACTCACATGGAGTAGTGACAGTCAAGGAATTAAAATCGGACAGGGAATTTACTGTGAACGGACAGCGATTAAAGTACTAAGGGATGCTGGAGCACACCAGCTAGCCCCCGCGTAAAGCAAAGTCAATAAGCATCCATGAATAAAGGAGCTAATTTTTAAATTGATACATTTTAAAAAAGCTCCCCTTGATTTAATTGAATTTA
Source organism: Momordica charantia (assembly GCF_013281855.1). NCBI lineage: Eukaryota > Viridiplantae > Streptophyta > Magnoliopsida > Cucurbitales > Cucurbitaceae > Momordica > Momordica charantia. The sequence goes on from NW_028275160.1 coordinate 16,502,911, forward strand.
CATTTACGAGAAAGTAGATTTGGTTTATGCAAAGCTTATTTGATTTTATTGGCAGGTTGATAAAGTATTAAGGAGCATTTAAATTGCAAAGGAAGAGAGAAATGAGTGATGATTGCAACAGGCGGGCATTCAAAAAGGGTAGTAGAGGATCCGATTTTGCCAATTTAAGAAAGGCGGTAGGTAAATTGAGAGGGAGGTGGTAATTAATTCGACTAGAGGTAATTTCAAATTTCAAATTTGACTTAATTTGGGTTTTAGAACCACCCACAATCTTCTTCTGCTTCATCCTCCTCCCACGTTTGAAACCCGTCAACTAAACCCTCTCCCTACTGCTCTAAATTCATATCTATCGCCTCTTCACTTTCGCCAAAATGCCATGTTACAAGGCTAAGGCCAATCGGAAGAAAGCCATGGAGCTCCCTCTGACCAACAGCTCTTCGAAGGACTTCATTGTTGCTAATGATTAGTCAGTAGCGGCGGAAGTCCCCGAAACTCCAATAGATTCCCCTACCAAATCTCTTACTGCGCCTATATCAGCCCTACTTCCGATTCAGAGTAGCAGCCAAGCACTCAGTCGAAGGAATATGAGGTTCAGGATAACCCCACCCTTACATCCACCACCCATTTTTAACCCCATTCTTCCCCCACCAACCTCAAGCACCCCGCCCTCTGCCTCCTCTATACCCACTCTCACCATCACTAACCCACCCCAACCGCTCATCCCTAAAACGACTCTAAAGCATCCTAAACACATTTCCCCTTATGGTCTGGCCTCATTTACGCGAACCGCCAAAAGACCAATCGAGTCTTCCTCTGAAACCATTTCTACCAAGAAACCCAAGCCGTCTGTTGCTCCGGCGCCTCTCCTTCCGTCTTCGTCTCTCTGGATTTGGCAACCATACCAATCACCAAGCACAAAATCAAATCAACTTTTACTTTCTGCATTTAATTTCCTACAATTTTAATTTCAGTCTTTCCTCTTTAATCGTTGTTTTTCTGAAAAACTTTTTCTTCCTATTTTTTATGCTATGATAGTTTGGAAGTAATCGTGCTCCCCTCCCCCTACTATTTTGAGAGTAATTTGAATATAAATCTGATGATTTTGCTTCTTCTGCATAGTTTATTGTATGTTTCTCTCCTTTATTTAGTAGCATTTATGCCAAAGCATCCTGAGTTATTCCCTCTAGTTTTGGGTTAACAGCATCCACTTGCGAGTGGCAGAAGCTTTTGCTCTATTTTAGCTTTGACCTTAGCCTAAATGCCCTAGCATTAGCCTGTAAGTACAAGTTAGAGATAGAAAGACCCTAGTACTAACGTTCCCCATGGCCCCTTTAAGCCACACCTTGCTTAGCTATTTCTCACCATCTCTTTTCCTATACAGATTCAGCCCCACTCTATGTCCTTAGTGTCACATTGATCTTCTTTCACTAAGCTTTCCCTTTCTATATCACAGTGTACCATTTGTTGTAAGTTTGGGGGTATGCTGATGTGTCACATGTCGCATTGGTGACAATGCTTTCTTATAAGTTATGGGGTGTGCATTCATTTAGATATTCATAAGGACAAGCTTTCATTATAAGACTATGTATCTTTCTAGGCTTGTAATTCAGCCATCTAAATATATATATATATATATATTGAATATAAGGAGGCTGCAGGTCTAGGAAGGGCTAGTAGCCCATAGTCAGTAGCTAAGAGGAAATAGGAAGGTAGAGCCTTGGTAAATGAAAGGTAGTTGAGAATTGTAGTGTTACGTGTATTGAAATGTCTGAGGAAGAAAGCAAACTAAGTGTTAGTGTTGTAGGAAAGAAGTCCTGGCTAGTGTTGGAGAAATGGTTTGGTTGATCTATTGAGGATGCTGCTAGAAAACATATCATATTCTTAGGTAGGAGTTAGAAGTAGGTGCGAAAGTATAAAGCATAGTGGATACAAGAGGCGCTCATTTTAGATGCAAACATTATCATTTTTGTAAGGTTGTAGAGTAATTTTGCTTGATGACAAGCAAGGTTTTAAGTTTGAGGGTGTGATAACTCTCAATAAGAGAGTGTTTTATTGGCTATTTGGGGCATTTTGTGTGCGAAATGTGAGGATCTTTATCAATAAACTAAGAAAAATACGAGAATTTATTGAGTGGGTCCCCATGCTATTATAATTCTTAAACAGCTGGTTCGTGGCAGCAGTTTTTGCCCATAAATTTTGTAGAAATCGAGGCAGGAAAGAGGACCCGAGAGCACAGTGTTGAAACGATGTTCTATGGCGTCTCAAACGTTGTACTTGGTGTTTGGGTGCAGCTTCTGGGCCTTCGTAGCGTTGAGACGTTGTCACAAGCATCTCAACGCTGGTTCAACTGCTGTTCGCAATGCTAAATGCGTCGCAGTGTGAAGACGCTGTCATTGGCATCTTAATGCTGCCGTGGTGGTGACCGCTGGGAGATGTCGTGTTCGAGTAGTAGTGAACACGTTTTTTTTTGTTTTAGGTTTTTTTTCCTTCGTTGTTAAATTAAAATAATATTTGATTACATTGATTTAATTGTATTGTTTTATAATGCCAAAAATTGGTCTACTATGCTATTTAATTATTATGAATTATGAATGTATGTTTAATTGGTTATATGTTGCATGGTTTAAAATCTCACTATAGGTTAAGCATGATCATGCATCATATATGTATAAATGTTACAAGTTATTAACATGATTTAAAATTTCATGGATAATTAATATAAGTGTTATGTTAATTAAATGAAAACTGAAATGCATTGAGCATGACATTACTTTAGTGAATATAAATGTTATATTTATGAATGTCATGAATGTGTGGTTATAATTTTTTTCATTGATTTATTAGACTTATAAGATTAAAGGAAAGAAATCAAACTTATAATAATAAGTTGCATGCAAATATAGGGTATTAATTAAATTACTTTTAAAGAGTATTAAAATTAACTATACCTTTTGTTAAAGTTTTTTTATATAATTAGAATTTAGTCTTTAATACATTGTAAGGCTTATTTATAAAACTTTGGTTATAAGGGAATTCTAACCGGTGAAATTCTGTTTAAGGCTGCAGTATTTAAGCTGACGGTTTAGGGAATACCCATACTTGGGAACAGACTGGCTACCTAGATTGAATTAACCAATTTTTTATTAAGCATGCAATAGTTTCAGTAGTTTCTTAATGAGTTTATTAAACTGAGACATTAGTGTAAAACAAGCCAGTATAATAGTTATATTGGGAAATTTGATAAACTTAGATATAATTAGTCGACATTTACGTAAGTAATAAACCCTTTTTTTTAATATTAAGTGGGAGGATAAGATATATATATTGCATACCAAGTATATAAGATATATGTGGTACATATATACTCTTTCCGTCACATTCTCCATATAAGTTCAACCATGAGATCAATGTTCGGCTTCGTGTCGCACTTGGCGCGGCGTTCCTACTGAAGTTTTTTTGCATTGTAGGAATATTGAGTTGGTGGCTCAGGCCACTCTCACCCATACAAATCAAAGGACGAGTCTTAATAGACATGAGTCCACAAATCACTCAGGATTGAGATCGAGTTACCCGGTTATCCAATTGAAACATTTATCTATTATCTAACAGTGTTATAGCTAAATATTAATTATTTCACAGTCTGGTCTTATACAAACTCACTCAGGATTGAGACTGAGTTATTTGGTCATCCGATGAAATAGCAACCTGTTAGTCAACGACGTTACATCAAAAGATTGTCTATTTCACAGTCCGATCTTATACAAACTCATTGTATAGGATATGCCCACTCGCATGTCTCCACACGAACGATCTGAATCGAGTCGCCTGTAACATTTACAAGGTGGATCGTATCCATAGTGTTACCAGGATAAGGTACCCAGCCTTATCCATATACTATAGACCCTTTAGGTTATTCACGGGACATTATCCACTCGTATATCATAGGTATATCAAATATATACCTCGTATATCAAGGGTATATCAAATATCTACCTAATATATCAAATATATACCCAGTATATATACTATCCCGGTTACATGAAAATAACCTTGGATGTTTAGTTTATTGGATTTTGGACAATGCAATGCTATGAATTCAACAAAAAATTTATTGAATATACATTCGTTTCTACATAAATACAAACTACGAGTTTAGGGCAACACACCCAACAAACCCCCACTTGAACTAAACTCGAGTGGGGTGTACATTATCATAAGACAAGAAGGAAAATATAATAAACTAGGGCATACACTATACCCATTACATTTCTCCCACTTGCCCTAGATTAATCGTAGAAAGCTCGTAAACCTAGACTTTCTTGATGGCGCTCAAACACTTTAGCCGTGAGTGCCTTCGTAAAAGGATCAGTAAGGTTGTGCTCCGAAGCGATCTATGTGACGATCAAATCTCCTCGTTGCACTATCTCCCGTATAAGGTTGTACTTCCTTTCGATGTGTTTGCCTCTCTTGTGGCTTCGAGTTTCTTTAGAATTCGTCACAGCACCACTGTTATCACAATAAAGTGTGATGGGCAAGTTGATGTTTAGAACGACTTCCAAATCTGTCAATAACTTTTTAAGCCAACCCGCCTCTTTTACTGCTTCACAAGCTGTAACGTACTCAGCCTCCATGGTGGAGTCAGCGATGCATAATTGTTTGATGCTTCGCCAAACTACCGCTCCTCCGTTAAGAGTGAATACTGACCCCGATGTGGATTTAGTTGAATCCTTGTCGGTTTGGAAGTCAGAGTCAGTGTATCATGTAAGGATCAAATCCTTGGAGCCATACACAAGCTTATAGTCCCTCGTTTTCCTAAGATACTTGAGGATTACCTTAACAATAGTCCAGTGATCATATCTTGGGTTGGATTGGTACCTATTGACAATCCCTACTGCATAGCAAATGTCAGGCCTAGTGCACATCATAGCATACATCAGGCTGCCCACTGCTGAAGCATAGGGTATACGTTTCATATCCTCAACCTTTTGAGGTGTTTCAGGACATTGTTCCTTAGATAGAAGAATTCCATGCCTGAAAGGTAATAAACCTTTCTTGGAATTCTGCATCAAATATTGAACAAGCATCTTGTCGATATAAGTTGCTTGAGATAGGGCTAACATTTTGTTCTTGTGATCCCTTAGAATTTGGATGCCAAGAACATACTGAGGTTCTCCCAAATCCTTCATTTGAAACTCAGTCACTAGCCACTTCTTTATATCAGTGAGGTATCCTACATTATTCCCAATGAGTAGGATATCATCCACATACAACACTAAGAAGGCTACAGTGTTGTTGACAAGCTTCTTGTATACAGAAAGTTCATCAACGTTTTGGTCAAAACCATTAGATTTGATCGCAGTATCAAACCTTATGTTCCAAGTTCGAGATACTTGTTTCAGTCCATATATGGACCGTTTAAGGTTGCAAACCTTTTGCTCTTGACCTTGTGCTATGAACCCTTCGGGTTGAGACATATAAATACTTTCTTCAAGATTGCCATTCAGAAAAGCAGTATTGACGTCCATTTGCCATATCTCATAGTCATCATATGTGGCAATGGACAAAAGTATTCTGATGGACTTAAGCGTAGCTACAGGGGAGAAGGTTTCTTCATATTCTACCCCTTCCCTTTGTGTGTAGCCTTTTGCCACAAGTCTCGCCTTATAGGTCTGTACCTTTCCTTCAGTGTCTCGTTTTCGCTTATCGATCCATTTGCACCCTATGGGTTTTACCTCGTCAGGTTGATCTACAAGTTCCCAAACGAAATTGAAGTACATCGACTCCATTTCCAGGTCCATTGCTTTGACCCATTTGTCCTTGTTAGTACTACATTTTTGTAGGTCAATGGATCATCGACACCATCATCAAGTATGACAACTTGGGTTTCAGTTAAACCAACGTAGCGGTCAGGTTGTGACTCAACCCTCCCACTACGTCGAGGCACCATCAATACTTGAGGTGGATGTGACTGACGTGATGTAATGGCTTCATCAACAACTCGTAATGTAGTGCCAGTTTGGTCAACAACTTTCGTTGATGTGTTTGTAGCCTCCTCAAAAATCTCGTTAATCACTACCTTACTCCGTGGTTTATGATCTCGAACGTGGTCTTCTTTCAAGAAAGTGGCATTTGTGGATACAAACACTCTGTTTTCTTGAAGATCGAAGAATAGACCACCTTACTCTGTTAATCACTACCTTACTCTGTTTTCTTTTCAAGGAAGCATGGTGAGAATTTTTCATAGTTTGTATTTCTAGCGGTTTAATTCTCTAATACGAGTGGGACTTTTTAGGTGGCTTTTAGTAATGGTTCCCGTTGGGATGTTGAAAATCCTGGGGCGTTACAAGCTTACTGTTATAGTTATAGAGAGGGAAGATCCTAAGACCATTAGGATATCTTGTGTTTTGGATATAGGATATCTTGTCCTGAATCTAGGGGAAATCCCAAGGCTATCAGGATATTTTTTTTTAACTAATAATTATTAATTTAATTAGTAATTAATTAATTTAATAAATTTAATTAATAATTATTAACCTAACTAATAATTAATTAATTTAAATCCAAAATTAATTAAATAATTAACAATTACTTGTTTAACTTTTAAGTAAATATCACATATTTAATTAAAAATATGTATTTGAATCATATCCAAATGCACCTCTCATGTATAACCTATAGTTTTAATATGAATCCAATTCATATTAATTATTTTAATCATATTCAAATATTTTCACATACCATATAGCTTAATTATTGAATCTTTATCAAAAAAGAAACTATATATATAATGTATCATAATATATGTTATATATATTCCCTGATATATAATTTGAACATTTCAAATTTTCTCAAAATCTTGATCATCGTTTTACCCGCTATAAGCTAGCAAGGAAACATAATAGACCTACAAATCAGAAGCTCCAACGATATAAGATTAATCAATCAAACTCATTAACCGGGTTAATTAACATTCGTTAACTACAGGTCACTCCACTAAAGACTTGCAACTGCACTCTTCTTACTGCTTAATATTTTCGTGTCCACGGATGTATAATCATTAACGGCAAGTCAATCCTTCACGAGTGCTCGTAACTCTAGCTGGATAAAATTGTCGTTTTACCCCTAAGTTACATCTTACTCCTTAAATACCACTGCTCCTCTAATGAACAATTCGGTTATGGTCCGACCAATAACCGAAAGTCCCTCTCGGGCCAATGAGAGGGTGGGGCCCCTTGTTCAAGTCCCGAATTCAGCATTTAAGGGAACACTCATCTACTCCCCTAAAGTCGGAGAGGAGTGAATTCCACCTTGTGAAGTTATGTTTCCAGCTCCCTACTTGGCCTCGTCCCCAAAATGGTAGGAATGTTGAGTCGGCAACTTGGGCCACTCTCACCCATACAGATCAAAGGACGAGCCCTCACGGGCATGAGTCCATAACTCACTCAGGATTGAGAATGAGTTGCCTGGTCATCCTAAGAAACAACAATCTATTAGTTAACGGTGTTACATCTAAAGATTGGCTATTTCGTGGTCCGGTCTTATACAAACTCATTGTATAGGATACCCCCACTCATATGTCTCCACACGAACGACCTCGATCGAGTCGTCTGTAACCTTTACAGAGTGGGTCGTATCCATAGTGTTGCCAGGATAAGGTACCCAACCTTATCCATATATTATAGACCCTTTAGGTTATTCACGGGACATTATCCACTTGTATATCAAACATATACCTCGTATATCACGGGTATATCAATTATATACCCAGTATATCAAATATATACCCAGTACATATATTGTCTCGGTTACACTAAAATAACCTCGGATGTTTAGTTTATTGGATTTTGGACAATGCAATGCTATGAATTCAACAACAAATTTATTGAATAAAACTTTATTGAATATACATTTGTTTTTACACAACATACAAACTACGAGTTTAGGGCAGCACACCCAACATTCCCAGCACTACTCCACAGGTAGGTAATGTTAAGATTCCTCCACCTTTCCCCTAAATGTTAGTTAAAAAGAATCAGGATAGTCATTTTAAGAAGTTCTTTGAGATTCTAAAACAGTTTCATATAAATATACCTTTCATAAATGCTTTAGAACAAATCCCTAACTACACTAAGTTTTTAAAAAACATCATATCTAAGCGTAAGAAGTTAGGTGAGCATGAGACGGTAGCTTTGACAAATTGTAGTAGTTATGCTCTAGGGAATCCATTGCCTGTTAAATATAAGGACCCAGGTAGTTTCACTATTCTTTGCTCGATAGGAGGTGAGAACCTAGGAAGAGCATTGTGTGACTTAGGAGCAAGCATTAATCTTATGCCTCTTTCTATCTTTAAAGAGTTAAATATAGGAGAAGCTCGTCCCACTACTGTCACTTTACAACTAGCTGATAGATCCATTAAGAAACCGGAAGGAAAAATAAAAGATGTGCTTGTTAAAGGTGATAAGTTTATTTTTCTCGCCGATTTCATAATTTTGGACTGTGAAGAAGATCTTGAGGTGCCGATCATTATTGGGAGGCCATTTTTAGCAACTGGAGATACGGTTTTCAATGTTAGGAAAGGAGAGATCATGATGAAGGTCAATGATGAGCAGGTAACCTTCAATGTCCTCGATGCGATGCGTCTCCTGGATGAAGTCGAAGAGTGCTCTACAATTGAGGCAATCATGGAGGAACTCCAACAAATGATGGTGGAAGACTTAGAAGCAGATTTGGAGGCCGTAGAAAAAGAATCCAAAATTGCTCCTGGCGCAATTTTGCCCCAATTTGAGCGTTTTGAGTTTTTGCAGCCGACAATAGCGGATTTGAAGGCCTTGCAACCTTCCATCATTGAACCTCCAGAATTGGAGAAGAAACCCCTACCTTCTCATTTAAAATATGTCTATTTGGGTTCAAACGATACTTTGCCCGTTATCATTTCTTCATATTTGTCTAATGAACATGAATCTTTGCTTTTGCAGGTTTTATCAAAGTACAAGAGGGCTATTGGATGGACCATAGCGGACATAAGAGGAATTAGCCCTACATTTTGCATGCACAAAATCATCCTGGAGGAAGGAGCCACCAATTCTATCGAGCGCCAAAGGAGGCTTAACCCGAAAATGAAAGAGGTGGTCAAAAAGGAGATCATAAAATGGTTAGATGTTGGAGTGATCTACCCCATCTCAGATAGCAGCTGGGTTAGCCCGGTTCAATGCGTTTCCAAGAAGGGTGGTATGACGGTGATTACAAACGACGACAACGAGTTGATCCCAACTAGAACGGTGACTGGTTGGAGAGTGTGTATAGACTACCGTCGGTTAAACAAGGTAACTCAAAAAGACCATTTTCCATTACCCTTTATTGACCAAATGCTTGATCATCTTGCAGGGAAATAATGCTATTGTTTCCTCGATGGGTATTCTGGTTACAACCAGATTACTATAGCTCCGGAGGATCAAGAAAAGACAACGTTCACGTGTCCTTATGGGACATTTGCGTTCCGGATAATGTCGTTCGGTCTTTGTACCAGAGATGCATGACCTGATAAGCGCCAAGGTTGCTCGGGTTTACAAAGCTAGAGGTCCTTCTAGGATCCTTGCAAACATTCACAAAAACGACTAACTTACCGAATGATTCCAACCAAGAGTAAGGTTAGAAGATGAATCACTCTTAGATCGGACTTAGAATCTATGATGGTCACTCCTAGATCCTAAGACGACTCACTCCAGAATTAGCTTGATCAAGACTAATCCAATGAATCAGTTTAACATCAAACCTAAAGCAAGATTTGAAAGAAGCAACACCAAAAGTGTTAAGGAACAAAAGTTCTTGAATTTCAATATGTTTTTTTAATCCTCCAAAACAAGGTGATTACAAGCCTTTAAATAGGCCAAATGGTCGTTCAACATGAGGAACACCAAAAGTCTTTCAAATCCTATTTAATGCAAATTGTAGAAAATAAGATATGCAAATTAAAACATGATTGCACATCAAACTAGACAACTAAATGTGAGTCCAAAAACGTAAAATTGCTTTAAATTGTCTTGGAAATCACATGTAGGAGGCGCTTTACGTTTGGATGAGATTTGACAAGCTTTGACATCACAAACTCCCAAGAGGTGCAATCTGCAAAGGCACCTGTTCACCAATCTGCACACTTTTTTTGTCCTCCGTGCCATCTCTCAAAATAGACAACTTTTCCGGTGCCATCTTTGCTCCATTCTCTTCTTGACTCATTAAATTAACATTGTAAAGAATTTTTGCCTCAGAAATCTTTGTCTCCTCGTGTGCATTAGCTAGCCTTTGAAGATGTATTATGAAAACCTCTTGAATCTTCTTTGCTTTGCTTCTTGTAATTGGTCCCCCGGGTACAGTCAATGGATCCGTGGTTGGATTTGCATCATCCCCCCTTTCTTTAAAAGGATTTGTCCCCAAATCATGGTCTTCATTTCCTACATCAAAAGGAGTCAAATCAGCCACATTAAAAGTAGAACTTACATTATACTCACCTCGAAGATCCAATTTGTACGCATTGTCATTGATCCGTTCAAGCACTTGAAAAGGACCATCTCCTCTTGGTTGAAGTTTTGACTTCCTCTGATCTGGAAACCGTTCCTTTCGTAGATGAACCCAAACCCAATCACCTGGGTTAAAAATAACTTTCTTTCTCCCTTGGTTCTTGCGACTTACTAGCTTTCGATTCTTGTTCTCAATCCGTTCCTTGATCTCTTTGTGTAATGTTTTGATGTATTCGGCTTTAGACAAAGCTGCATCACTTGTAAACATATTAGGTGGCAAAGGTGTTAAATCTAAAGGAGTTAGAGGATTAAAGCCATAAACAACCTCAAATGGTGAACAATGGGTGGTGCTATGTACAGCTCTATTATATGCAAACTCCACAAAAGGTAGAGTCTCTTCCCAAGACTTAAGATTTTTAGAAATGAGTGACCTAAGCAAGGCCCCTAATGTTCTATTAACCACCTCAGTTTGACCATCGGTTTGTGGGTGACAAGTTGTAGAAAACAAAAGCTTGGTACCCAATTTGCCCCATAAAACTTTCCAAAAATGACTTAAAAACTTAGCATCTCGATCACTAACAATGGTTTTAGGAACGCCATGTAGTCTAACCACTTCCCTAAAGAAAAGATTAGCTATATTAGTAGCATCATCTGTTTTGTTACATGGAATGAAATGTGCCATTTTACTAAACCTATCAACCACCACAAAAATGCTATCATGATGTCTTCTAGTTTTTGGTAACCCCAAAACGAAATCCATGCTAATGTCAACCCACGGTTCACTAGAAACTTCTAAAGGTGTGTAAAGACCATGTGGTTGAGTCTTAGACTTAGCCTCCTTACATTTGAAACATTGCTTGCACACTTTGTTCACATCTTTCCTCATTTGTAACCAATAAAAGTGTTCACACAACATGCTATATGTTTTAAATTCTCCAAAATGTCCCATAAGTCCTCCCCCATGAGCCTCCTTTACAAGCAACTCCCGAATGGAACACTTAGGAATACAAAGCTTACCTTTCCTAAAAAGCATACCGTCAAACACAAGATAATCATGTATATTTTTCCCTTCCAAACATTGCTCATACACATCATAAAATTCCGATTTCTCAACTTTGTACAACTCAATCATATGCTTAAAACCAAGAATTTTTGCACTAAGTGAAGAAAATAGAGCATACCTCCTTGATAATGCATCGGCCACTACATTGTCCTTACCTTTTTTGTAATGAATGACATAAGGAAATGTCTCGATGAACTCCACCCATTTAGCATGCCTCCGATTTAACTTTGTTTGGCTTTTGAGGTGCTTCAAACTTTCATGATCGGTATGGATAACAAACTCTTTTGGCCATAAGTAGTGTTGCCAAACTTGTAAAGCCCTCACAAGTGCATGGAGTTCCTTGTCATAAGTTGGGTAGTTAAGCTGTGCTCTATTTAGCTTTTCACTAAAGAACATGATCGGCCTTTTTTCTTGCATCAAAACAGCTCCTATACCTATCCCACTTGCATCACATTCAATCTCAAAAGATTTGTCAAAGTCAGGCAAAACAAGACAAGGTGCATTGCTCAATTTATCTTTCAATTCATTGAACGCATTTTCTTGCTTTTCTTTCCACTCAAATTTAGCATGCTTCTTAACAAGTTCATTTAATGGTGAGGCTATGCTACTGAAATCTTTAATAAACCTCCTATAAAAACTAGCCAACCCATGAAAAGACCTTACCTCGGTTGCATTGGTGGGTGTTGGCCACTCTCGAATAGCCTTTACCTTTTCCTCATCAACTTTCACCCCATCCTTTCCAACAATGAACCCTAAGAAGTTGACTTGGTCTTGACAAAAACTACACTTTTTGAAGTTGGCATAAAGCTTTTCTTCTCTAAGTTTTAGTAAAATTGTCTTGACATGCAAAATATGATCATTCAAGCTTTTTGAGTAAACAAGAATATCATCAAAGTATACAACAACAAATTTTCCAATGTATTCTCTCAAAACATGATTCATTAGCCTCATAAAAGTACTTGGTGCATTAGTAAGGCCAAATGGCATAACAATCCATTCATACAACCCAAACTTTGTTTTGAAAGCTGTTTTCCACTCATCTCCCACATGCATTCGAATTTGATGGTAACCACTTTTAAGATCTATTTTTGAAAACAGATTAGCACCATGTAATTCATCTAACATGTCATCCAATCTAGGAATAGGATGTCGATACTTTACCGTGATTTTGTTGATGGCTCGACAATCAACACACATCCTCCATGTGCCATCTTTCTTGGGTACCAAAATTACCGGAACCGAGCAAGGACTCATACTTTCTCTAACATAACCTTTCTCCATGAGTTCTTCCACTTGCCTTTGAATCTCCTTGGTTTCGGTGGGATTGGTCCTATAGGCAGCCATGTTTGGGAGAGTTGCACCTGGTATAAAGTCAATTTGATGTTCAATCCCTCTAAGAGGAGGTAAACCCGTAGGTGCATCTTCATGGGGAAACATGTCATTAAATTCCTGCAAAACAGACTTAAATGCACTTGGCAAAACATCATGAGATTTTGTTTCAATTGCTAAACACATACCTTTGCACATAAGCACAAAATGTGGCTCTTGGGTTAACAACACATTTCTCAATTCACTCTTTCTTACAATCAAACTCACATTCTTTCTTTTCAACTCATCTTTTTTTTCTTCTTGATTTTTACTCTCATTTTGCCTTTCACTCTTCTCTCTTTTTTCACTAGTCTCACTTTTGCTCTCTTCTCTCCTCTCTTTTTCTTCAAATTCTTTTCTTTTCTTCTCTAATTTCAAGTGGTCACAATGTACTTCAAATGGAGACAACGGAAGTAAAGTAAATTTCTTTCCTTTCAAAGTAAAACTATACTTGTTCAACAGCCCATCATATGTGACCTCTCTATCATATTGCCATGGTCGGCCCAATAGTATATCCCCCGCATTCATAGGGACAACATCACAAAGGACTTCATCTTTGTATCTTCCCAATGTAAAAGGAATAAGAGCTTGGGAGTTTACCTTTAGTTCTCCTTTGTTTGTCAACCATTGAAGTTTGTATGGTTTTGGATGTGGACGTGTAGCAAGTTGAAGTCTCTTAACAAGAAAACTACTTACCACATTTGTGCAACTTCCACTATCAATCACCAAGCTACACGGATTTCCTTCAATTAAGCATCTTGTGTGAAACAAGTTTTCCCTTTGATCTTCAACTTTCTCTTCCTTGATTTGTACACTAAGTACCCTTCTTGTTATCAAGGATATGAAGTTACCTTCTTCAATATACTCTTCATCACGTTCTTCAAATTCTTCATCATGTTCCTCACAATCATCATCCGAGTCAACTACACCATTTCTTATCACCATAACTCTTTTATTGGCACAATCTTTACTCATGTGTCCAAACCCTTTGCACTTCCAACATTGAATAGAACTAGTCTTTTCCCTTACCTCCTTTGGAGCTTCATTCTTTTTAGTATTGGAACTTTCTCCCTCCATTCTTTTGGCAGCTACGAACTTTCCTTTTGGTTGCAATGATTCATTCCTATTCACAAAACCAGCCTTGTTCCAAGCATTAGAATTGGAATATGTATTAGCTTTAGATGTGTACCTTTTTGAATACTCCTTTTCTTCCTTCAATTGATCTTCAATTTTGACAGCATAATGGTACATATCTTCTAGGTAAGGCGGTGGATTTCTATCAACAGCATGAGCAATTTCTCGATTCAAACCTCCAAGGAATCTAGACATGGTGTCTTCCTCTTCTTCTCGAATTTGGGTTTTTAGCATTAAGGTCTCCATCTCTTGATAATACTCAGCAACACTTTTCGTTCCCTGCCTCAAAGCTTGCAGTTTAGTTTTCAAATCTCTTTCATAGTGTTTTGGAACGTACCTCCTTCTCATGGCTTCTTTGAGTTCTTCCCAAGTGTCTAATGGATCCTCCTCCTTCCTTCTTCTTTCTAATTTGAGATTTTGATACCATTCACCGGCATGATTGGTGAATTCAGCAATGGTGAGTCTCATCTTCGTATTCTCACTATATGTATAGCAATCAAACACATGTTCTATCTTCCTTTCCCATTGCAAGTAAGCATCGGGGTCCGCCGTTCCACTAAAGGGTGGAATCTTGAGTTTAACTCCGCCATCCCTATTTTCATTTAATCTTTCCAATCTTCTAGGTTGCATGACGTTGGCAAAGTTATTTCGTCCTCTTCCTCTCCCATTTCTTCTTCCTCCAACTTGTCTTTCTTGTTCAGCAAGGTCAAACGCATCATCTTCTTGTAAGGCTCGTTCTTCTCTTTGTTGTTGCGCTCTCCTTTCTTGTCTATCTTCCATCATCATTTCCATCATTCCTTGAATTGCTTGAAGAATCACCATGTTAGGATCTTGCGGTACTTGTGGTACTCCATCCTGTGCCATTTTGTTAGAAACAATAATAATGATAATAAGGACCTTACCACTCTTCTCACCAAGATTTCACTCAAGGACACTCCTGTTTATCACTCAAGGGTAGGCTTTTGGTACTAGGTCAAAGATGTAAGGGTTGGCTTAAATTTTGGTGCAATCTTGCTTAAAGCTTGATATAACTAATTCAATGATCAACTCTCACAAACTAAGACTACATAAACTCAATCTTAGGATAAACAACTTGATAATTTAAACAAAACACAACATAATGAAAAGAACCTTTCGTGTGCCTCGGATCTTCGAATGCTTTTTTTTTCTACGGTTTTCTTTCTTTTTGCTACTGTTTTTGTTTCTTTTTGCTACTGTTTTTTCTTTCTTTTGCTTCTGTTTTTTTTTCTTTGCTAATGATCCGAGAGCAAAATACAAGAATTTCAAGACAAGTTATGTCTTGTTACACTTTGTAAGAAACTACTTTCGAAAAAGGAAAATAACAGAAAAATAAAATTAAATAAAGTAAAGATATTTCACCTCTAGAACCGGCCAAAGGATGTCGACCAATGCTCTGATACCAAATGATAAGCGCCAAGGTTGCTCGGGTTTACAAAGCTAGAGGTCCTTCTAGGATCCTTGCAAACATTTACAAAAACGACTAACTTACCGAATGATTCCAACCAAGAGTAAGGTTAGAAGAGTGATTCATCTTCTAACCTTACTCTTGGTTGGAATCATTCGGTAAGTTAGTCGTTTTTGTGAATGTTTGCAAGGATCCTAGAAGGACCTCTAGCTTTGTAAACCCGAGCAACCTTGGCGCTTATCATGACCGCTATTTTTTTAGACATGATAGAAAGCACGGTAGAGATTTTCATGGACGGTTTTTCTGTGTTTGGTGAGTCGTTTGATGTTTGGTTAGAGAACTTAGAGAATGTTTTAAAAAGGTGTGAAGAGACTAACCTTGTGCTTAATTCGGAGAAGTGCCATTTTATGGTACGTGAAGGTATAGTCTTAGGTCACAGAATTTCAGAAGAAAGAATTGACGTCGATAGGGCTAAAATAGATGTGATTGCTAAACTACCCCCTCATACAACTGTAAAAGGTGTTAGAAGTTTCTTAGGACACGCGGGTTTCTACCCTCCGTTTTATAAAAAATTTTGCGAACATTTCTAAGCCCTTATGTCAGTTGTTGGAAGTTGATCGACCCTTTGTTTTTGATGAACATTGTTTGAAAGCTTGTGAGACACTTAAGAATGCACTTAGCTCAGCACCTATCATAATTTAACCAGATTAGAACTTGCCATTTGAACTAATGTGTGATGCAAGTGATTTTGCTGTAGGTGTGATGGTGGGTCAACGAAAAGGTAAAGTTCTTCATCC
Source organism: Momordica charantia (assembly GCF_013281855.1). Lineage (NCBI taxonomy): Eukaryota > Viridiplantae > Streptophyta > Magnoliopsida > Cucurbitales > Cucurbitaceae > Momordica > Momordica charantia. The sequence continues at coordinate 16,519,213 of NW_028275160.1, forward strand.
TGTTTATTATGCAAGTAAAACTTTGAATAGTAGTCAGTTGAACTATACTGTGACTGAGAAAGAACTTTTGGCCGTTGTTTTCGCATTTGATAAGTTTCGTTCATATTTGATTCGGACTAAAGTGATAGTGTTTACCGATCATTCTGCACTTAAATACTTGTTTGCTAAAAAAGAAGCTAAGCTTAGGTTGATTAGATGGATCTTGTTGCTACAAGAGTTTGACTTAGAGATAAAAGATAGAAAAGGAACAGAAAACCAAGTAGCGGATCATCTATCTAGGCTAGAGTCTTCTTTGCAGCATGATAATTGTGAGATTAAAGAGCATTTTGTGGATGAGTATCTTTTAGTTATTTCTGAAGTCCCTTGGTATGCTGACTATGCGAACTATCTGGTGAGCAAAATAATTCCTAATGATTTGAGTAAGCACTAGATAAAGAAGTTCTTTCATGATGTTTGGTTTTATAGATGGGATGAACCTTTCTTGTTTAAATTAGGACCTGACAATATTCTTCGTAGGTGTGTTGTTGAGCATCAACAGAAGGACATTCTAGAGGCATGCCACAAATCACCATATGGTGGGCATTTTGCTGGACATAAGACTGCAGCCAAGGTCCTCCAAAGTGGTTTCTTTTGGCCGTCTCTATTTCGAGATGCTCATGCATTCGCTCAAGAATGTGACCGCTGTCAAAGGTCGGGTAACTTGACAAGGAAGCATGAGATGCCCTTAAACCCAATATTGGAAGTTGAACTTTTCAATGTTTGGGGCATCGACTTCATGAGTCCGTTCCCACCTTCATTCGGTAAGAATTACATTCTCTTGGCTGTTGATTATGTCTCGAAATGGGTTGAGGCTTTGGCCACCCCTACTAACGATGCCAAGGTAGTTTCTCTCTTCTTGCAAAAGTTTATTTTCACTAGATATGGTACACCTAGATGCTTGATTAGTGATGAGGGTATGCACCTTTTGAATAGGGCAGTAAGTAATTTGCTTAAAAAGTATAACATTCACCATAAGATTGCTACTGCATATCACCCACAAACTAATGGACTAGCGGAGGTATCAAATAAGGCAATAAAGTCTATTTTAGAGAAGTCCGTGAATGTAAATAGGAAGGACTGGACTATTAAACTTGACGATGCTTTGTAGGCGTATAAAACTGCTTATAAAACTCCATCAGGCATGTCCCCATGTCGCATTATTTTTGGTAAAGCATGTCATCTTCCGTTAGAATTAGAACATAGAGCATATTGGGCTACACAGAAACTAAATTTTGATTATGTGACTGCAGGTGAAGCGAGATTGCTCCAGTTACACGAGTTGGATGAATGATATGAACCAAGGAGCTCTCTTTGTCATGCCTCATGGACCAATTACAAGATCAAGAGCTCGAAAACTTCAACAAGCCTTACTACTTCGTGTCCAAGCGTTCGTGAACTCGACACGAGAATTAAAAGGAAGATGTGCAAGAAGTTGGAACTATGCACTTCAATTTGGTGCAAGTTATGCATTTTTAAGTATTTTTAAGGCAAGTCAAAGTCTACTTGGTCAAGGTCAAAGTCAACTCCATCAAGACAAGTCAAAGTCAACTCATTCAATTCAAAAACCAAGTCAAACACTCACATCCCTCATTATGGACGAGATTGCACTTATTTTGGTTGACTTTCCATGTTCTTAACCTTTCATTTGCTTGTCTTTTTATTTCTTGTAAGTTATGTCTTTTCATTTACAAGTCTTTTCATTTCTTGTAAGTTACAAGTCTTTTCATTTGCTTAAGACTTTTCATATGGCTTGCTAGGATGGCTATATATAACCTTGAGATGTCTTGTTGTAAACACAATTTGAAGTTGAATGAAAAGTGAGTTTTCTCATTAGCTTGGTTGAGAGCTTTATCTCCCATTTCTTGTGCAATTTCTTGTGTCTTTAGAATTTGCATGTTAGGATCATTCAAGCGGTGTTGATCATACCTCTTGTGGAGTGATTCGAATCACGAGTTTAGAAACAAGTTTTCTCTACTCTTGATATTGATCATCAAGGTAATCCGTTCTAAAACTTTTCCTTGGGTTGATTCCATACTTGTTTTCGGGGTTTTTGGGATTGAGTTCTATGGGTCTTGTTCGTTAGCAAGGTTCTTAGATCCAACTCTCAAGGGTTTCTTAACATTTTGGTATCAGAGAGTTGGATCTAAGAACCTTGCTAACGAACAAGACCCATAGAACTCAATCCCAAAAACCCCGAAAACAAGTATGGAATCAACCCAAGGAAAAGTTTTAGAACGGATTACCTTGATGATCAATATCAAGAGTAGAGAAAACTTGTTTCTAAACTCGTGATTCGAATCACTCCACAAGAGGTATGATCAACACCGCTTGAATGATCCTAACATGCAAATTCTAAAGACACAAGAAATTGCACAAGAAATGGGAGATAAAGCTCTCAACCAAGCTAATGAGAAAACTCACTTTTCATTCAACTTCAAATTGTGTTTACAACGAGACATCTCAAGGTTATATATAGCCATCCTAGCAAGCCATATGAAAAGTCTTAAGCAAATGAAAAGACTTGTAACTTACAAGAAATGAAAAGACTTGTAAATGAAAAGACATAACTTACAAGAAATAAAAAGACAAGCAAATGAAAGGTTAAGAACATGGAAAGTCAACCAAAATAAGTGCAATCTCGTCCATAATGAGGGATGTGAGTGTTTGACTTGGTTTTTGAATTGAATGAGTTGACTTTGACTTGTCTTGATGGAGTTGACTTTGACCTTGACCAAGTAGACTTTGACTTGCCTTAAAAATACTTAAAAATGCATAACTTGCACCAAATTGAAGTGCATAGTTCCAACTTCTTGCACATCTTCCTTTTAATTCTCGTGTCGAGTTCACGAACGCTTGGACACGAAGTAGTAAGGCTTGTTGAAGTTTTCGAGCTCTTGATCTTGTAATTGGTCCATGAGGCATGACAAAGAGAGCTCCTTGGTTCATATCATCCTCCCCTTCTTCAGAAGGATTCGTCCTCGAATCTATAAGATCTCCTTGCAATGCAACCTTGTACTCGGCATCTTGAGCTCGTTCAAACATGTTGATAAGATAATAAATTTGTATGGTAAACTTGTAATTGCTTGTAGTAAAGAAAAACCTTGCAGTCTTGTTCCAAATTCCTGGTTTAAATCCCCAATACAAGGGCATTGAAGCAATGAGTGAATGTGGCTTCTGAGTGTTGCCGAGGTCTTCATTTTGCAGTTGCATGCTTTTCTTACTCTCCCCAATTTGCACAATATTTGTAATCTCGATCGCTTTCTCAATAAGTACCTCCTCTGTGGTTGTGTACTCATCAGGCGTCAAAACCTCAACATGCACATCTTCTTCAGCATCATAAATAACAACATCAATATTAAAATCTTCTTGTTGGGCATGCAGAATAGTTTGAACATTCGCATCAATGGCATCTTGATTCTCTGCCTCATTTGGAATTTGTTGATGATTTTCCTCTTGAGGCGGACAATCGTCCTCTTTTTGAACCGATTTTGTAGCATGCCTCTTCATGTCTTCGTATAGCATTTTGAACTCTTGGCACAATTCATTGAGGTCATTTATGTTTTTGCGAATCCCGACCAATTCCTTCGTATATGGATCATCGCCATGGTGATTATCATGATATCGCCGGCTATTGTGGAACCGTGATTTCTGTGAACGTTCAGTGTGAAACATGGCTGCAAAACAAAGTTAAAGTAACAAAGAAAAAAAAATGGATCTCACAAGCACTCCCCCACTAATTCACTCATTAGTGAAGTTCACTCGTGCTTAACCCTCAACACTCAAAATAATGTATCGCTCCCTTACAATCTCTCCCTCACAACTTAGTACACTCTTATGCACTTCAAACAAATCGGTAAGTGAGTCTAGCAAAGTTAAAAGCTATGTGCATTTCAAGTGGTTTAGACAGCACATAAGAACTCAAACAAGGGTGTGATTTTAGGAGTAACCCGAATAACAACAAAGAAACAAGTTAAGAAAAAAAATAATGGACAGAATTATAATGGAAGCTAGAAAGAAAAGAAAGTAGAGTTAAAGATAAAGATGGTTGGGAATTGAGCAACAAGAAAGTAGCATGAGATTTCAATGCAAGGCTACACAAAGAAGTAATGACAAATGAGGTCTTCTATGCTTTTTCCTCTTTATTTATTTTTTTTTTATCAGTTATGGATCAGCAAAAGCACAATAATGCTAACAATAAATGCTTTCACGTTCAGTTTTTATTCTTTTTTTTTTTGGAATCAATCAGCAAAGTTCACGAATTTCACCACTAAGCAAGTCGAATTAGAAGACTTCAAAGAAGACAGATTTGTAGATAAGACCCAGATCTATAATAATGCAGAGAACGAAAATTGGAAAAGATGAACGAAATTGATACTTTTTTTTTTATTTTGTAATTTTAGACAGAATGCTAATATGCTTAGATATAATAAAACATAAGCAAATGAATAAGGAATTCAAAGAGATAAATGCAAGGAAACATATATCCGATCAAAGAGCCTAATTCTCTGATACCAAAATGTTAAGAAACCCTTGAGAGTTGGATCTAAGAACCTTGCTAACGAACAAGACCCATAGAACTCAATCCCAAAAACCCCGAAAACAAGTATGGAATCAACCCAAGGAAAAGTTTTAGAACGGATTACCTTGATGATCAATATCAAGAGTAGAGAAAACTTGTTTCTAAACTCGTGATTCGAATCACTCCACAAGAGGTATGATCAACACCGCTTGAATGATCCTAACATGCAAATTCTAAAGACACAAGAAATTGCACAAGAAATGGGAGATAAAGCTCTCAACCAAGCTAATGAGAAAACTCACTTTTCATTCAACTTCAAATTGTGTTTACAACAAGACATCTCAAGGTTATATATAGCCATCCTAGCAAGCCATATGAAAAGTCTTAAGCAAATGAAAAGACTTGTAACTTACAAGAAATGAAAAGACTTGTAAATGAAAAGACATAACTTACAAGAAATAAAAAGACAAGCAAATGAAAGGTTAAGAACATGGAAAGTCAACCAAAATAAGTGCAATCTCGTCCATAATGAGGGATGTGAGTGTTTGACTTGGTTTTTGAATTGAATGAGTTGACTTTGACTTGTCTTGATGGAGTTGACTTTGACCTTGACCAAGTAGACTTTGACTTGCCTTAAAAATACTTAAAAATGCATAACTTGCACCAAATTGAAGTGCATAGTTCCAACTTCTTGCACATCTTCCTTTTAATTCTCGTGTCGAGTTCACGAACGCTTGGACACGAAGTAGTAAGGCTTGTTGAAGTTTTCGAGCTCTTGATCTTGTAATTGGTCCATGAGGCATGACAAAGAGAGCTCCTTGGTTCATATCAATGAATTTCGTCAGTTTTCTTATGAGAATGCCAAGATGTACAAAGAACAAACTAAGAAGTGGCATGACAAAAAGATAATGGACAAAAATTTAAAATCTGGAAACTTAGTTTTGCTTTTTAACTCTAGATTAAAGTTATTTTCAGGTAAGCTTAAGTCTAGATGGTCGGGCCCATTCGTAGTTGAACATGTTTATCCACATGGAGCGGTGGATTTAAAGGGTTCCAAAGGTAATATCTTTAAGGTAAATGGGCATCGGGTCAAGAAATATTGTGGCGAGTATATTGACAGAGGTAAAACCTCTGTAAGACTGAAAGACCCATGAGAAAACAGTGGAAACAGTCCCTCTGACAGTTTGTGGGGCGTTTTTATGTAAAATATTTTTTTGTCTTCTTTTTGCGAAATTTTTACATTTTCTTTAAGGCTTTTTTTTGTAGATTCCAAATCTAATTTTGTTTTCGCATTTGAATTTTGCAGGATCAAGATGTAACCCTTGTCAAAATTGCACCAAGCGTAATTAAAGAGAAAAAAATTCAATTTTTTAGTTATGGATTAGGGCTTTCGTGGGCTTTATGTGGGCTATGTTTAAATGGGCTTTGGGTTGTTTTTCAATCAAAAGCATGCCCAATTTTAAACCTAATTTTGTTGTTAATATGTTTTAAAACATAAAACAAAAAGCCCTAGGATTTGAAAACACCCCATTCACGATTTTTACCAAAATTTTCTCACTTGTTTTCAAATTTTCTCTCAAGAAATCTCAAAGAATCTCAAAGTCTCTCTCATCTCTCTCTTTTTCGGCACCTTTAGGGTTTATTGGAGGGATTTTCGTTGTCGATCGTGAAGCAAACTCAAGAACCATGGAAGGTTCATCTTCCTCCAAGCTGCACGACAAAAAGAAGGAAAATAAGAGAGTGTTGTTGCCTCCACCAACTAAACCGGGTATGATTCCTCTTGAACCTCCTAGGATTTCTCATGAAAAATTAGTTTTCGATCCTAGGGAACAAAGAAGAAAATATGAGGAAGCTATAAGAATGAACCCTAGGAGAAATTTATCCATAGGTAGTACAAATTTTGAAAAAATCAATATGGAATCTCATGATGATAGGGTTAATAAAGAAGGTTCTAGTGAGAATAAATTAGGAGGTGTTAGTAAAGTCTATCATTGAAAAAATCAATCTTTAGAGGAAAAAAGGTGCCGCTTTAGATGAAGAAATAGCTAGACTTCAAGACAGAGCGGAGATGTTCAGTAAATATAATGAAATTAGGGATAAAGAGAATGAGAGGATTTATGCAAAGATTGAGGAATTAAACATAAAATGGCAAGAATTCATGGAAAACTCAAAGAAAGTGAGTGAGGAGATTCAACTTGAGCTAAATAGCATGAGTATACGTCGTAGGATGAATCTTTCTCAAGATAACCCCGTTTTCGAGCCTTTAGAAACTGTCTATCCCTCTCCCTCTTTCCACTTCTGTTGTTGTCCATGTTGAAGGTCAAGAACAGGTTAGTGGAGACTCAGAATACGTCACGGAGCCCTTGGAGCATTCAGATTCAGCCACGGTCGACATAAATGCCAAATTACGCCTGGCGCAATTATGGATGAGACTCCACCGACGACTATACAAGGTATTTTGTCTCCATCTTTTCCAGGTCCTATCTTGACTAAAAAGCTCCTAGTTTTTTATGATTTCGAACAGGAAAGGACAATGCCGAAAATTGCCGAATTTTTGGTGGCGATGAATGAAGCAAGGGGAGAGGATCCATTGGAGGTTGATGGAAATAGTGGGGCAACACAACGACAATTGAATGTTGATGGAGAGGATGAAGAACTTGGAGAATTACTCCAAGAAGTGGATGGAGATGAGTTTGAGGACGAAGAAGAAAATGATGATATCTCTCAATATGAAGTGAGAGTACGAACTCCGGTGTACGAATCTCAGCAAGTTGATGAGGAGCCTCCTGCACAAGAGCAAGAAGGAACATCCGGTCCTGTGGATGTCCCTAGTGAGGCCATGGAGGAATCATCTTCCTCTTCTTCACAAGGTAAGACCCCTTCTCTTTGTCAAGTTTGAATGTTTCTGACCCAAACATTGTTGCTACTGTAGAGACTTCGGATGAGGAGGTGAGTTTGACCAAAGTGGTGAAGAAAACACAAAAGAAGAAAAAAGTGGCAGAAATTGCGCCTAGCACAATTTCTAGGCCTAGGACCCGAGCCGCTGTAACACGTTTGGCTGCCCAAAAAGAAGCGGAGGCTAGTCCATTTAAAAAAGCCAAGAGGGCTAGGGTGCAAAGAGGGGCAGAAAAGCCACTTGAGGAGGTGATAAAGGAACTAACTCAATTATGCATGAGAACTCCCTTATACAAGGTGAACCCCCACAACAATAATAAGAATAACCCCAATAACAAGATGATGAATCAACCCCAATAAAGCTAAACAGATTTGTGCTTGGAAAAAATTATCAATGATCAAGAATAAAGGAGAACTTGTTCTTATATTCAAGATTTCGAACTCTTCACAACCTAATTGATCAAACTAGATTGAAAGTTCTAAACATGCATTCTAAACACAAGAATACAAAGAAAGCTTAAAGCTTGAGAGAGATTAAACTCAATCTGAAATTTTCATTCATCAAATGTTCTCTTTGAAAAGCAAATGTACATCCCTATTTATAGTAATTCAAAAGACATAATGAAAAGACACAACTCTTGGATGAAAAGACACAACCCTTGAAAAATACATAATAAATTAAATATGTGGATGAATCTGGATTTTTAGATTCATGAAGTTTCTTGGAGGACAAGATGTCTTTTCAAGCTTGAAGGGATGCAACTCTTCACCAAGTGTGAACACCTTAGCTTGGAAGTGACCATTCAACCTTTCTTATAGTCTTTTAGCTCTAGCTCTTGTGATTGGACCTTGTGGCATAATGATTGGCTCATGATTGGGTTGACTTTGAGCATAAGCTTCATTTGAGCTGATTTGAGCTTGCTCCTCTTGTAGACTTCCCCGTGTACTCCGTGATCATTCATTTCTATATCAGGAGGCCAATGAAGAGGAGCCCGATTCTACCGAACAAACACCGTCAAGAGTAAAAAGGGTGAGATTGGAGATGAGGAGGCCCACCTTCACAACACGTGATATCCTCCTTGAGAGAGGTTTTTATGGAGCCCAAGAGCTGGTGCTGGAATATGTTAGGAGAAGGCTTGTGGATAATGGTTGGGAGTCGTTGTTTACCCAAACTACGCGTGTATCAGTGGCAGGGAGGCTATCCCCGTCAACCTCTTGGGAAGAAAAGACTGCGCCTTCCCCCTCATCGAGCTCGGCATCAGACTCAAGCTCCTTCAAGCACTAGTCCACAAAGTTTTGGGGGCCAGGAGGACCTGTAGCCCACTTCTCAGCGTATCGAAGTTTGATGGGCTCAAGGTCGAGTTTGGGAGCTGTTTCCTTCACCCCTTTCATTAGGAACTTTAAACTAGCATCATTGAAGTCCTTGACAAATCCATCGAAGTCAAGATGCCAGTGAAAAGTTTCTTCCAAGAGCATCTCATTGCTAAGCTTGGACTTTTCAAGCTCTAGCTCGGCTTTCAGATTCTCCACCTCGGAGTCTCGGGCCTTCAATCTCTCCTCAAGGTCTGGTTGGTGACGTTCGAGTTCATCATTTTTCTTTAGCAAGGCGAACTTCTCCTTCTCCAGGCCTTTAGCCACGACATATGCACCACATAGAAGCTCCATGTGGTGAGCAGCTTCCGCCTTTACGCTTTTGAGTTATGCCTTGTCAGCTTCGGATGTAGACCTCCATGCTTGGGCCTCAACTCGAGCCTCTTTGAGCTTCCGTCCAAGGAAGAAACCATCTCCAAATCACCTAAAGAAGCCTCCCGCTCTTTTATGGTGAGAAGGTCATGCACGTTCAGCTCGGCCTTCATCATGATGGGCGCTTGGCAAGCAATAGCATGGGCCTAAAGGGAAAGCAAAGTGAGCAAGGGGTTAGTCCTTGACGAATTAAGATATCAGGTCTTACCTTGGCAGTATAGTCCAGCACTTGCTGGATAGCTGACCCCGGAGCGCTGACGAATTTAGAAGCCCTCCTCCAACAGCGATCGAAGTAGGAGCCCGACATCTCTATGGCCTTCTCCTTCACTCCCGCACTCAAAGGTTCGATCTTAAACCTCATCTCGATGTCCGAGGTGCCTCCTATCCTTGCCTCTAAGTCATCGACCAGTTCTCTAAAGGGGCTAACTCGTGGTTCAGCTCGGACCTCTCTCATTACGCTTCGGGAGAGTTGGCCTTACGCTTCTTCTTCTTCGACTTCTTGGGGGAGACCCTTATCCAAACCTCCCTAAGGGGAGAGATGTCAAGGATCTCATGATCCTGAGAGGCACCAGCCGCCACCGCTCCCTTCGAAGTAGCCGCTTCATGCTCTACCGCGACCACCTCGACCTCGGTAGGAGATCGATCAGAGCAGTACTTGGCGTCTCCTTTGATTTGGAAGTCTGCCTTGTGCGAGGACGTTTGTGCCTAACATCCTGAGAGAAGCCGCACACCATGGCTGATATGAACCAAGGAGCTACCGTTGTTATGCCTCATGGACCGATTACAAGATCGAGAGCTAGGAAACTTCAACAAGCTTTGCTACTTCATGTCCAAGCGTTCTTGAACTCGACAAGAGAAATAAAGGAAGATGTGCAAGAAGTTAGAACTATGCACTTCAATTTGGTGCAAGTTATGCATTTTTAAGTGTTTTTATGGCAAGTTAAAGTCCACTTGGTCAAGGTCAAAGTCAACTCCATCAAGACAAGTCAAAGTCAACTCATTCAATTCAAAAACCAAGTCAAACACTCACATCCCTCATTATGGACGGGATTGCAATTATTTTGGTTGGCTTTCCATGTTCTTAACCTTTTCATTTGCTTGTCTTTTCATTTCTCGTAAGTTATGTCTTTTCATTTCTTGTAAGTTACAAGTCTTTTCATTTGCTTAAGACTTTTCATATGGCTTGCTAGGATGGCTATATATAGCCTTGAGATGTCTTGTTGTAACACAATTTGAAGTTGAATGAAAAGTGAGTTTTCTCATTAGCTTGGTTGAGAGATTTATCTCCCATTTCTTGTGCAATTTCTTGTGTCTTTAGAATTTGCATGTTAGGATCATTCAAGCGGTGTTGATCATACCTCTTGTGGAGTGATTCGAATCACGAGTTTAGAAACAAGTTTTCTCTACTCTTGATATTGATCATCAAGGTAATCCGTTCTAAAACTTTTCCTTGGGTTGATTCCATACTTGTTTTCGGGGTTTTTGGGATTGAGTTCTATGGGTCTTGTTCGTTAGCAAGGTTCTTAGATCCAACTCTCAAGGGTTTCTTAACAATGGCTGTGAAGAAAAACAATATAAGGAAAAAGGAAATGAATGATAGATTATCGAAAGTTAAGTACAACTACTGAAGAGTAATCAACCTAGTTCCGAGTTCGGTCTCCGAGCTTCGGGAGGGGCGAGAATAAGGTTGTAGTCGAGCAATCCAGAGGCAAGGACGAGCTTGTACATTATAAGCGTGCTGATCTGCTTGCCGCTCTTAAACTTGTTCTTGAAAAACTTCAGATTGTTGAAGGTTGACTCGGAAAGTTCAGGGATCAGCCATATAGCAACTAAGAACAAACAAACCATGGGTTAGAGCACGAAAAGAAACAATTAAAAGCAAATAAAGACTCTACTTCTTACCTAAGTTCCCAAACCTACGGGGGACGTTGTGGAAGGGCCGGTCGGACTCGTTCTTGGTCAGCCATGCTGTGGAGGCAAAGAACCACTTTCCAACCCACTTCTTTGTTGAGGTTGGACCTTTGAGGATGCCTCCCGCACCCTTCCTAGCACATAGATAATATCGCCCCGGCTTCGTAGAAATCCGTTTAACTTCGAAGCAAGCTAGGAGCTGGTTGATCCTAAGGAGGTCTAACTCCTCTGCCTCCCTACATCTTAGCCAAAACAACACGTCTAAGTTGAAAACCACACCCAATCCATTGGGGGGACACTTGAGCAAGAGCTAGCCAGTCCGAATCAGGAACTCCTGCACAAGAGGATGAACAGGCAAGCAAAAGCCATACTCGAACATCTTCAAGTACAGAGTAACAGACCCGTCTGGGGGGTGTAAGCACGCTCACCTTCTTGGGGGAACCTAAGGATGATATCATCCGATATACTATACCTCCTACGAAGGGGGACGAGGTAGTTCTCTGGCATTTGAGAAGGATATTCTAAACCCTGGCTTGAGGTGAAGGTGTCACTATCATCCCCGTCATCCTCGGAGATCCTAAAATTATCTATCGTCTCCTCTAGTTCGTAGTGTAGCCTTCTCCCAAACTCCACTACTGGATTGGTCTTCTTGGGTGAAGAGTCCCGACTCCGAGCTGCGCTACTAGAAGAACTATCGCTGGATGAACTTGGGGAATTGGAAGACGCCGACATGACTTGAAAGTTGAAAAACAAAACAAAAGACAGAGGAACGAGACTGACCTAGAGTAAAACTTCTAGCTACTCAGGTCGAACTCCAGATCGGAAGAAGACCATAGTATCTCGAAAATCAATCTCGATCATACGCGTGTCCAAAAAATGACGATCCAGATCTGAAGAAGACCGAACGTCAGATGTACTCGAGTGCACGCCGAATGACGGTTCCATTTTCGAGACTTTTCAACGGTAATATTCATTATGTCAACATCAGAAGTCACCATGTGGATTGGTTTCCCAAGGATAATAACTTCTTTACCAGATCGAGATCGAACCTGACAGAGAGGGGGCCAATGTTTTGGGGAATAAATCGGATAGCCACGTGGAGGACGATGATTCACTACTAGGAAGTGACCCAAAGAACATTGTATGCAGTTCTGCGTCGTATCCCTATGAGGTGGAAGACTCTGTCATTCTCTCCAATAGTCATCATTTCGGGAATGTGTCTGAGTTCAATCCGCTCGAACCTTTGTTTTGCAGCCATGGTTTGCGGATTTGCGAGTAACGTGAAACGCAAGTCCAAGGGCCGAGCCCATGCTCTCGAGGCCGCCCAGAGTTCGGAACCTGCAACTCCTGCTGTGGCAGGGCCAGTCTCAGAAGATCCAGCCCCAGTGATCGAGCTGGAGTCTTCTGGGGGTCCTTCGCGGGAGAAGCGCCCAAGGGGTCAGACCGAGGCGATGGACGTCTCGTCTTTGGGCGAGGAGGTGAGGGAGGAGGCCCCTCTGAAGCGGAGGAGGAAGAAGAAGAAGACCACCTCCCCCTTGGAGGTCGGAGCTCGTGGGCCCTGCCTGCAACCTTCGCAGATCGGGTGGACGATCCTGAAGCTAGGATGGGCGGGACGTCCGACGTGACAGCACGGTTCAGAGTTGAACCGTCAAGTTCTGGGGTGAGGGACCAGGTGTCCCGCATCTCGACTGCAAGTTTGGACCGCTGCCTCAGAAGAGCGTTCAAATTTGGAAGTGACCCGGGGTCCGTTCTGCAGAGGACCATCGACTACGCCGCTGAGGTAAGATTGGTGTCTTCATTTTTGCTCAATTTACCTAACGGGTAGCTCGGTCTAACTTTCTTCTTTGTACTTTTCTCAGGCGTTTGTTGCTTTCATTCAATCGGCCCTGGCTGTAAAGGCCGAGCTGGATGGGAGGGAAGCTTTGGCAGCGAGGGAGAAAGAGGAGTTCTCTGCTGCCTTAGAGGCTGCTTCCTCCACCATGAAGGATCAGCTGCTAAGGGCTCACTCCGAGGTGGACATTCTGAAGGCCGAGGTGGGCGCCAAGGCCGAGCTGCTGAAGAAGGAAGAGGACAGACGCAAGGCCCAGCTCCGAGCTGCCCATGCTATCACCAAGGGCTTGGAGAAGGAGAAGTTCCAACTTCTCAAGGAGAAGGACGACATGCTCCAGGCGCTTGAAGCGAAGGATGAGGAGCTGAAGCATGCAACTGCCGAGCTAGATACGGCGAAGGAGCGTCTCAGCAATGGAGCCCTATTAGAGGAATCTTTCAGGCAACATCCTGACTTCGATGGATTTGCCAAAGACTTCTCTGACGCGGGCTTCAAGTTTCTCATGAAGGGCATTGCTTCCGACATGCCTGACCTTCAGATCGATCTCGGTGGTCTGAAGAAGAGGTATGCCGAGCAGTGGGCGTCTGGGCCTAGCGGCACCCCTGGCCCCCAAGCGTTGGTGGATAAGTATGTCAGAGATCTGAACTCTTACTACTCCGATCTCGAAGAGCACCAGGTCGCCACCACTCAGGAAGGCGCTCCTCAAGCAGGCTCTTAGGCAATCACCCTTCATGAGGCCTTTCTCTGTCTTTCTTCTCTTCTCTTTTGTTTGTAAGTGTCAGGGCAGAGCTGCAAGGTATATAAGCCTTGGCTCTGCTCTCCATTCAATAAAGAAGCTCTCATTTGTTTTTACTTTGTTGCCTTCCTTTCTTTGCTTTTTCTTTAAGTTGAAGCCAATGTCACCTCGCACATCGTACTTTTGAGGTCGCGCCTTTAATTAAAATACTTGAAATTTTGGATTCGAATCGCTGTCTAGTATTCAATGCATTGCACCAACTATGGAGTTTTTAACATCGCACCCTTAACTTAAAAACGTTAAAAGGCTAAAATCCTAAGTCCGTAACTGTTCTTCATATCGCACCTCGTACCCTCAGGTTCAAAGGCTTGATCATTCTGAACTTTTCACATCGCCCCCTTGCCTTGAAGGTTTGAATTTTAAGTTCATCAATGGTTTTGGCATCGCACCTCGTACCCTTATGTTTTGGAGGATTGAATTGTAACCAACTGCTGGAATTTGATCGTGTGGGAGTCCGTGGCCCCCATTTAATTTCTGGTCGAACTCGGAATCATGAAATTAAATTATCACACCTATTCCGATCAGAATCCTATTGAAACAGTTTTTACAAGTCCATTGATGACCATTTTGGCACTTCAAGGGTAATAACGCTTCAGGTGCTCCGCGTTCCATGGGTGCGTGAAGACGTCTCCTTTCAGATCGGCCAATACGTACGTCCCAGGTCGGACTATTCCTATGACTTCAAACGGTCCCTCCCAGGTCGGGTCAAGGGTGTACCCACATGGGTTTGGACCTTCCTTAAGACCAGATGTCCGACTTGGAAGGTTCGAGGTCGAACGCGGGCGTTGTAATGTCTGGCCATTCTGCCTTGATATTCCGCCAGGCGTAGCTGAGTCATTTCTCTTCTTTCCTCCAATAAGTCGAGGTTAAGAAGCAGCTCTTCCCCATTTGCTGTGGGCTCGTAATGCTCTACTCTGTTAGATGGCATGCCGATCTCAACCGGGACTACAGCTTCCGAGCAGAAGGCCAGGGAAAACGGGGTCTCACCCGTCGACTCTCTTTGGGTGGTCCGGTATGACCATAGAACCTCTGGTTAGGCATACTCCTTCGTGGATTTCTCTGAGGACGTATAGGCCCTCTTCAGGGGTTAGGCATCTTAGTAGAGGCAGGGAAAAGCCGCGTCGGTATAACACCCCACCTCGGACCACGAAACGAGCTGCCTTCCTCGCCAACTTTCTGCGCTCCTTGGGGTCTTGTGGTGAATTGCCCCTAATGAAGTCCATAATCGGGTCCATCCATGAGGGCTCTGGAGCATCAATCTCCATCAGATCTAGCTCCGAGATCGAGGGATTATCTAATATTTCGACGGGGACCGACCTGGCCAGGTCGGTCTCGTACGCTGATGCTAACTTGGCTAAGGCATCAGCATTAGAATTTTCTGCTCGGGGAACCCGGCTTACTTCGTAAGTTCGAAACTGGGCGAGGTACGATCTGACCTTGCCCAAATACTTCTCCATTCGGGAGTCTCTGGCTTGGTACTCTTCCTTGATCTGGCTCACAACCAGTTGGGAGTCGCTGAAGATCTTAACACAAGAGGCCCCCAATGCTCTAGCGATTCGCAAACTGGCAATAAATGCTTCATACTCAGCCTCGTTATTAGAAGTCCGGAAGCCGAACTGCAAGACATACTCAAATCGCTCGCCTCCTGGTCCGAGCAAGAAGACCCCGGCCCCGCACCCCCTCTCATTGGAGGATCCGTCGACATAGATTGTCCACGGTAGGTCGGACTCGCTCAGCTCGGAAGGTGGTGTGAGCTCGGCTATGAAATCTGCCACTGCTTGTCCTTTCAACGCAGTTCTGGGTTCGAACTGGATGTCATACTCACTCAGCTCCAGTGCCCACTTCATCAGGCGTCCAGAAGCTTCTGGCTTATGGAAGATGTTTTTTAGGGGCAAGTTAGGGAGCACCACCACAGTATGGGCTTGGAAGTGTGGTCTAAGTCGTCGGACCGAGGTGACTAAAGCGAGAGCCAACTTTTCCATTTGAGGGTATCTGGTCTCGGCTTCGGTCATAGCCTTCCTCTTGCCTGATTAGAGCCGAGCTGACGGCACTGTCAGACACTGCTAAGTACAACTGGACCTTGTCCCCTGGCAGGGGCTTGGCGAGCAAAGGTGCCGAGCAGAGGTAGCTCTTCAACTGCTGAAATGCTTGTTCGCACTCCACTGTCCATTCAATCGGCCCTTTCTTTCGTAGGATTTTGAAGAAAGGAAGGCACTTATCTGTCGGCCTTGAAACAAACCGGTTCAGGGCTGCTATCCTGCCATTGAGGCACTGAAGCTGTTTCAGCGTCTTGGGTGCCCCCATCTCGAGCACGGCTTTAATCTTTTCGGGGTTGGCCTCGATCCCCCGTGGTTCACCATGAAGCCAAGGAATTTTCCCGAAGAGACTCCAAAGGCACATTTAGCTGGGTTGAGCTTCATTTGATATGTCCTTAGAACCTCGAAGGCTTCGGTCAGATCGGAGAGATGTGACTTAGACTGCTTGCTCTTGACAAACATGTCGTCCACATACACTTTCATATTCCGCCCGATCTGCTTGGCGAACATTTTGTTCACCATTCTCTGGTAGGTCGCTCCTGCGTTCTTTAAACCGAAGGGCATGACCTTGTAACAATACAGACCTTGGTCTGTTATGAATGCGGTATGATCTTGATCTGGGACATGCATCTTGATTTGGTTGTACCCAGAGTAGGCATCCATGAAGGTGAGCAGTTCGTGCTCGGCTGTGGCGTCCACGAGCTGATCGATCCTCGGCAGTGGGAAGCAATCTTTCGGGCATGCCTTATTTAGGTTCGTAAAGTCTACGCACATTCTCCACTTTCCGTTAGATTTTTTAACTAATACAGCATTGGAGAGCCACTCGGGATACAAAATTTCTCTTATGTATTTGGCTTTCAATAGTTTGTTAACTTCCTCAACAATTACATCACTCCTCTCCTTGTTTATAGGTCTTCTTTTTTGTTTTACAGGTCGGAATGACGGATCTATGCTGAGGCGATGCGTCATAATCTTCGGGTCAATGCCAGGCATGTCCTCATGAGACCACGCAAAGACGTCCGAGTTGGATCTGAGGAAGTGGATTAGCTCCTCTCTGTCGGTGGCCCCCAGCTTAGTTCCTATGCTTACCTGTTTCTCGGGACTAAGCAGAGGAACAAGCTCGAGCTCCTCAGTGGGCGCGGAAAACTCCCTTCTCGGCAGGTCAGCCTCGAACTCGAGCGTCCCATCCCCACTGGCGTGAGTTTCGAGGGCGCATACCGATGACCCTTTGAGTGCGGAGGCATAGCACTCCCTCGAAGCGGTCTGTTCTCCTCGGACTGTGCCCACGCCATTGGGGGTGGAATACTTCAAAATTTGATGAAGTGTTGAGGGAACGGCCTGGAATGAGTGGATGATGGGTCTCCCAAAGATGGCGTTATAGGCCGATCTACCGTCAATCACCACGAACTCGGCCATTTGGGTGACCTGAGTTTTGTCTTGCCCAAATGTGACCGGCAAGTCGATGCAGCCCTCTGGGATGACCGATTCTCCAGAGAACCCAACTAGCGGTGTCGGGCTTTTCTTCAATTGCGACCTTGTCCATCCCAGGGCGAGGTAGGTCGGTAGGGACAGGATGTTAGCAGATGCGCCCCCGTCTACTAGTACCCTTCTGACCACCACATGATCAATCAAGGGAGCGATCACAAGTGCATCATTGTGGGGCAGGTGGACCTCCTCCAAGTCTGACTGTCGAAGGTGATTGGGCAGGTCGGCCTCTGCTCCCTGATGATGCACACCTCGTGCCTGGCTGCACGAGCTAACTCCTTTCTTTTATGTCCGGACTGGCCCCCGCTTGGCCCTCCGAAAATGGTATTGATGACCGCAGGTCGGTCAGTGCGCCGGGGCAGCGTCCTCGAACATTTCCTCTCTTCCTTTTTTTCTGCCGAGCTGGTCCCGGGCTTCCCCACAAATTTCTTGAAGTAGTCATCTTGAATTAGATCCTCAATTTGGCGCTTCAATTCCCAGCAATCCGACGTGTTATGGCCGTGCTCCCGATGGAAGCGGCAATACTTGTCCTTGCTGCGCCTCTCCAGGGCTCCCCGAAGCTTCTCAGGACATTTGAGGAGTTTCTCCATTCCGGACTCCTCGATGTTCGTCAGGATCTCGGAAATTGGAATCGTGGTCGGGGTGAAGCGTTCGTAAGGTCGGCTCCTGGTAGGTCCGTTCTCCGCCCTTCGATACTCAGCTCGGCCACTTGAGAAAGATCCCTTGTCCTTGGACTTGGGATCCGCCTTTTCTATATCTTTTCCACTTCTGCCTCGGCCGATCTTTCGTTCTGGTCGGCCGGTTTTGGTTCGGAGGAGCTCCTGTCCATCGATGACTTTCTTCGTCTTCTGTAGCACTTCGGCGAAGGTGGCCGGGGCCTCCTCTCCAAGCTTCACCGTGAGGGCTTCGTCGGCTAGACCGGTGAGAAAGTAGCACATGGCCGAGTCGTCGGAGCAGTGTGCGACCTTCAATTGTTCCTCCTGGAACCTGGTGACATACTCCCGCAGCGTCTCACCTTCCTTCTGCCTGATGGTGGCGAGATGAGTCGCTGTCTTTTTGTCATAATGCCGAGAAGAGAACTGGGCGAGGAACTCCCTTCTCAGCTGAGAGTAGGTCGAGATCGACCTGGCTGGCAGTCTCCGATACCACAAACGCGCGCTGCTAGTAAGCGCGATCTGAAAGGCGCGGCATTTGATTGCGTCTGATGCCGCTTGAAAATCCATGAGGCCCTCAAAGACCTCAACATAATCCTTAGGGTCCTTCGACCCATCATAAGGTTTCACGGTAGGAGCTTTGAACTTCGGAGGGATCGGTGCTTCCAAAACGTCCGAGGTGAATGGCGATTCTCCCAGGTCGCCATCGTTCAGTGGACCTTCTTTCTGCTCACATTTGGCCTTTAAGGCCTCAACCTGAGCATCGAGCTTGCCCCTCAGCTGGTCGAACTTTTCCCTTGTGATCATCCCTGCGGGAGTTGCTGGGTTGTGAGAGGATTCAGCCTGCTGGTTGGAGCTCCTGTGTGAGCGGGATGGTGACTGTCCTTTTCGGAGGGATGTGCCTCTCTTTCTGTTGAGGTGCTCACGGAGGTCTCCCCACTGGCGAGTGTATCCCTCACTCTCGTTGACTTCGGGATGTTCCTCCTCGACTGGGCCGAGGTGGGAATCCCTTTGCTCGCGTATGTCAACGCGCGTCACTCGGTTTTCAGATCGGGACCCTGCGCCCGCAGCTAGTATCATTTAGTTATATATTTCCTCCATGGACCGCATTTGCGTGCGCATTGCCTCCATTTCTCTCTGGAGTGCGTCAAAGTTCTCACTTGTTGGAGCCGGGGCTGGACCCGGGGCGCCCTTCTTAGAGGTCCCACCTCGGCCACGGGAGGCCTTGGATGTCCTTGGGTGCGCAGGTGGTAGAACAGGCGTGGTGATTCGTGACGACCTGCGGAGGGGTTCTGTTACTAGGCCGTCGTGACCCTGCCCCTCTACCACCGCTGCTCCGACTTCCCTCTGGTGGGCATCGCTGGCAGCTAGAGTTCTTCGATCTGCCGTATTGGTCGAGTTTGTTGGTTGAACCATTTTCGCTCGCGTGTTTGTTTAAAAGAATTGGGATGACTTAGATTGTCGATCCCCACAGACGGTGCCAAATGTTTATGCAAGGATATGCACAACAGTGTATTTCTGATTGCAGCTCGAACTCGGTCTCCGGACCGATCTGAACACTTGGGCGGACCTGCACAAAAAGGTGAGCACTCCGACGATCAAGTCAGTATAGGTCGGATTCCCAGTTTAGTTCGAGGTTCAAAATCGTCGTACCTGATCGTGGAGTGAGGTCCTCTACTTATGGGTGGTAGTCCCGTTAATCTCGTGACGGTTACACCCGGTGATCTCGGGACCGACGGTTACACCCGATAATCACGCCGCTGACAGTTGCTCACATCGGCCCCCACCGAGCTTCCCGGTAGATCGGACCTTGGCCAGGTCGCACCTCGGCCCTCATACTTAGCACCTGTCAACGCTAGTGGTGGTAATCTCGGCGGTTCGAGCTGGGCATGACTCATGAGTCATCTTGGAGCACCAATAGCTGTCCTCCACGTGTCCAGGGTATTCTCTCCCCCAAACAGTGTTAGTCTTGAGATCGAAAAAGAGCGTTGTAACGGTTTGGTCCTTAACCGTGGAAAGGATCAGGTTTCTTATTGCTCCAAGAAAAAGAAGACT
The DNA here is from genome assembly GCF_013281855.1 of Momordica charantia. Classification (NCBI taxonomy): domain Eukaryota; kingdom Viridiplantae; phylum Streptophyta; class Magnoliopsida; order Cucurbitales; family Cucurbitaceae; genus Momordica; species Momordica charantia. The sequence continues at coordinate 16,539,173 of NW_028275160.1, forward strand.
TTGAATCGGTTTGACTCCTATCGTAGAAAGTGTCGAAGTTTCTTAGTTGAACACCCAGAGAAGCTTCGGAAGTGGAGTAGGCCCGTGTTGTCGAACCACTATAAAATTTTCGGTGTGATTTTCTCTATCCATCTTCTATTTAATGTTTTAAATTAATTTTTAATTATTATAAATCGCGTGAAATTAATTGCTCGAATTTGTTACCTGTTTTATGTGCAATATTTACATTGAAGTTAAGCTGGGTGCTTGAAATGATATTTCTAATTTATTGATTAATTTTGTGTTAACATTAATTATTTGTAAAAAGTTTACATAATTGTTTAAATTAGGCCCATTGTGTTAAAAAGTTTATAAATTGTTTTTAAACCCTGTTCACCCCCTTTTTGGTTATCATACCGATCCAACAAAAACAATATCTTACTAGTCTGTAAATACCCATGCTATAGCCATACACTCAAAGAATGGAATATGCAAACCACAAGTTTTTCTCACTGAATTTGTTGTCTAAACCATATCACTTTCTTGTTCATGGTTTTACTGATACTGATTGGCTTTGGATCTTGATGATAGAAAGTCAGCATTTTGGATTTTGCATCTACTTTGGTGGCAATTTGGTCACTTTGGGGCCCTTAAAGAAGCAGCAGATTGTTTCGAGATCAAGTACAGATGCCGAAGCCAATACATCTATGAGCTTATATGCTTATGTTCTCTTCTTCGTGAGTTGTGCATTGACTTTTTTTCACCACCTATCCTTTGGTGTGACAACTTGAGAGTTGTTCATTTAAGTGCTAATATGATTCTTCACTTTTGGACTAAACACGTTGAATTGGATATTTACTTTATTCGTGACTTGATTTTACAAAAGAAACTCATTGTGCGACATCTTCCTGCTTCAGCTCAAACGACAAACATATTCACTAAACCTCTATTTGCAATTTATTTTCTTCCACTCCCTATGAAGCTTATAGTATTGGATGCTCAAGACATTGGCTTGAGTTACACACACTTTGGTTAGAAAAATCCTAAGTTATTGTTCTTTATGTCCAGGGCCTTCTTTATACTAAGAGAATGGCCTGTATTTGATTTTTCTCTCATAAAAGAAATATAATCCATTTGTCATCATCTCTCTTTAAGTTATGGGCAACTCTTGACAACCTAATTTTGAATATTCATCACAACACACAATGAATATCCAAAACCCATCAAGAGAGGAAAAAATAAAGAAAAAAAACGATTGATAAAGAAAATGAGAAGAAGAAATGTCATAGCATTCTCCAAGAATTATGTGAAAATAAACAAATATCTCAAACGGTAATACGAATCTAAAAGGAAAAAAACAACTTGATCAAGAGAACCTACATAATGTGCTCTGAGTTCCAACAAAAGCAACCTCTTATCTTTCAAAAATAAAGTAATCACTTAAGTATGAACACAATAAAGATAAAAAGTCTCACACTATTTTAAAAAAATGGAAGGTAAATGAAGTAAAATGTTTCATAAACACGACTCATAAGACTAACCATTGTTCTATTCTCAAATACTTTTTAGCATATCATTATCAGAAACTGAAACGTTTTATAATGAAATAGCTAAATAAATTACATCGAGAGCATAAACAACCGGAAGATTTTGTCAAATTTTCGAATCTACTTCACAAATTGCAGACAAACAATGTTCACACATAAGATTGAAGAAAGAATAAGAGAAGGGGAGAGATGACCTAGCAATTCTCTAGCCATCGAATCTCTGTCTCATGCTTCAATCAAAACTTCAGTAGACGGGCGACGGGGGTGCTAGACGATGGGCAGCGGTGGAGTCACTGGGTTTAGGTGTTCGAGAGGGGGGTTTGCAGTAGAAATGAAGAAGGAATGTGGGGATTGGTAGGGATTAAAAAAGGAAGAAGGAATGCATGACCATACATACATAATATATATCAAACATACATATTATGCATGTAACCTATGGTGGGATTTTAAAACTATATGACATACAATATGCTATATGATTTTAATTCCTATGGTGGGATTTTAAAACTATATGGCATACAATATGCTATATGATTTTAATTAAAATATACATTCATAATGCATAAAATAATTAAATAGCAAAGTTGGAACGGTTTTTGGCACTCTAAGAAAACGAAATAATACAAAATAAGAAAACTGACTGCATCCGTCCTCGAACCGCAAACCGGAGCCTCGAAACCTTTTCTCGTAAGACACCCGGGACAGCGCCTCGGCGCCTAAGGGCAACGCCACGGCGCTATGTGCTGTCCCGCAGCGCCATGGCGCTGTCTGCGCAGTCTGCTTCATCTTCTTCGCTGTTTTCTGCAACTTTTGCCCAATCCGACGCCACGAACGACTTTCGAGCGACCCGGACTTACAGAAATAAAACAGAAACATAATGCCCAAAACACCGGGCCCTTACATGATCGAATCATGAAGAAAAACGCTATCTAAGTGCCAAAAAACCGGAAATTTTCCAACCTGCAAACCCATATTTTAAAAATATGAAATCACTCACCAAACACAGCGATTTTGATCCCAAAAAAATCAGAACTACAACCTAGCTCTAATACCAATTGAAGGGATGTGAATCCCGGAGCGGAAACGGATTTTCGTTGCTGATTTTCGAGATACAAAAACGAATTTTAAAGAAGAAAAATACAGGGGAAAAACAAACCTTTGAAGAACGTTTCTTCAGTAAGTTCCCCTCGAACACCACCACCGGATCTTCCTCGCTATCCTCTTGGGTCTCAGGATTGTGCTTGTGGTAGCACCTTGATAGAAGAGAGGGAGAGTTTGAGAGAATTTTTGAGAGAAGAAGTGGGAGTTTTCTTTTCTGTTCTGTTCCGTAAAAAACTTGTTCTTCTCCTTCTCCAACACTTGGAGAAGAAGAAGGGTGACGTGGGGTAACTCCCCACGTCACAACACCTCCCACTCCCCTGCAATTTTGGAGGGGAGTTAATATTAATATTAATATATATATATATAATTAATTAATCAAATTAATTAATATAATTAATAATTAATCCAATTAATAATTAATAAATAAATATATATATATATATAAATAATTAACACTTAATTATTTATTATAAAATTAGAATGATATTCTAAAACATTTCTCTCGTATAACCTATAGTTTTAATGTACATCTTATGCACATTATTTTTAACCTATAGTTTTAATATGAATCTCATTCATATTAATTTTATTTGAATCTCATTCAAATAATATCTCTCATAATATATAGTTTTAATTTACAATTAACTATATATATTATAATGTATCAATATACATATAATCCCTTAAGTAATTTGAACAATTCAAATTCTTCCAAAAATTTGATCCTCGTTTTACCCGTTATGAGCTAGCAAGGGGACCTAATGGACCTACAGATCCGAAGCTCCAACGATGCAAGTTTAGTTGGTCAAATTCATTGACCGAGTTAATCTAGATTCGTTAACTACGGGTCATTCCACTAAAGACCCGCAATTGCACTCTTCTCACTGCAGAATATTTTCGTGTCCATGGATATACGACCATTAATGACGAGTCAATCCTTCACGAGTGTTCGTAACTCAAGTTGGGTCAAATTACCGTTTTACCCCTGAGTTACATCTTACTCCTTAAACACCACTGCTCCTCTAATGAACAACCCGGTTATGGTCCAACCAATAACCGGAAGTCCCTCTCGGCCAATAAAAGGGTGGGGCCCCTTGTTCAAGTCCCGGAGTCAGCATTTAAGGGAACACTCACCTACTTCCCTAAAGTCGGGGAGGAGTTAATTCCATCTTGTGAAGTTATGTTCCCAGCTGCCCACTCGGTCTCATCCCCAAAATGGTAGGAATGTTGAGTCGGCGACTCGGGTCACTCTCACTCATACAGATCAAAGGACGAGCCCTCATGGGCAAGAGTCCATAACTCACTCAGGATTGGGAATGAGTTGCCTGGTCATCCTAAGAAATGGCAATCTATTAGTTAACGGTGTTACATCTAAAGATTGCCTATTTTGCGGTCTGGTCTTATACAAACGCATTGTATAGGATACTCCCACTCGCATGTCTCCACACGAACGACCTAGATCGAGTCGTCTGTAAGCTTTACAGAGTGGGCCGTATCCATAGTGTTGCCAGGATAAGGTACTCAGCCTTATCCATATACTGTAGACCCTTTAGGTTATTCACGGGACATTATCCATTCATATATCAGGGGTATATCAAATATATACCCGTATATCAACTATATACCCAGTATATATACTGTCCCGATTACATCATAAATAACCTTGGATGTTTAGTTTATTGGATTTTGGACAATGCAAAGATATGATTCAACAACAAATTTATTGAATAAAACTTTATTAAATAGACATTTATTTTTACAAAAATACAAACTACGAGTTTAGGGCAACACACCCAACAATAACATGCACAACCAAATGTCTTAAGAGATGAGTAATCAGGTGAACGTTTGAAAAAAAGTTCAGAAGGAGATTTGTGAGCAAGAGATGGTGATGGAAGTCGATCAATAAAGAAGACAGCAGTGGCAAAGGCAAACGACCAGAATTTTAAATGAAGAGAGGATTCTGACATTAGTGTAAGGGCGACTTCAATGCTATGTCTATGTTTCCTTTCAACAATCCCATTTTATTCAGGAGTATAGGCACATGATTTTTTTTTATGGAGAATACCATGGATTCGAAGAAAAGATCCAAGATTGTGGTTAATAAATTCTCCGCCCCATCACTATGCAAAGTTTTAATTCGAGAGGAAAAAAGATTTTTCAACAAGAGGTTTAATGTTTTGAAACATAGTGGACACATCAGACTTCATGCTAATAGGAAAAAACCAAGTATATTTTGACATATCATCAATAAAGGAAATATATTAATTGAATCCATTAATAGAAGTTTCAGGGCAGGAGCCCATACATCACTATGCAACAAGTCAAGAGGAAATAGAGAAACTGAATGAGAATTAGGAAAGAATAGTTTATGCATCTTGCCATTAAGGCAGTGTTGGCAGATACAAGTAACAGCAGTACAACGAGGTAAATTCAAAATGCGGAAAACAGAATGAAGAACAAGGTCACTAGGATGACCTAACCTATCATGCCAAATAGAAGAAGACGTTCGTGCACGAACATAAGCAATATGGGACCACGAAACAGATTTAGCAGAGGTAGCAACAGAGTTAATGGAATAGAGCCCATTAACATTGGGGCCGTGAAAAAGAATCTGGCCTGAAGACTTGTCCTGAAGAAAAAATTGGTCAGCATAAAAAACAACAAGACAATTATTATCTAAACATAGACGATGAACAGAAAGAAGATTTGTAGCAATGTTAGGAACATGGAGGAGATGTTTAAGTGAAAGAGAAGAGGTAGGAATGGTAAGAATACCAGTACCTAAATGGGTGATGGGTAATGAATGACCACTGCCTACAGTAATACGATATTGTTTAGAGTACTCCTATGCACCAGTCAATTGATTTAAATTGGTGGTAATATGAGTGTTACAGTCGAAATCAGTCAACCATGGCATATTGGAAGCATTGACAGCAACATAATTTTATGCAGCAACCATTGCCACAAGCTGGACAGGTGGATGCCTGCCTTGAAAGTTATAATTCATTCCATTATAACAGTCGAGTGCAATGTGGCCTGGACGGTTGCAAATCTGACAGACAAGGCGATGCTGTGCAGAATCAGAGAAAGGTCGATTTGGTTGAATACCAAACGGAACTGTCGAAGAGTTGCGTCCTCAGGCTTCAGAATTTCCATAATTACCTGCATTACTAGGGGAAGAAGTCTTCGATCGACTAGAGTTCTTAAATTTTCCCTTACCACCATTATAACCTCGACCACGCGAGATGTTCGGATTAACATTCTGAGACTTCAAATTGCTGGCAAGAAGCGCAGTAGATCTACAGTCGAAATCAGTCAACCATGACATATTTGAAGCATTGACAGCAGCATAATTTTGTGCAGCAACCATTGCCACAAGCTGGGCAGGTGGATGCCTGTATTGAAAGTTATAATTCATTATATTATAACAGTTGAGTGCAATGTGGCTTGGACGGTTGCAAATCTGACAGACAAGGTGATGTTGTGCAGAATCAGAGAAAGGTCGATTTAGTTGAATACCAAACGGAATCGTCGAAGAGTTGCGTCCTCAGCCTCCATAATTTCTAGAATTACCCGTATTACTAGAGGAAAAAGTCTTCGATCGACTAGAGTTCTTAAATTTTCCCTTACCACCATTATAACCTCGACCACGCGAGATGTTCAGATTAACATTTTGAGACTTCAAATTGCTAGCAAGAAGGGTATTAGGTTGTTGAGCAAATACCTCATACTTCTTGTGTTGATTTGCAATAGCAGATTCTTCAGAGACTAGAAAAACATGGAGTTCTTCAAATGAAACAGACTAAGAGGTGGTGCGCATCGATGTCTGAAACGTATTAAAATTTGATGGCAATCCAATCAAGGTGTAGACGATGAGATCTTCATCATTGGTAAGTACATAAGCATTGGCGAGCTTATCCTTGAGCTCCTTAACTCGTTGAATATACGAATCAATCGACTCACTGCTTTTCTTGGTAATTGACTGAAGATCTGACTTAATACTAACAACATTCATGAGAGAGCTTGATGAATAGTGCTTAATTAAAGTTTCCCATACTGACGAGAAGACTCACAACCAACAACATAAGCTAGGGCTGAGGGAGAAAAAGTTGCGTTGATTAAGGTCATCAACGCATGGTCCTTAGCGATCCAATTGGCATACGCAGGATTAGGAAGAATCATTGGCGCTACTGTTGAAGACGATTCAAATGAAACTTCGGAGTAAAAAATTCATCAGGTTTTACCGATGTGCCGTCAACGAACCCGAAAAGCTTGTGAGCTTTGAGAATGGAAGTCAATTGGAACTTCCAGAGTACAAAATTGGAAGAATCAAGTCTGATGGAGATAAGATTGCAAATGTTTGATACTAAAAAGATTGGGGAAGCAAAATCTTTGGCTGATAATGAGGAATCGACCATGATCGCAATTGAGAAGAGTAAAGGTAGAAGAGAAATCAAAGACCAAATTTGTGGAAGTAGAGATAATGACGGACGTGTGGAACTGGATCAAGACGCCGAGTCAAAAGCAATCTGATACCATGAAATAACACCATATACAGTGGAATAAACTCTTTCATTAATTGTATTAAGAAAGAGTTCAATATAGTATTGGTTAAAATACTCTTTTGACGTGGCATTTTTCTCTAACAATAGTACTTGCCAAATAAGACTTAGATTAAATTCCTAAAAATAAGTAATTGTTTTCTGCTTTTTTTAATTTCTCATCGAGTCTTGTACATCAATAATGGAGGTGTTTTTCTGAGATTTTTTTCTCCACCTCAGATTTCCAGATTTCTTTCTCAATAAAACCATTGCTTTCTCTGTTATCTCCCAAATCTGAATTTCGATCTCCCCCCACTCAAACCACACTCCAATTCAATTCCCAAATATTGAATGAATCATCTTCCCATCCCCATTTTTCCTTCCTTTCTCTTCCCTGTTTCTTCAATTCCCCAATTCCTCCCTGCCGGAAAAATGAAACCCGTCTCTTTCCAATAAAAACCCGCCGGAACAACGCTATTTCATTGCTGGGAAAATTAAATTAAACCTAATTATGTTTGTGATGTGTGGAAGATGAATCCGCCACATGGCAATTTTTACCAAATTCTTCGATTCATCTCGTGCTCACAATATGTTCGACGATGTATCACTGTGAAAAAGTTCCGCTGTGTTTGATTATACGACGACCTTTAACTTTGGCGATTGGAACTTCGATACCAATAAGTTCGTCACCGATGAGGGGTTTAGCCTCGATTTGAGATTGATTTTTCAGAGGTATTTTGCCTCTGTTTTTTGACCTCGAGTATGAAGAAGTCTACATGAGTCGTTTGAATGGTACCTCTAAAATCCCACACGTAAATGCTGGGCAACCCAACCATGAAAGAAACTAAAACCCAAAAACCATAAGAAGAAAGGAAAAAAAGGAAGACGACTACACCTGCAGTTTCAGGGAATTAATTTATAGGTGCGCAGTTAAAATTACCATGTCATCTTTCCACATCACCAATCTGTTACGTACCACTAAAACGAACCATTTTAAAAAGGATAAAGACTAAACATTTTCAAAATACTGACACAAAAATGAACCAAAAGAGTAATTTAACCTAAGGTATTTAAACAAATACAGAATAACTAACTGATACAACTGACTAACTATCCAATAAACAAACTAAACCATAATTAAATAATGTACAACTTATTTAGTTAATAATTTATAGTGTCGGGAATAAAAGCTTATTCCAACTATTTTTAAAAATATTCGAAAGTTTTAATATTAAAAATAAAATAGAAAACAATGTGGCCGAACGCTTCATTAAAAAGTCTCAAGTTATCTTTTTCCAACTAATATTATTTAAGACCACCAGGAAGTTTAACTTATCTCAACTATTTTTCTAAATAGTTAAGAGTTTTAATATTTAAAAAATAAAAAAAGCTTGAAAACAATATTTGCCCGACGCTCTATAAAAATAGTAGCATACAGTCAACTTCATTTGACTGTTTCCTACAATCGTCGGGAGTTGAATATTTAAAAAAATTAATTAAGTGAAATGTAAACCGACTGTCTGTTAAAATTGTTAGGTAAAGTGAATTTTACCGGACTATTGTTCACTATATTTGGAAAGATTAACTTCTCCCCACTATTTCTAAAAATAGTTGAGAATTATATTATTTAAAAAACATAAAAAAAAAGTAATATTACCTGACGATCAATAGTGGGGAGAAGTATACGTTTCCTTACCATTTTAAGAAACTGTCCAGAAAAGTCCCGACTGCTTACATTTAGTCGGGAAACAAATCTGTGCTCGATTGATACTTTGGGGGTTTCTCTCCTTTGGAGTTTTCAACCTTAACTTGTGTTTCTTGTTTTGATTTTCATTTAATTTCTCTGTTATTGTTCTGCTTATTCCAATATAAGTAGGGGTTTTTTTATTCGAACAAGTGACATCAAAGCTTTAGATTTTTTGTTTCTTTAATTTTTTTTAGTAGGTATGACATGTGGTTGCAGCATTGTCTAAACTCCCGTATCAAAAATATTTCTTAAAACGAGTATTGTGAATGATGTGGGTTGTCCATTATTTTTATATTCTCTACGAGTGTGAAGCAAGTATCTCAAATTTCATGAGTATATTGAAGACTAACGTAGAGAAATTTGATAGAATTATCAACTTCAGCTTATAACAAGTGTAATCAAGAATACGTTGATACAATTTGGATTACACAAGACATCGAAGGGAAGACTCAAGGTACTGGTTGAAGGGGAAGACCAATCGTTGGTGTTTATGAAGAGTTAATCGGTAATGGTGGTTTAGTGGTGTCTATTGGGAATACGACCATAGTCTCATATTACTAACGAAGGGGAAGATCCACGATATATAAGTAAAGGACCACATCTTCACTAGTATGAGACATTCTTTCAGTAATTCCAAAAGCAAAGCAATGTGGGCTTATCCCCAAAGTGGACAATATCGTACCATTGTAGATGAGTGGAAGGTCCATTGTCCTGATGGTTCCTCCCAACATCTAGTATCAAAGTCATGCTATTAACCTAATCATGTTGGTAGAACCCTCAGGTGCTGAACAAAAAAGTGTCGAGCCTAAAAAAATATGGCCATGGTATAATTCGTGGTTGAATTCTATTGAAAATGAATAGGTCGTGTGCTTTGGAGAAGAGATGTTAGCTTCTATAAGACTTGGATGGATGGATGACTACTTGAGGGGATACTTGTGACCAGAGTCATAAAATGGTTAGAGAAGGGTGATTGCACTTGTTTGCCAGGGCAAAGATAGATTAAAGTTATAATATTTTACTTTAATTTGTTTAAAAACTAGTATGTTTAAACTGGCTTAAATGCCAATTGAGGATGCATTATGTTTCACCATGATATATTTATGCATAAACTAAACTTTAACATTATTTAGAGTGGAAAAGTAACAAAAACCTAACTTCTTGTGTAGAAAGCTACACCTAAGGCACCACATGTCATCCATGCAAAGAAGGTCCAAGATTTGGTTGAAAAATAGTAGTCAAACAAGTTAAAAGCCAATGGTGGAGCATGAGTTTCTCAACCGTCCTAACCAACTGTGGTCTCCAATAAAAACTAGCTTTCACTCCTTCATTTGCATCTAAGTGTCACTATGTTCGTTGATCCTTTGCAAGCTTCCTTATAGTTCTCCAGCACAATTTTTGGTTCATTAGTTCCTTAAGTTCCCTTTGCTTTAGCTTTTATTTTTATTACTTGTACTTTTGAAATCTCAATTTATAAAATTCCAGCTTTGTTCTCCTTTAAAATTTAATTCATTTTTCTAGAGAAACTTGTGATCACACATCATTGTGGAATAGAATGAGTTGAGAAAGGGTAAAAAGTTCACTTGGATACAACTTCTCGTTTACATCTTCTTTTTCAATTTTACTTTCTTAAATCATATTTCGCTTTTGAAAAATATTTACATTTTATTTTTACTTTTAAATGATGAACTAAATTTGTTTTTCCTAGCCCGATTACGGATATTTAGCTAATTATTTAAAATGGATAGCAATGGTAGATTGATAATTTATCACTCCTTTATCACTTAAGGTTGTTTTTATAAAGTTTAAGTTTTAATTTGGCCAATTAAGAAAAAGGTTGACTCTGTTTTACAACTTAGTGGTTTAAACCGAGAGGAGGAAGGCTTTGGATATAAAGGTTTTGTTCAAGTAGCCTAGATATAGGATCTTGACCCGAGGTTGTGATTATTTTTAAGCCGAAACTAATGGATTTTTTAGTAGATATATTAGCAATAACTTAAAAACTTTGAGATGGTCCATTGTCTTGATGGTTGCTACCACTAGAGTCAAGCACTTGTTCTAGTAGATGTTATAAGAAGTCCAACATGAGTAATGAAGATTGTGAGGAAATAGATTTTAGGGCTGCAAGGCACGATAAGACTAAGTTTGGCTAAGAATAATCTTGGAAACTAGAATGAAATTTCGATAGCCAACTTTGGAGAGAAGCTTGAAGCGCTGTATCAGGCAAAGAGCATCTCAAATCAACTATACTTGAAGGAGTGGTTTTTAAGTGTATTAACAGGTGAGGCTGGCTTCCCCATCTCCGTCCCGGCCTCTCATTTAATTTCTCATCCCCAATAAATTCCACACGAAATTTTAGCAGGGATTCTTGTAGAAAATTTTTCCCTATTGATTTTTTTAAAATTATTATTCAATTAAATAACTTTTAAAATAAAATTTCAATTAATTAAATAGTTTCCAATGATAAAACCTGATTTATAATGGTTTAATCCTCATATCTTTTTTATATATATATATATAGAAAAAGGATGGGGCATGAGGTGGGGAGTAGGGAATGGGAAGGGGAACGTATTCCCCGTCACCGTCCCATTTAGATTACAAGAAAAAAAGTTCTTCCATCCATGTTCTACGAGGAATCTAATTAAATGGCATCATTTCTAAAGCTAGAGACAAATGAAGAGATAAGACATATCCAAACTCATCTTGTCACTTCCACTTTCTCATGAACACAAGAAGCCAATATTGATGTATGGGAAGAATACCTTAAATTTGGTTGATGTAACTAGTAAACTTTTGTTAGAAGAATAAAGGCTGAAGAGTGAATTGCAGAGATGTAAATCCCGGAGCGAAAGCGGACCGTGTTCGTGAAATTTGGGAAACAAAATCACAATGCACAAGAAGGAAAAACAGGGGAAAACTTTACCTTTGAAGAATGTTTCTTCAACGATTTCCCAATAAACACCACCAAACGATCTTCCTTGCTATCCTCTTAGGTCTCGAGATCGTGCTTGTGGGAGTAAATCTTTTTGGAATGAGAGGGAGAGTTTGAGAGAATTTTTCCTTGAAGGTTTTTTTTTTCCTTGAGAGAGACTAACCAAAACACTTCTGCTGTTTACCAAAAAGGAGGTGATGTGGGATAACTGCCCACATCACCACATCAGCACTCCCCTACGTTTTTGGGAGAGATGTGGTGTTTGTTTTTTTTTTTTATTAATTAAAATCAATTAATTAAATTAACAAATTAAAATTAATTAATTAACATTTAATTAATCAATAATTTAATTAATTATTAATGTAATTAATATTTAATCAAATTCAAATATTAATTAAATATAATTATAAGTTTGAATCATATTCAAACAACTCTCTCTTGTATAACCTATAGTTTTAATGTACATCGTATGCACATTATTTTGAACCTATAGTTTTAATATGAATCTTATTCATATTAATTTTATTTGAATCTCATTCAAATAATTTCTCTCCTAATATATAGTTTTAATTTAGAATTAACTATATATTATAATGTATCAATAACATATAATCCCTTATGAAATTTGAACAGTTCAAATTCTTCCAAAAACTTGATCCTCATTTTACCTGTTATGAGCTAGCAAGGGGACCTAATGAACCTACAGATTAGAAGCTCCAACGATACAAGATTAATCGGTCAAACTCATTGACCGAGTTAATCAAGATTCGTTAACTACAGGTCATTCCACTAAAGACCCGCAGTTGCACTCTTCTCACTGCAGAATATTTTCGTGTCCATGGATATACGACCATTAATGACGAGTCAATCCTTCATGAGTGCTCATAAAAGTTGGGTCAAATTACCGTTTTCCCCATGAGTTACATTTACTCGTTAAATACCACTGCTCCTCTAATGAACAACCCGGTTATGGTCCGACCAATAACCGAAAGTCCCTCTCTGGCCAATGAGAGGGTGGGGCCCCTTGTACAAGTCCCGGAGTCAGCATTTAAGGGAACACTCATCTACTCCCCTAAAGTCGGAGATGAGTGAATTCCATCTTGTGAAGTTATGTTCCCAGCTCCCCACTCAGTCTCGTCCCCAAAATGGTAGGAATATGAGTCGGCAACTCGGGCCACTCTCACCCATACAGATCAAAGGACGAGCCCTCACGGGCAGGAGTCCATCACTCACTCAGGATTGAGAATGAGTTGTCTAGTCATCCTAAGAAACAGCAATCTATTAGTTAACGGTGTTACATCTAAAGATTGGCTATTTCGTGGTCCGGTCTTATACAAACTCATTGTATAGGATACCCCCACTCGCATGTCTCCACACGAACAACCTGGATCGAGTCGTTTGTAACCATTACAGAGTGGGCCGTATCCATAGTGTTGCCAGGATAAGGTACCCAGCCTTATCCATATACTATAGACCATTAGGTTATTCACGAGACATTATCCACTCGTATATCAGAGGTATATCAAATATATACCTCGTATATCAAGGGTATATCAAATATCTACCTAATATATCAAATATATACCCAGTATATATACTATCCCGGTTACATGAAAATAACCTTGGATGTTTAGTTTATTGGATTTTGGACAATGCAATGCTATGAATTCAACAACAAATTTATTGAATAAAACTTTATTGAATATACATTCGTTTCTACATAAATACAAACTACGAGTTTAGGGCAACACACCCAACAAACTACCACTTGAACTAAACTCGAGTGGGGTGTACATTATCATAAGACAAAAGGGAAAATACAATAAACTAGGGCATACACTATACCCATTACATTTCTCCCACTTGCCCTAGACTAATCGTACAAAGCTCGTAGACCTAGACTTTCTAGATGGCCCTCAAACACTTTAGCCGTGAGTGCCTTCGTAAAAGGATCAGCAATATTGTGCTTTGAAGCGATCTTTGTGACGATCACATCTCCTCGTTGCACTATCTCCCGTATAAGGTGATACTTCCTTTCAATGTGTTTGCCTCTCTTGTGGCTTCGAGGTGCTTTAGAATTTGCCACAGCACCACTGTTATCACAATAAAGTGTGATGGGCAAGTTCATGTTTGGAACGACTTCCAAATCTGTCAAGAACTTTCTAAGCCAAACCGCCTATTTTGCTACTTCACAAGCTGCAACATACTCAGCCTCCATGGTGGAGTCTGCAATGCATCCTTGTTTGATGCTTCGCCAAACTACCGCTCCTCCATTAAGAGTGAATACTGACCCCGACGTGGATTTCCTTGAATCCTTGTCTGTTTGGAAGTTAGAGTCAGTGTATCCTGTAAAGATCAAATCCTCAGCCATACACGAGCTTGTAGTCCCTCGTTCTCCTAAGATACTTGAGGATTCCCTTAATAGCAGTCCAGTGATCATATCCTGGGTTGGATTGGTACCTACTGACCATCCCTACCGCATAGCAAATGTCAGGCATCGTGCACAGCATAGTGTCACGATCGTACATTTTTCAACCGTGTGGCGCCATGATCTAAGCTCGACCATGGCCAGCCTGACGAGGAACTCTAGCTCCAATCCACTTTTCGCGCCCCTTTGTGGCTTCGTCGGACCTTAGGCGAGGTTCTTTCTTCCTCGACCGAGCTTCACTTGCAGCGGAATTCTCACTTAACTCGGCAATGCACGTCGCCCGTACGTGCATTTAAACTCTAACGCGACTCTAGCCGGCTTGCCTCTACACTAGGCCAAGTCCCACGGCTCTACCTTGCCTCTATTCTAGGCCAAGGTCTTCTGAACGCGACGTCGCAACTTGTTTTCAACCATCTTGGTTCTCGGTCACTCGACCGTCCCGCTCCTACGATGAGCCAGGACCTTACCGGGATGAGTTCTGACCAATAACGGGGCCAGAGCGAGCTTAAAACGCCAACCGGGTACAACCGGGAGATTCCTACCGCTTAACTATGTCAGAACTAGCTTATCGGGTCCAACAGAAGCCTCTAAGACCATTCCTGTCGAGAAACTAGTCAATAACGGGCTAAACGGCCTTACCGGGTACTGCCTGGATGATTCCTGCCGACTTCCGGACAAGGAATGACTAAACTTGGCAACTGTGATGAGTCTTGCCGCTTACCGGGCCAAGACTAGCTTTTTCTCACTTACTGGGTGCCCACCGGTACTTTAGGATGTCACCCCGAGCGTCGGGATGTCATCGGGCTTCGCTGCTCACTTGGGCACGCATACCGAGAACCGACCCATGTGCTTGTCTTAATGATCGGGACCTTCCGGACATCCAGCCATCCAGACACTATCGTGGTACGATGACTCTTGCGCTCGTGCCGTGTCGTTCGAGCATACCGTACCGCATAGGGACCCCCGTGGTGCAACCTCCGACACATGGACCGAGGCGCAATGCCGGCACACCCGTGCCACCCGACACTGTCCTCGAGTTTTCTATCCTCGACGGAAGTCGCCCAAGACACTCGTCTTGTAGACGCTCGCCCGCGCCATGACACACGCATGTGCCATGGGGTGGCTCACTTAGGCCCTGACATGGCCCAGGGGTGGTGGAGAGCCAACACCATGCCTCCCCCTAAGGTACATTCTAAGGCAAACTTGACTTGGCAGGCTGAACGTCGAAAGTGGCGAGGAGTCACTCGCCAACGTAGAGTGCACGTTTGAACTCCGATTGACACGAAACTTGGCATGCTTACATATCTCACTAATATGCATCTAACTTTAAAGCCGCTCGTCCAAACTCTGGACGGAACCCCAACTTCTAGGGTCGTGGCCCGGGGCCCCAACTGGCCCCCGTTGAGCTTGTCACCGACACCACTGACGTCGCCTTCGCTTTGCATTCTGCATATGCCTTCTCTAGGCATTCTTGAGCACATCCATATGGTGTGATAGGTGATGCACCATCCTCCTTGGTCGCATCACGGCACTTCACTCTCGGCCCTTGACATGGCCCGATGGGCGACATATGCTTGTCGCTGACAGTTGCACACTACGTGGGCGTCACAACCTACTCTCTACTAGTATGGTTGTGACATTCTCTCCCACTTAAACTGTCATCGTCCTCGATGACCTACTCGTGGGGTACAATCCAAAGATAAGAGTTAGGATTGTAACACATAGCGTACATCAAGCTGCCCACTGCTGAAGCATAGGGTATATGTCTCATATCCTCATCTTCTTGAGGTGTCTTAGGACATTGTTCCTTAGACAGATGAATTCCATGCCTGAAGGGTAATAAGCCTTTCTTGGAATTCTGCATTGAATATCGAACAAGCATCTTGTCGATATAAGTTGCTTGAGACAGGGCTAACGTTCTATTCTTACGATCCCTTAGAATTTGGATGCCAAGAACATACTGAGCTTCTCCCAAATCCTTCATTTGGAACTCAGTCACTAGCCATTTCTTTATGTCAGTGAGGTATCCTACATCATTCCCAATGAGTAGGATATCATCCACGTACAACACTAAGAAGGCTACAGTGTCGTTGACGACCTTCTTGTATACACAAGGCTCATCAACGTTTTGGTCAAAACCATAAGATTTTATCGTAGTATCGAACCTTATGTTCCAAGATCGAGATGCTTGTTACAGTCCATATATGGACCGTTTAAGCTTGCAAACCTTTTGCTCTTAACCTTGAGCTATGAACCCCTCGGGTTGAGACATATAAATACTTTCTTCAAGATTGCCATTCAGAAAAGCAGTCTTGACGTCCATTTACCATATCTCATAGTCATAATATGTGACAATGGACAAAAGTATTCTAATGGACTTAAGCATAACTACAGGGGAGAAGGTTTCTTCATAGTCCACCTCTTCCCTTTGTGTGTAGCCTTTTACCACAAGTCTCGCCTTATAGGTCTATACCTTTCCTTCGTTGTCTCGTTTTCGCTTATAGATCCATTTGCACCATATGGGGTTTACCCAGTTAGGTTGATCTACAAGTTCCCAAACGGAATTGAAATACATCGACTACAATTCCAGGTCCATTGCTTTGACCCATTTGTCCTTGTCAGTATCTTCCATTACCCTTGTGTAGGTCAATGGATCCTCGACGCGGTCATCAGGTATGACAACTTGGGTTTCAGTTAAACCCACATAGCGGTCAGGTTGTGACACAATCCTCCCACTACGTCGAGGCACCCTCAACACTTGAGGTGGATGTGACTGACGTGATGTACTGCCTTCATCAACAACTCTTGTTGTAGTGCCAGTTTGATCAACAACTCTTGTTGGCGTGTTTGTAGCCTCTTCGGAAATCTCGTTAATCACTACCTTACTTCGTGGTTTATGATCTCGAACAAGGTCTTCTTCCAAGAAAGTAGCATTTGTCGATACAAACACTCTGTTTTCTTGAGGATCGAAGAATATACCACCTCTCGTCTCTTTAGGGTAACCTACGAATAGGCATACTATTGAACGAGGTTCCAATTTCTTTGGGTTAGTCATGAGCACGTGTGCCGGCCATCCTCAAATGCGGAAGTGACGTAAACTATCTTTACGACCCTTCCATAGTTCAAAAGGTGTTTCAGAAACACTTTTTGATGGAACTACGTTCAAAATATAAACCGCAGTATCCACTGCGTAACCCCAAAACGAGTTAGGCAACTGAGCATAGCTCATCATTGATCGAACCATATCCAACAGGGTTCTGTTTCTCCTTTCTGATACACCGTTTTGTTGAGGTGTACCAGGGGCTGAGAGTTGGGATGTGATTCTATGTTCTATCATATAGTCCTGGAATCTCAAGTCCATATACTCTCCATCCCGATCAGATCAAAGTGTTTTAATGGTTTTACCTAATTGATTTTCACCTTCAGTCTTGTACTCCTTGAACTTTTCAAGGGCTTCAGACTTATGTTGCATCAGGTATAAATAATCATCTATAAAAGAGATGAAGTATTCATACCCTCCTCGAGCTTTAACATTCATCGGACCACAAAGGTCTGAATGTATAAGTTCTAAGGGCTCTTTGGCTCTATAACCTCTTCCAGTAAAAGGTCTTTTAGTCATCTTGCCTTCAAGACAAGACTCACATGGTGGTAAAGAATCATCTTCTAACTCACTTAGAATGCCATTCTTAACCAACCTCCCAATCCTATTGAGATTAATGTGACCTAATCTTAAGTGCCAAAGATAGGCATTTTTAAACAACTCGGTATTTAAACCTGCTTCAGTTATGGTTGGTCTTAGCATATACAAGTTGTTTTCAAGCAAAGCAGAACAAATATTAACACCATTTCTCGAAATGAACGCTTCATTCAATTGAAATGAAATGGAATACATATGTTCTAACAAACAAGAAACTGAAATTAAGTTCCTTTTAATTTTAGGAACCATGTACACATTATCTAATAATATATACATATTCTTGTTTGTAAACAACTTGAGCTCCCCCACCGCCACAGCTGAGACGACCTCTCCCGTTCTGACCTTGAGAGTCATCTCTCCGGCGTCAAGCTGCCTCCAGGAACTAATTCCCTGAAATGAAGAACAAACGTGGTTAGTGGCTCCTGAATCCAGTATCCAGACAGAGTCATCGTTCTCCACTAAACATGTTTCCAAAACAAGTAAATCATATTTACCTTCGTTGGCTTTCTTCTTTTCGGCCAAGTACTTTGGGCAGTTGCGCTTCCAATGCCCGTCCATATTGCAGTGGAAACACTTTCCTTTCTCTGTAACCTTGGCCTTGCCTTTCTTGGCAGCGGCAGCAGCAGAGGCAGGTTGTCCAAACATGCTCTGCAGCGAGTCCATGATCTCCTTAGCGGTGACCATGTCCTCGTGCTTCTTGACAAGCACATAAAATATGCTCGCCAGGATGTAGACCTTGGCCTTGTCATTGGCCTTGATCCACTTGTCATAGGCGTTGCGCACCACCACAGTGGCGTTAGGCGCAAGAGCTTGAGGACAATCCTCTTGCAAGACGAACCTAAGATCATCTATCACGAGAATAGTGTTTAGATTCGATTTCCATTGTTTGTAATTCTCGCCGTTAAGTTTTTTAGCGGCTAGGAGTGCAATAATGGAAGCAGACATGCTGAAAGTAAAAACAACCTATATCAGTTTCATGCATTAGCCTTTAAACCCAATCAAATTTTAGCAAAAGTAATTAAGCACCCTAACAAAATTGTTTTGCAACGACGCTTCAGTGATTTAGAGCAACAGCTATTGTAGGGCAGACAGGTACTCCTTCACTGAATTGAGACTTTCTCAACTAAATTTTACCCCAGAATAACTCTTATTCCTATAAACTTTAGTCATCGTTTATTTGGTCAGGAAATTGCTAACTAACTTAACAACTCCCCGTAAGTGTGACCCGTCATTTTCGGACCTAAGAGATCCACCCGAATAATCCCGCCGTAGGGAAGGAAAATATTGGAGCAAAACCTAAGAGACCCTTATCCATTTCTGGAGTTTGCCTTGGTGATATGAACCAAGGAGCTCTCTTTGTCATGCCTCATGGACCAATTACAAGATCAAGAGCTCGAAAACTTCAACAAGCCTTACTACTTCGTGTCCAAGCGTTCGTGAACTCGACACGAGAATTAAAAGGAAGATGTGCAAGAAGTTGGAACTATGCACTTCAATTTGGTGCAAGTTATGCATTTTTAAGTGTTTTTAAGGCAAGTCAAAGTCTACTTAGTCAAGGTCAAAGTCAACTCCATCAAGACAAGTCAAAGTCAACTCATTCAATTCAAAAACCAAGTCAAACACTCACATCCCTCATTATGGACGAGATTGCACTTATTTTGGTTGACTTTCCATGTTCTTAACCTTTCATTTGCTTGTCTTTTTATTTCTTGTAAGTTATGTCTTTTCATTTACAAGTCTTTTCATTTCTTGTAAGTTACAAGTCTTTTCATTTGCTTAAGACTTTTCATATGGCTTGCTAGGATGGCTATATATAACCTTGAGATGTCTTGTTGTAAACACAATTTGAAGTTGAATGAAAAGTGAGTTTTCTCATTAGCTTGGTTGAGAGATTTATCTCCCATTTCTTGCTTGGTTGAGAGATTTATCTCTCATTTCTTGTGCAATTTCTTGTGTCTTTAGAATTTGCATGTTAGGATCATTCAAGCGGTGTTGATCATACCTCTTGTGGAGTGATTCGAATCACGAGTTTAGAAACAAGTTTTCTCTACTCTTGATATTGATCATCAAGGTAATCCGTTTTAAAACTTTTCCTTGGGTTGATTCCATAATTGTTTTCAGGGTTTTTGGGATTGAGTTCTATGGGTCTTGTTCGTTAGCAAGGTTCTTAGATCCAACTCTCAAGGGTTTCTTAACATTTTGGTATCAGAGCATTAGGCTCTTTGATCGGATATATGTTTCCTTGCGTTTATCTCTTTGAATTCCTTATTCATTTGCTTATGTTTGATTATATCTAAGCATATTAGCATTCTATCTAAAATTACAAAATAAAAAAAAGTATCAATTTCGTTCATCTTTTCCAATTTTCGTTCTTTACATTATTATAGATCTGGGTCTTATCTACAAATCTGTCTTCTTTGAAGTCTTCTAATTCGACTTGCTTAGTGGTGAAATTCGTGAACTTTGCTGATTGATTCCAAAAAGAAAAAAGAAAAAAAAACTGAATGTGAAAGCATTTATTGTTAGCATTATTGTGCTTTTGCTGATCCATAACTGATAAAAAAAAAAGGAAAGAAAGAGGAAAAAGCATAGAAGACCCCATTTGTCATTACTTCTTTGTGTAGCCTTGCATTGAAATCTCATGCTACTTTCTTGTTGCTTAATTCCCAACCATCTTTATCTTTAACTCTACTTTCTTTTCTTTCTAGCTTCCATTATAATTCTGTCCATTATTTTTTTTTTCTTAACTTGTTTCTTTGTTGTTATTCGGGTTACTCCTAAAATCACACTCTTGTTTGAGTTCTTATGTGCTGTCTAAACCACTTGAAATGCACATAGCTTTTAACTTTGCTAGACTCACTTACCGATTTGTTTGAAGTGCATAAGAGTGTACTAAGTTGTGAGGGAGAGATTGTAAGGGAGCGATACATTATTTTGAGTGTTGAGGGTTAAGCACGAGTGAACTTCACTAATGAGTGAATTAGTGGGGGAGTGCTTGTGAGATCCATTTTTTTTCTTTGTTACTTTAACTTTGTTTTGCAGCCATGTTTCACACTGAACGTTCACAGAAATCGCGGTTCCACAATAGCCGGCGATATCATGATAACCACCATGGCGATGATCCATATACGAAGGAATTGGTCGGGATTCGCAAAAACATAAATGACCTCAATGAATTGTGCCAAGAGTTCAAAATGCTATACGAAGACATGAAGAGGCATGCTACAAAATCGGTTCAAAAAGAGGACGATTGTCCGCCTCAAGAGGAAAATCATCAACAAATTCCAAATGAGGCAGAAAATCAAGATGCCATTGATGCGAATGTTCAAACTATTCTGCATGCCCAACAAGAAGATTTTAATATTGATGTTGTTATTTATGATGCTGAAGAAGATGTGCATGTTGAGGTTTTGACGCCTGATGAGTACACAACCACAGAGGAGGTACTTATTGAGAAAGCGATCGAGATTACAAATATTGTTCAAATTGGGGAGAGTAAGAAAAGCATGCAACTGCAAAATGAAGACCTCGGCAACACTCAGAAGCCACATTCACTCATTGCTTCAATACCCTTGTATTGGGGATTTAAACCAGGAATTTGGAACAAGACTGCAAGGTTTTTCTTTACTACAAGCAATTACAAGTTTACCATACAAATTTATTATCTTATCAACATGTTTGAACGAGCTCAAGATGCCGAGTACAAGGTTGCATTGCAAGGAGATCTTATAGATTCGAGGACGAATCCTTCTGAAGAAGGGGAGGAGGTATATATAACCTCGGCAACACTTAAAAATGCATAACTTGCACCAAATTGAAGTGCATAGTTCCAACTTCTTGCACATCTTCCTTTTAACTCTCGTGTCGAGTTCACGAACGCTTGGACACGAAGTAGTAAGGCTTGTTGAAGTATTCGAGCTCTTGATCTTGTAATTGGTCCATGAGGCATGACAAAGAGAGCTCCTTGGTTCATATCACACTTACTATGAACTACATCCCCTATTCACCTTGTTATTGACCCATGCAAATACTTTCCGAAGGGAGGTTGCCCAAATAGCAACTTGAAGCCGAGCATGAATCTCACGGTGTGAACTCTTAGGAACGTGAGAGCTATAAATAATATATCTCATACACTATTAATCTCTCACTAAAGTGTTCTATTATAAAAAATTGGGTAATTATAAAGCTATATACCGGCTAATTATATACAACCTAAGTCTAGGTGATTTTCCTAGTATAACTCTTATACTGGGATTAACCTACGATGTCTAGGTGATAAACCAATTTTATTATCTCACATCTCTCACACATGCTCATAAAACTAGGGTTATTGACTCAGACGTCGGTTTGATCTCCAGGTAGGAGGTGTTCCGTAAACCGTCAACTTAAGTACCCCCAACCTTAGACAAGATCTCACCGGGTGAGTAAACAACTTTTGTTTTACAAGTTATCTCCCTATTTTAACTATTAAACGGAAGAATTGCTTTGCACCGGTTAACCCTAGGTGAGCATGCAAGTTTATCTTTGTTATGGATTATAAAAGTCTAAGTGATTTTATAACACTTATAAAATCTAGACATAACAATTATATGATTGACATAAATCTAAAACAAGCATCCACTTATTAAAATCATAAACTAATAACATTTATATCTAATTTATGAAATTAATTTCATGCATTCACTAATTAAAGTCATAAACTACTATAACATTTATATCTAATTTATGAAATTAATTCCATGCATTCACATACATTATAACTCTTATAACATAAATGCAACCATGTTTATCCTATGGTGGGGTTTTAAATCTATATGACATACTTTATGCATAAAGGATTTAATCTTCAATTAAAACATACATCAAACATGCATAATATAATTGAACAACTACTAAAAATGGTTGATTTTGGCATCCCAAGCACACACAAACTAAGCTATTACATTAATAAGCTTGAACTAGCCTTGAACCGCACCCAAACCGCCTTCCAAGGTGCTCGAATCGGCCTCCAAAAGGTGAAATTAAATGCCGGAAATTCAAAAAACAGCAGCAGTAACGGAAAAGACAGCATGCTTTTGAGCTTGAACCGGCTTCATTTACAACCTCTGATTAACTCTAAATGACTCAAGTAAATTACAGACTCGATCAAGCACAATAAGGCCCAAAACGAGGGCTTAATTACAATAATTAAATAACCAAAAGCAAGCTAAAAGAAGGGATGCCAAAACAGAAACCGTTTTAGTACATGCAACAATTCATCTTGACAGACTAACACAAGTCCTTCCAGCATGCTTTGTCATCTCTCACATGGTTCCTAGTAAAGCAACTAGGAGGTCACCCATCCAAAGATTCCTCCATGTCAACCACGCTTAACTTTGGAATTCTTACGATTGAGTTACCGAAAAGGAACGTGCACATTGTTAGTATAGGTAGTGACTATCAATTCTTTTAAGCCTATCTTGACCATTCTTCCATGACCTCAAGATCCCTCTCATTCGGATGTGGTATCGGTTCATTCATGTACCCTCCTCTCTACTCCGGCGTCACATGTATCAATCAAGAAAATCGAACAACGAATCCATAAACATGAATGGCTACATCAATCCCTATGACAAGGAAATTTAGCTACTCATGTTCATAATTAAACTGGCAATATAAAAGAAAATAGATAGGTAGTGAATCCATCGTGTTGATTGATCAGCCTCGACTCAATCTCCACGATATATCTTCAAGACGTAGCTTGTACCTCGAAATATGCTCCAATTTTCCCTTGTTTGATCCCCCCTTTCAATTAATCACTGAGGTCTTATTTATAAAAATTTTCCGAACAACGTCTCAATGTTGTACCCTAAATGCTGGCAGAAACCAAATCTGGCACCGTCGTTATAAAAAGCATTGAGACGCTACGACGGGAAGTGTCAATTGTTTCGCTTCTCATCGTAGCATTGTGACGCTCTGATGTAGCGTCTAAACGTTTCCCCCTTGGGTCTTCTAGCTGCAAATTATGATTTTGGGCCTTTTATACTTGATCGGGCTATGATTTTTCATTCTATTTGATAAGTTTGATGTCCTGATTCTTGTTGATACCTTATTTATACAAAATAACATTTATGCATGTAAATTTATCAAAAAGAGACGGAATCTAACAATTAATTCCATTATAATTATTATATAATATAGCCCGAATCAGAGGCTATCACGGTGTTGGTTTTTTTTTCTTTTTTTCTGTGCAAACCTTCGGTTTGGAGACAAATGCATACGTGGCACCCGCTTGGCACGTACATGGACCTTACCCGAAAATCGGGATCACGTAGAAAATGAAAGTACTATAAAATAATTATCTAAAAAACACGTATGCTTTCTCCTCCCATAGTTTTATTATTATTTTTAACTACCATTGATTGATGTCTTAATTATTTATTTATTAATTTCTATGTTGAGTGCATTTATTTTTATTTTGGTATTTGTTTCTTTTTTTACATGAAATTGTTGAATTAGAGTTGGGATATAATAGCCCAAAATAATTTGGATATAATAGCTCAAAATAATTATTCACATATCCCTCTTTCAAAAAAGTAAAGATAAAAAGATAAGTGAAAAATTACAAAAAAAGAAAAAAACTTTAAAATAAAATGAGAATGAACTAAATATATGTTTAGTTTGTTTTTATTTAAAGAAACTAAAATTTAGGAATCAAAATAAAATTACACTCGTGTGATTTATTATGATTATTAACTTCTTAAAATATCAAAATATGGTTATTTTATATAATATTTTTGGTAGAACAAGCGTAATGTGTTAAACACATAATAGATGTCTTTATTTTGACATAGTCTATAAATTACAAACTTAAAGATATGTATATATATTTTTAAGTGGATACAGTAAACGAGAGCACCTTGATTATTAACACTTGTAATAAAAGCAGCGACATAATTCTTGATAAGAGGATTGTGATATAATGGACGATTGAAAAGGTAGTAATTTTGGCATCCATCCATTCCATAAAGATAGAGGAACATGTATTCCTTTTGGATACATTTAAAAGTTTAACTTTGTTTCTTCCCGAAAATGGTATACGAAGCAGGGAAGGTGTGTTTGACCTTTGACTCGGTCTAGTAGGAGGAACTGGGACACCTTTTGGATGCATTACAAAATAGGGCCATAGTCCCTTCATCGGTGGAGGAGATGATGAGTTTGAGAACCTTTGACTTGAACCAGAAGGTGGAATTAGGTTACCTTTTGATAAGAAACCCTTGCCAATTGGATCTAAGAACCCTTATGGTTATGCAAACCCCTAGATCACAAGTGCTAAACCCCCAAATCAAGATGATGTCAACCCAAGGAAGAAGTTAGAACAGATTTACCTTGATGATCAATATCAAGAGTAGAGAAAACTTGTTTCTAAACTCAAGATTCGAACCACTCCACAAGATAGCTTGATCAAGGCTACTTGAATGATTCTAGCATGCAATTCTAAAACACAAGAAATGCAAAGGAAAAGCTCATGGCTCAATAAGCTTAAATTTCATTATCTCAAAACTCAAATCTCAAATCTGTTTTTCCAAGGGAACAAGCTAGGCTATTTATAGCCTCCAAAACAACCCTTCAAGTAACCTAAAAGAATTGTAAAGGTTGTAACTCCCTACTACATCAATACCATAACCACCACTAACACAAATAAAACTTAAAACACATAAATGAAATGTTTAAAACTGAAAATACAATTAAACATGCTTTAAATCTGAGAATGAAACTCGTCCACCATAAAACCAAGAGTTTGTAACCCTCCAAGAGTGAATGAACTGGAGTTTGAACTACTTTCAAGTACTTTGAAGTCTTGTTCATTTAATGCATCTTGAGTTCAACTTAGACTTCCATTAATGCAACTTGAGTTTGTAGTAAATGAAGTTGGACTTGTTCTTGACTTCATTCAATGCCACTTGAGGTTGCCATAAATGACACTAGAGTGCATTTAATGCAACTTCAATTTGTTGTCAACTTGGACATAGGATTCTCCAACAACTTCCTTTAACTCTTTGAAGACTAAGACACTTTGGTTCATATCACCTTTTGGATGCACTACAGAAAAATGCCATAATTCTTTCGACGTTGGAAGAGGTGATGAGTTTGAGAACCTTTGACTCGGGCCAGAAAGTGGAATTAGGTTACTTTTTGGATGCATTACATAAAATGGCCATAATCCTTTCCTCGGTGGTGGAGGTGATGAGTCTGAGAACCTTTGGCTCGGCCCAAAAGGAGGAATTAGATTACCTTTAGGATGCATTACAGGAAATGGCCATAATCCCTTCATCGATGGAGGAGCTGATGAGTCTGATATCCTTTGAGTTGGCTCGGGAGGTGGAATTAGGTTATCTTTTGGATGCATTATAGAAAAAGGCCATAATCCTTTCGACGGTGGAGGGGGTGATGAGTATGAGAACCTTTGACTCAGCCCAGGATGAGAAATTAGATTACCTTTTGGATTTATTATAAAATAAGACCATAATCCTTTCGTCAATGGAGGAGATGACGAGTCAGATAACGTTTGACTCGGTCTAGAAGGAGGAATTAGGTTGCTTTTTTTGATGTATTACGAAATTGGTCCTCAATCCCTTATTTGAAATGGTATATGGAGTACGCGGTGGAGGAGGTACTTGTGTTCAATGCATTTCATTGTTGATCATCGATTCCTTTTCATGAATGGAGTATTCTAAATCATTATTGGTGACAACAACTTTTCTAGTATCTATTTGACATATGATAAGATGAAATCCGAGGAGTATAATAGTACATGCATTGAAAAGCACCTTGGAACTAATTGACTCCATTTTTTCGATGTGATTTCTAATCTCTTGCATTACTTCCTTTATATAGCCTTACGTTCGAGATCGAAACTAAGGTAGAGTTCGGTATAAAACCTAAAAATATTGTTTGGGTCTAGAAAAACACGGAATTTATTATAAATTTAGTTGTTAAGAAGTTTTATAAAATACAATTGTTGAACCCAAAATTGGTAATTTCTTAAGCCCATCTGTATAAGAAGTTTTGAAAGTTTTCAAAACCAATATGGTTAATTTTGTTTTGTTTTGTTTTTTTTTATTTACCGTTTTGTTTGTGCATATGCGTTGATGTATATTAATGTATTTAATCGATTGTATAGATTATTTGTGGAAATTTTCTCATTTTTGTACTTACTCAATAATTCAATTATAATCTTAAAAACAATTTAATCATGGAGATCATGTGAGCGATGAAGCTAACAATCCAGAGTTGTTTAAAACCAAAAGGAAATTAAAAAAACAGTACAAAAGGAATCTGTATTTACCTACATAGCATGAGATTAAAATATTACATAAATGACATAAACTGCAAACTTATACACTCACATTAGCCAACTAAAAACTAATTTTGTGACCTAATTGAAAATATATTGTGCATTGGCTTGCATATAAAATAATTCTTAGCCACATAAACTCTATTGGCACTCTTAGAATTACTATTACTTGCTCCTCTCATGAGGTTCTAACTTGTTATACTTTTTATGATTGGGTCAATTTTCCTGATGGTCGACGTAGTACCAGTGGTTTTTGTGTTTTCCTTTGTGATAACTTGATATCTCAGTCTTCTTCTAATTAGAAAGTTATATTATGATCTATTGCTGAATCTAAATGTCGAGGGACGTCTAATGCCACAACTGAAATCGTATGGCATCAATCTATTTTATAAGAGATTACTTTTATGTGATAACATTAGTGCGGTCTCTATTTTGTTGCAAATCATGTTTTACATAAACGTTCAAACCACATAAAAACAGATCATCACCACTTTATTCATGAGCGTGTTAAGAAACCCTTGAGAGTTGGATCTAAGAACCTTGCTAACGAACAAGACCCATAGAACTCAATCCCAAAAACCCCGAAAACAAGTATGGAATCAACCCAAGGAAAAGTTTTAGAACGGATTACCTTGATGATCAATATCAAGAGTAGAGAAAACTTGTTTCTAAACTCGTGATTCGAATCACTCCACAAGAGGTATGATCAACACCGCTTGAATGATCCTAAGATGCAAATTCTAAAGACACAAGAAATTGCACAAGAAATGGGAGATAAATCTCTCAACCAAGCTAATGAGAAAACTCACTTTTCATTCAACTTCAAATTGTGTTACAACAAGACATCTCAAGGCTATATATAGCCATCCTAACAAGCCATATGAAAAGTCTTAAGCAAATGAAAAGACTTGTAACTTACAAGAAATGAAAAGACTTGTAAATGAAAAGACATAACTTACGAGAAATGAAAAGACAAGCAAATGAAAAGGTTAAGAACATGGAAAGCCAACCAAAATAATTGCAATCCCGTCCATAATGAGGGATGTGAGTGTTTGACTTGGTTTTTGAATTGAATGAGTTGACTTTGACTTGTCTTGATGGAGTTGACTTTGACCTTGACCAAGTGGACTTTAACTTGCCATAAAAACACTTAAAAATGCATAACTTGCACCAAATTGAAGTGCATAGTTCTAACTTCTTGCACATCTTCCTTTATTTCTCTTGTCGAGTTCAAGAACGCTTGGACACGAAGTAGCAAAGCTTGTTGAAGTTTCCTAGCTCTCGATCTTGTAATCGGTCCATGAGGCATAACAACGGTAGCTCCTTGGTTCATATCATCCTCCCCATCTTCAGAAGGATTCGTCCTCGAATCGAAGTCATCAACTACATCAAAAGGAGACAAATCAGAAACATTAAAGGTAGCACTCACTCCATACTTACCTGGCAAATCAATCTTATAAGCATTATCATTGATCCGTTCAAGGACTTGAAAAGGACCATCGCCTCGTGGTAGCAACTTAGACCTTCGTTGAGTTGGAAACCGTTCCTTTCGAAAATGTACCCAAACCCAATCCCCTGGCTGGAAAACAAGGAGCTTGCGTCCTTTATTGATGCGGGAAGCAACCTTAGTGTTTTGCTTCTCAATCCTTTCCTTAACTTCTTTATGTAGCCTATGGACAAGATCAACCTTTGTGCTAGCATCATAACTCACAAATTCATTAGGAGGCATAGGCAACAAATCAAGTGGGGAGATAGGATTGAAACCATATACAATTTCAAACGGTGTGCATTTAGTAGTACAATGGACAGCCCTATTATATGCAAATTCAATTAATGGCAAACAATCCTCCCAAGTTTTAAGATTTTTATCTATGATTGCTCGAAGCATGGTAACCATTGTCCTATTTACTACCTCAGTTTGTCCATCAGTTTGGGGATGACAAGTAGTAGAATAAACAAGTTTGGTTCCCAACTTTCCCCATAACACACGCCAAAAATGACTTAAAAATTTTACATCGCGATCACTAACAATAGTTCTAGGAATGCCATGCAAACGAACAACTTCCCTAAAAAACAAATCAGCAATCAATTTAGCATCATCGGTTTTATGGCATGGTATGAAATGCGCCATCTTGCTAAACCTATCAACCACTACAAATATACTATCCCTACCCTTCCGAGTTCTTGGTAAACCAAGGACAAAATCCATAGAAATATCAACCCAAGGAGTAGTAGGAACAGGCAAAGGTGAATATAAACCATGTGGTTGTAACCTAGACTTAGCTTGTTTGCATGCAATACAATGCTTACACACTTTATGCACATCATGCTTCATCTTAGGCCAATAAAAATGTTCAGCAAGCATATCATAAGTTTTAGAAACACCAAAATGAGCCATTAAACCACCCCCATGAGCTTCCTTTACA
This sequence comes from Momordica charantia, assembly GCF_013281855.1. NCBI lineage: Eukaryota > Viridiplantae > Streptophyta > Magnoliopsida > Cucurbitales > Cucurbitaceae > Momordica > Momordica charantia. Next base: position 16,568,908 of record NW_028275160.1, read on the forward strand.
AGCAGTTCACGAATTGAACAAGATGGAATGCAAAGTTTTCCTTTTCGAAACAAAAATCCTTCAAACAACATGTAATCATCAACAACAAGTCCTTTTTCACACGATTCAACAAAAGGAGCAAAGAACACATCATCTAGATACAAGGACTTGAGATGTTCAAATCCTAAAATCTTAGCATTCAAAGTATTAAAGAGAGCATACCTTCGTGATAAAGCATCTGCAACAATGTTCTCCTTACCTTGTTTATACTTAATCACATATGGAAATGTCTCTATAAACTCCAACCACTTGGCATGTCTGCGATTCAGTTTGCTTTGCCCTCTCAAGTGCTTTAGGCTCTCATGATCCGTATGAATGACGAACTCCTTTGGCCAAAGATAATGCTGCCAAGTGTGCAAAGCTCGTACCAAAGCATAAAGTTCTTTGTCATAAGTTGGGTACCGCAAAGAAGCACCACTCAACTTTTCACTGAAGAACATTAGTGGCTTATGGTTTTGCATTAGTACAGCCCCAATTCCAATCCCACTTGCATCACATTCAATTTCAAAAGTCAAATCAAAGTTCGGTAAAGCAAGTAGAGGAGCATTGCACAACTTATCCTTTAAAACATTAAAAGCATGCTCTTGGGATGTACCCCAAACAAAAGGAACATTTTTCTTTACCAATTCATTTAGAGGTGAAGCTAGGGTGCTAAAGTCCTTAATAAAACGCCGATAAAAGCTAGCTAGCCCATGAAAACTTCGAACCTCCCCAACATTCGTGGGAGTTGGCCATTCGCTAATAGCCTTAACTTTCTCACTATCCACCTCAACTCCTCGACTAGACACAATGAAACCAAGAAAATTAACCCTTTCCATGCAAAAATTACATTTCTTTAGGTTAGCATACAATTTCTCGTTTCTAAGTGTAGTCAGAACAGCACGCACATGCATTACATGATCTTCCAAAGACTTCGAATACACAAGTATATCATCAAAATAAACAACCACAAATTTTCCCAAATATTCACGCAATACATGGTTCATCAACCTCATGAAAGTACTAGGAGCATTAGTTAAACCAAAAGGCATAACAAGCCACTCATACAATCCATATTTGGTCTTAAATGCAGTTTTCCATTCATCTCCAACATTCATACGAATTTGATGATACCCAGATTTCAAATCAATCTTAGTAAAGAGACTACAGCCATGCAATTCATCTAACATATCATCTAACCTAGGAATAGGATGACGATATTTAACAGTGATCTTATTAATAGCCCTACAGTCTACACACATTCTCCAAGTTCCATCTTTTTTAGGCACTAAAATAACAGGCACACTACAAGGACTAAGGCTTTCGCGTACATACCCATGAGCTAACAATTCATCCACTTGCCTTTGAATTTCTTTGGCTTCAGTAGGATTAGTCCTATAAGCTGGTCGGTTAGGTATGGTAGCACCTGGAATGAAGTCAATCTTATGCTCGATGCCACGAAGTGGTGGCAATTCCTTGGGCATCTCCTCGGGAAACAAGTCCTCAAATTCCTGTAAAAGAGAAACAAAAATACTAGGCAAGGAGGTGTTAAGCTCGTTAGTAAGAAAACAAGACCCTTTGTACAAAAGTACAAGAACAGTCCGTTTCGCCATTAAAACATTCCTAACCTCACTTGAACTAGCATACAAGCTCACCGTTTTGGCTTTTCTCTCATTTTTCCCACTAGGCTGATTGCTACTCCCTTGCTTTTCACTCAAACTTTTTTTTTCTCTCAACTCATTTTCTTTTGTTTCTTTTTCACTTTTTGCTTTTGCATCAGCCTCTTGCCTCTTCTTTTCAAGTTTGCATTGATCAACATGCACATCTTTTGGTGACAAAGGTACAAGAGTAGTTTTTCTTCCATGATGAGTAAAAGAATAGCGATTGGCATACCCATCATACATTACCCGACGGTCAAATTGCCAAGGTCTACCCAACAATATATCCCCGGCATGCATAGGTACAACATCACACAAAACATCATCAACATATTTTCCAATAGCAAAAGAAACAAGAGCTTGTCTACTCACCTTTACCTCCCCACAATCACTCAACCATTGAAGTTTATATGGTCTAGGATGTGGTTTTGTCTCTAAGTTAAGCCTCTTGACCAGAATAGAACTTACAACGTTGGTACAACTACCACTATCAATAATCACACTACAAGGCACAGTTTGGACAAGACACCTAGTGTGAAATAAGTTCTCTCGTTGGTCTAGGCCATCCTCCTTAATTTGAGTACTGAGAGCTCTCCTAGTGACTAATGACATATGTGTAGGGTCCTCTTCACTATACTCCTCACTCTCACATTCACCATTGTCGTCCTCTTCTACCTCATCTTCCTTCTCATCTTCTGTTACAAACTCTCCTTCTCTAATTATCATAGTTCTTCTATTAGGGCAGTCTCGACTGTAATGTCCTACTCCTTGACATTTCCAGCATTTAATATCCCGATTCCTCACATTAGGTTCATTAACTTTCTCTTTCCCCTTCTTGGAACTCTCTCCTTTCTCAAACTTTTCTTTTGGTTTCTCATATGCCTCTCGATTTCTAAGTTTAGAATCAGCACTCTTACTATCCGTTTTCCATGTAGAAGATGAATGGGAAAAGGGCTTAGTAGAATACCTTTGAGATCGCCTTTGGAGCTGCTTCTCAATTTTGATGGCAAGGTGCAACATCTCTTCGATGTTAAAGTAAGGTTGTAGATCAACCTTATCCGCAATCTCCTTGTTTAAGCCATTAAGAAACCGTGCCATGAGATTCTCCATGTCCTCTTCAAGATCCAGCCGATTCATCAACGTATCCATCTCCTTGTAATAGTCCTCCACAGACTTACTACCTTGTCTCAACACTTGGAGCTTTTGCGCTGTGTCCCTGTGGAAATGTCTAGGAACAAATCGCCTCCTCAACAACTCCTTGAACTCATACCATGAATCGATTGGCGCCTCAAGGTTTCGTCTCCTAATTGACATTAATTTGTCCCACCATGTTACTGCATAATCTTTGAATTGAGCAAGACATAGTCGTACCTTCTTTTCTTCACTGAAATTATGGCAATCAAACACGAACTCCACTTCTTTCTCCCATTGAATGTACGCTTCCGGATCAGTCTTACCATAGAACTTCGGAAGTTTTAATTTGATGTTTCCCAAGTTTCGATCAACTTGAGCATTCGCTCGTGGGGCTCTTTGGAAATTATGATAGCCTCTTCCCCGGCCTCTCCCTCGATCTAAGCCACGACCAACGTGTCTATCACCCCCTCTTGGACCCGCTAAAACTGTAGCCTGATCGTCCTCCCAATGATCGGATCCATCACCTTCATACTCATCCTCATCCATAACACGTGGTGGTGGAGGTGGTGGAACTCTCTCCTGAGCTTGGTTTTGAGTCTCCAACCTTCCTATCCGTTCTGTCAATGCCTCCATGCTACGAATCATTCGTTCAACAGTTCCTTCTAGCGCCTCTCTCCTCCGGGCATCAGAAATATTGCCTTCATCTCCAAGATTAGCCATGCTGTAAAAACAAAATAGAGTGACAAGAAATGGACCTCACAAGCACTCCCTCACTAATTCACTCGTTAGTGAAGTTCACTCGTGTTTAACCCTCAACACTCAAAATAATGTATCGCTCCCTTACAATCTCTCCCTCACAACTTAGTACACTCTTATGCACTTCAAACAAATCGGTAAGTGAGTCTAGCAAAGTTAAAAGCTATGTGCATTTCAAGTGGTTTAGACAGCACATAAGAACTCAAACAAGAGTGTGATTTTGGGAGTAACCCGAATAACAACAAAGAAACAAGTTAAGAAAAAAAATAATGGACAGAGTTATAATGGAAGCTAGAAAGAAACGAAAGTAGAGTTAAAGATAAAGATGGTTGGGAATTAAGCAACAAGGAAGTAGCATGAGATTTCAATGCAAGGCTACACAAAGAAGTAATGACAAATGGGGTCTTCTATGTTTTTTTTTTCTTCTTTCTTTCGTTTTTTTTTTTTCAGTTATGGATCAGCAAAAGCACAATAATGCTAACAATAAATGCTTTCACGTTCAGTTTTTTTTTTTTTTTTTTTTTTATAAATCAATCAGCAAAGTGCACGAATTTCACCACTAAGAAAGTCGAATCATAAGACTTCAAAGAAGACAGATTTGTAGATAAGATCCAGATCTATAATAATGCAGAAGACGAAAATTGGGAAAGATGAATGGAATTGATACTTTTTTTTTTGTAATTTTTTTGACAGAATGCATATGCTTAGATATAATAAAACATAAGCAAGGAACACAGAATTCAAAGAGATAAATGCAAGGAAACATATATCCGATCAAAGAGCCTAATGCTCTGATACCAAAATGTTAAGAAACCCTTGAGAGTTGGATCTAAGAACCTTGCTAACGAACAAGACCCATAGAACTCAATCCCAAAAACCCCGAAAACAAGTATGGAATCAACCCAAGGAAAAGTTTTAGAACGGATTACCTTGATGATCAATATCAAGAGTAGAGAAAACTTGTTTCTAAACTCGTGATTCGAATCACTCCACAAGAGGTATGATCAACACCGCTTGAATGATCCTAAGATGCAAATTCTAAAGACACAAGAAATTGCACAAGAAATGGGAGATAAATCTCTCAACCAAGCTAATGAGAAAACTCACTTTTCATTCAACTTCAAATTGTGTTACAACAAGACATCTCAAGGCTATATATAGCCATCCTAACAAGCCATATGAAAAGTCTTAAGCAAATGAAAAGACTTGTAACTTACAAGAAATGAAAAGACTTGTAAATGAAAAGACATAACTTACGAGAAATGAAAAGACAAGCAAATGAAAAGGTTAAGAACATGGAAAGCCAACCAAAATAATTGCAATCCCGTCCATAATGAGGGATGTGAGTGTTTGACTTGGTTTTTGAATTGAATGAGTTGACTTTGACTTGTCTTGATGGAGTTGACTTTGACCTTGACCAAGTGGACTTTAACTTGCCATAAAAACACTTAAAAATGCATAACTTGCACCAAATTGAAGTGCATAGTTCTAACTTCTTGCACATCTTCCTTTATTTCTCTTGTCGAGTTCAAGAACGCTTGGACACGAAGTAGCAAAGCTTGTTGAAGTTTCCTAGCTCTCGATCTTGTAATCGGTCCATGAGGCATAACAACGGTAGCTCCTTGGTTCATATCATGAGCGGGTGCTATGCAAAAAACTATTGGTTCTGTTTGTTACCATCAAATGATCAATTTGGAGATATTGTGACGAAGCCACTTTCAGCGACAAGGTTCAGTATCTTACGTACCAAGCTCACAATGCTTAGTCCGGCTTCGCTTGCAAGGGATGATAGAAAGTTACTTTTCTTTATGTTATTTTGGTCTATTTCTCTCTAATATCATTTATGTAATAGTTTGTTACACTTTCACATATCCTTAAGCTTCATGTGTTCTAGCTCAAAATATTATCTTCTAAGGGTTGTATCATCAAGTTTAACCATAAGTTCTGTTTATGCAACAAAATTATCGAGGTATGACCTCGTCCAAGTATGACCTCTGGAAGAGCTTGACCTATTCCTTGGGAAGGAATGACCAACTCAAGAGGTCTAGTAGGCTGACTGGAATGAGCTAAATGACCACTTGACGAGGAAAGACTTGCACAATAGAACAAACACTCTGATACTCAAGTCAGTTATGAGTCTGATCTTAGTATGAATAATGAGCTAGAATAAGCTACATGACTGAAGAGCGAAGTATACTATTTATAGGTTCAGGTACCCGACAAGAAACTTGACCAGCGGTTGAGCATGTCGGGACCAATGTTGGCCTGTCGAGAGTAGCTATTTTAGTTCATGCTCCTGTCATCTAGAATTTGGCTAAGTACGGAAGGTCCTTCCTCCGTTGAATGATCTTCAGATAAGATCTTAGTGATGTCGGTTTTTGGCCAAAACCTGGTAGTCGGTCTCAAGGCAAGGGCTGGATGAGGTTGGCCTTTAGCAAGGCCTTGATGAGGTCGGCCTTTAAGGAAGATCTTCAGGTCGGCCACCAGAGGAGATCTTCAGATTGGCCATTAGATAAGACCTTCATGTTGACCATCAGGGAAGACCTCAGGTTGGCCACAATGGGAGACCTTCTAATTTGGACCTTTCATTGTACTCCATGTGGCCGTACGATTTTCACCATCAAACGTTGGCCCCGTCTCTGGTCCGAGTTTGACCTGGAAGAGAAGTTCATCTTGACTTTGAAAATTCGCCTAAGTGGTGACTTACATGTAACGCCCCAGAATTTTCAACATGCTAGAGGGGACCGTTACTAAAACTACCTGAAAAATTTCACTTAAATAAGAGAATTAATCTCAACGACCAAGACTAAGCTAGAAAACTACCACACTTCCACTACGCTACTCTGATTTAAACACTCACCACAGCTTAATAAGGACAAACCGACTAAATAATCTATCAAACTACAATCATTTAAAGTTAGCAAAATACAAAGCAAGCCAACTTAAACAATTTCTCTATGGAACAAACAACCTAACTTTTAGCAAGGAACCAAACTCAATAATAATTCTAACTAAGCTTTTGCCAACTATCTGAAGTTTGTACAACTAGCGTCTCGAATAGAGTACATAAACAGGAAAACTAAACAGCACCAACTAGTAGCACCTCAACTATAAAATGAAGTAACTACAACTATCCTAACTAAAAATTGAAAATAAAATATTGCAGCGTGATATTGTGTTTCCATTCAAGCATCCTCCTCGCCATCACCAGTCCCATGAGTGACCTCGTTACCTACAAAATCTTGAGGGAAAATAAAGGGGCGAGTACAACCACGGTACCCAGTAAGCAGCCCTTACCTGAATGGTCAAGCACAAACAACATGCTTACAACAACAAAACATCATCATGCTCACTATTAATATCATGCTTTAGATAAACGGAATAGTTTATGTATATGCTTGACCTAACATGCAACCTACATGCGAAACCCTAGCCTCACATCAAAACTCACTAGTTATCTTTCTTATTACTCGAAGACTTATTCCTTCGAATCGTATCAACCCCTAACATTTGTACTCAGGGCCTTGACACTTCTCTACAGTGCTTGGCATTTGACCCTTTATCTTTGTACCCAAGACCTCGAATTGTCGTGTCGACCCTTGACCACGCATAGCCAAGGCCTTGACACTTCTCTAAACTCATTAGTTCTCTTTCCTATTCCTCTAAGACGTAATCCTTCGAGTCGTATCGACCCCTGACTTTTGTACCCAGGGCCTCGAGACTTCTCTATGGCGCTTGGTGTTCGACTCCTTGACTTTTGTACCCAAGGCCTCGAACCGTTGCACCGACCCCTAACCATGCATAGCTAAGGCATTGATGACTTTGCAACATATTGGCCCTTCTCCTTTCATCTCAAGGCCTCAATACTTGTCTTCCTCTAAGACTCATTGCATCGACCCTCAACCTTTCTATCCAAAGCCTCGACACTCATCTTTGTCCACAATTTGGTGTATCGAATCTCGACCTTTGTACTCGGAGCCTCTATACCCAACTAATGATGTATCAGCCCTCTGGCCTTGATACTCACCCATTCACTTCATAGCATCTCAGAGATATCACCAGAGTCCTACATGTTTCTAAGTAGCGACCCATGCATCAAACGTCTCACAATAATTCATAACTACAACTAAGCATCGAATCCAACAACACAAAGCTAATCAATCACATCCAGTCAGAACCAACATGTTTCTAAATTATTGAGTATGGTTTCATAACTAGAACCAAGCATTGAATCAAACAATACAAGGCTAATCAGTCACATCCAGTCTTAACTAACATGTTTTCATCCAAAATACTCATAATCATTAACATTCACAAAGAGATAATCAATATGCATATTATTGGATAATAAAACACGCAGAAAATGCCAAACAATTCATACATATTCAATCAACAAACATCCCGCAAGTAAACTACTTACATACTCCCAACGTTCCTAATTCTTGCATTGATTCAACCCTTAGGCATTAAAGTAAAAAAAAAACAGCATATTAAAAATACAGTTTCGGTCATAAAAATTAGTTGTAAGGAGGGTTCTAAGGGTCCGTTACCACAAAAATAACATCGTTTGAGTGTTGGTAACTCATACCTAACTCGAGCAAAGGTGGGTAACATAAATCGGGCTTCAAAGGGGTGTGGGTAAGTACCAAACACCACGAAACTGCTGCTGTCCACGTTTTGCAGCAGAGGAACGCGTCGGAAAACTTCCAACGACTTCATTTTGTTGTCCGTTACCACAAAACGACTTTCTTTAGGTGTGGGTAACTTCTATCTAGCGGGAAAATGTGTGGGTATTGTAAATCGGGCTTCAAACGGGTTTGAGTAGGTGCCAAACGCCACAAAACTCTACTGTCCGCGTTCTTATAACAAGGAAAACACGCCAAACCGATATTGATGTCGCTGTACATTGTGGAAAGCTCGCACCCGAGGTCGCTGGCCACCAAGGAATGTCAGACCCAACTGCTAAGGAGTTGGGCTATCGAAAAACATCCGGAACAGCAGCAAAACTGTTGTGCCTGCTGCTGCCATGTGCTGAACTGCCGCGCCGCCGCCAGAGGTGATGAAGTGTCGCTGCAAAATGAAGTTGTCGGAGGTGGGTTCGACAGGGAAGGCTGCCGGCGGTGGGGTGGAGTGATTGTGAGGCAACCAAGAAAAATATCAAGTTTTTTCTTGAGGGGGAGGAGGCTAACATGCGTGAAAGAGGGGCAGAGAAGAAAAAAAAAAGAATAAAAAATAAAATAAAACAATTTGGCTTGGGGTTTTGACTTCTCTTTTGATTTAAACCCCAAAAGCCCAAAACCTAATCTAAAAACAGGTCCGTGGATAAAATTAAAACTCTAATTTTCTTTAAAACTAAGAGTATTCAAAAGAAAAGCCCAAACAAGAAAACCAAAGCAATTAGAATTAAAATTCACAACCAACTCACGTCAGCCCATAATAAAATTAATATAAAACAAAATGAAATAATTTAAAATAAATTATAATCCATTCTACTAAAAGAAATCCCGCACTTCAAAGGATTTGGAGACAATAATTAACTTTCAATATCCAACAATACAATCCAAAAGTGAAAATTAAATTCCCAAAACCTTAGATTAAGATCTAATTAAAAATCTCTTTCAAAAATTGAAAACTTAATCCATCTTAATCTAACAAAATTAAATTTAAGTCCCAACTTACCCAAAATTAGGTCTTTAAAATTAGAAAATCTAAGAATTTAACTTATCCCAAAAGGGAGAAGTTAAAGGGCACAATCTAAATCTTAAAACTAAATTAGCAAGACAACACGGGGCGTTACAAACTACCCACCTTAAAAAAACATTCATCCTCGAAAGTAGGCTAGCTGCATAACTCCAAACGCTGGGGAATTACAAACTCTCCTCCTTCAAAAACTTTCATCTTTGAAAGTTGACTAGTCAAGCGATTCTTTGTGCTTGACCTCGATCTTCTTTTCTCCTTTTAGTTGCTTCCTTGCAACATCTTTACTAACGAGAATTCTTGCTTTCTCAAGGTTTTGGTTTCACCAAAATTTTAACAAGTCCTACTCTAGGTTGAAAAGTCTTCAGTTACCCAAACAAACTCATTGTCCTTGCTTCTCTTTTGCCTTTAGAGAAGTTGCTTAACTCTTGATGGACTTCATCTAAAGAGCTTTCCCTACTTCCACTGTTTAACTTACAACTAACATCGAGCCTGATGGTGTGAGGACCTACAAGAACAACATAATGCTCCAACTTTAACTCGCTTACTAAACACAGGCATAGAGAACAAGGAATGACCCGCATCTAATTCCTTTGAGGGGTCATCAAGTTTTCCTTAGACTTTAAACAAAAATCCCAAATTCCGATAGGTTAAACAAATAACAGAGAACTTTTCCACTTCCACTACTTAATCGACGAACAACCAATAATCCAACAATTCCAACCCAAGGCTCACTCACCAATAGGAACCAAGCACAAGGGAATGACTCACCTTAAGTCACAAGATACACAAGCAAAAACATTGCAGACTAGAATACTTCCTATAACAACAATTCCAATGAAAAGGGGAGGGTCCCGTCAAGCACTTAAAAAGGAATAAAACATAGTGAAATAGTACCTATTGCAACAACAACTCCATGAAGCATACACGAAGTTGAGCATAGAACTACTAGCAATTGTTCTAGTGTCCATAGTGTCAGATCGGGACCCTCGTTTCATGTCAACTTTTTTTGTGAAGTTTGCATAAGGCACTTGAAACTCAGCTTGACTTTAGTATGGCATTTCATCCCCAAACCGACGATCAGACTGAGCGTTTGAACCAGATTCTGGAAGATAGGTTGAGAGCCTGTATAATGGACTTCAGTGGTGGTTGGGATAAACACTTGTACTTGATAGAGTTTGATTAGAACAATAGTCATTAGACAATAATTGGTATGGTGTTGTACGAAGCATTGTATGGGAGAAAGTGCAGATCTCCATTTCATCGGGATGAGGTTGGTGAAAGATTGCTATTGGGACCAAAATTGGTGCAGATGACTAATGGTGCCATCCAAAAGATCAGGGCGAGAATGTAGACTGCTCAACGCCGACAAAATAGTTATGCGAGGGTTTGGAGTTTGGCGTCGGCGACAAAGTGTTTCTTTGTGGGACACGGGTAAGAGGAGTCCTACGTTTTAGTAACAAAAGGGAGCTTAGTCCAAGGTATATTGGTCCTTTTGAGGTATTGGGACGCATTGGCCCAGTAGCTTATTGGCTTTGCCTCCATCATTAACGGTGGTGCATAACGTGCTCCATGTGTCCATGTTGAGGAAGTATGTTTGTGACTCCTCTCACGTTCTGAATCCCGAATCGTTGCAGTTAGATGAAATGTTGTGTTATGAGGAAGCACATATTGAGATCTTAGCAAGGAAAACCAAGGTGTTGAGGAATCAGGCGATTGGTGATGGTTTTGTGGAGAAATCACCAGGTTGAGGAAGACACTTGGGAAAGAGAAGATGAGATCAAAGCCAAGTATCCTGAGTTGTTTGCTCAACGAACTTCCAAGGACGGAAGTTTTTGAAGGGGGGAAGTCTATAACGCCCCGTGTTACTCAAGTTAGCTTAAGCCTGAGTTTCGAGTTTCATTCCAATTTTTTTTCTACAATTTTTATTAAATTTGAATTGATTTAGTTTATGTTATTTTTATTGTTCTATTTTAAACTTATCGTGGGTGACATGGGTTTATTGTGAATTTTAATTCCTTTGCTTTCGTGTTTAGCTTGGGTTTTTCTTTGAGGGACTGATTGATAAGAAAAAAAAAGAGATAATATCTTCGGAGGTCTATTTTAGAAACTTATTTACATAAATGTCTAAAGTTTCCCAATTTTACAGTTTTAGATTTCTCCACGTAGGATTTTTTTTAAATGACGATTTTACCCTTATTTATTATATACACTTTTATTATAGTTTTTTATTATTTTGAAATTTAAAATATTTAATTCCATAATTGTAATCATATTCCTTTAATTATTGTGGACCCCATATAAATTTTCAACACTAATCCCTTAATTCACTCCTCCAAAAAAAATTTCCTATAATTTACCATTATTATTAATTAAAAAAAATCCAATTTTGATCCAACAATATTTTTTCATATGATTTTTTTCGTGTGAAGTTCCCACGCAATTGACCACTCCAGTTTGAAATTGTTTGATTAAATTACATTGGAGCTAACCACACTATCAATTTTAGGGGTTTCCTTTCACAAATCCATGATGGTCTCCTAGGTAAATAAAATAGCTAGAATTACGTATAAGATATATACCACATATACAATATATGCTGCTTCAGTCAATATATTCTCATATACGATATATTCTCATATATTCCCATATATACAATATACGGTTATAACATATATTGTACTTGTACTTTTGAAATCTACTATTATTCACACGATGTAATTAACATTATGTATATACATCTTTTAAGTAAGATCTAATTTACATATCACATATTATTATAGAATATTAACAATTAAGTATTCATTTGTATATTTTTATGATATAACGTATATACTATGAAGACTTTTGAATTCAAATATTATTATGGATACGGTTAATATAATTTATATACCTATTAATATTGTTTTATAACTTACAAACTATGTATTATTCAAACTTTATAGAGAATAATTAGATATCAATGTCAATGATTTGTATTTCTATAAATATTATGGAACTAAATGTATACACTATAAGATATATCTCATATATCCCCATATATACTGATGACAAAGCGATGAAATCAAACTCACTATAAGATGTATCCCTAGATATACACTAGTTCACACCTACATTTTGCACTACTGAAATCTAGGTGCGTACAAAAATAGAGTGTTAAACTATACAAAATCATAAATTGAAAAAAAATCATAGAATATATATGTGTATGGAAGGGGTTTAACAGTACAAAAAAAAAAAACAATGAGTTTTCAACATTGTTCAAATCTGAAATAAAAAAACTTGGAGGATATATTGGAATGAAAAATATATCATGGTGAGACAAAACTACTTTCCAATCGGCGAGATGAAGGAGACGACGAACGAAGACGAAGGATCGCAGACGGCGAATGGAGACGAAAGAGCACAAACGGCGGATGGAGACGAAGGAGCGGACGAAAATCGAACGAGAGAGGAAGAATATAGGACTACTCCGACAATGAAGAATAATGGAGACGACGACCGGAGACGAAGAACGTTGACGAAGCCGGAGATGGAGGAACGCAGACGGTCAGAGACGAAGAAGAAAAGTCGGAGAGAAGGAGCGCAGACGGGCGGAGATGAAGGAACACAGATGGTCGAAGACGAAGGAGCGTAGACGGCAGGAACGGAGGAGCGTAGACGGCCGGAACGAAGCAGTCTTCGAACAAGAGAGGAAGAAGAAAAATCGGAGAAGGAGGGGTTTTCAAATTTTTTCAATTATGGAAGATTTTGGGAATTTGATTAGTATTTTGGGATTTGGTATTTTTTTACTTTTGGAAAGTCTTAATTAGACAAAATTTAAGGGATTTAAATGGTAACCTCCCAATTTACTAATTTTAGATTTTAAAAGATAATTAATATTTGAAGCATAAATACAAAAGGGTATACTAGGAAATTGGGTGATGGGTACCATCTTAAATTGAGTTGTTTGATAACAAAAGTGCAAATTTTATACATTCAATCTTTTTATGTAATTATGCTATCTAAATAGCCTATCAATGTACTAATCGCAAAAAAAAAAAAAAAGAAGGATTAGAGTTTTTGATTTACCCCTGGGCCTATTTTTAAATTTGGTCGTGGGCATTTCGAGTTTTAAATCAAATGGTAACCAATTGGAGAAAACAATATAGGAAAAAAAACCCTAAAAGCCCACATTTTGTTTTTTTTTTTCCTTTCCCCTCCTCCACGTGAAACCCCTCCCCCCCTCCTCAACCTTCTTCTTCTTCCTCCTTTTTCGCCCAGCCACCAGTTTCCCCGACGTGGTGCGACGAATGGTGGCCACCTATTAACGATCCACTCCGACAGACGACGACGTAGTAGGAACCTCGACAGTCAACGGTCTTTTGCTTCTTTTCGCAAGGGTACGAGGTGGGGCGCGGCGGGTGCTGTGTTTGGGGCGACGTCTCAACGTTTCGGGAACAGTAGTCGACCCATGGAGCCGTAGTTTGGAAGACCCACACCCTTGTGGCAACGACAGCGGCTCTAGTGACTTTTTCGGTGTGTTCTCCTGCTGTAAAAAACACAAACAACATAGTTTCTTAGTGTTCGATGATTACCCACTTCCGTTTGAGGCCAGATTCACACTACTGCACCAACACCTAAATAGAGTCATTTTCGTGGTAGCGAAACTTTTGAACCTCCTTAAAATTGTGTTTGATGGCTGAAAGTTGGTGTTAACATGCTATTTTATTTTATTTTATTGTATAGGTGTTGAACCAATGCAAAGACTAGGAGCGTAGGAGTATGTAAGTAGTACTAGGGGCCGGTGTGTGCATTCTCGCGGGCTGTTGGAAATGTTCTTTTCTATTTAGTTCATTTAACATGTATATCTCATGTATTTGTTATTGTTGCATGTGATTAATTATGGGTGATTGAATGCATGTCTTGAAGTTGATTGTCGTGATAGTGTTATGCTGCTGGAACATGTTGGAGGAATTTGTCTAGTATTTGTTTTAATTATAAATGTGTGTACTAGTTACTTTATTTTTGTTTCATGACGTACAACGTGCTAGAAGCATTGTTGAGGCTTGATTGGGCAGAGTGTGTTGTTTATTTATTTTTTTCGCAAGAGTCATTATGCATGTGGACTTTATGTTGTGAACATGTTGGTGGCTGTCAGATTACGTGTTTATGTGACCTATGTGCATCGGAATCATATTGAATAAGTGGTTATGCTAAGATGTTGTGATTAGAGTGGATAGCAGGCTGGTATTAGAATCCTTGTTGGAGGCTGAAAATGAAATGTGAGTTGGATGTTATGAAAGAAGAATGATTGAGTGTCAAGGCCCCATGTACAAAGGTCGGGGGCTGATACAGTAGTACTGGGTGTCGAGGCTCCGAGTAGAAAGGTCGGGGTCAATATGCTCGAATCAGTACGGATGAATGTCGAGCCCCCGGGTCCGAAGGTCGGGGGTCGATATCCAACCTTGGTTAAGATGGGTTTCGAGGCTCTAGGTACAAAGGTCGGAGATTTATTCACCAGCCTTAGTAGAAATGAGTGTCGAGGCCCCAGGTGCAATGGTTGGGGGTCGACATGATGGGTCTAGTTAATGGATGAGCATTGGGTCTCGATTTAGTGGCAGGCAAGGGTCAACACGTTAAGTAATCGAAGCTTTGAGCATAAAGGTCAAGGACAGACACGAAACGAAAGATATGGACTTGGAGAATTAGGGTGGTGAAAAGGGTTAGGAAGTGCTTGGGATAGTTATGAGCTAGCGGCGAGGTTATATAGATAGGTTTACTCTGAATGCTTGTTGTGTGTGTCGTTAATTTCTACAACCTGTTGACTGCTTGAATTTTAGTTTAATATATCATGTTTCTAGCACGTTGTTGGTGTGTGGTTAATGAGGGCTACTTACAGAGTATTTTATATATTCACCCCCTCTACAATTATTTTTTTGTAAGGATAGTTGATCTTCCTCTTTAATTTTGGACGTACTAGTGGAGTGATGTTTAGGGGTGTCCTGGTTGGTGTTGCTGGATGCGTCTGAACATTTCATTTCTCTTGGGTCAATGTTTTCTTGTTTATCTAGATTTTGCTACGAGGTGTGACTATTGATTAAATAGGTTTGAACATGATTTTTTATGTTTTATGTTTGTTTAGCCCACAGAGGGCGAATTGATTTCTTTGGTTATTTGATGAGGTGTGAACCTTATAAAGTTGTTAATTATATTATGAGTTTAAGGGAGGGGATGTACAGGTAGTTGGTTAACATTACCCTGATGTGTTGATGGAAATTTGGAGGCGTTACATTCATGTGACGTCCGACTAGAGGGAAGGGTACATGAATGAACTGATACCACATTTGAATGATAGGGATCCTCATATCATGAAATAATGGTCAAGAAAGGCTCAAAAGAATTGATAGTCACTACCCATAAAGATTTCTTGAATTTATCCATCTCGACAACCCAACCCAACTCGAAGTTTTTGGGTTGGCTTGGCTTGGCTTGGTCATCATTTTTCAACCCGTAGTTCCCACATATTGCGAACCAGAAAATTCAGGTTGGTCCCAAAAACACCCCCAACCCGACCCAACTCGACCTGTGAACACCCCTAATGGACCTTATAAAAGAAATTCTTAGAGGAATAGTCGCGTTGGACAAGGTCGAAACTCAGAAACTTGGCCGTAGAACAGCTCAATACAAAATATAAGATGGGAAGTTGTACAAACGTGGTTTCTCACTTCCGCTCCTCAGATGCTTTGACTCGAACGAGGTCAATTACATCATGATGGAAATCCACGCAAGGGTTTGTGGAAACAATTAAGGAGCTCGGTCCTTGGTCAAAAAGATTGTTCGGTAAGACTATTTTGGCCGACCATGGACCACGCACCAAGAAGTTCACCAACAAATGCGACTAATGCAAGCAGTTCACCAATGTTATGCACCAATCGCTCACCTCGATTTCTTTTCCCTTGCCTTTTGCTCAGTGGAGCGTAGATCTGATCGACCCATTACTTAATCAAATGGGTTGAAGCCAAGCAATTAGCGATGATTATCGAGGCCAATATCACAAACTCCGTATTGAGGAATAGCGTGTGTGAGTTGGACATAATATATGCCCTCATTATTGACAAGAGGAAGCAGTTCGACAGAGCACACTTAAAAGAATTTTGCAGTGGCCTTGGTATAATGTACTTCGGCTCGTCTCCAACTTATGCACAAGCAAACGGAAAGTTGAAGTGATAAATAAAATTATCAAGCGCGGGTTGAAGATGAAGTTGGAATCACTCAAAGATCGGTGGGCCGAGGATCTGCTCGAGGTCTTATGGTCATATCGCACGACGACTCACTGATATATTGGTGGGATTCCCCTTAGAATAGCCTTCGGATCCGAGGTTGTCATCATAATTCAGATCGAAATGCCAACCTTTTGTCTTAAGAATTTTGACGCCCAAGCTTAGATGAAGCACTTATGTTCACTTGACCTAGAGAAACAAGTTGCAACTTCGAAGAATACCATAAACGTATGGCTCGGTACTACAGTACTATAGTGAAGACTCAGACATTCAAAGTCAACGACCTCATTCTAAAGAAGATACTACACCACGTTGTAGCATTGGAACCGACATGGGCGGAGCCATACAATGTTTCGGAGGTAGTTCACCCAGCACCTACACCTTGGCCAATCTGAACGGTGGTGTTAAATTTTGCACGTGTACAAATTATCAGAAGTAATATAGAAATTAATATATTAACGTCTCCACAAGAAATGGATGATTACTAATTATAAATTTTATACTTTAGTTGTATCTAAACACCAAAAGTTTAATGGTAGTGAAGTAAAGAAATAAAGTTCTAAAACTAATAAAAGAAGAAAATAACACAACTATCGAGAAACAAGATTAAATTCAAGAATAATAAACTCCAGAGCATGACTTTATCGATATTGCTCTTTTAACTCGTTCTACAACTTTAATTGAAACTTTTATAAACCAAGGTTGTTGACTAATTCTACCCTATTCACTCGATATTCTTTCTCAAGCAGTAACAATTTTCTTTGAGAAGTAGAGTATCTATCTTTGACTACTCCGACAATTCAAATAATTAAGCACGTAGAACCCAAAATATGCAATAAAATTTACAAAAATATCTCTATCTATTGCTTTATTAACGGAAAACTATTCGAGTCTATTAAAGGATCTTGTTTCTCAACCTTGATTTATGACAAAGAATCAATGTAAAGAATTTTCAAATATAAACAATGCATTGCAAATAGAAAAGATTCTAACAACCAACAAGATTAGGAAAAAAAATTCAAATGAACATTGGAAGAATATAGTTTGATAAAGGCTACATCGATGCCCTAGAAAAGTGTATTTAGCTCATGCTTAAATTCAAATAGAAAATCTTATTCAACAACGTTGAAGAAAGCTCAAGCAAAAAGAGAGAAAGAAGATGAGAAAGAAGACAGATCCGACAATCTCTCTCGTCCCCGTTCTTTGCGTTCCTTCCGTTTCTCTCGAATTCTAGAGTAAAGTTCGATAAAGGCTACATCAATGCCCTAGAAAAGTATATTATCTCATGCTTAAATTCAAAAAGAGAATCTTAATCAACAACATTGAAAGAAGATGAAGCAAAAAGAAAGAAAGAAAATGAGAAAGAAGACAAATCTGACAATCTCTCACGTCTTCGTTCTTTGCGGTCCTTCCATTTCTCTCGAACTCTCGAACTTTTCTCTCTAAAATGTCTCTTGGTATAAAATCCCACTCTTTTTTTCTGTTCGCGGCTAGGAATGAAATGAGACCCTGTTTACCTACCAAGAATCGGAATGGAAATCAATTGAAATCAAATCAATCGGAATGGGAATGACATCTAAAGCACCCAAATAATCCTAAACAAATTATTATTCTGATTAGTACATAATTTTCTAATAAATAATTTAATTATATTTTGTATACCTTAAACCATTTTCATCTATGGTCCATTGAATCTTCCAAAATAGGCTCAGGGGTCTTCCAAAAATACTTTCGGCATCGAATGATAGCTTTTGCATTCATGTAAGTATTTACTAAAGGAAATTACTTAACTTATAAAAGGTTCGTCTATCCATCATTAGTTGATTAACACAACTAACATCATTCTCATGAACCAAAGATTGCAAGTAACACACATAGTAAATAATTATAGAGAATGTTGGATTATGGAGTTCTATTAAATAATGTAGACGTGGATGGGCACAAATGGATATACAGAATGCGAGTATTTCTCAGATGATTACAACCAACATATTTATCACAATATATATTTTCTTCTTCTTTCCAATAGTAAGTCGAGATATATCTATATACAAAAGAAAAAAAAAAGACATGAGAGGTACTCTATAATTACTAATTCACTGTGAAGTCGAGTGATATTTAAAAGTAAAATATGCAAAGAAATAAAACATAAAAAAGAAAATTAAAAGTGCAAAAACCTGACCAAGGGAATTATAACAATTATCTCACAACATTCTAGTATTCTTACCCATCACAACAATAAACATGTTTATATAATTACAAA
Organism: Momordica charantia; assembly: GCF_013281855.1. Classification (NCBI taxonomy): domain Eukaryota; kingdom Viridiplantae; phylum Streptophyta; class Magnoliopsida; order Cucurbitales; family Cucurbitaceae; genus Momordica; species Momordica charantia. The sequence continues at coordinate 16,587,696 of NW_028275160.1, forward strand.
CAATGATCATATCCAATAATGAACGTATCCAGAATTACAAATAAAAAAGGAACACAGCAATAATTAAAGTTCAAATAGGTCAAAGTTCGGGACAACAAAACAAAATAAGATAATCTAATACACGGTTAGAACAATAGAGGGTAAAGTTCGGTGCATATACAAAAGCATCTATTATGACAGCCAATAACTTGCCAAATCTACTGCAAATGGTTATCAATACCATCCCATGATGTCGGAATTATAAAATTCAACAGTACAATTTTTTTGCTACAACTTTCAAATACCCTCCCATGATGTCGGCATTATAAAATTAGACAAAAAGCACCCACACATGTCCCCTATATATACATATTAACTTTTTTTTGCCACGAAAGGGATCTGGGAGTGCTGCCAATATGTTATTTTTTTTTTTTCGCAAACCTGGTAGAATCCAACATAATTGAATCTCAAGCTTTAAATGGTTTGAATCATGAATATATATATGGTTTCTTTGAATAAATTACGTACATTATTAGTTGAGAATTTTTATGCCTTAATATATATAATTTTAATGAGGGATAGTTCAATTTCCCATGGTTGAAGGTAAAAAAACTGTTGAAAGTTGAAACTAGAATCCAATCACTACTTCCATGGTATAGATTGTAAAATTATAAAATAAATACGGTGGGTCCCACAGAATAAGAAATGAGAATGAGATTGAACACCTGTTTTGAGATGAATGGGATTTCCCATTTTTAGGAAATACAATTGTCAAATTTGAGGTGGGTTCCATTTTTATTCCCATTCCTAAATTTTGGTAAACACCATGGAATAAAAAAATTCATTAACAATCCTTGATTCCCATTCCCTTGGAGGAAACATGGTCCGAAAGTTTTAAACAAATTTTGTCCATAATGCCTAGTGCCCAATTTCGACACCTATGCACTGAAACATGTGCATTTGTGAAATTACCATCTCCACTTTGTAGGGCCTAAGCACCCATTTCGGCAAGGTGCTTACCATTCTGTTTTACACTTCAAGATCATGGCGTCTAGGCACTCAACATGGTGGAAAATGGCTTGCCTTTCCTTTTCATTTGTTCTTTTTCTCTTCTTTTCAACCCCTACAAAAGAAAGAAATACTAAAAACAATTAAGCTAGCTAAATAAAATATTTGTAAAAACCATCAAATAACTAAAAAACCTCATAAATTATTAGACCCATAATCGACTTTTCAAAATACCCCCAAACTTATTGTTTCACGCGTCCTTGATCATAGTTAAATAACATAAAGATAAATAAAACACGCTGCAAAAATATCATTGAATAGAGATATACTCACGTTTCAAAACAATGATATATTAGGTAGAAAATAAAATGAAACCAAGCTCAAGCAATGTTAGGAATTCTTAACCAACAACTAGTTTTTCTTAATTTAGGCCTTGTACGTGTGTGTGCACAATTCTTCATAAATTGTCATGTCTTATCCGAAAGAAAAAAAAAATTACACGCAAGCAAATATAACCATTTCATATCCACCCACCCGCTACATGCAGAATACTAGATATGATCATAATTCTAAAATAGGCAAGAATTCTCTCATATGTCATCCCAGGAAAGAGATCATAACTTCAACATCTCTCATTTTTATAAGCCAAGTTACCATAAGCGAATAATGTTTAAATGATAAAGAGTTTTCCAAATCCAATATTTTTCTAACTGAACAACTTTTCAAACACTAAAGAATCTACACAGTTCTTTTATGTTTCAATGTTTTTTACACTTAGGAGACTCGTGGACTGACTACTAGTCCGGTAACTTAAGACACACTTTCTCGACCCTCCACTATAGTCACTTTATAGAGATCTCTATGTAATTGACCAATCATAATATATCGACAATGTGTTGCATGAAGTTACATTATATTATGTGGGTATTACTACTGATATCGCTAAAAGGCCACTCATAGCCTACTGCTAACGGAGTGTCTAAAAGTAAAACTCGAAAATATAATTCCATTTTTTGTCTTCTCCATTTTATTTCCACTATCTTATTTCTTCTCACTTTGTTTTGCTGACCTTTCCTTTCTCTTATTTTCTCTCAAAGCAATGATATGGATAAATGCAAATATGATTTTTTTTAATAACATTTTATTTTTTAAAACTAAAATAAGCAGATTCTTTCTTAAAAATTCAATAGCAACGCATACATTGAGAAATAATGTCAACACTAGTAAAAGATTTTTGAAAGAGCAAAAATGTTGGACTAGGACAAGGACTTCTCATAAAATGTTTGAAAAGTTCAAGTTTAGGTTATATGAGTAGAAAAAACCTAACATTGCAAATGGCTTATGACTCATGCAAACAACATACGTTAAAGTTTCTCAATTACTTAAAAATCATCATAGACCTGAGGTTCTAACGAGACACACCCAAATGGTGAATTAATAAAAATCTAGCATGCTTTTCATGAATGATAAAACTAGTTAAGCACAACCTTTAAGCATCAAAACAATAAGGTACTTAGAATTGTGTGCTCAATAAGATAAAAAGACCAAAAATAAAGCCAAACCGACTACATAGTCAACAATTTCAACATGCTTGAAAATAATTTACCAATTATTTTATAAGAGTGAAAACTATAATAACTATAATAACTATCATCGTCTAGTAGAACTCAAGAAGGAATCACACCATCCCCAAACTTAAAGCATGCATTGTACCCAATGTATGAAAATGTATAAAGGACAATCAAACTATCAAATAAAAATAGAATATAGGATATTGAGACTTCCCTGAGTGACACAACTTTTAAGATCCAATAACTTTGATGACTTCTTCTATTTTTTTCGGTTTGCTCTTTTTCCTACATTCAAAAAGTAAAGTAATGGAGAAATCAAATTAAAATAAATGAATAAATAAAAGTTTCAAAAGAAACATTTTGATTGCCTCCCAATAGCACTTGATTTATAGTCTTTAGTCTGTCTTTTCTTCTCCTTCTTCAAGGTGGTTTAAAGTAGTAGTATGACGCATATGACTTCGAAAAATATGTGGATGATGGTGATCTCGCCCCTAAGATGCAAGAGCAACTCATGGGGTTATAATAAGGGTTGGGAAATTTTAAGACTTTGAAAATGATTGACTCAACTTGAACTCATAACTTCAACTCGCCTAACTCTACATCAATCTTTGCTCTTCCCATCGCCAAAAATGGTCTTCCATATCCAACACTAAAAGTCCATAGGAAAGATGATTTTTCCTACTTTGACTAGAACGTTCTAGATGATCCCCTTCGGTGATTTATTGATCTATCAGCCAGCTACAATGAAACTGTGGTAAGCATCACTTCTCTAAGTCCCATTTTCTTGAAAACAGATAACGACATTAAGTTAATACTTGCTCCTAAGTCAGATAAAGCATTTGAAAAGACAACATCACCAATTGAACAAGGAATAGAAAATCACCTTGGATCTTTCAGTTTGGGCGGGAGTTTTATTTGTAGTATGGCACTTGAAGGGATGTGAATCCCGGAACGGAAGCGGATTTTCGTTGCTGATTTTTGGGATACAAAATCGAAATTGAAAGAAGGAAATACAGGGGAAAAACCAAACCTTTGAAGAACTTTTCTTCAACGATTTCCACCCAAACAGCACCACCGAGTCTTCCTTGCTATCCTCTTGGGTTTCGAGAACACGCTTGTGGGAGCATTTTGTTTAGAATGTCAGGGAGAGTTGAGAGAGATCTTGAGAGAGATCTTGAGAGAGATTGAACAATGCTTGGGATTTTTTTCTCTGTACTGTGCAGAACTTACTGCAAAAAGAACAGAGGGAAATATGACGTGGGGTAACTCCCCACGTCATATGCAACTTCCCACTCCCCTGCATTTTTGTAGGGAGTGATTTATTATTAATAATAATATAAAATAATATTATTAATAAATAATAATTAATATATATATTTAATTAATTAAATAAATAATTAACACTTAATTATTTATTATCAAAATAGAATCATATTCTAAAGTATTTCTCTCATATAACCTATAGTTCTAATGTACATCTTATGCACATTATTTTTAACCTATAGTTTTTTTTATTTGAATCACATTCAAATAATTTCTCTCATAATATATAGTTTCAATTTTGAATTAACTATATATTATAATGTATCAATATACATATAATCCCTTAAGAAATTTTTTCTTCCAAAAACTTGATCCTCGTTTTACCTGTTATGAGCTAGCAAGGGGACCTAATGGACCTACAGATCAGAAGCTCCAACGATACGAGATTAATCGGTCAAACTCATTGACCGAGTTAATCAACATTTGTTAACTACGGGTCACTCCACTAAAGACCCAGAGTTGCACTCTTCTCACTACAGAATGTTTTCGTGTCCATGGATATACGACCATTAATGACGAGTCAATCCTTCACGAGTGCTCGTAACTCAAGTTGGGTCAAATTACCGTTTTACCCCTGAGTTACATCTTACTACTTAAATACCACTGCTCCTCTAATGAACAACCCGGTTATGGTCCGACCAATAACCGGAAGTCCCTCTCAGGCCAATGAGAGGGTGGGGCCCCTTGTTCAAGTCCCGGAGTCAGCATTTAAGGGAACACTCATCTACGCCCTTAAAGTCGGGGAGGATTGAATTCCATCTTGTGAAGTTATGTTCCCAGCTCCCTACTCGGTCTCGTCCCCAAAATGGTAGGAATATTGAGTCGGCAACTCGGGCCACTCTCACCCATATAGATCAAAGGACGAGCCCTCACGGGCAGGAGTCCATAACTCACTCAGGATTGAGAATGAGTTGTCTGGTCATCCTAAGAAATAACAATCTATTAGTTAACGGTGTTACATCTAAAGATTGGCTATTTCGTGGTCCGGTCTTATACAAACTCATTGTATAGGATACCCCCACTCGCATGTTTCCACACGAACGACCTGGATCAAGTCGTCTGTAACCTTTACAGAGTGGGCCGTATCCATAGTGTTGCCAGGATAAGGTATCCAGCCTTATCCATATACTATAGACCCTTTAGGTTATTCACGGGAAATTATCCACTTGTATATCAGGGTATATCAAACATAGACCTCGTATATCAATTATATACCCAGTATATCAACTGTCCCGGTTACACTAAAATAACCTCGGATGTTTAGTTTATTGGATTTTGGACAATGCAATGCTATGAATTCAAAAACAAATTTATTGAATAAAACTTTATTGAATATACATTTGTTTTTACAAAATACAAACTACGAGTTTAGGGCAACACACCCAACAGCACTAAACTCCCATGTGAGTGGGATCAACTCATAATCCTCCAACTTTTTTTTCTTCTTCAAGATCTCCTTCATGGATTTCATATGATTTGACATTTGTGCAATGACATCTACAAACAGAATGTTAATATGCAGTTTCTTAAAAATATCAATAAACTTATTGAACCGCTTATCCTTTTTATCTTTTATATAGGTGTTGAGGAAATGGAATGGTTGATGAAATGGCTAACTGTGGTGTCGTCGTGTGCTCGTCTAGCTTAGTGAGCGGTTTTGCTATAATCTCTATTTGTTGAACTTCTTAGGCATCTTATTTTGCTCTAGTTCAACCAACTCTTTTCCACATGTCAATATCATAACCTTACAATGCTCTACTAGATTGACCATTGTTGTGCTCAGCAAATTACCTAGACGTCTATCCACCATTATGTTTGCCAGTGAAGGGATGTGAATCCCGGAGCGGAAACAGATTTTCGTTGCTGATTTTCGGGATACAAAATCGAGTTTTAAAGAAGAAAATACAGGGGAAATTCCAAACCTTTGAAGAACGTTTCTTTAGTGAATTCCCCTCGAACACCACCACTGGATCTTCCTCGCTATCCTCTTGGGTCTCGGGATCGTGCTTGTGGTAGTACCTTGATCGAAGAGAGGGAGAAATTGAGAGAATTTTGAGAGAAATCGTTGGGAGTTTTTTTTTTATTCTGTTCTGTAAAAACACTGTCCTTCACCTTCTCCAACACTTGGAGAAGAAGAATAAGGGTGACGTGGGGTAACTCCCCACGTCACAACACCTCCCACTTCCCTGCAAAATTGCAGGGGAGTTAAATTAATAATAATATTGATATATATATATATAATAAATAAAATATATATAATAATTAATATATATATATAATTAATTAATCAAATTAATTAATATAATTAATTATTAATCCAATTAATAATTAATAAATATATATATACATAAATAATTAACACTTATTTATTTATTATAAAATGATAATCATATTAAACCATTTCTCTCGTATAACCTATAGTTTTAATGTACATCTTATGCACATTATTTTTAACCTATAGTGTTAATATGAATCTTATTCATATTAATTTTATTTGAATCTCATTGAAATAATATCTCTCATAATATATAGTTTTAATTTACAATTAACTATATATATTATAATGTATATATAATCCCTTAAGTAATTTGAACAATTCAAATTCTTCCAAAAAATTTGATCCTCGTTTTACCCGTTATGAGCTAGCAAGGGGACCTAATGGACCTATAGATCCGAAGCTCCAACGATGCAAAATTAATCGGTCAAACTCATTGACTGAGTTAATCTAGATTCGTTAACTACAGGTCATTCCACTAAAAACCCGCAGTTGCACTCTTTTCACTACAGAATGTTTTCGTGTCCAGGGATATACGACCATTAATGACGAGTCAATCCTTCACGAGTGTTTGTAACTCAAGTTGGTCAAATTACCGTTTTACCCCTGAGTTACATCTTACTCCTTAAACACCACTGCTCCTCTAATGAACAACCCGGTTATGGTTCAACCAATAACCGGAAGTCCCTCTCGGCCAATGAGAGGGTGGGGCCCCTTGTTCAAGTCCCGGAGTCAGTATTTAAGGGAACACTCATCTACTCCCCTAAAGTCGGGGAGGAGTGAATTCCATCTTATGAAGTTATGTTTCCAGCTCCCCACTCGGTCTCGTCCCCAAAATGGTAGGAATGTTGAGTCGGCGACTCGGGCCACTCTCACCCATACAGATCAAAGAACGAGCCCTCATGGGCAGGAGTCCATAACTCACTCAGGATTGAGAATGAGTTGCCTGGTCATCCTAAGAAATGACAATCTATTAGTTAACGGTGTTACATATAAAGATTGCCTATTTTGCGGTCTGGTCTTATACAAACTCATTGTATAGGATACCCCCACTCGCATGTCTCCACACGAACGACCTGGATCGAGTCGTCTGTAATGTAACGCCCCGCGTTCTCTGACTCGTTTATTTTAAGAGATAAATAGTGTCTTTGGATTTTTCCCTAAGCTGATAACTTTAATTCTTGGATTTTATAATTTTGAAATTCTAATTTTTAGCTAAATTAGAATTAAGTTTAATTTCATTGGATTAAGATAATTTAAGTTCTCGACCTGTATAGGAGATTTTTTAGTTAAATCTTAAATTCACGGTTTTTAGGATTTTTTTTCCTAAATTCTACTTTTTCTGTGGATTATTATTCTTGGGTTTTAGAGTTTCAGTTAACTATTTTATTTCGGGTTGTTGTGGGTTTTATTTGATTTGTAAAGTATAATTATTGGGCTTATTGTTTTGGGCCATTGTGTTATCTAGTTGGGCCTCCTTTAAGAATAAGGGATTGGGCTTTTAGTTTTTAAAACAAAAAGAATGTAAATTAAAACAAAAATAAAGGAAAGGACACCCTAAGCTACCCCACATCTCTTTCTTCTCCATTTGTTTCAGCCACCCCCCTCTCTTTCTTTTCTTCGGCGAGGTAGCGGCGGCGATCGGCGTCACTGGCAATGGCAGCGGACGGAGTCACCGACAGCAGCGTTTTTGGTAGTGTTTTTCTTCATTCCGGCGATATTTGACCCTTACCCACACCTATCCGAACTAGATCTAAGCTACCCACATATAAGTGAAGTCGTTTTGTGGTAGCGAACAGCAAAACAAAGTCGTTGGAAGTCGTTTCGGCGCGTTCCTCTGCTGGAAATCGTGGACAGCAGCAGTTTCGTGGTGTTTGGTGCTTAACCACCCCCGTTCGAAGCCCGATTTACGTTATCCATCCTTGCTCGAGTTAGATAAGAGTTACCCACACCTAAGCGAAGTCGTTTTGTAGTAACGGATAGCAAAACGAAGTCGTTGGAAGTTGTTTCGATGCGTTCCTATGCTGAAAAACGTGGACAGCAGCAGTTTCATGGTGTTTGGTGCTTATCCACACCCGTTCGAAGCCCGATTTACGTTACCCACCCTTGCTCGAGTTAGATAAAAGTTACCCACACCTAAGCGAAGTCGTTTTGTAGTAACGATAGCAAAACGAAGTCGTTGGAAGTTGTTTCGACGCGTTCCTCTGCTGCAAAACGTGGACAGCAGCAATTTCGTGGTGTTTGGCACTTACATACACCCGTTTGAAACCCGATCTACGTTACCCACCCTTGCTCGAGTTAGATATGAGTTACCCACACTCAAACAAAATCGTTTTTGTGGTAACGGACCCTTCGAACCCTCCTTTTAACTGATTTTTATGACTGGAACTGTCTTCTTGGCATGCTGTTTTTTTTTATTTGAATGCCTAGGTGCCGAATCAACCGAAGAATTAGGACCATTGAGAGTGTGTAAGTAGTTCTTACTTGGGGGATGTTTGTTGTTTGAATATGTATGAATTGTTTGGTGCTTTCGGTGTTTATTATTTATTAATATGTAAGTTGATTGTGTCTTTGTGAATATTGGCTAATGATAATAAGTAGTTTGAATGAAATCATGTTGGTTCTGGTTGGTTATAACTGATTTGCTTTGCGTTGTTGGATTTGATGCTTAGTGGTATTTATGAAATCATTATGGATTATGAATGGTTTTATCGTTGTATGGTTGTGTTCATAAAAGCATACTGAAATAATGTGGAAATAATGTGAAAGAAATATGTTGTGTTGTGCATGCATGTTGGACATGTCATTTCATTTGTAGCTTACTGTTTTTTGTTCTGGAAGCATGCTAGTTTTATTGTGAGTTGAGGGCTGCATGGGTCATTGCCTAGAAAGTATGTAGTAGGACTCTGGTGTGAGTTTCGGGATGTAATACAGTAAATGGAGAACTAACAGGGCCAAAAAGGCTGGCACGTCACAAGTTGAGTATCGAGGCTCCAGGTGCAAAGGTCGGGGATCGATACCCCAACTTGGTAGAGATGAGTGTCGAGGCTCCGGGTACAAAGGGTCGGGGGTCGGCACAGTGATTCTATTTTGTTGAATTAGTATTGGGTCTTGATGTGGTGGCGGTCAAGGACCAATACGTTGAGTAGTCGTCGATACCTTGGGGATAAATGGCAAGGTCGAACGCCAAGCCTCCGTAGATGAGTGTCGGGCCTTGGGGATAAATGGCAAGGGCCGATACGATTCGAGGAGTTAGACTTGGAGGACTAACATAGAGTGATAGGTTAGAAGTTGCTTGGAGGCCAAGGACCATTACGTTTGGTATTAGTTGAGGCCTTGGGGATAAATGTCAAGGTCCAACGTCGAGCACCGTAGAGAAGCGTGGCTGTCTTGGCTATGCGAGGTCAGGGGTTGGTACGACTCGAAGGAGGAAGTCTTGGAGGAACTAGGAAAGAGAACTAGTGAGTTGAGATGTAAGGATGAGTTTTACATGCATGGTGCATGATTAGTTAAACTTATGCATAAACTGCTTCTTTTAATATGTTTCGTTTTATTTAAAAGCTTGAAGTTATTGTCAAGCATGATGTGTGGATTCTTTGCTAAGCATGCTGTTTGTGCGTGACCCCTCAAGTATGTAATGCTTACTGGGTACCGTGGTTGTACTCACCCCTTATTTTTCTCACCAGACTTTGTTGGTAACAGGGTTACTCTTTGGAATGGTGGTGGCGAGGAGGAGGCTTGATCAGAAAGACCATTAGCTATGCTGCGTGCAATTAATTTCTTTTAGTTAGGATAGTTGTGGCTATTTAATCTTGTAGTTGAGTTGTTAGTGGTTGGTTTTGTTTAGTTTTATTGTCTAAAGGATGTTGTAAGGTTTCCGATTCATTATTCTTTTTAGAGCATTAATTTTGTTAGCTTCTTGAACTACGAGATTGTAACATACTTAGGATATTTATGAATACATTTGTTTAAGTTGATCGTACTTGAATTAGTTTTTGCTTCATTGCCATTCGAGATGTTAATATTCATTTAGTGGATGGTTTATAGTTAGTAAAGGTTTCCTTGAAGGGTTTGGTTAATGTGAAGTCGGTATTAAATGGTTTATCTGTATGGGATGTGAGTTTCTCTTAAATCTTTAGTGTTGTTGTTCTAATTGTTCAAGCTCTCGTGAGTGTTGAAATTAGAGTAACGCAGGAGAAGCGTGGTAGCTTTATTGCTTAGTATTGTTGTGAAGATAATTCTCTTGTTTATGTGAAAATTTTAGGTAGTCTTAGTAACAGTCCCTGTGTGGAAATGGTGAAATTCCTGGGGCGTTCTTTACAGAGCGGGCCGTATCCATAGTGTTGCCAGGATAAGGTACCCAGCCTTATCCATATACTATAGACCCTTTAAGTTATTCACGGGACATTATCCATTCATATATCAGGGGTATCTCAAATATATACCCCGTATATCAACTATATACCCAGTATATATACTGTCCCGATTACATCAAAAATAACCTTGGATGTTTAGTTTATTGGATTTTGGACAATGCAAAGCTATGATTCAACAGCAAATTTATTGAATAAAACTTTATTAAATAGACATTTGTTTTTACAAAATACAAACTACGAGTTTAGGGCAACACACCCAACATGATACGAATCCATTTGTGACCAATTACATATATCAAAGGAGCAATTATTACAAGAAAGGCAAGGAAGATTCAAGAGGCTTTCACACTGCACCTTCAAAAGCTTGTTAATGCACAAGAACCAACAAAGAGTTTTGAGCCCGAATTTATTCATAATGTTACTTCAATGAGTCAAGAAGAGAATGGAGCAAAGATGGCACGGGAAAAGTTGTCTATTTTGAGAGATGGCACGGAGGACAAAAAAAGTGTGCAGATTCGTAAACAGGTGCCTTTGCAGATTGCACCTCTTTGGAGTTTGTGAAGTCAAAAGTTGTCAAACCATATCCAAATGTGAAGCGCCTCCTACAGCACATAGATAAGACCATTTGAAGCATGACTACGTTTTCTGATCCGCATTTAAGTGTCTAGAATGATGTGCAATCAAGTTTTAATTTGCATGTCTTATTTTCTACAATTTGCATTAAGTAGTATTTTGAAAAACTTTTGGTGTTCTTATGTTGAACGACCATTTGGCCTATTTAAAGGCTTGTAATGCTCTTGTTATGGATAACTTAAGATTAAAAAACATATGGAAATTCAAGAAGTTTTGTTCCTTAACACTTTTGGTGTTGCTTCTTTCAAATCTTGCTTTAGGTTTGATGTTAAACCGATTCATTGGATTAGTCTCGATCAAGCTAATTCTGGAGTGAGTCGTCTTAGGATCTAGGAGTGTCTATCGTAGATTCTAAGTCCGATCTAAGAGTGATTCATCTTCTAACCTTACTCTTGGTTGGAATCATTCGGTAAGTTAGTCGTTTTTGTGAATGTTTGCAAGGATCCTAGAAGGACCTCTAGCTTTGTAAACACGAGCAACCTTGGCGCTTATCATTTGGTATCAGAGCATTGGTCGACATCCTTTGGCCGGCTCTCGAGGTGAAATATCTTTACTTTGTCTAATTTTATATTCTGTCATTTTTTCTTTTTTCGAAAGTAGTTCTTACAAAGTGTAACAAGACATACTACAACTTGCCTTGAAATTCTTGTATTTTTGCTCTCGGATTATTAGCAAAGAAAAAAAAATAGAAGCAAAAGAGAAAAAAAAAAGCAGAAGCAAAAGAAACAAAAATCAGTAGCAAAAGAAAGAAAACAGTAGCACAAAAAAAAAGCATTCGAAGATCCGAGGCACATGAAAAGTTCTTTTCATTATGTTGTGTTTTGTTTAAATTATCAAGTTTTTTATCCTAAGATTGAGTTGCTGTAGTCTTAGTTTGTGAGAGTTGATCATTGAATTAGTTATATCAAGCTTTAAGCAAGATTGCACCAAAATTTAAGCCAACCCTTACATCTTTGACCTAGTACCAAAAGCCTACCCTCGAGTGATAAACACGAGTGTCCTTGAGTGAAATCCTAGTGAGAGGAGTGGAAAGGTCCTTATTTTGCTATTTTATTTTTCTAACAAAATGTCACAGGGAGTACCGCAAGATCCTACTATGGCCATTCTTCAATCAATTCAAGGTATGGTGGAAATGATGAGGGAAGATAGGCAGGAAAGAAGGGTGCAACAACGAAGAGAAGAACGAGTCTTACAGGAAGAGAAAGGTATGTTTGACTTCGATGTACAAAAAGAACAAGTTGGGAGTAGAGGAAGGAATAACTTTGCCAACATTATGCAACCGAGGAGATGGGAAAGAGTAAATGAAAAGAGAGATGGTGGAGCTAAACTCAAAATTCCACCATTTAGTGGAACGGCGGACCCCGATGCTTACTTGCGATGGGAAAGGAAGATAGAACGTGTATTTCATTGCTCTACATATAGTGAAAATAAGAAGATGAGACTTGTCATTGCCGAATTCATTAATCATGCTAATGAATGGTATCAACATCTCAAATCCGAGAAAAGAAGGAAAGATGAGGATCAAATAGAAACTTGGGAAAAACTCAAAGAAGCCATGAGAATGAGGTATACTCCCAAACATTATAAAAATGATTTGAAAACTAAACTGCAAGCTTTGAGGCAGGGAACAAAAAGTGTTGATGATTATTATCAAGAGATGGTGATTTTAATGGAAAAAGCACACATTCGAGAAGAAGAGGAAGAAACCATGTCTAGATTCCTTGGAGGTTTGAATCTGGAAATTGTTCATCATATTGATAGAAATCCACCACCTTACTTGGAAGATATGTATCACCATGCTATCAAAATTGAAGATCAATTGAGGAAAGAAGAGGAGCATTCCAAATGGAATGAATTCATGCAACCAAAAGGGAAGTTTGGTGCTGTCAAAAGAGTGAAGGCCGAGAGCTCCAATGCCAAAAACAATGAAGTTCCAAAGGAGGTAAGGGAGAAGACTAATTCTCTGAAATGTTGGAAGTGCAAAAGGTTTGGACACATGAGCAAAGAATGTGTCAATAAAGAAGTCATGGTAATAAGAAATGGTGTCATTGATTCAAATGATGGTTGTGAGAAATATGATGCAAAATTTGAGGAAGAATCTAAAGCACATGTTGATGAATTTATTAAACAAGATAGCAAACATTCTGATGTTGATGAAAGTGAGTTGAAAGAAAAGAGAGAAAGAGAAGAGTTAAGAGAAAGGAATTCAAAGGAGAAAGAAGAGGACAAGAGCAAGATCCAATCCATTTGCCAAGATAAGCCAAATCTTATGACATTGTTGCATAAGGACCCTTACTATCAAGCTAACATACTTTATCCTAGTGTTTCTACTTTTCTAAGATTTTTGCAGGAAGTTCCAACTCTTCAAATCAAGTGTGGTCGAACACAAGTAACGATGGAAGCTATGATGGAGCCAACGAGAGTTATCCTATCATCTACTCATGATCTAAAGATTGTATTACAAGGTAAGTATAAAATAGATCTTGATTTTGAAGATACTAACTTGCTTCCTTATTGTGTAGGTAACCATGAACAAAAGAAACCTAAAGTGAAAGGCATTGTGGAAAAGTATTTGTCTAAGAAGTCGTATAAAGAATTCCATGGCCGAGAACGCAGAATTGTATGTTGGAGAGTGCAAATGCAAAGTACCAAATGGAGGAAACAACGTGTCATGCTTATTAAGGAAACAACGTGTCATGCTTGTCAAAGAATCATCATATCATGCTTATCATAACTCTCGAGCTTTGAATGAATAGAAACTTATCACAAGAAGCAGTTTATGCAAATGTTTAACTAAACATGTACCGTACATGCCAAACTCATCCTTACATATTAACACACTAGTTCTCTTTCTTGATTCCTCCAAAGCTTACTCCTTCGAGTCGTACCAACCACTGACCTCGCGTAGCTAAGGCATCGACACTTCTCTAGGTGCTCGGTGTTGGACCTTGACATTTATCCCCAATGCCTCAACTACTACTCAACGTATTGATCCTTGGCCTCCAAGGAAGTCCTAACCAATCACACAATGTTAGTCCTCCAAGTCTAACTCCTCGAATCGCATCGGCCCTTGCCATTTATCCCCAAAGCCCGACACTCATCTACAGAGGCTTGGCATTCGACCTTGCAATTTATCCCCAAGGCCTTGAACTGTGCATCGACTCTTGACATTTATCCCCAAGGTACATGGCCTCCAAGCAAGTTCTAACCAATCACACTATGTTAGTTCTCCAAGTCTAACTCCTTAAATGACATTTGGTATAATGATAAGCGCCAAGGTTGCTCGGGTTTACAAAGCTAGAGGTCCTTCTAGGATCCTTGCAAACATTCACAAAAACGACTAACTTACCGAATGATTCCAACCAAGAGTAAGGTTAGAAGATGAATCACTCTTAGATCGGACTTAGAATCTACGATGGTCACTCCTAGATCCTAAGACGACTCACTCCAGAATTAGCTTGATCGAGACTAATCCAATGAATCGGTTTAACATCAAACCTAAAGCAAGATTTGAAAGAAGCAACACCAAATGTGTTAAGGAACAAAAGTTTTTGAATTCCAATATGTTTAATCTTAAGTTCTCCCCATAACAAGAGCATTGCAAGCCTTTAAATAGGCCAAATGGTCGTTCAACATAAGAACACCAAAAGTTTTTTCAAAATACTACTTAATGCAAATTGTAGAAAATAAGACATGCAAATTAAAACTTGATTGCACATCATTCTAGACACTTAAATGCAGATCAGAAAACGTAGTCACGCTTCAAATGGTCTTATCTATGTGCTGTAGGAGGCGCTTCACATTTTGATATGGTTTGACAATTTTTGACTTCACAAACTCCAAAGAGGTGCAATTTGCAAAGGCACCTGTTCACGAATCTGCAAACTTTTTTTGTCCTCCGTGCCATCTCTCAAAATAGACAACTTTTCCCGTGCCATCTTTGCTCCATTCTCTTCTTGACTCGTTGAAGTAACATTATGAATAAATTCGGGCTCAAAACTCTTTGTTGGTTCTTGTGCATTAACAAGCTTTTGAAGGTGCAGTGTGAAAGCCTCTTGAATCTTCTTGTCTTGCTTCTTGTAATTGCTCCTTTGGTACATGTAATTGGTCACAAATGGATTCGTATCAAAGAAGAAGGAGAACAAGATGGGGCTAGGGTTATTTTGTTTTAATTCCCTTTTCTTTAACTTGTTTTAAAACCTAAAAGCCCAATCCCTTATTCTTGAAGGCGGCCCAACTAAATAAAACAATGACCCAAAACAATAAGCCCAATAATTATAGTTAAAAATCAAATAAAACCCACAACAACCTGAAACAAAATGGTTAACTGAAACTCTAAAACCCAAGAATAATAATCCAAAGAAAAAGTAGAATTTAGAAAAAAATCCTAAAACCGTGAATTTAAAATTTAACTAAAAATCTCCTACACAGGTCGAGAACTTAAATCATCTTAATCCAATGAAATTAAACTTAATTCTAATTTAGCCAAAAATTATGATTTAAAAAAAACTATAAAATCCAAGAATTAAAGTTATCAGCTTACGGAAAAAAATCCAAAGACATTATTTATCTCTTAAAACAAACGAGTCAGAGAATGCGGGGTGTTATATTATGGGTCGGTGCAACAGTTCGAGGCCTTGGCTATGCATGGTCAAGGGTCGAACACCAAGCGCTGTAGATAAGTGTTGATGCCTTGTCTATGCATGGTCAGGGGTCAATACGACTCAAAGGAGTAAGTTTTGGAGGTAAAGAAAAGAGAACTACTAAGTTTAGAGAAGTGTCAATGCCTTGGCTATGCATGGTCAGGGGTCAGTACGACTCGAGGAATAGGTCTCAAAGGTACAAAAAAGAGAACTAGTGAGTTTAGAGAAGTGTTGATGCCTTGGTTATGTTGGGTTGTTGCCCTAAACTCGTAGTTTGTATTTATGTAGAAACAAATGTATATTCAATAAAGTTTTATTCAATAAATTTGTTCTTGAATTCATAGCATTGCATTGTCCAAAAATCCAATAAACAAGACATCCAAGGTCATTTTCACGTAACCGGGACAGTATATATACTTATTGTATATTGGATATACTAGGTATATATTTGATAAACCCCTGATATACGAGTGCATAATGTCTCGTAAATAACCTAATGGGTCTATAGTATATGGATAAGGTTGGGTACCTTATCCTGGCAACACTATGGATACGGCCCACTTTGTAAATGTTACAGACGACTCGATCCAGGTCGTTTGTGTGGAGACATGCGAGTGGGGGTATCCTATACAATGAGTTTGTATAAGACCGGATTGCGAAATAGATAATCTTTAGATGTAATGTCGTTGACTAACAGATTGCTATTTCATAAGATGACCAAACAACTCATTCTCAATCCTGAGTGAGTTACGGACTCCTGCCCGTGAGGGCTCATCCTTTGACCTGTATGACTGAGAGTGGCCCGAGTTACCGACTCAATATTCCTACCATTTTGGGGACGAGACCAAGTGGGGACCTGGGAACATAGCTTCAGAAGATGGAATTCACTCCTCCCCGAATTTAGAGGAGTAGATTAGTGTTCTCTTAAATGTTAACTCCGGGATTTGGACTAAGGGCCCCACCCTCTCATTGGCCCGAGAGAGACTTCTGGTTATTGGTCGGACCATAATCAGGTTGTTCATTAGAGGAGCAGTGATATTTAAGGAGTAAGATGTAACTCAGGGGTAAAACGATAATTTGACTCAACATGAGTTACGAGCACTCGTGAATGATTGACTTGTCATTAATGGTTGTATATCCATGGACACGAAAACATTATGCAGTGAGAAGAGTGCAACTGCGGGTCTTTAGTGGAATGACCCGTAGTTAATGAATGGTTATTAACTCGGTAAATGAGTTTGACCGATTAATCTCGTATCGTTGGAGCTTCTGAACTGTAGGTCCATTAGGTTCCTTGCTAGCTCATAACGGGTAAAACAAGGATCACGTTTTTTGAAGAATTTGAACTATTCAAATTGCTCAAGGGAATATATGTATATTGATACATTATATAGTTAATTCTAAATTAAAACTATATATTATGAGAGATATTGTTTGAATGAGATTCAAAGAAAAATTAATATGAATAAGATTCATATTAAAACTATATGTTAAAAATAATGTGCATAAGATGTACATTACGACTATAGGTTATACGAGGGAGATGCAATTGAATAAGATTCAAATATATGGATTTAATTAAATATGTGATATTTAATTAAATTTTAAATAATTAATTGTTAATTATTTATTTAATTAATATTAGATTTAATTAATTAATTATTAATTAGAATAATAATTAATAATTAAATTTATTTTATTAATAATTAATAATTAATTAGATTAATAAATATATTAATTAATTATTAAGCTTAATTAATAACTCCTTTGCAAAATTGCAAGGGAGTGGGATGTTTTGACGTGGGGAGTTACCCCACGTCATTTTTGTTTAAACTGTACAGAATAGTTATGTACAGTTTCTTCTTCCCCTGCAAGATCAACTCTCTCATGATCAAGCTCTCTCTCTCAATTCTCCCTCACATTCCAAATCGGTGCTCCCACAAGCACGATCTCGAGACTCAAGAGGATAGCACGAAAGACTCTGGTGTTCGGGAAATCAAATTGAGGAAGAGTTCTTCAAAAGTAATGAAATGTTCTTTCCCCTGTATTTTCCATTCTTCTTCACACCTTTGTTTTTTGTTTTCTAAAAAAATCATGAACAAAGATCTGCTTCCGCTTCGGGATTCACATCCCATCAGGCTATGCATGGTCAGGGGTGGTACGACTCGAATGAGTAGGCATTTGAGAAACACGAAAGCAAACTAGTGAGTTGAGGTGCGATGATTGGTTTCGCATGTAGGTTGCATGTTTAGATTTGTATATATTTTTATTATGTAGAGCATGATGATTTGTTATGCATGTCATCTGAACTTTCTATGATAAGCAAGTTGTTTGTGCGTGACTCTTCATATAAGAGCTGTTTACTAGGTACCTTGGTTGTACTCACCCCTCTTTTTCTCTCCAGATTTTGTAGGTAACGGGGTGACCCTCGAGAATGGTGATGGCGAGGAGGAGACTCGAGAAGAAAGAACAAGGAGACTCGAGAAGAAAGACCATGACTACCTTCAGTTTAGTGTTATTGAGTTCAAGATAGGTTGTTAGGAGTTTATCTTGTTTCAGTTAATGTACTCCATTTAGATACTCTTTGTGCGAAGTTCAGGCTGTTGGATGATGTTTTAGATCGTTTTGCTCTCTAGTCGGGTTTTGTTAAAGTTAGGTCGTTGTTTAATCTTGAACTTTATTTAAGCTGGATCTGTTCCTTAATTCAGTGTTTATAAAGGATTGTAACTTGGTTAGTTTCAGATGTTAGTTGGTTTTTTTAAACTGTTGTGAGTGTTATTAATCAGATTAGCACAGTGGAAGCGATATGAGATCTTTCCATCGTTTTGTGTTGTTAGTTGTTTACTCATCTAGTATGAGTGAGACTTTTAGGTGGTTTTAGTAATGGTCCCCGTTTAGGATGTTGAAAATCCTGGAGTGTTACAATGCTGCTGTGTCACATGTCACATTGGGGACAATGCTTTCTTCTAAGTTTGGGGGTCATTTAAATATTCAGAAGGACAAGCTTTAATTGTAAGACTATGTATCTTTATAGGCCTGTAATTCAGCCATCTCAAAAAAAAGTATTTATATATATTGAATATAAGGAGGCTGCAGGTCTAGGAAGGGCTAGTAGCCCACAATCAGTAGCCAATAAGAAGGTAGAGCTTTGGTAAATGAAAGGTAGTTGAGAAGTGTAGTGCTAGGTGAATTGAAATCTCCGAGGAAGAAAGATGACGAAATGTTAGTGTTGTAGGAAAGAAGTCTTGGCTAGTGCTGGAGAAAGGGTTTGGTTGCTTTATTGAGGATGCTGCTAGAAAAACAAAGTCATATTTTTAGGTATGAGTTAGAAGTAGGTGCGAAAGCAGAAAGCATAGTGGATACAAGAGGCATTCATTTTAGATACAAGCATTATCATTTTTGTACGATTGTAGAGTAATCTTGCTTGATGACAAGGTTTTAAATTTGGGGGTGTGATAACTCTCAATAAGAGAGTGTTTCATGGGCTATTTGGAGCATTTTGTGTGCGAAAATGTGAGGATCCTTAGCAATAAACTAAGGAAAATGCGAGAATTTATTAAGTGGGTCCCCACATAATTATAATTCTTAAACAGCTGGTTCGTGGCAGCGGTTTTTGCCCATAAATTTGTAGAAATTGAGGCAGGAAAGAGGACTTGATAGCATAGTGTTGAAACGCTATTCTATGGCGTCTCAATGCTGCGCTTGGTGTTTGGGTGTAGCTTATGGGCCTTCATAGCATTGAGATGTTGTCACAAGCGTCTCAATGCTGGTTCAACTATTGTTCGCAATACTAAATGCGTCGCAGTGTGAAGATGTTGTCACTGGCATCTCAAGGCTGCCCTGGTGGTTAATGCCGCCGGGAGATGTCGTGATCGAGTAGTAGCGAACACGTTTTTCCTTTTTTTTTTAGGTTTTTTTCCCTTCGCTGTTAAATTAAAATAATATTTGATTATATTAATTTAATTGTGTTTTTTTAGGATGCCAATAACCGGTCTATTGTACTATTTAATTATTATGAATTATGAATGTATGTTTAATTGGTTATATGTTGCATGGTTTAAAATCCCACTATAGGTTAAGCATGATCATGCATCATACATGTATAAATGATATAACTTATGATAACATGATTTGAAATTTCATGGATAATTAATATAAGTGTTATGTTAATTAAATGAAAATTGAAATGCATTGAACATGAGATTACTTTAGTGAATATAAATGTTATATTTATGAATGTCATGAATGTATGGTTATAATTTTTTTCATTGATTTATTAGACTTATAAGTTTAAAGGAAAGAAATTCAAACATATAATAAAAAGTGGCATGCAAACCTAGGGTATTAATTGAATTACTTTTAAAGAGTATTAAAATTAACTAGACGTTTTGTTTAAGTTTTTTTTATATATAATTAGAATTTAGTCTTTAATACAGGGTAAGGCTTATTTATAAAACTTTGGTTATATGGGAACTCTAACCAGTGAAGTTCTACCTAAGGCAGTAGTATTTAAGTTGACGATTTAGGTAACACCCCTACTTAGGAACGGACCCACTACCTAAATTGAATTAACCAATTTTTTATTAAGCATGCAATGGTTTCAGTAGTTTATTAATGAGTTTATTAAACTTAGACATTCGTGTAAAACAAGCTAGTATAATAGTTATATTAGTTATATTGGGAAATTTGATAAACTTAGATATAATTAGTCGACATTTACTTAAGTAATAAACCTTTTTTTTATATATATACTAAGTGGGAGGATAAGATATGTATATATCAGATACCAAGTATATAAGATATACGTGGTACGTATATACTCCTTTCCTCACATTCTCCATATAAGTCCACACCATGAGATCCATGCTCGGCTTTGTGTCGTACTAGGCGCGACGTTCCTACAGAAGTTTCTTGCATTGTAGGAATATTGAGTTGGCGACTCAGGTCACTCTCACCCATACTAATCAAAGGACGAGTCCTAATAGGCAGGAGTCCATAATTCACTAAGGATTGAGATCGAGTTACCCTATTATCCTATTGAAATATTAATCTATTAGCTAACGGTGTTATAGTTGAAGATTAATTATTTTATGGTATGATCTTATACAAACTCATTCTATAGGATACCCCCACTTGCATGTCTCCACACGAATGACTTAGATCAAATCATTTGTTACTATTACAAAGTGGGTCGTATCCAAAGTCTTACCATAATAAAGTACCCAACCTTATCCATATCCTATAAACTCTTTAGATTATTACTAGAACATTATCCACCTGTATATCAAATATATACTGCATATATATACATTGTATATCACATATATACTGTATACTCTGTTATATACTGTTCCAGATACATGACATAACCTCAGATGTTCGTTTATTGGATTTAGGTTAATACAATTATAAGAGAAAGATCAATTGATAAGAAAACAATAGCCAATTGGATCTAAGAACCCTTATGGTTATGCAAACCCCTAGATCACAAATGCTAAAACCCCCAAATCGAGATGATGTCAACCCAAGGAAGAAGTTAGAACGGATTTACCTTGATGATCAATATCAAGAGTAGAGAAAACTTGTTTCTAAACTCAAGATTCGAACCACTCCACAAATAGCTTGATCAAGACTACTTGAATGATTCTAGCATGCAAATCTAACACTCAAGAATTGCAAAGAAAAACAAGCTCTAGGCTTTTTGAAGCAAAATAGCAACTTCATTCAATCATCAAAATCTATCTTTCAAAGGAAACAAGCTAGGCTACTCCAAAACAACCCTAAAAGTAACCTAAAGGCATTTTAAAGGTTGTAACTCCCAATTACATGATGGCCATAACATCCACTAGCTAAAATGTAACTTAAAACACATAAATGAAATGTTTAAAACTGAAAATATAATAAAAAGATGTTTAAATCCGAGAATTGAAGTCTTGGTCACCCTTCAAAGTCTTTGTAACCTCCCAATTATAAATGAAGCTTCACTTGAAGTAGTTTGAAGTGTAGTTCCATTAATTGATGGATAACTTGCAATAAATGAAGCTTGAGATGCACTTAAGTTCATTTAATGCAACTTGAGTTCCTTGAATTGAACTTGGCTTTATTGAATGCAACTTGAGTTAAACTCCACTTCAACTTCAGCTCCTTTAAATGAACTTAGAGTTCATTTAATGCAACGCCTCCCTTAAGCTCTACTTGGAAGATATTGACTTGAAAAGTTCCATCTCTCTCTTGATCATCCCTAGCCGAGCTCACCAAGTATTGAACATGAGAAAGTAAAGCTTGTTGTAGCTTCTTGGCTCTTGATCTCGTTATGGGTCCTTGAGGCATGACAATGGAGCTATGGTGATAAGAAATGGTGTAGTTGACTCGGATGATGATTGTGAGGAACATGATGAAGAATTTGAAGAACGTGATGAAGAGTATATTGAAGAAGGTAACTTCATATCCTTGATAACAAGAAGGGTACTTAGTGTACAAATCAAGGAAGAGAAAGTTGAAGATCAAAGGGAAAACTTGTTTCACACAAGATGCTTAATTGAAGGAAATCCGTGTAGCTTGGTGATTGATAGTGGAAGTTGCACAAATGTGATAAGTAGTTTTCTTGTTAAGAGACTTCAACTTGCTACACGTCCACATCCAAAACCATACAAACTTCAATGGTTGACAAACAAAGGAGAACTAAAGGTAAACTCCCAAGCTCTTATTCCTTTTACATTGGGAAGATACAAAGATGAAGTCCTTTGTGATGTTGTCCCTATGCATGCGGGGGATATACTATTGGGCCGACCATGGCAATATGATAGAGAGGTCACATATGATGGGCTGTTGAACAAGTATAGTTTTACTTTGAACGGAAAGAAATTTACTTTACTTCCGTGTCACCATTTGAAGTACATTGTGACCACTTGAAATTAGAAAAGAAAAGAAAAGAATTTGAAGAAAAAGAGAGGAGAGAAGAGAGCAAAAGTGAGACTAGTGAAAAAAAAGAGAAGAGTGAAAGGCAAAATGAGAGTAAAAACCAAGAAGAAAAAAAAGATGAGTTGAAAAGAAAGAATGTGAGTTTGATTGTAAGAAAGAGTGAATTTAGAAATGTGTTGTTAACCCAAGAGCCACATTTTGTGCTTATGTGCAAAGATGCACCTACGGGTTTACCTCCTCTTAGAGGGATTGAACATTAAATTGACTTTATACCCGGTGCAACTCTCCCAAACATGGCTGCCTATAGGACCAATCCCACCGAAACCAAGGAGATTCAAAGGCAAGTGGAAGAACTCATGGAGAAAGGTTATGTTAGAGAAAGTATGAGTCCTTGCTCGGTTCCGGTAATTTTGGTACCCAAGAAAGATGGCACATGGAGGATGTGTGTTGATTGTCGAGCCATCAACAAAATCACGATAAAGTATCGACATCCTATTCCTAGATTGGATGATATGTTAGATGAATTACATGGTGCTAATCTGTATTCAAAAATAGATCTTAAAAGTGGTTACCATCAAATTCAAATGCATGTGGGAGATGAGTGGAAAACAGCTTTCAAAACAAAGTTTGGGTTGTATGAATGGCTTGTTATTCCATTTGGCCTTACTAATGCACCAAGTACTTTTATGAGGCTAATGAATCATGTTTTGAGAGAATACATTGGAAAATTTGTTGTTGTATACTTTGATGATATTCTTGTTTACTCAAAAAGCTTGAATGATCATATTTTGCATGTCAAGACAATTTTACTAAAACATAGAGAAGAAAAGCCTTATGCCAACTTCAAAAAGTGTAGTTTTTGTCAAGACCAAGTCAACTTCTTAGGGTTCATTGTTGGAAAGGATGGGGTGAAAGTTGATGAGGAAAAGGTAAAGGCTATTCGAGAGTGGCCAACACCCACCAATGCAACCGAGGTAAGGTCTTTTCATGGGTTGGCTAGTTTTTATAGGAGGTTTATTAAAGATTTCAGTAGCATAGCCTCACCATTAAATGAACTTGTTAAGAAGCATGCTAAATTTGAGTGGAAAGAAAAGCAAGAAAATGCATTCAATGAATTGAAAGATAAATTGAGCAATGCACCTTGTCTTGTTTTGCCTAACTTTGACAAATCTTTTGAGATTGAATGTGATGCAAGTGGAATAGGTATAGGAGCTGTTTTGATGCAAGAAAAAAGGCCGATCATGTTCTTTAGTGAGAAGCTAAATGGAGCACAGCTTAACTACCCAACTTATGACAAGGAACTCCATGCACTTGTGAGGGCTTTACAAGTTTGGCAACATTACTTATGGCCAAAAGAGTTTGTTATCCATAACGATCATGAAAGTTTGAAGCACCTCAAAAGCCAAACAAAGTTAAATCGGAGGCATGCTAAATGGGTGGAGTTCATCGAGACATTTCCTTATGTCATTCATTACAAAAAAGGTAAGGACAATGTAGTGGCCGATGCATTATCAACGAGGTATGCTCTATTTTCTTCACTTAGTGCAAAAATTCTTGGTTTTAAGCATATGATTGAGTTGTACAAAGTTGAGAAATCGGAATTTTATGATGTGTATGAGCAATGTTTGGAAGGGAAAAATATACATGATTATCTTGTGTTTGACGGTATGCTTTTTAGGAAAGGTAAGCTTTGTATTCCTAAGTGTTCCATTCGGGAGTTGCTTGTAAAGGAGGCTCATGGGGGAGGACTTATGGGACATTTTGGACAATTTAAAACATATAACATGTTGTGTGAACACTTTTATTGGTTAAAAATGAGGAAAGATGTGAACAAAGTGTGCAAGCAATGTTTCAAATGTAAGGAGGCTAAGTCTAAGACTCAACCACATGGTCTTTACACACCTTTAGAAGTTTCTAGTGAACCGTGGGTTGACATTAGCATGGATTTTTTTTTGGGGTTACCAAAAACTAGAAGACATCATGATAGCATTTTTGTGGTGGTTGATAGGTTTAGTAAAATGGCACATTTCATTCCATGTAACAAAATAGATGATGCTACTAATATAGCTAATCTTTTCTTTAGGGAAGTGGTTAGACTACATGGCGTTCCTAAAACCATTGTTAGTGATCGAGATGCTAAGTTTTTAAGTCATTTTTGGAAAGTTTTATGGGGCAAATTGGGTACCAAGCTTTTGTTTTCTACAACTTGTCACCCACAAACCGATGGTCAAACTGAGGTGGTTAATAGAACATTAGGGGTCTTGCTTAGGTCACTCATTTCTAAAAATCTTAAGTCTTGGGAAGAGACTCTACCTTTTGTGGAGTTTGCATATAATAGAGCTGTACATAGCACCACCCATTGTTCACCATTTGAGGTTGTTTATGGCTTTAATCCTCTAACTCCTTTAGATTTAACACCTTTGCCACCTAATATGTTTACAAGTGATGCAGCTTTGTCTAAAGCCGAATACATCAAAACATTACACAAAGAGATCAAGGAACGGATTGAGAACAAGAATCGAAAGCTAGTAAGTCGCAAGAACCAAGGGAGAAAGAAAGTTATTTTTAACCCAGGTGATTGGGTTTGGGTTCATCTACGAAAGGAACGGTTTCCAGATCAGAGGAAGTCAAAACTTCAACCAAGAGGAGATGGTCCTTTTCAAGTGCTTGAACGGATCAATGACAATGCGTACAAATTGGATCTTCGAGGTGAGTATAATGTAAGTTCTACTTTTAATGTGGCTGATTTGACTCCTTTTGATGTAGGAAATGAAGACCTTGATTTGGGGACAAATTCTTTTGAAGAAAGGGGGGATGATGCAAATCCAACCACGGATCCATTGACTGTACCCGAGGGACCAATTACAAGAAGCAAAGCAAAGAAGATTCAAGAGGTTTTCATAATACATCTTCAAAGGCTAGCTAATGCACACGAGGAGACAAAGATTTCTGATAAGCGCGAAGGTTGCTCGTGTTTACAAAGCTAGAGGTCCTTCTAGGATCCTTGCAAACATTCACAAAAACGACTAACTTACCGAATGATTCCAACCAAGAGTAAGGTTAGAAGATGAATCACTCTTAGATCGGACTTAGAATCTACGATGGTCACTCCTAGATCCTAAGACGACTCACTCCAGAATTAGCTTGATCGAGACTAATCCAATGAATCGGTTTAACATCAAACCTAAAGCAAGATTTGAAAGAAGCAACACCAAAAGTGTTAAGGAACAAAAGTTCTTGAATTTCAATATGTTTTAATCTTAAGTTCTCCATAACAAGAGCATTACAAGCCTTTAAATAGGCCAAATGGTCGTTCAACATAAGAACACCAAAAGTTTTTCAAAATACTACTTAATGCAAATTGTAGAAAATAAGACATGCAAATTAAAACTTGATTGCACATCATTCTAGACACTTAAATGCGGATCAGAAAACGTAGTCATGCTTCAAATGGTCTTATCTATGTGCTGTAGGAGGCGCTTCACATTTGAATATGGTTTGACAACTTTTGACTTCACAAACTCCAAAGATGTGCAATCTGCAAAGGCACCTGTTCACGAATCTGCACACTTTTTTTGTCCTCCGTGCCATCTCTCAAAATAGACAACTTTTCCCGTGCCATCTTTGCTCCATTCTCTTCTTGACTCATTGAAGTAACATTATGAATAAATTCGGGCTCAAAACTCTTTGTTGGTTCTTGTGCATTAACAAGCTTTTGAAGGTGCAGTGTGAAAGCCTCTTGAATCTTTCTTGCCTTTCTTGTAATAATTGCTCCTTTGATATATGTAATTGGTCACAGATGGATTCGTATCACAAACATTATAAAAATGATTTGAAAACTAAACTGCAAGCTTTGAGGCAGGGAACAAAAAGTGTTGATGAGTATTATCAAGAGATGGTGATTTTAATGGAAAAAGCACACATTCGAGAAGAAGAGGAAGAAACCATGTCTAGATTCCTTGGAGGTTTGAATCTGGAAATTGTTCATCATATTGATAGAAATCCACCACCTTACTTGGAAGATATGTATCACCATGCTATCAAAATTGAAGATCAATTGGGGAAGTTTGGTGCTGTCAAAAGAGTGAAGGCCGAGAGCTCCAATGCCAAAAACAATGAAGTTCCAAAGGAGGTAAGGGAGAAGACTAATTCTCTTACATGTTGGAAGTGCAAAGGGTTTGGACACATGAGCAAAGAATGTGTCAATAAAGAAGTCATGGTGATAAGAAATGGTGTTGTTGATTCAAATGATGCTTGTGAGAAATATGATGCAAAATTTGAGGAAGAATCTAAAGCACATGTTGATGAATTTATTAAACAAGATAGCAAACATTCTGATGTTGATGAAAGTGAGTTGAAAGAAAAGAGAGAAAGAGAAGAGTTAAGAGAAAGGAATTCAAAAGAGAAAGAAGAGGACAAGAGAAAGATCCAATCCATTGGCCAATATAAGCCAACTCTTATGACATTGTTGCATAAGGACCCTTACTATCAAGCTAACATACTTTATCCTAGTGTTTCTACTTTTCTAAGATTTTTGCAGGAAGTTCCAACTCTTCAAATCAAGTGTGGTCGAACACAAGTAACGATGGAAGCTATGATGGAGCCAACGAGAGTTATCCTATCATCTATTCATGATCTAAAGATTGTATTACAAGGTAAGTATAAAATAGATCTTGATTTTGAAGATACTAACTTGCTTCCTTATTGTGTAGGTAACCATGAACAAAAGAAACCTAAAGTGAAAGGCATTGTGGAAAAGTATTTGTCTAAGAAGTCGCATAAAGAATTCCATGGCCGAGAACGCAGAATTGTATGTTGGAGAATGCAAATGCAAAGTACCAAGTGGAGGAAAAATAAATCCGAGCACAATTTCAACAAACCAAGTGATTGGGTTTGGAAGCACTTTTGGAAGGAACGAAGAATTTGTCCAAGTCCAAACATAAGAAGACTAAGAAGGATGATATTACATGAAGACTTCAAGATTGCACTTCAAGGAAGTCAAAAAGTGGTGTTAACTCAAAGAAGGCAAACAAGAAAGGGCCATAGAAATTTTCAAGACGAAAGAAGTGACATGTCCAACGAAGAAAATCATAAATCTTCAAGCTCCAATATACAACTCACAAGGTAAGGAACAAGTTGTTAAGGCTTATCATTGGACTAACTTGATTCGTTTTGATGAAGGAAATGTAAACCTTGATTTGAGGACAAATCCTTTTAAAGAAAGGGGGGATGATACGAATCCATTTGTGACCAATTACATATATCAAAGGAGCAATTATTACAAGAAAGGCAAGGAAGATTCAAGAGGCTTTTACACTGCACCTTCAAAAGCTTGTTAATGCACAAGAACCAACAAAGAGTTTTGAGCCCAAATTTATTCATAATGTTACTTCAATGAGTCAAGAAGAGAATGGAGCAAAGATGGCACGGGAAAAGTTGTCTATTTTGAGAGATGGCACGAAGGACAAAAAAAGTGTGCAGATTCGTGAACAGGTGCCTTTGCAGATTGCACCTCTTTGGAGTTTGTGAAGTCAAAAGTTGTCAAACCATATCTAAATGTGAAGCGCCTCCTACAGCACATAGATAAGACCATTTGAAGCATGACTACGTTTTCTGATCCGCATTTAAGTGTCTAGAATGATGTGCAATCAAGTTTTAATTTGCATGTCTTATTTTCTACAATTTGCATTAAGTAGTATTTTGAAAAAAACTTTTGGTGTTCTTATGTTGAACGACCATTTGGCCTATTTAAAGGCTTGTAATGCTCTTGTTATGGAGAACTTAAGATCATAACATATTGAAATTCAAGAACTTTTGTTCCTTAACACTTTTAGTGTTGCTTCTTTCAAATCTTGCTTTAGGTTTGATGTTGAACCGATTCATTGGATTAGTCTCGATCAAGCTAATTCTGGAGTGAGTCGTCTTAGGATCTAGGAGTGACCATCGTAGATTCTAAGTTCGATCTAAGAGTGATTCATCTTCTAACCTTACTCTTGGTTGGAATCATTCGGTAAGTTAGTCGTTTTTGTGAATGTTTGCAAGGATCCTAGAAGGACCTCTAGCTTTGTAAACCCGAGCAACCTTGGCGCTTATCAGGTTTTATGGTGGAGGAGTTTCATTCTCGGATTTAAAGCATGTTTAATTGTATTTTCAGTTTTAAACATTTCATTTATGTGTTTTAAGTTTTATTTGTGTTAGTGGTGGTTATGGTATTGATGTAGTAGGGAGTTACAACCTTTACAATTCTTTTAGGTTACTTGAAGGGTTGTTTTGGAGGCTATAAATAGCCTAGCTTGTTCCCTTGGAAAAACAGATTTGAGATTTGAGATTTTGATGATTGAAATGAAGTTGCTATTTTGCTTCAAAAAGGCTAGAGCTTGTTTTTCTTTGCAATTCTTGAGTGTTAGATTTGCATGCTAGAATCATGCAAGTAGTCTTGATCAAGCTATTTGTGGAGTGGTTCGAATCTTGAGTTTAGAAACAAGTTTTCTCTACCCCCAAGACCACTAGTGGCAAGACGGAGAACAATTCCCTAGAGTCAAAACCGAAGGTTAATTATGGAAAGAGATAGTCATCCAAGTCCAAAACCCAACCCGAAATTCCTAAGACCAGGACTAGTGATATCAAATGTTTTAAGTGCCGTGGGGTAGGCCACATTAGCCGAAACTGCCCTAATCAAAGAGCCATGATACTTAAAGAGAGAGAGATAGTCACAGATGATGAGGAGGAGAAAAAGGTAGGGGTTGAGGAGAGAAAAGAAGAAAGTAGTATAGAGGAGGAAGTAGAGGAGGAAGTAGAGGAGGATTCCAAGGATATAGCCTTAGTGGCTAGCAGGAACCTCGATGTGCAATTTAGGGAAGAACCCTTAGAGGCACAAAGATAAAAACTATTTCATGCTAGGTGCATAATCAACTCCACCCCATGTAGTGTTATCATTGATAGTGGGAGTTGCACTAATGTTGCTAGCAAGGATATAGTGGAGAGGTTGAAATTAGCCACCACACCCCACCGACGGCCTTATAGCCTACAATGGTTGAATAATAATGGGTATTTGAAGGTCCAAAAGCAAGTTCAAATTTCATTCAACATCAAGGTACTAGGACGAGGTCACTTGTGATGTTGTACCTATGCATGCTAGCGATTTCTTGCTAGGGAGACCACGACAATTTGACAAGAAAGTGAGCTTTGATGGTTTTCTTAATAAATATTATTTTGAGCATCAAGGCAAGAAAATCACTCTTGTACCTCTTTCTCCAAAACAAGTACGAATTGATAAGTTAAAATTGGAAGAAACTGGAGGCCTAGAAAAAGGAAGTTGTTGAACTTCAATCTAAAAAGAAAGAAAAGGACCCTAAAAAGAATGAGAAAGCCTTGACCGTCATTGCTAGAAAAAGATGAAATAGAGCGAGCTCTATGTGCTACACAATCGTTGTTCTATATCTACATGAAGGTAATGATCTCCTAACTCAAGAAAGAAGAAATACTTTACCTAGTACTTGTGTTGAGTTTTTACAGGATATCAAGGAGACAATGCCCGAAGCCATGTCATACTTGGAGAGAATAATGGAAGAAGAATAAGGAGAGCACCATGGAAGCTATTTTGAGCCGCACACTAAATGATCCAAAACACCTCAAGAGGTCGAGCCACACGAGGAGAGCCAACATGACAATCAAGTGGAGATCTTTGAGAAGAAAGAAGAAAATGAAGTTTTTCAACTTCATCAAGGAAATAGTCCTACTATAGATGCTTACCATTGGACTAACTTGCTTTGTGTGGATGTAGGTAAACTTGATTCGAGGACAAATCCAATTCAAGGAGGGGAAGATGATGTGATCATATTTGGCCCAACACTCCAAAATGCCACCTACACCAAGAATGAAGAGAAGCTTGAGGAAAGACCCACCAAACGAAGGAGACTTCATTGGATCCATCAACAAATTTATACCATATTAAAGGCCAATGGAGAGCCTATTAGGGTCAAGAGAAAGCATGGAAGAGAAGAGGAGCCAAGCGAGTGGCCCCATTTCAAGGACAAGCCTATCGAGAGGCTACTGCAAGCACGCACAGCCAGACGTACGTTACCGCACGCGTGCCCCCTTACCGCGCACGCCATCACGCCGCGAGAACCTCATAGCGCACCTCCTGTACGCATGCCTCAACCCAACTAACCTCACAACGCACGGTCTTGCATGTGCTGCCTGCCGAAGTGCACATCTCCTGCCGCCCACGCCTGCACGCTATCGCCTGCACCGATGCCTGCACGACTGCCACCCATGCCCGCACAGCCGCGCCTGCCGCACACGCCCGCGCGTCCTTGTCTGCCCCAGCGTCCGTGTGCCCCTTGTCTGCCCAGCCCCCATTCACGCAGCCATGTCTGCCCGCTCACCCCACGCCCAAGCACCCGTACGCCACCAACGTCCACACTTGCACGCCCTTCAGCGCCCAAGCCAGTGCCCCAACGCCCCTGTCCGTCACCCATGCGCGTGCCCAACCCCTTGCCTTGCCGCCCACTCAATCTCATTCAAGGAAAGGATTTCCTTATGATTTTTGTTTATTTGATGGGATTTTATTTGAATTTTTTTTTCTTTTTAATTTAACAACTTAAAATTCCAACTTTAGGCAAGTTGAACAACTTTTAGGAAATTATCAATTTTTATTTTCTTTATAAAATTTTGTTATTTCCTTTTAAGGCCAAGGGCCTTAGCCTATATATAGGTGTGTACCCTCCATTGTTTGAGGCATCTTGGAAATATCATTTGAATAGAAATTGAGTGTTATCTCAACCCTTTGTCGTGTGCAAAACCACTTCCCAAATATTGGATCCCTTTATGTGGTTGAACTTAGACTTCCGTATTTGACCCCTCGGAGCATGCTTGTTTGATTGGTCATCAAACTCGTTGAGTGTTTCCGACCTCGAGCATAGTGAGTATTCTGTCTG
The DNA here is from genome assembly GCF_013281855.1 of Momordica charantia. Lineage (NCBI taxonomy): Eukaryota > Viridiplantae > Streptophyta > Magnoliopsida > Cucurbitales > Cucurbitaceae > Momordica > Momordica charantia. The sequence continues at coordinate 16,619,364 of NW_028275160.1, forward strand.
CTCAAGGTAATGTCTGCAAAGGTAATCCCTCTAACTCTTAGCCTTCCGGGTTAAACCAACTATACGACTGGATTCAAGTGGCTTGTGGCTCGAGTTGCACAATACGCTTGGGTTGTTGCGTATCAGAGGCTCAACCCCAAAATGAACGAGGTGGTAAAAAAATGAGATAATAAAATGGTTAGACGTCAGGGTGATCTACCCCATTTCAGATAGCTGCTGGGTTAGCCCAGTTCAATGCGTTCCCACAAATGAAGCGTTCATTTTGAAAAGAGGCGTACAAATATGTTTTGCATACCTAGGAAACAACTTATATAAGTTAAAACCAACCAAAGTTGAAGCTGTCTATAATACTGAAATGTTTAAAACAGCTGAAACTCAAATTAAAAGGAAACGTGTTTCTCAAAGTACCTATCTTTGGCACTTAAGACTTTGACACATTAATCTCAATAGGATTGAGAGATTCGTTAAGAGCAGACTTCTAAGCAAGTTAAAAGATGATTCTTTACCGCCATGTGAGTCATGTCTTGAGGGAAAAATGACAAAGAGATCTTTTACTGGAAAAGGTCATCGAGCCAAAGAACCTTTAGAACTCGTACATTCAGACCTTTGTGGACCAATGAATGTTAGAGCTCGAGGAGGGTATGAATATTTCATCGGCTTTATTGATGATTATTCTAGGTACGGTTACATTTACCTGATACATCACAAGTCTGAAGCCCTTGAAAAGTTCAAGGAGTTTAAGACCGAGGTTGAGAACGAATTAGGTAAAACAATTAAGACACTTCGATCAGATCGAGGTGGGGAGTATATGGACTTGAGATTTCAAGACTATATTATAGAACATGGAATTCAGTCACAACTCTCTGCACCAGGAACGCCTCAGCAAAACGGTGTATCTGAACGAAGAAACAGAACATTGTTAGACATGGCTCGATCCATGATGAGTTTTGCTCAGATGCCTAACTCGTTTTGGGGGTTTGAAGTAGACACTGCAGCTTACATTTTGAATAATGTTCCTTCTAAAAGTGTTTCAGAAATACCTTATGAGTTATGGATCGGGCGTAAAGCTAGTTTACGTCATTTTCGAATCTGGGGTTGTCCAGCACACATGTTGGTACAAAATCCTAAGAAATTGGAACGTCGTTCAAAATTGTGTCTTTTTGTGGGTTACCCTAAAGGAACGAGAGATGGTCTGTTTTATGATCCTTAAGATGAAAAGGTGGTTGTATCGACAAACGCCACATTCCTAGAGGAAGACCACATACGAGATCATAAACCTCGCAGCAAACTAGTATTAGAAGAGATTTCAAAAGATGCTACAGATAAATCAACAAGAGTTGTTGATCAGGCTGGTCCATCAACAAGAGTTGATAATAGACCAAGCACATCTTGTCCGTCACATCCTTCTCAAGAGATGAGAGAGCCATGATGATAAGAAAACGATAGCCAATTGGATCTAAGAACCCTTATGGTTATGCAAACCCCTAGATCACAAATGCTAAAACCCCCAAATCAAGATGATGTCAACCCAAGGAAGAAGTTAGAACGAATTTACCTTGATGATCAATATCAAGAGTAGAGAAAACTTGTTTCTAAACTCAAGATTCGAACCACTCCACAAATAGCTTGATCAAGACTACTGGAATGATTCTAGCATGCAAATCTAACACTGAAGAATTGCAAAGAAAAACAAGCTCTAGGCTTTTTGAAGCAAAATAGCAACTTCATTCAATCATCAAAATCTATCTTTCAAAGGAAACAAACTAGGCTATTTATAGCCTCCAAAACAACCCTAAAAGTAACCTAAAAGCATTTGAAAGGTTGTAACTCTCAATTACATGATGGCCATAACATCTACTTCGGGATCGGTGTTCACTCTTCATGGAGGAGCAGTAGTGTGGAGAAGTATAAAGCAAAGCTGCATTGCCGACTCCACAATGGAAGCAGACTATGTTGCTGCATGCGAAGCAGCCAAGGAAGCAGTATGGCTTAGGAAGTTCTTAAATGATCTAGAAGTTGTTCCAGACATACATCTGCCCATCACTTTGTATTGCGATAACAGTGGGGCAGTGGCGAACTCCAAAGAACCGAGAAGCCATAAGCGCGGAAAGCATATTGAGCGCAAATACCATCTCATCAGAGAAATTGATATGAATCTCCAACATATTCAAATCAAATACAAGTCAACTCAAGCTTCATTCAAGACAAAAACATCAATTATGGATTTCAAGTTCAGGCTACATTAAATGAGGCTTCATTTAATCCTTTAGGGTTACAAAACTCTTGGTTTTCTGATTTAATATTTATTTTCGGATTTATGGTGTATTTTTAAGTATTTTAAGTTTTAAGACTTTCCATTTACTTTTTAGGTTACATTTAGTTAATGGTTGTTTATGGCATTGATGGAGTTGAGTGTTCCAACCCTTCACATGCCCATATGTTACTTTTAAGAACTATTTTGAAGGCTATGTATAGCCATGTATATCAGCTTTGAAAGGACAGAATATAGATTTGAAGATGTAATGAAATGAGCCTTTGAGCCTTTCTTTTAGCCAAGAGCTAATGTATTTTGCAATCTAGTGATAGCTTGCATGTTTAGGATCATTCAAGTGAGACTTGATCTATCTTGCTTGTGGAGTAATTCGGATCTCAAACAAGGAGCGAGTTTTCTTGCCTTGAGATATTTCATCATCAAGGTAATCCGTTCCTAAAACTTTTCCTTGGGTTGATTCCATACTTGTTTTCGGGGTTTTTGGGATTGAGTTCTATGGGTCTTGTTCGTTAGCAAGGTTCTTAGATCTAACTCTCAAGGGTCTCTTAACATTTTGATATCAGAGCTTTAGGCTCAAGATCGGATATATGTTTCCTTTGCGTTTTTGTTCAATCTATCTTTGATTTTCTTGTTATCTCAATTTCATAAACTTTTCGTATTCTGTCAAAAAGCATAAAAAAGTCATATTTCCGTTCATCTTTTGATTTCTTTGCCTTCTACGTTTTTATAGATCTCTTTCTGCTCTAAAACTTTGTATTCTTTGACTCTTACCAGTTCTGATTTCTTCATGGTGAAAAACGTTCATTTTCATAATCTGTCATAAAAATCCGTGAGCATGTTCTTCATATGTTTATCTTTCATTCTTCTTTTGTTCCCCATGTTAGATGTTATTTCAGCAAATTAATCTCTGATTGGTGTTTACAACTAGCCAATAGCCATTTAATATCGTTGGTTGCACTTTGATGCATTAATTGTGCTAGTTGGTGGACATTAACTTGGGAGGTTACATTTTTGCTATTTATTCCAGTATTTAATTAATCTCATTTTGTCATCTTGTTTGATTTATTAGTTTCTTTCCATAAGTCAAGTTAGCTTGTTTATGTTCTAAGTGTGCTACTATCTACCGAATTGCAAATTATTATGGCTTCTCCATTTTAAATTTTGAGAGCAATGTATCACCAAAGAGAAAGTCCATACAAATTCATGTCTCCTCATGGACGACGACGTCGTGAGAAACACTATAGTACAGATCCATATGCGAAGGAATTGGCCGAGATTCGCAAATGCATAAATTCCCTCAATGAATTGTGCCAAGAGTTTAAAGTGATATATGATGACATGAAGAGGGATGAAGACATGAAGAGGCATGTCGCACAATCCGTTCAAACAGAAGAAAAATGTACTATGCCTCATGAGGATGACCAACCAATTTAACTCAACCACGTTGCAAACCCACTAGGAGTTTTAGTCCAAGTGGGAGTTTGTTGGGTATTCTGTCCTAAAACTCGTAGTTTGTAAACAGTGACATTAATGTGAGGTTATTCAGACAAGTGTTGTTAAATGAAAGTGAATTTTTTTTTTTTTTAATAAATCCAATAAACTACGAACCCTTGGCTATTATAATGAGTACTTGAACTGTATGTGGAGACATAAACTGGATCAAGTTCAAGTAAATAGCCTAAACAGTCTATAGTACATGGATCAAGTTGGGTACCTTTTCCTGGAGACATTATTGAATACGGCCCGCTTTATGATTGTTACAAATTTTGTAAGGTGTCATAAACGAAGTGATCCTGATTCGTTCGTGTAGAAACATGTGAGCGGGGGTGTTCTACACAATGAGATTGCGTAAGACTGACCCTGAAATAATCACTGTTACGTATTAACATCGTTTACGGATAACACCGATTAATTTCGTTTATCGATGACCTAAATAACTTGATCTAAATCCTGAGCCATCTATGAACTCCTATTTATTCAAGATTCTCCCTTGATCTGCATAGGTGAGAGTAAGCTCATCAGCGCTGCTCAATATGCCTCCCATTTCAGGGATAAGACTGGGTAGATAGCTGGGGACATAGAATTAGCAAGACGAAATTCACTCCTACCCGATTTAGGGATAGTAGAGAGGTTGTTCCCTTAAGGGCTGATCCCGGGTCTTGAACAAGGGGCCCCATCCTCTCACTGGCCCGAGAGGAATTGGATTTAGTGATTTGATCCTAAATCAATTGTTCATTAGAGGGATCGTGGTACTTAAGGAGAAAAGATGTAACTCAAAGGTAAAACGGTTTTTTGACCTAGCTGAGGTTACGAACGACCTGTGAAGGATCAACTTACCGATGACGGTTATATCGAATGGACACAAATATATCTACAGTGAGGGGAGTGCATCTACAGGCTATAGTGGACAGTCCTGTTAGTTAACGAATGTTGATTAACTGAGTTAAAGAGTTTGACCGGTTAGTCTCGAATCGTTGGAGCCCATGATCTGTAGGTCCAACGGGTCTCCATGCTAGCTCATAAAGGATAAAATTGATGAACTAGGTGAAGCAAGAATTTGAAGTGTTCAAATTCGGTTTTTAAGGGAATATTGTATTTTATATGAGATATAATATATAATCTAATTGACATTTAATTATTATGGAGAGTGTGACTTATTTAAATTAGTTTTAAATAAGTTCAAAGCATGAAAATGAGTTGTAATTTGATTAATGCGATTAATCAAGCTTAGGTGTCAAAGACCAATTAATATGAGATATTGATTTGGCTTGGTTTTTGTTTTAATAAAAAATTGATATTTCAATTTTTGTTTTTATAAAAATTAGTTTTATCAAAGTTTTATTTAAAAAATCAAGTTAGTGGAAAAATGCAACTTCAAAGTTTGATTTTCCCACTAACTAGTGGTTTTTGAAGTGTTTCTTCGAGGCAATAACACCTATCTTTTACATGCTAGTGGAGTTTGAAGTGGAAGGCATGCAAGGCTTGTCCTTAAATGCATTTGGTCTTTATATAGGTGATGAAGATCACTTGGATAAGGCTAATGCTTCCTTGCATAAGTGCAGAATTTTTCCACTCAAATTTCGATTGTCTTCTCCTAGCCATTAGTGTTTTCCCATGGTTTTCACTCAAAATTCGGTCCCACAACCGTGTTCATCAACCCGAGGATAGCACGGATTTGTCGTTGGTGGTCCCATTGAGTTAGGAGAAGAAGTTATAATGGAGGTCTTCAAAGGTTTGTTAATCTCTTTCTCTTTACCTTTTTCATCATTTTTCAAGTATACTTATTTTAGTTAAATTGCTTCATTAAGTGTATTATGATCCTTAGCTTCCGCTATGCATGTCTAAGATTTCCATCAATATGATCGTTATTTCCATTAATTTTACATCTTTTAATAGTTTATATTATTTCTTTAATCATATTCCAACATTCAATTTGAGTTTCTAAATAAAATTGGGCAAAAGTATTTGTGGTAATTGAGTTATCTAGAAACTCAATCTTGAGGATGATATCGGTATTGACTTAGCACTTTATTAAAACTTTACCCGTACACTTGCGGTTAGCAATTTATGCAACAAGTTTTGACGTTGTTGCTGGGCATTGGCAATTATTTATACTCACTCAATATCGTGGAAAAATTGTTTGCTCTTAATTTATATTTTTGTCTTTTTATATTCATAATCGTGAAACTATTTTGATTTTATTTTAGGGCAATTTTATACACAAAGACGTAGGAGCGCCTTTATTTCCCTTTGATCATGAAATTGAGAGAACGTGCATAAAAATTCAAAGGGAATAAAGGGACAGAAGGGAAAAGGTTGCAGATTTCAACGATTAATTTGATTCATCTGATGTTCAACCTTTACCTAAACCAGTTTTGCAACAACCTCAATGGCACAGGATCAAAAACTTTCAGAGAATATTGTCAGCCAAACTTCCCTGACAATATTGCGATAACCAATTTGCCCACTAATGCAAATAATTTTGAACTCAAACCTGATTTGATACAAATGGTTCTAGAGATTCCTTTTAGGTGCAAATCCACAGATGATCCATACGCTCATCTAACAATATTTTTTGGATATTTGTGGTACAAAAAAAATGAATGGAGTTACTGATGATGTTTCACTTACGCCTTTCTCTTTTTTATTTGCATGATAAATCTAGATATTGGCTCCAATCTTTACCATCAGGGAGTATCACCACTTGGCAAGATATGGCCTAAACATTCCTTGCGAAATTTTTTCCACCTACTAAAGCAACTCAACCCAGCAAGAAAATTAGGTCATTCAAACAATACGACTTCGAACAATTGTTTAAAGCTTGGGAGAATTATAAGGAACTCTTGAGAAAATGCCCACAACATGATTATCCAGCATGGTTGCAAATACATATGTTTTATAATGGATTGAATGGGCAAACAAGGTCATTATTGGATGCCGCAGTTGGAAGAACTTTGATTTCCAAAACACCTTATAATACTCACATGTTGTTAGAGGACATGATAGCTAACAATTATATGTGGCCCAGTGAGAGATCCACAACAAACCAAGTTGCTAGAGTTTATGACGTTTGTTAGGGTTGACTTTTTACTGCAGAAACATGTGTCGGTAGGCCTGTTTGACCATGATTTTGACCTCTTTCCAGTCATTATTTTCCAAAAAAAGATTACATATTCTTAAAGTAGAACATGCATATAACATTTATGCATAAAAGTCAAACTGTGGTACTTTAGGAAAAATATGGGAAAATTGTGGTAAAAGTTGGAAGAAAATAACAGTTTTTTGTTTTGCAGGAATTGCGCCTTGCTCTTTTTTAAGGACAATTTGGCAAAACGTGCATTTTGATTAATGAGGGACAAGAAGGACATTTCCTATGTGTTTGAATCAAAGTTATAACTGTGAGTCCAAGTCAAATAAGAGTGGTTATGTGTATCTCAACTCATTTCCACCTAAAAAGGTGGGAAGTTCAACAACTACAAGGGCCTATATAAAAAAGTCATTCCTTCAGCAGCAAAACATCCCTTCCACAACCTCGTTTTCAGCTTTATTTACTTTATCCTTCGTTGTAGAACTCGTTCTTAGGCTTTAGATTCAAGTTTTAGTTGTTATTTCTTTGTATTTTCATACTTTTGCTTACCATATTGTTTTTAATTCAAGTTCTATCTTTTGTTCTGCATTTATTTTATTCTTCTTAAGTTATTTAGCAAGTTTTCACTCCCCTCACGCTAGAGAGAGAAGAGGATCAAGCTAGAACTTCTTGTACGACTCGTTTATTCGTTTTAATTCAATGAAAAATACTTCCTTAATGGTTTCATGCATTTTCCTTCATTTAATAATGTCCTAAATTAGTTATTAACCTCTTTGTGGAATGTCTTAGTCAAAATGATTTAATTTTCAACATGCTCGGGATTTGCCTAGCATTGCACCTGACACTTTTTTGGGTTGGTTTCTAAAAACTTCTCTTTACGTCTTTTTTTCATTTGGCCAGTGGGAACTTGATTTATACACTAAAGCCCAACCTTGAGAAGGGTGAGTTAGGTAAAATAATAGGAAACCAATATGGGACGTGACTCAGACATAAGCGCATAAACACTACAACAAATCTTGGTTTTAATGTCGGACAAAAAAAACACAGAGGAAACCATGTCGGACAAGGTAAAAAATTCGCCAATTTTATTATTATTATTTTTTAAAGTATCATGTCGGGCCTAGCCCGCCATTGTAAGTTTAGTTTTAATGGCGGGCCAGGCTTGACATGGATAATATGTGATTTGAACCCTAACTTCAAAATTTCACGCAAAATTTTACACTCGATAATTTTTTGCCTCCCACCTCCCTTTGCCGCACGCAAAACTCTCTCTACCATCGTTGTGAACCCAGCTCTATTGCTGTAGGAAGGCCAACGAAGAACCACGTATGGCAGCGCGAGTGACGGTCCAGCGTGAGGAGCGATTTGCCGACAACGGTGAGCTACGATTCGGCGGTAGACGGCGACGACGAGCGAATATATTAGGCAGTGGCAACAACATCGAAGGTTCTGTTCTTCCTTCTCTTCTCTTCCTTAGTATTTGCTCGTTTTCGTCTCCTTCTAGTTTGGTAGCTTCTCATTTTCTTCTGGTTTGAGTTTGGGTTATTTTATCTTAACTTCTAGTTTTTTTATCTTTCTCTGTTGTGCCCTATTTCACGAATGAAAAAAAAAAGGATTGAGTTTAGATGAGAAGGGAAGGGAAGGGAAGGGAAGGGAAGGGAATGAGATAATCTAGTTTGTTGGAGGGAGGAGAAGACCCATTTCACACACATTCCATTAATCTTGTTTGTTTGTTGGTAACGGAGAGAAAAAAACTTTTAGATTTGGCTAAAGTGGGAAAGTTGTATAAGAAAAGATGGTTATTTTACTGTCTCTCTCCTTCTGTGTGTTAGGTTTAGTTTTGCTGTGAACCCACCAATAAGAAAAAGAGAAAGAAGGAAGCTGGTAGATGTATAAGGCGGGGGAAAGAGAAATTTTAGGATTTTTCTCAAGATTTTAATTTTGCCCGTCCCTGCCCTCGTCTCCAAAAACGAGAGAAAGAGAGTTATAGAGGGATTTTGAAAGAAGGGTATTAAGGATAGGGCGTGCACTAGTAAAATTTTGGTTCTCGTAACGTGACGCTTTCGGGTAAGCGCACCAAAAACCAAAAACTCCTCCGCCGGCTGCTGTTGTTAAACAAAAAAGAAAAAGAAGAATGTGTGTGAAATGTATTCTCTATTCTCATCTGATTAAAACTTTTCTCTACTCCCATCATTCAAAGAATGAATTGGCAACCTCCATCATATTTTTGAAGTGTGGCTGTGGGTGTGAAATGTATAATAACTGAAAGAATATGCAGCAAGTCCAATGGAAGAAAAAGAAGAGAGAAATGTTTTTTTTTCGGGGAAATAACTGTAAGCTAGAAAACCCAAAACTATTGTGAGTGTAACTATGAGAGAGTTGGAGAACTTATGAATTTTGTTAAAGCATCATGCTCACCTAACTTTTCACTAATTTAATTAATTTGATACACTATATTTCTTGCATAACCTTCCATGTTTACTAGGTACCACTTTAAACACCCCACCTTATCAATCCTTTGTTTTTTAAGCATTTCTATTTTGCTTCTTAAGAATCCGACAAAGTACACAAGCTTAACCATTGTGTTTTTTTTTTGTAGATTAAACTTTCATAAATTTAGTACTGGATAAGTCGTGGATGACAAAAAATACTTTGATGTCGCCACTAAAGAATGTGCCGCTCGAATTGTAAGTTTCAATGTTTTTTATTTCAACGAGATTTAGAAAGTGGGATGTTTAGATGATAATATGATGATAAATATTTGTGATAGGATGAGTTGACTACAATACACAAGGGCGAAGATGTTTTAACTGAAGCATTAGGCACCCCCAAACATAGAGGCCGTGCGAGGGGATTAGGTGACTTTGTTTCACCATTCCTATATTTTAATGTTGCCAAAAGGAAGTAAAATTTGGGATTGCAACCTCAAGACCAATCCGAATTGAAGACTCAAAGCTTACAACCAAAAAAATCCACAACTAAAGTCAGTAATGTCTCAAAGAAAAGGGAGTAAGGGAAGGAAGTTGTCAATGCACGTACTAAACTTTTTATCCTGGATGAACAACCAACAATGGTAACTAATTTGTTTTAGTTTTGACACTTACTGTTTTTGGACACGACACTTAGCCTTTTTGTGCATAACATTTAGCATTTTGCTTTTAAATTTTCTAAGGGAAAACCGTGTCATCTGGATATTGGATCAATGGAGAACATTGCTGATATGAAGCAAAGTGTCTTAGTCTTCAAGAGTTAAAGGAAGTTTTGGAGAATCCGATGTCCAAGTTGACAACAAATTGGAGTTGCATTAAATGCACTCTAGTGTCATTTATGGCAACCTCAAGTTGCATTGAATGAAGTCAAGTACAAGTCCAACTTCATTTACTACAAACTCAAGTTGCATTAATGGAAGTCTAAGTTGAACTCAAGATGCATTAAATGAACAAGACTTCAAAGTACTTGAAAGTAGTTCAAACTCCAGTTCATTCACTCTTGAAGGGTTACGAACTCTTGGTTTTATGGTGGAGGAGTTTCATTCTCGGATTTAAAGCATGTTTAATTGTATTTTCAGTTTTAAACATTTCATTTATGTGTTTTAAGTTTTATTTGTGTTAGTGGTGGTTATGGTATTGATGTAGTAGGGAGTTACAACCTTTACAATTCTTTTAGGTTACTTGAAGGGTTGTTTTGGAGGCTATAAATAGCCTAGCTTGTTCCCTTGGAAAAACAGATTTGAGATTTGAGTTTTGAGATAATGAAATTTAAGCTTATTGAGTCATGAGCTTTTCCTTTGCATTTCTTGTGTTTTAGAATTGCATGCTAGAATCATTCAAGTAGCCTTGATCAAGCTAACTTGTGGTGTGGTTCGAATCTTGAGTTTAGAAACAAGTTTTCTCTACTTTTGATATTGATCATCAAGGTAAATCCGTTCTAACTTCTTCCTTGGGTTGAAATCATCTTGATTTGGGGGTTTTGGCATTTGTGATCTACGGGTTTGCATAACCATAAGGGTTCTTAGATCCAATTGGCTATTGTTTTCTTATCATTTGGTATCAGAGCACTAGGCTCTAGATCGGATATATGTTTCCGTTTTCGTATTGCTCTTCTTGTTCTTTGTTTTGAAATTTTTGATCTTATTGTTCATCTCGTTACATTCTGTCCACGTATCTAAAATACAAAAAAGTGTCATTTCATTCTTCTTTTCGTCTTGTTGTCTTCTATGAGTTTGTATATCTCTGTCTTATCTACAACTTTGTCTTATTTCATATCTTGTGATTCAATTTGATTCTGGGTGAAAACTTCGAAAATTGACATTCTATTCTGGAAAACTGCTATACCCGAGAGCATGTGTTATTCTTTGTTCTTTTCATTTTTACTTCCAAATCATGCTAGATTTGAGTTGTGCTGTTGAAATTGCCTATTTTTGTTAATCTAGCTGTTGGTAATAAATCATATCAATTATGTTTTGATTTATTTCCACAACTAACCGTTACTCATTAAATTTTTGGCGGTTAAAATTGTCTCAATTAATTTCCAGCAATTTGTTTTTCAATTCTCATGATGTTTTTCTTGTGTAACTCATATCTGTTGTCAAGGCTAAATTAAACTCCATAAATTCTCAAAATAGCCTAATTGTTCAAGAGTTACATTTTCTGGTCTTTTGAACTTCTTGATCCATCTTAATTATCATGTTCCAATTGTGTCACTTTCTTCTTTAGCTTGTTTCTAATTTGAGTTCTGAATTTCCTCCTATATCAAGTTATTTGAGTGTTTTCTTTGTGTGTTATATCTAACCACTTGAGTTGCAAACTTTGCTCATTGGCTTATGTGAGTGAGATTGTGAGTTTCATGAGAGTGTTGTTGTTTTGAGTAAAAACAGGAGTGACTATACCTTTAAGAGTGTAAACACGTGAGGGAGTGCTTGTGAGATCCGTTTTTCTTTGTTACTTTGTTTTCTTTTGCAGCCATGTCTCAGCAAGAGAATTTTACAAAATTTATCCACAATATGGAGCATTTGACAAAGACGCTCCAAAGGTTGGATTCGAGACTCAAATCTATTGAAAGACAACCAACCCATCTAAAGCAAAAGAGGAGGATAATTCAATGCACCATAAGGAGTATTTGGAGGTCGAAGGAAGGGAACATGGTGGATGTTGCAATGCTGTCCAAAGGAGAAATCTAGGAGGAGTTCATAAAGTTGATCCTATATTGAGAAGCATCAAGCCTAAACTTCCTATGTTCCATGGAAGTACAAACCCGAAGGAATACATTCAATGGGAACAGCAAGTTGAACGTGTCTTTGATTACTACGCATTAAGTGAGGAAGTAAAGGTAAAACTCATTGTTGCTCAACTTCGAGATTACGCAATTACTTGGTGGGATAAATTGTTTTTGAGTAGGAGGAAGAACTTTGAGTGTCCAATAAACTCATGGTATGTTCTCAAGCATTTAATGAGAGAGCATTTTGTTCCCAAGTGTTTCTATAAGTTGAGATCTTTGCGACAAGGTAGCAATAGCGTGGAGGCTTACTACATGGAGATGCAAATGTTGCTTGAGGAGCTTGATCTTTATGAGGATGAGGAAGTTACAATGGCTCGTTTCTTAAGAGGAGTCAAGAAGGAAATTGTCGAACGACTTGATCTTCAATTTTATGAGGATTTAGCAGGGATGGTGCAAATAGCCATAAAGATTGAGAAACATCTCCAAAGGAAGTCTACAAGGTATACTAAACCTAAACCATTTTCTAAGATTCATTTATCTCTAGAGAATTTTAGTTTACCAACTAACATTAAGCCTATTGTTGAGGTAGAATGTGATCAAATTCAAAAAGACATAGTTTGTGACCTAGTGCCACATGCTGATAGTGTTTTATTTAGTAGGCAACTAGATTGCAATGAATTGTATGATTGTAACAGTTCTACTATTGTAACACCTACTCCTCAAGACGTATATGATGTTGTGTGTGAGTTAGGGAAAAAGGCGCATGAGGTCGAGACAAAAGCATGTGAATTGTTTGAAAAAGAATCTTGTGTGAGAGAAAAGCATGAGATTAGTCTATGGCCTAAAGAGAAAAATGAGAGAAAAGCCAAGAATGTAAGCTTGTTTGAAAAAGTTTGTGATGTCAACTATGTTTTATTTTCCAAACAAAACATTCTTGATCTTTTGTACAAAGGCGTTTGTTATCTAACGGGAGAGCTTAAACCATGTTGGTCTAGTGTTTCCCTTGAGTTTTTACAGGAGGCTCCTCATTGAGAAGATTGAACCAAAGAATGCTGCCAAAGTACACAATGGCAGCCAACATGTGGTTTACAGGGCTGAAGCATCTCGTGAGAAGCAAAAGTAAAAATTTGTTTGTAAATTCATTCATGGCAGGAAGCATACAATGTTCAAACCGGCTTATTGGGTTTGGAAACACTATTGGAAGGATTGATTTTTTGTTGGAAAGAAGTTCAAGCGGAACCCATGTAGAGATATACACTTGACTTTTTTCCAAGCGGAACCCATGTAGAGATATACACTTGACTTTTGATGATTTTAAGAGTGCTCTACACGGCGAGTTTAATGAAGATTACATATTCAATGCTGCTGATTTCCATCCATTTGATGTAGGAGATCCTTTTGATTCGAGGACGAATCCTTTTGAAGAAAGGAAGGATGATATGAACCAAAGTGTCTTAGTCTTCAAGAGTTAAAGGAAGTTGTTGGAGAATCCTATGTCCAAGTTGACAACAAATTCGAGTTGCATTAAATGCACTCTAGTGTCATTTATGGCAACCTCAAGTTGCATTGAATGAAGTCAAAAACAAGTCCAACTTCATTTACTACAAACTCAAGTTGCATTAATGGAAGTCTAAGTTGAACTCAAGATGCATTAAATGAACAAGACTTCAAAGTACTTGAAAGTAGTTCAAACTCCAGTTCATTCATTTTTACTTCCAAATCATGCTAGATCTGAGTTGTGCTGTTGAAATTGCTTATTTTTGTTAATCTAGCTGTTGGTAATAAATCATATCAATTATGTTTTGATTTATTTCCACAACTAACCGTTACTCATTAAATTTTTGGCGGTTACAATTGTCTCAATTAATTTCCAGCAATTTGTTTTTCAATTCTCATGATGTTTTTCTTGTGTAACTCATATCTGTTGTCAATGCTAAATTAAACTCCATAAGTTCGAATAGAATGGACATCATTTGTTGGATGATTTGTGTAGTACCGATGGATTCATTACTTTTGTTTATTTGATGTAAGTATTTGGTTCGGGTTACTTTCTGTAGTAGTACTTTGCAGATTTGAAATCCTTGGTCTTGTTTATAATATATAGAAGTTTGGATTGTTATGCTGGATGTAGTTTTGTTTGAGGGACGGGCGGTCCCATTTGTTTATGTGTAGAAGGGTGTTAATATAGAAGTGTTTGATTGTTGCTGAATGTAGTATATTATTGTTTTCCAAGTTAATTTTGAGTTATTCTGAAGTAGAGACGTCATGTTGAAATTTGTACTTGTTTGATCAACTCTTAAATAATTCTGTTTTAAGTTTAAGATTAGTTTTGGAGTTAAGTACTTTTAGAATAGATCATGGTGTTGAAATTAGTTTTAGTTGCATATTATGTTTTTAGAGTTTCAATAATATTGAGATATTATTTTGTGTCAATAACTGCGAAGGAGATATATTGGTTGGTTAGTTTTGAGTTCTATTGTTTGTGTTTTGAATCTAAAGGTTAGTTTTTTAGTTAAGTTTTTCAAATAGATCATGATGTTGAAATAGTTAGTTTTAGTTACATATTAATTTTTGAGTTGCAATAATATTGAGATATTACTTTGTGCGATTAGGTTGGAAGGAGATATATGGTTGGTTAGTTTTGAGTTATATATTCTAAAGTGGGGAGGTCATCTTGAAATTTGTACTTTTTATTATTTGTGTGTTTTGAGTCTAAGGCTAGTTTTTGAGTTAAGATTTAGAATAGATATTGCATTTCATATGAACGTGTTAAGAGTTTTAGTTGCATATTAATTAGCTAATTTTAATTGCAATATTGAAATATTATCATAGGTTTAAAGGAAATATAGTTGGTTAGCCACATCTCGGCAACCAACTATTTTTTTAATTAAATTATTAACGAAATAATGACGGTCAATGTCTGTCATGAAATATAGTCATTCCACGACACACATACGAGACGTAGATACAATGACGTACAAACAATGACGGTCAAATGATGACGTACAAACAATGTCGCACATATAATGACGGATAAAAACCGCCATGCAAAATTAAACGAAACAAGGACACTCGTAAAGATGTCGGTCACCGCCTGATAAGAAAACAATAGCCAATTGGATCTAAGAACCCTTATGGTTATGCAAACCCCTAGATCACAAATGCTAAAACCCCCAAATCGAGATGATGTCAACCCAAGGAAGAAGTTAGAACGGATTTACCTTGATGATCAATATCAAGAGTAGAGAAAACTTGTTTCTAAACTCAAGATTCGAACCACTCCACAAATAGCTTGATCAAGACTACTTGAATGATTCTAGCATGCAAATCTAACACTCAAGAATTGCAAAGAAAAACAAGCTCTAGGCTTTTTGAAGCAAAATAGCAACTTCATTCAATCATCAAAATCTGTTTTTCCAAGGGAACAAGCTAGGCTATTTATAGCCTCCAAAACAACCCTTCAAGTAACCTAAAAGAATTGTAAAGGTTGTAACTCCCTACTACATCAATACCATAACCACCACTAACACAAATAAAACTTAAAACACATAAATGAAATGTTTAAAACTGAAAATACAATTAAACATGCTTTAAATCCGAGAATGAAACTCCTCCACCATAAAACCAAGAGTTTGTAACCCTTCAAGAGTGAATGAACTGGAGTTTGAACTACTTTCAAGTACTTTGAAGTCTTGTTCATTTAATGCATCTTGAGTTCAACTTAGACTTCCATTAATGCAACTTGAGTTTGTAGTAAATGAAGTTGGACTTGTTCTTGACTTCATTCAATGCCACTTGAGGTTGCCATAAATGACACTAGAGTGCATTTAATGCAACTCCAATTTGTTGTCAACTTGGAAATAGGATTCTCCAACAACTTCCTTTAACTCTTTGAAGACTAAGACACTTTGGTTCATATCACCGCCCATCATTGTTATCCATCCATGACGGGCATGCCCGTCATGGAAAAGAAGATTTACATGACGGGCAATGCCCGACATTAAAACTGTCCGTCATGAAAAAGAAACAAGGACACTCGAATAGATGTCGGTCACTGACCGACATGGTTACTTGTTAATGTCAGGCAATGCCCGTCATAAAAAGGCGAATTTGTTGTAGTGAAAACATGGTCCTAGAAATAGGCCCTCTAACCCATAATGCAAATGAGTTGATAAATATTATCTATGAATGTAGGGTACCCTAGCCTCTGCAGCAACCAAAGCGATAGTTAAAGAGTAGAACTCAGTTTCTCAGAAAAAGACAGAATTGTGCCTAGTGCATTTTCCTAACAGAGTTTATTAAATTGCTTGTTAGTTAAAACCCCAAACAACAACATTTCATCACTATATTTATTCATAAACCACAATTGCATATTTCAACTGTTCACTTCTTTAAAATAGGTTTTCAAAGCAACAAGTTCCTGCGGATTCGACCTTGGATTACTCCCAAGTATTACTTGTGACTGTGTGCGCTTGCACGAGACTCTAATCTTTTTAAAGATATAGAAGTCCAAACAAGTTTTTGGCGCCTTTGTTGGGGACTTAATTTTTCAAATCATATTTTTTTTCAAGTGAATTGTTTCATGTGTGATTGTTGCATACCTCTGTCATTGGGCAAATTGTTATATCTAACCTTTTAGGGAGTTGTGTATGAGCACAGGGTATGGTTGGTTGACCTTGATCCAGAGATTGAAAGAACCCTTAAAAGGATAAGGCGTGAGCAGAGGTGGACAAAAGAAAGAGAAAATAAAAAAGAGAAAGAAATTGAAGAAGTAGAAATTGATGAAGAGACCATCGAGTTGAATCGAAATCTGCAAGATCCTCCACCTCCAAGTTTGAGTGGACTCTGGAGTGCCAGGTTGCGTTCAAACAACTCAAGAAGTACTTAAGCTCAGCAACTTTTCTGACGAAGCCGGTGCAAGGGGAGCAGCTATTTCTTTACTTAGCGGTGTCTGAGTGAGCTGTTAGTTCAGTGCTAGTTAAACAAGAGAAGGGACGTCAGAGCCAAATCTACTATACAAGCATGGCCATGACGAACGCCGAGACAAGATATCCAACTATGGAAAAGCTTGCTCTCACTTTAGTCATGACGTCTCGGAGACTAGCCCATACTTTTAAGCACACTCTATCACAGTGTTAACAAATTTTCCACTTCGACAGATCTTTCAGAAGCTAGAGACTTTCGGCAGATTGATGAAGTGGGCACTTGAGCTCAGCGGGTACGACCTCATATTCGAACCACACACCGCAATTAAGAGCCAGGCGGTTGCCGACTTCATAGCTGAGCTAACACTGCCTGCCAGCTCGAGGCCAGACGCTCAGGAGCCCTGAACAATGTACGTCAATGGCTCTTCAAACGACAAGGGTTGTGGGGCTGGGGTGGTTCTGGCAGCTTCAAGGGGAACAAGGTTCGAATATGCCCTTTGCTTTAATATTCGAGCTACGAACAATGAATCAGAATACGAAGCTCTCCTTGTCGACCCAAGGGTGGCAAAAAGCCTCGGGGTTCGGCATCTACTCATTTACAGCGACTCTCAACTTGTAATGAATCAAACCACTGAAGAGTACCAGACTAAGGATCTCAAGATGGAAAAGTACTTAGCTAAGGTCAAGAGTTAGTTGGCCAAGTTCGCGAAGTACGAAATTCACCAGGTCCTCAGGTCAAAAAACGTGAATGCAGACACCCTGGTGAAGTTAGCTTCAGCTTACGAGACCGGCCTCACATGGTCGGTCCCAATTGAGATCGTTAACGAGCCTTCGATACTAGAGCCAGATCTCATGGAAATCGAGGAAAAACAGTCGAATTGGATGGATCCCATTATAGAGTATTTGGGAGGCAAAGTGATAAGCGCCAAGGTTGCTCGGGTTTACAAAGCTAGAGGTCCTTCTAGGATCCCTGCAAACATTCACAAAAACGACTAACTTACCGAATGATTCCAACCAAGAGTAAGGTTAGAAGATGAATCACTCTTAGATCGGACTTAGAATCTATGATGGTCACTCCTAGATCCTAAGACGACTCACTCCAGAATTAGCTTGATCGAGACTAATCCAATGAATCGGTTTAACATCAAACCTAAAGCAAGATTTGAAAGAAGCAACACCAAAAGTGTTAAGGAACAAAAGTTCTTGAATTTCAATATGTTTTTTTTAAGTTATCCATAACAAGAGCATTACAAGCCTTTAAATAGGCCAAATGGTCGTTCAATAAGAACACCAAAAGTTTTTCAAAATACTACTTAATGCAAATTGTAGAAAATAAGACATGCAAATTAAAACTTGATTGCACAGCATTCTAGACACTTAAATGCGGATCAGAAAACGTAGTCATGCTTGAAATGGTCTTATCTATGTGCTGTAGGAGGCGCTTCACATTTGGATATGGTTTGACAACTTTTGACTTCACAAACTCCAAAGATGTGCAATCTGCAAAGGCACCTGTTCACGAATCTGCAGACTTTTTTTGTCCTCCGTGCCATCTCTCAAAATAGACAACTTTTCCCGTGCCATCTTTGCTCCATTCTCTTCTTGACTCATTGAAGTAACATTATGAATAAATTCGGGCTCAAAACTCTTTGTTGGTTCTTGTGCATTAACAAGCTTTTGAAGGTGCAGTGTGAAAGCCTCTTGAATCTTCCTTGCCTTTCTTGTAATAATTGCTCCTTTGATATATGTAATTGGTCACAAATGGATTCGTATCATCCCCCCTTTCTTTAAAAGGATTTGTCCTCAAATCAAGGTTTTCATTTCCTTCATCAAAACGAATCAAGTTAGTCCAATGATAAGCCTTAACAACTTGTTCCTTACCTTGTGAGTTGTATATTGGAGCTTGAAGATTTATGATTTTCTTCGTTGGACATGTCACTTCTTTCTTCTTGAAAATTTCTATGGCCCTTTCTTGTTTGCCTTCTTTGAGTTAACACCACTTTTTGACTTCCTTGAAGTGCAATCTTGAAGTCTTCATGTAATATCATCCTTCTTAGTCTTCTTATGTTTGGACTTGGACAAATTCTTCGTTCCTTCCAAAAGTGCTTCCAAACCCAATCACTTGGTTTGTTGAAATTGTGCTCGGATTTATTTTTCCTCCACTTGGTACTTTGCATTTGCATTCTCCAACATAACATTCTGCTTTCTCGACCATGGAATTCTTTATACAAATTCTTGGATAAGTAGTTTTCCACAATGCTTTTCACCTTAGGTTTCTTATGTCCATGGTTACCTACACAATAAGGAAGCAAGTTAGTATCTTTAAAATCAAGATATATTTTATACTTACCTTGTAAGACAATCTCAAGATCATGAGAAGATGATAGGATAACTCTTCTTGGCTCCTTTATAGCTTCCTTTGTTTCTTGTATTCGATCATGCTTGAATTGAAAAGTTGGAACTTCCTGCAAAAATCTTAGAAAAGTAGAAAGACTAGGATAAAATATGTGAGCTTGATAGTAAGGGTCCTTATGCAACAATGCTATCAGATTTGACTTATATTGACAATGGCAAGCAATTCGGTAATGCTAAATTCAAGGATTTCTACGCTCAATTGGGAATCAAGCACGTCAGTTCGTTGCCAGCCCACCTGCAAACAAATGGTCAGGTTGAAGCCATAAACAAGATCATCAAGCGAGGACTTAAGATCAGGCTTGAAGAGCGTAAAGGCAGATGGGCTAAGGACTTACCTAAAGTACTGTGGTTGTATCGAACCACACCTCGCGGATCGACAAATCAAACACCTTTTTCGCTAGTCTTTGGCTTGGAGGTCGTCGTTCCAATCGAGTCGGTATGTCGTCCACAAGAGTACACAACTTCGATGAATAAGCAAATGACGAGGCAGTTCGGCTCAATTTAGATCTCCTAGAGGAAAGGCAAAACACCGCACAACTTCAGCTCGCCGAATACCAGAATAGGGTAGCTCGGTATTACAATTCGCAAGTAAGGTCGCGACGGTTCAACGAAGATGACCTGGTGTTGCACAAGGTCCAGAGGGCAGTGGGCGCCTTCGAACCGACCTGGTGTTGTGCAAGGTCCAGAGGGCAATGCGACCTAAAACCTACATACTTACCGACCTGAGTGGAAAGCTCCTGTCCCATCCTTGGAACGCATAGCACTTGAGGATGTACTATCAGTAACTCCCCCCACTCCCCCCCCCCAGTGAAAACTACGTGTACTACTGTTTCTACATTAATAAAGAAGCATCACCTATTTGAGTACCAGCATTACCGACCTGTACTCAAATCGGGACCAGGATGCATTTTTTACTACACACGATGTGAGTGACGTTACTACTAAGCCATCGGCTTTTATCCTAAGTAGGCGAGGAATGACCACATTAAGCTTAATAGGTTGATTTAACTTAGACACTTCAACGGGGTCAGCTAAAGCAAATCGTAAAAGCAAAATAAGAGCATGTAAAACTCCCATTAAGGTAAGTGCTAAACACCTGATCTCAGTTAAAGAAATATAGCTACAAGCAAGCTAAAGACAACTGGTGAATTCATTTAAATTCGTAAGTTCGAGAGGAAACAAAAATACAGGTCAAAAGAAGGAAAAATGCAAGCTGGGGCCTAATCCTGGGGTGGGTCTTCTGCATTCTCCTACGAGCTCGTCCCAATGATGTCGACATCCTCATCCTCAGAGAAAAGCTCCTTGATATACTTCTGAATGACGTCTTCCGGGGCCTTGGACTTGTCGGACATGGTGGTCCACTCTTCCACGTAAGCCTTCTTCAACTCAAAAAAATCCAACTGAGGGTAGGAGCTCGCTAGGGCACTTAAGGCAAAACTTCAGCTCACTGTCCATGAAGTCTTCAGCAAAGCTCGCGTAGGTAGGTATGGTCTTGAATATATTCTCCACGAACTTACCATCCTTCAGGTTCGTCCTCAACGTGGCAAGGTCTTTTTACAAAGCTTCCTTATCAGCTCGCACAGCATTCAGGTCCTCTTGAAGGGTTACACTCTTGGCCTCTAGATCCTGATAATCATGAAGTTACGAGGTGACCTCCTTCATCGTGGCCTCGCACTTGGCCATTTGGTCGCTCATCTCAGAGATGGTCTCATGTGCAACTTTGAGCTTGGCTTTCAGTTTCACATTCTCATCTCTTCTGACCTTAGCGTCCAAGAGGGCCGTTTTGCAAGACTCTTTCTCCCCTTGCAGAAGATCATCCCGCCAGCTCGAGCTTTGTCTGAGCAGCGGTCTGACACACCATCATAAGGGCTTGCAAAAACAAGTTTCATCAGGACAAGTCCTTCTGTCTTTAAAGAGTTAAATATAGGAGAAACTCTTCCTACTACTGTCACTTTGCAACTACTTGATAGGTCCATTAAGAGACCGGAAGGGAAAATAGAAGATGTGCTTGTTAAAGTTGATAAATTTATTTTTCCCGTCGATTTAATAATTTTGGATTGTGAAGCAGGTCCTGAGGTGCCAATCATTCTTGGGACCCCATTTTTAGCAACTGGAGATACGACATTCAATGTTTGGAAAGGAGAGATCACTATGAAGGTCAATGATGAGCAAGTGACCTTCAACATCCTTGATGTGATGCGTCTCCCATAAGAAGTCTCGGAGTGCTCTGCAATATGGGCAACTTTGGAGGAACTCTAGGAGATGATTGTGGACGACTTAGAAGCATATTTGGAGGCCGCATAAGAAAAAGAGAAAATTGCGCTTGGCGCAATGTTGCCACAATATAAGCATTTTGAGATTTTGCAACCAACAATAGCTGATTTGAAGGCCTTGTAACCTTCCATCATTGAACCTCCAGAATTGGAGAAGAACCCCTACCCTCTCATTTAAAATATGATTATTTGGGTGTAAACGATACTTTGTCGGTTATCATTTCTTCGATTTTGTTTAATGAACATGAATCTCTACTTTTGCAGGTTTTATCTAAGTATAAGACGGCTATTGGATTGACCATAGCAGTTATAAGAGGAATTAGCCCTACTTTTTGTATGCATAAAATCATCCTAGAACAAGGAGCCACCTATTCTATCGAGAGCCAAAGGAGGCTCAACCCCAAAATGAACGAAGTGGACAAGAAGGAAATAATAAAATGGTTAGACGTTGGGTTATCTACCCCATTTCAGATAGCAGCTAGCTTAGCCCGGTTCAATGCGTTCCCAAGAATGGTGGTATAACAGTGATAACTAATGATGACAAAGGGTTCATCCCGACAAGAACGGTGACTAATTGGAGAGTGTGTATGTACTACTGTCGCCTAAACAAGGTGATAAGAAAACAATAGCCAATTGGATCTAAGAACCTTTATGGTTATGCAAACCCCTAGATCATAAACGCTAAAAACCCCCAAATCGAGATGATGTCAACCCAAGGAAGAAGTTAGAACGGATTTACCTTGATGATCAATATCAACGGTAGAGAAAACTTGTTTCTAAACTCAAGATTCGAACCACTCCACAAATAGCTTGATCAAGACTACTTGAATGATTCTAGCATGCAAATCTAACACTCAAGAATTGCAAAGAAAAACAAGCTCTAGGCTTTTTGAAGCAAAATAGCAACTTCATTTAATCATAAAAATCTGTATTTCAAAGGAAACAAACTTGGCTATTTACAGCCTGCAAAACAACCCTAAAAGTAACCTAAAGGCATTTGAAAGGTTGTAACTCCCAATTACATGATGGCCATAACATCCACTAGCTAAAATGTAACTTAAAACACATAAATGAAATGTTTAAAACTGAAAATATAATAAAAAGAGGTTTAAATCCGAGAATTGAAGTCTTGGTCACCCTTCAATATCTTTGTAACCTCCCAATTATAAATGAAGCTTCACTTGAAGTAGTTTGAAGTGTAGTTCCATTAATTGATGGATGACTTGCAATAAATAAAGCTTGAGATGCACTTAAGTTCATTTAATGCAACTTAAGTTCATTTAATGCAACTTGAGTTCCTTGAATTGAACTTGGCTTTATTGAATGCAACTTGAGTTAAACTCCATTTCAACTTCAGCTCCTTTAAATGAACTTAGAGTTGATTTAATGCAACGCCTCTCTTAAGCTCTACTTTGAAGATATTGACTTGAAAAATTCCATCTCTCTCTTGATCATCCCTAGCCGAGCTCACCAAGTATTGAACATGAGAAAGTAAAACTTGTTGTAGCTTCTTGGCTCTTGATCTCGTTATGGGTCCTTGAGGCATGACAATGGTGCTTCCTTGGTTCACATCATCCTCCCTCTCTTGAGAAGGATTCGTCCTCAAATCATAGTCATCACCTACATCAAAAGGACTCAAATCCGCAACATTAAAGGTTGCACTAACACCATACTCACCTGGTAAATCAACTTTATAAGCATTGTCGTTGATGCGCTCGAGAACTTGAAATGGACCATCTCCTCTTGGATTGAGCGTAGAATGTCGTTGGACGGGAAATCTCTCCTTTCGAAAGTGCACCCACACCCAATCTCCCGGGTTGAATATAAGATGCCTTCGTCCCTTATTAATTCTGGAAGCAATATTGGCATTTTGCTTCTCAATCCTCTCCTTGACCTCCTTGTGTAGCTTATGAACGTATTCAACCTTAGCATTAGCATCAAAATTCACAAATTCAGTAGGTGGCATAGGTAGCAAATCAAGAGGTGTTATAGGATTAAAGCCATAAACAATTTCAAAAGGAGTGCACTTAGTAGTACTATGGACAGCCCTATTAAGCAAATTCAACAAATGGCAAACAATCCTCCCAAGATTTGATATTTTTATCAGTAACAGCCCTAAGCATAGTAATCAATGTCCTATTTACTACCTCAGTTTGACCATCCGTTTGAGGGTGACATGTAGTAGAATAGACTAGCTTGGTACCTAACTTTCCCCATAAGACACGCCAAAAATGACTCAAGAATTTTACATCCCGATCACTAACAATGCTGTAAGGAATGCCATGCAATCGAACAATCTCTCTAAAGAACAAATCTGAAATGTATTTAGCATCATCAATTTTGTGACATGGAATAAAATGAGCCATTTTACTAAATCTATCAACAACCACAAATATACTATCTCTACCTTTCCTAGTCCTTGGTAAACCTAAGACAAAGTCCATTGATATATCCAACCAAGGAGCAATTGGAACGGGCAAAGGAGAATATAAGTCATGCGGTTTAAGTCTAGATTTAGCTTGCCTACATGAAATGCGATGCTCACAAACTTTATGAACGTCATGTCTCATCCTAGGTCAATAAAAATGTTCAGAAAGCACGTCACATGTTTTTGCTACTCCAAAATGCCCCATTAATCCTCCTCCATGAGCTTCTTTAACAAGCAATTCACGAATAGAGCAATTTAGAATGCACAACTTACCTTTCCTAAAAAGAAATCCATCAAACAAGTTGTACCCATCCAAAACAGTACCATTTTCAAGAGAATCAAAAATAGAACCAAAAGAAGGATCATCATTGTATGAGGTTTTAATATGCTCAAATCCAAGTAGTTTAGCATTCAAAGTGTTAAAAAGAGCATACCTTCGAGACAAAGCATCAGCAACTACATTCTCTTTACCTTGTTTATACTTAATGACATAAGGAAATGTCTCAATGAACTCCACCCACTTAGCATGGTGACGATTGAGCTTATCTTGACCTCTCAAGTGTTTTAAACTTTCATGATCAGTATGGATAACAAACTCTTTAGGCTAAAGATAATGTTGCCATGTTTGTAATGCACGAACCAAAGCATAAAGTTCTTTGTCATAAGTGGGATACTTCAAAGAAGCACCATTCAACTTCTCACTAAAGAACATTAAAGGTCTTTGATTTTACATTAAAACAGCACCTATACCTACCCCACTAGCATCACATTCAATTTCAAAAGTTAAGTCAAAATTAGGCAATGCAAGTAGTGGAGCGGAACTCAATTTTTCTTCCAAAGTGGTAAAAGCACGTTCTTGGTCCTCTCCCCACACAAAAGTAACATGTTTCTTAACAAGTTCATTAAAAGGTGAAGCAAATGTACTAAAGTCTTTTACGAACCTACGATAGAAACCCGCAAGTCCATGAAAACTTCTTACCTCACATACACTTTTAGGTGTAGGCCAATCCCTTATTGTTGGGTGTGTTGCCCTAAACTCGTAGTTTGTATTTTGTAAAAACAAATGTCTATTTAATAAAGTTTTATTCAATAAATTTGTTGTTAAATCATAGCTTTGCATTGTCCAAAATCCAATAAACTAAACATCCAAGGTTATTTATGATGTAATCGGGACAGTATATATACTGGATATATAGTTGATATACGGGGTATATATTTGATATACCCCTGATATATGAATGGATAATGTCCCGTGAATAACCTAAAGGGTCTATAGTATATGGATAAGGCTGGGTACCTTATCCTAGCAACACTATGAATACGGCCCACTCTGTAAAGGTTACAGAGGACTCGATCCAGGTCGTTCGTGTGGAGACATGCGAGTGCGGGTATCCTATACAATGAGTTTGTATAAGACCGGACCGCGAAATAGGCAATCTTTAGGTGTAACACCGTTAACTAATAGATTGTCATTTCTTAGGATGACCAGGCAACTCATTCTCAATCCTGAGTGAGTTATGGACTCCTACCCGTGAGGGCTCGTTCTTTGATCTGTATGGGTGAGAGTGGCCCGAGTCGCCGACTCAACATGCCTACCATTTTGGGGACGAGACCAAGTGGGGAGCTGGGAACATAACTTCCTCATTGGCCGAGAGGGACTTCCGGTTATTGGTTGGATCATAACCGGGTTGTTCATTAGAGGAGCAGTGGAGTTTAAGGAGTAAGATGTAACTCAGGGGTAACGGTAATTTGACCCAACTTGAGTTACGAACACTTGTGAAGGATTGACTCGTCATTAATGGTCATATATCCATGGACACGAAAACGTTCTACAGTGAGAAGAGTGCAACTGCGGGTCTTTAGTGGAATGACCCGTAGTTAACGAATCTAGATTAACTTGGTCAATGAGTTTGACCGATTAATCTTGCATCGTTGGAGCTTCGGATCTGTAGGTCCATTAGGTCCCCTTGCTAGCTCATAACGGGTAAAACGAGGATCAAATTTTTGGAAGAATTTGAACTGTTCAAATTTCTTAAGGGATTATATGTATATTGATACATTATAATATATAGTTAATTCTAAATTAAAACTATATATTATGAGAGAAATTATTTGAATGAGATTCAAATAAAATTAATATGAATATGATTCATATTAAAACTATAGGTTAAAAATTAATGCACATAAGATGTACATTAAATCTATAGGTTATACAAGAGAGAATATGGTTTAATTAAATATGAGATATTTAATTAAATGTTAAATAATTAATTGTTAATTATTTAATATTACATTTAATTAATTAATTATTAATATTAATTATTTATTAATTTGATTAATAAATTATTTTATATTACATTTAATTAATTAATTATTAATTTGATTAATAATTATTTAATATATTAATTAATTAATATTAATTATTAACTCCCCTCATTAATGCAGGGACAAGTGGGGAGTTAAGTGATGTGGGGTAACTCCCCACGTCACTGGTTTTTCTGGGAAAATTTGCAGAAGTGTTCTGCAAAAACAGAAGAACACAGAACTCCCAAAAGTGATGCTCTCTCTGTTCAAGCTCTCAATAAAATTTTCCCTCTCGTTCCAAAAGAAACTCTCCCACAAGAACGATCTCGTAGCCAGAGGATAGCGAGGAAGGCTCGGTGGTGGTGTTCGAGGGAATTTTGTTAAAGAAACGTTCTTCAAAGGTATTGAATTTCCTCTGTATTTTCCCTCTTTGAATTTCGGTTTTGTATCCCGAAAATCAGCAACGTAAATTCGCTTCCACTCCGGGATTCACATCCCTTCACTTATAGCCTTTACCTTGTCCTCATCAACCTCAACACCTTTGGATGAAACTACAAAACCAAGAAAGTTAACTTTTTCCATACAGAAGCTACATTTCTTTAAGTTTGCATACAAACACTCTTTTTTTTAAGTATTCAAAACAGAACGTACATGCTCAACATGCTCATTTAATGACTTAGAGTAAACAAGAATATCATCAAAATATACAACCACAAACTTCCCTAAGTATTCACGCAAGACGTGATTCATTAACCTCATGAATGTACTAGGTGCATTAGTCAATCCAAAAGGCATAACTAACCATTCATAAAGACCAGACTTAGTTTTGAAAGTAGTTTTCCATTCATCCCCAATATGCATGCGAATTTGATGATAACCCAATTTCAAATCAATCTTTTTAAAGAGACTACATCCATGCAACTCATCAAGCATATCATCTAAGCTAGGAATTGGATGCCTATACTTAATAGTTATCTTGTTTATAGCCCTACAATCAACACACATACGCCATGACCCATCTTTCTTAGGTACAAGAATAACCGGAACAGAACATGGACTCAAACTCTCGCGTACATACCCTTTGGCAAGGAGGTCATTCACTTGCCTTTGTATCTCTTCGGCCTCGCTAGGATTAGTCCTATAAGCCGGACGGTTTGGAATGGTTGCTCCCGGAATGAAGTCAATCTTGTGCTCGATCCCCCTAAGTGGTGGCAATCCACTTGGCATCTCCTCGGGAAATAATTCCTCAAATTCCTGCAAAAGGGCAACAAAAACACTAGGCAAAGAAGGGTTAAGCTCGTTAGTAAGGAAACAAGATCCTTTGTACAGAAGTACAAGGATATTTCGTTTTGCAATCAAAGCATTCCTAACCTCACCCATTCTAGCACACAAGCTCACACATTTGGCTTTTCTCTCATTTTTCTCACTAGGTTGATCGTTACTTTCTTGCTTTTCACTCAAACTCTTTTTTTCTCTCAATTCTTTTTCTTTCATTTCTATTGCTTTTGCATCGACCTCTTGCCTTTTCGTTTCAAGTTTACATTGGTCAACATATACATCTTTTGGAGACAAAGGTACAAGAGTAGTTTTCCTACCATTATGATATGAACCAAAGTGTCTTAGTCTTCAAAGAGTTAAAGGAAGTTGTTGGAGAATCCTATGTCCAAGTTGACAACAAATTGGAGTTGCATTAAAGGCACTCTAGTGTCATTTATGGCAACCTCAAGTGGCATTGAATGAAGTCAAGAACAAGTCCAACTTCATTTACTACAAACTCAAGTTGCATTAATGGAAGTCTAAGTTGAACTCAAGATGCATTAAATGAACAAGACTTCAAAGTACTTGAAAGTAGTTCAAACTCCAGTTCATTCACTCTTGAAGGGTTACAAACTCTTGGTTTTATGGTGGAGGAGTTTCATTCTCGGATTTAAAGCATGTTTAATTGTATTTTCAGTTTTAAACATTTCATTTATGTGTTTTAAGTTTTATTTGTGTTAGTGGTGGTTATGGTATTGATGTAGTAGGGAGTTACAACCTTTACAGTTCTTTTAGGTTACTTGAAGGGTTGTTTTGGAGGCTATAAATAGCCTAGCTTGTTCCCTTGGAAAAACAGATTTTGATGATTGAATGAAGTTGCTATTTTGCTTCAAAAAGCCTAGAGCTTGTTTTTCTTTGCAATTCTTGAGTGTTAGATTTGCATGCTAGAATCATTCAAGTAGTCTTGATCAAGCTATTTGTGGAGTGGTTCGAATCTTGAGTTTAGAAACAAGTTTTCTCTACTCTTGATATTGATCATCAAGGTAAATCCGTTCTAACTTCTTCCTTGGGTTGACATCATCTCGATTTGGGGGTTTTAGCATTTGTGATCCAGGGGTTTGCATAACCATAAGGGTTCTTAGATCCAATTGGCTATTGTTTTCTTATCATTTGGTATCAGAGCACTAGGCTCTAGATCAGATATATGTTTCCGTTTTCGTATTGCTCTTCTTGTTCTTTAATTTGAAATTTTTGTTCTTATTGTTCATCTCGTTACATTCTGTCCACGTATCTAAAATACAAAAAAGTGTCATTTCCATTCTTCTTTTCGTCTTGTTGTCTTCTATGAGTTTGTAGATCTCTGTCTTATCTACAACTTTGTCTATTTCATATCTTATGATTCAATTTGCTTCTGGGTGAAAACTTCGAAAATTGACATTCTATTCTGGAAAACTGCTATACCCGAGAGCATGTGTTATTCTTTGTTCTTTTCATTTTTACTTCCAAATCATGCTAGATCTGAGTTGTGCTGTTGAAATTGCCTATTTTTGTTAATCTAGCTGTTGGTAATAAATCATATCAATTGTGTTTTGATTTATTTCCACAACTAACCGTTACTCGTTAAATTTTTGGCGGTTACAATTGTCTCAATTAATTTCCAGCAATTTGTTTTTCAATTCTCATGATGTTTTTCTTGTGTAACTCATATCTGTTGTCAAGGCTAAATTAAACTCCATAAATTCTCAAAATAGCCTAATTGTTCAAGAGTTACATTTTCTGGTCTTTTGAACTTCTTGTTCCATCTTAATTATCATGTTCCAATTCTGTCACTTTCTTCTTGAGAGTGATGTTTTTGCGTGTAACCACGAGTGACTATACCTTTACGAGTGTAAACACGTGAGGGAGTGCTTGTGAGGTCCATTTTTCTTTGTTACTTTGCTTTCTTTTGCAGCCATGTCTCAGCAAGAGAATTATGCAAAATTTTTCCAGAACATGGAGCATTTGACAAAGACGTTTCAAAGGTTGGACTCGAGACTCAAATCTATTGAAAGACAACCAACCCATCTGAAGCAAAAGAGGAGGAATAAGTCAATGCACCATAAGGAGTATTTGGAGGTCGAAGGAAGGGAACATGGTGGATGTTGCAATGCTGTCCAAAGGAGAAATCTAGGAAGAGTTCATAAAGTTGATCCTATATTGAGAAGCATCAAGGCTAAACTTCCTATGTTCCATGGAAGTACAAACCCGAAGGAATACATTCAATGGGAACAGCAAGTTGAACATGTCTTTGATTACTACCCATTAAGTGAGGAAGTAAAGGTAAAACTCATTGTTGCTCAACTTCGAGATTATGCAATTACTTGGTGGGATAACATGTTTTTGAGTAGGAGGAAGAACTTTGAGTGTCCAATAAACTCATGGTATGTTCTCAAGCATTTAATGAGAGAGCATTTTGTTCCCAAGTGTTTCTATAAGTTGAGATCTTTGCAACAAGGTAGCAATAGCGTGGAGGCTTACTACATGGAGATGCAAATGTTGCTTGAGGAGCTTGATCTTTATGAGGATGAGGAAGTTACAATGGTTCGTTTCTTAAGAGGACTCAAGACGGAAATTGCCGAACGACTTGATCTTCAATTTTATGAGGATTTAGAAGGGATGGTGCAAATAGCCATACAACGACCAGGAAAATAACCCTCAAGCGAACCATTCAGAGCAATGGAGAACATAGGAGACGTAACACAAGCTCGGATCCAATTCACAAAGCGAGCCAGGGTCCCAATGGCCAATAACAGACAAAACAGGAAATCCCAATGCACCGAGTCATACGCCTTCTGAAGATCCACCTTAAGCAC
Organism: Momordica charantia; assembly: GCF_013281855.1. NCBI lineage: Eukaryota > Viridiplantae > Streptophyta > Magnoliopsida > Cucurbitales > Cucurbitaceae > Momordica > Momordica charantia. The sequence goes on from NW_028275160.1 coordinate 16,649,895, forward strand.
ACAACGAGGGATACCCTTATTAAGATGATACCCCCCAACAAGCTCCTGACAAAGCAAAATATTGTCCACAATACGACGTCCGGGCACAAAAGCAGACTGATGCTGACTAATAAATCTGGGGAGCCAGACTTTCAACCGGTTAGCTAAAAGCTTCGTGATCCTTATACAACACATTACAGCATGAGATAGGGCGAAAATCCCCTAACCTCGAAGGATTGGGTATCTTCGGGATCAAAGTAAGCGACGTAGCATTCACCCCAGACGACAAATAGGAAGTAGCAAAGAAATGCAACACCGCCTTACAAAAGTCATCGCCCACAATTCTCCAAGCCGCCTTAAAGAAACCCACTGACAACCCATCCGGACCAGGAGCCTTACCACTAGCCATCGAAAACAACACCTCCCGCACCTCCAGAGAAGTAACAGGACGACACAGCTCCACCCCACACTCAAGATGCCACACAAAATCCACAATAGCAGCCAGACGAGCAGTAAGATCACGATAACCAACACACTCCGGCCCCAACAACTGACGATATAAACTAACCGTCAAACGAGCAATCTCAGCACGATCCGTAACAACCCGACCTGCATCATCCGTCAAGGAGGCAACATCATTACGAACAATCCGGCCTCGAACACTACGGTGGAAAGAAGCAGAGTTCTGGTCTCCCAAAGAAAGCCATCGGACCCGGGACTTCTGTCGCAATGAAGCCTCCTCCATCACAGCCCAATCCCAGAAATCACGAGAGGCGACCCGCTCCTCCTCCTGAGCACCTCTTGAAGAAGGGTCACACAAAAGTAAAGCCTCAGCAGCAAGCATACGAGCACGCGCCTCCTCCACACCCTTCTGAATAGTACCAATATGATGGCTGAAACGACGCAACACAGGCTTCAAAGCACGAAGATTCATACCAAAACTCACAAGAGGAGAAACCTGAGAATGAACCTTCCACGTGTCCCGAATCACTGACAAGAATAGGGGATCCGCAGCCCAATGGTCAAAGAACCGAAAAGACGGGCGACACCTAGGCACCTCAGCACCAACCAGAAAAACAAGATGGCAACGATCAGAGACACCCCACTCGCGAACCTGAACCTCAAAAACAGACTGGAACCAAACCAAGCGGAATTGACCAAAACACGGTCAAGGCGCTTGAGAATAACACCATCCCCCAGATGCTTATTAGTCAAAGTAAACCATGACCCAGAAACACGAGGCTCCACCAAATTGGCCTGTAACAAAACATCATCAAAACGCTCCATATCTGACAAAACAGGACTACCACCCAGCACCTCAGACGAGTGCCGAATAGCATTAAAATCACCCATCACCACACCAGGACCAGACCATGCCGAACAAATGGACACTAGAGAGTCCCACAACAGAGCCTGCTCAGAGGTGAAATTAGAAGCATAAACACAAACAACCTGCACCGAAAGCTGAGAGACCCGATCAAAAACAACACCATGCACAAACTGATCAGAAATAGTAATCGGGGAGAAATCATAATGTCCCGGGCGCCACAACACCAGAAGAAGAGTAACTGCTGACGCACTGCCAATGCACCTGGAAGGGCCGAAAAACAGAGGCAAAATTACGCTACAAAACACGAGTCTCCAAAAGACAACAAAACTCAGCACGAACACTGCGCATAAACGAACGGACCTCATGGCCCTTTGCGGCGGCATTCAAACCCCGTAGATTCCACGAGCACCAACTAGTCATGGGCTATAGGAGGGGAAGAAGAACCCGCCCTAGAGACAGGAGACAAGCGACGGCGACGAGAGACAACCGTAGTGAAACCCTCCTGATCATCACCTGAGAAAAAACGATCCCCAAAAAGCGGCGAAAACACCGCCTGATACGAATCCATTTGTGACCAATTACATATATCAAAGGAGCAATTATTACAAGAAAGGCAAGGAAGATTCAAGAGGCTTTCACACTGCACCTTCAAAAGCTTGTTAATGCACAAGAACCAACAAAGAGTTTTGAGCCCGAATTTATTCATAATGTTACTTCAATAAGTCAAGAAGAGAATTGAGCAAAGATGGCACGGGAAAAGTTGTCTATTTTGAGAGATGGCACGGAGGACAAAAAAAGTGTGCAGATTCGTGAACAGGTGCCTTTGCAGATTGCACCTCTTTGGAGTTTGTGAAGTCAAAAGTTGTCAAACCATATCCCAATGTGAAGCGCCTCCTACAGCACATAGATAAGACCATTTGAAGCATGACTACATTTTCTGATCCGCATTTAAGTGTCTAGAATGATGTGCAATCAAGTTTTAATTTGCATGTCTTATTTTCTACAATTTGCATTAAGTAGTATTTTGAAAAACTTTTGGTGTTCTTATGTTGAACGACCATTTGGCCTATTTAAAGGCTTGTAATGCTCTTGTTATGGATAACTTAAGATTAAAACATATTGAAATTCAAGAACTTTTGTTCCTTAACACTTTTGGTGTTGCTTCTTGCTTTAGGTTTGATGTTAAACCGATTCATTGGATTAGTCTCGATCAAGCTAATTCTGGAGTGAGTCGTCTTAGGATCTAGGAGTGACCATCGTAGATTCTAAGTCCGATCTAAGAGTGATTCATCTTCTAACCTTACTCTTGGTTGGAATCATTCGGTAAGTTAGTCGTTTTTGTGAATGTTTGCAAGGATCCTAGAACGACCTCTAGCTTTGTAAACACGAGCAACCTTGGCACTTATCATTTGGTATCAGAGCATTGGTCGACATCCTTTGGCCGGCTCTAGAGGTGAAATATCTTTACTTTATGTAATTTTATTTTTCTGTTATTTTCCTTTTTCGAAAGTTGTTTCTTACAAAGTGTAACAAGACATAACTTGTCTTGAAATTCTTGTATTTTGCTCTTGGATCATTAGCAAAAAAAAAAAAATTAGAAGCAAAAGAAAAAAAAACAGAAGCAAAAGAAAGAAAAAACAGTAGCAAAAAGAAACAAAAACAGTAGCAAAAAGAAAGAAAACCGTAGAAAAAAAAAGCATTCGAAGATCCGTGGCACACGAAAAGTTCTTTTCATTATGTTGTGTTTTGTTTAAATTATCAAGTTTTTTTATCCTAAGATTGAGTTGCTGTAGTCTTAGTTTGTGAGAGTTGATCATTGAATTAGTTATATCAAGCTTTAAGCAAGATTGCACCAAAATTTAAGCCAACCTTACATCCTTAACCTAGTACCAAAAGCCTACCCTCGAGTGATAAACACGAGTGTCCTTGAGTGAAATCCTAGTGAGAGGAGTGGAAAGGTCCTTATTTTGTTATTTTATTTTTCTAACAAAATGTCACAGGGAGTACCGCAAGATCCTACTATGACCATTCTTCAATCAATTCAAGGTATGGTGGAAATGATGAGGGAAGATAGGCAGGAAAGAAGGGTGCAACAACGAAGAGAAGAACGAGTCTTACAGGAAGATGAAGGTATGTTTGACTTCGATGTACAAAAAGAACAAGTTGGGAGTAGAGGAAGGAATAACTTTGCCAACATTATGCAACCGAGGAGATGGGAAAGAGTAAATGAAAAGAGAGATGGTGGAGCTAAACTCAAAATTCCACCATTTAGTGGAACGGCGGACCCCGATGCTTACTTGCGATGGGAAAGGAAGATAGAACGTGTATTTCATTGCTCTACATATAGTGAAAATAAGAAGATGAGACTTGTCATTGCCGAATTCGTTAATCATGCTAATGAATGGTATCAACATCTCAAATCCGAGAAAAGAAGGAAAGATGAGGATCAAATAGAAACTTGGGAAAAACTCAAAGAAGCCATGAGAATGAGGTATACTCCCAAACATTATAAAAATGATTTGAAAACTAAACTGCAAGCTTTGAGGTAGGGAACAAAAAGTGTTGATGAGTATTATCAAGAGATGGTGATTTTAATGGAAAAAGCACACATTCGAGAAGAAGAGGAAGAAACCATGTCTAGATTCCTTGGAGGTTTGAATCTGGAAATTGTTCATCATATTGATAGAAATCCACCACCTTACTTGGAAGATATGTATCACCATGGTATCAAAATTGAAGATCAATTGAGGAAAGAAAAGCTGCTGCATTCCAAACGGAATGAATCCATGCAACCAAAAGAGAAGTTTGGTGCTATCAAACAAGTGGAGATCGAGAGCTCCAATCCTAAAAAGAATCAAGCTCCAAATGAGGTAAGGGAGAAGACTAATTCTCTTAAATGTTGGAAGTGCAAAGGGTTTGGACACATGAGCAAAGAATGTGTCAATAAAGAAATCATGGTAATAAGAAATGGTGTCATTGATTCAAATGATGGTTGTGAGAAATATGATGCAAAATTTGAGGAAGAATCTAAAGCACATGTTGATGAATTTATTAAACAAGATAGCAAACATTCTGATGTTGATGAAAGTGAGTTGAAAGAAAAGAGAGAAAGAGAAGAGTTAAGAGAGGAATTCAAAGGAGAAAGAAGAGGACAAGAGCAAGATCCAATCCATTTGTCCATATAAGCCAAATCTTATGACATTGTTGCATAAGGACCCTTACTATCAAGCTAACATACATTATCCTAGTGTTTCTACTTTTCTAAGATTTTTGCAAGAAGTTCCAACTCTTCAAATCAAGTGTGGTCGAACACAAGAAACAAAGGAAGCTATAAAGGAGCCAAGAAGAGTTATCCTATCATCTTCTCATGATCTTGAGATTGTCTTACAAGGTAAGTATAAAATATATCTTGATTTTAAAGATACTAACTTGCTTCCTTATTGTGTAGGTAACCATGGACATAAGAAACCTAAGGTGAAAGGCATTGTGGAAAACTACTTATCAAAGAATTTGTATAAAGAATTCCATGGTCGAGAAAGCAGAATGTTATGTTGGAGAATGCAAATGCAAAGTACCAAGTGGAGGAAAAATAAATCCGAGCACAATTTCAACAAACCAAGTGATTGGGTTTGGAAGCACTTTTGGAAGGAACGAAGAATTTGTCCAAGTCCAAACATAAGAAGACTAAGAAGGATGATATTACATGAAGACTTCAAGATTGCACTTCAAGGAAGTCAAAAAGTGGTGTTAACTCAAAGAAGGCAAACAAGAAAGGGCCATAGAAATTTTCAAGAAGAAAGAAGTGACATGTCCAACGAAGAAAATCATAAATCTTCAAGCTCCAATATACAACTCACAAGGTAAGGAACAAGTTGTTAAGGCTTATCATTGGACTAACTTGATTCGTTCTGATGAAGGAAATGAAAACCTTGATTTGAGGACAAATCCTTTTAAAGAAAGGGGGGATGATACGAATCCATTTGTGACCAATTACATATATCAAAGGAGCAATTATTACAAGAAAGGCAAGGAAGATTCAAGAGGCTTTCACACTGCACCTTCAAAAGCTTGTTAATGCACAAGAACCAACAAAGAGTTTTGAGCCCAAATTTATTCATAATGTTACTTCAATGAGTCAAGAAGAGAATGGAGCAAAGATGGCACGGGAAAAGTTGTCTATTTTGAGAGATGGCACGGAGGACAAAAAAAGTGTGCAGATTCGTGAACAGGTGCCTTTGCAGATTGCACCTCTTTGGAGTTTGTGAAGTCAAAAGTTGTCCAACCATATCCCAATGTGAAGCGCCTCCTACAGCACATAGATAAGACCATTTGAAGCATGACTACATTTTCTGATCCGCATTTAAGTGTCTAGAATGATGTGCAATCAAGTTTTAATTTGCATGTCTTATTTTCTACAATTTGCATTAAGTAGTATTTTGAAAAACTTTTGGTGTTCTTATGTTGAACGACCATTTGGCCTATTTAAAGGCTTGTAATGCTCTTGTTATGGAGAACTTAAGATTAAAACATATTGAAATTCAACAACTTTTGTTCCTTAACACTTTTGGTGTTGCTTCTTTCAAATCTTGCTTTAGGTTTGATGTTAAACCGATTCATTGGATTAGTCTCGATCAAACTAATTCTGGAGTGAGTCGTCTTAGGATCTAGGAGTGACCATCGTAGATTCTAAGTCCGATCTAAGAGTGATTCATCTTCTAACCTTACTCTTGGTTGGAATCATTCGGTAAGTTAGTCGTTTTTGTGAATGTTTGCAAGGATCCTAGAACGACCTCTAGCTTTGTAAACACGAGCAACCTTGGCGCTTATCACCGCCTCACCACTATCCCGACCTGAAGGGCAAGGAAAATGACCAGCCGAGACAACCTTGCCACTATCCCGACCCGAAGGACCAGAGGCATGACCAGTTGTAGCAGACTCAGGTAAAGACAAAGCCTGAAATCGGTTACCAGAAACAGCCCGCTCCACTGGACGAGTAGGAGCCACAACAGCAAGGGGCCGACCAGGCCCTGACACCACAACTGGGGAAACCAAAGCTGGAGGAGCTGACTCCGACGGGACCGGACCCCGAGGCGCCTTAGGAACCCAAACCATCTCAACAGGACAAGTCACATCAGAATGGCCAAAGATGCTTCGAACACCGCCGTGGCTTCCAGGCATACTCAACAGCAACGGTAAACAAGACATCATGAACCTTCACCTTAACTGACGAAGGAAAAGATGAAGCAGCCCGCATCTCAACACAAAGACGGGCAAAAGATAGACGGCTACGATCCTCAGTAGCCTTGTCAAGACATAGAGGTACACCCAATACACTAGCAATAACACTAAGCCCCCGGGGGGTCCACAACTCAAGCGGAATATTAGACAATTTAACCCAGACTGGAACAGAAGCAAAAGAAAAAGACTGAGGAACAATACTAGGAGTCCAAGGACGGAGGAAGAGCGGCTTCCCCCCAATGTGCCACGGCCCATGGGACAGAACCCAATCACAGGAAGAAGCATGCAGGAACTGGAACACAATGAGCCCGTCATCCAGATAAGTAATAACCGGCTCCTCCACACTTGCCCAAATCCGAGCCACCAGACGAGAGACCACAGCATAAGAAGGCCGAGAGTCCAGAAACTGACCCACCAAAGAATTAGCCCACAACTTCTCCCCCTCCCCAACAATATCATGAGAGGGAACCGCAACGAGCTCCCCATCCATCACCACTGGAGAAAACACTCAAGCCGAGACGCCACCCCAGAAGATGAACCAAAAAGGCACGCAAAGAGTCTGGGCCACAAGGAGGCAAACCACCACCATTAGCCCCCAAACACGTCCCAACCGACTCCGAAACCAAAGAGAGACCGGAAGGAACTGGCGCCAAAACAGCCAGAGCCGGCCCCGAAGAGGCCGAACCAAGCTGAACCGGCGCCAAACTTGCTAAACCAACTAGAACCGAGGGAGAACCGGGCAAAACCGGCGCCGAATCAGAAAAAGCGGCCGAGACCGGCGCCAAAACTACAGAACCAGCCAAAACCGAGGGAGAACCAGCTTGAACTGGCAGGGAACTGATTACGCTTGTTTACATGCGTAAAAAGAAGGTTTTAGATGTTGTTTTTTACTATGTTTTAACTTTGTTCGGACTTTTTCTCGGTCGTTTCAGTTCCAATTCATGCAAAATTCATATATGATGGTTTGTGGTTGGCTTATATTGTATTTATGACATTTTAGGACCATTTGGGAGTGCAAATTAATCAAAAGAAGCAAAAAGACGGACACCTCAGGAGGCGCCAGACGCCTAGGCTGCTGCAGAAAAAACTGGTTTTCTTCCAACTTTGCCCTTAATGAAACACGTCTTCCAATGCGTTTTAGTGGTTCCAACCGATGCATACGTGTAGAAGAAGTGTTCTACTATCAGTTTGAGCACGATTTAGTCAGTCAAAGGAGTTGGAAATGGGTGATTCACCATCGTTTTAGGACCTACCTAACCAATTCTGCACAGCTATAAATTCCAGCAGCTTCTCCACCAAAATCATCAAGCCTTGCTTCCTTCTCTTGATCAATTTTAGTATTTCTTTGTTGCTTTCTAAGTACTTTTGAGTTGCTTTCATTAGTTGCTTTTGGTTTTTAAATCCCGAGCACTTTACATTCCTTTATTGAGCTTTGTTTTGTTTTCGTTTGTACTTAGTTATTTTCTACTTATTCAAATATATAAAAATCCAGCACTTTGCTTATCTTCCCTTTGCCTTTACTTTATTTTTAGTTAAGAGAGTTGTGTTTTTGGAGGAAAGAGCACGTGACACTCCCCCTTGCTTGAAAGAGAAGGGCGAAGCTCTCAATCCCGAGAAAAACTCTCCGTTAGTTAACTTGCTGTATTTTCTTCAATATGTCTTTCTAAATTCCCGTCTCTAGCCCGGTTTGTGATAGTTAGCCTTTTATTTCTAAAAAGAGTTGCAAAGAAGTAGTGTTTTTGCTTTCCATTCATTGCTCAACATGTTTTCCCAAAAAGTTAGGATTTAGAGAAGGCCACTGTAAGTCTTAACAAGTCAATACTGAAAAGGTTGCTTATTTGCATTGTTGAGTGGTTAAACCGAGGAGAGGAGCGCCTTAGACATAAAGGTTCTGCTTAAGTAGCCTAGACATAGGACCTTAACCCGAGGTTGCGACTATTTCCATCCTAAAACTAAGATATCTCTCGTAATAGACATATTAGGGAATGTCTTAGAACTTTGAACTTGCTTAGACATAAGTCAAGTGAAAAGCGTAGTCGTTGGTTCCTAAAGTAAAATGCATATCGTCCTTAGCATATCCTTGATTCTTTGTTGGCTAACTTGAAGTAATTCGGGCTAAGTTTTACCATTATAAGACCAAATCCCAAATCCAAACCCATTATTTGTGACCACTTCCCATTTTACAAGAATCACTCATCTCAACGTTCACTATTCATTAAAACGTTAGAGTTTGGAAATTATTTAGAAGTCCTTGAGGATCGATACTTGGATACTCCATCCATTTTATATTACTCTGACAGGTGTGTGCTTGCATCTATAGAATTGTTACCACGCTTAGTGCGTGCGTTCAGCATAACCACCAGTCAAGTTTTTGGCGCCGTTGCCGGGGACTTTAGTTTTAAATTTATTTTCAAATTCTTTTAGTTTTTATTTTTGTGAATTGTTGTTGGGTGTAATTTCCATCCACCGTTTTTGTTCTATATTTTTGGTCGTTTATCTCACAAGGGTAAGTTAAAGTGCATGAGCACAAGATCTTTTCTTTTACCCCTTGACCCTGAGATTGAGTGGACCCTTCGAAAAACTCGAAAGGAGCAAAGACTTCGAAAACAACTAGAAAAGCAAAAAGAGAGAGAAGGTGAAATCAGTCCTAAAAGTGAGGTAGAGAGTACGAGCACATCAATGGTAGATATTCCACCTCGTCATCTGGTCGATCCACCTGTTGTTAACGGTAATATGAGGGATCATGCAAGAAATGAGGAATTCAACCATATCCAGATGACGGACAACAGAGACGTAGCAATGCGAGAATATGCCGCCACGACTTTTCAGAACTTTGATTCAGGGATAGTCAACCCTATTCCAGCCCACGCAAACTTTGAGCTTAAACCAATGATGTTCCAAATGTTGCAGACAATTGGACATTTTGGAGGGCAGGAACATGAGGATCCACATGATCATCTGAAATCATTCATTCAAATTGCAAATGCATTTCGATTACCGGGTATAACAGACGATGCTCTTAGACTAAGACTTTTTCCATTTTCTTTGAAGGACCAAGCTAGAGCATGGCTCAATGCATTTCCACCGGGATCCATCACCACATGGGGGTCATTAGTGGAGAAGTTCTTAACAAAATTCTTCCCACCTACTCGCCACGCTGATATCAGAGAGGAGATCATCTCCTTTAGACAGTATGATCGTGAACCTGTTCACGAGGCATGGGAGAGATTTAAAGAACTAATCAGGAAATGTCCGAACCATGGCTTGCCGGCATGCATCCAGATAGAGCATTTCTTTAGAGGTTTAGATCATCCTACTAAGATGATGCTAAACAATGCTGCCAACGGAGCCTTTACAAAGAAGACATTCAACGAGATAGTCGACATCCTAAATGACTTAGCTTCACACAACGAACAATGGTGTTCGCAAAGATCTAGGGCAGCACCAAAGAAGCAAGATCCAGCTGGAGTTTTGGCTCTGGACATTGCGACCTCGATGCAAAAAGAGATGGTTACAATGAACCAGAGGCTGAAAGAGATGGCGTTGGGAATAAAAAATCCATTAGCCACGCCGATACAACCTGTGCAGTCGGATTATTGCACTCCTGCCCCTGTTTGCCAAGTCAACGATCTCATTTGTTAATTTTGCAGTGAAAACCATATTTATGATAATTGTCCATATAACCTTGCTTCCGTTTTTTATGTAGGACATGGGAACAAGAGGAACTTTAACCCATATTCGAACACCTACAACCAAGGTTGGAGGCACCACCCTAATTTCTCATGGGGAGGTCAAGGAGGTTCGAGCGGTTTTAATCAAGGGCAGAGCCAGCAGAACAAGCAGCCCTATGTTCCACCTACACAACAATACATCCCGCCACCGCAACAGCAGTACAATCAGAGAACACAGACTCCACCAGTTCAAAATAACAACTCAAATCTTGAGAATATGATGAAGGAGTACATGGCCCGAACCGACGCAGTGATACAATCCCAAGCGGCATCAATGAGGAATTTCGAGACCGAATTGGGACAGCTCGCCAATGAATTGAAGAATAGACCACAAGGTTCTTTTCCAGGCTATACTGAATTACCAAAACTGATATGAACCAAGGAGCTACCGTTGTTATGCCTCATGGACCGATTACAAGATCGAGAGCTAGGAAACTTCAACAAGCTTTGCTACTTCGTGTCCAAGCGTTCTTGAACTCGACAAGAGAAATAAAGGAAGATGTGCAAGAAGTTAGAACTATGCACTTCAATTTGGTGCAAGTTATGCATTTTTAAGTGTTTTTATGGCAAGTTAAAGTCCACTTGGTCAAGGTCAAAGTCAACTCCATCAAGACAAGTCAAAGTCAACTCATTCAATTCAAAAACCAAGTCAAACACTCACATCCCTCATTATGGACGGGATTGCAATTATTTTGGTTGGCTTTCCATGTTCTTAACCTTTTCATTTGCTTGTCTTTTCATTTCTCGTAAGTTATGTCTTTTCATTTACAAGTCTTTTCATTTCTTGTAAGTTACAAGTCTTTTCATTTGCTTAAGACTTTTCATATGGCTTGTTAGGATGGCTATATATAGCCTTGAGATGTCTTGTTGTAAGACAATTTGAAGTTGAATGAAAAGTGAGTTTTCTCATTAGCTTGGTTGAGAGATTTATCTCCCATTTCTTGTGCAATTTCTTGTGTCTTTAGAATTTGCATCTTAGGATCATTCAAGCGGTGTTGATCATACCTCTTGTGGAGTGATTCGAATCACGAGTTTAGAAACAAGTTTTCTCTACTCTTGATATTGATCATCAAGGTAATCCGTTCTAAAACTTTTCCTTGGGTTGATTCCATACTTGTTTTCGGGGTTTTTGGGATTGAGTTCTATGGGTCTTGTTCGTTAGCAAGGTTCTTAGATCCAACTCTCAAGGGTTTCTTAACATTTTGGTATCAGAGCATTAGGCTCTTTGATCGGATATATGTTTCCTTGCATTTATCTCTTTGAATTCTGTGTTCCTTGCTTATGTTTTATTATATCTAAGCATATGCATTCTGTCAAAAAAATTACAAAAAAAAAAGTATCAATTCCATTCATCTTTTCCAATTTTCGTCTTCTGCATTATTATAGATCTGGATCTTATCTACAAATCTGTCTTCTTTGAAGTCTTATGATTCGACTTTCTTAGTGGTGAAATTCGTGCACTTTGCTGATTGATTTATAAAAAAAAAAAAAAACTGAACGTGAAAGCATTTATTGTTGGCATTATTGTGCTTTTGCTGATCCATAACTGAAAAAAAAAAAAAACGAAAGAAAGAAGAAAAAAAAACATAGAAGACCCCATTTGTCATTACTTCTTTGTGTAGCCTTGCATTGAAATCTCATGCTACTTCCTTGTTGCTTAATTCCCAACCATCTTTATCTTTAACTCTACTTTCGTTTCTTTCTAGCTTCCATTATAACTCTGTCCATTATTTTTTTTCTTAACTTGTTTCTTTGTTGTTATTCGGGTTACTCCCAAAATCACACTCTTGTTTGAATTCTTATGTGCTGTCTAAACCACTTGAAATGCACATAGCTTTTAACTTTGCTAGACTCACTTACCGATTTGTTTGAAGTGCATAAGAGTGTACTAAGTTGTGAGGGAGAGATTGTAAGGGAGCGATACATTATTTTGAGTGTTGAGGGTTAAACACGAGTGAACTTCACTAACGAGTGAATTAGTGAGGGAGTGCTTGTGAGGTCCATTTCTTGTCACTCTATTTTGTTTTTACAGCATGGCTAATCTTGGAGATGAAGGCAATATTTCTGATGCCCGGAGGAGAGAGGCGCTAGAAGGAACTGTTGAACGAATGATTCGTAGCATGGAGGCATTGACAGAACGGATAGGAAGGCTGGAGACTCAAAACCAAGCTCAGGAGAGAGTTCCACCACCTCCACCACCACGTGTTATGGATGAGGATGAGTATGAAGGTGATGGATCCGATCATTGGGAGGACGATCAGGCTACAGTTTTAGCGGGTCCAAGAGGGGGTGATAGACACGTTGGTCGTGGCTTAGATCGAGGGAGAGGCCGGGGAAGAGGCTATCATAATTTCCAAAGAGCCCCACGAGCGAATGCTCAAGTTGATCGAAACTTGGGAAACATCAAATTAAAACTTCCGAAGTTCTATGGTAAGACTGATCCGGAAGCGTACATTCAATGGGAGAAAGAAGTGGAGTTCGTGTTTGATTGCCATAATTTCAGTGAAGAAAAGAAGGTACGACTATGTCTTGCTCAATTCAAAGATTATGCAGTAACATGGTGGGACAAATTAATGTCAATTAGGAGACGAAACCTTGAGGCGCCAATCGATTCATGGTATGAGTTCAAGGAGTTGTTGAGGAGGCGATTTGTTCCTAGACATTTCCACAGGGACACAGCGCAAAAGCTCCAAGTGTTGAGACAAGGTAGTAAGTCTGTGGAGGACTATTACAAGGAGATGGATACGTTGATGAATCGGCTGGATCTTGAAGAGGACATGGAGAATCTCATGGCACGGTTTCTTAATGGCTTAAACAAGGAGATTGCGGATAAGGTTGATCTACAACCTTACTTTAACATCGAAGAGATGTTGCACCTTGCCATCAAAATTGAGAAGCAGCTCCAAAGGCGATCTCAAAGGTATTCTACTAAGCCCTTTTCCCATTCATCTTCTACATGGAAAACGGATAGTAAGAGTGCTGATTCTAAACTTAGAAATCGAGAGGCATATGAGAAACCAAAAGAAAAGTTTGAGAAAGGAGAGAGTTCCAAGAAGGGGAAAGAGAAAGTTGATGAACCTAATGTGAGGAATCGGGATATTAAATGCTGGAAATGTCAAGGAGTAGGACATTACAGTCGAGACTGCCCTAATAGAAGAACTATGATAATTAGAGAAGGAGAGTTTGTAACAGAAGATGAGAAGGAAGATGAGGTAGAAGAGGACGAGAATGGTGAATGTGAGAGTGAGGAGTATAGTGAAGAGGACCCTACACATATGTCCTTAGTCACTAGGAGAGCTCTCAGTACTCAAATTAAGGAGGATGGCCTAGACCAACGAGAGAACTTATTTCACACTAGGTGTCTTGTCCAAACTGTGCCTTGTAGTGTGATTATTGATAGTGGTAGTTGTACCAACGTTGTAAGTTCTATTCTGGTCAAGAGGCTTAACTTAGAGACAAAACCACATCCTAGACCATATAAACTTCAATGGTTGAGTGATTGTGGGGAGGTAAAGGTGAGTAGACAAGCTCTTGTTTCTTTTGCTATTGGAAAATATGTTGATGATGTTTTGTGTGATGTTGTACCTATGCATGCCGGGGATATATTGTTGGGTAGACCTTGGCAATTTGACCGTCGGGTAATGTATGATGGGTATGCCAATCGCTATTCTTTTACTCATCATGGAAGAAAAACTACTCTTGTACCTTTGTCACCAAAAGATGTGCATGTTGATCAATGCAAACTTGAAAAGAAGAGGCAAGAGGCTGATGCAAAAGCAAAAAGTGAAAAAGAAACAAAAGAAAATGAGTTGAGAGAAAAAAAAAGTTTGAGTGAAAAGCAAGGGAGTAGCAATCAGCCTAGTGGGAAAAATGAGAGAAAAGCCAAAACGGTGAGCTTGTACGCTAGTTCAAGTGAGGTTAGGAATGTTTTAATGGCGAAACGGACTGTTCTTGTACTTTTGTACAAAGGGTCTTGTTTTCTTACTAACGAGCTTAACACCTCCTTGCCTAGTATTTTTGTTTCTCTTTTACAGGAATTTGAGGACTTGTTTCCCGAGGAGATGCCCAAGGAATTGCCACCACTTCGTGGCATCGAGCATAAGATTGACTTCATTCCAGGTGCTACCATACCTAACCGACCAGCTTATAGGACTAATCCTACTGAAGCCAAAGAAATTCAAAGGCAAGTGGATGAATTGTTAGCTCATGGGTATGTACGCGAAAGCCTTAGTCCTTGTAGTGTGCCTGTTATTTTAGTGCCTAAAAAAGATGGAACTTGGAGAATGTGTGTAGACTGTAGGGCTATTAATAAGATCACTGTTAAATATCGTCATCCTATTCCTAGGTTAGATGATATGTTAGATGAATTGCATGGCTATAGTCTCTTTACTAAGATTGATTTGAAATCTGGGTATCATCAAATTCGTATGAATGTTGGAGATGAATGGAAAACTGCATTTAAGACCAAATATGGATTGTATGAGTGGCTTGTTATGCCTTTTGGTTTAACTAATGCTCCTAGTACTTTCATGAGGTTGATGAACCATGTATTGCGTGAATATTTGGGAAAATTTGTGGTTGTTTATTTTGATGATATACTTGTGTATTCGAAGTCTTTGGAAGATCATGTAATGCATGTGCGTGCTGTTCTGACTACACTTAGAAACGAGAAATTGTATGCTAACCTAAAGAAATGTAATTTTTGCATGGAAAGGGTTAATTTTCTTGGTTTCATTGTGTCTAGTCGAGGAGTTGAGGTGGATAGTGAGAAAGTTAAGGCTATTAGCGAATGGCCAACTCCCACGAATGTTGGGGAGGTTCGAAGTTTTCATGGGCTAGCTAGCTTTTATCGGCGTTTTATTAAGGACTTTAGCACCCTAGCTTCACCTCTAAATGAATTGGTAAAGAAAAATGTTCCTTTTGTTTGGGGTACATCCCAAGAGCATGCTTTTAATGTTTTAAAGGATAAGTTGTGCAATGCTCCTCTACTTGCTTTACCGAACTTTGATTTGACTTTTGAAATTGAATGTGATGCAAGTGGGATTGGAATTGGGGCTGTACTAATGCAAAACCATAAGCCACTAATGTTCTTTAGTGAAAAGTTGAGTGGTGCTTCTTTGCGGTACCCAACTTATGACAAAGAACTTTATGCTTTGGTACGAGCTTTGCACACTTGGCAGCATTATCTTTGGCCAAAGGAGTTCGTCATTCATACGGATCATGAGAGCCTAAAGCACTTGAGAGGGAAAAGCAAACTGAATCGCAGACATGCCAAGTGGTTGGAGTTTATAGAGACATTTCCATATGTGATTAAGTATAAACAAGGTAAGGAGAACATTGTTGCAGATGCTTTATCACGAAGGTATGCTCTCTTTAATACTTTGAATGCTAAGATTTTAGGATTTGAACATCTCAAGTCCTTGTATCTAGATGATGTGTTCTTTGCTCCTTTTGTTGAATCGTGTGAAAAAGGACTTGTTGTTGATGATTACATGTTGTTTGAAGGATTTTTGTTTCGAAAAGGAAAACTTTGCATTCCATCTTGTTCAATTCGTGAATTGCTTGTAAAGGAAGCTCATGGGGGTGGTTTAATGGCTCATTTTGGTGTTTCTAAAACTTATGATATGCTTGCTGAACATTTTTATTGGCCTAAGATGAAGCATGATGTGCATAAAGTGTGTAAGCATTGTATTGCATGCAAACAAGCTAAGTCTAGGTTACAACCACATGGTTTATATTCACCTTTGCCTGTTCCTACTACTCCTTGGGTTGATATTTCTATGGATTTTGTCCTTGGTTTACCAAGAACTCGGAAGGGTAGGGATAGTATATTTGTAGTGGTTGATAGGTTTAGCAAGATGGCGCATTTCATACCATGCCATAAAACCGATGATGCTAAATTGATTGCTGATTTGTTTTTTAGGGAAGTTGTTCGTTTGCATGGCATTCCTAGAACTATTGTTAGTGATCGCGATGTAAAATTTTTAAGTCATTTTTGGCGTGTGTTATGGGGAAAGTTGGGAACCAAACTTGTTTATTCTACTACTTGTCATCCCCAAACTGATGGACAAACTGAGGTAGTAAATAGGACAATGGTTACCATGCTTCGAGCAATCATAGATAAAAATCTTAAAACTTGGGAGGATTGTTTGCCATTAATTGAATTTGCATATAATAGGGCTGTCCATTGTACTACTAAATGCACACCGTTTGAAATTGTATATGGTTTCAATCCTATCTCCCCACTTGATTTGTTGCCTATGCCTCCTAATGAATTTGTGAGTTATGATGCTAGCACAAAGGTTGATCTTGTCCATAGGCTACATAAAGAAGTTAAGGAAAGGATTGAGAAGCAAAACACTAAGGTTGCTTCCCGCATCAATAAAGGACGCAAGCTCCTTGTTTTCCAGCCAGGGGATTGGGTTTGGGTACATTTTCGAAAGGAACGGTTTCCAACTCAACGAAGGTCTAAGTTGCTACCACGAGGCGATGGTCCTTTTCAAGTCCTTGAACGGATCAATGATAATGCTTATAAGATTGATTTGCCAGGTAAGTATGGAGTGAGTGCTACCTTTAATGTTTCTGATTTGTCTCCTTTTGATGTAGTTGATGACTTCGATTCGAGGACGAATCCTTCTGAAGATGGGGAGGATGATATGAACCAAGGAGCTACCGTTGTTATGCCTCATGGACCGATTACAAGATCGAGAGCTAGGAAACTTCAACAAGCTTTGCTACTTCGTGTCCAAGCGTTCTTGAACTCGACAAGAGAAATAAAGGAAGATGTGCAAGAAGTTAGAACTATGCACTTCAATTTGGTGCAAGTTATGCATTTTTAAGTGTTTTTATGGCAAGTTAAAGTCCACTTGGTCAAGGTCAAAGTCAACTCCATCAAGACAAGTCAAAGTCAACTCATTCAATTCAAAAACCAAGTCAAACACTCACATCCCTCATTATGGACGGGATTGCAATTATTTTGGTTGGCTTTCCATGTTCTTAACCTTTTCATTTGCTTGTCTTTTCATTTCTCGTAAGTTATGTCTTTTCATTTACAAGTCTTTTCATTTCTTGTAAGTTACAAGTCTTTTCATTTCTTGTAAGTTACAAGTCTTTTCATTTGCTTAAGACTTTTCATATGGCTTGTTAGGATGGCTATATATAGCCTTGAGATGTCTTGTTGTAAGACAATTTGAAGTTGAATGAAAAGTGAGTTTTCTCATTAGCTTGGTTGAGAGATTTATCTCCCATTTCTTGTGCAATTTCTTGTGTCTTTAGAATTTGCATCTTAGGATCATTCAAGCGGTGTTGATCATACCTCTTGTGGAGTGATTCGAATCACGAGTTTAGAAACAAGTTTTCTCTACTCTTGATATTGATCATCAAGGTAATCCGTTCTAAAACTTTTCCTTGGGTTGATTCCATACTTGTTTTCGGGGTTTTTGGGATTGAGTTCTATGGGTCTTGTTCGTTAGCAAGGTTCTTAGATCCAACTCTCAAGGGTTTCTTAACAAAAACGAGAAGGGAAGGAACAGTGCAAAGCTGTCACCCTTAGGAGTGGACTGGCATATGATTGACCAACAATGCCAACAACAGATGTACAGATTCCGTCCACTGAACCAACTGTAAAGATACCAGAGAATCCAACAACACCAGAAAAAGAAAATATTAGAAAAGGTAATGAGGACACCCCGAGTGTTCCTCCACAGGTCCGACCTTCTTTTACCCCTACTCCCCCGTTTCCACAAAGATTAGTTAAGAAAAGTAATGATTCCCAGTTTAGAAAATGTTTAGATATTTTAAAACAATTGCATATAAATATACCATTAGTAGATGCTCTAGAACAGATGCCAAATTATGCTAAGTTTTTGAAAGATATAGTTTTTAGGAAGAAAAAGATAGGAGAGCATGAACTGGTAGCCATGACAAAATGTAGTAGTGAAGCTGTAGGCAGCCCGCTACCCATGAAATGTAATGATCCTGGCAGTTTTACCATTCCATGTTCCATAGGAGGGAAAAACTTAGGTAGGGCATTATGTGATCTAGGCTCTAGCATTAATCTTATGCCATTATCAGTTTTCAAATCTTTAGGCATAGGAGAAGCAAGACCTACTACGGTTACCCTCCAACTAGCAGATAGATCTATCATAAGACCTGAGGGAAAGATAGAAGATGTTTTAGTCCAGGTGGACAAATTCATTTTCCCTGCGGACTTTATCATTCTAGATTGCGAGGCAGACTTAGACGTTCCCATTATTTTGGGAAGACCATTTCTAGCCACTGGGGATAAAGTTTTTAATGTGAGGAAGGGAGAAATTACAATGAGGGTAAATAATGAAGAAGTTAAATTTAACGTTCTAGACGCCATGAAATTACCAGGAGACTTTGAAGAGTGCTCTGCTATAACTAACTTGAATCCTGAATGTTTGATGAGTTTTATGACTTGTTAGTTACAGAGATTGAAGAAGAGCTCAATAAGATAGCAGAAGGACCGGAAGATGTGACTAATCCTGTTGAAAAAATACAAAAAGAAGAATGCAAGTCGTTACTTCCGTCCATAGTGGAACCACCCACTTTGGAGCAGAAGCCATTGCCGTCGCATTTGAAATATGCGTATCTAGGGGATAACGACACTTTACCAGTTATTATAACTTCCAATTTATCACCTACTAATGAATATTCTTTATTGCAGATTTTGGAGAAGCAGAAAAAGGCCATTGGATGGACGATAGCAGATATCCAAGGGATCTCGGATAAGCCCGGCCTTTTGCATGCACAAAATCTTATTGGAAGAAGATGCTAAGAACTTTATCGAGAGTCAAAGGCAATTTTCTTATGAGAATGCTAAGCTGTTTAAGGAAAAAACTAAACAGTGGCATGATAGGCGTCTTTGACCGAACAATCTTCAAGAAGGTGATCTGGTTCTGTTATTCAATTCTAGGTTGAAACTTTTTCCTGGGAAACTTAATTCTAGATGGTCTGGTCCCTTTAAACATGTGAATTAAAGATGTGAATTACTCCTAAGTAACCTACCACTACATGTGAATTAAAGATGTGAACGAGCCTCCCTTGTAATTATAAAAACGTTAATTTAGGCAAGCAAAGACTCGAACCTGAAACATGTGAATTACTCCTAAGTAACCTACCACTATGCCAACACCACATGATTTCCATCTTTTATTATTTTCTTTTACACTATTTTATCTTCACCTTTACAAATTATTTTCTCAAATCAATTTTCTCTCGCCAAAAAACTCAATCATTAATCCTTTTGTTATATTTTTTTTTCCACTCTTTGATTAATTTTTTTCTCCACCCATCTCATTTCCTTACTCAAGTTGACCTACAAAAATAACTTTTTTCCCTCTATTTTTTGTCTTATAAAATTCTATTTCACTTAATTTTGTATTTAAAATGTTAAAATATAAAATTTTTTATCATTTGGTAACATCTTCCTTCCTTAGATTTTTTTTAAATTACTTTTTTCAATGAATTCCAACCACAAATTTGAGATTTATTTTTTATTATTATTCTTTTTTTTTTCCTTTTCTTCTCTCTCGGGATCTTTTTGTTTTAATGATTTATTAATCTAGATCACGTTCCAACTTTTCAGAGCAGTGTTGTTGGCAAGAGCTAAATATTATGTAACTTTTTTTTTCTGTACTCTTCTCTCTCAATATTTTTTTTATCAGTTGTTAATTAGTGTGGCAGATCACATTTCAATTTTTAGTGCAGTATTGTTTAGTAGCTTTCAACATTGGTGAGAGGTAAATATATAATTATAATTCATTAGCGAATATTGTTGGATGCAAATTTGGACCTGCCACGTGTCATAATCAGAGAGGTAAGCCAATTTGACGTGCGGATGAAATTAGAAATTTTCCTAAGGTTGTTCACGTCAGCGGTTACGGACCGAGCTAAAAGGACGAGCCGACCTGAACGGAGTCCGTAAACGTGTCTCTTCTGAACCCAACAACACGCCGTATTTTTAAGGTGTGTCAGAGTTCCTGTCGGGCCCAGTTTCTATATATAGAAACCTTAGCCTTAAATGCAAAGTACGTAATACTAGATAGACTCGACAAGTTAGCTCGAACTGGAACTGACTTGCTCGTCGGAGTTCATTCCGTAGTTCATCGCGAACGTTCCGATCTACGTTACATCCGAGTTCAGCAATTTCGAGCTCAAACATCTGGCGCCGTATGTGGGGAAGACACATTCAGAAGTCAGTCTCACCTTTTGCAATCCAAGTCAATGGCCCAAACCCACTCCCAGCAGTCACGATCTCAACTTTCACCAATCCGCTCTCCGATGAGGGATGCTGCCACTTCCCGTGCCCATCCTCGACTCACGTACTCTCAAGTAGCCGAGCCTCCGGCATCAAACGACGACCTCAGGCGGGGGTGGTCATGGAAAATGGAGGACTTCCATAGCAGTCCGGGACTTCCACCTCACCTCAGATCAATTTTCGCCACTGCAGCCTCAGAGGAACGGGTTGCCGCCCCGTGCACCTCGTCTCCGCGGCTGGGGGAACACAGGTGCGCGTTCCGGGCAAGTGCCGATGCGGACGTGGACCCCGTCATGGTAGCTGACGTTATCGTCGAGCTTACGGAAGTCAAGGCGAGGCTCGAAGCGGTCGAGAGAGGCAGCGAGGTGTCCCGCTCTTCCGTCTCCAGGGATCCCATTCGAGGAAAGGGGCCAATGCATTCGACCCAAAGAACGGAGTATCAGTTCGGACCTCGCAAGGAGGCCCAAGCTGGAGCACCCTCGCGAAGGCCTCAATAGGTGGGGACAGGCGGTGCCCTGGGAGCACAAGTACGTAACCACCCTCAGCAGGACAACCAGGTGGAGGACCGACGCCTGAGGGTCCGACCAACTCGGACTCCCCTAGCATCGTTCGATAGCTACAACGCCCGTCAGGGCCGAGGTGAGGGGCCACCAAGACGATGAGGGGTGGCGCCCGAAGATCGGGAGTACCGGATCAATGACGAGGAGGGAAGCCTGGAGGTCGACGATCGAGAGGGGTCCTCCTGGGGTGATCAGTCGTTTCGGTCCGAAGTGGACCTCCTCCGAGATCAATTTTAGAAAGAGATAGAAGATCTCAAGCGGCAGTGCAGGCTTGTAGATTCGCATCGCGTGGCCGAGCAAGAGGAGCCGCCTTTCTCCCAAGCAATCCTGGATGCACCTATCCCGCCGAGGTTCAAGGCTCCGGTCATGAGCTTTTACGACGGGTCTGGAGATCCGATCTCTTACCTGGAGGTGTTCGAGGGGAAGATGGATTTCCTGGCCGCGAGCGACGGCATGGAGTGCCGAGCATTTCAAATAACCTTGGAAGGCTCAACAAAGTTGTGGTACCGACAGTTGAAGCCCCGATCCATCGACAGCTATGAACAGCTGAAAAGGTTGTTCATCAACCAGTTCTCACCTCGGCATTTGTTGAAATTGCCGCCCTCTCACCTCGGACAGTGAAACAACGGGACAACGAGTCCCTGACAGAGTACATCGCTCGGTTTATGGACGAGCATGTCAAGGTGGTAAGTTGCACCGACGACATCGCCATGATGTACTTCACAACATGGTTAACTGACAGAAACCTGACGATCGAGTTCAGAAGTCTTCTGCCGACCTCGCTGAACGAAATGCTCGCCCGAGCTCGGCAGTACATGATGGCTTGGAGCTGTGGAAGGCCAATGGAGCCAGGCGGAGCAGCCGCGGTAAAGATCGGGACCGGAAGTCCCCTCCTCCCAAGAAGCAATGTGTTGATGATCGGAGCTCGTCTCAACGGGCCGACGACAACAACAATAGAGGCTACCGCGATGAGAGAGCCCCTTCAGATCGTCGGGGGCCGAAGTTTGACAGGTTCACTCCGCTTAACGCCTCAATCGCGAAGTCTACGCGGCAGCCGAGGATACCGACCTGGAGGCGCTTTTTGCAGCCCCAAAAAAGCTCCGCCGACCTCCAGGGAAACGATACAAGCGACTCTACTGCCGATTCCACAAGGATGACGGCCATGACACTTCACGCTGTTTCCACCTGAAGGAGCAGGTCGAGGATCTGATCCGGAGGGGTTATCTGAAACAATACGTCAGCGGACGTGAAAGGGCTGAGCCAGAGGGGTCGGTTCGGGAGGAGAAGCGAGAGAAGTCGCCACCGCCAAGACGGAAGGAAGATCGTCCCGCCATTATAAACACCATCCATGGGGGTCCGAGTGGCGGCCAATCTGGGCAGAAGAGGAAAGCCCTGGTCCGAGAAGCCGCGCACGAAGTCTACACCTCTTATCCAAGAGAGCCCACAGTGCCGATCTTATTCGATGACCAAGACAGCGAAGGAGTGCACCTGCCTCATAACGACGCTCTGGTGATCGCCCCACTGATAGACCATGTGAAGGTCGGAAGACCTCTTGTTGATGGCGGGGCGTCGGCTAATATACTGTCCTTATCAACCTACACGGCATAAGGCCGAAAGAGGAAACATTTGAAGCGTAGCCCGACGCCTTTGGTCGACTTTGCCGGGGAAACTGTTAGCGCTGAAGGATGCATCTCACTCCCTGTCACTGTCGGCGAAGGAGATCAGCAAATGACCAAGGTCGCGGAGTTTGTCGTGATGGACCGAAGCTCGGCGTACAACGCCATACTTAGCTGACCTCTGATTCACGACCTCAAAGCGGTCTCGTCTACCTACCACCAAGTGTTGAAGTACCCGACCTCGGTTGGAGTCACCACTGTCTGAGGAGAGCAAAGAACGTCGAGAGAATGTTACACGACTGCGATGAGGGGGACTAACACTTGTGCGGCAATCATGGAGCCAGAAGCAATCGCATCACCACATACCGACGAAGTAGAGCCTAGCTGTGGCGCCCCTGCCGAAGAGCTAGAGCTTGTCCCCTTGCTGGGGCCGGATAAGTAGGTCAGCGTCGGTAGCAAGCTGGGGGCCGAGGTGAAGGAAGAGCTCATCGACTTTCTGAAGGCGAATTCTGACGTGTTTGCATGGTCTCATGACGACATGCCAGGCATAGACCCTAGTATAATAGTGCATAGGCTTAATGTAGACCCTAGCTATAAGCCTGTGAGGCAAAAGCGTCGGTCTGTCGACGCCGAGCGAAGTAATGTAATTTGTAAAGAAGTGGAGCAGTTGCTACGAGCTAATTTCATAAGAGAAGTTCACTACCCCGCGTGGCTGTCCAATGTTGTTTTAGTTAAAAAGTCTACGGCAAGTGGCGTGTCTGCATCGACTTTACGAGCGTCAATAAGCCGTGTCCGAAAGACAGTTTTCCCCTACATCGGATAGATCAGCTCGTTGACGCAACGGCAGGGCATGAGCTACTTTCCTTCATGGATGCTTACTCCGGGTACAATCGGATTCAGATGCATGCACCCGACCAAGAACACACCGCCTTTGTTACCGACCAAGGGCTGTATTGCTACAACGTCATGCCTTTCGGTCTGAAGAACGCCGGGGCGACCTACCAGCGGATGGTCAACATGGAGGTGTACGTGGACGACATGTTGGTGAAGATCAAGCAGACGAGCTCGCATTTGACCGACCTGGCAGAGGCCTTCAGCGTACTTCGGAAGAATCAGATGAAGTTCAACCCGAGCAAGTGCGCCTTCAGGGTCTCATCGGGAAAGTTCTTCGGGTTCATGGTCCACGAACGCAGAATTGAAGCAAATCCAGACAAGATAAGAGCGGTCCTCGAGATGGAGGAACCGAGGAATATTAAGCAGTTACAGAGGTTGAATGGCTGTCTGGCAGCCTTGAATCGCTTCGTATCTCGCTCCACTGACAAGTGCCACCCTTTCTTCCAAACGCTAAGGAAAATAGGTCAGTTCGAATGGACCGACCATTGCGAAGCAGCACTTCAGCAGTTGAAGCAGTACCTCAGCTCGGCTCCGTTGTTGTCCAAGCCACTGCCTGGCGACGTTCTATACTTGTACTTGGCTGTGTCGGAAAAAGGGAGTGAGCTCAGTACTCATTAGGGAGGCGGAAGGACGGCAGAGCCTTGTTTAATACACAAGCAAATCATTGACTGAGGTCGAGGCCCATTACCCTTGCGTTGAGAAGCTGGCTCTAGGCTTGGTAACCTCGGCGCGACGACTCCAACCATACTTCCAGGCGCACAAGATAATCGTTCCAACGAACTTCCCCTTGAGGCAGATTCTCTACAAGCCCGAGACGTCGGGTCGGCTGACGAAGTGGGCCCTAGAACTTAATGACCATGACATCGCCTTTAAGCCTAGAACAGCGTTGAAAGGTCAGGCAGCCCCAGACTTTGTTGCCGAGCTGACCCCGCCGAGGCAAGGGAGCGATGTCCGTGACCAGTGGACACTCTACGTGGATGGTTCATCCAACGAGAAAGATTGTGGGGCAGGCTTGCTGCTCCTCAGCCCCGGTGGTCTTCGGTTCGAGTATGCACTCTGGTTCAGTTTCCGAGCTTCCAACAACGAAGCTGAGTACGAGGCATTGATAAATGGACTGAAGATCGCCAAAGGAATGGGCGTGAGGCGACTCTCGATTCTCAGCGATTCCCAACTGATCGTCAATCAAGTTACCGAGGAGTACCAAGTGAAAGAAGCTCGTATGGAGAGGTATCTGGCCAAAGCCCGAGTGCTCCTCGCCCAGTTTGAGGGCTATGTGATTCGACAAGTGCCGAGGTCCGAAAACTCCAACGTCGACGCACTGGCTCGCCTTGCCTCGACCTACGAGACCGACGTACCGAGAACAATTTCAGTAGAAATACTCGCCGAGTCGTCCATCGGTTAGCCTGCAGTAATGGAGGTCCAGTCAGCTCAGCCTACGTGGATGGACCCGATTAAGAACTTCCTGGTCAATGGCTCAGTCCCTGCTGATCCGAGCCACGCCAAAAAGCTCCGACGTCAAGCTGCTCACTACTTGATGCAAGAAGGCAAGCTCTTCAAGAGGGGATATTCCCTACCATTACTGCGGTGCCTCGGCACAGAGGAGGCGAGGTATGTTATAGGTGAGATCCACGAAGGAGTTTGCAGAAACCACGGAGGAGCTCGGTCCATGGCTGCAAAAATCGTCTACTAAGGCTACTATTGGCCGACGGTTGAACGCGACACCAAGGAGTTCACCTAAACATGCGACAAATGCCAATGCTTTGCGAGCATTTTGAGACAACCCCCGGAGATGCTGACGTCGATCTCAAGCCCTTGGCCTTTCGCTTAGTAGGGGATAGATCTGATCGGCCCACTACCGACGGGGAATAGGCAGTTGAAGTTTGCCATAGTAGCTGTAGATTACTTCACAAAGTGAGTGGAAGCGGAACCTCTGACATCTATCACCGAGGGGAAGGTCGTCAGCTTTGTGTGGAAGAGCATAATATGTCGGTTAGGTATACCGAATGCCATCATCACCGACAATGGAAAGCAGTTCGATAGTGCCCGGTTTAATCAGTTCTGTCAAAAGCTCGACATACGCCACCTCAGCTCGTCTCCGGCCCATCCGCAGTCTAACGGGCAGGTTGAAGCTGTCAACAAGATCATCAAGCGTGGTTTGAAAACGAGGCTGGAATCTTTGAAAGGTCGGTGGGCAGAAGAGCTACCGGAGGTGTTGTGGTCCTACCAAACCACACCCCGCCGATCTACTGGCGAGACGCCATACGGCTTAGCTTTCGGGTCAGAGGTTGTCATTCCTGTGGAGATCGACATGCCAACGCCCCGAGTTGAAAATTTCGATGAACAAACCAACAACGAAGCTCTCCTCGTGAATCTTGACCTACTCGAGGAGAAACGATCTCACTCCCAGCTCAGACTAGCAGAATATCATAACCGTATGGCTGGGTACTACAATGCCAGAGTAAAAGTCAGAACGTTCAAGACTTGCGACCTCGTCCTCAAGAAGATAATGCAACAGGTCGGAGCACTCCAACCGAACTGGGAAGGCCCCTACAGGGTCTTGAAGATACCCCGACCTGGAGTGTGCCTGCTGTCCGACCTCAACGGGAGACAACTCCCCCACTCGTGGAACGCCGAACATCTGCGAGTTTATTATCAATGAAACACATGTAATCCGACGTGTAAAATTTCTTCCATTAATGAAAGCCGATCTCCAATGACTTGTGCAAAATTTGACTTTATTCGTTAGTGTCGTTTGCTACTACCGAGCTACGTCAAATGGGGGCCAAGGAAGACTACGTGGCATGACCTATGCTAAAAGACCTACACAAAGTTGTGTTTTTACAAACATGCGAGGCAATGGTCAACTCGTAGGAACCTGGTTATCCCAAATATTTCTGTTGACCACACCGCCGAGCTGAATTGTTCGATTCGTAAGTCATTGTGAAGGAAAGAAATTATCAAGACTTGAAAAAGCTCAGATAACGAGACCAAAATTAAACTGAAGTTTAACAAAAGTAAAAATTTCTCTAAGTATAAGGACTTCGAAAAGAGTAACTCAGGTCTGGGTAAAACCGCATTTCATTAAAAAGCTTGATGGAGAGCCGAGGTATATATGCCTCGGCTCAGTATAAAGGGTTGATTAAAAAATGTTAAAGCAGAAGAAGCAACAGAAGAAGGGGACAAGCTATTCTTGCGGAAGGTCGGTAGGGCTGCTGGTTCCAACGTCAACATCAGCGACTGCAGCGACCCCAGTAGCCTCGGCCTCCTTATCGACGTCAGCGGGGTGGTCGGCCCAGATAGACTCGTACTCCAGCTCAACGGCGGCAACGGCTTCCTTCGGGCAAGCGGTGTCGAGCTTTTTAAGGGCATAGTAGAAACCCCTATCCGCTAGGTCGCGAGCTAGGCCGTCGAATTCGGGGAATTCTTTTATCTTTTTCTCCAAGTAGGCCCAGCTCGCCAAATTTTGCTGAGCCTCATTCCACCCGTTCTCCGCAGCCTCGGCTCGTTGTCTGGCATTCTTCAGGTCAATACGCGCTTGGGCTATTAGGGCGTTCGACCTGTCGGCCTCAGCTTCCTTCTCAGCTTGAGCTTGGCCGACCTCGGCCTCGAGCTCTGCGATCTGCCGCTCGTAGGAGGCGTGCGTCTCCTCCTCCTTCAAGTCCCACCCTCCAAGCTCCGAGCTCATCATTGATGCTGAGAGGCAGGCATGGTAGTGTAGCTGCAAAAGCTCGAGGTCAGATCAAAAGACATAAAAAAAAAGAGGAAGAAGGGGAAGAAAATGAAGAGTAGGCACGAGCTTACCTCTGCAGCAAGAGCTATGGTCTTTCTCACCGCCTCCACAGGGTCCCCGGGCGCCTGAACAGCTCGCTCCACACGGCGGGAGCTGGAGGATTTGACCTTTGTGGCTGCCTCGTGGATGCTGAGGCGAGAGAAGGCGAGCTTGAATGGTAGAGGAAGCTCGTCGCACTGCCGCCAGCCCTGTTGAGAACCGTCCTCCGAGTCAACCTGATGGGAGGAGCGGATATCTGGAGTTAACCTCCTTGGAGGGAAGTGTCTCCCTCACTCTTTTCCTTCGCTGCAATGGAGTAGCCGACTCCTCGCCACCAGCGACGGCCTGCAGAGGCTGAGCCTGAAAGGCCTGAAGTTTGGCCAAGTTCGCCATCCCGGGGGCCGGGACGTTGGCACTACTCGTACGATGGCGAGCCTGAGGAGTCGCTGGAGGAATAGACAGGGCCGAAGCTCGCTGTCGCTTCGTGCTGCTGAGTGCGAGGAATTTTGAGGCCATCTCTGAAAAAGGGACGAGGTCAGTAAACCAACGAGCAAAAAGGTGACGAGGTCACTAAACAAACGAGCTAAAAGTGTTGGGAGGAAGTTACCTTCAAGGGCTTTCCGCTTCTGTGAGCTGCGTTGCCGAGGTTTGGGGAGCTTCTTGAACTCGTCCGGTTGGTCGTGAAGAAGAGTTGGGAGTTCGAGACGAGTGCTTCACCCCACAGCGCGTACTTTAGGCTCCGACCTTGGGCTCGCCTGATGATCTCCCAAGACTTGTTGTTGATTCTCGGAACGGGGGATGATAGAGTTGCACCATGAGACCTCGTCAGAAGCAAAGACATGAAAATAAGAGACAACCTAGATCATACCTAAGACACTCACCTACGTCTCCGAACTCTACAGGGACTTGGCAGGTCGGCTCACCCCCTCCGTCCCTCAGAAGCCACTCGCCAGAGACGAGGAACCAACACTCCTTCCAATTTTTGTTAGAGGAGGGGTTCCTTATCAGCTGACCTACGTTCCGCCGAGCTGAGAGGTAGTACCGACCCTCTCCCTCGTTGGAGGCTTTGACGGTGTGGGTCGCTAAGAGCTGGTCTACCGTGAGCCTGTCCCCATCCTCGTCACGGAGGACCCACCACAGAACGTAGGCTCCGAGCACGGTAGACCACCCATTAAGGGAAAGCTGAGCTGGAGAGAGATTAATGGTGCTAAGGAATCTTTGAATAAAGGGATGAAGTGGAAGCCTAACCCCCCTATTGAACATTTGAGGATAGAAACTGATGAAGCCCGGAGGAGGGTCGTCAAGATGTTTGCCGACGTTGGGCACCCTAAGCTCTATGGAGTTGGGAATGAGGTAAGTTTTGCGAAGCTCGGCTAATCTACCTACCGAGCAGGTCGAGGGAGGTAGCTTGGCCACCGGACTAGGGTCAGGGTTTCCTGAAGTGGATGCTACGTTGGGGATTGCCGAGCTATCCTCAACACGAGGACTCCCTGAGGTTGGGGCAGGGTTAAGCCCCCTACAGTATCGGCGGTACTGGACGAGCTGGATGACTCAGACGACGACTCACTAGACGAGCTACTCATCGTCAGACCTGAATGGGAAGGCTTAAAAAAACTACCTAAAGAAGGAAGAAGAGAGTACCTGACTTGGAAACGGCCGAGGTACACAAAAACTTGAGAGTGAAAAAGTGAAAAGTGAAAAGTGAAAACGAAAGACACCCCACCATTTATAGGACAGCCCGGAAGCACGAGAGCCGTCCGATCGAGGGAGAATCAACGGATGTGATTCGCCCGCTAGAGATAACTCCCGCGGCGACATTTGAGTTCTCGAGGCAAGAACTAGGGCTGACGACATCAGTGACGTCACCCATAGACGCATGGATTCGGCCACCTTCGCTTAGCTCGAACTACTTCGCCGAGCCGACCTACACCACGCCGAAGTGGGGGCCAAGGTTGGATGTGAATTTGGACCTGGCACGTGTCATAATCAAAGAGGTAAGCCAATTTGACGTGCGGATGAAATTAGAAATTTTCCTAAGGTTGTTCAAGTCAGCGGTTACGGACCGAGCTAAAAGGACGAGCCAACCTGAACGGAGTCCGTAAACGTGTCTCTTCCGAACCCGACAACACGCCGTATTTTTAGGGTGTGTCAGAGTTTCTATCGGGCCCAGTTTCTATAAATAGAAACCTTAGCTTGAAATGCAAGGTATGTAATACTAGATAGACTCGGCAAGTTAGCTCGGACTGGAACTGACTTGCTCGTCGGAGTGCTAACTTGGTTTTGCAGGTCTCAAGTGTTCTGGGCAGGTATGGGACAGTTGGACGAAGTTCATTCCGTAGTTCATCGTGAACGTTTCGATCTACGTTACATCCATGTTCAGCAATTTTGAGCTCAAACAAATATCATTCATCATATTTACATATGCAAAAGGTAACGTTGATTACCGATAACCATCTTTTGATTAAATAGTTAATCTTTATTAAAAATATGTTTTTTTTGAGTGATTATATAATAATAGTACTTAACTTATTAATATTCTCATACATAGCCTACGGTGTTTTTTTCCCACTAACCATGTCCAAAAAGTACATTGTTGGAACTGGGTTGGTACATCAAGTGGCTCGAGATTTAGGGGTTGCCACTAAACAAACCTGGAGAGCTGCGAGCCATTACCCAACCAAACAAGGCATAAACCTCCATTGGATGGCTTGAAGAGTCAGCTGAAACAGTAGGTTGTACCATCTTTGAATCAAAAGTAGGAATGACTTCAAATGTCCTTTCCTACCGACGATGCGAAATGTTTGTGCAGAAAACGAGACAAGGTCAGACTTGGTCAAGGTCGGACATGTGGCAGATATGATTGGATACGTCGAGGGAGGACCTGCAAAAGAGGGGCAAACTCTTCGACGCTCAAGTTAGTAAACAACTCGGACTCAATATAAGGTTTGAGGAGATATCTCATACTTGATGTGGAAATGATGTCCTCTATTTATAGGTTGGAGATCTGACCGACCTTCGACTGGCGATTATCGATGTCGTACATCAGGTTGGACATGTCGAGAATTTTGTTTGTACTTGACAGCACGTCGCACCCTTCAAATACCGAGAACGCGGGAGGGTTTGCGTGATAGTAGGCCACCTAGGCCAGTTCCAATATGAACCTGGTCAAAGACGTTCTAAGGTGGCTCAATCTGTGTCCTCCACGTTGCATTAGGATTTTCACCCGAAACAAGCTCCCATCTCACACTATGGTGGAGGAGGTCGCCTAGGTCTCTTTCTTGTGAGTAATGGAAGCAATCGTCCCTATCGTCGAATATAAAAAGACTGACTAATAACAATAATTTAAAAATTAGAATATAAAAGGTTTTTGTTAATTTATTTCTTAAAATTAATTAAAAAATTCATGACTTTACTTTAATTACAATTAGTTATAGAATTTAAAGTGTTTTGTAATTTTTATAGTTATACCATCTTTTTTTTTTTTAACTTCTTCAATTGTATAAAGATCTTCTATTGTTTACTTTTTCCTACAAAAATTTTGTATATTCTCCACATTTATTTTCATTTTTCTTTAGTTCACAAGACATATATATTAATCTCATGCGATTTGGAGTTAGTTTATGATTGATAAATATATTTTATAATTATGTTTGTTACCATTTTTGTTTTAGAAGTTTATGTGGGTTAGAATTTTTTTTTTTTTATCAAAGAAACATTGCATTAAAAAGAATCGTATCACCGGGGGTTACATACGAAGAGGGGTGACAACGCACCACAAATAGAAGCCGTAAAGGAAAACAATTAACCCAAAGGACATAGAAACGATCATTACAATTAGTAACGATCATTACACTTGGCCAATAAAATATATTGTTTGTTCAAAAAATTAGGAATATGAACAAATTTTAGCCCACCAAACATTTTCTCCAAAGTTACAATAACCACAATCTCATTTAACTACTTTGGGGGAGATTCTTCAATTAATTGAAGGATATTGTCAATTATGGCATCGCTATTTAGGATTTGGAGGGAAATAATTGCATCCAATGTTGTCTTATTCTCCACCATGACAGGTAAGGAAGGATAAGGCAAACTTCCAAAATCATGGTGATAAGGGATCTTAAGACAATTAAGACCGATAACCTCCACATAACCCAAAATGGTGTTCGAGCCGATTGCTACCGCACCTCAATCGTGGCCCACTTTCTGCTCCATCATTCTTGCCCTGGAACCATGTACGTTCTCTTAACTATAATGCAAAGAAGATGAAGAGTTATTCCAAGAGATTATAGGTGGTAGCCCTCTCCAATTTTGTGCATGATAACTCTTCAAAACGTCCCGATGACGAAGCCATGGACCATACATAACAATACTGGCTTTGATTTTGTCAGTGCAACAACACTATCCGCATCCAATGGGGAGATCCCCGACACCCTACCACCATCTGCCATCACTAAAACTACCGGGAAAGAAGATCATCTCTGAAAACCGCATCCACAACAGCAATAGAAGTCAAAACAGTTTTGATTTGATAAAAAAAACTTCATAAAATGTAAAAGACGTGTTTTAGGCACGAAATGATAGAGATTTACGAATTTTTCGGTATTTATAACGTTTTAAATGTCACAAAAAGTAGAGAATTCAGATTCTATTTCTTGTTTTCAGATTCGTTGAATTAAATGAATTCAATGAATATCTGTTTGACATAATTGTTTTTCATTTTTTTTTTAATTTTGCGATCCAATTGGTAAAAGTTATGAAAACAACTTCTTTATGTTTTGTGTGTTTCAAAATTCTAAATTTGAAGCTTTAAAATGCAGAATTATATAAAAAAAATATATAAATACTTTGACAAATATAATATTTCATGATATAAATTCATTTCGTTTTTGTTAAAATTAAAATATGTAAAACATAATATATTATAAAATATATAAATATTGTAAAATAATCATTGTTTGCGAGGAATTTTAGTTAAGAGATTAGTTGAATTTAATGAACTTAATTTGTATTTAATATATGTAGTGTACCATCTTTAATGTATGATCCTCTGATGTTTTCTCACGGATGTAAACTTTAATTCAAATGCTTGTGAGCTTGATGAAGTGTTCTTTTTTAAATTTTATGAAGTTCTTTGGCTTCTCAGCTTGAGGAAGTCTTTGACTAGTGAAGTGTTCGACTTGTAGCTTGTGAAGGTTTAATTAGTTCGTTGATGTTCTTCCACTATGAAGCTTGATGGAGTTCATAGCTTTGTGAAATCTTCAGCTTGTTGCTTAACGAAGAGAAGATTCAAGTTCTCAATTTTGGACGACTCTGGGTGTTTCGCTTGACTCTAAATGATTGTACACGATTCTGAATGCTCCAATGGTCTGAATCTCAAATTCTTCTAAATGGTTCTAAATCCCTTCAAATGAGAGGTGACCCCCTCTATTTAGACTGTTTTTGTGGGTCTTATATCGCTCACGAGCTAAATGGGCTTGAGTCCAACCTCCTTATGGGTTGATCCAATTAGTCGATGCCATCAGTCAACCATAAGAGAGACACGAACATAATTTTCTTTGCCAATTCTAAAAATAATTTACTATTGGGTGTGTTGCCCTAAACTCGTAGTTTGTAATTATGTAAAAACAAATTTAGATTCAATAAAGTTATGGTTTCATATTCAACCAATTTGTTGTTGAATTTATAGCATGCATTGTCCAAATCCAATAAAATAAACTTCCAAGGTTATTATCATATGCGAGTGGGGGT
Source organism: Momordica charantia (assembly GCF_013281855.1). Lineage (NCBI taxonomy): Eukaryota > Viridiplantae > Streptophyta > Magnoliopsida > Cucurbitales > Cucurbitaceae > Momordica > Momordica charantia. The sequence goes on from NW_028275160.1 coordinate 16,683,045, forward strand.
ATCCTATACAATAAGTTTGTATAAGATCGGACCGCGAAATAACCAATTTTTAGATGTAACGTTGTTGACTAACAAATTGCTATTTAATAGGATGACCAGACAACTCATTCTCAATCCTGAGTGAGTTATGGACTCATGTCCGTGAGGGCTCGTTCTTTGATCTGTATGGGTGAGAGTGACCCGAGTCGCCGACTCAACATTCTTACCATTTTGGGGACGAAACCAACTGGGGAGCTGGAAACATAACTTTACTAGATGGAATTCACTTTTCCCCGACTTTAGGGAAGTAGATGATTGTTCTCTTATGCTGACTCTGGGACTTGAACAAGGAGCCTCACCCTCCCATTGGCCCGAGAGGGACTTCCGGTTGTTGGTTGGATCATAACTGGGTTGTTCATTAGATGAGCAGTGTATTTAAGGAACAAGATGTAACTCAGGGGTAAAACGATAATTTGACCCAGCTTGAGTTACGAGCACTCGTGAAGGATTGACTTGCCATTAATGGTCGTATATTCGTGGACACGAAAAAATATTATGCAGTGAAAAGAGTGCAGTTGCTGGTCTTTAGTGGAGTGACCCGTAGTTAACGAATGTTGATTAACTCGATTAATGAATTTGACTAATTAATCTCGTATCATTGGAGCTTCTAATCTATAGATACATTAGGTCCCCTTGCTAGCTCACGACGGATAAAACGAGGATCAAGAACTATGAAATAATTTGAAATGGTCAAATTATATAAGGGAGTGTATATTGATACATTATATATAAATATATATTAATTTTGGATAAGGATTCAAAATTAATACTATATATTATGAGATAAATATTTCAACATGATTCAAATAATTAATATGAATTGGACTCATATTAAAACTCTAGGTTATACAAGAGAGAGAGTTGAAATATGATTCAAATATATAGTTTTAAATATGTGATATTTAATTAAAAGATGAATAATTAATTGTTATGTATTTATTTATTTAACTAATATTTGAATTTGATTAATTGATTATTAATTATATTATTGATTGTTAACTAAATAATTAATTATTAACTAGATTAATAATTAATTAATGAAATTAGTTAAATGATAATTAATTTGATTTAATTATGATATATTAGTTAAATTAAAAAAATAAAAATAAAACCAACCCCCTTGCACAAATGTAGGAGAGTGGTCTGGTGGGGTAACTGTTGGATGTTTAATATGTGAAAGAAAGTGAGAAAACCATTGAGTATACAAATTTAACATCCGAAAATTAAATTTGTATATTAAGAATTTGAAACTTATTTTACATTTGTAACAATTTCATTATTTATTTCATAAAGTTGTTTTTGTTTCAATTTTGTGTTATGTAACTTTATTTTGTTAAAGTTACATGTTGTTAAACTTGAAGTTATACTTCAAATGAGAAGTTTTTCTTTATTTTGTTAAAGTTACAATTGTAACTTTATTTGTGTTAAAAACTTGTGAGATGTTACTTGTCTTGGACAACTATATATAGTTGTTGTTTTGCTTCATTTTGAGATATCCAAGTATACCACAATTGGGTATTCTCCTCCTCCCACAAGAATTCTTTCTTCTTGTGAGTTGTTCTTCTTGTTTATGTTGAGAGCAAGTATCTAAGAGTACTGCCAGATCTGAGTAGTTCGAGATTGCAATTCTACCGGAGTTAATCGTTGTATCCTGCTGAGACGATCGCTGTAGTTGACTGAGGTTATGCTGAACGCACGCACTAAGCGTGGTAACAATTCTATAGATGCAAGCGCACACCTGTCAAAGTAATATAAAATGGATGGAGTATCCAAGTATCGATCCTCAAGGACTTCTAAATAATTTCCAAACTCTAAAGTTTTAATGAATAGTGAACGTTGAAATGAGTGATTCTTGTAAAATGGGAAGTGGTCACAAATAATGGTTTTGGATTTGGGATTTGGTCTTATAATAGTAAAACCTAGCCGGAATTACTTCAAGTTAGCCAACAAAGAATCAAGGATACGCTAATGACGATATGCATTTTACTTTAGGAACCAACGACTACGCTTTTCACTTGACTTATGTCTAAGCAAGTTCAAAGTCCTAAGACATTCCCTAATATGTCTACTATGAGAGATATCTTAGTTTTAGGATGGAAATAGTCGCAACCTAGGGTTAAGGTCCTATGTCTAGGCTACTTAACCGGAACCCTTATGTCTAAGGCGCTCCTCTCCTCGGTTTAACCACTCAACAATGCAAATAAGCAACCTTTTCAGTATTTACTTGTTAAGACTTACAGTGGACTTATCTAAATCCTAACTTTTTGGGAAAACATGTTGAGCAATGAGTGGAAAGCAAAAACACTACTTCTTAGCAACCCTTTTTAGAAATAAAAGGCTAATTATCCATAACAGGGCTAGAGACGAGAATTTAGAAAGACATATTAAAGAAAATACAGCAAGTAATTTGGTTGAAACTGAAATGCATGTGTGAAAAACAAAAGTTAACTAACGGAGAGTTTTGCTCGGGATTGAGAGCTTCGCCCTTCTCTTTCAAGCAAGGGGGAGTGTCACGTGCTCTTTCCTCCAAAAACACAATTCTCTTAACTAAAAATAAAGTAAAGGCAAAGTAAAGATAAGCTAAGTGCTGGATTTTTATAAATTTGAATGGGTAGAAAATAACTAAGTAACAATGGAAACAAAACAAAGCTCAATAAAGAAATGTAAAGTGCTCGGGATTTAAAAACTAAAAGCAACTAATGAAAGCAACTCAAAAGTACTTAGAAAGCAACAAAGAAACACTAAGAATGATCAAGAGAAGGAAGCAAGGCATGATGAATTTGGTGGAGAAGCTGCTGGAATTTATAGTTGTGCAGAATTGGTTAGGTAGGTCCTAAAACGCTGGTGGATCACCCATTTCCAACTCCTTTGACTGACTAAATCGTGCTCAAACTGATAGTGGAACACTTCTTCTACACGTATGCATCGGTTGGAACCACCAAAACGCATTGGAAGACGCGTTTCATTAAGGGCAAACTTGGAAGAAAACCAGTTTTTCTGCAGCCTCCCAGGCGCCTGGCGCCTCCAATGATGGTGTTTCCGACTTTTTGCTTCTTTTGATTAATTTGCACTCCCAAATGGTCCTAAAATGTCATAAATACAATATAAGCCAACCACAAACCATCATATATGAATTTTGCATGAATTGGAACTCAAACGACCGAGAAAAAGTCCAAAACAAAGTTAAAACATAGTAAAAACAGCATCTAAAACCTTCTTTTTACGCATGTAAACAAGCGTAATCAGTAGTCTGCTAGCAACCTGTGCAGAGCAAATAATTGTCTTCAGGTCAGCGCTATTGAAGCGTGCCTCGACTATTTTTATCAAAATTTGGTGTTCATCAAGTTGTTCAAATTTATATCGTTTGTAGCCAATTACGTTGTAATCTGTTTGTCAGTACTACACAGTTCATATATACAACGTATATTTTTACCCAACATTTTGAAGACAATTAGCTGATGGCTGCAAACACTTCTGCCAATGCTTCTACGATGATGGGATCGACCATTGTCAAATCACATGCAGAAAAATCAGAGAAGTTCAATGGAGAAAACTTCAAAAGATGGCAACAGAATATGATCTTCTACCTCACCACCCTAAATATTGCTCACATCCCAAAGGAGGAATGCCCAACTACTCCCCTAGAAGCAATCACTCCTGAAACTGAAGCTGCCAAGAAAGCGTGGTTGCATTTAGATTTTCTATGTATCAACTACATCCTGAGTTGCCTAGATGATACCTTGTATAATGTCAACTACAATGCTTTTGATACTTCAAGGAAATTGTGGGAGGCATTAGACAAGAAGTATAAGTTGGAACATGGTGGTCCTAAAAAATTCCTTGTTAGAAAATTCTTAGATTATAAAATGGTTGATACCAAGTTGGTAGTCAACCAGTTGGAAGAATTGCAAATTATTATCAGTGATTTGCAAAGTGAAGGATTGGTTATTAATGAACCATTCCAAGTTGCTGTTGTGATTGAGAAATTGCCTCCTGCTTGGAGAGAATTCAAATGTTATCTCAAACACAAGCGAAAGGAGTTGTCCGTGGAGAATCTTACTGTGAAACTCCGCATTGAAGAGGACAACAGAAAGGGAGACAAAGAGCCACGTAAAGTTGAAGCTAATGCCCATATTGCAGAAGCTTCAAGGCGTCATCCCAAGAAGAATCAAGTCCAGACAAATAATGTGAATCTTGGGCAAAGGAATGACGCTAACAAGCACATTCGTGCAATCTGTTGGGTTTGTGGCAAGAGTGGCCATATAGCTGCAAATTGTAGACACAAGAAGGGACAAAGCTCCAACAACCAGGCCAACACTGTGGAAGATGACAATTTAATTGTTGTCATCTCTGAGGTAAATATAGCCTCTGATACCAAAGGTCGGTGGATTGATACTGGTGCTACTAGGCACGTCTGTGGGGATAAATCACTATTCACCACTTATGAGAAGCTAGATGGTAGTGATAAACTGTATATGGGAAACGCTTCAACAGCCTCAGTGGCAGGCAGAGGAAAAGTCCTACTGAAATGGACTTCTGGAAAGATACTTACCCTCACTGATGTGTGGCATACGCCAGAGATTAGAAAGAATCTTGTGTCAAGAACCCTACTCAATAAAAATGGGTTCAAGCTTGTATTTGAGTCAGATAAGTTTATTCTGACTAAGGGGGGTATGTATGTGGGAAAGGGCTATCTAAATGATGGCATGTTCAAATTGAATATACTAGCACAAGTGCCCAAGAACAACAATAATAAGAACAACTCTTCTGCTTATATTGTTGAGTTGTGTGATATATGTCATTCTAAGCTAGGGCATGTCAATTATCATTTTTTACAAAGAATGGTAGGTGTAGGACTATTGCCTAATTTTAACATTGATAATAGACACAAATATGAAGTTTGTGTTGAATCAAAGTTTTCTAGAAAGTCATTTTCGTCTGTGGAAAGAAGTAATGAGTTACTTGATTTAATCCACAGTGACATATGTGATTTGAAAAGTATTTCCACAAGAGTTGGTAAGGGATACTTTGTCACATTCATTGATGATTGTAGTAAATATTGCTATGTATATTTATTACATAGTAAAGATGAGACCTTAGATGTTTTCAAAACATATAAGGCAGAAGTTGAAAATCAACTTGAGAGGAAAATAAAAGTGCTTAGATCAGATAGAGGTGGTGAATATGAATCATCATCACTTTCTGAATTTTGTGAAGTTAATGGTATAATCCATCAAACTACAGCACCTTATACACCACAAAAAAATGGTGTAGCTGAAAGAAAGAATGGAACTTTGAAGGACATGGTTAATTGCATGTTAAATAGTTCAGGTTTACCCCATAATTTGTGCAGGGAGGCTTTGCTTACAGCAAATTTTATCTTAAATAAAATTTCACATAAGAAGACTAATAAATCACCTTATGAAGTGTGGAAAAAGAAGTTACCCTCATATAAAATACTATAGTGTGGGGGTGTTTGGCAAAGGTACAAGTTCCTTTACCAAAAAGGACAAAACTTGGACTTAAGACAGTTGATTGTGTCTTTATAGACTATGTCATGTATAGTGCTGCTCATAGATTACTGGTGATTAAATCAGAAATACCTGATATTAATAACAATACTATTATGGAATCTATTGAAGCTGAATTCTTTGAGGATATAGTTCCTTTTAAAGAAGAAAGACCGAAAGGTAATGGTACCAAAAGGAATCATGAGGCTAGCTTTTCTAAAGGTCAAAACGATCAGGAAACTGAGATAGAACCTAGAAGAAGCAAAAAAGCTAAGAAAGCTACTTCCTTTGGACCTGATTTCATAACATATATGATAGATGGGGAGCTTCAAAATTTTCAAGAAGCTATGTCATCTTCAGATGCACCTTATTGGAGAGAAGCTATCAATAGTGAGATAGAATCCATTTTGCAAAACATACCTGGTTATTGGTTGATTTACCTCCTGGGAGTAAACCAATTGGAAGTAAATGGATTTTCAAAAGAAAGCTAAAGGCCGATGGCACTATTGATAAATATAAAGCCTGTTTAGTAGCTAAAGGCTATCGTCAGAAAGAAGGGCTAGATTTCTTTGATACCTATTCTCAAGTGACGAAGATTACATCTATAAGGATGTTAATTACTATAGCAGCTTTACAAAATTGGGAAATACACCAAATGGAAGTAAAAACTGCATTTTTAAATGGAGATTTAGATGAAGAAATATATATGAAACAACTTGAAGGGTTTGTTGTAAAAGGACTTGAAAATAAGGTTTGTAAACTTGTCAAGTCTCTATATGGGTTGGAACAAGCACCCAAATAATGGCATGAGAAGTTTGATCACATTATGTTATGAATGGATTTAAGATAAATTAGTGTGATAAATGTGTCTATGTTAAAACCATAGATCAAGATTGCGTCATTGTTTGCTTATATGTGGATGATATTTTGATACTGGGCACAACTAGAAGTGTCATTGATTCCACTAAAAGGATGTTGAATTCCAACTTTGATATGAAAGACCTTGGTCTTGCTGATGTTATCCTTCGAATCAAAATAACAAGAAATCCAAGTGGATATATAGTTTCTCAATCTCATTACATAGAGAAAGTGTTGAGAAAATTTGGTCATTTTGAGAGTAAGCCAGTAGTTACTCCGTTTGATCCAAATTGTAAGTTGAAGAAGAATAATGGTGAAGGTGTATCTTCTCTAGAATACTCTAGAGTTGTTGGTAGTTTAATGTACATAATGAATTGTACAATACCTGATATTGCCTATTTAGTAGGAAGATTGGCAAGATACACTAGCAATCCCGGGCATGATCATTGGAGTGCGTTAGTCAGAGTTTTAAAGTACTTGAAGTACACTTTGGACTATGGATTGCATTATACGAAATATCCATCTGTACTGGAAGGATTTAGTGATGCTAACTGGATCTCTGATAGCATGGAGACTAAATCAACTAGTGGGTATATATTTACCTTAGGTGGAGCAGCTGTGTCACGGAAATCTTCAAAATATACGTGTATAGCACGATCTACTATGGAATCAGAGTTTATAGCTCTTGATAAAGCTGGAGAAGAAGCAGAATGGCTTAGAAACTTCCTTGAAGATATTTCATTGTGGCCGAAGCCTGTAAGTGCCATATGTATTTATTGTGACAGCTTAGCAGCCTCAATGAGAGATAAGAATAATGTCTACAATGGGAAGTCACAACACATAAGACACAGACATAATTCTATCAGGCAATTGCTCTTTAATGGAATAATTTCCATTGATTATGTAAAATCAAAAGAGAATGTTGCAGATCCTTTGACGAAAGGATTGTCAAGAGAGCAAGTTGCTTATACATCGAGGGAAATGGGGCTAAAGCCTATGAAATGAAATATCTTGTGGTAACCTAACCTAGTTGACTGGAAATCCCAAGATCTAGGTTCAATAGGCAAACTGGCTGGATAATTCATAGTTGACACACTAAGAAACTTACAGTTTCATCCCATGTCTATGATGTAATGTGTGTGATCTGTTGATGTTAAGGTCATATTGATATCTTGATTATAAGAGGAGTAGTGGCAGAATACTCTTAATCAATATCACCTATGTGAGAGTAGAATTGGGTCGGTTCTATGAGAACTTTTCAAATGGCTTATGTTCTCTAAAGCTCTCATGAATTCAGGATCTTGTCCAGGACCAAAATGGACACAACTGTATAGAACTCAAAGATACAAGATAAGTTATGTGTGATATTTGTTGTCTCAATTCATCATGAGAAGGATAGTTCCAGAGCTAGTTCTCACTATTTCTTCGGTAAATTCGATAAATATTCACTAAGGAATGTTCAAGTCCAAAAGATACCTCTCCTGATCCATAACTTATCTATTTGCTCTCAACGTCTTGGTGCTGTTTTGTCTGTCTCACTTTCTTTCATGTGGGGGATTGTTGGATGTTTAATATGTGAAAGAAAGTAAGAAAACCGTTGAGTATACAAATTTAACATCCGAAAATTAAATTTGTATATTAAGAATTTGAAACTTATTTTACATTTGTAACAATTTCATTATTTATTTCATAAAGTTGTTTTTGTTTCAATTTTGTGTTGTTAAAGTTACATGTTGTTAAACTTGAAGTTATACTTCAAATGAGATGTTTTTCTTTATTTCGTTAAAGTTACAATTGTAACTTTATTTGTGTTACAAACTTGTGAGATTTTACTTGTCTTGGAAAACTATATATAGTTGTTGTTTTGCTTCATTTTGAGATATCAAAGCATACCACAATTGGGTATTCTCCTCCTCCTACAAGAATTCTCTCTTCTTTTGAGTTGTTCTTCTTGTTTATGTTGAAAGCAAGTATCTAAGAGTACTGCCAGATCCGAGTAGTTTGAGGTTGCAGTTCTACGGGAGTTAGTCGTTGTATCCTGCTGAGACGATCTCTGTAGTCTACTAGCAACTTGTGCAGAGCGAATAATTGTCTTCAGGTCAGCGTTATTGAAGCGTGCCTCGACTATTTTTATCAAAATTTGGTGTTCATCAAGTTGTTCAAATTTATATCGTTTGTAGCCAATTACGTTGTAATATGTTTGTCAGAACTACACAGTTCATATATACAGCGTATATTTACCCAACAGTAACTCCCCACGTCTTTTTTTCGCATTAATTATTGGAGAATTTTAAAGAAGGTCTTCAAAAGTCAGTTTTGTTTTCCTCTGTTTTCATTTTATTGTGCTATATTTTTATCCTCGAAATTTAAGAACACGTTCGTCGTTTCCGCTGTGGGATTAATGTCCTTTCATTTACGACACGTGTAATTTTATGATTTGTCCTAAATGTAATTTTAAATTTGTGATGTTGCATTTACTAATTGGCCAATACTTATCGTTCAACAAATGACCCCCTTTCGAGATTTATGCATGTATATGTTTGTGGATCTCGAAAATGTAATATGTGACAATTAGCGAAACTATAGATTTAATTCATAATTCTTATTAATTTTAATGTCCATAGTAGCTTTAGCAAGAGTTTATGATGTTTTTTTTTTTTGGTCAAATAATCAAAATACTAAAAATAATGTTAAGAAACCTTGGCCTATGCGTTTTATTTAGGAAATCCTAATAGAAACAATCCCTATTCAAACACTTACAATTCAGGTTGGAGGCGACATCCTAATTTCAGTTTGGAGTGGAAATCAGGGAAACCAAATGCAACAAAATGCCAATCAGTTTTAGTAGAAGGAAAATTTTCCGCCTGGTTTTTTAGTGCCCAACTAGCAGCAGGAGCAAAACCAGCATCAAGTACATCCAACTCAATGGAGAGTTGTTGCGTGTTCACAACCGATGCGAATGCAAGTTCAAGTGTACATTATTCTCGCCGATTGTAGTATAAACAAGGTCGTATCCACAGGGACTAAGGATGTTACTCTAAGCGTGTACTTAAAATACCAAAAAATGCAAATAAAAGATAATAGTGGTTGTTTAATTAAACTAAGTCAAATACCATAAAAATGGAGAAATGAAATCCAAGAGATAAATACTGTAATAACAAATGCTGGGGCAAAGAAATGCTTTAGGATAGAATGCAAATGAGAGGTTAACAGATATGGGGAAATAGGGGGAGATTCAGCATACTTTCACCAGTTATCAACCTACCCTCTAGCTCACTAACATCTATTAGTGTCCACCGCGACTCGGTTCCCTTCCGAGACACCCCAAAGATGAGTAAGTACAACTTTCGTTGCTAAATACCCAAGCAATAAACACAATCTGTAGGAATGATTAGGTGACCCCATTCCTGAGTATCCCTAAAGCTATAGAAAAGCATTAATCACAAATAATACAAGTCAGCACCCATAAGCTCTCCTGGGTCAATACAGAATCTAGCAAACACAACATAGCGGCCAACAATGTTACGCAAGATTGAAGAAATATAAACAGCTTTATTTACTTATACCCTGGCGATTCATTCATCAAGCCTCTATCAATAGCCTAGACATTTGACCTTTGTACTACCAACTTGGGCTTCTTTAACCATGGGCTAGTAGCCTTTCCTAATCCTGCAGCCTCTTTATACTTACGGATGAAGGCTACTAGCCCCTCCTTTATTGGTTTTTTTTTTTTTTAGTAATTGGGCTGAATTACAAAATTAGAAAGATTCATGGCCAATACAATTTAACTTCTAGAGATATAAGAACTGAAGGTTCACTCCCCCAAACTTAAAAGGTTGCATTATCCTCAATGCAGCTAAGGATATCTAGAATGTAATGCTCTAGCACGCCCCCAAACTTAAAGTTAGACTAAGATGCGAATGATAAGAATGTTCACTAAGAGTATAAGTAAATGAGTATGGAAGGCAAATGCTAGCATCAAAGGGGATCTATAAGAGGTCCAGGCTAACTATACAAAGGTAAAGCTTGCTTTGGATAGATGGCCATTGAAAGTCCATTCTAAGGTCAGCGCTGCTTAGGGCTAGTACTATGAGAGAGATGCTAGGGCATGGGCAGGCAAGCGTAATCTAAAGGTTGAACAAAATAAAGCCTACAAACATTTAAATGCTCCAGCATCGACATTATAGACAATGCTATGCAGGCTTCACCTTTCAGACTACTCACAAAGCAAAGGGCAAAAGACAGACAAAGGGGACACAAGACTTGCGAACCATTTCTTTTTCTCATTCCAATTTTCTCGGGGGGGGGGGGGGGGGGGGGGGGGGTGTCTAACCAAGAAAACTAACAAGCTCAAAATCAAAACCACATAGAATTAAAAGCAGGAAACGAAATTCAAAGCGAGGAAATTTGAAGCAGCATCAAGAGGAAATTAACTCCCATTTTCAAACGTCGTCTTCTTCAAATTCTTCATTAATGCTGGATCATCTTGTTTGAAATCGATGCTCCAGCATCATGCCTGCTTTAGCATGCTTCCTATTGCTTCCCATAGAATTCCAATTCCACATTATGCTTTTAATTCTTTCCTGAAACAAAAGATTCAAAAACTTCTAATAAACTAAAACTTACCTAATTATCAATTAAAGCACAAATAAAAACAACATTAAAGAACTTCAAACATTGCAAACGGTAAGGAGAATGAAATTGATTTGAAAATTAATATACTTCCCCTTTTCATTTTTTTTTTTCTTCTTTTTCTTCTTCCTCTTAGGAGGTATCATCAGCATCAGAAGAACCCTCTTGACTTGAACTACTCCGTAGATATAAAATTGTTGTGGGAGTATTTGAAATTCGAACCTCGGTGCTTCCTTCTTGAATGGTTTCATTGGGCTGAATTGTTCCCTTCCTGACTCCAATGATTCAAATATCCTTTCAAATTGATTTCTCTTTTGTTCTTCAACCTCCAAACTTGATGCTTCTTTTGGCTCAATTTCGACCAATGCTCCAGCAATGCTCTCATGGATATTCTTCTGATGCAGCTTGTTTGTAGTTTCTTGAATTTGACTGTGAATTTCTATTACTGCATTAACTTGGGCGCTCTCTTTCTCTTGAAGGGTGGGATTTGGTGGAGGAAATGTGTTACCACTCGTAAATATTTGAGTTTTACATTGTTCTTTCTCCTCTCTATTGAGTATCTCAGTATCGTTTGAGAGAGCTTCATGCGATCGCTTTCTTAGTTCTTCTACAATTTGCCCCATCTGAGTTTCTAAATTTCTTAAAGAGGCCGCTTGACTCTGAATCATAGCTACTTGATTTTGAATGGTAGCCGCTTGATTTTGAATGGTGGTCTCATTCTTAGCCATGTAAGCTTTAATCAGGCCTTCCAAAGAATTTGATGAACTTGCAGCTTGCTTGGCAGGTTGATGTTGCTCAACTTTGAAAAATCCTGGGGAAAATTTTTCTTGTTGGAATGCTGGAGCATTATATTGCCCTGACTGACCCTGTCCACATTGGTTTCTTCCCTATCCAAAATTTTGTTGTTGCCCCCACGATGGGTTGTATATGTTGGAGTAGGAATTATTTTCATTCGTTGGATTCCATGGGCATAGATCAAAGTGGTGCTCTCCTTCACAATAGGAGCATGAAATTGCTTGGACACTGCTAACTTCAGCTCTGGCATTAGATGCTCCAGCGTTAGACATATTCTTCATCATCATGTCCACCATATTTGAGATCTTTGTGCTTATCAAAGTTAGCACATCATCATCATGCATTCCTCTTGAATTTTTACCCACAGCTGATCTTGGGTTCGACCATTGTTGATGGTTAGATGAGATTCGTTCAAGAATGTTGAATGCTTCAGCATACGATTTCGATAGGAGAGCTCCATTTTCATATCCATCCACCACTAACTTCGTAGCTTCATTCAGCCCAACATAATAAGTCTCGATCTGAATACACTTGGGAATACCATTGTATGGGTACTTTTGCAAAAGCCCCTTAAACCTCTCCCATGGTTCGCTCACAGATTCCCCTACAAACTGCTGAAAGTTATTGATGTCACTCTAAGCTTTGCATTTTTGCTCGGTGGAAAATACTTTATCAAAAACGTTTCTACCAATTCATTCCATGTAGTGATGGATTCTGATGCTAGGGAGTGCAACCATATCCTTGCACTGTCTCTCATAGAAAATGGGAATAATTTCAACCTCAATGCTTCTTTCGTTACTCCCCTGATCTTAAATGAATTGCTGACCTCCAAGAAATATCTCAGATGGAAGAGAGGATCTTCTGATTCATGACCCCCAAACTGTCCCACAGTTTGGAGCATTTGAAACATTACGGGGATAAGCTCAAACTCATCAGCATCTATATCTGGCTCCACTATAGCTGGATTAAAGTTATAAAATGCTGGAGTCGGTATGCGCTTACTACTCTATCCCTATCATCTGCTACAGGATAGCATTTAGAGGAGGGTTTGCTGCTGCCTTAGCAACCTCTTCCTCATGTATTTCCTCAACTACCATACTTGGTGCTTGCAGCTTCATCTCTTTTTGCTCTTGTATTCTCTGCTCATTTCTCCTCCTATGAGGCGTTTTTTCAATTTGGTCATCAAGCAGAAATTCTAATCCTTGGAAACAATACATCGTCCTACAAAGCAACCAAAATATGGCTAAGGAAACTCTTTACACATCGTATTCTTAAGCAAAATAACTTAAAGTAAAATAGCTTAGTCCCCAACAATGGTGCCAAAAACTTGTTGCGTGTCTACAAGCGATGTGAATGCAAGTGCAAGTGTACACTATTCTCGCCGATTGTAGTATAAAGAAGGTCGTATCCACAAAGACTAAGGATGTCACTCTAAGCGTGTACTTAAGAATACCATAAAAGGCAAATAAAAGATAATAGTGGTTGTTTAATTAAACTAAGTAAAATACGTTAAAAATGCAGAAATGAAATCCAAGAGATAAAAACTATAATAATAGATGCTGGGGCAAAGAAATGCATTGGCACAAAATGCGATGAGAGGTAGATATGGGGAAACAGTGGGAGATTCAACATACTTTCACCAGTTATCAACCTACCTTCTAGCTCACTAACATCTATTAGTGTCCAGCTCGACTTGGTTCCCTTCCGAGACACCCCAAACATGAGTAAGTACAACTTCCATTGCTAAATACCCAAGCAATAAACACAAGCTATAGGCATAATTATGAGACCCCATTCCTGAGTATCCCTAAAGCTATAAAAAAGCGCTAATCACAAATAATACAAGTCAGCACCCATAAGCCCTCCCGGGTCAATAAAGAAGCTAGCAAACAGGACATAGCGGCCAACAATGTTACGCCAGATTCAAGAAATATAAACAGCTTTATTTAAAAATAGATGTAGCAGCTAAAGGTTTAGTATCAAGTTACAGCATATAAATCTCCCCAAAATGGAGTCTAGTTCACGGGGAAAAGGGAAAACGAAATGGGTAAGGGAAAGATACAATCCATTCTAGAGAAAAAGAGAAAAATGTAGATGGAGACCACCAGCACGCAACGGCAGCAGTAGCTCTTCCCTGACATCAGCTCTTCCACGAAATGGGTATGCTCTCCTCGACTTCAGCACCATTTTTTGAGTATTTTCTCTCTTTGGATCGATTCCCCCCTTGAGGATTGATAATGAGACAACCCACATATTGTTGCTTTTATAGCTCTCCCGAAAACTAGGGCAAAACTCAGTAAAACATGCGTTGTACGAACATAAATAAAAATCATGCGTGTTACTGTGCTTCCTAAGAATTTCTGCAGAAAACGATGCTCCAACATTAACATGCTCTGGCACAAAAATTCTCCGACATTTCTTCTCTAATTCTGGCATTCTACTGCTCCTCAACAACTTCTCCAAATTCTGCACAAATAAACCAAAAAATAGGGGAAACAAGCAAGAATTTGCATAAATTCAGCAACTTGATGATTTAGCATATGATAATTAACTTTTCTGCTCAATTCCTCACTTTAGCATGCTTCTTAGATAAAGATCCTCACATTAATGCACGAATTAACCCAATTATTTACTAAAATAACTCTCTTTTGGAGAGTTATCAAGAGCTTGATTAAAGACTACATGACGAAGAACAATGCCAAATTTAAGCTACATGACTATGAAATCTGGAAGTTCAATTAGGATTGATGGCAGCTAAGTTGAAAAATAGACCACTTGGCACATTACTAAGTAAGACTGAGAATCCAAAAAAAGAAGGGAATGGGCAGTGTATGGCCATCAGTAAAGCTGTAGCAGACAACACATAAACTGATACAAAAGATCTTGTAGAAAATTTGCCTCTAGTTGGTACGAGAGTGAATGATGCTGAAGCAAGCAACCATCAGATACAAAGAGTCAGTCTGAACCAGAAACAAGACAAGATGAAAGGGCAGCAGTAACAGAACAAGTAGTTAAGAAGTCAAAGAAAGCACTAGTCCAAAAAAGGATGGAAATAACAGTGTAATACAAACCCCCACCTCCTACCCACAAAGTCTTCAAAAGAAGAATCAAGATGTCCAATTTAAACGATATTTGGATGTGTTGAAACAACTTTACATCAACTATGTGAAATTTTTGGAGGATGTCTTGACTAAGAGGAGGAGGTTGTGAGAGTTCGAGACAGTGACATTAACAAAAGAGTGCAGTGCAATTTTAACGAGCAAGCTTCTACAGAAAATGGTGGATCTAGGAAGCTTCACAATCACAGTTTCTATTGGAGGAAGAACGTGGGTCAAGGACTGAGCGATTTGAGTGCAAGCATAAATCTTATGTCACGGTCAGTGTACCAAAGATTGGGCATTGGTGAAGCAAAACCTACCACTGTGACCCTACAGCTGGCAGACAAATCAATTACACATGATGAAGGTAAAATTGAAGATGTATTATTGTAGGTAAACAAGTTTATTTTCCCATCAGACTTTATTATTCTGAACTATAAAGCAGACAAAGAAATCCCAAAATATCAACTATAAAGAAGACAAAGAAATCCCAATTATTTTGGGAAGACCTTTCTTGGTTACAAGGAGAGTATGATGTTCAAAAA
Source organism: Momordica charantia (assembly GCF_013281855.1). Taxonomy (NCBI): domain Eukaryota; kingdom Viridiplantae; phylum Streptophyta; class Magnoliopsida; order Cucurbitales; family Cucurbitaceae; genus Momordica; species Momordica charantia. The sequence goes on from NW_028275160.1 coordinate 16,698,522, forward strand.
GGAGAGTTTACCATGAGAGTGAATTACCAACATGTGATTTTTTCTTGTTTAACTCAATGAAATGTCATGCTGATGTGGAGGAATGCTCTGCCTTAAGAATTGTGTATGACTTACTGATAGATGAGCTTTAAAAGGAAACCTTAGTTGCACATTTAGAGAATGAATATGCAATGGATTATGACTCAGAGGGGGAGGAGCCTGAGGACTTGATTCACTATTTGGAAAGTAAGGCCCAGAAAGACAGGCTTTTCAAAAGAACTTTCGAGTTACTTGAATTAGAAGAACGAGACCAAGAACCATTAAAACCCTCCGTTGTAGTTGGAATTGAAAACTCTACCCTATCATTTAAAGCACTGTTACTTAGTTGATGCTGAAGCATTACCTATAATCATTGTTGCAAACTTCATTACATAAAGGGAATCTCAACTGCTGTCTGCACAGTAGAACTATAAAATAATCATATGATGGACACTTGTTGATATAAAAGACATTAGCCCAAGCTACTACATGCACAAAATCCACCTAGATGAGGGCCATAAGAATTCGATCAAGCATTAGAGGAGGCTTAATTTGGCCATGAAGAAAGTAGTCAAGAAAGAAGTTATCAAGTGGCTCGATGCTGAGATAATTTACCTTATTGCTGATAGTAATTAGGTAAGTCCAGTGCAGTGTGTGTGGAAGAAATGAGGAAAAACAGTGGTTCCAAATGAGAACAATGAGCTGATTCCAACAAGAATTGTCACGGGATGGTTTATATGCATGGACTATAGGAAATTGAACAAGGCAACCAAGAAGGAACACTTTCCACTACCTTTCATAGATCAAATGTCTGATCGTTTGGAAAACAAGAGTACGTTGCTTCTTGGATGGGTATAGCGGATATAATCAGATCACCATTACACCTCAAGATCAGTAGAAAACCATTTTCACTTGTCCACATCGTACCTTCGTATTTAGAATGATGCCATTCAAATTGTGCAATGCTCCAGCAACTTTCCACGTTGGATGATGCCTATATTTGCACATTTGTTAGAGTATGTGGTTGAGGTCTTCATGGATGATTTCTCTTTCTTTGGAGCAACTTTTAATGAATGCTTAGCAAATTTGAAGAAGGTGTTGAAGAGATGTGAAGACACTAACCTTGTCTTGAATCGGGAGAAATGTCAATTCATGGTACAAGAAGGAATAGTGCTTGTGCATAAGGTGTCAAAGAAGGGAATAGAAGTTGGCAAAGCCAAGATTGAAGTAACAGAGAAGTTGCCACTACCAACCTCAATCAAGGACATAAGAAGTTTTCCTTGTCATGTTGGATTTTATAGAAGATGTGTCAAGGATTTTTATAAAATCTCAAAACCACTTTATTCTTTACTTGAGAATGATAAAATATTTTACTTCTCTTATGATTGCTTGCTCGCGTTCACTTTACTCAAGGAGGCCCTCATCAAAGCACCCATCATGAGAGATTCAGATTCGACAAAGTCATTTGAAGTCATGTGCGAACGCAAGTGATTACGTTGTAGGTGCAATGTTGGGACAACGAAAAGAGAAGCCCGTACATCCTGTTTATTACGCAAGTAGAGCAGTGGGGGAGGCTTAACTAAATTATGAATATTGAATGTCCAAACAGGCATGACTCTCTCTCGAGATACCGAACGTGTTTACTCCTAATTTTGTGAAGGCATGGTTAAAACTGAGTCACAGGTGCAGCAGGCTCCAGCACAGGGCCTTTGGAGGGACTTCGAACTTGCAACCTCTTGGTTGGACGTATATGTCAATTACCGTCGAGGTATGCTCGCTTTGACATTTCAATTTTGTTTATAAAACTTAATACTGTATTATATTTTAAAATTAGTAGTTTTCAAAATCAGGTTTACTTTTTATTTTTATATTTAATTAAATAATTTTTAAGCTTTTTATAAAAAAAAGTATATATATAACAATTTTTAAGCTTTACCATTCCCCCTCACATCTCGATCTTATTTTTGTAAGGAGTGCACGTGACTTGTTTAACAATTAATAAAATTATATGTTTTCTTTTTACAATAAACACATAATTATTGATGTCACATTGGGCAAAAATCAACATGTCACTTTTGTGTTAGATACAAAGAAAAAAAAAGCTGAAAGTATTGATGAAGTAAGCATAGAGAGAGAAAAGAACCGAATTGTATTTAATATTTTAACTATTTAATTAAATATTATGTTTTAAGTACTTAAACTACGAAATTTTACGTGCATCCCACGTATCTCTAAAGATATACTAGTTTTTTAAGTAACACTTGTATTTAGAAGACTTCCTATTCTAAATCGAGATGCAATCACTTCAAAATATCTTCCTTTGCTATGATTGTGAACCATGTAAGCCTTTTATAAGAGAGGAAAAAAATGAAAAACCTCTCTCTTACTCTATTTGGCTGACTACATGAGAGAAGAAGAGAGAGAGAAAAAAAAAAGAGTAATATGGTTCATCAAAATTTATAAATATTGGATACATACAGTGTTGTATATATAAACTGTGTAGTACTGACAAATAGATGATAACATAACTGGCTACAAATAATTATAGATCTTTGATAACTTGACTAAAAACAAAACTTGATTAAATGTAATTGAGGCATACTTCAATAGTAGTTTTTACTTCAAAGACAAACTCTGCACAAGTTGCTAGCATGCTAGAGTGACGGTTCAACATAATACAACAACTAACTTTATTAGAGGCCATGCAGGAGAGTTTCTGCTTCCGCAAAGGTTGCATCTTTGCTTTGATCCCTAGAGGAGACCTGTTCAATCCCACATGCAACTTCAAGACACTTGCTCTCAAGACAAATATAAACAACAAGATGAAAGAAGAGAGAATTCTTGTGAGAGGAGAAAAAAATCCAATTGTGATATTAATTCTTGCATATCTCAAATGGAGAAAACCACAATTATTATAGGTTTACAAATGTGTAACCCCTCAAACAAAAATTAATTTTTAACACATTGTAACTGTTTTCCATATGTAATTTTAACAAAATTAAGAAACACATGTTCATTTAATACATAACTTCAATTTTAACCAAAAAAAGAAACAACATAACTAAACAAATAAATAAGAAATTGATAAACAAAATGTAAAACAATATTCACAACATTTAATAGTTACAAATTTAATTTTTGATCTTAAATTCGTAAATGCTCAACTGTTATCAATATCTGTAAATTCCACTTTGTTTTGCACATTAAAAATATATTAATAAATAGGCTTACTAGCGCAGTAGCGTGAGCGCCATATGATTTTTGCACCCATATAACTTCTGCAAGCCTTCTACGCTTGTTGGATTTGAGCCCTCAAAGATAAATTGCACGACTTCTCTTTTGTTACTTGTTTGAATATATATTTTCTGCGAAAGGAACATTCTATTCTTTTTATGGTATGTTTATGTAAGGATATGCACAACAGTGTATTTCTGATTACAGCTCGAACTCGGTCTCCGGACCGATCTGAACACTTGGGCGGACCTGCACAAAAAGGTGAGCACTCCGACGATCAAGTCAGTATAGGTCGGATTCCCAGTGTAGTTTGAGGTCAAAGAATCATCGTACCTGATCGTGGAGTGAGGTCCTCTACTTATGGGTGGTAGTCCCGCTAATCTCGCGGCGGTTACACCCGGTAATCTCGGGACCGTCGGTTACACCCGGTAATCTCGGGACCGTCGGTTACACCCGGTAATCTCGAGACCGACGGTTACACCCGATAATCACGCCGCTGACAGTAGCTCATATCGGCCCCCACCGAGCTTCCCGATAGATCCAACCTTGGCCAGGTCCACCTCGGCCCTCATACTTAGCACCTGTCAACGCTAGTGGTGGTGATCTCGGCGGTCCGAGCTGGGCATGACTCATGAGTAATCTTGGAGCACCAATAGTGGTCCTCCACGTGTCCAGGGTATTCTCTTCCCCAAACATTAGCCCCCTCTCTGTCTGGTCCGATCTCGACCTGGCAGAGAAGTTCATTCGACTTGCTTTGGACGCGTGGCGACTTCCTATTCGTGGGAAAACATAACCGTTGCGGTGGATTTATCGTCGGAATATTCAAATATTCCGACGCTTCGGATTTTCGGGAGGATCCTAGCCGCTCGTTGATTACACGTGTACGGTGGGGAAATTTTTCCGACGAGCTATAAATACCCCCAGTCCTTCAGGTCATACCTTACACTTCCGAATTCTTGGAGTTCGATCTGAAAGGCAGCTCGAACCCTTGGTAGGTCGGTCTCTTCCCTCTCACTCTCCCTTTCGAATCATAGTTTCCATGTCGTCCTCTTTTAGTAGCGACTTAGGATCTGATGAGGATTTAGCTTGTAGGTTAGAGTCCGAGCTCGAGGAGATAGAAAACTTTAGGTTCTCCGATGACGGGGAGGATAGTGATGCTTCCACCTCGGGTCAGGGTTTGGAATACCCTTCTAGGATACCCGAGCACTACCTCGGATCCCTCCGTAGGGGGTTCGCTATCCCTGAAAACATCCTCCTTAGGATTCCGGAGGAGGGGGAGAGAGCTGACAATGAGGGATGGGTCACTCTCTACTTCAAAATGTTTGAGTACGGCCTCCGACTTCCCCTTCACCCTTTCGTCCAAGAGTTTCTTTTCCGAACTGGGCTGGCTCCTGCTCAAGTGGCCCCCAATGGGTGGGGTGTCATTTTTGCTTTGGCCATCCTTTTTTGGTTACGAGCTCGGGACAACGAAGAGGCCGAGCTGCTGGACGTAGACCAGTTCCTCGCGTGCTTCAAAGCGAAAAGGATAGCTAAGAAGTCCGGTCGGTACTATATGTGCGCAAGGAAAGGCGCAGGAGGTATAGTTAAGGGGCCAACCTCCATCAAGGGATGGGTGAGGAAATGGTTCTACGCTTCTGGGGAATGGCTTGCAAAGGACGAGTCAGGTCGTTCCTTCTTTGACGTTCCCACTAGGTTTGGGAACCTAGGTACGGAGTAGTTCTTACCTTTTGTGATTTTCTTTCCTGTCATTCAAGTCTAACTCGGACTTTGTCTTTGTGCAGCATCAATCCGACCGGTCCCCGAGCTTACTCAAGCCTCCTTCGACACCCTGAAGCATTACAAGGAGCACTTTCCGAGGGGCAGGAAGGTCGGAACCTTGGTGACCGACAAGCTGCTGCTTGAGTCCGGGCTGCTAGATTACAACTCTGCAGTTCGTCCCATCGAATCCTCAAGGCCGAACTCCGAACTTGGTATGCCGAGCTTGCTCCCCCCCTTTTTCCTCTAACTTTGTGTTGACTCATGTTTTTGTTTTGCAGCCATGGTTTGCGTATTTGCAAGCAACGTGAAACGCAAGTCCAAGGGCCGAGCCCATGCTTTTGAGGCCGCCCAGAGTTCGGAACCTGCCACTCCTGCTGTGGCAGGGCCAGCCTCGGAAGATCCAGCCCCAGTGATCGAGCTGGAGTCTTCTGGGGGTCCTTCGAGGGAGAAGAGCCCCAGGGGTCAGACCGAGGCGGTGGACGTCTCGCCCTTGGGCGAGGAGGTGAGGGAGGAGGTCCCTCTGAAGCGAAGGAGGAAGAAGAAGAAGACCACCTCCCCCTTGGAGGTCGGAGCTCGTGGGGCCTTGCCTGCGAGCTTCGCAGATCGGGTGGACGATCCAGAGGCCAGGATGGGCAGGACGTCCGACGTGACAGCACGGTTCAGAGTCGAGCCGTCAAGTTCTGGGGTGAAGGACCAGGTGTCCCGCATCTCGGCTGCAAGTTTGGACCGCTGCCTCAGAAGAGCGTCCAAATTTGTAAGTGACCCGGGGTCCGTCCTGCATAGGACCATCGACTACGCCGCTGAGGTAAGATTGGTGTCTTCATTTTTGCTCAATTTACCTAACAGGTAGCTCGGTCTAATTTTCTTCTTGGTGTTTTTTCTCAGGCGTTTGTTGCTTCCATTCAAACGACTCTAGCTGTAAAGGCCGAGCTGGATGGGAGGGAAGTTCTGGCAGCGAGGGAGAAAGAGGAGTTCTCTGCTGCCTTGGAGGCTGCTTCTTCCACCATGAAGGATGAGCTGCTGAAAGCTCACTCTGAGGTGGAAATTTTGAAGGCCGAGGTGGAGGCCAAGGCCGAGCTACTGAAGAAAGAAGAGGACAGACGCAAGGCCCAGCTCCGAGCTGCCCATGCTATCACCAAGGGCTTGGAGAAGGAGAAGTTCCAACTCCTCAAGGAGAAGGACGACATGCTCCAGGCGCTTGAAGAGAAGGAGGAGGAGCTGAAGCATGCGACTGCCGAGCTGGAGACGATGAAGGAGCGTCTCAGCAATGGAGCCCTATTGGAGGAATCGTTCAGGCAACATCCTAACTTCGATGGATTTGCCAAAGACTTCTCTGACGCGGGCTTCAAGTTTCTCATGAAGGGCATTGCTTCCGACATGCCTGACCTTCAGATCGATCTCGGTGGTCTGAAGAAGAGGTATGCTGAGCAGTGGGCGTCTGGGCCTAGCGGCACCCCTGGCCCCCAAGCGTTGGTGGATAAGTATGTCAGAGATCTGGACTCTGACTACTCCGACCTCGAAGAGGATCAGGTCGGCACCGCTCAGGAGGGCGCTCCTCAAGCAGGCTCTTAGGCGATCACCTTTCATGAGGCCTTTCTCTGTCTTTCTTCTCTTCTTTTGTTTGTAAGTGTCAGGGCAGAGCTGCAAGGTCTATAAGCCTTCGCTCTGCTTTCCATTCAATAAAGAGGCTTCTCATTTGTTTTTACTTTGTTGCCTTCTTTCTTCGTTTTTTCTTTAAGTTGAAGCCAATGTCACCTCGCGCCTCGTACCTTTGAGGTCGCGCCATTAATTAAAATACTTGAAATTTTGAACTCGAATCGCTGTCTAGTATTCAATGCATTGCACCAACTCTGGACTTTTTAACAAGACACCTTTAACTTAAAACCGTTAAAAGGCTAAAACCCTAAGTCCATAACTGTTCTTCATATCGCACCTCGTACCCTCAGGTTCAAAGGCTTGATCATTCTGAACTTTTCACATCGCCCCCTTGCCTTGAGGTTTGGATTTTATGTTCACCAACGGTTTTGGCATCGCACCTCGTACCCTTAGGTTTTGGAGGATTGAATTTTAACCGACTGCTAGAATGTGATCGTGTGGGAGTCCGTGGCCCCCATTTAATTTCTGGTCGAACTCGGAATCATGGAATTAAATCATCACGTTTATTCCAATCATAATTCTTTTGAAACAGTTTTTACATATCCATTGAAAACCATTTTGGCATTTCAAGGATAATAACGCTTCAGGTGCTCCGCGTTCCACGGGTGCGCGAGGACGTCTCCTTTCAGATCGGCCAATATGTACGTCCCAGGTCGGACTATTCCCTTGACCACAAACGGCCCCTCCCAGGCCGGGTCAAGGGCACCCACATGGGTTTGGACCTTCCTTAAGACCAGATGTCCGACTTGGAAGGTCCGAGGTCGAACGCGGGCGTTGTAGTGTCTGGCCATTCTGCCCTGATATTCCGCCAGGCGTAGCTGGGCCATTACTCTTCTTTCTTCCAATAAGTCGAGGTTGAGGAGCAGCTCTTCCTCATTTGCTGTAGGCTCGTAATGTTCTACTCTGTCAGATGGCATGCCGATCTCAACCGGGACTACAGCTTCGGAGCCAAAGGCCAGGGAGAACGGGGTCTCACCCGTCGATTCTCTTTGGGTGGTCCGGTATGACCATAGAACCTCTGGTAGCTCCTCGGCCCACCTGCCTTTCTTGAAGTCCAGTCTAAGTTTGATGCCTCGCTTGATGATCTTGTTGACTGCCTCCACCTGTCCATTTGCTTGCGGATGTGCGGGGGACAAGCTAAGGTGACTTATGCCAAGCTTGCTGCAAAATTTTTTGAACTTTGCGTTGTCAAACTGCTTCCCATTATCTGTCACAATGGCCTTCGGTATACCAAAGCGACATATGATATTTGTCCATACAAAGGACGTGACTCTGGATTCCGTTATGTGGGAGAGTGCCTCGGCCTCGGCCCACTTTGTGAAGTAGTCCACAGCAACCACAGCGAACTTGGTCTGGCCTTTGCCCAAAGGGAAAGGAGATATCTACCCCCCACTGCACGAATGGCCACGGGGCCGAGATGGGGGTGAGCAGCTCGGGAGGTTGGTGGATTATGTTTCTGTAGCGTTGGCAATTGCGCAAGCTCTAACAAACTTCTTGGCGTCCTGGCTGAGGGTCGGCCAATAGTATCCTTGTCGGATCACTTTGGCTGACAGCGACTGGGCGCCTGAGTGATTGCCGCACAGTCCTTCGTGGATTTCTCTGAGGACGTATAGGCCCTCTTCAGGGGTTAGGCATCTCAATAGAGGCAGGGAAAAGCCGCGTCGGTACAACGCTCCACCTCGGACCACGAACCGAGCTGCTTGCCTTGCCAACTTTCTGCGCTCCTTGGGGTCTTGTGGTGAATTTCCCCTAATGAAGTCCACAATCGGGTCCATCCATGAGGGTTCTGGAGCGTCGATCTCCATCAGATCTGGCTCCGAGATTGAGGGATTATCTAAGATCTCGACGGGGACCGACCTGGCCAGGTCGGTCTCGTACGCTGATGCTAACTTGGCCAAGGCGTCAACATTAGAATTTTCTGCTCGGGGAACCCGGCTTACCTCGTAAGTTCGAAATTGGGCGAGGTACGATCTGACCTTGCCCAAATACTTCTCCATTCGGGAGTCCCTGGCTTGGTACTCTTCCGTGATCTGGCTCACAACCAGTTGGGAGTCGCTGAAGATCTTAACACAAGAGGCCCCCAATGCTCTGGCGATTCGTAGACCGGCAATAAATGCTTCATACTCAGCCTCGTTATTGGAAGTCTGGAAGCCGAACCTCAAGGCATACTCAAATCGCTCGCCTCCTGGTCCGAGCAAGAAGACCCCGGCCCCGCACCCCTTCTCATTGGAGGATCCGTCGACATAGATTGTCCACGGTAGGTCGGACTCGCCCAGCTCGGAAGGTGGTGTGAGCTCGGCTATGAAGTCTGTCACTGCTTGCCCTTTCAACGCAGCTCTGGGTTCGAACTGGATGTCGTACTCACTTAGCTACATTGCCCACTTCATCAGGCGTCCAGAAGCTTCTGGCTTATGAAAGATGATTTTTAGGGGCAAGTTAGTGAGTACCACCACAGTATGGGCTTGGAAGTATGGTCTAAGCCGTCGGGCCGAGGTGACTAAAGCGAGAGCCAACTTTTCCATCTGAGGGTATCTGGTCTCGGCTTCGGTCATAGCCTTGCTTGTGTAGTAGACCGGGTTTTACCGCGCTTCCTCTTGCCTGATTAGGGCCGAGCTGACGGCACTGTCAGACACTGCTAAGTACAACTAGAGCTTGTCCCCTGGCAGGGGCTTGGCGAGCAATGGTGCCGAGCAGAGGTAGCTCTTCAATTGCTGAAATGCTTGTTCGCACTCCGCTGTCCATTCAAACGGCCCTTTCTTTCGTAGGACTTTGAAGAAAGGAAGGCACTTATCTGTCGATCTTGAAACAAATCGGTTCAGGGCTGCAATCCTGCCATTGAGGCACTGAAGCTGTTTCAGCGTTTTGGGTGCCTCCATCTCGAGCACGGCTTTAATCTTTTCGGGGTTGGCCTCGATCCCCCGGTGGTTCACCATGAAGCCAAGGAATTTTCCTGAAGAGACTCCAAAGGCACATTTAGCTGGGTTGAGCTTCATTTGATATGTCCTTAGAACCTCGAAGGCTTCGGTCAGATCGGAAAGATGCGACTTAGACTGCTTGCTCTTGACGAGCATGTCGTCCACATACACTTCCATATTCCGGCCGATCTGCTTGGCGAACATTTTGTTCATCATTCTCTGGTAGGTCGCTCATGCGTTCTTTAAACCGAAGGGCATGACCTTGTAACAGTACAGACCTTGGTCTGTTATGAATGCGGTATGATCTTGATCTGGGACATGCATCTTGATTTGGTTGTACCCAGAGTAGGCATCCATGAAGGTGAGCAGTTCGTGCCCGGCTGTAGCGTCCACGAGCTGATCAATCCTCGGCAGTGGGAAGCAATCTTTCGGGCATGCCTTATTTAAGTTCGTAAAGTCTACGCACATTCTCCACTTTCCGTTAGATTTTTTAACTAATACAACATTGGAGGGCCACTCGGGATACGAAATTTCTCTTATGTATTCAGCTTTCAAAAGTTTGTTAACTTCCTCAACAATTACATCACTCCTCTCCTTGTTTATAGGTCTTCTTTTTTGTTTTACAGGTCGGAATGACGGATCTATGCTGAGGCGATGCGTCATAATCTTCGGGTCAATGCCAGACATGTCCTCATGAGACCACGCAAAGACGTTCGAGTTGGATCTGAGGAAGTGGATTAGCTCCTCTCTGTCGATGGCCTCCAGCTTAGTTCCTATGCTTACCTGTTTCTCAGGACTAAGCAGAGGAACAAGCTCGAGCTCCTCAGTGGGTGCGGCAAACTCCCTCCTCGGCAGGTCGGCCTCGAACTCGAGCGTCCCATCCCCACTGGCTAGAGTTTCGAGGGCGCAGACCGATGAGCATTTGAGTGCGGAGGCACAGACTCCCTCGATGCGGTCTGTTCTCCTCGGACCGTGCCCACGCCATTGGGGGTGGAATACTTCAAAACTTGATGAAGTGTCGAGGGAATGGCCCAAAATGAGTGGATGATGGGTCTCCCAAAGATGGCGTTATAGGCCGATCTACCGTCAATCACCACGAACTCGGCCATTTGGGTGACCTGAGTTTGGTCCTGCCCAAATGCGACCGGCAAGTCGATGCAACCCTCTGGGATGACCGATTCTCCAGAGAACCCAACCAGCGGTGTCGGGCTTTTCTTCAATTACGACCTCGTCCATCCCAGGGCGAGGTAGGTCGGTAAGGACAGGATGTTAGCAGATGCGCCTCCGTCTACCAGCACCCTTCTGACCACCACATGATCAATCAAGGGAGCGATCACAAGTGCATCATTGTGGGGCAGGTGGACCTCCTCCAAGTCTGCACTGTCGAAGGTGATTGGGCAGGTCGGCCTCTGCTCCCTGATGATGCACTCCTCGCGCCTGGCTGCACGAGCTAACTCCTTTCTTTTATGTCCGGACTGACCCCCGCTTGGCCCTCCGAAAATGGTATTGATGACCGCAGGTCGGTCAGTGCGCCGGGGCGGCGTCCTCGAACGCTTCCGCTCTTCCTTTTTCTCTGCCGAGCTGGTCCTGGGCTTTCTCACAAATTTCTTGAAGTAGCCATCTTGAATTAGATCCTCAATTTGGCGCTTCAACTCCCAGTGGTCCGACGTGTTGTGGCCGTGCTCCCGATGGAAGCGGCAATACTTGTCCTTGCTGCGCCTCTCCGGGGCTCCCCGAAGCTTCTCAGGACGTTTGAGTAGTTTTTCCATTCCAGACTCCTCGATGTTCGTTAGGATCTCGGAAATTAGAATCGTGGTCGGGGTGAAGCGTTCGTAAGGTCGGCTCCTGGTGGGTCCGTTCTCCGCCCTTCGAAACTCAACTCGGCCACTGGAGAAAGATCCCTTGTCCTTGGACTTGGGATCCGCCTTTTCATCTTTTCCGCTTCTGCCCCGGCCGATCTTTCGTTCTGGTCGCCGGTTTTGGTTCGGAGGAGCTCCTGTCCATCGAGACTTTCTTCGCCTTCTGCAGCACTTCGGCGAAGGTGGCCGGGGTCTCGTCTCCAAGCTTCACCGTGAGGGCTTCGTCGGCTAGATCGGTGAGAAAGTTGCACATGGCCGAGTCATCGGAGCAGTGTGTGACCTTCAATTGTTCCTCTTGGAACCTGGTGACATATTCCCGCAGCGTCTCACCTTCCTTTTGCCTGATGGTGGCGAGATGGGTCGCTGTCTTTTTGTCATAGTGCCGAGAAGAGAACTGGGCAAGGAACTCCCTTCTCAGCTGAGAGTAGGTCGAGATCGACCTGGCTGGCAGTCTCCGATACCACAAACGCGCGCTGCCAGTAAGCGCGATCTGAAAGGCGCGGCATTTGATTGCGTCTGATGCCGCTTGAAAATCCATGAGGCCCTCAAAGACCTCAACATAATCCTTAGGATCTTTCGACCCATCATAAGGTTTCACAGTAGGAGCTTTGAACTTCGGAGGGATCGGTGCTTCCAAAACGTCCGAGGTGAATGGCGATTCTCCCAGGTCGCCATCGTTCAGTGGACCTTCTTTTTATGGTATGTTTATGCAAGGATACGCACAATAGTGTATTTCTGATTACAGCTCAAACTCGGTCTCCGGACCGATCTGAACACTTGGGCGGACCTGCACAAAAAGGTGAGCACTCCGACGATCAAGTCAGTATAGGTCGGATTCCCAGTGTAGATCGAGGTCAAAGAATCATCGTACCTGATCGTGGAGTGAGGTCCTCTACTTATGGGTGGTAGTCCCGCTAATCTCGCGGCGGTTACACCCGGTAATCTCGGGACCGTCGGTTACACCCGGTAATCTCGGGACCAACGGTTACACCCGGTAATCTCGGGACCGACGGTTACACCCGATAATCACGCCGCTGACAGTAGCTCACATCGGCCCCCACCGAGCTTCCCGATAGATTGGACCTTGGCCAGGTCCACCTCGGCCCTCATACTTAGCACCTGTCAACGCTAGTGGTGGTGATCTCGGCGGTCCGAGCTGGGCATGACTCATGAGTCATCTTGGAGCACCAATAGTGGTCCTCCACGTGTCCAGGGTATTATCTTCCCCAAACATGGTACATCTGGTCCCAAATTTAAAAAATTAACAGTTTGATCCCGACCTTTAAAAAATGGTTCAAAAAGGTCTCTAGAGTCAAACTAGTATTAGAGACAAAAATACTAAAGTGGGAATGTTTAGTTAGCCATTTTTAAGTGACGTGGCAATATTTTGTTAGTCTTATATATTTTTTTCCCTCTCTTGTGTGGCAATTTTTTCTCTTTCTTCTCTCTCCTCTCTCTCTTTCCCCTTCTCCAAGTTTCCTATCCACCATCATCACTCTCGATCTCTCAGTGTCCTTTGATAAAAGAGAACTCTGGCAATGGCAATGCTATTAGAATTTCAAGGTATGAAAACAAGTCTCACATTGGTTAGGGAAGGACAATTGACACGACTCGTCCGAAACACCTTCTAGTCCTAGAACGAGTCACGCCGACCATAGACCCTGACTAACTACATAATCAACTTCTTTCAACCTTTTACCTAAACTTTGACTAACAAACTCTGAATGGATGCATAATAAAATAATAATATTTACAGAACAATCATTCATACATCCATTATAAACTTTGTATTCTGTCAACTTGGTGTAAATATAAAACTCTTTACAAATACACTACATATACGTACAAACTGATATGCAACTCTTGAACTACTTTAGGTGGCAGAAGTTGATCTACTTTCTTCTTGAAACTCAGAAACTCAGGTACAGTCTAGGGAAAACAAATGATGAATAGTAAGCTGAGAAGCTCAGTATGTGGTAAGTTAATAGGAAAATAATCTTATAAAACTTCTTTCATAAACCACTAGAATTTAAGCTCTTAAAAAACATTAATAAAACTAGAGTAATAGACTTCATAAAAAGTCAATGAACTTTCTCATAATAAACTTGTAATATTACTTTCAGAACAACCAACAAGCAACGCCTCTAAGCCTAGGATTCGGATTTTGAATCCTGGTCCGAATCTTGGGCCTAGGGCGTTACAGAATGGTATCAAAGCGGAATCTCTCCCAGTACGATATGGTTCGATGACGAATCAAGGCGGAAGATGGTAGGCATGTGACGCCCGAGTAGAGAGGAGGGTGTACCGATACCACATCCGAATGAGAGGGATCCGGAGATCATGGAAGAATGGTCAAGAAAGGCTTAAAAGAATTGATAGTCACTACATATACCTAATAAAGTGCACATTCCTTTTCGGTAACTTAATTGTAAGAACTCCAAAATTAAGCGTGTTTGACTTGGCCCAATCTTCGACTAGGTGACCTCCTAATTCCTAAAAAACATGCTCTGTACTCGGGTAACGATCAAGATATGCCCTATCACAGCAGAGTAGACTATAAGAAAAATGGTGTAGCTTTGATCGAAATGAGGAGATTAGGGGTGCGATAGAACGACACCAAGTATTCTCACAATGTGGTTGTAGCCAGTGCTTTATCTAGATAGAAGTTGCACTTTGTTCCAGGAAAGGATTGTTGGAGTTGCAAGATATGCAAACAAAGTCTTACATTAGTTAGGAAAGTGATCCATGGTATATATATGAGAACAATTATCCACATTGCTATGAGACCATTTGGGTGAAACCAAAAGTAAAGTCGTGAAATCCTAAAGTTTATGCTTGAAATGAACAATATCATATCATGTGAAGATACTTAGAGATATTGGGTACATGTTGTCCTTGAGTGTAAGCAAGCAATGGCACAAAACCGTGGAGGATGAGGTCGAAGCCGCCAACCCGCTGAGGTAAGGATGAAGTCTATTTCGCACTCTGCCTCCTCTCAACAACAACAGATGAACACCCTCTCTACTTTCTACTCTCTCCTCCTCCAAATTCACTCATTTTAACCATTTTCCCTAAGTTTTGCAATTGAAATTTCCTTTTCAATGTGTTTTTAATTTGATCTGGGCTCTTTTATTTCTTTTTTTATTTTGGTTAATTATATACGGTAATTGTGGTAGGTAGCAAAAATAATTTATATATTTTAAAAAATGTCACTAGTTTTTCAAAACTTCAAATATAACAAAATATTTGAATTTTTATTTTCGAAATTTTTATTATTTCGATTTTACTATTATGATATCTGATATACATCTAACGTCGTATATCTGTATATGATATATATCTAATGTATATCTGTATCTGATAAACATTTAATTTATATCTAATATACATTCGATGTACCTCTCATAAATTTTCGATATACATCTCATGTACTCCTAATACACATTATCAGATGTATCCATGATATACATTATTAGATACATGTATTATGCCTCTAATATATATATATATGTACTCCAAATTTAAGATATACTAAATATATTTGCAACTGATATACTACAATTGTTTAAATTCTAGTTTATCATTGCAATGTGTTGGTCGATATATATACTAATATTATCAATAATATTGATTACTATATCACTACTATTTATTCAATATTAATATCAATTAGATACTAAAGATAAGGGATATAAATTGTTTAAATTTATAAATTATATCATGTTTTTAACTTGCTTTTTTTTTAACGTGCATGATCCACATACACCTTTTATACAATAACTTTATATTTCAAAAAAAAAATTGCACCATTATTTTCATATGAAAAAATAGTGGCTATAATGGTA
The DNA here is from genome assembly GCF_013281855.1 of Momordica charantia. Taxonomy (NCBI): domain Eukaryota; kingdom Viridiplantae; phylum Streptophyta; class Magnoliopsida; order Cucurbitales; family Cucurbitaceae; genus Momordica; species Momordica charantia. The sequence goes on from NW_028275160.1 coordinate 16,713,807, forward strand.
TTATATCACACACATGTATCATAGTTATATTAGTTGATATCATGGTTATATCAGAGGTATATCAATGGTAAATTAGAAGCATATTAAGTATATATAAGTGTTATATTAGTGGTAAATCATATAATCATATAGAAGAAGTTATATCAGTGGTATATCATTTTTATATCAATGGTAGATTAGAGACATATCAAATATATATCACAGATATATAAATGTTGTATCGGCGTGGTAAATCAATGGTTATCATATGTATATCAGTGGTAAGCCATCTTAGAAGTTTAGTATATATCATAGTTATATCAGAAGTAAATTAATTGTATATCATTATTATATCAATGATATATCATAGACATATAGCACTAGTCAGATATATTGTAGATATATTACAGATGTATATCCGATATATTGCAGGGTAAAATTGTAATTTTAAAATTGTACCTCCATTTTTTTTTTTTTAGAAAAAATGCTATATTTTAAAAAACTAAAGTGGTTGCTACAACTACCCTGTATTGTCCATGTTGAGCAAAAATAATGTAGTTAAATTACCAATGCTCTACTAATCAAATTCAAACGAAATTTGATCACCCATGACAACTTTTTTTGGAACCGTCCCTTGTGACCTACGAATTTTGTGAGGAAGAAGTTTTGTTTTCAAGGGAAGAATGAGAGAGAGGAGGGAGGTGATAAAAATTTTGATAAAGAGTTCATATTATAACCTCATGTTTATTAAAATTGTAAAACAATGATTATACAAAATTCATAAAAAAATTTAATAAATTAATTAATATAACTTTAGAAAACTAAATATTCAGTTGGTAAGTTCTAGTTTACAAATATATTACTAAACAAATATACATTGAACAATTTTAGAGTTATGTGAAAATAATTTTCAGTGTTTTAAAATATCTAATAGGTCTTCGAACTTTCAATTTTAAATATAACAAGTGTCTAAAATTTTAAATTTTATCTCATATGTATCTTTAATCTATTAGACTATTTAAAGGACTTGATAAACCATAAAGTTAAAAGTTCATAGTTTAAGAACCTATTAGACATGAATTTGAAAGTTTAACGACAAATTTATAATTTATCTAACTTAATATAAAACATATAAACTAGTACGGGCATAAATATATACACACATACATACACATACAGAACAATATATCAATATGTTCAAAATTATCTTTATACAAATTTAAGCCGTAACATAAAAGTTCTAAATCCGCCCATATGCATTTCTACCCCTACTCAAAATTAAGAAAATAAAACCAAAATTTGCTCCTCCTAATAATAAGTGAGGTGAAAAGATGGATTTGACCCTAAAAATAAGACAAAATACTCTCTAAGCTACTAGAGACAATAGAGTTGACATGATCATTCAACAAAACTCATTACAATTTGGTGTTGATTTGGTGATCTTATCATATCCAAATATATAGATTTTTTTATAAAATCTTGAATGCTCAACACATTATTTAGAAAATGATGAGCATAGATATTGTTGGAAGCATGTAGTTATATAATTGTAATGCATAATAGTGATTAATATAATAAATGTATTGAGTTGTTTTGGTTGTGTATTCTAAGATGGTTTATTGTGTCTTAGCACTACAAAAATATTTTGGGATTCGGCGACGACATATAGTTTCGTCACCCAAAGTCGCTTCCGACGATGAAACAAATTTTCGTCGCTGAAAGTCTAGCTTTCAGCGATGAAAAGACATGTCGTCGCTGAACGTTCGGCTTTCGGCGACGACATTAGATGTGATCGCCGAAAGCTAGACCTTCGGCGACGATTTTAGAAAATCGTCGTCGAAGGTGTACGTTCCAGAACCCGGACAAAGGTTCTGGATTGACCTTCGGCGACCAATTGCATGTTTCGTCACCGAAGGTCTAGCTTTCGTCTACGAAGGGCAAGTTTCGTCGTTGAAACCTAAAGTGGTTTCGGCCACTAAACATATAATTGGTCGCCGAAAGTCGCTTTTGGCGACCAATTTTCCATTTCGTCGCCAAAAGTAATTTATTTCATTTTTTGGCGGGTCTTTTCAGCGACGAAATCCCGATTTCGTCGCCAAAGGGTAAATTTGAACTACCTTACGGCAACGAAATGTGGACCTTTGACAACCACTTTAAAAATCGTCGCCGAAAGGTGCCCTAAAAATCCAATCACCTTCCCCATTTCTTCATTTCTCTTCTCTCTTTCACTCATCAATTTCGCGCGCCCCTCACCCCTCCCCCCTCAATTTTCGACCTTCAGCCGCCGTCGACCTTCAATCGCCGTCGACCTCCAGCCGACCGTCGCCGCCCGCCGTCCGCCCACCGCCGCTCGCTCCAGCCCCGCCGTCCGCCTCTGATCCGACCGTTTCCAGACTTTTGGGTTACTCCTTTTCGGTTCCACCGCTGCTGCCGCTGCACCTCCTTTTGGGTTACTCCTTTTCGGTTCAAATGTATATGTTAGAACATTTAAATTTTAGATCTATAATAGTTATATTATATTGGAATTTGAATGTGGTTACAAAGTTAACCATTTACTATAAAATTTGTCTATAGTGGTCTTATCCCATATGACATTTTAAAAATCTAAATTACCAAATTTTCTTTACATTTATTATTATATTTTACAATATAACATTATTTACCAACGAAAATGAATGGTTATTTAATGCAAATATTTACAGTTATTATTAAATAATAATATTTTAATAAATAATGAAACAAATATAGTCTCACGTGTGTCTATATATACCTATTGTTTGGGGAAGAGAATACCCTGGACACGTGGAGGACCACTATTGGTGCTCCAAGATGACTCATGAGCCATGTCTAGCTCGGACCGCCGAGATCACCACCACTAGCGTTGACAGGTGTTAAGTATGAGGGCCGAGGTGGACCTGTCCAAAGTCCGATCTACCGGGAAGCTCGGTGGGGGCCGATGTGAGCTACTGTCAGCGGCGTGATTATCGGGTGTAACCGTCGGTCCCGAGATTACCGGGTGTAACCGACGGTCCAGAGATTATCGGGTGTAACCGCCGCGAGATTAGCGGGACTACCACCCATAAGTAGAGGACCTCACTCCACGATCAGGTACGATGATTCTTTGACCTCGAACTAAACTGGGAATCCGACCTATACTGACTTGATCGTCGGAGTGCTCACCTTTTTGTGCAGGTCCGCCCAAGTGTTCAGATCGGTCCGGAGACCGAATTCGAGCTGTAATCAGACATACACTGTTGTGCATATCCTTGCATAAACACCTATATATTTATGGTTTAAGATTTAGGATAGGATTTAGAATTTATGATTTGGGTTTATGGTTTTATTTCTTTAATGAAAATATGTGAGTATGGGTAGTTTTGTAATTTTCACATGGACCCGAACTCCTATGTTATGATAAATTTATAAATTATTAAAATTTAAATCATTTATGCGTACATACCCCTTTATTTTGTTTGTTAGAAATTATTAATATCGGCAAACATGGGCCCAAATCTTATGGGTTGGAATATTGGCCAACTTGTTTGTGTGGACAAATAAAATGAACTCTTGTTTATTGGTTGGACTAGGAAATATTAATTTAAAAATCTTTTTATTTTTGACTAAAAACAAAAGACATAAAGCATGTATATATATATATATACATATATATATACATATGTATATGTGTGTGTATATATATATATTTCATTCTAATAGTTCTTTGAGCATTTTTTACACTTTTTAAATTTTAGAAATTAATTCGGTAAGTTCTTAGAGTATATTTGTGACTAAAAACAAAAGACATAATGCATGTATAAAACACACTTTTGAAAGTTTATTGTGTTGGGAACAGATAGATTTTAAATAAAATAAAAATAATCTCAATCAAACTCAATTCTCGGAGAGTTCGTGAGGTCTAAATAAATCTTATTTTACTCTCTAAATTTTTAGATTTATTTCTTTTTCTTTCTATTGGCAGTGAGAATTCGAACGCACGACCTTTTATTTGATATGTATGTCTTAATAAATTCAACTATATTTAAATTTGCTTAATGTCATATAAATTAGAGAAAGCACTAAATAGGGCAAATATTGATGACAAAATAATTACAAGGACAAAAATGATTATCTATAGAACGTTAAAAAGTTAATAGACATCTTAAAAGTTGAAGTATGAAAATAAAATGAATTTGAAAGTTTAGAAATCATAATAAGATTTAAATAATAATAAAAATATTGTTTAAATACTATTAGGGTACTTTTGACTATGTTTCATTTTTCGTCCATGTACTTTCAGAAGGTTTATTTTGATCCTTATTCTTTCAACTTTTGTTCATTTTAGTTCAGGTTTACTTTGATTTCTATACTTTTAAAAAGTGACCATTTTTGTCCTTTAGTTTTATTTTATCTCATTTTTCGATCATAATTTTAACACGATATTTTACACACTAAATTTCTTCAAATGTAGTCCTAAGTTTGTATTATAAGGTTTCCATTATGTATAAAAAAAATTATGTTAAAGTTTTGAAAACATGGACAAAATCGGTCACTTTTTAAAAGTACAAAGACAAAAAATGAATGTTGTGATCGTACAAGGACTAAAATAAATAAAGGTTGAAAATACAATGACCAAAATAAACCGAAGTAAAACATTTCATTACCAAAATACGATATTACAACATGTGGAGGTAGGGATCCAACTCACAAGTCAATTATTGTTGAGCTATGCTCACTTTGGCTACTATATTTAAACCTAACAGAAAAATTATTCAATATTTTCAGTACAATGTGATTGATAGCTTTATATCATTAACTGTACGGTAAAAATTTTAATAAATATATTTTAAAATCATGCATTGAACGATTTTGAGAATCGAGGATATTGAATACTTTTTCGTGGTTTAATTGACTTTCAAGGGAACTTTAGTAAGTGAAACACTAATGATGAAAAGGTGAGGAGTTTGATTTAATTAAAGGGTTAATCATAATAATGGGGGACACGACCTCATTATAAGCATTCCACAAACTTCCCAATAATAATAACTCAAATTATTTTTCGAAAAAAAAAACACCTTAAATCAATGCAACCAACTCATTATTTTATCAAACTTTCATATCTCTTCTTTCCAACACATTTGGACTCCTCTCTCTAAAAAAATCTTCTTTTTTTTCTTCTTCTCTTTCTAGTTTGACATTCAACAATTTTGACTCCCATTCCTGTTTTTTTTTTTTTTTTTCACAATTGAAAAATCTTTATCCTATATTAAGAGGTGGAATTCTTTAAATTTTAAACCCATTCCTAATCAATTATGAAAGTTTTTAATTCATGGATGGTTTGAGTATTATTTGGTTCTTAATTTCCTATTTTTTAAACTATATGCTTGCTTTGGTACAATTTCATTCATAAGCTTTTAACCTCTTTTGAAAATATATTTAAAATTTTAGCCAAAATTTAAGGGGCACTTATAGAAATAGAAAAAAAATTAATTTAAATAACACATTTAGCATCCACATTTAACTTTTTCAAATATGACAAATAAAAAATAAAAAAATGGATGTCCAAATTGTAAAAGGTCAAATTTATCTGGAAAGAAAATTATGTTTTTTTCTCTTCTTCAGTACAACAAATGTGGAGATATTCTCTAGAGACGAGCAAGATATTTTAACCACCGTTGAGCCTATGTATGTTGGCAAAAAAAAAAAAATTTAAAAACTACTTTTTCTGTCTTCAAAATTTGGCCTAGATTTTAAAAATCTTTATAAAAACATTATAACATGTGGGTGAAAGCAATGTTTCAAAAAACTTCATTCTTAAAAATAGAAAATCAAAATCGCAATGATTGTTAAATTACGCCTTGTTTATTCAATATTTATATTCTAAAAATTAAAATTGATTGCTAAGATTAAAATATTCTTAGAAAATTCATTTTAAAACATAAATTTCTGTTTCCAAATTAGTTAAAAATTTAAAAATACTTTTTAAAACAAAACATAGAAGTCTTAACTGAGCTCAAGACAGCCTAGAAAAAATAGACAACAATGTTAAGGATCCCACATTGATAAAAGAAAAGACTTAACAATGGTTTATAATAGATATGGGCTACTCCTCTCATTGTCAATTGGTTTTGAGATGGAACTCCATGAATATTAATATGGTATTAGAGTCCATGAATATTAATAAACAACAGCACAAAAAAACTAACGATACCAAGAACAACAAATTAAGGGAAGCAAAAAAAAACCAATGCTACCCTATTGGAGCTAAGTTGACAACTTGTTTTACAAAATACATTTTTAATTAATTATTTTTAAGAATAATGAATTGATGTAAAAAATTTTAAAATAGTTTTATTTTTAACGATATCTATCTCTTTATACGATGTTGACTCTTGATTCTCTTATCCTTAACGTTCGATATTGATAAGAACTTCTGTCTATAAAATAGCTGGTTGGCAACTTGTTTTATAAAACAAGTTTTTACAAGTTGTTTATAAGAATTGTGGGTGAATTGAATATCAAGACTTTTTCTTTCTTTTTTTATTTCAGTTTGAATATTATCTAACTGTGTTTTTTATTTTTATATAGTACAGTTGAACATTGAATATCTAATAATTCTCTAGAAAAGAAAAAGCTCTTGAAAGAATAGTTACTTTAAAAAGTTGTTTTGAAAAACCTACCAATAAGTTCTAGTGTTTACTGAAATTTATTTTGACACGTTTAATTTTTAAATAAAATCATACATAATTTAGATAGTATTTTTCCAAAATATTTATATACATAAATTTGTCTTTTTAGTGAGAGAATGTTCGAATGCTTGATCAAATAAAATTGAAAAGGGCAAACATGTAAAATGAGCGATGAAGTTTTTTTTTTTTTTAACCTCTGTTTTCGCAATTTTAAATTGTTGAGAAGTGATATGTTGGGGAAAAAGACAAATAAATAAAATTAGTTATAGTGCTTTTCAATCATTCAAATAATTGTTGTGAAATCTATATTTTTGCAATGAAAAGCCATTGATTTTTTTACCATTCTTATTATTAATATTAATTAAATGGTCCAATCACATCCTCTTATGTTTACAAGAGGATTTAATTATAAAAATAATTGAACTAAATTTAGCCTCATGATTAAGATTCTTAATATGTGTTGCATAATCCACTTTCCTAATTGAAGGAATTATAATTTTTAAAAAATTTTAAAATTGTATTTTCATCCTATGCTCACTCAGTTGTGTAATTATTTTACCTGTAGCTAATTTTTTTAAGATTTCCAATACTTCAATTTATTATCTCTATGAGTGACATTAAATGTAACAAAAAAAATCGTATTATGATGTATTGGATGGTACTTAATTGAATTGACGCTGATATGATTAATAATTGTTTGACATTTAATTACTAACTATAGAACCTATTGGAATTTAATAGTTAAAACGTGATAAAAAAAAAAGTTTAAACTTTTAGAACTCTGAAAGACAGAATTGATACAATTGTAAAAGTAAGTTAACTAAGAGTTCATTCATTTACAAGAAATTGAAATGATAACTTTATTTATTTTATGATGTTTACTAAAAATTTTTAAGAATAGAAATCACAAACCTGTCAATGTTGTTTACTAAATCTATTCGGAATCGAAATACGAATAAAACATAGGACAGTTACAAATATGTCAAAAATATTTTGTAAAATTCGTAAAATAGCAATTACTTTAGTTTTTTCAAATATAAGACTTGTGGAAAAAAAAAACCAAGGTCTAATTTAAAAATGACAACTTTACTCATCAGGTCTAATTTAAAAATGACAACTTTACTCATCTGTAATATATATGACTACCGATATATGTATGTGATCTATATGTGATATACTACTGATATGAGTGTCTAATATACTTGCAATATGTATGTGATATACTACTGATATTAGTGTCTGTGCAATATGTATGTGATATACATCTAATATACTAAAATATGAGTGTCTGATATACTTCTGATATAAATATCTGATATATTATTGATATAAATATCTAATATACTACTGATACAAGTAAAAATGTTTGCTATATTTGAAAATTTAAAAAATGGGTGACATTTTGAAATACATAAAATATTTCATTTTATTTCTACTACCTACTGCAGTTCCCCTAAAACATATGACATTGTTATAAATTATAATTATCCTTTTTTTTTCCTTTTTAGCAAATTGCAAATACATTAACTAAACAAAAAATTAATATTATTTTTTAATTGAGACAGTAATAATTTTTACTTTATTTATTACTATTTCATTGATGGAAATATTTTTACTTTAACAATCTATTTGAAAATGATAAATAATAAATAATTATAATAAAATTACATCATCGAAAAATATTAATATAATTTTTGGTAGAAGAACCATTATTAATATAAAATGCTTGTTATTGTTATTTTTATAATATTTAATAATAATAAGTTTTATATTAACCATTGTGTTGATATTAATTAATAATAACATGGTATACTTAATTAAATAAATAGAAATTTATAATATTTTATAATAAAATCACATCAACTAATAAATTTGTAAAATTGTTTTCATCATAAAAACCATTAATAATATAAATAAACTAAGAAAGATTAAAATCGTAAAACAATTAATTAAAAAGTTATGAATTTTGAGAGAGAAATGGTAAAAATTATGAAGTAATAATTGAAAATATTATGAACTTATAAGAAATAGATATGAGATTGATGAAGGAATAAAATTGCTTTCTTTAGTAGGAATAATTCTTAAATTTGAGTTAGGTTCTTCGATGACGAAATATATTCGTCATTGAAGTTATATTTTCGCCACTGGATCATTTAGCGACAAGAAGTCTTTCAATGCAGCAAGGGTTGCTGATCGGTGTCGCAATTGGACTCCAACGATGAAACGATGCGCTATAAGGTTAAAAAATCAAATAAAACTTACCTAGGATTCAAACCCGACAACACCGGACGAATTTAGCCAAAGAAAACGACAAATTTCGATGTGCTGTTTGTCATGGTAGAAGTATGTTGAATTGTGCGAACTAATTTGCCTGTGTTCTTTGTGTGAGAATGTGCTGGTCTGATATATTTTGTGGGATATGTGGTAAAATCATGTTGGATATGTTGGGCAGAGTTGCTATGTTGCAGCGCACTTTAGAAAGCTTGTGTCAGTGTGGTAGTCTTGTGAAGTGAGACTTGAATAGTTGTGGTTGAGTGTGTATGAGATTGGAAAAGTGAATGAGTGTAAAACGTTGAAGGCTGATATGTCACTAAAGGATAAGATGAGTATCGAGACCTCAGGTACAAAGGTCGAAGGTCAATATGATGAGTCTATAAGGTGACAATTGGGACTATGGGTACAAAAGGCCAAGGATCAATAGGTTGCGATGTCATCAGGGCCTCAAGTACAAAAGGTCGAGGGTTGGTGTGATGAGTGAGGTGGCAACTATTGGGACCTTGCGTACAAAAGTTCAAGGGCCAATGAGTTACGTTGCGATATCATCGGGGTCTTGGGTACAGAAGGTCGAGGGTTTATGCAATGAGTCTAAGTGATGACCATTATTGGGGTCTTGGGTGCAAAAGGTTAAGGGGCAATAGGTTGTGGAGTGTGGGAACCTTGGACACAAAAGATCAAGGATCAAATATCAAATTTCTATACAGTAGTGACGATGTGGTGGGTACAAAAGGTTAGAGGCTGGTGCAACTCAAAAGAGTTAGAAAGAGATGGAATTAAGCTTGTTGGACTTTTGTGAGGACTAGAGGTTTCGTGAAATTCTTGTACTTGGAAGACTTGTACCTGAGCTCCTTGAGTGTATGTTTATGTGTTGTATTTTGCTTTATATTATGATAAGTATGATGATTGATTTAGCATGGTTCGTTGATATTATGGTGTTGATGAGCATGAGGTTTGTGTGTCGATAGTGAGAGCTCCTTACGAAGTATATTTTCATACTCACCCTTGCCCATTCGTTTCAGATGAAGTCTATAGTTATGAACACGGTGATGACGTGGAGGAGAGCTTGTATGAAGAGGAACATAGACTGCATAGTCTTTATTAATAGAATAGGTTGATTTGAGTTGTTGGTTAGGAAGAGACAACTTAGTTATATTTTCTACTATTTTTGCGCAGGTTTAATTTTGTTGGATTTAACTTCAGTTGTATTATTTTGTTTGTTCGAGTTTATTATTGGTTAGTTAAACATGAGAGTTAAGTGTTGATTGTCCAGTGAGAACAAGTTAATTGTTCAATGCTTAAGTTGAATAATTCACAGTATTTCAGCTTTTATGACTTTGGAAGAAATGTTTGAACAGGTAGAATGAATAATGTTGTGAATGTCTAAATTTAGGATCGTTACAAAATTAATTATATATAAATAAATAACTGTCATATAAAATATATATATATATATATATATATATATATATATTTGAGAATACATATATAATATCATTTTAGTCGTTACTAAACGGTGATGTGAAATAATTGAAAGAAGGATAAGGTCAAAATTGGAACGACCAATTTAAGAATTGTTGTGTCGTGGGTGAAACCACTACCCTGAAAGCAAAATCGGCACGACCGCAGTGCTAAATCGATATTGCCAGAATGCTCCCCAAGGTTAACACAACCTCCGATACAAACGTGCACTCGTTAGAACGGAGTGTAATCGAATCGTGCTCAGAAAAATATTTCTAAATGATGGAAAGGAGAGAAGGAACTGAATGATGGGATGTGTAAAATGAGAGGGGAAGTGACAATTTATAGTCACTAGGTTGCTAAAAAAAGAAATTGGAGTTAAAAAAATAAAAAATAAAAAACATTTACACCCATAGGCTTAGCAGAAATCACTCTAAGTGCGCCACAAAAAATAGTCTCACGCCCAAGCTAACCGGACAGTGAGAACACGTGTGGGTCAAGACTTGGGCTTACCTTTCACCATGTTTATAAGCCCACTACATGGTTTTGGCTTATAAACCAACTTTCCAAATGATAATCTTTCAATGTGGGACAAAAATGAATTAGGTTACCTTTATCATTCCCAACAATCCCCCACGAATGACAAAGAGTAAAACAGAAGAAGAAAGATAAGAACAAATTTTTCTGAGCAAAGGATGGACAACTTAAACATTAATATCTTTCGATTTGAATTAATGTATTAGTGAAGTAGGGCAATAACCTAAGTAGTGAAAGTGAGTTACCTCTTGACCTTCGAGTAAATATAGTTGAAACCCCCACAACACGTTTAAATCCTTGATATTGATTCCGTGATAGTTATCAAGTGCTATTCATTGTCATGCACATAGAACACTTGGGCCATCATGACAGCTCTAGAAAGAGGCTCTAACTCTTTCATAGAAGGCGGCCTAACCTTCACGGTCACGTTGTTGTTTCATCAAGTCTATCATCGATAAACCACTCAAAACTGGGCTATGAAGACTTTGAACATTATCCATCAAGTCCTTATAAGAACCACCCAAAATAGGGCTATGGATTCACTATGTGATTTATTATATCCATCAAGTCCATACCTGGACCACTCAAAAGAAGAGCTATGGATTCACATTGTGTTTTATTACATCCATCAAGTCCATACCTGGACCACCCAAAATTAGGGCTATGGATTCACAAATGAGAAACATCAAATGCTGAGTCCCATACAACTTGATGACTCTACAATTACCCTCCTTGTTTGGCCTTTGGTGAGAGGATCTGCTAAGTTCCTCTCGGACCTAACGTAATCCAAGGAGATAATGCCATTTTTCAGCAACTGTTTCACAGCTCCATGTCTTAGACGTATGTGACGTCTCTTGCCATTGTACACACTGTTTTTGGCAATCCCTATGGCAGCCTGCGAGTCACAATGAAGGGATACAGGTACAGATTTGCCCCACAACGGCACATCTCCAACAAGACTTCTCAGCCATTCAGCCTCTTGTCCTGCTAATTCAACTGCTATGAACTCGGATTCCATAGTGGAACGTGCGATGCAAGTCTGCTTTGCTGACTTCCAAGAGATAGCTCCTCCACCTAAAAGAAACACATATCCGCTAGTAGAGCTCACCTCATCGTTATCTGTAACCCAGTTTGCATCACAATACCCTTCTAACACAGCAGGAAACTTGTTACAATGCAAACAGTAATCCATGGTGCCTTTTAGATATCTCAATAAACGATGAAGAGTGGTCCAATGTTCATTACTAGGATTATGTGTATATCTACTCAATCTACTTACAACATATGCAATGTCAGGTCTAGTATAGTTCATTAAAAACATAACACTACCTATGATCTTTGCATATTTAGATTGAGATATCGTATCATCTTTATTTTTCTTTAGACTAATGCTAGCATCATAAGGTGTTCTACAGGTGAATTATCAAAACAGTTGAATTTCTTTAACATTTTTTCTATATAGTGTGACTGGCATAGAGAGAATCCATTATCATTTTTCCTTATTTTAACACCAAATATTACATCAGCTTCTCCTAGATCTTTCATCTCAAAATGTGAGGATAACAATAACTTGGTATCATTAATGACATGTAAGTTTGTACCAAAAATAAGCATGTCATCAACATATAAACATATTATCATACACTCAACTCCAAACAACTTTGAGTAAACACACGTATCAGAACAATTTACTTTATAACCATTGTTTACTAAAGTGTTATTAAATTTCTCATACCATTGTTTAGGAGCTTGTTTAAGACCATAGAGAGATTTTCTAAGCTTGCATACTTTATTTTCTTGACCAGCAATTAGAAAACCTTCAGGCTGTGTCATATAGATCTCTTCCTCTAAATCTCCATTAAGAATTGTTGTTTTTACATCCATTTGATGTATTAATAGGTCATGAATGGCAGCAAGAGTAATTAGAGATCTAATAGTGGCTATTTTAGTTACAGGAGAATATGTATCAAAATAGTCAATTACATATTTCTGTGTGTAACCTACAACCACTAATCTAGCCTTGTATTTTTCAATTGATCAATCTGGTCTAATTTTCTTCTTAAAGATCCATTTGCTTTTCATAGGTTTATTTCCTATAGGAAGATTTACCAAGTCCCAAGTTTGATTTATAACTATGGAGTCTAGTTCACTTTTAATTGCTTCTTTCCATAAGCTAGAATCTATAGAACTAATAGCCTCTTGGTAGTTTTTAGGATCTTCATCTATTAGATACATGCAAGCAAATTGATTATCTATTTTATCCGATTTTTCAACTAAAAAGGTAGTTAAAAAGTCAGGTCCAAAACTTTTGCTAATCTTTTGCCTTTTAGTTCTCCTAAGTTCTGGATCTTTTGTAACCTCACTACTACGTTCAGAATCCAACTCATCACTAGAAATTGAGGGTAAAGTTTGTTTTGGAGTTACACATGATTCACTCAAATTCTTGACGAACGGGAAAATATTTTCAAAGAATACAGCATCTCTATATTCACAAATTGTATCATTCCTTAAGCACATGAATCTATACGCTGAACTATTTTGAGCATAACCAATAAAGACACAGTCAAAGGTTTTAGAACCTACCGTAGGTTTTTTGAATTCTGGATATGCCACTTTTGCTAAGCACCTCCACACTCTCAAGTAGCTTAGGTTAGGTGAATATCCTTTCCAAAGTTCGTACAGCGTCTTATTCAGCTTTTTGTGAGGGACTCTGTTAAGAACAAAACATGCGGAAAGCGCAGCTTCCCCCCACATATTATCAGATAAACCAGAGCTCAATAACATAGCATTCATCATTTTCTTTAACCTTCTATTTTTACGTTCAGCTATTCCATTTTGTTGTGGTGAATAGGGAGCAGTGAATTCATGTATGACACCATTCATTTCACAAAATTCTTTAAGGAAATTATCACTATATTCGTCTCCCCTATCAGATCTTAGTCTTTTTATCTTTCTATCCAATTGGTTTTCTACTTCAGTTTTGAATTTCAAAAACATACTACTAGCTTCATCTTTAGATTTTAGTAGATAAATTTTCGTATATGTAGAAAAATCGTCAACAAATGAAATATAGTAACGTTTTCCACCTCTACTAGTAGTGTTCTTGAAATCAGCTAAGTCAGAATGAATTAACTCAAGTAGCTCAGTACTTCTAGTTGTGACAAGTCTAAAAGGCTTTTTGTGAAACTTTGCCTCTACGCATACATGACATTTCTGGGTTTCATGCAACTCATAAGTATCAATTAGATTTAGAGCTTTAAGCCTTTTAATTGATGCAATATTCACGTGTCCTAGTCTACCATGCCACACATCAATAGACTCAACCATATAAGCACAATGTGAATCAATTTCATTAATAGAAGTAGTGTTAAGGACAAACAAACCATCTGCTAAATATCCCTTACCAACAAAGTCACCATTTTTTGTGATGATAACCTTGTCGGCCTCAAACACAATCCTAAGTCCAACTCGATTCAGCAAACCTCCAGACACCAAATTCCTACGTAGGGAAGGAACATACAGTACATTACTTAAAAGATAAAGTTTTGCCAGAAGTGAGTTTTAAGAGTATCTTCCCTTTCCCAAGTACTCCAGCTGTGGTAGAGTTCCCTATAAAGACACATTCGCCATCGGTGGAGTCCTGGAAGTCGTGGAAGAGCTCACGGTTCGAGCAGAAGTGTTTGAAAGCTCCGGTGTCTAGGATCCAGTCAGACTTGTTCTCTACCAGATTTGCCTCCACGACCACGGCGGCAATGATATCATCTGTCTCTGCGAGATTCGCTTGTGGAGTAGGTCGTTTGTCTTTTCTCTGGATGCATTGATATGATTTGTGTCCTAGTTTTCCACAGACATAACAAACCAGTTTGGCTTTCTCAATTTTTCCTCCAACATTTTTGATTTGAAAACCCTTCTTATTTTGTACTCTATCATTAAAACCCTGTTTCCCTTTATTTTTGAACCTGTCTTTGAAAGCACTAGAAGATTCAACTAAGTTAGCTTTAACTGAATTTAAAGATTGAGAAGAGAGTTTATCCTTTTGTCTGTTGGCTTCCTCTGTACGCATGTGACTGATCAATTCCTGCAGGGTCAACTCTTTTTTCTTGTGTTTCAAGTGGTTTCGATAATCACTCCATGAGGGAGGGAATTTCTCAAGCAGCGCATTCGCCTGAAAAACCTCACAAATCTTCATGCCTTCTAAGAGCACATTTGCCACTAGGTTTTCGTACTCATGAACTTGATCCATTATTGGTTTTTCATCCGTCATCTGGAATTGAAATAATTTATCGACGACGTACTTTTTCCTGCTTGCATCATCCCCACCATATCTAGATTCTAAACTGTTCCAAATAATCTTTGCAGATTTTTGGACTACGAACAGATCGAAGAGAGAATCCTTCATATGGTTAAGTAGATGCCCACGAACAGTCTTGTTGTCTTTCTCAAATTTGTCAGTACCACCGACAGCAACAGTGGACGTTCCGGGATCAGAAGTCGTAGCTGAAGTCGTGGCGGCAGACTGGTCAGCAGTGGTGGTTGTGGCGACGACAGGGGGGCTGAGCAGTAGTAAGGATATAGTCGATCTCCAACTGCTCAAAGAAAATAAGTAGCTTCTGGGACCAGCGGCGATAATTGGATCCATCGAGAGGTTCCAATTTTGACAAGTCTCTAGGACCTTCCCAGATCCGATAGTAGCCATGTAGTGGGCTTTCAGATTGAAGGAAGGATAAGGTCAAAATTGGAACGACCAATTTAAGAGTTGTTGTGTCATGGGTGAAACCACTGCCCTGAAAGCAAAATTGGCACGACTGCGGTGTTAAATCGTTATATTGCCAGAATGCTCCCCAAGGTTAACACAACCTTCGATACAAACGTGCACTCGTTAGAACGGAGTGGAATCGAATCGTGCTCAGAAAAATCTTTCTAAAGGATGGAAAGGAGAGGAGAAGGAAGTGAAAGATGGAATGTGTAAAATGAGAGGGGAAGTGACAATTTATAGTCACTAGGTTGCTAAACAAAGAAATTGGATTTAAAAAAAAAAAAGAAAAAGAAAAAAAACTCAAAAACATTTACACCCACCACGTGTTGGTTCTGTTCCGAAAAAGGTAACCTCACGCCCAACCCAAGCTAACCAAACGATGACAGAACACGTGTGGGTCAAGACTTGGGCTTACCTTTCACCATGTTTATAAGCCTACTACATGGTTTTGGCTTATAAACCAACTTTCCAAATGATAATCTTTCAATGTGGGACAAAAATGAATTAGTTTACCTTTTATCATTCCCAACAATAATAAGAACAATTAGATGACACGTTTTGTTTTTAGTTTTTTTTTTCAATTCTTTATTTATGGTTTCACGTATTTGAAAAATATATATATTTTTTTTTTAAAATTTACTGACAATTTAAAAAATATATTTTTTAAAATTTAAAAACAAGAAGCTCTTAACACATTATCAAACAACTGAATTTTTTTAAATAAAAAATCAAAAAGAAAAAAAAAATAGAAGTCAGGAATGTGTATCAAAATATCACTCGAGTCGGTAAACTAAAATGTAATTCACTATTTCAAATTCAGGATGATGAAGTATTTTATATATTTAAATATCAACTTAATAATATTTGCATGTTTCCTAAACCAATTATTGAATCATTTATTTAAAAAGATAAACTTTAATTTAATATCAATATATGATTGGTAATGAATTAAACATAGAAACTAACAAAATTGATCAATTTACAATTATCCATTTGCAAACCAAAGAGTAACTTAGAAAACTCCTTTTTTAAAGTTTTCAAAATTCTCAATAAATTACACAAAGCTTCCTTATGACCTATTTTAAAAAGTTTTTATTTAACCTCTAATATTTTAATTTATTAAAAAAAACTCTTAATATTTTACATTATGATTAATAATTTAAAAATATTAGAAGCAAAATTGAAAAAAAGAAAGAAAGAAATATACTATATATATTGGGACCAGACCTAAAATCAATTAAATAATACAAAATGCCTCGATGCATATAATAGATTTCAAAAAGTTCTAATTTTGTTTATAATCTTTCGATTTCAGTCAAGTATTACGACAAACTTTGCTTGCAAAAGATTTTCTAAACAAATTAGAAGATTAAAGGTAGAATATTGGAAATTTCGGAATGTAAAAAACCGATCACTCACGTAATGAACCAGTTTTCAAAATTAACCTTATTTTAACCATGGCATAATTTAACCTTTATTTTATGGACATGTTGAAAGGTTATTTTATAAATATTTTGATTAGGTCTCTTGTTATCGTGTATTTATGTATCTTTCTTTTTTAATTGATCAAGTGATTATTCTACCAATCCCCTAAAAGACCCAAACTTAAAAGCTTGTCGATTGGACAAGTCATTTAATACTGTTTTTTTAAAACAAAAAGACAAATGCCTCAAATGAATTTAAAATATTTTAAGGAAGCCTATATTTTGTGCTTGTATTTGCATGGACTTTTATTTTTCTTTATTGAAATTTTAAAAATAAAATTTTCAACAAGAATAATAACCATATATATAAATAATTAGTTTTTAAAAGTACTGTGAAACACCCCCTTTACTTTCTTTACTATTTTTTTTGGTTTAATTTTGAAAATTATTTTAGAAAAATATGTACTAAAACATGTCTTTCAACTATCTATCTATTTCCTACATTTAAGACCTATTTGGTAACTTCTTATCTCTCATTTCTTATTTTGTATTTTCAAAATTGTTCATAAATATAAGTGTTTCTAACCGTTCTTATTTCTAGGTTCTCATTTTTTTTCAAACAATACATAGAAACATTATTTTGCCATTTTTTACCTATAAAATACATAATAAATATCAAAAAATAAATATAACATCATTTTTTAGATATTTAATTTAAAAATTAATTTCCATATAAAAGTTCTACTTTTTTTTAATTTAAAATTTTAGAGAACAAAAAACAATAAATAGTTCCTAAACATAATAAAAAAATATAAAGGATAAGAAATAAGAAACAATTATACCAAACAAAATTCAAATAAGTTTTACTTACTTTTTTGTGAAAGCTTAAGAAATGGGGAAAATTCAAAAGGAAAAAAAATCATATTCCTTTGATAGAAATTAATGTTGATTATCAATATCACTCTACAAATAAAAAATTTAACGTATTATTTAAACTAGTGAATCCAAGTATAGTTCAGTAATTAAGATATCCCAATTATTTCTCAAATATTATAAATTTGAATCCCTGCATGAGATTAATATTCCTTAAAAATAATAACCGCATTTTTAAAGATCTATATTGATGAAGACTTTTTTTTCATTCTTTTGTGCGTTTATCCTTTAAATTTTAATAAAATTAAAAGCAAGGAAAAAATATATTGTTATCGCGGTTAATGCAAAAATATGCCTAAGGCAGAGAGGATGACCTGTGAGGTCGGTGTGAGCAACTTGGAATGAATTCCTTTAGAGGTACCTGCAAAAATAGGTGGACCACTACGACGTCCAAGTTAGTTAGGAATTCGAACTTAGACAGATCAGCTTCAGAAATATTTTCATACCTGGAACGGTGGATGGGAGGTGTATCACCTCAGGGATCTTTTCGGTCCATCCGTTTCACCGGACTTTTCCCTACCTTGAATTGGAAGTTTTGGGTGTCTTTATTTTTACCAAAGTATCCAACCTCGGTCTGTTAGGCCGGGCTATTTGATTCCATTTGAACAGGTCAGCCACTTGCAGTTTGCCTCCAACAACCATATATTACTATATATATTACTGAGTGATTTAAATTTAAGGAGAAAAATTACCATTTTTGTGCATTTGGACTAAATTTTAAAATAGAGGTATTATTAGTTTTTCTAAACTACATTTTTTAAAACAAAATCGTTATCATGAGGTTAGTTGTTAAAATATACTATAGTTTTCAAAGTATTTATATTAAAAATTTTTAATTAATTTCAATGAAAATATAGCATTACATGAAATTTTGAACGTTGTACCTCTAAACAAAAGTTTTATCCATGTGTTAACCACTCAAAACTTCAAGTGAAAAATTTATTAATTATAAATTAATCAATAATTTGGAACAATCTCGAACCATTAATTTTGAAGACTACTTCCAATTATTTGTTGACTTTTGGAGTTATCGTGGGAATGTTCATGATATTCTTTGCACTAAATTTTTTTTTCTTTTTAATTATTGTTTGGACTAAACTTGGATTAGTATAATGGATTTTATATGATTATTAATTAACCAAATGGTAGCCTTAAAATTAAATTATTTTTAATAAAAAAGATAACTTGTTTCAAGTATTTTTGTGGGGGACCAGACTAAGTCTTGTTATGAAATTATTGTTAAATCAATTTGTTTTACTTAATTTTAGAACAACTTTCAACAATTACAATTATTGTTTAATAAAGTTAATGTTATTTTAATACTATTGAAATCGATATTTACAACCTACTAGAATGTCTAGGAAGAATATGTCTACTAGCTTCTGTTTGGTTCGTCCTAAACCACATCGTATTGGGAGAGGTTTCACTTTAATACCAATTGTAATTAGGATCGGCTTAAGCTTTAAGGCCCTCATTTCAGAAGTGCTATTTTCATATAATATATAATATATATACTATAATTTTGTTATCTATTTATTTTTAGTTTTTAATTATAAATAAAAATAAAAATATAAAATAGTATATTTTTCCTAAAATTTTCTTATAATATTGAAAATAAAAACTAACGATCTATATAATTTTTTTGAAAATAAAAAATTCAAAATCATAAATTTCTCTCCATTTTTATCGGCAACCATTTCAATTTTTGTAATCATTGCTTCTCAATTTGTTTCTTAAAAATCTCAACTACATTAAAACTTTCAAAGTTTACGTTGGGACTTTCTATATTTCTTTGGTTGGTTACAGTCATTTTAACTAACTCCCCCCCCCCCCCCCCCCCCCCCTACTCTCTAAAGTCTAATTTGTAGAAATCAGACTTCTGATTTTATGTATCTCACAATTTGAAGTGTGATTATCAATTCTTAGAGTAGAAATCAGACTTCTTATTTGTTCGGATTAAATAATCTTGCAGCTCCAAAGTTTCATGATTTTTTGTTTATTTTTTTCACTTTTTTTTATATTGTTGATTGATTCAATACTTTAGTATATATTTTTTTAGATTTGGTTACTTAGAATCTCTGCAACAAAATATGAATCTGAATATGAAAAGTTTAAAAAGAAAATAAATATAGAAAAACTTAAAATATTGATTATAACTTAATTGATTTATTGGTAGAAAAATATCTCATTAGAAAAAGTAATTTAACTTTTCTAAAAAATGAAAATTCTAGACAAATTTCTATTATTGATTATATTAAAAAAATTATCCGCAAAAAACATATAGAAATTGGCTAGTTTAGATTTTAGTAAAGTTTATAGTTTTTGTAGTAGTTATTTGGTAGTAAATCTAATACAAAATTAGGGAATGAATGAGTTAAATATTGGAAAAAATCTTAGTTATTAGTTTAGAAATCATGAGTATAGTAATGAAAACATAAATGATTTACAAATTAGATTTAAAAAAAAAAAACAACTTACAACCATATTCAAGAATTAATTAATAAAGAAAAAGATATCGAAAAAAATATAAATATGAATTATGTTGTTGTTAAAAATCCGCTATAAGACCTCCCGGTAAAAGTTTTGTCTAAGGCCCCAATCTATCTCGAGCCGCCCCTAATTGTAGTGCTCCAAGGATTCAAACCAGAATTTGGAATATGCATATGACACTGAGTAAAGAAGGGGTATATGAATGAACTGACACCACATTCTAATGAGAAAGATCTTGATCATGCAAGCATGATTAAGAAAGACTTAAAACAAATTAATAGAAACTACCTATACTAACGATGTGCATATTTCTTTTCGATGGATAAAACATAAGAATTCTAGAATTAAGCGTGTTTGACTTCAGGACTAAGCTATATTTGTAGTTACCTCAACTCTCAAAGTTTTAATCTTATTTGTTGCATAAACTTTCAAAATTACCCTTAATCCATAAATTATTGAAATTTCTATTTGTCTTTCAATTTTCAACGTCCTTTTTTTTATTTTAGCAATAATTAGGTCATATTTTAAAATCCAATATTCATGTCATCCAATACCTATGTCAACCTAGCCTATATGACTTCAATAAATTGTTCATATTTATTACGTTAATAGGAAAATTTCATTCACTATCTACCCCATCAACATTGTATTCATGATGCGGGTTCATTAAAATTAAAGAATTATTTATAAACACAAAATTATAATGTGAACAAAGGGAGCGGTAGGTACTCGAGATTTTCTCTATGTTAATATATTCATCTTAAAACCCACATTATCAATATTTTAAATAGTTGATGATAAAATATGTGACACCCAAATAAAGAAGAGAGGTATATGAATAAACCAATACTACGTCCGAATAAGAGAGATCCTGAAATAATAGAAGTATGGTTAAGAAAGACTTACAAGAATTGATAGTAAGTAACTATACCAACAAGGTCCACCTTCATTTTTTATGACTTAATCATAAAAACTCCAAAGTTAAATGTAGGATTCGTGTTGGTCGGTAAGGATAGTTTTCACTCTTCTAAGTAGCTCAAATAAATACAGTGATATAGCCAAATTGCATGGAATCCCAGAACAATTAGGTTCCAAATTCGAATTTCAAATCTTGGTCCGAATATTAGGCTGAGGGCGTAATTAGAGACTAAACATAAACATTTTGAGAACAAAGGATACCTTTTAATTTAGCAACAATTAGTTCATATCTAAAATTCAATATTTGTGCTAAGCAAAACGTTAGGTGTATGTGGCTTCAATAAATTGTTCATAATAGTATGTTAATAGGAATTTTTTTCTGATACAACGAGAGTATATGGATAGTCCTTTCATTCGTTGTTTGCCACGTCAACATTATATTTGTGATGTAGGGCCTAATTAAATTAAAGGATGATTTAATAAAGACAAAACCAAATTGTGAACAAAAGGAGTAGGTACTTTCCTATTACTAGAAATTTTCCTTTTTATTTTTTGCAAAGGTAAATATGTTAAAAAATAAAATAAAAGGAGGATCTCACACGTTGGAGATTAAGGCACAACACCCAAGGCAGACACAAGACAAGAAGAATGAAAAGTAAATCATGAAAACAAATCCAAGGTCGAGAAAATCATAGGATTAGAATTCAAACAGAAGATCCCAAGCAGGTAATACAACGATAATAGACCTCAGGCGAGTAAAAGGATAGAAGGCAACCGACCCACCCGATCCACATGAACTCTAGCATTACGATCCAACTAGATAAAAGAAACAACTGAAGTCCACACCAATCACTGCATACGATGATGACAAACTTCCTGACATTAATGTGACAAACCCAAGCTTAGTAGACCAATATGAAACTCGGTGAGAAGAATCAACCCAATCAATTATACCAGACTAGACCTCTCAACTAAAGGGGCACTCGAAGAATAGATGATCTCGGGACTCCATGCTAGCACAAACACACATAGGAAGCAGGGACGTTGGAGTTTCAACGACGATCCCTTATAGCAAGCCAATCACGCACCGCCAACCAAGCAATGAAAGAGTGCTTTAAAATGTTCTCACCGAACCAAACCAAAGAAAACCAAGGAACAAGAGGTCGGGTCGGCCTCAACACACCCCACACATTTGACACCGAGAACAGACCCGACGGTGCTGGAATCCAAATGGGCACATCAACCCTCCCAACAAAAACTTGCACAGATGAAATCTCAGAGACCAGCTTCCGAAGATCATCCGATCCTGAGCCCAACAGCATTAACCATCAAGAAATAGAAAATAAGCAACTTCGCCCGGGACAAGCTTACAACTTCATATATAATTCGATCACCAAACTTCGGATAAATCGAACCTATCCATCTTCAAAGCTACATCATTCCTATGTTAAATAGCTGATGACAAAACCACGACAACAACTAGAACTATTATTAAAAAAAAGTCTTAGACTAACAAGTAAACCTTAAAGTTAAAAACAAACCAAAAGTTCTAAGTACAAAAATAAAATTCAAGTCCAAATAAATAAATCTTCGTAAAATAAAATATATCTTTTTCATTTAATTAAACAATTATGGAGATGAATGAAACTATCAACTTTTGAGACGGTAACAGATAAGGGTATGAAATAGTAAGATTCACATTAATCACCATTAAAGCAAATAAATAACTATATATATATAAATATATATTTTTTTGACGGAGAATTAAAAAAGAAATATTGAGTGTTGAGAATTGTTTGTCACAAATAGCAAAGGGCACTAAGTGTCTGAAATAGTCAGATTCACATTAATAAAAATTAAAGCAAATAATAATTAAAAAAAATATTGAGTGTTGAGAAATGTTTATCATAAATTTATTTAAACAAAAAAAAAAAATTGCTGAAGTGTCCATAGGACGACTTGGAATTAAACAAAGTCCACAATGATACAGCCAGCTCAGACACCACCAAGGCCTCGCTGTAATCTAATTTCACAATTAAAAAAAAAAAAAAAATAATATTCCGAATATGAAAAAAAAAAAAGAAAAAAGATAAAAACTCTGCTTCTCTCTTCTCTCTGTTGTTCGCCGTAGAAAAATTGTCGGAACAACGAACACATAACAATCGCCTTCCCTATAAAATCCTAAATTATCTCCCAATTTTCTCTCTATCCCTCTTTCGAATTCTTGTTACTTTTCTGAGTTTCCGAAGGAAGAATCAGAGGAAGGCGTAATCAGCCGGAGGAGAAATGGGTGCTTGTGCGTCTAAGCCGAAGGTGAAGGGCGCCAACGAAGCAGCACCGGCGCCGGCACCGGCACTGGCACCGGTCAAGGAGGACGGGACCATTGCTGTCACCGAGAAGAAACTTGAGGTTCCGGCGGTGGAAGTCGCCGGAGAGGTGAAGGAAGTCGCCGATGGCGACAAGGTGGATGATCAGAGTGTCAAACGCCGCTCCCTCAGCCACTTGTTCAACGAGGTATTTCGTAATCCTCTTCTCCTTTCTCCGATTAGGTTTTCCTTTTCTTCCGATTTCAAATTGCTAATTAGTCCTTGAGTTTCTTTCTTTCTATTTATTGTTCCTTGAAATCCTTTTCTCTTTCTCGGTTCTTTATTGAATGAAGTGGAGGATTTTTGTTGTTGATTCTTTAATTAGGGGATTCTGCCGCCGTTTTGGTTCTCGACAAAGAATTGGCCGAGAGAAAAAAAAGAAAATGGAGAGTATGTTGTTTTATTGATGCCTCCTCGTTTCTCGGTTTCTGGATTGGAAAGAAATTCAATGAACATTCTGTCGTTTGCTAGCCTTTTTCTTAATTTCGAATACCTTTTCAATCAGCTTTTCGGAGTTCCAAGTTTATTGTCGAATTTGGCGGTTTCTCGGGAACCAAACATATTTGTTTACTCTTTTCCAGAAGGAAACTTTTATCCTCTTTTTGACGCAAAGGGAAATGAACAGTTCTACCACGGTAAAAAGCTATGAAATGCAACGCAATTATATTTTGCAAATTGGCCCAGTTCTTCATAATTTGTGTTGTCGGTATCCTAAAATTTAGAGATTCAAAATTTGAAGAAATTTCTTACCCTGTTTCGAACGGTCTTCTTCTTGATTCTAGCACTGCTATTTGTTTGATTGGACGTTTGGTTATATAATATGCAACACCCAGAGGCTTGATTTTTTGAGTCCGAATCTGCTGTGCACTAAAGAATCAATCTATGGAATCTTTCACATTCTACAACACATTCGTTTGGTGACAAACAAAAATGTCCTTTCCTTGAGGGGCCGGGCCCCTTTTTCCTCCTCTTTCTTCTGTTATTTGTGCTCATGTGTTGCCTCCTTTCTGTGGCTGTTTCACGGCTCACTGAACTTTACCTGTTTGTCTGCACCTTATAGAAGTTTCTTTCATTCCCATGTGATGTTGATGGGAAAAGGGTTGATGCATTTTTCACCCGCACGTTTGGACACGACGTGAACCCAGGGCCCTGGTTATACGGTCCCTTCAACCGAGAAAAACACCGGTGGCTTCGAGTAAAGATTGAATTGTAGGTTATGAACTTATAACAAGATAGTTGTCCCCACGGTCAGGGGTGGAGCTAGAAATTTCAATGAATTGCCTCTCCCTCCACCTCGTTTTTACGTCTCTTTTTTTACTCATAGTTTGTTGAAGGTTGCGTTGTATCGATAATGAATGCTCATCAATGCGATCTTGCTATTGCCTAGTGGTGGGAGCCCAGATTGATTGTGTAGATTAGTGTGATATGTATTCATAAATGGTTAGCTAGCTGTAGCTGTTGTGGTTTGCAATTGTCGGTTGGAACTGCTTCCAATATCATATGATATCTGAAAATTAAATTTCTTTGTAGATTCTAAATCCTCTTCCATCTTATTCTTAAATTTTTATGTGACATCTTCTGTCCCATTCTTTGTGTTTAACTGTAAATTTTGAATACTCTGCAGAAAGAAGGGAATGAGTCAATTGAGAGTGAGAGGGCAGCAGGGGAAACAGAGACAGAGGATTTGAAAGAGGTTGAAAAACATACAAAAGAACCCGAGACAAAGGCGCCTCAAACTCTAGTAGTGACCGAAAAACATACAACAGAACCTGAGACAAAGGCGCCTCAAACTCTATTAGTGACCGAAAAACATACAACAGAACCTGAGACAAAGGCTTCTACGGCTGTACTACAAATCGAAATACATACAAAAGAACCTGAGACAAAGGCTCCTCAAATTATAGTAGGGATCGAAAAACATACGACAGAACCAGAGACAAAGACGCCTAGAGCTGTACTACAGATCGAAATACATACAAAAGAACCCGATACAAAGGCGCTTCAAATTGGAGTTGAAACCAAAGAACAACATACAGAAGAAGTTCAGACAGAGGCACTCCAAACTGTAGTAGAGATCGAAAAACAACATACAGAAGAAATCGAGACAAAGGCACTTCAAACTGTAGTAGAGACTGAAAAACATATAGAAAATTCTGAAACAAAGGTGCCTCGAACTGTAGAAGAGACCGAAAAACTTACCGAAGAAACTGAGACAAAGACGCCTCAAATTGCAGTAGAGACCAAAAAACATGCCGAAGAAACTGAGAGAAAGGCGCCTCAAGCTGTAGTAGAGATCGAAAGTCATATAGAAGAAACTGAGACAAAGGCACCTCAAATTGTAATAGAGACCGAAAAACATACTGAAGAAACCGAGAGAAAGGTGCCTCGAACGGTAGTAGTAGTAGAGATCGAAAAACACACCGAAGAAACTGAGAAAAAGGCACCTCAAATTGTAGTAGAGACCGAAAAACATACAGAAGAAACCGAGACAAAGGCACCTCAAACGGTAGCAGAGATCGTGAAAGATACCGAAGGAATTGAGACAAAGGTACCTCAAACTGCAGTAGAGAACAAAAAACATACTGAAGAAACCGAGACAAAGGCGCCTCAAACGGTAGTAAAGATCGAAAAACATACCGAAGAAATCGATACAAAGGCACCTAAAACTGTAGTAAAACATACCGAAGAAATCGAAACAAAGGCGCCTCAAACTGCAGTAGAGACCAAAAAGCATACAGAGGAAACGATGAAAGAGTCGCCTCACACCGGAGTAGAGGCCGGAGAACGTCTAGAAGACGCCGAATCCGAATCAAAGGCACCTCAAAGTGGAGTAGAAACTGAAAAATCTGGAAGTCCAACTGTAAAGATATCAACCATCGCTGTTCCTACAAATTCTGAGACCATTCCTGAGGTTTACATAACCGTTTCTTTACCATCTGATGTTACGCCAACACCTGAAGCAGTGGTATTAGTTGACGCTACACCAACAGCAGCAGACGAGAGTAGAACATCAGAGAAGAAGAAAGAAGATATCGGCAATGTCATGAAGACCGAGACGGAGATACCAAAAGAAATTGAAGCGAAGCCGATTTCAACTCCGACGACTCCAACTGAAACAGTTACTGAACCAGAAAAGAGAAGTGAGGAAGCAAAGGTAAGTGCTGAAGAAAAAATAAAAAGTTGATGGGAATTAGCGAGGTTATTTAAGGTGGAAGTATAGGAAGTAAAAGAAAAAATCTGCATTGCTGTTAGTTGTTTAATTTATTGTGTGGGAGAAACTTGGGCCAATGAAGAAGTGGGATTACAGATTATTCTGTGGTTCTAAGGCAACTTCTTGAGAGGGTTTGGTTTCTATTGTTTTGTTGTATATCATCATTTGTTGGGGTTTTCCATTGAGTTGCACATTCTCTTTCCTTTCCTTGCTTTGGATGTAGCCCATATATGAGTTTGTCAGATTAATATATATAAAAACATTAGAATATATCCTCTTTCATTAAGGTGGAGATTTACGACATTTTTTTGAATGATATATATTTTATCTAGTTGAGTTATGTTCATGTCGATTTTTAACTCATCGTTTCAATAATAAGGGTAGAATAGTCAATTTATTTTATTATATTTTAGAAATGGTTTTAAGCACCCTGTGATCTTTTATATTGGCTTGTCTCCGGGTTTTGGGTTGACATAAGTAAAAATATCAATGTCTCAATGAAAATATAGATAAAATACCTATGGATATAAATATTTCTGAAAATTTTATTAAAAAAATGTTTAGAAAAAATATATAACTTAACAAATAAGCACTTTTCACCTTTTTTTCATTTTTTTTAAATAAGTGAAAAATCCTCATTAATAGTATTATGTGTACATTTTATATATATACACATGTATGTATGCATGTGTATATATATATATATATGTAGGTATGTATATTAAATTTTGTCAATGATTTTGCAATATAAAGCAAATATCGATTCACCCATATATTGTTGGATGAGTAGACGTGTGTTGGAGAGTTGGAAAATTGGCCGTGTAGGCTCAGCTCCTCCCACAAGGAAATAGCCCGCTTCGAGTTAACAAGTCGGAAAAGGAGCCTTGGGCTCCTGTGCAAACCTTGGAGCCGAGCTGTTCTACATGACAAATCTTGCCATTACTACGATCAAACAGTGAATGATAGGTCACATGCTGGCAAAATAGTAGAAGAGACTGAAGGGATTAGTAACTACCCATTCTACCCCTATAAATATACCTTCACTCCGTTCTATCAAGTATGAAAAATATGTCTGAGGCTGACCTGCCCAGCTCGTACCTAAAACTAACTTGAGAGTTTGAGTGCTCTACCTGTTTTTGTAGGTCTCCAGCCTTGAGCTCACTCGACCACAGCTCGCTTGTTCCCGTTCATGTCGCTTTACGAAACTTGTGCAGATTTCGGCATCAACAGTTGGCGATGTCTATGGGAAACACTTTGGTCAAACAACCCTCTTTTTGAAGCCATGGCATAAGATTCCCAAGGTTCAAGTAATAGTAACCATGAGGACCAAGATCGGTCCCCAAATGATCCTAGAGATTCGAAGGCTGCTCAGCTAAACGCGAGGAAACCGCCAGTCGCTAGGAAGCCCAGGACCAGGGTAGATTCATAGAAGACGCGATTGCAGATCACCTACAACCAGGTGACCGACCTCCAGGCCGAGGTTGCTACCATTAGAGCGCAAAATGGAAGCAATGGCGGAGGCATTACACATCGTCGGGGTCCCGCTCCCCAAACTACCTAAGCATGAGATCCAGCGTGACCTCAGGAAGGGGGAAAGGCAAAGAAAGCGATTAGGTGCCCGCAAAGAAAGCGATTAGGTGCCGGCAAAGTTCGCAAATCCCCATCCATCCAAGTTGACCTTTTGGAGGAACAACTAGCCCCATTAAAACAAGGACCTTCGCTCCGTCCTCTCAACTAGGTCTCCATAGAGATGCGAGGGCCTCAGAAAACACTTGGATCGCAATCTGGCTAAGAATAAAGAGCAGCCAGCCCGATCAGAATCGGTAAATAACGTGGAGTTGCAGCTTGAGCAATTCAAGAAATAACTGAAGGGGGAAATCAAGAACGACCTGAAAAAGGCCCAAGGTCAGCCCGTGTTAGACGATGACGAGCAAGAAGAGCCACCCTTCACGTAGGCGATCTTGACTACCCCAATCTCATCTTAAGGCAAATTTCCCAACTTTTACAAGTATGACAGGTCTACTGACCCTATGGACCACGTGGAAATGTACGAGTCTTTGATGGATTTCCACACATAACCCCACGCAATGAAGTGCAGGGCATTTTCCATCACGCTGCAGGGCTCGACTAGAAAGCCAGGATGTGGTACCGGCAGCTCCTGCCCCACTCCATATCGTCCTAGAAGCAGCTCCGCAAAGCCTTCACTGCTCAGTTTGCTGCTCAGCAGAAGACACAACACTCATCAAGATATCTTCTCACCATCCGGCAAGGGAAAAACGAGAGCTTTAGGGACTACGTGAGGAGGTTCCTACAGTAGATCGCAGTTTCGTGCAGCGAAGAATTCGCATGCTTGGCATTCGATTCAGGTGTCAAACACGAAAAACTTAAGTGGATGCTAGCCATGACGCATGCTTGGCATTCGATTCAGGTGTCAAACACGAAAAACTTAAGTGGATGCTAGCCATGAAGCCCGAGCTCACCATCAAAGCTAGCATTGAATGAAGCAAGAAGTTCATGCAGGTGAGCAAGCCCGTACAGTCGCAAGAAGAGAAGCCACCCCGAAGCAGCCCCCCAAGGGATAGGCAGGTGTTGCGTCCACACAACTGTGCTGACAATGCGTGCAAGTATACACGAAATCATCGGTTATCGAAGCTGTCGACAAGAGAAGCTCTAACACAGAAGGCGAAAATGACGGGTTAACAGATATGGAAACAGCAGGGGAGATTCAACATGCTTTCACAGATTATCAACCTACTTTCTAGCTTGACTAACATATATTAATGCCCAGCTTGACTCGATTCCCTTTCGAGACACCCCAAACATGACTAAATACAACTTCCGTTGCTAAATACCAGGAAATAAAAGCAAGCTATAGGCAAGACTAGGGGACCCCATTCCTGAGTATCCCTACAGCTGTAGAAAAGCGCTAATCTCAAGTCAGCACCCATAAGCCATTCCGGGTCAATACAGAAACTAGCGAACACGATAGAGTGGTCAATAATGTCACGCAAGATTGAAGAAATATAAAACAGCTCTACTTAAAAATAGATGTCGTAGCTGGAAGTTCAATATCAAACCAGTTACAGCATGTGAGTCTCCCCCAAAATGGGGTTTAGCTCATAATGGGTAAGGAAAATAAAATGGAAGAAAAGAGATACAACCTATTTCAGGACCGCAACAAAAGAAGTAGAGAAGAAGAAGCTGTCAGCTCATTGAAGCAGGTGGGCCTCCTCATTTTCCGGTTAGTTGTTGCCTCCCAAAACGGAGATATTCCCTCTCTTGTCTTTTCAGCTCGTAACTTTTTTTCCCTTGGGATTAGTGTGACTGTCGGCTAGGGCAAAACATCCCTTAAATACCGAATTCTATTTTAGGGCACCCAACTGAAGTTTGTACGGACATGGGTAGATCCCGTGTTTTGACTTTAACTGTGTAGTAACTCCATGCTCCAGCTTCGCTTTGCTCTTGCTTTCACATGCTCTGTCTTGAAAATGCCTGGACCGTTCTTCTCTAGTTCAACACTTGCTTCCTACTTTGGATCTTCCTTACAAACCTATGCAAATGAACCAAAAATACGAGAGTTTATGCTGTTTTTGTCCAAAGCTGTTAAGAATAAGAGTATTTAGCTAGGATTTCACATTTTAACACCATTTGAGCTATTTATGACTTAAAACCGACACACTATGACATTTTAATACCTATTTTCACATAAATAATCACCAGAATAACTCTCTTTTGGAGAGTTATCAGCAGGGCTGAGACAAGGCGAGAAGCACGTTGTCCAGATCGCAACATAGCGACAGTCATCGTTCGAGCTAAAGGACCGACCTGAAAGTTTCAAACGATTCACTCTACTGAATGTCCCTGTGGTTGAAATCCTTACCAACATACAAGATTCCAAACTCGAACTCCGCACTGAGCCAAGTTCGATGCACTGAGATCTCGATAAGTGCAACAAGTTCAAATAATACCACTTCCACAAGGACCACGGGAATGACACCTCCGTCTGTTATGACTTGAAAATGAAGATCGAATCCTTCATTAAGAAGGGCTGCTTCAAAAAGCACGTTGAGCGAGTCCCCGGAACTAGTGGCGAGGTTGGGAGCTCAAAGAACGAGAAAGTGGAAAGGGAGCGATCTGGATCTCCTCCCAAGCACACAGATCGGCCCGTATTGATCAAAATAATCTTCGGAGGACCAAACGGGGGCCAAACAGGACCAAGCGGAAGGCGCCGATCCATGAAGCCCGCTATGAAGTGTGTGCCATAACCTGCAGGTCATCCCACACCAGATCACGTTCTTAGATAAGAACCTCGAGGGCATCCATGCCCTTTGCAATGATGCTCTGGTCATCGTGTCTCATATCGACCATGTTAAAGTTTGGCGAGTGTAGGTTGATGGAGGAGCCTCAACAAATATTTTATCATTCTTTACTTATGCAGCTTTGAGTTGGGAGCGAGGCTAGCTAAAGTATTGTTGGCTTTTGTGCTCTGAGCTCGTGAGTTTGTAATTAATAAACAATTTATTTATTCAATAAATAATTATTTTATTATTTCTTTGCTTTACTCATATTCTAATAAATTAAAATCCAAGGTTATTTAACGTAACTGGAACAATATATATTTGATATATAATATATATTCGATATATAAGTGGATAATGTTCTAGTAATAACCTAAATGGTCTATAGTACATAGATAAGGTGATGAGACGTTAACTTCGCAGTGAATATAGAGATCTTGTTCTTGAATTTAAGGGAGAAAAACAACACATTGAAAGAATAAAATACAAGGGAAAAAGAAACTTACTTTTGAAGACCTTAAAAAATCTCCAGTACTTCCATTCACTACCACTGATCTTCTCGGTTATCCTCTGGGAACGAAGAACTTGCTTGTGGGGGCAACTGTTGGGTGTGTTGCCCTAAACTCGTAGTTTGTATTTTGTAAAAACAAATGTCTATTTAATAAAGTTTTATTCAATAAATTTGTTGTTGAATCATAGCTTTGCATTGTCAAAAATCCAATAAACTAAACGTCCAAGGTTATTTTTGATATAATCGGGACAGTATATATACTTAGTATATAGTTTATATTGTTGGGTGTGTTGCCCTAAACTCGTAGTTTGTATTTTGTAAAAGCAAATGTCTATTTAATAAAGTTTTATTCGATAAATTTGTTGTTGAATCATAGCTTTGCATTGTCCAAAATCCAATAAACTAAACATCCAAGGTTATTTATGATGTAATCGGGACAGCATATATACTGGGTATATAGTTGATATACGGAGTATATATTTGATATACCCCTGATATATGAATGGATAATGTCCCGTGAATAACCTAAAGGGTCTATAGTATATGGATAAGGCTGGGTACCTTATCCTGGCAACACTATGGATACGGTCCACTCTGTAAAGGTTACAGACGACTCGATCTAGGTCGTTCGTGTGGAGACATGCGAGTAGGGGTATCCTATACAATGAGTTTGTATAAGACTGGACCGTGAAATAGGCACTCTTTAGATATAACACCGTTAACTAATAGATTGTCATTTCTTAGGATGACTAGGCAACTCATTCTCAATCCTGAGTGAGTTATGGACTCCTGCCTGTGAGGGCTCGTTCTTTGATCTGTATGGGCGAGAGTGGCCCGAGTCGCCGACTCAACATTCCTACCATTTTGGGGACGAGACCGAGTAGGGAGCTGAGAACATAACTTTACAAGATGGAATTCACTCTTCCCCGACTTTAGGGAAGTAGGTGAGTGTTATCTTAAATGCTGACTCCGGGACTTGAACAAGGGACCCCATGATAAGCACCAAGGTTGCTCGTGTTTACAAAGCTAGAGGTCCTTCTAGGATCCTTGCAAACATTCACAAAAACGACTAACTTACCGAATGATTCCAACCAAGAGTAAGGTTAGAAGATGAATCACTCTTAGATCGGACTTAGAATCTACGATAGACACTCCTAGATCCTAAGACGACTCACTCCAGAATTAGCTTGATCGAGACTAATCCAATGAATCGGTTTAACATCAAACCTAAAGCAAGATTTGAAAGAAGCAACACCAAAAGTGTTAAGGAACAAAAGTTCTTGAATTTCAATATGTTTTAATCTTAAGTTCTCCATAACAAGAGCATTACAAGCCTTTAAATAGGCCAAATGGTCGTTCAACATAAGAACACCAAAAGTTTTTCAAAATACTACTTAATGCAAATTGTAGAAAATAAGACATGCAAATTAAAACTTGATTGCACATCATTCTAGACACTTAAATGCGGATCAGAAAACGTAGTCATGCTTCAAATGGTCTTATCTATGTGCTGTAGGAGGCGCTTCACATTTGGATATGGTTAGACAACTTTTGACTTCACAAACTCCAAAGAGGTGCAATCTGCAAAGGCACCTGTTCACGAATCTGCACACTTTTTTTGTCCTCCGTGCCATCTCTCAAAATAGACAACTTTTCCCGTGCCATCTTTGCTCCATTCTCTTCTTGACTCATTGAAGTAACATTATGAATAAATTTGGGCTCAAAACTCTTTGTTGGTTCTTGTGCATTAACAAGCTTTTGAAGGTGCAGTGTGAAAGCCTCTTGAATCTTCCTTGCCTTTCTTGTAATAATTGCTCCTTTGATATATGTAATTGGTCACAAATGGATTCGTATCACCCCACCCTCTCATTGGCCGAGAGGGACTTCCGATTATTGGTTGGACCATAACCGAGTTGTTCATTAGAGGAGCAGTGGTGTTTAAGGAGTAAGATGTAACTCAGGGGTAAAACGGTAATTTGACCCAACTTGAGTTACGAATACTCGTGAAGGATTGACTCGTCATTAATGGTCGTATATCCATGGACACGAAAACATTCTGCAATGAGAAGAGTGCAACTGCGGGTTTTTAGTGGAATGACCCGTAGTTAATGAATCTAGATTAACTCGGTCAATGAGTTTGACCGATTAATCTTGCATCGTTGGAGCTTCGGATCCGTAGGTCCATTAGGTCCCATTGCTATCTCATAACGGGTAAAACGAGGATCAAATTTTTGGAAGAATTTGAACGGTTCAAATTTCTTAAGGGATTATATGTATATTGATACATTATAATATATAGTTAATTCTAAATTAAAACTATATATTATGAGAGAAATTATTTGAATGAGATTCAAATAAAATTAATATGAATAAGATTCATATTAAAACTATAGGTTAAAAATAATGTGCATAAGATGTACATTAAAACTATAGTTTATACGAGAGTAATGTTTTAGAATATGATTCTAATTTTATAATAAATAATTAAGTGTTAATTATTTATGTTTATATATATTTATTAATTATTAATGGGATTAATAATTAATTATATTAATTAATTTGATTAATTAATATATATATATTATTATATATATATATTAATTATTATTATATATTATAAATATATATATATATATATATATATATATATATTAATATTATTAATAATATTAACTCCCCTGCAAAATTGCAGTGGAGTGGGGGGGTTGCTGTGACGTGGGGAGTTACCCCACGTCAGTGTTCTTCTTCTTGAATGGTTGAAGAAAACAGAACAGTACAGTGTGTGAAAAAAAAACCTCTAGATCTCTCTCAAGAAGCTCTATCTCTCCCTCTCGTTCCAAAGGATTGCTCCCACCAGCACGATCCCGAGACCCAAGAGAATAGCGAGGAAGACACAGTAGTGGTGTTCGAGGGAAACTCGTTGAAGAAACGTTCTTCAAAGGTAAAGTTTCCTCTGTATTTTCTACTTGGTAATTCGATTTTGTATCCCGAAATTCAGCAACAGAAATCCGTTTCCGCTTCGGGAATAACATCCCTTCAACAACAACCTTGGAATTGAGACAGAGAGAATCTTTGCAAAAGAAATGCAGGGAGGAAGTTTTTTTTTTTTTTTGTTATGTTTTTACAGAACTATTCTGCAAGATAAACCAACATGACGTATTAATAATCAATAGTTAATATATATATTAATCAAATAAATAATTAACACTTAATAATTTATTACCAAAATAGAATCATATTCTTAAAGCATTTCTTTCATATAACCTATAGTTGTAATGTACATCTTATGCACATTATTTTTAAGCAATAGTTTTAATATGAATCATATTCATATTAATTTTATTTTAATATCATTAAAACAATTTCTCTCATATTATATAGTTTTAATTTAGAATTAACTATATATTATAATGTATCAATATACATATATATATATAATCCCTTGAGCAATTTGAAC
The DNA here is from genome assembly GCF_013281855.1 of Momordica charantia. NCBI lineage: Eukaryota > Viridiplantae > Streptophyta > Magnoliopsida > Cucurbitales > Cucurbitaceae > Momordica > Momordica charantia. Next base: position 16,749,108 of record NW_028275160.1, read on the forward strand.
ATTTCAAATTCTTCCAAAACTTGATCCTCGTTTTACTCGTTGTGAGCTAGCAAGGGGACCTAATGGACCTACAGATTAGAAGCTCCAATGATACGAGATCAATCGGTCAAACTCATTAACCGAGTTAATCAACATTCATTAACTATGGGTCACTCCACTAAAGACCCGCAGCTGCAGTTTTCTCACTGCAGAATATTTTCGTGTCCATGGATATACAACCATTAATGGCAAGTCAATCCTTCACGAGTGCTCGTAACTCAAGCTGGGTCAAATTACTGTTTCACTGCTGAGTTAGATCTTACTCCTTAAATACCACTGCTCTTATAATGAACAACCCGGTTATGGTCCGACCAATAACCGAGAGTCATTCTCGGGCCAGTGAGAGGGTGGGGCCTTTGTTCAAGTCCTGCAGCCAGTATTTAAGAGAACACTCATATACTCCCCTAAAGTTAGGGAGAAGTGAATTCCATCTTGTGAAGTTATGTTTCCATCTCCCCACTCGGTCTCATCCCCAAAATGGTAGGAATGTTGAGTCGGCGACTTGGGCCACTCTCACCCATATAGATCAAAGAATGAGCCCTCACGGGCAAGAGCCCATAACTCACTCAGGATTGAGAATGAGTTGTCTGGTGCTATGAAATAACAATCTGTTTATCAACGGCGTTACATCTAAAGATTGACTATTTCGTGGTCTGATGTTATACAAACTAATTGTATAGGATACCACCACTCGCATGTCTCGACACGAACGACCTGAATTGGGTCGTCTGTAACATTTACAAAGTGGGCCGTATCTATAGTGTTGCCAGGATAAGATATCTCATCTTATCCATATACTATAGACCCTTTAGGTTATTCTTGGGACATTATCCACTTGTATATCGAAGATATATCAAATATATACCCAGTATATATACTGTCCCAATTACACGAAAATAATCTTGGATGTTTAGTTTATTGGATTTGGACAATGAATTCAACAAAAATTTGATTGAATATGAAAACATTACTTTATTTGATATAAATTTATTTTTACATAAATACAAACTACGAGTTTAGGACAACATACCCAATATAAGGTTGGGTACCTGAATCTAGTAACACTATGGATACGACCCACTTTGTAATAGTTACAAACGACTTTATTCAGGTCGTTAATGTGGAGAACAGCGAGTGGGGCTATCATATACAATGAGTTTATATAAGACAAGACTTCGAAATAATTAATCTTTAGTTATAACACCGTAAACTAAATAGATTAATATTTGAAAGGATGACCAGGTAACTCGATCTTAATCCTAAGCGAGATTATGGACTCTTGCCTATAAGAGATCGTCCTTTGATTTGTACGGGTGAGAGTGGTCTAGGTTGCCGACTCAATAATTCTACCATTTTGGATATGACCCAAAATTCATTTTTACATAAATATAAACTACGAGATTAAGGCAACACACCCAACATAAGGTTGGGTACCTGATCCTAGTAACACTATAGATACGACCCACTTTGTAATAGTTACAAACGACTTTATTCAGGTCGTTCATGTAGAAACATGCGAGTGGGGGTATCATATACAATGAGTTTATATAAGACAAGACCGTGAAATAGTTAATCTTTAGTTATAACACCGTAAACTAAATAGAAATACCAAGTAACTTGATCTTAATCCTAAGCGAGTTATGGACTCTTGCCTATAAGAGATCGTCCTTTGATTTGTACGGGTGAGAGTGATCTAGGTTGCCGACTCAATAATCCTACAATTTTAGGGACGAGGGCAAGTGGGGAGTTGAGAACATAATTTCACAAGATCAAATTCACTCCTCCTTAACTTTAGGGGAGTAAATGAGTGTTCCCTTTAGTACTGACTCTAGGACTTGAACAAGAGGCCCCACCATCTCATTGGCTCGAGAGGGACTTTCAGTTATTGGTTGGACCATAATCGGGTTGTTCATTATAGGATCAACGGTACTTAGGTACAAAATGTAACACAGGGGTAAAACAGTAATTTGACCAAGTTGTGACTACGAACACTCGTGAAGGATTGAATTTCCGCTAATGGTCGATATCCTTAGACATAGAAATATTCTATAGTGAGAAGAGTGCAGCTGTAGGTTTTTAGTAGAGTAACCTGTAGTTAATGTATGTTGATTAAGGTGGTTAATGAGTTTAACCAATTGTCTTGTAACATTGAAGCTTCTGTTGTATAGGTCCATTAGGTCCCATTGCTAGCTCATAAAGAGTAATTGAGAACATTAACCCCCTGTTTGGAAACCCGGATTTGCGAATATTTTAAAATCATAATGATGTTAAAATAATTTCCGGTGTTTGGTTGGAATTAAAAAAATTGCATTTTATTAATATAAATGTTATATTATATGAAGCATGCATATATTTCTTTTGTAATTAATGTAAGTGCTATGTTAATTAAATTGGAAAATAAGTTGCATTGTGCATGACATTTCTTTAGTAAATATAATAGTTATATTTTTGAATGTCATTTGATGCATGTCTATAAGTTTTAATTATGTGTATATAATCGTTATATATATGTTTAGTAAAACTTAGTATTACGTGTACATGGTTAATTAATTTATTTTGAAAGGGGTTTTAAAAATAATTAATTAATCTTTATGTTAAGTTCTTTTTTTTTTCCCTAATAAGATTAGAGTTTTTTCTTAAAAAAGAAAAACTTAAATATAAAATATTGCCTATATGGGAACCCTATCTTAGGAAGGTTCTGTCTAAGTTAAGGTATTTAAACTGACCGTAAGGGAACACCTCTACCTAGAAACCGACCTTGGGGTTGAATTAGTCAATATTTTATAAAGTATGTAATAATGTATTAAGTTTGTTAAACCGTTTCATGAACTAAAAACATTATGTAAAACTAGCCAGTATACAAAGTTATATTGGGCCAACATATTTATTTAAGAAAATTGACTTAGTCAAGTTTTCCTAAATAATAAACCCTAGGTTATAAAAATACTTAATGGGAGTAAAAGAGAATATGTAATATACTACGTATATTTTTGCATGAAGTCGTTGTCAAGGCAAACTCCAAAAATGTATAGGATTCATCAATTTTTGCACCAATATTGTCCTACTCTTCGGTGGGCGTGTTGGGGTGGAATTTTAAGATCTAAAATGAAGGGCTATGCTTAGAAAAACATATTAAGGTAGTTAATAATTTATGGACCAAATAAATGACAACTAAAGCATTATAGAAATAAGAGTTATTCTGGTGTAGTGTTTAGTTGAGATTGTCTCAATTGAGTGAAGGAGTAACGACTACCCTTCGGTGGCTGTTATTTTAAATCACTGAATGATACGAATCCATTTGTGACCAATTACATATATCAAAGGAGCAATTATTACAAGAAAGGCAAGGAAGATTCAAGAGGCTTTCACACTGCACCTTTAAAAGCATGTTAATGCACAATAATCAACAAAGAGTTTTGAGCCCAAATTTGTTCATAATGTTACTTCAATGAGTCAAGAAGAGAATGGAGTAAAGATGGCATGGGAAAAGTTGTCTATTTTGAGAGATGGCACGGAGGACAAAAAAAGTGTGCAGATTCGTGAACAGGTGCCTTTGCAGATTATACCCCTTGGGAGTTTGTGAAGTCAAAGCTTGTCAAATGTCATCCAAATGTGAAGCGCCTCCTACAGCCCATAGATAAGACCATTTGAAGCGTGACTACGTTTTCTGATCCGCATTTAAATGTCTAGAATGATCTGCAATCAAGTTTTAATTTGCATGTCTTATTTTCTATAATTTGCATTAAGTAGTATTTTGAAAAACTTTTGGTGTTCTTATGTTGAACGACCATTTGGCCTATTTAAAGGCTTGTAATGCTCTTGTTATGGATAACTTAAGATTAAAACATATTGAAATTCAAGAACTTTTGTTCCTTAACACTTTTGGTGTTGCTTCTTTCAAATCTTGCTTTAGGTTTGATGTTAAACCGATTCATTGGATTAGTCTCGATCAAGCTAATTCTGGAGTGAGTCGTCTTAGGATCGAGGAGTGACCATCGTAGATTCTAAGTCCGATCTAAGAGTGATTCCTCTTCTAACCTTACTCTTGGTTGGAATCATTCGGTAAGTTAGTCGTTTTTGTGAATGTTTGCAAGGATCCTAGAAGGACCTCTAGCTTTGTAAACACGAGCAACCTTGGCGCTTATCATTTGGTATCAGAGCATTGGTCGACATCCTTTGGCCGGCTCTAAAGGTGAAATATCTTTACTTTGTCTAATTTTATATTCTGTCATTTTTTCTTTTTTCGAAAGTAGTTCTTACAAAGTGTAACAAGACATACTACAACTTGCCTTGCTTGTATTTTTGCTCTCGGATTATTAGCAAAGAAAAAAAAATAGAAGCAAAAGAGAAAAAAAAACAGAAGCAAAAGAAACAAAAATCAGTAGCAAAAGAAAGAAAACAGTAGCACAAAAAAAAAAGCATTCGAAGATCCGAGGCACATGAAAAGTTCTTTTCATTATGTTGTGTTTTGTTTAAATTATCAAGTTTGTTATCCTAAGATTGAGTTGTTGTAGTCTTAGTTTGTGAGAGTTGATCATTGAATTAGTTATATCAAGCTTTAAGCAAGATTGCACCAAAATTTAAGCCAACCCTTACATTTTTGACCTAGTACCAAAAGCCTACCCTCGAGTGATAAACACGAGTGTGCTTGAGTGAAATCCTAGTGAGAGGAGTGGAAAGGTCCTTATTTTGTTATTTTATTTTTCTAACAAAATGTCACAGGGAGTACCGCAAGATCCTACTATGGCCATTCTTCAATCAATTCAAGGTATGGTGGAAATGATGAGGGAAGATAGGAACGAAAGAAGGGTGCAACAACGAAGAGAAGAACGAGTCTTACAGGAAGATGAAGGTATGTTTGACTTCGATGTACAAAAAGAACAAGTTGGGAGTAGAGGAAGGAATAACTTTGCCAACATTATGCAACCGAGGAGATGGGAAAGAGTAAATGAAAAGAGAGATGGTGGAGCTAAACTCAAAATTCCACCATTTAGTGGAACGGCGGACCCCGATGCTTACTTGCGATGGGAAAGGAAGATAGAACGTGTATTTCATTGCTCTACATATAGTGAAAATAAGAAGATGAGACTTGTCATTGCCGAATTCATTAATCATGCTAATGAATGGTATCAACATCTCAAATCCGAGAAAAGAAGGAAAGATGAGGATCAAATAGAAACTTGGGAAAAACTCAAAGAAGCCATGAGAATGAGGTATGCTCCCAAACATTATAAAAATGATTTGAAAACTAAACTGCAAGCTTTGAGGCAGGGAACAAAAAGTGTTGATGAGTATTATCAAGAGATGGTGATTTTAATGGAAAAAGCACACATTCGAGAAGAAGAGGAAGAAACCATGTCTAGATTCCTTGGAGGTTTGAATCTGGAAATTGTTCATCATATTGATAGAAATGCACCACCTTACTTGGAAGATATGTATCACCATGCTATCAAAATTGAAGATCAATTGAGGAAAGCAGAGGAGCATTCCAAATGGAATGAATTCATGCAACCAAAAGGGAAGTTTGGTGCTGTCAAAAGAGTGAAGGCCGAGAGCTCCAATGCCAAAAACAATGAAGTTCCAAAGGAGGTAAGGGAGAAGACTAATTCTCTTACATGTTGGAAGTGCAAAGGGTTTGGACACATGAGCAAAGAATGTGTCAATAAAGAAGTCATGGTGATAAGAAATGGTGTTGTTGATTCAAATGATGCTTGTGAGAAATATGATGCAAAATTTGAGGAAGATTCTAAAGCACATGTTGATGAATTTATTGAACAAGATCGCAAAGATTCTGATTTTGATAAAAGTGAGTTCAAAGAAAAGAGAGAAAGAGAAGAGTTAAGAGGAAGGAATTCAAAGGAGAAAGAAGAGGAAAATAGCAAGATCCAATCCATTTGTCAATATAAGTCAAATCTTATAGCATTGTTGCATAAGGACACTTACTATCAAGCTCACATATTTTATCATAGTCTTTCTACTTTTCTAAGATTTTTGCAGGAAGTTCCAACTTTTCAATTCAAGCATGATCGAATACAAGAAACAAAGGAAGCTATAAAGGAGCCAAGAAGAGTTATCCTATCATCTTCTCATGATCTTGAGATTGTCTTACAAGGTAAGTATAAAATATATCTTGATTTTAAAGATACTAACTTGCTTCCTTATTGTGTAGGTAACCATGGACATAAGAAACCTAAGGTGAAAGGCATTGTGGAAAACTACTTATCCAAGAATTTGTATAAAGAATTCCATGGTCGAGAAAGCAGAATGTTATGTTGGAGAATGCAAATGCAAAGTACCAAGTGGAGGAAAAATAAATCCGAGCACAATTTCAACAAACCAAGTGATTGGGTTTGGAAGCACTTTTGGAAGGAACGAAGAATTTGTCCAAGTCCAAACATAAGAAGACTAAGAAGGATGATATTACATGAAGACTTCAAGATTGCACTTCAAGGAAGTCAAAAAGTGGTGTTAACTCAAAGAAGGCAAACAAGAAAGGGCCATAGAAATTTTCAAGAAGAAAGAAGTGACATGTCCAACGAAGAAAATCATAAATCTTCAAGCTCCAATATACAACTCACAAGGTAAGGAACAAGTTGTTAAGGCTTATCATTGGACTAACTTGATTCGTTTTGATGAAGGAAATGAAAACCTTGATTTGAGGACAAATCCTTTTAAAGAAAGGGGGGATGATACGAATCCATTTGTGACCAATTACATATATCAAAGGAGCAATTATTACAAGAAAGGCAAGGAAGATTCAAGAGGCTTTCACACTGCACCTTTAAAAGCATGTTAATGCACAATAATCAACAAAGAGTTTTGAGCCCAAATTTATTCATAATGTTACTTCAATGAGTCAAGAAGAGAATGGAGCAAAGATGGCATGGGAAAAGTTGTCTATTTTGAGAGATGGTACGGAGGACAAAAAAAGTGTGCAGATTCGTAAACAGGTGCCTTTGCAGATTACACCCCTTGGGAGTTTGTGAAGTCAAAGCTTGTCAAATGTCATCCAAATGTGAAGCGCCTCCTACAGCCCATAGATAAGACCATTTGAAGCGTGACTACGTTTTCTGATCCGCATTTAAATGTCTAGAATGATCTGCAATCAAGTTTTAATTTGCATGTCTTATTTTCTATAATTTGCATTAAGTAGTATTTTGAAAAACTTTTGGTGTTCTTATGTTGAACGACCATTTGGCCTATTTAAAGGCTTGTAATACTCTTGTTATGGATAACTTAAGATTAAAACATATTGAAATTCAAGAACTTTTGTTCCTTAACACTTTTGGTGTTGCTTCTTTCAAATCTTGCTTTAGGTTTGATGTTAAACCGATTCATTGGATTAGTCTCGATCAAGCTAATTCTGGAGTGAGTCGTCTTAGGATCGAGGAGTGACCATCGTAGATTCTAAGTCCGATCTAAGAGTGATTCATCTATAACCTTACTCTTGGTTGGAATCATTCGGTAAGTTAGTCGTTTTTGTGAATGTTTGCAAGGATCCTAGAAGGACCTCTAGCTTTGTAAACACGAGCAACCTTGGCGCTTATCACTGAAGTATAATTGCAAATTTGATAATTGTAGGGTTCATTATCTTTATTTTTGCTAAAATTGATTGGTTTTAAGAATATTTTTTTGCATAGTTCTAACGTAAATAATTTATTTTTTTAGCAAAATGTCTACCTCATTGATTTCTTTGCTTGCCGCCGAAAGATTGACTGAGATAACTATCCCACTTGGAAAACAAATCTAAATAGCATTCTTGTCGTCGATGACCTGAATTTTGTCTTAACTGAGGCCAAACCTGAGGCCCTAGACCCGACGTCTCATGAACTGTTCGTGCCGCGTATGACAAATGGATGAAGGCTAATTCCAAGGCCCGAGTCTATATCTTGGCAATCTATCTGATGTCTTGGCCAACAAGCACTAAACCCTAATCACTGCGTGCCAGATCATGGATTCATTGCATGTGATGTTTAGGAAACAATCCTCATAACTCAAGCATGAAGCTCTCAAGTTCATCTTTAATGTACGGACGAAGGAAGGAAATTCTATCCAGGAACATGTTCTCGGTATAATGGTCCATTTCAACGTGGCTGAGATGAATGATGATGTCATAAACAAGTTTTATTTTGGAATCTCTTCCGAAGAGTTTCTTTCAATTTTGCAGCAATGGTGTGATGAATAAATTTGAAAACAATCTGACCACCCTCCTGAACAAACTCCAGACGTTCCAGTCTTTTATGAAGAATAAGGGATAGGAAGGAGAGGCAAATGTTGTCACCTCCAACAAAAACTTCCATAGAGGTTCGACCTCTGGGACAAAGTCTGGACCCTCTTCTTCGGGTTCAAAGAACTTTAAGATGAAGAAGGGTGGAAAGGGGAATGAAACTAACCTCACTGTTGCCTGAAAGGGAATGAAAGGGAAAGAAAGTCGAAGTTGCAGACCAAGGGAAGTGTTCCCACTACAACGTTGATGGGCAGTGGAAGAGGAACTGTCCGAAGTATTTGGTCCAGAAGAGAAAAGAAAAAGAAGGTTTCCTTTCTTTTAAATTTTTTTTTAAAAAATAAAGTCAATTTTATTTTAAAACAAAATCTAACTTTTTAAATTTAATTAAAACTTTACCTTATAAGCATTTAAAATAAATGTTAGTTTTCCTAATCAAAATAACTAAAATAAAAATTAACTAAAAAAAGTAAGAGAAAATAATAATAATATTTGAGGGTGAAAATCGAGTAGCACGCGTGTCAACACAGAGAGGCACACGACAACAAACGGTTACACACTGTACACCGTGGGGGTATCCTATACAATGAGTTTGTATAAGACCGGACCCCGAAATAGCCAATCCTTAGATGTAACACCATTGACTAACAGATTGCTACTTCATATGATGACCAGACAACTCATTCTCAATCCTGAGTGAGTTATGGACTCCTGCCCTTGAGGGATCGTCCTTTGATCTGTATGGGTAAGAGTGGCTCAAGTCGCTGACTCAACATTCCTACCATTTTGGAGACGAGACCGAGTGGGGAGTTGGGAACATAACTTCACAAGATGAAATTCATTCCTCCCTGACTTTATGAGAGTAGATGAGTGTTCTCTTAAATGCTGACTCCGGGACTTGAACAAGGGGCCCCACCCTCTCATTTGCCTAAGAGGGACTTCCGGTTATTGGTCGGACCATAACTGGGTTGTTCATTAAAGAAGCAATGATATTTAAGGAGTAATATGTAACTCAGCAGTAAAACGGTAATTTGATCCAGCTTGAGTTACGAGCACTCGTGAAGGATTGACTTGCCATTCATGGTCGTATATCCATGGACACTAAAACATTATGCAGTGAGAAGAGTGCAGCTGCGGGTCTTTAGTGGAGTGACCCGTAGTTAATGAATGTTGATTAACTCGGTTAATGAGTTTGATCGATGAATCTCGTATCATTGGAGCTTCTAATCTGTAGGTCCATTAGGTTCTTTTGCTAGCTAGCTCACAACGGGCAAAACGAGGATCAAGTTTTTTGAAAGAATTGGAAATGTTCAAATTACTCAAGGGATTATATATAGATGTATTTATGTTGATACATTATAATATATAGTTAATTATAATTAAAACTATATCTTATGAGAAAAATTATTTGAATGAGATTTAAATAAAATTACTATGAATGATACGAATCCATTTGTGACCAATTACATATATCAAAGGAGCAATTATTACAAGAAAGGCAAGGAAGATTCAAGAGGCTTTCACACTGCACCTTCAAAAGCTTGTTAATGCACAAGAACCAACAAAGAGTTTTGAGCCCGAATTTATTCATAATGTTACTTCAATGAGTCGAGAAGAGAATGGAGCAAAGATGGCATGGGAAAAGTTGTCTATTTTGAGAGATGGCACGGAGGACAAAAAAAGTGTGCAGATTCGTGAACAGGTGCCTTTGCAGATTGCAGCTCTTTGGAGTTTGTGAAGTCAAAAGTTGTCAAACCATATCCAAATGTGAAGCGCCTCCTACAGCACATAGATAAGACCATTTGAAGCATGACTACGTTTTCTGATCCGCATTTAAATGTCTAGAATGATCTGCAATCAAGTTTTAATTTGCATGTCTTATTTTCTACAATTTGCATTAAGTAGTATTTTGAAAAACTTTTGGTGTTCTTATGTTGAACGACCATTTGGCCTATTTAAAGGCTTGAAATGCTCTTGTTATGGATAACTTAAGATTAAAACATATTGAAATTCAAGAACTTTTGTTCCTTAACACTTTTGGTGTTGCTTCTTTCAAATCTTGCTTTAGGTTTGATGTTAAACCGATTCATTGGATTAGTCTCGATCAAGCTAATTCTGGAGTGAGTCGTCTTAGGATCTAGGAGTGTCTATCGTAGATTCTAAGTCCGATCTAAGAGTGATTCATCTTCTAACCTTACTCTTGGTTGGAATCATTCGGTAAGTTAGTCGTTTTTGTGAATGTTTGCAAGGATCCTAGAAGGACCTCTAGCTTTGTAAACACGAGCAACCTTGGCGCTTATCATTTGGTATCAGAGCATTGGTCGACATCCTTTGGCCGGTTCTAGAGGTGAAATATCTTTACTTTATTTAATTTTATTTTTCTGTTATTTTCCTTTTTCGAAAGTAGTTTCTTACAAAGTGTAACAAGACATAACTTGTCTTGAAATTCTAGTATTTTGCTCTCGGATCATTAGCAAAGGAAAAAAATTAGAAGCAAAAGAAAAAAAAAGGAAAAAAAAAACAGAAGCAAAAGAAAGAAAAAACAGTAGCAAAAAGAAACAAAAACAGTAGCAAAAAGAAAGAAAACCGTAGAAAAAAAAAGCATTCGAAGATCCGAGGCACACGAAAGGTTCTTTTCGTTATGTTGTGTTTTGTTTAAATTATCAAGTTGTTTATCCTAAGATTGAGTTTCTGTAGTCTTAGTTTGTGAGAGTTGATCATTGAATTAGTTATATCAAGCTTTAAGCAAGATTGCACCAAAATTTAAGCTAACCCTTACATTTTTGACCTAGTACCAAAAGCCTACCCTTGAGTGATAAACACGAGTGTCCTTGAGTGAAATCTTGGTGAGAAGAGTGGTAAGGTCCTTATTATCATTATTATTGTTTCTAACAAAATGGCACAGGATGGAGTACCACAAGTACCGCAAGATCCTAACATTGTGATTCTTCAAGCAATTCAAGGAATGATGGAAATGATGATGGAAGATAGACAAGAAAGGAGAGCGCAACAACAAAGAGAAGAACGAGCCTTACAAGAAGATGATGCGTTTGACCTTGCTGAACAAGAAAGACAAGTGGAGGAAGAAGAAATGGGAGAGGAAGAGGACGAAATAACTTTGCCAACGTCATGCAACCTAGAAGATTGGAAAGATTAAATGAAAATAGGGATGGCGGAGTTAAACTCAAAATTCCACCATTTAGTGGAACGGCGGACCCCGATGCTTACTTGCGATGGGAAAGGAAGATAGAACGTGTATTTCATTGCCTACATATAGTGAAAATAAGAAGATGAGACTTGTCATTGCCGAATTCATTAATCATGCTAATGAATGATATCAACATCTCAAATCCGAGAAAAGAAGGAAAGATGAGGATCAAATAGAAACTTGGGAAAAACTCAAAGAAGCCATGAGAATGAGGTATGCTCCCAAACATTATAAAAATGATTTGAAAACTAAACTGCAAGCTTTGAGGCAGGGAACAAAAAGTGTTGATGAGTATTATCAAGAGATGGTGATTTTAATGGAAAAAGCACACATTCGAGAAGAAGAGGAAGAAACCATGTCTAGATTCCTTGGAGGTTTGAATCTGGAAATTGTTCATCATATTGATAGAAATCCACCACCTTACTTGGAAGATATGTATCACCATGCTATCAAAATTGAAGATCAATTGAGGAAAGAAGAGGAGCATTCCAAATGGAATGAATTCATGCAACCAAAAGGGAAGTTTGGTGCTGTCAAAAGAGTGAAGGCCGAGAGCTCCAATGCCAAAAACAATGAAGTTCCAAAGGAGGTAAGGGAGAAGACTAATTCTCTTACATGTTGGAAGTGCAAAGGGTTTGGACACATGAGCAAAGAATGTAGCAATAAAGAAGTCATGGTGATAAGAAATGGTGTTGTTGATTCAAATGATGCTTGTGAGAAATATGATGCAAAATTTGAGGAAGATTCTAAAGCACATGTTGATGAATTTATTGAACAAGATCGCAAAGATTCTGATTTTGATAAAAGTGAGTTCAAAGAAAAGAGAGAAAGAGAAGAGTTAAGAGAAAGGAATTCAAAGGAGAAAGAAGAGGAAAATAGCAAGATCCAATCCATTTGTCAATATAAGTCAAATCTTATAGCATTGTTGTATAAGGACACTTACTATCAAGCTCACATATTTTATCATAGTCTTTCTACTTTTCTAAGATTTTTGCAGGAAGTTCCAACTTTTCAATTCAAGCATGATCGAATACAAGAAACAAAGGAAGCTATAAAGGAGCCAAGAAGAGTTATCCTATCATCTTCTCATGATCTTGAGATTGTCTTACAAGGTAAGTATAAAATATATCTTGATTTTAAAGATACTAACTTGCTTCCTTATTGTGTAGGTAACCATGGACATAAGAAACCTAAGGTGAAAGGCATTGTGGAAAACTACTTATCCAAGAATTTGTATAAAGAATTCCATGGTCGAGAAAGCAGAATGTTATGTTGGAGAATGCAAATGCAAAGTACCAAGTGGAGGAAAAATAAATCCGAGCACAATTTCAACAAACCAAGTGATTGGGTTTGGAAGCACTTTTGGAAGGAACGAAGAATTTGTCCAAGTCCAAACATAAGAAGACTAAGAAGGATGATATTACATGAAGACTTCAAGATTGCACTTCAAGGAAGTCAAAAAGTGGTGTTAACTCAAAGAAGGCAAACAAGAAAGGGCCATAGAAATTTTCAAGAAGAAAGAAGTGACATGTCCAACGAAGAAAATCATAAATCTTCAAGCTCCAATATACAACTCACAAGGTAAGGAACAAGTTGTTAAGGCTTATCATTGGACTAACTTGATTCGTTTTGATGAAGGAAATGAAAACCTTGATTTGAGGACAAATCCTTTTAAAGAAAGGGGGGATGATACGAATCCATTTGTGACCAGTTAAATATATCAAAGGAGCAATTATTACAAGAAAGGCAAGGAAGATTCAAGAGGCTTTCACACTGCACCTTCAAAAGCTTGTTAATGCACAAGAACCAACAAAGAGTTTTGAGCCCGAATTTATTCATAATGTTACTTCAATGAGTCAAGAAGAGAATGGAGCAAAGATGGCACGGGAAAAGTTGTCTATTTTGAGAGATGGCACGGAGGACAAAAAAAGTGTGCAGATTCGTGAACAGGTGCCTTTGCAGATTGCACCTCTTTGGAGTTTGTGAAGTCAAAAGTTGTCAAACTATATCCAAATGTGAAGCGCCTCCTACAGCACATAGATAAGACCATTTGAAGCATGACTACGTTTTCTGATCCGCATTTAAGTGTCTAGAATGATGTGCAATCAAGTTTTAATTTGCATGTCTTATTTTCTACAATTTGCATTAAGTAGTATTTTGAAAAACTTTTGGTGTTCTTATGTTGAACGACCATTTTGCCTATTTAAAGGCTTGTAATGCTCTTGTTATGGATAACTTAAGATTAAAACATATTGAAATTCAAGAACTTTTGTTCCTTAACACTTTTGGTGTTGCTTCTTTCAAATCTTGCTTTAGGTTTGATGTTAAACCGATTCATTGGATTAGTCTCGATCAAGCTAATTCTGGAGTGAGTCGTCTTAGGATCTAGGAGTGTCTATCGTAGATTCTAAGTCCGATCTAAGAGTGATTCATCTTCTAACCTTACTCTTGGTTGGAATCATTCGGTAAGTTAGTCGTTTTTGTGAATGTTTGCAAGGATCCTAGAAGGACCTCTAGCTTTGTAAACACGAGCAACCTTGGCGCTTATCAGATGGGAAATGGCCAAACCAATTCGCTGTAGTAGCGGTCGACTACTTCACAAAGTAGGCGGAGGCCGAGCCTCTAACCACCATCACCGAGCCAAAAATAAATGCCTTCCTGTGGAAATGCATTGTTTGTCGATTCGGCATCCTTAATACAATCATCTCCGATAATGGAAAGCAGTTTGACAATACAAACTTCAAGAGGTTCTGTTCGGATCTAGGGATCAAGTACCTTAGCTCGTCCACGACACATACCCAAATGAATGGGCAAGACAAAGCTATGAACAAGATCATCAAAAAGATCCTGAAAGCAAGGCTCGAACGGCTCAAGGGATTCTGGGCCGACGAGCTCCACAGTATACTGTGGGTCTACCAGACCACTCCTAGGTACAATACAAATGAGACCGTGTAGTCCCTGTCCTTCGGCATGGAGGCAGTAGTGCCTGTGGAAATGGAGGTGCCCACACTGAGGATCGAAGCGTTCAACTAATAACGAAACGCAGAGGGGATCCAAAATTCATTAGACTTGTTAAAAGAACACCACAAGATAGCCTACCTCCGCGTCTCTGAGTACCAGAACCAAGTAGCCAAGTATTACAACTCACGAGTAAGGCCGTGCAAATTTGGAGTTGGGACCCTAGTCCTAAAAAAGGTGATGTTGAATATGAATGACAGATCAGATGGAGCGCTCGGCCCCAATTGGGAGGGTCCCTATCAAGTAACAGGCATTATCCGATCAAGAGCTTACACGTTCTAGGATCTGAACGGCAAACCACTTCGGCACCCCTCGAATGTCGAACACCTCTGCACGTACTACCCCTAGAAGGAATGTGAGTCATTTATTATGTATGAATCTTTTTATGATTAAATGAAATTGAAATTTCACTTATTGCTATCATTTTGAGTTTGCGTGGTACCGTAAAACCCAGGACCCAACACACGGATGGGACACGGCCCGGGCCGAGGGTGGAAATCTATATAACCACAGCTCCTAAAACCTAGGTCGAGCAAAGCAAATCAAAACTATCATCATTTCATTGAACATAAAAAAGATAAAAATGGCGACCCATATTTTCATTAACACAAAAGGAAAAAGGTACACAAAATTACAGGAGCTCTTATGTTATCCCCCCTAATGGTAGCCAAGCACTCAGGACACTGAGACGCACATGAGTGGCCACCGTTGGGATTACTGCCTCGATTGAAGAGGACGGATTGGCTCCTTTCCGAGCAAATGCCTTCCGAGTTGAACGACGTTGCTTGCTCTTCTTGCGGCGCCTAGCTGCAGAATGCTCGCAACTCTCAACTAACAACCAGCACGTGTTCAAAGGTTAAAACACGCTTTCAGAGGGCCTCGTTACGAGAACGGAGATCCCCGATCTCTGCCTCTAGCTCAACCTTCTCCATGTCAATAGTGACATTGGACTTATAAAAGTAATTGGCTTGGTCTGCTTGACAGTGGGCATAACTCTCAATATCAGCCAACACACACCGTAATCGCATAACCTCGACAGCAAGCTCATCTTCACATGGAGGAAAACCACTACGATTGTGCGAAACATCGTCAGAGAAAGAATGTTTCCTCTTGCTTCCCATCTCCAGAAGTAAAGAGTAGTGTGGGAAGGGGTGCCCTTTTGTAGAAAATGGCTCCACCTACCCATGAAGGGGGAAAGCGGGTCGTAGTTATAACATTAATCCTCAACCTTAAGTACAACCGTAGAAGACGAAGCAATAGAAGCATTTATAGATCCATTGGGACACGTGTCCTTCAACGGAAGGCATGCATGGTCGTGTGGAAGGAACCCAAAGGGGCGCAGCCTGATAGAGAGCACCCCTACATGCGCAACCGCGCCTAGAACACGCATCGCCCACCACGACAACACGTGCACCGCCACGCTGATGGACGAACCCTAAAAAAAGAAATGCAAGGCGAGAAAGACTCCGATTTATTCATATTTGAATTGCTACAAAATGCAAGATTTTGTGGTACATCTACGGTGACTGCCATCGGTTACGAAAGGAAACAGAAAAAAGAAAAGAAGGGAACCTTCGCCAGGAATGCCTTCAGTCTATTGGAGGCCCAACCACTCCTCAAATGCAGAAACACGCAACTCCAGTAGCCTAGAGCAGATCTTATCCTCTTGAAGTGCCTCCTCACGGGACGAGCGTGTCTCCTTGCCACCAAATGCGCACGCTCAGGGTCAGCCAACCGTCAATTAAGGTGGAAAGACAAGCCTAAGAGAGGACGATAGATCTGGTCCTTCAGGTCCCGTTAGCCTTGAAAAATCTCCATACCACAGAAATGGGGAATTGCTTGTGGAAGGCTTCAAAAGCGAGATGAGAGAATAATGAAGTAACCCTTCGCCCCCTTTTATTGCGAAACATAATACCCCACCCGGGGTAGATTCGTCATTGCGCGCCAAAAATAGCTTGGGATTTGAAACAAAAGTCATAAAGAAAAAAAAGAGAAAAGGGGCAACATGCAAAAATAAGAAGTCGTGCAAAGAAAGGGGCATAACAACACTAATCGAAGATAACATGAACAAACAAAAATTTTATAAAAGAAAAAGGTACCGGAGGCCCCCGGGTTACATAAGGAAAGGGTGACAGAACCACTTAGAGACATGGGAAGCTAAAAACGAACAGTTAAGTAATGGGCCCGGTGCGAGCCATCCTCTTCTCCAGGCGCCTAACTCGACGGAAGAGGGCCTGATAGGCTGTCTTGGTCCATTCCCTAAAGTACCTATCGCGCCATCTCCACAGCAAGGTGGCGATTCATCTTTGCATCCACGTATTCGTCCCTCGCCTTCCAAAGCTCCCAATCCTGCTCGTAAATCCAAGCATTGAGTTATTCCTTGCTCAACTAGATGAGGTCAGTGGGATTTCAGGGCCTGGTGTAACGAAGATCCTCGTAGTCCTCCTCCTATAAAGATTCCTCATCATCCAAGTCCACCTTAGCTGTGCGCCCTCTGCCACCTCACTAACGGCTTCCTCCGTGGCGTCCTCCCCTTCTAGCTCCTTTAAGTATTCCTCCTCCTCTAAAAGACCCCCACCATTGGGGAGCAAGTACTCTTCTTTTCCGTCCAAAGAGTACCCCTCCGTAAAGGTGGGGTCATCTTCAGAGGGAGTATCAACCCGATTAGATTGTTGTTAGAAGCGCCGGACATTTCCTTGCTTTCAAGAAACAAAAGGCGAAGCAATGTGAGGGTGGTAAGAGAAGGAGGGGTAAGCCTCCAATTTAAAGGGAAAGGGGGCAAACCCTAGCCGTTGGATCAACCGTGTTCAGGTGTCGCTTCGGTAGGGGTGCGTTGCCCTACCACCTACAAAGAGACGAAGCAACACGTCGTACTACAAAAAGAATTTGGCTCGAGACGCATGTGGCATAATGAAGTGGGGGCATGGGGAATTAAAATAAGTTAATTTTAACTTAATTAACAACCCACTTCCTTGCATTTTGCAAGGAAGTGGGAAGTCGGTGGGTGGGGAGGTGGCTTCCTCCCCACTCATCTCCCTCTTTATAAAATGCAAAAGGTTGCATTTTAGAAGGGTTGAACAAATTCTCTCAAAAGCTCTCTCTCGAATTTTCTTTCTTTCAAAAAGACGGTTCCCACAAACTGATCCTTCCCAAGAGAATAGTGAGGAAGCTTTTTGGTGGTGTTGAACTACGGAGAAGTACAATCTTCAAAGATAGATGCTCTACATCTCTTTCTTTGCATTACTTTTGTCTTTCCTTTGTTTTATTTCTAAAAACAAATCGAAGCATAAGCGTTCACGCACTTCCGCTGCGGGATTCGATCCCTTTAAGTCAATACGAAGAAGGGCCGCCCTAGCCTCCGCATGCAAAGCATCTTCTTGAGCATTCCTCATCTCTGACCGAAGGTGCTCCACCTCAACATGTGTAATAGTCGACTGACCAGCTTAGCTCAACAAGGTACGCAGACGCTGGACCTCGGCTTGTTGCTCCTGCTCCCAGACCCTTCTAACCGCCAACTCGTACTGGAAAGCCAATGATAGGGCATAAAAGCGGCCAACCGGCTGATAAAAGTGACCCCGACCAAATCCTGAATATCCCCATGCGGCGATAAGTATTCAGGGCGGAAGGCTCGAGGTAAAGGTCGAAGCAGGAGTCCAATGCATCCACCCTTTGTCCCCCAGGCCACGGAGTAGATGTGTCAGATTGAGGAGCCCCCTCAGTATAGTCCTCAGAAATCTCAACCCCAATAGGGGCAGCCTCCCTTACCCCGCTTTCTCCATCCTTTAGGCTCAACACGACACCTAAGGCAAGCACCAGCCGACGGTCACTGGCGGAAGGATTTGAGGAGACAACATCGCTCGATGAGGGCTCGACGACATCGGAAACTCGAAAGGTGAGCTCATCGATGCGCACCCTCGTAAAGGGCAAGCCGCGCCCAACCTCACTAGGTGGCAGCGTTTGGGCAAAGTGTTAGGACTTTCTTTAACTTTAAAAGATAAGGAATACGTGCAAGTGTACACGGTTACAAGTAATACTCGAAAGTAATCCAACGTCGAATCTTCAAGGACCTGTGCTTTTCAAAACGATTTTAAAGAAGTCAACGATTCAAATATGCAATTGTGGTTTATCAAGAAAATAGTGATAAAATATTGTTGTTCGGGTTTTCAAATAACAAGCAATTTAATAAAACTCAACTTCTCTGCTTTCTACCTTAGTTTTGAAGGAAAATATGGAAGATTCACACTTTGGGGAAAATGCACCAAGCAGCAGAGAAGGAAGAAAGACGAATGCTATGAGAGCTTGGACGGAATAAGGTCTAGGGGAGACCGCCCTTTTCTAACATGTGAGGGGAAGACTAGTAAAAGATTTGAGCTGTAAACTCGCAATATAGACATGAAAAAAGCAAATACCAATGAAGACCAGACCTGGAATTTCAAACAAGAAAACGTAGTAGCCTAGCCGGGGAGGGAGATTCTCCAGCTCCACTCCAACACTATATATAGTGGAAAATCGAGTGGAAAACTACGCTTCAAAATCAAGCCCAAAAAACGATCCTTTTGAAAGGTCCTACTGGATTGACCCACTCAAGCCATGAAAGTTACCTTTTGGATTATAAAAATGGCCTCTGAGACCCGAACCTGGGTTGATCGAAGAGCAGCTAACAAAAGGGCGAAGGCAGGATGAACAATAAAATAGCCGTAGACGGATGGAAAGACCGGAGACCAGAGACCGGAAGAAAACATCCATTTATTTAAAAAGACAGAGATGAATGTGGACGGATTGAGCCAATGTTTTCCAAAATTCCAATACGAGAAGCAGATTCAACTTCTATTTATTATAGATTTTGCACCTTCAAAAGTTCCAGGCATATTGAATTACAGAAAGAGATGAATGTGTACTTCTTGCTGCTACAGGGCAAGAAAGAGAGGAACTAATTCAAGCTAATTCGACGTTTGTATAGGGCATTTGTGGACGGGACGAGTACGACATATTCCAGGGACCGATCCATCTCATTAAAGGATTTTGTGGACAGAGCACAGACCTCAGACCAATCGATTAAACTAATTATTGTAGAGTTTCCCGGGGACGTATTGAATTCAAGTCATTCATGTGTGCCGATTTCCTTATGGTTAACTTCAAAATGGGGATACAGGTTTCACCGTACTTCTCATCCATCTTTCAAACTATGCGTCTTTCAGTCGAGGAGTTCATAGCGAAGCTCAGCTGGAGAGATTCGATGCTAACTTTAAAAGTATGTAGGGCTTATACACACCTTTCCCCTCCAAAACCCCTGTCTTCTGCCTACCAATGGGAGAGAGAACTTGTTGGACGTCTCGAGTGAATGCGGGAATGGCATACAGGAATGGGATACTAATGAAAAAAAGCCAGAAACCGGAGCATATATATGGTTGATATAAGAAAGGGTTGATATAAGAAAGACTTACTCTCTTTGGGAGCTTGTAGACACTAGTCTACAAGTCATAGAGTGACGGCTAATAAGCTAAGTTAGTATACTAAGACGGGAGGAGCTCAGCTGCTGAGTCTCGACTAAAGGAAGAGTTTTCGTGTGAACAGGATTCGTTCCCAAACCCCCTGTTTTGCCTACCGACCTTAACTTCTCTTTCTAGCCCCTCTACGCTTACCAACGCCTGCATTCCTTTGATTGCTTGTTATACTCCTTATACCTACCATATTCCTTTGTCTTTGCAGCACTATTTGGCTAAATCTTGGGAATATGGGTTCTACTATTTCACAAACCGCTTTTGGTTGCTGCTGAAGTTATGGTTACCTACAATCATATTTCTATGTGTGCTTACAAACCTAGAAAGTAATTATCAACTCATTTTCAATTATGGGTCAGAGGGCCTATGTCTAGGACCGTGTTTTATGCGCTTATGTATAAGTTACATCCCATATTGATTTCCTATTGTTTTGCCTAACTCACCCTTCTCATAGTTGGGCTTCAGTGCATAAATCAAATTCCCAGTGGCTAAATGGAAAAAAGATGCAAAGACAATTTTTTAGAAACCAACCAAAGATTCCGCCAGGTGTAATCTGGTGAAATCTCGAGTATGTTCGAAAATCAAATCATTTAACTAAGGCATTCCATAGAGAGGTCGATAAATAACTTAGTGCATAATTAAAGGAAAGAAAATGCACAAAACATAAAAGAAGTAATTTTCATTGAATTGAAATAAAAAATAACGGCGTACAAGGAGTTCTAGCTTAACCCCCTTCTCTTTCGACCATAAGGGGAGTGTAAACTCGCTTAAGAACTTTAAAAGAACGGAATAGATGAAGAACAGAAGTACAAACTAAAATTAAAGGCAATACGACAAGTAAAAGTATGAAAATACAAGAAAATAACAACCAAAACACAACTCCAAAGCTTATGAAGGAATTCTCTACCTAAGAACGAAAGTAAGGAAGTTGAAAACAAGATGAAAATGGATGATTTCCTACTGGGGTGGCTTCCTTTTATAGGCCCTCAAGTTGGTTTTGGAGTTCTCTTTGACTTGGACTCACGATTTTGGCTTGATTCAAATACGTTTGAAATTACTCCCTTTGATAAGAAAATAATAGCCAATTGGATCTAAGAACCCTTATGGTTATGCAAACCCCTAGATCACAAATGCTAAAACCCCCAAATCAAGATGATTTCAACCCAATGAAGAAGTTAGAACGAATTTACCTTGATGATCAAGATCAAGAGTAGAGAAAACTTGTTTCTAAACTCAAGATTGGAATCACTCCACAAGTTCGCTTGATGAAGTGATATGAACCAAGGAG
The DNA here is from genome assembly GCF_013281855.1 of Momordica charantia. Lineage (NCBI taxonomy): Eukaryota > Viridiplantae > Streptophyta > Magnoliopsida > Cucurbitales > Cucurbitaceae > Momordica > Momordica charantia. The sequence continues at coordinate 16,770,386 of NW_028275160.1, forward strand.
CTACCGTTGTTATGCCTCATGGACCGATTACAAGATCGAGAGCTAGGAAACTTCAACAAGCTTTGCTACTTCATGTCCAAGCGTTCTTGAACTCGACAAGAGAAATAAAGGAAGATGTGCAAGAAGTTAGAACTATGCACTTCAATTTGGTGCAAGTTATGCATTTTTAAGTGTTTTTATGGCAAGTTAAAGTCCACTTGGTCAAGGTCAAAGTCAACTCCATCAAGACAAGTCAAAGTCAACTCATTCAATTCAAAAACCAAGTCAAACACTCACATCCCTCATTATGGACGGGATTGCAATTATTTTGGTTGGCTTTCCATGTTCTTAACCTTTTCATTTGCTTGTCTTTTCATTTCTCGTAAGTTATGTCTTTTCATTTACAAGTCTTTTCATTTCTTGTAAGTTACAAGTCTTTTCATTTGCTTAAGACTTTTCATATGGCTTGCTAGGATGGCTATATATAGCCTTGAGATGTCTTGTTGTAACACAATTTGAAGTTGAATGAAAAGTGAGTTTTCTCATTAGCTTGGTTGAGAGATTTATCTCTCATTTCTTGTGCAATTTCTTGTGTCTTTAGAATTTGCATGTTAGGATCATTCAAGCGGTGTTGATCATACCTCTTGTGGAGTGATTCGAATCACGAGTTTAGAAACAAGTTTTCTCTACTCTTGATATTGATCATCAAGGTAATCCGTTCTAAAACTTTTCCTTGGGTTGATTCCATACTTGTTTTCGGGGTTTTTGGGATTGAGTTCTATGGGTCTTGTTCGTTAGCAAGGTTCTTAGATCCAACTCTCAAAGGTTTCTTAACATGAAGGCTACTTGAATGATTCTAGCATGCAATTCTAAAACACAAGAAATGCAAAGGAAAAGCTCATGGCTCAATAAGCTTAAATTTCATTATCTTAAAACTCAAATCTCAAATCTGTTTTTCCAAGGGAACAAGCTAGGTTATTCTTCAAGTAACCTAAAAGAATTGTAAAGGTTGTAACTCCCTACTACATCAATACCATAACCACCACTAACACAAATAAAACTTAAAACACATAAATGAAATGTTTAAAATTGAAAAAACAATTAAACATGCTTTAAATCCGAGAATGAAACTCCTCCACCATAAAACCAAGAGTTTGTAACCCTTCAAGAGTGAATGAACTGGAGTTTGAACTACTTTCAAGTACTTTGATGTCTTGTTCATTTAATGCATCTTGAGTTCAACTTAGACTTCAATTAATGCAACTTGAGTTTGTAGTAAATGAAGTTGAACTTGTTCTTGACTTCATTCAATGCCACTTGAGGTTGCCATAAATGACACTAGAGTGCATTTAATGCAACTCCAATTTGTTGTCAACTTGGACATAGGATTCTCCAACAACTTCCTTTAACTCTTTGAAGACTAAGATACTTTGGTTCATATCATCCTCCCTTTCTTCAAAAGGATTCGTCCTCGAATCAAAAGGATCTCCTACATCAAATGGACGAAAATCAGCAGCATTGAATATGTAATCTTCATCAAACTCGCCGTGTAGAGCACTCTTAAAATCATCAAAAGTCAAGTGTATATCTCTACATGGGTTCCTCTTCAACTTCTTACCAACAAAAAATCGATCCTTCCAATAGTGTTTCCAAACCCAATAAGCCGGTTTGAACATTGTATGCTTCCTTCCATGAATGAATTTAGAAACAAATTTTGACTTTTGCTTCTCACGAGATGCTTCAGCCTTGTAAACCACATGTTAGCTGCCATTGTGTACTTTGGAAGCATTCTTTGGTTCAATCTTCTCAATGAGTGTTCTAACCTCCTGTAAAAACTCAAGGGAAACACTAGACCAACATGGTTTAAGCTCTCCCGTTAGATAACAAACACCTTTGTACAAAATATCAAGAATGTTTTGTTTGGAAAATGAAACATAGTTGACATCACAAACTTTTTCAAACAAGCTTACATTCTTGGCTTTTCTCTCATTTTTCTCTTTAGGCCATAGACTAATCTCATGCTTTTCTCTCACACAAGATTCTTTTTCAAACAATTCACATGCTTTTGTCTCGACCTCATGCGCCTTTTTTCCTAACCCACACACAACATCATATACGTCTTGAGGAGTAGGTGTTACAATAGTAGAAGTGTTACAATCATACAATTCATTGCAATTTAGTTGCCTACTAAATAAAACACTATCAGCATGTGGCACTAGGTCACAAACTATGTCTTTTTGAATTTGATCACATTCTACCTCAACAATAGGCTTAATGTTAGTTGGTAAACTAAAATTCTCTAAAGATAAATGAATCTTAGAAAATGGTTTAGGTTTAGTATACCTTGTAGACTTCCTTTGGAGATGTTTCTCAATCTTTATGGCTATTTGCACCATCCCTTCTAAATCCTCATAAAATTGAAGATCAAGTCGTTCGGCAATTTCCTTCTTGACTCCTCTTAAGAAACGAGCCATTGTAACTTCCTCATCCTCATAAAGATCAAGCTCCTCAAGCAACATTTGCATCTCCATGTAGTAAGCCTCCACGCTATTGCTACCTTGTCGCAAAGATCTCAACTTATAGAAACACTTGGGAACAAAATGCTCTCTCATTAAATGCTTGAGAACATACCATGAGTTTATTGGACACTCAAAGTTCTTCCTCCTACTGAAAAACATTTTATCCCACCAAGTAATTGCGTAATCTCGAAGTTGAGCAACAATGAGTTTTACCTTTATTTCCTCACTTAATGGGTAGTAATCAAAGACACAAAATAATTACATAATATAAACAATCCAATACGAACAAAATTCCAAAACAACAAATTTAAATACCATTATGTTTCATAGCTGTCAACTAAAAAATACTAAATTAAGTTCATAATTAAAACCTCACAAGAAACAACCAAATAATCATAAGGTGCGCAATGGAAGAGTATTCTTTGGGGGAGAGAGTTACTTCATCAGGGGCTTCGGTTTAAGGTGCGCAATGGGAATCCATCATGTTTTTTCACGATAGGTGGATTCCTAGAGCCAACACCTTCAAAACAACATTAATGGGAGGAAGTCATGATTCCAAATCCCCATTAGTAAGATAGTATCTCTAGATAGTTCGATTTGGCATTACGAGTCCTTCCAGCATGCTTTGTCCTCACTCACATGCTTCCTAGTAAAGTAATTAGGAGGTCACCCAGCCGAAGATTGCTCCAAGCCAAGCACTTGAGCCACCGAAAAAAAAATTGTACTTTGTTTGTATAGATAGTGACTATCAATTCTTTTAAGTCTTTTCTTGACCATTCTTCCATGATCTTAGGATCTCTCTTATTCGGATGTGGTATCGATTCATCATGTACCCCTCCTCTCTAGTCGGGCGTCACATGTCTATAACGCCTCGAGTTTTCGAGTTATTTTTATTTTAATAAATTTTACATTTGTATTTTTCTTCAAGCTGTTAATTAAATTATTTGAATTCAAATTTGGAGTCCTAAATTTGGGTAAATTAGAATTATGTTTAATTTCGTTGGATTAATATAAATTAAGTTGGAACTTTGGAGGAGATTTTTAATTAAATCTTGAATCCAAGGATTTGGAAATTTAATTACCCTTTTTGAATTTTATTAATGGGTTTCAAATAACTTAAGTTATCCTCCTAATTCAGTTTCCCAAATCCTTTTTAAGTGAGTTTTATTTTGAAAAAGGATTATGAAAAATCCTTACTCTTTCATAAGGGTTTAGCCCATTCTTTTTTGTTTTGGTTTTAATTGAGCCCATTACTTTTTGTACAATAAAGAAAATAAAAGGAAAAAAATGGGGAAAAAAAAGATTAAAACAAAAATAACCCTAAAACCAATATCTTTCTTCCTCTTTCCTTCTGTTTCTCTTTTTCTCTCCTCTTCCCTAAACAGCCGCCTAGACCCCCTGCCCCCCTAATTTCTCTTTGTCGGCGGCGTCTCACTGGTGCGACCTCTCCCTCCAACGACCCACAACATTCCAGCGGCGGCGCAACCTGATTTCTCTGTGATTGCATGTGTGGATTAATGAGTGTTATCATTTCTTGATGCATGGATGCCAGTTTAATACTTCGTAACGAATGTCGTGTGCTGAACATGTTTCTGTGTAGTTAGAGAGGGCTACTTACAGAGTATTTTTAATACTCACCCTCTCCCCTGAAATTATTGTTTTCAGGTGGATATCAGGTTCACGGTGATGGTGATGGTGCGGGGGAGACTCGAGAAGAAGGACCATAGCTAGCTTCCGACTAGTTTTAACTTGTCTAAAATAGGTCGTTACGAGTTCCTAATGGATTAGCTTATGTTTTATGTTTTGAGAATTGACTTGTGTAAAGTTTAGGGGGTTGGTAGAATATTTTAGATGACTTTTCTTTTAAGTATGGACTCCTGTAAAGATTATGTCATTGGTTTCATTGAGAAGCTTAGGGAGTATGTTTAATGCTATTGGATTTGCTAACTTGGAAAGATTGAAGAATGGATTGATCGTTCTGGTTTCGGTGTTATTATTAGAGTGGCGAAGTGGAAGAGTGGTGATTTTTATTTACTTAGTTTATTTGTTATTATCTTGTAGGATCTGCTTCTATTGAGTTGGTTGTTTGTAAATCGTTATTCACTTGTTTTTGGCTCTGCTTGACTTAAACAGGAATGTTAAGTGTCGTTTATCCACGAAGGACAAGTTGTTTAGTCCATTTGATAATTAAAGCGTTCACAGGTTGAACTTGAGCAAATGAAAAGCTGAAATTTCTAAGTTCTTTAGTTGCATTTATTCTTAGGAGGAAGTTCGGAGCATGTAGCTTTAGTAATGTTCCCGTGTAAGTTATTAAAATTCGGGGGCGTTACAATTGGTATCAGAGGTGGAGTTGGTCCTGTAGCCTAGCCTAGAACCTAGGTCGTTTAGTGTTATGGTATCTTTTAGTCTTCTCTCCATCACCACGTATGTGAGCTTGTTATCTGACGATTGGTTTATTGACTTATAAACTTGTGATACTCTCAAAATTTACTGGAGTTGCTTATGCTTGATTTGCTTGTCTTATTTACTGTTATTATTGATGCCTTAATAGGCATATAGTGCTCCCTTAGATACCTAGATAATTTTGTGCTTAACTTCGTGTATGCTTTTGTAGAGTTTTTGGTTGTTGCCTTTGATTAAAGACCTTGTTTTAGTCTTTTGCACATATCGACCTAGCTAGTGACCTTAGTATTCTTTTCTTAAGTTTAAAAGTTTACCAAATGACTAAATTCAGCAAGATCGTCACTCTCAAGGAACCAAGTACCTATGTTGCGGTGAATAGGGTGCCTTAATTATGGATAAGGATATTCTCAAGGAAGCACCTCCTCAAAAGAATGTTGATTCATCCCTTGGAGCTAAGAGGAAGTTTTCTTCGTCACTCTCCGATCAAATCCCTTCACCTTCTTCGTAGCAGGCACAAGAGCAAGGTACTCGCTCATTGGGCTCATTCTGTCAGAAATTTCACACTGGGCTATGTTGGACGAAAACTGGGTATGCTTTATGTACAAAAAGGTGGACCATTATGTCAGAGAATGTTCGATGACTAGTTCTAACACCCAAACCACGACTCAAAGGATGCCAAGTGGCTCCAGTGCAAAGTAGTGGACAAAAAAAAAAAATAGATGTCATTGCACTCACTCAAGAAGAAGTAAAAGATGTGGATGCTATTGTAGCAAGTACTCTTTCATTAAGTGGTATTCCTTCTAAGTACTTGTTTTGACTTTGCTCTCTTAATTGGATTTGTCGTTATAGGAAGTTTTCTAGTTCGCAATGTTTTTTCTTGTGTATTTTGTGACTCAAGGTGAATCATCCCTGTTGCTTTTGACGAGTCAGCATAGTGTTAGTAACTGTTGGATTATTCATTGGTTGTTATGTAAGCAGTTGAAGTGGAAAAAGTTCTCTGTTGTTATTTGAATCTATAAGAGTTTAAGTTTTTGTTTAAGGTCTACGGAAGACTTGATGACCCACCAAAGGAATTAAACGTCGGGTCATTCCTGGTTCCCCATGCTTGCGATTAGAAAGTGAGTTGAAGTAGGAGCCATTAGGTTCTCTGTTGTAGGTTTTCACACCGTCAGGCTCGGTGTTAGTTATCAGTTAACTGATGAAAGTGGGTAAAGCTCTCTAGTCTAACAAGAGTTAAACGCCTCTTCTAATGGCAAAAGAGAAGCAAGGACAACAAGTTAGCATGGGTATGTGAAAACACTTATACCTAGAGTAGGACCGGTCAAGATATTCGTTAGAAATCAAAACCTTAAGGAAGCAAGAAATTTGCCTTAGTAAAGATGTTGTAAAGAAGGAACTAAAAAGGGAAAAACAGGATCAATGTCAAGCACCAAGAATCGCTTGAGTAGTCAACTTTCGAGGACGGATAGGCATTAGAGAGGGGGATTAACGTTGACCGTGTTTGACTTCTCTCCGTTCTCTCTCCTCCAAGGCGTTTCGTTCGTCTGGGTTGGGGTGATCGAATTTTCTCTGGTGTGCGGCCGTTGTTTGTTTGTGGGTTGCTTTCGTTTGGGTTTTCTACTTCCGGTCAATTGGGTGTTGTTCTGCGGTGGATTGTTGCTGGCAATCGTTTCAATTTTGTTGGCGTTCGTTTGGTTCAGTGTGGATTTTTGTTTTCATCGCAGACGTTGGGTTCGTTCAGCGACGGTGGGAAATTGCGTGTATCTGGGTTTTGGCGATGGCGATGGATTGATTTCATCGTGGCGGCTGTTTTCGGTTCGTGACGGTGGTGGAAGCGTGGGTTGTTAGGTTGCGTTAGTGTAGCGGTGGGTATCGTCTCTCGATCTGTGGACGCGGTGGGCCGTCGTCAACGGGGGCCGTCGATCTGGTTTGATTTCTGATTCAGTGGGGTGAGGCTGGATCACCGTTTTGTTCAATCGGTGGTGCAGGCGATGAAGAAATCCAAAGGGCGTGGTGGTGCTCCGATCAAGCCGCTGCAGCCGTCGTCGGTGCCGGAGGTGGGAGACGGCGTCAGAGCTGGTGGTGGGATGGGAGTGAACCCTAGTTTGCATGGGCCACGTGTTGCTGGTCATGGGTTGGGCAGGTCTGATAATGTTAGTTCGGTCTGGTATGGTGGTCTGGTGCAGTCCGGTTCGGTTGCGGTTCAGCCTGGTTCAGTAATTTCTGCGTCGGTTCATGTTGGTTTGACTGTTTCTGTGCCGGTTCAGGTTGGTTCGACCGGTTCATAGCCAGTTGTTCTCGGTCCGGTGCCAGTTCTGCTTGGTTCGGCTAGTTCCGTGCCTGTTTTGCTCGGCTCTCCGCCAGTTATGGATGGTTCTGCGGTTCTGGCGTCGGTTTCGACGGCTTTGGCTGGTTCAGCGCCGGTTTTGCCCGGTTCTCCCCCGGTTCCAGCTGGTTCAGCAGGTTTGGCGCCGGTTCAGCATGGTTCCTTGCAAGTTCAGGCTGGTTCGGCCTCTTCGGGGCCGGTTCCCCCCGGTCTCTCTTTGTTCTGTTCGGTTCCCTCTTAGCTTCATGCTTTCGGGCCTGTTTCGGGGTCGGTTGGGACATGTTTAGGGGCTAATGGTGGTTCTTCGAGTGGTGTGCCTCCTTACGGCCCAAACTCTTGGAGTGGCTTTTTCGATTTATCTTCTGGGGTGGCGTCTCGGCTTGAGTGTTTTCCTCCAGTGGTGATGGATGGAGAGCTCGTTGCGGTTCCCTCTGATGATATTGTTGGGGAGGGGGAGAAGTTGTGGGCTAATTCTTTTGTGGGTCAGTTTCTGGACTGTCGGCCTCCTTATGCTGTGGTCTCCCGTCTGGTGGCTTGGATTTGGGCAAGTGTGGAGGAGCCGGTTATTACTTATCTGGATGAGGGGCTCATTGTGTTCCAGTTCCTGCATGCTTCTTCCTGTGATTGGGTTCTGTCCCATGGGCCGTGGCACATTGGGGGGAAGCCGCTCTTCCTCCGTCCTTGAACTCCTGGTATTGTTCCTCAGTCTTTTTCTTTTGCTTCTGTTCCAGTCTGGGTTAAATTGTCTAATATTCCGCCTGAGCTGTGGACTCCCCGGGGGCTTAGTGTTATTGCTAGTGTGTTGGGTGTGGCACTGTGTCTTGACAAGGCTACTGAGGATCGTAGCCGTCTGTCTTTTGCCCGTCTTTGTGTTAAGATGCGGGCTGCTTCATCTTTTCCTTCGTCAGTTAAGGTGAAGGTTCGTGATGCCTTATTTCCGTTGCTGTTGAGTATGCCTGGAAGCCACGACGGTGTTCAAAATCCTGTATATTTGGCCATTCTGATTCGACTTGTCCCGTTGAGAAGGTCTGGGTTCCTAAGGCGCCTCGGGGTCCGGTCTTGCCGGTGTCAGCTCTTCCAGCTTCGATTTCCCTAGTTGTGGTGTCAGGGCCTGGTCGGGCCCTTGCTGTTGTGGCTCCTGCTCGTCCAGTGGAGCGGGCTGTTTCTGGTAACCGATTTGAGGCTTTGTCTTTACCTGAGTCTGCTACAACTGGTCATGCCTCTGGTCCTTCGGGTAGGGATAGTGGCAAGACTGCCTTGGATGGCCATTTTCCTGCCCCTTCGGGTCGGGATAGTGGTGAGAAGGTGTTTTCGCAGCTTTTTGGGGATGGTTTTTTCTCAGGTGATGACAGGAGGGTTTCACTACGGTTGTCTCTCGTCGTCGTCGCTTGTCTCCTGTCTCTAGGGCGGGTTCTTCTTCCACTCCTGTAGCCCATGACTAGTTTGTGCTCGTGGAATGTGCGGGGTTTGAATGCCGTCGTAAAGGGCTGTGAGGTTCGCTCGTTTCTGCGTAGTGTTCGTGCTGAGTTTTGTTGTCTTTTGGAGACTCGTGTTTTGAATCGTAATTTTGCCTCTGTCTTTCGCCCCTACGAGATGCATTGGTAGTGCGTCAACAGTTACTCTTCTTCTGGTGTTGGTAGGATTTGGGTGTTGTGGCGCCCGGGACGTTATGATTTCTCCCCGATTACTATTTTTTATCAGTTTGTGCATGGTGTTGTTTTTGATCAGTTCTCTCAGCTTTCGGTGCAGGTTCTTTGTGTTTATGCTTCTAATTTCACCTCTGAGCAGGCTCTGTTGTGGGATTCTATAGTGTCCATTTATTTGGCATGGTTTGGTCCTAGTGTGGTGATGGGTGATTTTAATGCTATTTGGCACTCGTCTGAGGTGCTGGGTGGTAGTCCTGTTTTGACAGATATGGAGCGTTTTAATGATGTTTTGTTACAGGCCGATTTGGTGGAGCCTCGTGTTTCTGGGTCATGGTTTACTTGGACAAATAAGCATTTGGGGGATGGTCTTATTCTAAAGCGCCTTGATCGTGTTTTGGTCAATTCCGTTTGGTTTGGTTCCATGCCTGTTTTTGAGGTTCAGGTTCGCGAGTGGGGTGTCTCTGATCATTGCCCTCTTGTTTTTCTTGTTGGTGCTGTGGTGCCTAGGTGTCGGCCATCTTTTCGATTCTTTGACTATTGGGTTGCTGATCCCCTGTTCTTGTCAGTTGTTCAGGATACGTGGAAGGTTCATTCTCAGGTTTCTCCTCTTATGAGTTTTGGTATGAATCTTCCTGCTTTGAAGCCTGTGTTGTGTCGTTTTGGTCATCATATTGATACTATCCAGAAGCGTGTGCAGGAGGCGCGTTCTCGTATGCTTGCTGCTCAGGCTTTACTTTTGCGTGTGCAGGAGGGTCGCCTCTTGTGATTTTTGGGACTGGGCTGTGTTGGAGGAGGCTTCGTTGCGACAGAAGTCCCCGGTCCGGTGGCTTTCTTTGGGAGACTAGAACTCTGCTTTTTTCCACCGTAGTGTTCGAGGCCGGATTGTTCGTAATGATCTTGCCTCCTTGACGGATAATGTAGGTCGGGTTGTTACTGATCGTGCTGAGATTGCTCGTTTGACGGTTAGTTTTTATCGTCAGTTGTTGGGGTCGGAGTGTGTCGGTTATCGTGATCTTACTGCTCGTCTAGCAGCTATTGTGAATTTTGTGTGGCCTCCTGAGTGTGGGGTGGAGTTGTGTCGTCCTGTTACTTCTCTGGAGGTGCGGGAGGTGTTGTTTTCGATGGCTAGTGGTAAGGCTCCTGGTCCGGATGGGTTCTCAGTGGGCTTCTTTAAGGCGGCTTGGAGTATTGTGGGCGATGACTTTTGTAAGGCGGTGTTGCATTTCTTTGCTACTTCCTATTTGCCTTCTGGGGTGAATGCTACGTCGCTTACTTTGATCCCTAAGATACCTAATCCTTCGGGGTTAGGGGATTTTCGCCCTATCTCATGCTGTAATGTGTTGTATAAGTGCATCACGAAGCTTTTAGCTAACCGGTTGAAAGTCTGGCTACCCAGGTTTATTAGTCAGAATCAGTATGCTTTTGTGCTCGGAAGTCGTATTGTGGACAATATTTTGCTTTGTCAGGAGCTTGTTGGGGGGTATCATCTTAATAAGGGTATCCCTCGTTGTGTGCTTAAGGTGGATCTTCAGAAGGAGTATGACTCGGTGCATTGGGATTTCCTGTTTGGTCTGTTACTGGCCATTGGGACCCCGGCTCGCTTTGTTAATTGGATCCGAGCTTGTGTTACGTCTCCTATGTTTTCCATTTCTCTGAATTGTTCGCTTGAGGGTTATTTTCCTGGTCGTTGTGGGCTCCGTCAAGGGGATCCTCTTTCCCCTTATCTTTTTGTTATGGCCATGGAAGTGTTGTCGCGTATGCTTAATCGCCCGCTGGTGGGGTTTCGATATCATCCGAAGTGTGATCGGATTGGTTTGACTCACCTGTGTTTTGCTGATGACTTAATGATTTTTTCGGATGGGGATGTTCGTTCTCTTTCCTTTATTCTGGATTCTTTGGTGGAGTTTGAGGCGTTGTTGGGTCTTGTTGCTAATACTCGTAAGAGCTATTTTTTTTGGGGCCGGTTTTCCTCTTGAGGAGGTGCAGGGGTTGGCTTCTTTCTTGGGTTTTCGGTGGCAACTCTTCCGGTGCGGTATCTTGGCATTCTGCTCCTTTCTCGTCGGTTGTCTTTTCGAGATTGTAAGCCTTTGTTGGAGAATATTAGTGCTCGTATTCGGAGTTGGTCGACTCTTGTGCTTTCTTTTGCTGGTCGTTTGCAGCTCATTCGCTCGGTGCTTCAGAGTTTTCAGGTTTACTGGGCCAGTGGTTTTGTTCTTTCGGCCCGGGTGGTGCATGAGGTGGAGCATATTCTTCGCTCGTTTTTGTGGAAGGGTTGTGAGGGTGGGTCCTCTGGGGCGAAGGTGGCTTGGTCTGAGGTCTGTCTTCCTCTTAGGGAGGGGGGGCTGGGAGTTCGCCACTTGGCCTCGTGGAATTGTGCTGCTATTATGAAGTTGCTCTGGCTTCTTCTCACGCGTGCTGGGTCGTTGTGGGTCGCTTGGGTGGAGGCTTATGCTTTACGGGGTTCTTGTATTTGGACTGTCCGATCTTCTCCTCGGTTTTCCTGGTGTTGGCGGGATATTCTGGGTGTCCGGGATTCACTCCGTCCTCTGGTGCGTACTGTTCTTGGGGATGGTCGGCTTTGTTTTGTGTGGCACGATCCCTGGTTGCCGGGGGCTCCGATTCACCAGAGGTGTGGGGATAGGGTCATCTATGATGCTGCTAGCTCTTCTATGACTAAGGTTGCTGACTTTTTGCTCCCTGACGGTTCCGGCGGTGGCCTCGTGTTTCGATGGATCTTATTGAGCTTCTCCCAGAGCTGATGTTGGTGTGAGCCGTGGTTGGTCAGGAGGATCGCCTTGTCTGGACTCCTGCGGTGTCTGGCCTTTTTACGGTCTCTAGTGCTTGGGGGCTTCTTCGTCCTCATCGTCCCCCAGTTCCTTATTTTTCCTTGTTATGGTTTGGTGGGAATATCCCTAAACATTCGTTTATTTCTTGGTTGGCAATTCGTGATCGCCTATCTACGCGTGATCGTCTTCGCCAGTGGAATGTGTTGGTTCCTACTACTTGTGTTTTTTGTGCTGGTTTGGAGTCTAAGGATCATCTGTTTTTTGATTGCCCTTATAGTAGAGCGGTTTGGGCTGGTATGATTTCGTGGGCCGGTTCGTCTCATCAGGTTTCATATTGGTCTACAGAGCTTTCTTGGATTTGTCATGTTAGTGCTGGGTCGTCTGTGCAGCGGTTAGCTTGGACTTCGACTGTCTCTCTCCTTTGGAGGGAGCGGAACCTTCGTATTCATGGTGGTAAGGGTCGCTCGTCGTCTGTGCTCCTTGGGGTCAATAAAGCTGAGGTGTATTTTCATTGCACTACTTGGCCAGGGAGTTGTTGTAGGAGCTCTGAGCCCATACTTGTCTCTGCTTGGGACTTATTTTCGTGATTTTGATTGTTCTCTTTACCTTTTGTTTTGTTGCCTTGATCTCGGGCTGTGAGATCCTCCTTATGCTTATGTTTTTCTTGTTTTCATATATTTTATTTACCTTTGCAAAAAAAAAAAAAATTGTCAGAAACATGATGTTTGTCAACTGACAAGTGTCTCCCATTCTACAAAGTGCCAAGGAAAAGGGAGAAGTTTGAGTCGACAGTCAAGTGTTAGGAAGCGTTTGATCAGCCCAAGCAATACCTCAGCTCGACTCCACTACGAGTTAAGCCATTACCGGGTGACAAGCTACTATTGTACCTCGCTATATCAGAGAAGGTCGTCAGTTCAACCCTTATCAAACAGGAAAATGGTCCTTACCATCCTATATAGTACACAAGCAAGTTGTTGACTGACACCGAGACAAGGTACCCTTGTATCGAGAAACTAGCTCTAGCCCTCTGATAACTCTCTATAAGAGAGTATTTTATGGACTATTTGGGGTATTAAATGTGTGGAAATGTGAGGATCCTTGTCAATAAACCAAGAAAAATATGAGAAATCATTGAGTTGGGCCCCCAAGCTATTAGAATTCTTAAATTCCTCAATTGTAATGCTTTATGCTCAAGTATTGATGATTTGTGCAGGAAATATAGAATTAGACAAGGACAAGACGGGTGCTGCCAAGGTCGCAGGGTTTATGCTGGAGCCTATAGTCGCTCAGATGCCCTAGCACGTATGACAGTGCAGTAACTAATTGCATTTGATTCTTACCGCATCCGTAAAGTTTCCAAAAGGTGCCCTCAATTTTAAGGACCCGGTACATAAGGAAAAGTTACCCTAGCCGCAAAAGGGGGAAAGACGTGTGATTCATTTTAGGAAGCATCCATTTCAGGGAACATTCTCTCCTTGTCATCACCAGTTTTTCATCCAAGAAGGAGATAGAGAGACTGCTGCTTGGCTTGTAGGTCACACTGTGCTCTTAAGGAAGATTCTTATTCTCTACCATATGCGTCAACAATGGAGACAGCTTATGTCCTGTCCATTTATTATCTCTTTTCCATCATGAACTAAACCCCACATTCGGGGGGGACAAGATTGCTGTAGATTTCATGTTTGCGATGTGTTAGAACCTTAATATGGATTTAATAAAAGTGTGCTTATCTTTTCATCTAACTAAATTCGTGTGGCCAACTTGTTTAGTGTGGTTACTTGCTTGAGGCTTGGGAACGTCCTTATTGAGTGTATTTACTTCTATTAGCTATAGATTCCTCTCTTTGAAGTAGGATGGTGAACACTCAGGGATGAGGTTCACGTACTGTGCCTATAGATTGATTTTATTACTTGTTTTAATCACGACGGGAGTTGGGTTAAAGTGTGTTTGGGTATCTCTAGAGAGAACCATGACGGTCTGGGCAATAAATATTTTTGGATTTATTTTGCATAGCTAGCATTAAGTAAAAACAATAAGCGAAATCCCCCTCGATTTACATTGAAATAGTTTCTTCCAAGTAACTTGCGTGTTTACCATACTGGATGCTTTAAGGTCTTGTAGAAATCACATGTTGTGTCCAATCCATTGTTTCTTATTCTAAGTAAATTTAATTACAACAATCTGATTTATACCATCTTTTTATTTTCCTTTCGGTATTCTGAAATCATTCAATCAAATTATAGTCTATTTCCCTGTGGAGACGACCTTATTTATATACTACGATGGAGTGTTTAGTATATACTTACACTGTTTTTATCGCAGCTGTGAGGAAACGAACAAGTTTTTGACGCCATTGCCATTTCTGTTTAAGGCCCAATTCACGCTACCCACACGTATCCGCATTAGATCTAAGTCGCCTACACCTAAACCTAGTCGATTTTGTGGTAAACTGTTAAGAAACCCTTGAGAGTTGGATCTAAGAACCTTGCTAAAGAACAAGACCCATAGAACTCAATCCCAAAAACCCCGAAAACAAGTATGGAATCAACCCAAGGAAAAGTTTTAGAACGGATTACCTTGATGATCAATATCAAGAGTAGAGAAAACTTGTTTCTAAACTCGTGATTCGAATCACTCCACAAGAGGTATGATCAACACCGCTTGAATGATCCTAACATGCAAATTCTAAAGACACAAGAAATTGCACAAGAAATGGGAGATAAATCTCTCAACCAAGCTAATGAGAAAACTCACTTTTCATTCAACTTCAAATTGTGTTTACAACAAGACATCTCAAGGTTATATATAGCCATCCTAGCAAGCCATATGAAAAGTCTTAAGCAAATGAAAAGACTTGTAACTTACAAGAAATGAAAAGACTTGTAAATGAAAAGACATAACTTACAAGAAATAAAAAGACAAGCAAATGAAAGGTTAAGAACATGGAAAGTCAACCAAAATAAGTGCAATCTCGTCCATAATGAGGGATGTGAGTGTTTGACTTGGTTTTTGAATTGAATGAGTTGACTTTGACTTGTCTTGATGGAGTTGACTTTGACCTTGACCAAGTAGACTTTGACTTGCCTTAAAAACACTTAAAAATGCATAACTTGCACCAAATTGAAGTGCATAGTTCCAACTTCTTGCACATCTTCCTTTTAATTCTCGTGTCGAGTTCACTAACGCTTGGACACGAAGTAGTAAGGCTTGTTGAAGTTTTCGAGCTCTTGATCTTGTAATTGGTCCATGAGGCATGACAAAGAGAGCTCCTTGGTTCATATCATAAACGGACTTTTGAATCCCTTTAGAATGGTTTTCCATGGTTGAAAGTTAATAATGACTTATTGCTTTTTTTCATTTTATTGTATAGGTGCTGAAAACGATGCAAGAACTAGGAACGTGGGAGTTAGTAATTAGTACTAGGGGGGGGTGTGTGTGTTTTTGTGGGCTGTTGGAAATGTTTTTTGGTGATTTGTTTTATTTATCATGTATCTCGTGTATTTATGATTGTTGGAAGTGTTAGTTATGGTGATTAAACGCATGATCCAAAGTTAGTTATAAAAGAAGAACCAGTGAGTGTCAAGGCCCCATCTATAAAGGTCGGGGGCTGATGCGGCAGTGTTCGTGTGGAGGCTTCCGGTGCAATGGTCAGGGGTCGGCATGAAGGATGAAATCATTTGACAGACATTGCTAGTTGGGTGTCAAGGCTTCGGGTACAAAGGTCGGGGGTCAATACGCCAACTTTGTTAAGATGGGTTTTGAGGCTCCGAGTACAAAGGTCGGAGATCGATACACAAATTTTTTGGTAGAGATGAGCGTCGAAGCCTTGGATACAAAGGTCGAGGGTCGAACGTTAAGGTTATGTAGAGGAGTGTCAGGGCCTCGGGTACAACGGTCAAAGACCGACACGAAGCGAAGAGTGAGATATGAAAAAGTAAGGTGGTGACAAGGGTTAGGAAGTGCTGTTGTCTGTTAGCGGGCTAGGAAGTGTGAGTGGTGTTATTCGTAATGTTTGGCCTGTGTTGACGACCTTATAACTTGCTGACTATCTGAATTGTTAGTTTAATATATATTGTGTTGCATATCGTGTGTTTGGCATGCCGGTGGTGTGTAATTAGTGAGGGCTACTTACGGAGTAGTTTATATACTCACCCCCCCTCAGCAATTATTGTTTTTCAGGTAAGGATCTGAGTTGTGACCATGGTGGTGACGTGGGGAAGGCCTGACTGAGGAAGGACCACTAGGCTGCATTGCACTCATTTTCTTTTCTTCTGTTAGGATAGTCGTATTTCCTTTTAGCTTATGAACGTACTAGTTTAGTGATGTTTAAGGATGGCTTGTTTGGCGGTGTCTGATGTGTATGAACATTTTTAGTGCCTCGAGTCGATGTTATCTTTTGTGCACCTAGATTTGCTATGATTATTTACTAATGTTTAAATAGGATTAAACAGGATTTTATGTTTGTCCAGCCCACGGAGGGCGGGTTGATTTCTTTGGTTATTGGAAGAATTTTGGACCTTATAGACTATTGATAGTTTTCATTATGTGTTTTAAAGGCAGGGGTGTACAGGTAGATGGTTAAAGTTGCCCTAGGTGTGTTGTTGAAATTCAGGGGCGTTACATGACCAGACTTCAGAGAGTGGGCACCTTTGTCATTTACCTGCCAAACAACACCTTCGATTCCTACCAGCTATAGGCCATGGTCAAGCTCACGCATTGAGGGCTGTTGGATCATCTAGTTAAATTCAGCCCGTGGATTGCTTGGCAGCTTAAGAAGATTGTTAATCTGCTCCGGCGTTCAGTCTATCTCCACCTCTCTTAACGTTGTGCGGCCCACCCTATCGGGGTCAAAATTCGCGTAGAACTCCCTCACCAGCTCCGACAGTACCGGCATAGGGGGAGCAAAAAAATGCTCCCACTTCATTCGCACAGCTCCATCCCTCACAAACTGGGGTAGCTCTGCGTCTAAAAACCCCTTCTCCAAGTAGAAGTCATTGGCCTTAATTGCCTTGTAGTTGGCCCTCGCCTCTGGGTCCACAAATTTATGAAAAGTAGCTTGGCCTGCAGGGACAAAGACAATGCGCTTTGCGGAACCTGGGACTAGGGGTACTTGCGAAACAGATAACATTCAGCTGTGGCACTTCTCCTCAGATGGGAAGCAGATTGGCAGATTTCACTTGGGCAAAGGGCGGTGGTGCTTTTTTCTTCTTAGCATGGCTAGGGTTTAGGAGTCAATGGACTGGCTGCTTGCTTTTGCGGGTTCGCAAAGTAGGGTCGTCAGTGGGTGGGGGCTTGGAGATTATGGATGGGAGGATTTTTTCGATGAGAATGGGTGGAGGGATGGTAGATGTGGGAGTTGGGATGGTTGGTGATTTTGAAATAGTCGTAATGGTGAATGGAGGAGGTGGATTTTCGAAAGTGGAGGGTGGTTCAGTAAACGAGACAGTAGGGGCAACGTTTTATGTGTTGTTGTTAGTGGGCAACGAGGTGTTTGGCTGGGCTTGAGAGACAGAGATTACAGGGTCCGGAACACTTACCCGAGGGCTAGTGACAGGCGGAGGAGGTGGCGACAGCTCTGCATCGACCGGAGTGTGCTCCGAACTCGTCGGGGTTTGCTGGGTAAGGCTCTTTTCGTTAGAAACTTCTGGCTGTGGAATCGTCTCGGCAGCCTCTGTGAGCTCGCCGCTGGACCCTGAGCTTGTAGATAGCTCTAGTTTCAATGCTCTCTTGCGATTTGCCTTATGCTTGTAGCAAGGCATGGTGATTTTAGGGTTTTAGCGATTGATGTTTGGGAAGAAGGGAGAGATATTGGGGAACTTAAAAGGAAGAGGGAGACAGTTATGGCACAAAGTGGGGGGAAAAGCGTGGGAGATGTGGCTTTTGAAAGGAAATAGAAAATGGTTGTGGGTCATTAAGGAATATCTTCCCACGATTTTCTTGAATTAAATGCAATTTAAAATTTCCCCCCAAACATTGAAAAGTATATCTCCCAAATCTTGATAATTAAGAACTCTTCCCCGAAAATTGAAATCATTACTTACCTCTCTCATTTGGAGCCGAATTTGCCATGAATACACACCTTCATGCCTGCCACTTCCCAGTGCTTCTTCCTGAATTATCCTTTCGCGTCAACGACCTCACGTCGTCATTACTACACCCAACCTTTGAATGTAGTCCACTCAACCTTGATTTTAAATGGCTCCCCTTCGAAAGTAAAATTAACATGAATTAAAGTTCAAAAAAGAGAAAAAAATTGCAAACAAAACAACTAAATACCTAAACTTCTAATTTAAAGCTTTGGAGCAAAAAAATGATTAAACAATAAATCCTGCTCCTTTTATTCTATTGTTGATATCTAAATATGTGGCAAAGTGGTGAGTTCCGGCATCTCTCACCACGCTTCCTCTAAAGAAATGCTTCAGCCTCTGCCCGTTCACTGTGAATTCTACTTCTGAATCCATTTATTGTACTTTAGCTGCTCCATAAGGAAATACATATGAGACAAAAAACGGACCTGACCATCTCGATTTAAGCTTTTGTGGGAGGAGTTTGAGTCTTGAATTAAAAAACAACACTTGCTGTCATTTTTCAAATTTCCTAGGATTGATTTTTGCATCGTGCCATCACTTTGTCTTTTCCTTATATAGTTTACCATTTTCATATGCATCTCTGCAAAATTCCTCAAGCTCCGGCAATTGTAAGCGACGAACATCCCCTACTGCAGCATAGTCTAGATTTAGCTTTTTCACAGCCTAGAAGGCCTTATGTAACGACCTAGAATTTCCCACACGCTTCTAGGTCACGTTAACTACCCAACTGTTTAAACTTAACCCCAAACACGAGATGTCAACTCCCTGTGCAATAATTATATAAAATCAAGCTTCACCTCTCATCAATTTAACAATAAATCAATTCCATAGAATATCAATCAACAACATCCGTGGACAACCTCACGAAGCAAATTTATTATTCCAACTAGGCAAAACTCAATGAATGGAAGAAAACTAAAATAAACACCTATCCAAAAATAAAATAAACAACAAGTGGGAACCTCCAAATTATTCAGATAAGATCAAATATTTTATCGACCAAACAAAGGGTCTTAACCAACTAAACTTAAGCTAAGCAAAGGTAACTACGCAGCTTATGGTCCTCGCTCATCATGTCTCCTCCGTCTCATCACCATGGTCACCAACAAATCCTTCACCTGAAACAATAATTGCAGAGGGGGGGGGGGGTGAGTATATAAATATACTCCGTAAGTAGCCCTCACCAACACTCGCACACATCATGCACAACAAAATCATGAAAACATTCATAGTCATGCTCTTCATCACATTATACAACCAAACATAGCCACATTCTATAAAATTCGGTGACAACCACAACCAGAAACACATTAACTACCAACCTCGAGTCACTCTAACATCTCAAGTACCTCTAGGCTTATCACAGCTATCCTAGTCCTCCACAGTTAACTTCTTCGAGTAGAGTCGACCCCTGACCATTTTTACCCAGAGCCCTGACACTACCGCATCGGCCCTCGACCATTTTTACCCAAGGCCCCGATGACTTCACCATCTATCGGCCCTTGACCATTTTTACCCAAGGCCCCAATAGCTTTCCTTCCAAAGGACTCCTCGCATCGACCCTCGACCATTTTTACCCGAGGCCTCGATACTCAATTAGTGACGTATCAGCCCCCGACCATTTATACCCGAGGCCCCGACACTCACCCATTCACTTTCTCCAAGAATCCAACTCTCACTAGAGTCTTTGATAAGCGCGAAGGTTGCTCGTGTTTACAAAGCTAGAGGTCCTTCTAGGATCCTTGCAAACATTCACAAAAACGACTAACTTACCGAATGATTCCAACCAAGAGTAAGGTTAGAAGATGAATCACTCTTAGATCAGACTTAGAATCTACGATGGTCACTCCTAGATCCTAAGACGACTCACTCCAGAATTAGCTTGAGCGAGACTAATCCAATGAATCGGTTTAACATCAAACCTAAAGCAAGATTTGAAAGAAGCAACACCAAAAGTGTTAAGGAACAAAAGTTCTTGAATTTCAATATGTTTTAATCTTAAGTTATCCATAACAAGAGCATTACAAGCCTTTAAATAGGCCAAATGGTCGTTCAACATAAGAACACCAAAAGTTTTTCAAAATACTACTTAATGCAAATTGTAGAAAATAAGACATGCAAATTAAAACTTGATTGCACATCATTCTAGACACTTAAATGCGGATCAGAAAACGTAGTCATGCTTCAAATGGTCTTATCTATGTGCTGTAGGAGGCGCTTCACATTTGGATATGGTTTGATAACTTTTGACTTCACAAACTCCAAAGAGGTGCAATCCGCAAAGGCACCTGTTCACGAATCTGCACACTTTTTTTGTCCTCCGTGCCATCTCTCAAAATAGACAACTTTTCCCGTGCCATCTTTGCTCCATTCTCTTCTTGACTCATTGAAGTAACATTATGAATAAATTCGGGCTCAAAACTCTTTGTTGGTTCTTGTGCATTAACAAGCTTTTGAAGGTGCAGTGTGAAAGCCTCTTGAATCTTCCTTGCCTTTCTTGTAATAATTGCTCCTTTGATATATGTAATTGGTCACAAATGGATTCGTATCATCCCCCCTTTCTTTAAAAGGATTTGTCCTCAAATCAAGGTTTTCATTTCCTTCATCAAAACGAATCAAGTTAGTCCAATGATAAGCCTTAACAACTTGTTCCTTACCTTGTGAGTTGTATATTGGAGCTTGAAGATTTATGATTTTCTTCGTTGGACATGTCACTTCTTTCTTCTTGAAAATTTATGTGGCCCTTTCTTGTTTGCCTTCTTTGAGTTAACACCACTTTTTGACTTCCTTGAAGTGCAATCTTGAAGTCTTCATGTAATATCATCCTTCTTAGTCTTCTTATGTTTGGACTTGGACAAATTCTTCGTTCCTTCCAAAAGTGCTTCCAAACCCAATCACTTGGTTTGTTGAAATTGTGCTCGGATTTATTTTTCCTCCACTTGGTACTTTGCATTTGCATTCTCCAACATAACATTCTGCTTTCTCGACCATGGAATTCTTTATACAAATTCTTGGATAAGTAGTTTTCCACAATGCCTTTCACTTTAGGTTTCTTATGTCCATGGTTACCTACACAATAAGGAAGCAAGTTAGTATCTTTAAAATCAAGATATATTTTATACTTACCTTGTAAGACAATCTCAAGATCATGAGAAGATGATAGGATAACTCTTCTTGGCTCCTTTATAGCTTCCTTTGTTTCTTGTATTCGATCATGCTTGAATTGAAAAGTTGGAACTTCCTGCAAAAATCCTAGAAAAGTAGAAAGACTAGGATAAAATATGTGAGCTTGATAGTAAGGGTCCTTATGCAACAATGCTATAAGATTTGACTTATATTGACAAATGGATTGGATCTTGCTATTTTCCTCTTCTTTCTCCTTTGAATTCCTTTCTCTTAACTCTTCTCTTTCTCTCTTTTCTTTGAACTCACTTTTATCAAAATCAGAATCTTTGCGATCTTGTTCAATAAATTCATCAACATGTGCTTTAGAATCTTCCTCAAATTTTGCATCATATTTCTCACAAGCATCATTTGAATCAACAACACCATTTCTTATCACCATGACTTCTTTATTGACACATTCTTTGCTCATGTGTCCAAACCCTTTGCACTTCCAACATGTAAGAGAATTAGTCTTCTCCCTTACCTCCTTTGGAACTTCATTGTTTTTGGCATTGGAGCTCTCGGCCTTCACTCTTTTGACAGCACCAAACTTCCCTTTTGGTTGCATGAATTCATTCCATTTGGAATGCTCCTCTTCTTTCCTCAATTGATCTTCAATTTTGATAGCATGGTGATACATATCTTCCAAGTAAGGTGGTGGATTTCTATCAATATGCTGAACAATTTCCAGATTCAAACCTCCAAGGAATCTAGACGTGGTTTCTTCCTCTTCTTCTCGAATGTGTGCTTTTTCCATTAAAATCACCATCTCTTGATAATACTCATCAACACTTTTTGTTCCCTGCCTCAAAGCTTGCAGTTTAGTTTTCAAATCATTTTTATAATGTTTGGGAACATACCTCATTCTCATGGCTTCTTTGAGTTTTTCCCAAGTTTCTATTTGATCCTCATCTTTCCTTCTTTTCTCGGATTTGAGATGTTGATACCATTCATTAGCATGATTAATGAATTCGGCAATGACAAGTCTCATCTTCTTATTTTCACTATATGTAGAGCAATGAAATACACGTTCTATCTTCCTTTCCCATTGCAAGTAAGCATCGGGGTCCGCCGTTCCACTAAATGGTGGAATTTTGAGTTTAGCTCCACCATCTCTCTTTTCATTTACTCTTTCCCATCTCCTCGGTTGCATAATGTTGGCAAAGTTATTCCTTCCTCTACTCCCAACTTATTCTTTTTGTACATCGAAGTCAAACATACCTTCATCTTCCTGTAAGACTCGTTCTTCTCTTCGTTGTTGCACCCTTCTTTTCTGCCTATCTTCCCTCATCATTTCCACCATACCTTGAATTGATTGAAGAATGGCCATAGTAGGATTTTGCGGTACTCCCTGTGACATTTTGTTAGAAAAATAAAATAACAAAATAAGGACCTTTCCACTCCTCTCACTAGGATTTCACTCAAGGACACTCGTGTTTATCACTCGAGGGTAGGCTTTTGGTACTAGGTCAAAGATGTAAGGGTTGGCTTAAATTTTGGTGCAATCTTGCTTAAAGCTTGATATAACTAATTCAATTATCAACTCTCACAAACTAAGACTACAGCAACTCAATCTTAGGATAAAAAAACTTGATAATTTAAACAAAACACAACATAATGAAAAGAACTTTTCATGTGCCTCGGATCTTCGAATGCTTTTTTTTTTGTGCTACTGTTTTCTTTCTTTTGCTACTGATTTTTGTTTCTTTTGCTTCTGTTTTTTTTTCTCTTTTGCTTCTATTTTTTTTTTTCTTTGCTAATAATCCGAGAGCAAAAATACAAGAATTTCAAGGCAAGTTGTAGTATGTCTTGTTACACTTTGTAAGAACTACTTTCGAAAAAAGAAAAAAATGACAGAATATAAAATTAGACAAAGTAAAGATATTTCACCTCTAGAGCCGGCCAAAGAATGTCGACCAATGCTCTGATACCAAATGATAAGCGCGAAGGTTGCTCGTGTTTACAAAGCTAGAGGTCCTTCTAGGATCCTTGCAAACATTCACAAAAACGACTAACTTACCGAATGATTCCAACCAAGAGTAAGGTTAGAAGATGAATCACTCTTAGATCAGACTTAGAATCTACGATGGTCACTCCTAGATCCTAAGACGACTCACTCCAGAATTAGCTTGATCGAGACTAATCCAATGAATCGGTTTAACATCAAACCTAAAGCAAGATTTAAAAGAAGCAACACCAAAAGTGTTAAGGAACAAAAGTTCTTGAATTTCAATATGTTTTAATCTTAAGTTATCCATAACAAGAGCATTACAAGCCTTTAAATAGGCCAAATGGTCGTTCAACATAAGAACACCAAAAGTTTTTCAAAATACTACTTAATGCAAATTGTAGAAAATAAGACATGCAAATTAAAACTTGATTGCACATCATTCTAGACACTTAAATGCGGATCAGAAAACGTAGTCATGCTTCAAATGGTCTTATCTATGTGCTGTAGGAGGCGCTTCACATTTGGATATGGTTTGACAACTTTTGACTTCACAAACTCCAAAGAGGTGCAATCTGCAAAGGCACCTGTTCACGAATCTGCAAACTTTTTTTGTCCTCCGTGCCATCTCTCAAAATAGACAACTTTTCCCGTGCCATCTTTGCTCCATTCTCTTCTTGACTCATTGAAGTAACATTATGAATAAATTCGGGCTCAAAACTCTTTGTTGGTTCTTGTGCATTAACAAGCTTTTGAAGGTGCAGTGTGAAAGCCTCTTGAATCTTCCTTGCCTTTTGATATAGAAATGAATGATCACGGAGTACACGGGGAAAGTGTACAAGAGGAGCAAGCTCAAATCAGCTCAAATGAAGCTTATGCTCAAAGTCAACCCAATCATGAGCCAATCATTATGCCACAAGGTCCAATCACAAAAGCTAGAGCTAAAAGACTACAAAAAAGGTTGAATGGTTACTTCCAAGCTAAGGTGTTCACACTTGGTGAAGAGTTGCATCCCTTCAAGCTTGAAAAGACATCTTGTCCTCCAAGAAACTTCATGAATCTAAAAAACCCCCACAACAATAATAAGAATAACCCCAATAACAAGATGATGAATCAACCCCAAGAAAGCTAAACAGATTTGTGCTTGGAAAAGATGATCAATGACCAAGAATAAAGGAGAACTTGTTCCTATATTCAAGATTTCGAACTCTCCACAATCTAATGGATCAAACTAGATTGAAAGTTCTAAAACATGCATTCTAACACAAGAATACAAAGAAAGCTTAAAAGCTTGAGAGAGACTAAACTCAATCTGAATTTTTCATTCATCAAAATGTTGTGTTTGAAAAGCAAATGTACATCCCTATTTCTAGTAATTCAAAAGACATAATGAAAAGACACAACTCTTGGATGAAAAGACACAACCCTTGAAAAATACATAATAAATTAAATATGTGGATGAATCTGGATTTTTAGATTCATGAAGTTTCTTGGAGGACAAGATGTCTTTTCAAGCTTGAAGGGATGCAACTCTTCACCAAGTGTGAACACCTTAGCTTGGAAGTAACCATTCAACCTTTTTTGTAGTCTTTTAGCTCTAGCTTTTGTGATTGGACCTTGTGGCATAATGATTGGCTCATGATTGGGTTGACTTTGAGCATAAGCTTCATTTGAGCTGATTTGAGCTTGCTCCTCTTGTAGACTTTCCCCGTGTACTTCGTGATCATTCATTTCTATATCATTCTCCCATTCTTCGAAAAGATTCGTCCTCGAATCTAAAGTATCTCCTTGCATGGAAAATTTGAAGTCATGTGCATTCCTAGGCCTTGTACTACTTGGATCCCCCTCTGCTTTGAATTTATTGTCTAGGATGCGGTAGGAAGTGAAGTTGGAATGATGCTTCTTGTGCAGCCTCTTGGATTCATATGTCCCATGTGAACGAAATTGGCTCTTTTTAAAAGCAACTCTTGAATTTAGCTTTTCAACAAGCAGTTTGACCTCCTGCAAGAATTCAAAAGAAAAACTTGGTACAATTGGTTTAAGTGCACCCGTTAGAAAGCAACTTCGTTTGGTTACAAGCTTTTGTATATGTCGTTTTGAAAACAAAACAATACTAGCTTTAGAAACTCTCGTAACCAAACCCATATGATCGTCAACACTTTTCTCTCGTTTGTCACTTTTTTCACCGTCCTTTCTTTCTATTACTTTTGTCTCCACCTCTTTTTCAGAGCATAACTCATTACAATCTTCGGTTGTCTTCTCATCAAACATAACAACCTCATCATTTGAATCTTCCTCTTGAGCATCACACATAATGACCTCAACATTGTTCGAATCATCCTTTTGGAGATTTGGATGTTCTCTCTCATTTTGAATTGATTTCTCATCCTCTTGAGGCTCGGGAAAATCTTCCTCCCTTTGAACGAATTGTGCAGCTTGTCTTTCCTTGGCTTGGTCCCTCAATTTCAATTCTTGATTTAACTTTGAAATGTACTTCATGGATTTGCGCATTTCAGCAAAATTATCTCTCATAGACTTCCAAAACGGGTCCTCACTAACGTGATTCTCACGACGTCTTCGCCTTTGTTGAAACATTTGAACTTCTAATATCTCAAACTTTAGCAAGTCTTTATAGTATTCTTATGAGAATCATGCAAGAACACTTCAGTATAGCATAGAATGTGAAAAGTCACAAAAATCAAAAATTTAGGAAACAAATAGAGAAACGTTTTCTAATAAGCAAAATAGAATGGAAAAGAAAGAGATATGAGTGAAATGGTGTGAATCAAAAGAAGATGAAGAGTCACTTTTTTTTCCCTTGAAAACAAAATTTTTTCTCCATCAAGTATGATAAAAGATGAATCAAATATGAGAAGATGAAGAGTCACACGTAGTGGATTTAGATATGGTTGAAAATAGAAAGAAAGATGAAGAAGAATGGAAAGCGGATAAAGATATAATCTGTTTAGAGCCTAAGCTCTGATACCAAATGATAAAAGAACTAACTCAATTATGCATGAGAACTCCCTTATACAAGGTGAACCCCCACAACAATAATAAGAATAACCCCAATAACAAGATGATGAATCAACCCCAAGAAAGCTAAACAGATTTGTGCTTGGAAAAGATGATCAATGACCAAGAATAAAGGAGAACTTGTTCCTATATTCAAGATTTCGAACTCTCCACAATCTAATGGATCAAACTAGATTGAAAGTTCTAAAACATGCATTCTAACACAAGAATACAAAGAAAGCTTAAAAGCTTGAGAGAGACTAAACTCAATCTGAATTTTTCATTCATCAAAATGTTGTGTTTGAAAAGCAAATGTACATCCCTATTTCTAGTAATTCAAAAGACATAATGAAAAGACACAACTCTTGGATGAAAAGACACAACCCTTGAAAAATACATAATAAATTAAATATGTGGATGAATCTGGATTTTTAGATTCATGAAGTTTCTTGGAGGACAAGATGTCTTTTCAAGCTTGAAGGGATGCAACTCTTCACCAAGTGTGAACACCTTAGCTTGGAAGTAACCATTCAACCTTTTTTGTAGTCTTTTAGCTCTAGCTTTTGTGATTGGACCTTGTGGCATAATGATTGGCTCATGATTGGGTTGACTTTGAGCATAAGCTTCATTTGAGCTGATTTGAGCTTGCTCCTCTTGTAGACTTTCCCCGTGTACTCCGTGATCATTCATTTCTATATCACCTTTCTTGTAATAATTGCTCCTTTGATATATGTAATTGGTCACAAATGGATTCGTATCAGTCTTACTATATACTTTCTTAAGCCATGACCCATGCGTCTTTCAGCTCACAAACACAATTCAGCATGCTTCCACAACATAAGCAACATTCTAATGATGAAATGATAAACCAATCATGCTTTCACAATATAACATTTCTTAACAACAGCTCCACTATGAGTTGTGTCACAACAAAGCATAACCAAACAAATTTTAAATAATTAGAGCCCAACACGGTTCACCCAAAACACTTAATATCCAACATCAATATTCAATAAGCATTGCTAGATGTAATAAACACACGAAATACGCCGAACAATTCATGCATATTCAGACAACAACATCCCCACAGCAATTCTCAGCAGTTTAGCAAAGCAGAATTTACACCATTATCACCGACAAACATTCAACAACACTCCAAGTATACAGATTACCATAACCGAGAGCCACCTAACACATCAGCGTATCAAAAATAATATCGAACATCACAAAAACAGCATATTGGAGGTCATCCGACACACATTAACGCACGCACACGCCCCTTGTCTACTTACACACAACCGCGCCCTTAAGTTTTGCGTCGATCTCACACCTAAGCACTAAAACAGAAAAATACAGCAAGTTACGTACACTATTCAACCTTCAAAATCAATTCTAAAAGGGTTCAAATGACTCATTACCACCAAAACCGACTTCGTATAGGTGTGGGTCACCTAGATCTAGCTCGCCAAGGTGTGGGTCTACTCCACCTGTTGTGCGCCACCGCCGATGTGGTCGTGTAGGAGGGAGCGACGCCGTGGGACACCGGAAACTAAGTCGCTGCCGCTGCTGCTCGAACACCACCGAGGAGAAGGTCGCGCCGCCGCTGCTATGGATCGTCCGGACGTCGGGTCAAAGTCGCGTCGCCGCTGGATGGGTCGCCGGCTGCCGCTGCTGCTGTTACGAACTTGCCGTCGCGGGATGTGGTCGCCGGCCGTCGAACTCCAACAAACCCATTCAACAACGCGGGTGGGGGCTGAAATCTCGTTGCACCGCCGCAGAGAGGGACGTCGGAGTTGCTGCTACCCCGTGCGCTGCTGCGTGAGGAGTCGTCCGCCGCCGGAGTGGTGCCGTCGCCGGTGAACAAGAAGAAGAAGAGGGGTGCGTGGCTAGGGCAAGAAGGAAGAAGAAGAAGAGAGAAAGAGAACTTGGGTGCCAGGGTTTCTTTTTGTTTTCCCTTTTTTTCCCTTTTCTTTTACTTTTCCTTTGTTTTAAAAAAACAAACCAAACCAAAAAAAAAAAACCCAACATAACCAAGCCCAAGAGCAAAAGAAACCCATCCCAACTTAAGACAAAACCAACCACACGGAGCCCGATAAATATAAATTTAATTAGAGTTTAATTTAAAAAATAAATAAATAAAAAATAAAATAAAATAAAAATCTCCCGATTCGAGACTAACTAACCTGAGGGACTCGGGGCGTTACACCTTATGCTCCAGCTTCAACGAGAGATGGCAGGGTTTCCCAACTACCAATTTGTACAGAGATGTGCTTAGAGGCATCTTGAAGGCTGTGCGATAAGCCCATATTGCATCGTCTAACATCACTGCCCAATACTTTCATTTGTGTTAACAACCTTTTCCAAGATACTCTTGATTTCCCTGTTAGATATTTCTGCTTGCCTGTTCGACTAGGGCTGATACGCTGTGTATACTTTGTGCTTGATATTATACTTGGCATAGAGCGACGCTAGAACTTTATTAATGAAGTGGGAGCCCTCATCACTGATCACAGCTCTGGACGTGCCAAACCTTGTGAATTATATGCTTGTGCAAAAACTTTGCAACCACTTTGGCATCATTGTTGGCACGTGCCACTGCCTCAACCCATTTTGATACATAGTCGACTGCTAACAAAATGACGAGATTTCCACTAGATAGAGGGAATGGTCCCATAAAATCCATGCCCTCTACATCGAACAGCTCCACCTCTAACATGTATCTAAGATGCATCTCTGACCTTATGGAAATATTCCAACTCTTTGACATTCGTTGCAATGCTACACTAAATCGTATGCATCCTTGAAAATGGTGGGCTAGAAATAACTGCTCTGGAAAACTTTTGCTGCTGTGCACTGCCCTCCAAAGTGTCCGCCATATAGTGCAGAATGACATTTAGTCAACACCTGTCGTGCTTTTGCATTGGCAATGCATTATTACCGAAAGTTCAAACGACATGCATAACAAATCGTCATGCTTTATATAATAAAAATATAAACATAGCTGAACATGCAACTTACATGCCAAACTCATCATCGCACCTCAATTCACTAGTTTCTTTTCCTGTTTCTCAAAGACGTACTCATTCGAATCATATTGTCCCCTGACCTTTGTACCCAGGGCCTCGAAACTTCTCCACTGCACTTCACGTTTGACCCTTGACCTTTGTACCCAAGGCCTCGAACTGTTGCGCCGAACCCTGACCACGCATTGCCTGAAAGGATGTGAATCCCGGAGCGGAAACGGACTATCGCTCATGATTTTTGGGAAACAAAATCTAAATGTGTTGAGAAGAAAATACAGGGGAAAGACTTTACCTTTCAAGAACTTTTCTTCAACAATTTCCCCTCGAACACCACCACCGAATCTTCCTTGCTATCCTCTAAAGTCTCGAGATCGTGCTTGTGGGAGCGTTTCTTCGGAATGAAGGGAGAATTCAGAGAGATCGATATCTTGATCGAGAGAAAAATCAATTGAGCGTGCTTTTGTTCTACCTTCTCTGTTTTTGCAAAACTGCAAAACAGATAACCAAAAACCAATGACGTGGGGACTTCACTTAATTGCCCACTCTCCTATAATTTTGCAGGGGAGTTAATTATTAATTTATATATTAATATTATTAATTAATAATAATAATTAATATATATATATATAGAATTTATTAATTAATCATATTAATTAATAAATATAATTAATTATTAATCCAATTAATAATTAATTAATAAATATATATATATATAAATCAAATAAATAATTAACACTTAATTATTTATTATAAAATTAGAATGATATTCTAAAACATTTCTCTCGCATAACCTATAGTTGTAATGTACATATTATGCACATTATTTTTAACCTATAGTTTTATTATGAATCATATTCATATTAATTTTATTTGAATCACATTCAAATAATTTCTCTCATAATATATAGTTTTAATTTAGAATTAAATATATATTATAATGTATCAATATACATATATTCCCTTGAGCAATTTGGACAGTTCAAATTCTTCCGAAACCTAGATCTTCGTTTTACCCGTTATGAGCTAGCAAGGGGACCAAATAGACCTACAGATCAGAAGCTCCAACGATACGTGATTAATCGGTCAAACTCATTGACTGAGTTAATCAACATTCGTTAACTACGAGTCACTCCACTAAAGACCCGCAGTTGCACTCTTCTCGCTGCAGAATGTTTTCGTGTCCACGGATATACGACCATTAATGACAAGTCAATCTTTCACGAGTGCTCGTAACTCAAGTCCGGGAGGAATGAATTCCATCTCGTGAATTTATGTTCCCATCTCCCCACTCGGTCTCGTCCCCAAAATGATAGGAATGTTGAGTCGGCAACTCTGGCCACTCTCACCCATATAGATCAAAGGACGAACCCTCACGGGCAGAAGTCCACAACTCACTCAGGATTGAGAATGAGTTGCCTGGTCATCATAAGAAACAACAATCTATTAGTTAACGGTGTTACATCTAAAGATTGACTATTTCGTGGTCCGGTCTTATATAAACTCATTGTATAGGATACCCCCACTCGCATGTCTCCACACGAACGACCTGGATCGAGTCGTCTGTAGCATTTACAAAGTGGGCCGTATCCATAGTGTTGCCAGGATAAGGTACCCAGCCTTATCCATATACTATAGACCCTTTAGGTTATTCACGGAACATTATCCACTTGTATATCAGGGGTATATCAAATATATACCTCGTATATCAGGGGTATATCAATTATATACACAAAATAGAAACTACGAGTTTAAGGCAACACACCCAACATTGCCAAGGCATTGACACATCTCTAAACTCATTAGTTCTCTTCCATATTCCTCCAAGACTTATCCCTTCGAGTCGTATCGACTCCTAACCTTTGCACCCAGGGCCTCGACACTTCTCTATGGCGTTTGGCATTCGATTCCTTGACCTTTGTACCCAAGGCCTTGAACTGTTGCACCGACCCTTAACCACGCATGGCCAAAGCATCGATGACTTTGCAACATATTGGCCTTTGTCCTATCCTCTCAAGGCCTCAATACTTGCCTTCCTCTAAGACTCATCGCATCGACACTCAACCTTTGTACCCGAAGCCTTGACAGTCATCTTTGTCCACAGTTTCGCGTATCGACCCCGACCTTTGTACACGAAACCTCGATACCCAACCAGTGACTTCTCAGCCCCCTGGCCCTGATACTCACCCATTCACTTCACCACAAAACCTCAACTTTAACCAGATTCCTACATGCTTTTAAATCATGACCCATTTAACATTCAACTCGCAACGAATTCAGCATGTAACATACAATTCAATGTTCAGATCATAATAGTCCAGCATAATAAGAATATCCTTCTCTCGACATTCAGCATACTTTGAATTCATAAAGAAAGCCAACAGACATCTCACGAAACAAGATTTCAATATTTCATTTCAAAATAAGAGCCACACAACAAAGCCAGCATACTGCAAACACAACAAATCATATAACCAGAACAGTATCACCACTTTCACATTACAGCCCATCCAGAACATAACGTCAATCCACATAGTCAACCAATATTACATCCAATATGTCTAAACTCATAATACATGTACTCAACAATTATACCATCAACAACGTTTATAAGATAACACCAATCTCAAACAACCATACAAACGACACTCATAGGCACACAAGCAACCAATTCATAGCAGCATACAACAACCAATCCCTTCAGGTAAGAACTACTTACGAACGAGAGTCCTAACACTCCTAAGCTTTACCCAGAGGTTCCTAAAACAAAAGAGATCAAGCTTGGGTTAGAATCCAAACATAAAAACTTAAATCGAAACCAAAAGTGGGTTTAAGTTGGTCATTACTTTCTAAATCACACAGAACCCACTTGGTTTAAGAGTGGGTCGATGTTCAAGGGGTCCAACGCTCCAAAATTGAGTTCGAAAAGCCTCAAACTTGCTAGTCAACCCCTAGAGGGAGGGGTTACCCAAACCCAACTCTAAACAAGGGTGGGTATCGTGAATCAAACCCTAAATTTATGGCTAAGCATCGAACGTCGTTAGAATGAAGAGACCGACGCAATTATGGGCTGCTAAAATCATAAATCAAGCTATTCACGCGCTGGTTGAGGGGGAATGCCTTAGAGACGTCGCATCTGCTCGCATCCTGCCAGCGATGATGCTCGAAGGCGACCATTGCAGCACCGGAAAGTAGAATGCCGCACACAATGCCGCTTGAAGCCCACCTGATTTGGTTTGTTCGGCTATTTAGATCAGAAATCAGTTATGGGCTGCTTTGTGAAGAGGCACAGCCAGGGATATTAGGCCGTTGGAACACTGCAGAACTGACATGCTGAGGGAAGGGTGACGCCGAAGTCGCATTGCTGTTGCGGGTTGATAGAGACTCACCAGAAATATGTTGTCGAACACTACTGCCGCTGGTGCTCGGTTAAGCTGCTGCCGTCGTCCTTCGCAGCTTCGTTGGAGATGGGGACATGCTGGGCAGCAGGGATGGAAACCACAAGGTAGGGGGCGATTTCAAGGTGGGGTGGAAGAAGGAGAAGGGAAAAAGAGTTGGACGAGGGAGGGGGGCGACTTCAATTCCTGCAAAACAGTTTTCTGTTATTTTCTTAAAACTTTGACCGCATTTTTCTCTCATTTTCCTAATCTAACATATATTACAAATTATTCATAAATGTTCTATGCATCTACTTTAAGAATATGTAAACCATTTTAGCTAATAATGATGGGAAATGGTTCATTTTTATGGTCAAACAGGCCTATCGACACACATTTCTACTGTAAAAAGTGAACCGAACACGGAGGCGCCACTTCCTCTGGGTTGCTTAGTATCTCAACCGAAGAACTTCTCCATTAGCCCCAACCTCAAGAGATGGGGAAGACATTATCATGGTCGATGCGACACTCCCACTACTACCACTACCATAAGAGACGTTTGCCTTATCCTTAGGATAGGACGAGCGACTGACCTAGATGGAGAGACCGATGAGGCAATGACGCACTAGGCTTTCGTCCGTGGCAATGGACGTGGGAACATTCTTGGCAAAAGGGATATCCTAGATCTTTCATAACAGCTTCATCAATTTAGATGAGGAAGGAAGCACCCCGATAGGTAATTATGCGAAAAGAAAAACCAATACTTCAAACAAAGAAAAGAAAAAGGGCAGAGAAAGTAGCGACCAAGAAAGACGATGGAATGGAGGAATGCTCACCGTTCTCCATGAAGTGGTTGGGCACGCACCCGTATATAGGCCTGTCGCCGACCAACCACAAGCCCTACACATGGAACCAGCAGTCTTTCCAGTGTTTGTTTGAAGTCAGGGGATTAAAGAGTGTCCTATGACGAGAACTCAGATTGTAAAACCCTAGGAAGACCGAAATCGACTCCATCAAGGTCAACACAATCAGCAAGGTTAGGATCATCCCCTTGACATTATCGAGCTCCGGCCAGAGATTGGTTAACGCCATTATGCTTCCTCAAGCAGTGGAACGAGTTGGGTTGGTGCAACTTCGGCGAGGGATAAGAAAGACTACACGAAGAGGGAAACCGAGAGCCATACCCCATTCTAGAATATCTGGGATAAAAACTCAGCCATCCAGGATGGGGTTGTCAATCCTCTTGTCCTCCACCAGATGGCGTATAAGAACATAATTCTGTACTCGGTACACGGAACGAATATCTAAGAGGTCCTGCTCCGTCGCATGTGTCCGAACGTGGTCCACCATCGGACGACTAGCCATGGTGGATGTACAGATACGAAGCAGTTGAGGATAAATAATGTTTGAGCAAGTAGAGCAATCATCGCTTCCCACCGGGAGAATTTAAAGCCTACCTAGGCACCGTTTCAAATCCCAATGGCGTTAGAAATCTCGACTATCGACTACGTCGCTTCACGCGCTACACAGGGATGCGAACACCAGTAAAGCGGCGGTGGACACGTGTCCCCTTATAAAGGCGGCCGTATAAGCTAACATCGAGTCATAAATAAATATTATAAATAATAAAAACAAGAGTCAGACCTAGTACGCTGTCTACACACCTAAATTTACAAAAAAAAAAAATAAAAAGAAAAGAATTCTCCATTTTAACCAAGCTTTCAAAATATGTTGCCACCATAATTGCTTCCATCCTGCACAAAGAATTGCATGGTCATTAAGATTCAAATAAATATTAAAAAATGTAATTGTAATTATAAGAATCAGTCCCATTTGAAAACTGCGAATACACGACGTACTCCAAGCTTACTTAATCTTCAAACTTGAAACCTATCTAAACAACTAAACAAAAACAATCGCAATATGTGAACTTACTTAAAAACTACAACAACAATAACTAAATTTTTTTGCAAAGGTAAATAAATTATATTAAAACAAGAAAAGCATAAGGAGGAACTCACAGCCCGAGATCAAGGCAACAAAACAAAAAGGGAAAGAGAACAATAGAAATCACGAAACTAAGTCCCAAGCAGAGACAAGCATGGGCTCAGAGCTCCTACAACAACTCCCTGGCCAAGTAGTGCAACGAAAATACACCTCAGCCTTAATGACCCTAAGGAGCACAGGCGACGAGCGACCCTGACCACCATGAATACGACGGTTCCGCTCCTTCCAAAGGAGAGAGACAGTCAAAGTCCAAGCTAACCGCCACACATGCCGCCGAACAGTAACTAAATTAAGCCACCAAAACGAGCGTATCTCAATTTTGTTAAGACACTTACTTATCTTCAACCAATATGTTGTGAGTTTGAAATTAAGGCTGGGGGATTTTACGGGACTAATGACGAAAATTTGTTTCGTCAAAAGCCAGAACAATGCTGTTTTGGGGTTGAAACGTTAAGTTTTGGCCCGTAAGCATGCTACGAAACCACGTATCGTCACTGATATAAGCGACAAAACGAGATTTTTGTCTCATATATTAGCGACAAAACTTATTATGCTTCACATATTTTGCGATGAAACTTATTCTCATCGCTTATGTTCCATCGCTGAATGCTGCATTTCTCGTTGCATTCAATTAGGAGCCGATCTTACTGTCGGGAACGATGTAGGGACCACATGACTTAGAGGTTTCCTTCCAGCATTCGTTTTAGTACTCATTGGAACCATTTGAGCTCCTGCAAATTGGTTGACTTCCTCATCTTCATCGAAATCGAAAGGGTTTACCAATCAGCTTGGTTTTATAATTACCTCGCTTTTGAAATCCCCAACAGGACACGTTCAAAATAATATATTATACATTAAGTAAATTAGAATTCCTCTTCAATACCCATACCATATTTATTTTTTTGATTAAAAAATGAGCTATGAATATGACTGATACAATTATTTGGTTGGTATCTTAGTAATCTTAAAGTATGTAGGATAATTTTAAAAAATAAAATATAAATAAATAGAAATTGCCTTACTACCTATATCTTAATTAAATCGGTTTCTCATCCATTCCAAGTGGAAACCTAATCTAGACAAGATTTTGAGTCAGAAATGGATGGATATTAGGTGATTAATTTATTGAAGAATACAAAATGAAGTTATTTTTTCCTAATATGACAATCACATTACAACAAAAAGAAGCCATGTCACCCTACAAAGATCAAGGTTTGATAAAAAAGAGAGACTGGATGGGAAAAACGACCAGAAAATAATCACTCTAATTCCCCATTCGCACCAAACTAGAGATCTCTCAAACTCCTATAGAGCGGAAGTCGCCTTTGCCTCAACCTCCAACGGCTCCGGCGTGACTATTTCTCTAGAATCAGTTGCGCAATCCCTGTCGCCCACTTTCACCTCAAAATCTACATCATAGTGGTTGAATAGAATCACTCCTTCTTGACCTCTATAGCCAGCATCTATCACACTCGCACCAACATCGATTGCATGCTTTAGAGCCAAGCACGATCAGTTGAAGAAAGTTTATGATATGATAGATGGACGCATAATTAGAGGAAGAAATACCAATCCGAGCATAAGTTTCTTCTATTATCGCGATGCTCAAATCAGTCGGAACTAGGACTGCTCCTCACACTTGAACCTTTCTCTCTGTTGCACTGCAATAAGATACAAAACAGAGTTCATGGAAATTACAAAGTCTCCAATGGATCACCTAGAAAGGTCGTAACTAGCGGAGAGAGCAGAGGCTTGGGGTGTCAGCACGTGGCTTTCTCAGACAACTTATTCACTCTGAGAAACGTCGAGAAACTGATGATTTTCGTGCACTTGCACAACAGTCGAAAAAGCACCTTACTTGAGGATTTTCGTGCACTTGCATAGAGCCAGAGCTCCATAAACGGACATTACTCACCCTCGTTTATTCCTCGTTCAGTTAAAAATCAAATTACGATTTTACGAATTATGACTAAAGAATTTCAAACTCAAATATCCAAACAATTTAAAAATCACAATCTTGAGTATGCACAATATGAATCCTAAATATACTTTAGAATCATAAAATATTAAACATCCACAAAATAATTACAGAATATAAACAATCCAATACGAACAGAATTCCAAAACAACAAATTTAACTACCATTACGTTTCGTCAACTGAAAATTACTAAAAAAATTTATAATTAAAACCTCACAAGAAACAACCAAATAATCATAAACTTTCTAATGACTCTTATATCTGGAAGAGTATTCTTTGGGGGAGAGAGTTACTTCATCAAGGGCTCCGGTTTAAGGTGCACAACGGGAATCCATCATGTTTTTTCACGATAGGTAAACTCCTAAAGCCAACACCTTCAAACCAACATTAATAGGAGGAATTCATGATTCATGTTCCGTGGCGGAACTTATCCTCCCAAACAAAGAG
The DNA here is from genome assembly GCF_013281855.1 of Momordica charantia. Lineage (NCBI taxonomy): Eukaryota > Viridiplantae > Streptophyta > Magnoliopsida > Cucurbitales > Cucurbitaceae > Momordica > Momordica charantia. The sequence continues at coordinate 16,807,092 of NW_028275160.1, forward strand.
TGGAACTTAGCTTGGCTAAGCACAATGGTAAATGAAGATGATTTCGCTATTATTATGCAAATCCCCATTAGTAAGACAGGAGCTATAGATAGTTTGATTTGGCATTACGATAAAAAAAGGGAAGTATAGTCTGAAAAGCAGCTATAAACTTTATATGCACATGAAGCTAAATGGTGAATCATCAAGTCAGAATACAGTCGCAAAATGGTGGAAGAAACTCTGAAAATTATAAATACCTTCAAAAGTAAAAGTTTTCATTTGGAGAGTTTTCAACGACTGCTTTCCAACAAAAGGTAATCTTAATCGAAGATGTATAGATATTGTACGTTATTGTCCCCTCTACGGTAAGGATGTGGAAACAACTGAGCATATTATTTTTTGTTGCCGAAGAGCTAAACAACTGTGGTCGATTCTCCTACCAGACTTCCAGATGATGAGAAACTTTAATGGCAGCATTCAAGATCGCTTTCTCTTTCTGTCAGATCAATTGACAATGAAGAAGTTAGAATTAGTGTGTGTCACCTACTAGTCCCTGTGGAACGATCGAAATCAGCACCACCAAGGAGGGCAGATTGCGGATGAAAATTTCAAATGTAATTGTATCTTAAATTACCTAGAAGAGGAGAAGCATAGGATACTTCGTCGAAATGAAGAATACAGAGCCATGCGGTTTGTAGCTCGAGCTCAATGGCAGTTGGGTAATACCATCGAGAGGATCATTGAAATTAAGTGTGGATGCTGCTTGCCGACGTTCTCTTCAAAGAACAGGGGTGGGGATAATTTGTAGGGATGATGTTGGTCCAGTTTTAACAGCGGCCCAGATTGTATTTCCGACGGCTTATATACCGCTCAGAGCCGAGTACCTTGCTATTTAAGTAGGAATTCAAACTACTGCCCACCTGAATTTTTCTCGTTCTATTATGGAATTAGATTCGTTTTCCGCTGTTCAATGAGAAATTTGGATTTATGACTCCACCAATAACTAAAATTGGATAAATGAACCTATTTTTAAAAAACCTAATTTGTGACCCCACCTCCACTTAATTTTGACCCCTTCAAAAATTTGTAATTGTGAAATTGTTGTTTTACCTTTACATTTATAAAACGTCCTTCGCTCCTATCTTCGACTGTTCCCTGCCATTCTCTCCTTCCTTTCGTTACCTTCGTTCTCAAAGGAGTTCTGCACCCAACGGCTTTAGAGGCAATCATCAATCTCTTCTCGTCATCAAAGTTAGGGTTTCTTCTCATCGTTGTGGGTCCCATCTCGGTTGTTAGGGTTTTTTCGTACTTTCGAGAAAATTTTCGTAAGTTGTTGTTAGGGTTGTGATTTTCGGCGCTATCTGAAGCAGCCAAGTAGATTTTCCATTCATTTTGGGTTTTGCAGGTATTTGATTGAGAAATAAAAGAAAAGAAAATAAGGGTCGGCGTTTCGGATTGAATCCTGGTGAGTTTCGTTCCAAGATTGAAACGGGATGACGAGATTGCATCCTAAACCCACCCATTTGGAATGCTCCAGGATCAAGAGTCTCTTTTACCTTACATCCCGGTACGAGACGGTCCAAGACGGGCACCGATATAAAAGGCATAAAAGAAGCTCCGAGATGATCCGAGGCAGGCACTCTACCTTTATCTCGGAGCTTGTCCGGACCTTTTCGAACCTAGATGAACGGCAAAATCGATAGCCTTCTTTCTACCTTTCATCCTGGTCCTTATCCCGGTCTGTCTCAGGGTCAGATGAATGGTATAAACTGCTCCGTCCCTTACAACTTCTTTTTGTTTAAAGTTATTTTTAACCTTGTTGCATTAGTTTTTACCTAATTTTTTTATTTTAACTTTGTCTAGGAGGCACAAAATGACTGGTTTCCGGCCTTGTTATTTTTATTTTAACTTATTGTAGCCCGAAATGACTGGTTTCCGGCCTTGTTAACAAACTTTGCCTGTGTAGATAAAACCACCTTTACCCTTAAAGCTATGTTAACCCCAACTCAGTTAGACATGTTTAGGCAAACATGTTTCGGTCCTATTTTGGACATTGACGTTGTATTTAACGGCCCATTGATCCATCACCTGTGGTTGAGGGAGGTTGAGGAGCCTACGCAGGATGTCATTAGTTTTGACCTGTTTTGGAAAAGGGTGTCTCTCGACAAGCGAGAGTTTGACCGAATCACCAGGCTCAGGCATAGGACGCATAAAGTAGAGAACGATATTCCCGGCCAAATATTTACAGCACGTTAAATGCTACGTCGCTTACTTTGATCCCTAAGATACCTAATCCTTCGGGGTTAGGGGATTTTCGCCCTATCTCATGCTGTAATGTGTTGTATAAGTGCATCACGAAGCTTTTAGCTAACCGGTTGAAAGTCTGGCTACCCAGGTTTATTAGTCAGAATCAGTATGCTTTTGTGCTCGGAAGTCGTATTGTGGACAATATTTTGCTTTGTCAGGAGCTTGTTGGGGGGTATCATCTTAATAAGGGTATCCCTCGTTGTGTGCTTAAGGTGGATCTTCAGAAGGAGTATGACTCGGTGCATTGGGATTTCCTGTTTGGTCTGTTACTGGCCATTGGGACCCCGGCTCGCTTTGTTAATTGGATCCGAGCTTGTGTTACGTCTCCTATGTTTTCCATTTCTCTGAATTGTTCGCTTGAGGGTTATTTTCCTGGTCGTTGTGGGCTCCGTCAAGGGGATCCTCTTTCCCCTTATCTTTTTGTTATGGCCATGGAAGTGTTGTCGCGTATGCTTAATCGCCCGCCGGTGGGGTTTCGATATCATCCGAAGTGTGATCAGATTGGTTTGACTCACTTGTGTTTTGCTGATGACTTAATGATTTTTTCGCATGAGGATGTTGGTTCTCTTTCCTTTATTCGGGATTCTTTGGTGGAGTTTGAGGCGTTGTCGGGTCTTGTTGCTAATACTCGTAAGAGCTCTTTTTTTGGGGCTGGTCTTCCTCTTGAGAACGTGCAGGGGTTGGTTTCTTTCTTGGGGTTTTCGGTGGCAACTCTTCCGGTGCGGTATCTTGGCGTTCCGCTCCTTTCTCGTCGGTTGTCTTTTCGCGATTGTAAGCCTTTGTTGGAGAACATTAGTGCTCGTATTCGGAGTTGGTCGGCTTGTGTGCTTTCTTTTGCTGGTCGTTTGCAGCTCATTCGCTCGGTGCTTCAGAGTTTCCAGGTTTACTGGGCCAGTGTTTTTGTTCTTCCGGCCCGGGTGGTGCATGAGGTGGAGCGTATTCTTCGCTCGTTTCTGTGGAAGGGTTGTGAGGGTGGGTCCTCTGGGGCGAAGGTGGCTTGGTCTGAGGTCTGTCTTCCTCTTAGGGAGGGGGGGCTGGGTGTCCGCCACATGGCCTCGTGGAATTGTGCTGCTATTATGAAGCTGCTCTGGCTTCTTCTCACGCGTGCTGGGTTGTTGTGGGTCGCTTGGGTGGAGGCTTATGCATTACGGGGTTCTTGTATTTGGACTGTCCGGCCTTCGCCTCGATTTTCCTGGTGTTGGAGGGATATTTTGGGTGTCTGGGATTCACTCCGTCCTCTGGTGCGTACTGTTCTTGGGGATGGTCGGCTTTGTTTTGTGTGGCATGATCCCTGGTTGTCGGGGGTCCGATTCATCCGAGGTGTGGGGATAGGGTCATCTATGATGCTGCTAGCTCTTCTATGGCTAAGGTTGCTGACTTTTTGCTTCCTGACGGTTCCTGGCGGTGGCCTCGTGTTTCGCTGGATCTTATTGAGCTTCTCCCGGAGGTGTTGTCGGTGCGGGCCGTGGTTGGTCAGAAGGATCGCTTTGTTTGGTCTCCCGCGGTGTCTGGGCTTTTTTCGGTCTCTAGTGCTTGGGGGATTCTTTGTCCTCGTCCTCCCCCAGTTCCTTATTTTTCCTTGTTATGGTTTGGTGGGAATATTCCTAAAACATTCGTTTCTTTCTTGGTTGGCCATTCGTGATCGCCTATCTACGCATGATCGTCTTCGCCAGTGGAATGCGTTGGTGCCTGCTACTTGTGTTTTTTGTGCTGGTTTGGAGTCTAGGGATCATCTGTTTTTTGATTGCCCTTATAGTCGAGCAGTTTGGGCTGGTATGATTTCGTGGGCCGGTTCGTCTCATCGGGTTTCATATTGGTCTACTGAGCTTACTTGGATTTGTCATCTTAGTGCTGGGTCGTCTACTCTGCGACATGTGTGGCGGTTAGCTTGGACTTCGACTGTTTCTCTCCTTTGGCGGTAGCGGAACCTTCGTATTCATGGTGGTTAGGGTCTCTCGTCGTCTGTGCTCCTTAGGGTTATTAATGCAAAGGTGTATTTTTGTTGCACTACTTGGCCAGGGAGTTGTTGTAGGAGCTCTGAGCCCATGCTTGTCTCTGCTTGGGACTTATTTTTGTTATTTCTATTGTTCTCTTTACCGTTTTATTTTGTTGCCTTGATCTCGGGTTGTGAGATCCTCCTTTTGCTTTTCTTGTTTTTATATATCTTATTTACCTTTGCAAAAAAAAAATGTGACGGTAAGTGTAACGAGTTGGAGAAGATTTTTATGGAGCGGGGTTTTAACAACGACGAGGATGTTGTCTAGGTTGCTATAGTTTACTTCAATGAACTTGCCATGATGGATAAGGAGAGGAAGCAGTACATGGATACGAACCTATTAGGTATTGTGGATCGGTGGGAGTTGTTGTGCAACTATGACTGGAGTATGCTGAGTTTTGAAAGGACAATTTGGAGCCTGATGAACACTCTAAAAGATAAACTACCAGCGTACCAACAAAAGGCGAGAGACTACCCCACACACGTTGAGACTTATAGTCTTTATGGGTTCCCATATGCGATTCAGGTTAGTGAGGTTTAAGTTAACTGTATAATTAGATTCATTATTTAACTACATCATTTATTTGACTTCATGTGATTCCAAGTGTGGACATACGAGACTATCTTGATGTTGAGTGTCTGAGTAGCAACGAGGTCGAGTGATGACGCCATTCCTCGACTTATTAGATGGTCGTGCACCTATTCTCGCAGGTTTCGTGTGTTGGCGAGTGATGCATTCGATAACACGCGGGTAAGTAATTCTCAAATGATTGTATGCTTGATATTTGTTCTTTCATTTGGATCATAACACGTTATTCTATGCAGTCCAAGCTTAAGAAATACTTAGAGTCGATGAATGCTGAGCAACAACACATGGAACGTATCATGCTTCCACTGGAAGCTCGCATCATATCCCCTCCAAGAGACGACATTGACGTAAGACCGGATCCGCCTGTTATTGAGGTACCTCCCACTGTGAAAAGGGGAAAGCATGCAGAAAGAGCAAGGGACAAAGGGAGAAGATTGTAGAGGATCTGGTAGAAGAGAAAGTTCGGGAGGAGGCCCGCCCAACAGACGATTTCGTGGCTGATGAAGAAGGACATGACAGGCATGCACCAAAGAAGAAGACAAAAGAGAAGAAATTCAAGAAGATGATCAATACACGACTGAGGAGGCTCGATGATCGAGTTGGTGCTATTGAGGTCACATTGGGTGGCATTGAAGTTGCGCTGAAAGGTATCCAGAGGTACCTTAAAAAAATGTCAAAGGTATGCATTTTTTATTATATAAACTTAATTTAGTTTAAAATGTCAAAGGTAAGATCGAGTTGGTACAGTCTTAGCACAATAACTCTCGTTGATCGGTTTTCTTATTCAGGTTGCGTTTCCCGATCGAAGCAAATATTTTGGAGGCGGGGGTGGGCCTCATAGAGATGATCTCTCACATGGAAAGGTAATGAGGACCTGAAGACAAGTGGGGGTCCGAAGAATAAGGACAATGACAAAGGTCTGATGAGGTTCCAAAGTCTCAAGATGATCTGAAGATGGATCAAAGTCTGAAGCACATGAACGAGGATCTAAAGACTAATCAAAGTCTGAATCACATGGATGAGGATTTGTCTACGGATAAGAGTAGAGAAAACTCGTTTCTAAACTCGTGATTCGAATCACTCCACAAGAGGTATGATCAACACCGCTTGAATGATCCTAACATGCAAATTCTAAAGACACAAGAAATTGACAAGAAATGGGAGATAAAGCTCTCAACCAAGCTAATGAGAAAACTCACTTTTCATTCAACTTCAAATTGTGTTTACAACAAGACATCTCAAGGCTATATATAGCCATCCTAGCAAGCCATATGAAATGTCTTAAGCAAATGAAAAGACTTGTAACTTACAAGAAATGAAAAGACTTGTAAATGAAAAGACATAACTTATAAGAAATGAAAAGGCTTGCAAATGAAAAGACATAACTTCAATAAATGGAAAGACAAGCAAATGAAAATGTTAAGAACATGGAGAGTTTAACAAAATAAATTGCAATCCCGTCCCTAATGAAGGATGTGAGTGTTTGACTTGGTTTTTGAATTGAATGAGTTGACTTTGACTTGTTTTGATGGAGCTGACTTTGACCTTGACCAAGTGGACTTTGACTTGCCATAAAAACACTTAAAAATGTATAACTTGCACCAAATTGAAGTGCATAGTTCTAACTTCTTGCACATCTTCCTTTATTTCTCTTGTCGAGTTCAAGAACGCTTGGACACGAAGTAGCAAAGCTTGTTGAAGTTTCCTAGCTCTCGATCTTGTAATCGGTCCATGAGGCATAACAACGGTAGCTCCTTGGTTCATATCATAACTGATGTAACTTATTTCATGCTAACTGACCCATTAGCTCAGGATTAAGATCAAGTTACCTAGGCCATTAAAGTCGAGATAGTTAGTTTCAGACAGTAAACAGTGTTATAAAGTAAAAGTGACTATCTCATGGTCTGGGGTCTTATGCAAACTCTTTGCACACGACGCCCCCACTAGCATGTCTTTACATGAACGAATTAGGATCACATCGTTTATACTAGCCACAAAGTGGGCCGCATCCATAGTGTCCATATAATAAGGCGCCCAACCTTATTCCTATACTATTGACCTTTTAAACTGTTAACTCAAACTTGATCCATATTTATGTCTCTACATAAAGTTTGAGTCTCATGTAGCAGTCTAGGATCCTTAGTTTATTGGATTTAGATCTAGTAAGAACATTTTATTGGGTGAATAACTACTTATTGATTAAAACCTTCAATAACAACTTTATTGAATGATAAAAGTATATCTGACATTTTCAAACTATGAGTTTTACGACATAAAACCCAACACTTGCCTCTTTTATGACTTCGGGGTTCTTTAGAATTTGCCACAACATCACCATTATCACAATAAATTGTTATCGGCAAAGTCATGTTTAGAACAAGTTCCAAATCAATTAAGAACTTTCTAAACCACACCGCCTCTTTTGCTACTTCACCAGCGGCAATATATTCGGCCTTCATTGTCGAGTCTGTGATGCATCATTGTTTGATGCTCTGCCATACTACGACTCCTCCATTAAGAGTGAACACTTATCCCGAAGTGGATTTCCTCGAATCCTTATCACTTTAGAATCAGAGTCCGTGTATCCTGTAAGGATCAAATCCTTAGTGCCATGTACAAGCATATAGTTCCTCGTTCCCCTAAGATTCAAGTTCCAATCTAAACCACCTCTCCCGAGCGTAAGATTCAGATTTAGCATCAATTAATTCGTGATGAAGAGATTAAAAGCATTAAGCGAATAAATGCACAGATAAATTAAGTACAAATAAATTAAGACAATTATTAATAAATCCAACTCATAAATCCAGCGGCTATATGAATTCCTAAAGTCGTAGTGTCGATTGACCGTCCCCGACTCAATCTCCACCATCATGAGCCTTCGAAAATCATCTCCTCGCCCTCCTTGCTTAACTTCTCGAGCCAAAGCCCTCAAAACTCCAATTCTCCAATGTAAGAATGTCCAAAATTCCCTCAAAACGGTACACTCATCTTTGTTTTCTGAGAGGGCATTGTTACAGCGCCATGACACCATTAGTGAGCGCCATGGTGCTGTCCCAGATTTATGACAGACGTGCAAGTTCGTAGCGCCATGGCGCTACAATACAACATTGCAACGCTGTCATCACGGAAAGAGGTCCGAGCTTCGTCTGCAGGCACCATGATGCTGTGTACTAGCGCTGTGGCTCTGCTTCTTCGTAATTTTGCTCTCAATTATGACCTACAGGCGCAATGGCGCTACATTATGGTGATGCAGTGCTGTGTGGCAGAATTAAGCTCCCTTTTTTTGCTCTAATTTTCCTCTTAATTGATCATTTATGCTTCAATTCTTTCTAATGACTAGATCGTATAAAAACATCAATTATGCACAACCATAAATGACCGAAAATTGCTAAATAATTTCCACCTGAATGTCATGAAAGGTGGTTTATAAAGTACACTATCAAAATACCCCCAAACTTAGCTTTTTGCTTGTCCTGAAGCAAAACTAATTAATAACCACTTAATCCAAGCACACAACTGACACCTAAATCATGTTCATCCCTGAATATCTCGTAACTCAACATACTAACTCCATTTCCTATACTCTTTCATCTTTTTAATCCACAAAAATATCAGTAAATCAATCACACATCCTACGAGATCAATCAGATGACAATCAAAAGATTAAGCAGTGAAACATATAATTGATGGGATGTGAATCCTGGAGTGGAAGCGGATCTTCGTTCATGAATTTTAAAAAAAGAAAACAAAAATACAGGGGAAACTTATGTCTGAAGAAGTTTTCTTCAACGACTCCACCCGAACACCACCACCGAATCTTCCTTGCTATCCTCTTGGGTCTCGAGATCGCGCTTGTGGGAGCGTTTCTTTGGAACGAGAGGGAGTATTGAGAGAGAGAGCTTGAGAGAGATTTGGAGTTTCTATCTTTTTTTATCCCTATTCTATATTTTGCAGAACTGCGAAATGGAAGGGATAACAAAGAGACCACGTGGGGAGTTACCCCACGTCACTTAACTGCCCATTCCTCTGCAATTTTGCAAGGGAGTTTAATATTAATAATTAATATATATATATATACTATATATATAATAATTAATATATACATATATATATATAATTAATTAATCATATTAATTAATAAATGTTAATTAATTATTAATCTAATTCATAATTAATTAATATATATATCAAATAATTAACACTTAATTATTTATCACATAAATAGAATCATATTCTATAGCATTTCTCTCGTATAACTTATAGTTCTAATGTACATATTGTCCACATTATTTTTAACCTATAGTTTTAATATGAATTTTATTCATATTAATTTTATTTGAATCTCATTCAAATAATTTCTTTCATAATATATAGTTTTGATTTAGAATTAACTATATATTATAATGTATCAATATACATATAATCCCTTAAATAATTTAAATAGTTCAAATTCTTCCAAAAATTTCATCCTCGTTTTCCCGTTATGAGCTAGCAAGGGGACCTAATGGACCTACAGATCAGAAGTTCCAATGATGCAAGATTAATCGGTCAAACTCATTGACTGAGTTAATCAACATTCGTTAACTACGAATCACTTCACTAAAGACCTACAATTGCACTATTCTCACTACAAAATGTTTTCGTGTCCATGGATATACGACCATTAATGACAAGTCAATAATTCACGAGTGCTCGTAACTCAAGTTGGGTCAAATTACCGTTTTACCCTTGAGTTACATCTTACTCCTTAAATACCACTGCTCCTCTAATGAACAACCCAGTTATGGTCCACATACAACACTAAGAAGGCTACAGTGTTGTTGACGATCTTCTTGTATACACAGGGCTCATCAACGTTTTGGTCAAAACCATAAGATTTGATCGCAGTATCAAACCTTATGTTCCAAGATCGAGATGCTTGTTTCGGTCCTTATATGGACCGTTTAAGCTTGCAAACCTTTTGCTGTTGACCTTGTGCTATAAACCCTTCGGGTTGAGACATATAAATACTTTCTTCAAGATTTTCATTCAGAAAAGCAGTCTTGACGTCCATTTACCATATCTCATAGTCATAATATGTGGCAATAGACAAAAGTATTCTAATGGACTTAAGCATAGCTACTGGGGAGAAGGTTTCTTCATAGTCCACCCCTTTCCTTTGTGTGTAGCCTTTTGCCACAAGTTTCGCCTTATAGGTCTGTAGACCTTTCCTTCGGCGTCTCGTTTTCGCTTATAGATCCGTTTGCACCCTATGGGTTTTACCCCGTCAGGTTGATCTACAAGTTTCCAAACGGAATTGAAGTACATCGACTCCATTTCAAAGTCCATCGCTTTGACCCATTTGTCCTTGTCAGTATCTTCCATTGCCTTTTTGTAGGTCAACGGATCCTCGACGCCATCATCAGGTATGACAACTTGGATTTCAGTTAAATCCACGTAGCGATCAGGTTGTGACACAATCCTCCAACTACGTCGAGGCACCCTTAATACTCTAGGTGGATGTGACTGACGTGACGTACTGGTTTCATCAACAACTCTTGTTGTAGTGCCAGTTTGATCTACAAGTCTTGTTGATGTGTTTGTAGCCTCTTTGGAAATCTTGTTAATCACTACCTTACTCTGTGGTTTATGATCTCGAACGTGGTCTTCTTCCAAGAAAGTGGCATTTGTCGATACAAACACTCTGTTTTCTTGAGGATCGAAGAATAGACCATCTTTCGTCTCTTCAGGGTAACCTACGAATAGGCATACTTTTGAACGAGACTCCAGTTTCTTTTGGTTAGTCACGAGCATGTGTGTCGGGCATCCCCAAATGTGGAAATGACGTAAACTAGTTTTACGACTTTTCCATAGCTCAAAGGGTGTTTTAGAAACACTCTTTGATGGAACTACGTTCAAAATATAAACCGCAGTCTCTACTGCGTAACCCCAAAACGAGTTAGGCAACTGAGCATAGCTCATCATAGATTGAACCATGTCCAACAGGGTTCTATTTCTCCTTTCTGATACACCGTTTTGTTGAGGTGTACCATGGGCTGAGAGTTGGGACGTGATTCCATGTTCTATTATATAGTCCTGGAATCTCAAATCCATATACTCTCCATCCCGATCTAATCGAAGTGTTTTAATGGTTTTACCTAATTGATTTTCAACTTTAGTCTTGTACACCTTGAACTTTTCAAGGGCTTCAGACTTATGTTGCATTAGGTATAAATAACCATACCTTGAATAATCATCTATAAAAGAGATGAAGTATTCATACCCTCATCGAGCTTTAACATTCATCCGACCACAAAGGTCTTCATGTATAAGTTCTAAGGGCTCTTTGGCTCTATAACCTTTTCCAGTAAAATGTCTTTTAGTCATCTTGTCTTCTAACTCACTTAGAATGTCATTCTTAACCAACCTCTCAATCCTATTGAGATTAATGCGACCTAATCTTAAGTGCCAAAGAAAGGTATTTTCTTTGTGAGAAACTTTTTGCCTTTTATTTTGAGTTCTACCATTTTTAAACAACTCGGTATTTAAAACTGCTTTAGTTATGGTTGGTCTTAGCACATACAAGTTGTTTTCAAGTGAAACAGAACAAATATTAACACCATTTCTTGAAGTGAACGCTTCATTCAAACTAAATGAAATGGAATACAAATGTTATAACAAACAAGAAACTGAAATTAAGTTCATTTTAATTTTAGGAACTACGTACACATTATCTAATAATATATACATATTCTTGTTTGTAAACAACTTGAGCTCCCCTACCGCCACAGCTGAGACGACCTCTCCCGTTCCGACCTTGAGAGTCATCTCTTTGGTGTCAAGCTGCCTCCAGGAACTAATTCCCTGAAATGAAGAACAAACGTGATTAGTGGCTCCTTAATCCAGTATCCAGGCGGAGTCATCGTTCTCCACTAAACATGTTTCCAAAACAAGTACATCATATTTACCTTCGTTGGCTTTCTTCTTTTTGGCCAAGTATTTTGGGCAGTTGCGCTTCCAATGCCCGTCCATATTACAGTGGAAACACTTTCCTTTCTCTGCAACCTTGGCCTTGCCTTTCTTGGCAGCGGCAGCAACGGAGTAAGATTTAGACCCCTTACCAGTAGCCTTATTCTTCTTGAAAGTCTTACTTCCAGAAGAAGAGGGCGCAGACTTAGTTCCAGAGGACGAATCTTGGTTGAACCTCTTTGAGGTGGCAACATTTGCCTCCTCTTCTTGTCCCTTACTTTTCATTATTACTTTTCAAATAATTAACACTTAATTATTTATCGCATAAATTGAATCATATTATATAGCATTTCTCTCGTATAACCTATAGTTCTAATATACATCTTATGCACATTATTTTTAACCTATATTTTAATATGAATCTTATTCATATTAATTTTATTTGAATCTCATTCAAATAATTTCTCACATAATATATAGTTTTAATTTAGAATTAACTATATATTATAATGTATCAATATACATATAATCCCTTACGTAATTTGAACAGTTCAAATTCTTTCAAAAACTTGATCCTCGTTTTACCCGTTATGAGCTAGCAAGGGGACCTAATGGACCTACACATCAGAAGCTCCAACGATGCGAGATTAATCTGTCAAACTCATTGATTGAGTTAATCAACATTCATTAACTACGGGTCACTCCACTAAAGACCCACAGTTGCGCTCTTCTCACTGCAAAATGTTTTCGTGTCCATGGATATACGACCATTAATGACAAGGCAATCCTTGACAAGTGCTCGTAACTCAAGTTGTGTCAAATTACCGTTTTACTCCTGACTTACATCATACTCCTTAAATACCACGGCTTCTCTAATGAACAACTCGGTTATGGTCCGACCAGTAATGATATGAACCAAGGAGCTACCGTTGTTATGCCTCATGGACCGATTACAAGATCGAGAGCTAGGAAACTTCAACAAGCTTTGCTACTTCGTGTCCAAGCGTTCTTGAACTCGACAAGAGAAATAAAGGAAGATGTGCAAGAAGTTAGAACTATGCACTTCAATTTGGTGCAAGTTATGCATTTTTAAGTGTTTTTATGGCAAGTTAAAGTCCACTTGGTCAAGGTCAAAGTCAACTCCATCAAGACAAGTCAAAGTCAACTCATTCAATTCAAAAACCAAGTCAAACACTCACATCCCTCATTATGGACGGGATTGCAATTATTTTGGTTGCCTTTCCATGTTCTTAACCTTTTCATTTGCTTGTCTTTTCATTTCTCGTAAGTTATGTCTTTTCATTTACAAGTCTTTTCATTTCTTGTAAGTTACAAGTCTTTTCATTTGCTTAAGACTTTTCATATGGCTTGTTAGGATGGCTATATATAGCCTTGAGATGTCTTGTTGTAACACAATTTGAAGTTGAATGAAAAGTGAGTTTTCTCATTAGCTTGGTTGAGAGATTTATCTCCCATTTCTTGTGCAATTTCTTGTGTCTTTAGAATTTGCATCTTAGGATCATTCAAGCGGTGTTGATCATACCTCTTGTGGAGTGATTCGAATCACGAGTTTAGAAACAAGTTTTCTCTACTCTTGATATTGATCATCAAGGTAATCCGTTCTAAAACTTTTCCTTGGGTTGATTCCATACTTGTTTTCGGGGTTTTTGGGATTGAGTTCTATGGGTCTTGTTCGTTAGCAAGGTTCTTAGATCCAACTCTCAAGGGTTTCTTAACATTTTGGTATCAGAGCATTAGGCTCTTTGATCGGATATATGTTTCCTTGCATTTATCTCTTTGAATTCTGTGTTCCTTGCTTATGTTTTATTATATCTAAGCATATGCATTCTGTCAAAAAAATTACAAAAAAAAAAAAGTATCAATTCCATTCATCTTTTCCAATTTTCGTCTTCTGCATTATTATAGATCTGGATCTTATCTACAAATCTGTCTTCTTTGAAGTCTTATGATTCGACTTTCTTAGTGGTGAAATTCGTGCACTTTGCTGATTGATTTATAAAAAAAAAAAAAAAAAAAAAAAAAAAAAAACTGAACGTGAAAGCATTTATTGTTAGCATTATTGTGCTTTTGCTGATCCATAACTGAAAAAAAAAAAAACGAAAGAAAGAAGAAAAAAAAACATAGAAGACCCCATTTGTCATTACTTCTTTGTGTAGCCTTGCATTGAAATCTCATGCTACTTCCTTGTTGCTTAATTCCCAACCATCTTTATCTTTAACTCTACTTTTGTTTCTTTCTAGCTTCCATTATAACTCTGTCCATTATTTTTTTTCTTAACTTGTTTCTTTGTTGTTATTCGGGTTACTCCCAAAATCACACTCTTGTTTGAGTTCTTATGTGCTGTCTAAACCACTTGAAATGCACATAGCTTTTAACTTTGCTAGACTCACTTACCGATTTGTTTGAAGTGCATAAGAGTGTACTAAGTTGTGAGGGAGAGATTGTAAGGGAGCGATACATTATTTTGAGTGTTGAGGGTTAAACACGAGTGAACTTCACTAACGAGTGAATTAGTGAGGGAGTGCTTGTGAGGTCCATTTCTTGTCACTCTATTTTGTTTTTACAGCATGGCTAATCTTGGAGATGAAGGCAATATTTCTGATGCCCGGAGGAGAGAGGCGCTAGAAGGAACTGTTGAACGAATGATTCGTAGCATGGAGGCATTGACAGAACGGATAGGAAGGTTGGAGACACAAAACCAAGCTCAGGAGAGAGTTCCACCACCTCCACCACCACGTGTTATGGATGAGGATGAGTATGAAGGTGATGGATCCGATCATTGGGAGGACGATCAGGCTACAGTTTTAGCGGGTCCAAGAGGGGGTGATAGACACGTTGGTCGTGGCTTAGATCGAGGGAGAGGCCGGGGAAGAGGCTATCATAATTTCCAAAGAGCCCCACGAGCGAATGCTCAAGTTGATCGAAACTTGGGAAACATCAAATTAAAACTTCCGAAGTTCTATGGTAAGACTGATCCGGAAGCGTACATTCAATGGGAGAAAGAAGTGGAGTTCGTGTTTGATTGCCATAATTTCAGTGAAGAAAAGAAGGTACGACTATGTCTTGCTCAATTCAAAGATTATGCAGTAACATGGTGGGACAAATTAATGTCAATTAGGAGACGAAACCTTGAGGCGCCAATCGATTCATGGTATGAGTTCAAGGAGTTGTTGAGGAGGCGATTTGTTCCTAGACATTTCCACAGGGACACAGCGCAAAAGCTCCAAGTGTTGAGACAAGGTAGTAAGTCTGTGGAGGACTATTACAAGGAGATGGATACGTTGATGAATCGGCTGGATCTTGAAGAGGACATGGAGAATCTCATGGCACGGTTTCTTAATGGCTTAAACAAGGAGATTGCGGATAAGGTTGATCTACAACCTTACTTTAACATCGAAGAGATGTTGCACCTTGCCATCAAAATTGAGAAGCAGCTCCAAAGGCGATCTCAAAGGTATTCTACTAAGCCCTTTTCCCATTCATCTTCTACATGGAAAACGGATAGTAAGAGTGCTGATTCTAAACTTAGAAATCGAGAGGCATATGAGAAACCAAAAGAAAAGTTTGAGAAAGGAGAGAGTTCCAAGAAGGGGAAAGAGAAAGTTGATGAACCTAATGTGAGGAATCGGGATATTAAATGCTGGAAATGTCAAGGAGTAGGACATTACAGTCGAGACTGCCCTAATAGAAGAACTATGGTAATTAGAGAAGGAGAGTTTGTAACAGAAGATGAGAAGGAAGATGAGGTAGAAGAGGACGACAATGGTGAATGTGAGAGTGAGGAGTATAGTGAAGAGGACCCTACACATATGTCCTTAGTCACTAGGAGAGCTCTCAGTACTCAAATTAAGGAGGATGACCTAGACCAACGAGAGAACTTATTTCACACTAGGTGTCTTGTCCAAACTGTGCCTTGTAGTGTGATTATTGATAGTGGTAGTTGTACCAACGTTGTAAGTTCTATTCTGGTCAAGAGGCTTAACTTAGAGACAAAACCACATCCTAGACCATATAAACTTCAATGGTTGAGTGATTGTGGGGAGGTAAAGGTGAGTAGACAAGCTCTTGTTTCTTTTGCTATTGGAAAATATGTTGATGATGTTTTGTGTGATGTTGTACCTATGCATGCCGGGGATATATTGTTGGGTAGACCTTGGCAATTTGACCGTCGGGTAATGTATGATGGGTATGCCAATCGCTATTCTTTTACTCATCATGGAAGAAAAACTACTCTTGTACCTTTGTCACCAAAAGATGTGCATGTTGATCAATGCAAACTTGAAAAGAAGAGGCAAGAGGCTGATGCAAAAGCAAAAAGTGAAAAAGAAACAAAAGAAAATGAGTTGAGAGAAAAAAAAAGTTTGAGTGAAAAGCAAGGGAGTAGCAATCAGCCTAGTGGGAAAAATGAGAGAAAAGCCAAAACGGTGAGCTTGTATGCTAGTTCAAGTGAGGTTAGGAATGTTTTAATGGCGAAACAGACTGTTCTTGTACTTTTGTACAAAGGGTCTTGTTTTCTTACTAACGAGCTTAACACCTCCTTGCCTAGTATTTTTGTTTCTCTTTTACAGGAATTTGAGGACTTGTTTCCCGAGGAGATGCCCAAGGAATTGCCACCACTTCGTGGCATCGAGCATAAGATTGACTTCATTCCAGGTGCTACCATACCTAACCGACCAGCTTATAGGACTAATCCTACTGAAGCCAAAGAAATTCAAAGGCAAGTGGATGAATTGTTAGCTCATGGGTATGTACGCGAAAGCCTTAGTCCTTGTAGTGTGCCTGTTATTTTAGTGCCTAAAAAAGATGGAACTTGGAGAATGTGTGTAGACTGTAGGGCCATTAATAAGATCACTGTTAAATATCGTCATCCTATTCCTAGGTTAGATGATATGTTAGATGAATTGCATGGCTGTAGTCTCTTTACTAAGATTGATTTGAAATCTGGGTATCATCAAATTCGTATGAATGTTGGAGATGAATGGAAAACTGCATTTAAGACCAAATATGGATTGTATGAGTGGCTTGTTATGCCTTTTGGTTTAACTAATGCTCCTAGTACTTTCATGAGGTTGATGATTCATGTATTGCGTGAATATTTGGGAAAATTTGTGGTTGTTTATTTTGATGATATACTTGTGTATTCGAAGTCTTTGGAAGATCATGTAATGCATGTGCGTGCTGTTCTGACTACACTTAGAAACGAGAAATTGTATGCTAACCTAAAGAAATGTAATTTTTGCATGGAAAGGGTTAATTTTCTTGGTTTCATTGTGTCTAGTCGAGGAGTTGAGGTGGATAGTGAGAAAGTTAAGGCTATTAGCGAATGGCCAACTCCCACGAATGTTGGGGAGGTTCGAAGTTTTCATGGGCTAGCTAGCTTTTATCGGCGTTTTATTAAGGACTTTAGCACCCTAGCTTCACCTCTAAATGAATTGGTAAAGAAAAATGTTCCTTTTGTTTGGGGTACATCCCAAGAGCATGCTTTTAATGTTTTAAAGGATATACCTTGTAGACTTCCTTTGGAGATGTTTCTCAATCTTTATGGCTATTTGCACCATCCCTTCTAAATCCTCATAAAATTGAAGATCAAGTCGTTCGGCAATTTCCTTCTTGAGTCCTCTTAAGAAACGAGCCATTGTAACTTCCTCATCCTCATAAAGATCAAGCTCCTCAAGCAACATTTGCATCTCCATGTAGTAAGCCTCCACACTATTGCTACCTTGTCGCAAAGATCTCAACTTATAGAAACACTTGGGAACAAAATGCTCTCTCATTAAATGCTTGAGAACATACCATGAGTTTATTGGACACTTAAAGTTCTTCCTCCTACTCAAAAACATGTTATCCCACCAAGTAATTGCATAATCTCGAAGTTGAGCAACAATGAGTTTTACCTTTACTTCCTCACTTAATGGGTAGTAATCAAAGACACGTTCAACTTGCTGTTCCCATTGAATGTATTCCTTCGGGTTTGTACTTCCATGGAACATAGGAAGTTTAGACTTGATGCTTCTCAATATAGGATCAACTTTATGAACTCCTCCTAGATTTCTCCTTTGGACAGCATTGCAACATCCACCATGTTCCCTTCCTTCGACCTCCAAATACTCCTTATGGTGCATTGACTTATTCCTCCTCTTTTGCTTCAGATGGGTTGGTTGTCTTTCAATAGATTTGAGTCTCGAGTCCAACCTTTGAAACGTCTTTGTCAAATGCTCCATGTTGTGGAAAAATTTTGCATAATACTTTTGCTGAGACATGGCTGCAAAAGAAAGCAAAGTAACAAAGAAAAATGGACCTCACAAGCACTCCCTCACGTGTTTACACTCGTAAAGGTATAGTCACTCGTGGTCACACGCAAAAACATCACTCTCAAGAAACGCACAATCTCATTCACATAAGCCAATGAGCAAAGTTTGCAACTCAAGTGGTTAGACATAACACACAAAGAAACACTCAAATAACTTGACTATGGAGTAAATTCAAAACTCAAATTAGCAACAAGCTAAAGAAGAAAGTGACAGAATTGGAACATGATAATTAAGATGGAACAAGAAGTTCAAAAGACCAGAAAATGTAACTCTTGAACAATTAGGCTATTTTGAGAATTTATGGAGTTTAATTTAGCCTTGACAACAGATATGAGTTACACAAGAAAAACATCATGAGAATTGAAAAACAAATTGCTGGAAATTAATTGAGACAATTGTAACCGCCAAAAATTTAATGAGTAACGGTTAGTTGTGGAAATAAATCAAAACACAATTGATATGATTTATTACCAACAGCTAGATTAACAAAAATAGGCAATTTCAACAGCACAACTCAGATCTAGCATGATTTGGAAGTAAAAATGAAAAGAACAAAGAATAACACATGCTCTCGGGTATAGCAGTTTTCCAGAATAGAATGTCAATTTTAGAAGTTTTCACCCAGAAGCAAATTGAATCACAAGATATGAAATAAGACAAAGTTGTAGATAATACAGAGATCTACAAACTCATACAAGACAACAAGACGAAAAGAAGAATGGAAATGACACTTTTTTTGTATTTTAGATACGTGGACAGAATGTAACGAGATGAACAATAAGAACAAAAATTTCCAAACAAAGATCAAGAAGAGCAATACGAAAACGGAAACATATATCCGATCTAGAGCCTAGAGCTCTGATACCAAATGATAAGAAAACAATAGCCAATTGGATCTAAGAACCCTTATGGTTATGCAAACCCCTAGATCACAAATGCTAAAACCCCAAATCGAGATGATGTCAACCCAAGGAAGAAGTTAGAACGGATTTACCTTGATGATCAATATCAAGAGTAGAGAAAACTTGTTTCTAAACTCAAGATTCGAACCACTCCACAAATAGCTTGATCAAGACTACTTTAATGATTCTAGCATGCAAATCTAACACTCAAGAATTGCAAAGAAAAACAAGCTATAGGCTTTTTGAAGCAAAATAGCAACTTCATTCAATCATCAAAATCTAAATCTCAAATCCCAAATCTGTTTTTCCAAGGGAACAAGCTAGGCTATTTATAGCCTCCAAAATAACCCTTCAAGTAACCTAAAAGAATTGTAAAGGTTGTAACTCCCTACTACATCAATACCATAACCACCACTAACACAAATAAAACTTAAAACACATAAATGAAATGTTTAAAACTGAAAATACAATTAAACATGCTTTAAATCCGAGAATGAAACTCCTCCACCATAAAACCAAGAGTTTGTAACCCTTCAAGAGTGAATGAACTGGAGTTTGAACTACTTTCAAATACTTTGAAGTCTTGTTCATTTAATGCATCTTGAGTTCAACTTAGACTTCCATTAATGCAACTTGAGTTTGTAGTAAATGAAGTTGGACTTATTCTTGACTTCATTCAATGCCACTTGAGGTTGCCATAAATGACACTAGAGTGCATTTAATGCAACTCCAATTTGTTGTCAACTTGGACATAGGATTCTCCAACAACTTCCTTTAACTCTTTGAAGACTAAGAAACTTTGGTTCATATCATAAAGGTTCTTCTTTCTCTAATTTTGTTTGAGTAAGAGAACAATTTTCTTCTCTTATATTTTAAAGTGTTGCGAAAGCCTACTTTGTTTCTAGCAAAAATGAGATTTTGTGAACCATATTTTGAAGCTCACTGATTTCCATTTACAAGCCCCTTCAACTACATTGAAGAAATGAATGTAAAAGTGTTAACAAATGAAGCGTCGATAATTTTTGTCATATTTTCTATCATCAAACCTTCCTCGTGAGAATAGAGCTTCACTTTCTTTCTTTTATTTTCTTAATTAAATATCCTCTGATCGTAGTACGCATGAAACATAATATCAAATGTTAGATTATCTCTATCATATTTAATGACTGACTTTACATCTTTAAACGTTGTAGGATGTGAGTTGAGGAGTATCGCTGCATGATTGTCAAAGTCAATCATTTCCCTCAAATTTTGAAGATCCATTGAGATATTTGAGGAGCCATCAAGGTTCTCTTCCAAATTTTTTTCTAAAATTCATTCGAAACCCAATGAAATTCTGTTTGATCGTAATTTTGTTAGGTAACGACTTCCCCGTAACCATTTTCTCGAGTTTCTTCCATATTTTGATTGTCGTTCCTTCGATAATTTCTTACGTCAATACATTGTCTGTAAGATATAGAATAGTGGTGATGTATGTTCTATCATTCATCTCATTCTTCTCTTTTTCTGTGATGTCTATGGGTATATTTTATGGATCAAGAGCCTTTGCAACTTTCTGTTGGATTAACAAAGCCTTGATATTTTCTCTCAACAAGGCAAACCTGACTTTCCCACCGAAACGTTCAACTCGGAATCTGGCTAACATCTTCCAAGAAAAAAAATCTTGATTATCAAGAACGTGAGGTATCTTTCTTGAGTCGGCTTCACTAACCTCTTGTTCTTGATAGAAAGTGATTCCGATACCACTTGTTAATTTTTTCTTTCTTACCCAACACTCTATCTCTCTCTCTGAATGGCTAACAAACACAAAACAAAGGGAAGAGAGAAAAATTACATTTACTCATGCGATTTTACGTGGTTTCGACCAATAGGTCTGCATCCATGGAGGGAAAATACTTACATGCCCAGTCTTATTCACAAGTAACGTAAACAACACTTGCTTCTTTTTACAAACACAAATAGAATTTCTGAACACCTTTCTCTCTGCTTTTTTCACCACAATTCTCTCTCTGCATGAATAAGATTTAGGGGCCTTTCAAATGATTCCAGATTGCAAGCGGAGAGGGAAAAATAGCAAGTTCAATTGTTAAGGTTGTTACACATGTATGTTACTTTCTATTTGAGTTAAATTTTAAGTACCAAATGTAAAATTGGATCTAAGAACCCTTATGGTTATGCAAACCCTTAGATCACAAATGCTAAAACCCCCAAATCAAGATGATTTCAACCCAAGGAAGAAGTTAGAACGAACTTACCTTGACGATCAAGATCAAGAGTAGAGAAAACTTGTTTCAAAACTCAAGATTCGAATCACTCCACAAGTTAGCTTGATCAAGGCTACTTGAATGATTCTAGCATGCAATTCTAAAACACAAGAAATGCAAAGGAAAAGCTCATGGCTCAATAAGCTTAAATTTCATTATCTTAAAACTCAAATCTTAAATCTGTTTTTCCAAGGGATCAAGCTAGGCTATTTATAGCCTCCAAAACAACCCTTCAAGTAACCTAAAAGAATTGGAAAATTTGTAACTCCCTACTACATCAATACCATAACCACCACTAACACAAATAAAACTTAAAACACATAAATGAAATGTTTAAAACTGAAAATACAATTAAACATGCTTTAAATCCGAGAATGAAACTCCTCCACCATAAAACCAAGAGTTTGTAACCCTTCAAGAGTGAACGAACTGGAGTTTGAACTACTTTCAAGTACTTTGAAGTCCTGTTCATTTAATGCATCTTGAGTTCAACTTAGACTTCCATTAATTCAACTTGAGTTTGTAGTAAATGAAGTTGGACTTGTTCTTGACTTCATTCAATGCCACTTGAGGTTGCCATAAATGACACTAGAGTGCATTTAATGCAACTCCAATTTGTTGTCAACTTGGACATAGGATTCTCCAACAACTTCCTTTAACTCTTTGAAGACTAAGACACTTTGGTTCATATCAGTTAGTGTATAAAAATTTGGGCATGAAAGAAGTGAGACAGACAATAATCACCCTACAACTAGTCGATCGGTCTATTGCAAATCCAGAGGAAAATTTGAGGATGTATTGATACAAGTAGATAAACTTATATTTCCTGCTTACTTTATTGTACTTGATTTTGATGCAAATGAAGAAGTACCAATCATTATGGGAATGACATTCCTAGCCATAGGACAAGCTTTAGTGGATGTGCATAAAGGAGAAGTCACTGTGAGGTGTAGGATCAAGAGATTAAATTTTCACTGTACGACTCCCTTGAATATCCATCAGATGTTGAGAAGTGTGCTATCCTAAGAGTGTTAGATGAAGCAGTGATGGCAACGCTAAGTTCAGAGGTTATTCTAAAGCACCAGAACAACAAGTTGAGCATCATACTCGAGCAAGCATATGATGATTGCCAAGAAATTCTCTATTTGTACAGTGAGAGGGAATTAGCAAAATCATGGTCCAGACTGCATGAAAGTTTGGACATAAAGGAGGTTGGCCGAAAGGAGTTGAAGTCATATGTTGAGGAACCACCTAAGCTAGAGCTTAAAGTCATATCGCAACATTTAAAGTATGCTTATCTTGGTACGTATAACACCTTATCTATCATCATTGCTGCAAATTTGTCTAAGGAAAATGAAAACGAGTTGCTGGCCGTATTGAGATAACATAGAAGAGCCACTGGCTGGGCAATAACAAATATTAAGAGGATCAACCCAAGTTATTGAATGCATAAAATTGTCTTGGAACAGAATTGGAAGAATTCAGTGGAGTCACAGACGAGGCTAAACCCAACAATGAAAGAAGTTGTAAAGAAGGAGATAATTAAGTGGCTGGATGCGGAGATTATATACCCAACTTCTGATAGTGGATGGGTCAGCCCAGTACAATTTGTTCCAAAGAAATGAGAATGATAGCTGTAGAGAATGCTAGAAATAAGCTCATTCCTACCCGAACAGTTATGGGATGGAGGATATGCATGGACTTCAGGAAGATTAATAAAGCTACAAGAAAGGACCATTTTCCCTTACCCTTCATCAACCAGTTGTTGGCTAGATTGATCGGGCAGGAATATTATTATTTTCTTGATGGATATAGTGGTTACAATCAAATCACTATTGCATCTCAAGACCAACATAAGACGACATTTTTCTGTTGTTGCGTCCACACAACTATGCTAACAACACGTGCAAGTATACACAGATTTGTCGGTTGTAGCACGTAACGAGGTCGTATCCACGTGGATTTTTGGATAATATTTTAACTATATGGTAGATACCAACAGAGAGAAATATAATGAGTTTGGTGTATGGGAATTATCTAACAGAAATAAAATAACCAAAAGACAACAATATGTACACAGCATAAATGAAAATCAGAGCTGTTACGATAATGACGAGTTAACAGATAGGAAAAAGGCAGGGGACACTCAGCATACTTTCACAGGTTATATACCTACCCTCTAGATCACCAACATATATGAATGCCCAGCTCGACTCGGTTCCCTTCCGAGACACCCCAAACATGAGTAAGTACAACTTCCGTTGCTAAATACCCAGGCAATAAACGCAAGCTTTAGGCATAATTAGGGGACCCCATTCCCGAGTATCCCTAAAGTTATAGAAAAGCGCTAATCACAAGGAAAGCAAATCAACACCCGTAAGCCCTTCCAGGTCAATACAGAAGCTAGCAAACACGACAAGGTGGCCAACAATGTCACGCAAGATTGAAGAAATACAACTCAACTTTTCTTAAAAATAGATGTAGAGGCTAAAGGCTGAATTTCAAGTTAGTTACAGCATGTGAGTCTCCCCGAAGATGGGCTTTAGATCATAATGGGTGAAGAAAATAAAATGGAAGAAATGAGAATTCAACCCATTTCAGGGCAGTAGCAAAAAATGCAGAGAATAAGACGCCGACAGCTCGTCGAAGCAGATGAGGCTCTCCTTTTGCGAGCCAATTGTCGCACCCAAAATGGGAATATTCCTCCTTCTTGTCTTTTCATCTCTCAACTTTGTCTTTTTTGGGATCAGTGTGTTTGTCGGCTAGGGCAAAACATCCCTTAAATACCGCGTTCTGTTCTTAGGGCACCCGACTGGAGTTTGTACAGACATGGGTAAATCCCGTGTTTTGACTTTAACTGTTTAGTAACTTCATGCTCCCGCACCGCTTTGCTCCCGCTTTCACATGCTTTGTCTTGAAAATGCCCTGACTGTTCTTCTCTAGTTTAGCATTTTCTCCCTGCTTGATCTTTTTTTTACAAACCCATGCAAATGAACCAAAAATATGAGAGTTTATGTTGGTTTTGGCCAAAACTCTCAAGATTAAGGATGTTTAGCTAAGAATTCACATTTTAACACAATTCAAGCTATTTATGACCTAAAACCGACACACTTAGACATTTTAATGCATATTTTCACGCAAATAGTCACTAGAATAACTCTCTTTTGGAGGGTTATCACACTCCATACTTAAAAGTCTGCTAACAGTACAACATTGAGAGGGGGCACTGCTACCTTATGGTTAGCAGCGACAGGAGCTCCATCTACTATCTCCTTGATCCTCACATTTTGTCTTACAGGTGCGTTAGGCTGAACTGGCAAATTTATTCTATCCATGTTTGCTGCCACTTGTTGTCGCCTCTACTCTCGTATATTTCTGTGGAAAGTGCGGTCAATTCCATGGTCTATAATATACTCTAATCCTTCATACTCATTCATGCACCTCACAAAAACACACAGCAAAATTAAAATGTGAGAACAAGAAAACTCACTTCAACACCGTATCTACAAATATCAATGTATCGAATAAAGCCAAGGTACAACGCGTTGAGTAGCTGCCGCCACCCACCAATGTGAAGGGAGTTCGAAGCTTTCTAGGCCATGCGGGATTCTACCGGTGGTTTATAAAAAGGACTTTTCTAAACTTGCAAAGCCTTTATGCTCGTTATTAGAAAATGATAGAGAATTTGATTTTTCTTCTAAATGTTTGCAGGCATTTTCCACACTGAAGTGTGCACTTACCCACGCCCCAATCATCCAACCTCCAGATTGGCAGCTTCCTTCTGAACTAATGTATGACGCCAGCGACTTCGCGGTAGGAACAAGGATGGGGCAAAAGAAAGACAAAGTGCTGCATCCGATATATTAGGTTAGCAAAACGCTAATAGAGGCTCAGATTAATTACACTACTACAAAAAAAGGAGTTACTTGTAGTAGTATTCGCGTTTAAAAAAAATAGGAGCCTACTTGATGGGAGCAAAAGTGATAGTCCACACTGATCATGCCGCGTTGAAATATCTGCTCACTAAGAAAGATGCAAAGTCGAGGCTGATTAGATCGATTCTCTTGAGTCGAGAATTTGACGTGGAGATTGAAGATAAGAAGGGTTCTGAGAACTTAGTAACAGACCACTTATCCCAAATTGTTGGCGCACGAGAAGGACAAGATGCTGTTGCAATTCGTGATAGTTTCCTAGATTAGCAGTTACTAGCTCCCTTAAGGATACAAAAGAGGAGGAACCTTGGTTCTCAGACATCGCAAACTTTCTAACTTGTGGGATAGGCAACAACTAAAGCATTTATATCATGAAAGAAAATTCTACTACTGGGATGATCCTTTCCTTTATTGGCTAAGACATGACAACATACCCTGGAAATACATCTCGTAGGCAGAAGCATCAGAAGTATTACAGAAATGTCAAGCTGCACCATACGGAACACAGTTCGGTGGGCAAAGAACAACCACTAAAGTGTTACATAGTGGATAATTCTGGCCTTATATTTTTAGTGATGCTCATGAATTGGTCAAGTGTTGCAATGAGTGTCAACTAGTTTGAAATATCTCTAAGAGGTTAGAGATGCCATTAACCTATATTTTAGAAGTGGAGCTGTTTAACGTATAGGGCACGGATTTCATGGGTCCATTTCCCTTGTCTAACAGACATCTGTTTATCCTTGTGGCACTGGACTACGTGTTTAAATGGGTTGGGGCAATTTCTTGTCCCACAAATGGTGCTAAAGTGGTAACTAAATTCCTCTTGAAGAATATTTTCACCTAATTAGGTACACCAAGGACGATAATAAGTGATGAGAGGATCCCACTTTGTGAACCGAGAGCAGTCGCATGATTGCTAGCTAAGTATAATGTCAAGCATGGAATTGCTACAACATATCACCCACAATTTAATGGCCAAACATAAATTTCAAATCGGGAAATCAAGAGCGTCTAGAGAAGCTGTAAATGCAAGTATAAAGGATTGGGCCTTCAAGCTACACGAAGCGCTATAGGCATACCGGACCACATTTAAAACACTATTGAGGACATCTCCATACAAGTTGGTATTTGGGAAAACCTATCATCTACCGTTGGAATTGGAGCACACAGCCTTCTTGGCTATGAAAAAGTTGAATTTTAATTATGCTGTAGTGGGAGAAATTTGAAGAGATGCATATGAGAGCGCCAAAATCTACAAGGAGAAAACAAAAAAAATGCACAACGCTCACAAACACCCTCGAAAATTAGAAGTGGGGCAATTGGTTCCTCTCTACAATTATAGACTTAAGCTATTTCCTGGAAAGTTAAAGTCCAAGTGGTCAGGACCATTTAAAATAGTGAAGGTTTATCCCTATGTAGCCTTAATAGTAAATGAATTAAAATCTGACAGAGACTTCACTCTGAACGGGTAGATATTAAAGCATTATTGCGGAGAAATTTTGGAAAGGGATGTTTAAGCACACCAGCTAGCCCCTACGTAAAGAGAAAATGAGAAGCATTAAAAAAATAAAGGAGCTTAATTTTAATTTCATATGACTTGAAAGCTCTCCATGTTTAATTTAATTTGTTTTATGGGTAGGTAGATTTAATTTTTGTAAAGCTGATTTGATTTTAATAAATGGCATATTGGTGAAGATTTTGGGAGCATTTATTTTACAAAGGAAGAGAGATAGAGGCCATGATGGCAATCGGCGTGTGGAAGCACAAATAAGGCAGCTGGCGGGCATTCATGGGCGTAACAGAGGAGTATTTTCTTAATTGTGGAAAGGCGGTATGTAATTTGGAGGGGAAGCATGAATTATTTCAGCGAGAGGTAAGTTTAAATTTAAAATTTGAATTAATTGGAGTGTGTAAGAAGTTAGAAAAAAATTGTGGGGGGAGGGGGGGGCTGATTCTTAAGTTTCTTATTTAAGACCCACTATCCCAACCACCCCTCCACGTTCTGCCCCACATTCATCTTTTTCCTGCCCCTTAAAATACTTGTCCAACCCCTCTTTCCCTGCTTTAAATTCCTCTCTATCACCTATTTGCCTCCGCTGGAATGTCTCATTACAAGACCAAAGTGAATTGAAAGAAAGTTATGGAGTTTCCCTTGTCGGATAGTTCTTCGAAGGACGTCGCCGATGCTCGTGATCAATTAGTAACGGCGGAAGTCCTTGAGACTCCAATACATCTCTTGTCAACACCGTCACTGACCCCCCATCTCCGACCATCCCTAAAATAGCTCCAAAGCCTCCTAAACTTCTTTCACATTCTTGTTCGGCATACCAGACACAAACCGCCAAACGACCCACTGAGTTTTCGTCTGAACCCACACCCACCAAGAAAACCAAAAACTCCATTGCTCCGATGTCTCCAAAAGCATTGCATGCCCAATCCTCCTCTATTTCCAAAGGGTTGCAGGAAGCGAAAACTTCAAAGACCGTTTCCTCAAATGAGAGGAAACGACAACCCTCTATTTTTGTTGTGCAGGTACGGGCTTTGCAGCTTCCGCCCGGTCGAAAGAAGGCCCATGTTGTGCTCCTCAGGATGCTACTTTCCATTCATCCAGACTTTCATCGACAGGAATGGCTAGGCCTACTTCTACGCTCTATTTGGGCCTTTATTCCCCAGGCTTGTGAATGAATTCTATGCCAACCTTAGTGCCGACAACATTGGGAGAACAAAGGAGATTAAAGTAGATTGGAGCCCGGGGAAAATCAACAAGGCCCTCTACCTGCCTTCCAACCTCCCTGCTGAGTTCAACAGGATGTTTGAGTGCTCTACTGAAGAGCAATTTGGTCATGCACTCACAATTGTTGCCCACCCCAAAGCGTCCTGGAACATTGCCCACCAAAGAGCCAATTCTTTTCCTTCAAACTTCCTCACAACTGAAGCCAATGTGTGGCTCTATTTCCTGAAAAAGCATAATCATGCCCGTGGGCATGATTCATCCATGACGAAGGAAAGGGTCCTCCTTCTAGCCTTTTTGATAAAGTATAGGAGCATTGATGTAGGCCAGCTCATCCATCATGAAATCGCACAGTGTGCCTCAAAAAGTTAGGGCATCTGTTCTTCCCCGACCTCATTTCCAAAATGTGCATGAAGCGCAACACCCCAGTTGAACAAGATGAGGATGTTCTCACGAAGAAGTGGTTCATTGAGAAGCTTCAACACGACTGCCTCATGGCTAACGAAGTTGCCCGAGGTAGCGTCATTCTAATTGGGGCCATCAATGAAATGATAGCCCACCAATCGCGAATTTTTCGGTAGAGCTGGTTCAGTTCAAGTCAATGGTGGCATCATTAGCTGAGCAAATCACTACTTGCGATGCTAAACTCAAGAGCCTCCTAGACCGCCTGGCAAAGTCGAATGCTTCGTCCTCATCTGCACCACGCCGTACATTCGACTCATTTTTGGAGCATTACTTCAGTTCGGCATATGAAGAGGCGTAGTAGGGCAAATGGCTCGAAAGACGAGGATAGCGAAAGCAACACTATAGAACCAGGGGCATCCCTCCTTCCGTCTTCTTCTCTATCTAGATTCGAAAACCCAACCAACCAATCACCAAGAAATCAAATCAGCTTTTCTTCATTAATAAATGACCGCCTTCTTGATATTCAAGTCTACTTCAGATGGCTGAGCTACACTCAAATGGGGTCGATGAAGTGGTATCAGAACGTAGTTTAGCTTGGATCAATTCCCTCCCCATTATCCCAGCATTAAAAAGTCAAAACTTAACTTAACACGCAAAGTAGGAACATCGAAATGCCAGTTCATCCTTAACTGAGCCACACAACTAAAGGTTGAGCTGAAAAGCAATGTACAACTGAAAGTGGAAACAAAAATGAGCCATTCATTCAAAGCAAGATACAACTGCTCAAGTGTATAGGGTTGGGCAGGAATATAAAACTGGGGTCGAAATACATGCGGCCCAACCCGATACATCGTGAAAGGAAAGCGGAAAAACTAAAACATCTTAAGCATCTCCATGATCCCCCACCCGATCAGCATAGTCAACACTAAGTACCTCTACTGAAACCTCCTCCTCTTCCGCTTCTTACATCTCAACCTCAAACGCCTCATATACGAAGGAGAGCTTCAGGTAAAGCAGAATTTTCATCACCCCAGCAACGACGAAGTGGAAGCCCTTATCCGTTAGGTCCCTGACCAGATCGTCGACTCGAATTGATTGAAGTTGTGCATAGTAACCTCGTGGGCCGCCTTCTTGGCGGCCCATTCTTTAACCTCGCGAGCCAACTTTTCCTCGGCCTCTTTTGCCCTCAATTCAGCTGCTCTCTTGTCCAACCTAGCTTGGCTCACAAAGTTTTTCAAAGAAGACGTTGACTTTGTTAGCTTCTCTATCTCTATCTGAGCCATTGCCAACTTGGTAGTCAAATCCTCGATCGTTTTGGTGGCTTCGGTCGTAAGTGAAGATGTCATTCTGAGCTGTTTATTCTTGGCTGATGATCATCCCAGTATGGAGCTGAGCCAACTGGTTGATCAGGCTCTAGACATACTCTGCTGGTTTCTCAAGTAAGACTCTCTCATTCTCCTAAAGCATCCGAGCTGAGTTGGTATTGTAAGCCTGAAGGGCCGCCTCACGCACAGATTCCCCACGAAACTAAGCTTGAAAAGGTACAGAAAGTCCATCTTCTGAAAGGTCGATGGATGACCCTTGTCCTAAGAGTAAATGCTAATCGGCTTAGGGGAAGATCAAAACTAGGCCTCATCTGAACGCTTTCCATTCGGGTCGGTCGAGGAATGGCTCTTCCGTTGTGATGAAGAAAAAGCTAGCACCGTCTGCAGTGGGTCAGCTCGAAACGGGCAAAAGGACCCTCAGGATGAGGTGTTTGCACCATCCGACCTCTCTCAGTCGTGAGAAAACTCGCTAGGAGTAGATCAGGGCGTCAGGCGCTTATGGTTCATTAATGAGTACAACTTCAATACCACTATGTCGAGGTTTGCTATGTGTTTAAGATCGAGTTGAGTTAACCCACACAGATGGAGGTTTATGTGTTTCAAGACGTCCTCGTACCACAGCTTGTCTAGCTTGCCCACTCGGTCTTCGACCTCCAATATCATTCGCTAACCCGAGGAGAAAGGCGAGGAAGAGCTGTAAAGCAAAATAAGTAGTCAGATATATGCTATCATAAGCCGGACCAAAGAAAGACCGACCTTTTAAAACTTACCTACTTCCGCAAATTCAGTTGGAAATTGGCAGTACAACACCCCATCCTTGGTAGCCAACCAGCCCTTCGAGACGAAGAACCATTTGTCTATCCAAAGCTTGTTGACTGAGGGTGTGTGAATGATTTTCAAAAAGGTGTTCCGGGCCAATATATAGTACCGATCGGGGAATACCCTGTAGGGCTTAATGAGGTGGGTCGCTAGAAACTGGTCTATATTTAATCACGGGTCGGCTTCACCCGTGCTGAAGCCGCACAAAAATGTAATATAGCCCCAGCAAACTGGCCCATCCATTAGGCGCATGTTGCGCTGGGGCCAGATTGATGGCCGATAAGAAGCGTTGGATGAAAGGGTGAAGTGGGAGATGGACATCTCGCTTGGACATGTGTGGGATAGTTCCATCCACCTCGGACGTGGATTATCCAAATGTTCACCGACCTGAGGTAACCTCATGACAATATTGTCAGGGATCCTATATAGTTTCCGGAGTTCACTCAAGTCATCCTCAGTACATATGAAGGGTGAAGTTTCTACTTCAAGTGAAGAGTTAGGGATAGGTTAACCACGGCCAAAGTTGGAGAGGCTACTTGTTTCAGAAGGGCTATTCATTTCAGGCTCTAACCTAGAGGGCCCTGCCGCACCGTCTGTCCAACCTTCACCGGGCTTTCGGATTATCCTGTAACTCATATGACATACTCATACCTAGATAATTGAAAAAGCAAAGAGAGGTAGGCGACCTAATGAACTCCGAGCTAAGGATACCTTGGATGCAATAGAGTAGTAGAAAATTCGAGAGAATTTTTTATTTTCCAAGTAGGAGAAATGGTAGAATGAACTATACTATTTATAGTATTGGGGGAAGTCATCTCAACCTTCATTGATTTTGAAATAAAAAGTCGAAATGTAATCCCGCCAAAAGTGAAGGTGCATGATGTCAGCCAACATAAGCTCGTCAATTCATCTTCCCTCGTTCCTTCTTAGAGAATTGACTAGTCAGTATCCTGTTAACTCTCCAAAACAGAGTTATTTTATTAATAATTTGGGTTAATTTGTGCTTTGTTAGGGTATTTGTCTAAATCGCATGCTTAAGTGAGGAAATTGGTGAAAAATATGACCACTACGTTCTAAATCCTCATATTGTTGAACTTACGCAAGTTCTTGCTTATTTCACCTATTTTTGGTTTAATTGTGCAAAATTTGGAGAAGTTGCTGAGGAGCAGCAGAATGCTAGGATTAGAGAAAAAATGCCGAAGCGTTGTTGTGCTAGAGCATGTCAATGCTAGATCATCGCTTGTAGAAATTCCTGGGCAGCAGTAACACGCGGGATTTTTACTTATGTCCGTACAACGCGCGTTTTACTAAGTTTTGCCCTAATTTTTGGGAGAGCTATAAAAGCAACAAGATGGGGCTGTCTCATCATCAATCCCCAAGGAGGGAAAATATCTAAAAAGAGTAAAATATTACCAAAACATGTTGAAGACAAGGAAAGATGCCCCCATTTCGAGAAGAAGCCGACGGGATGAGGTTGGAACTACTGGTTTCTCATTCAACTAGAGGTTTAAGAGGATTTCTGAAAGGTTCTTCACCAAATGGATGGTTTCTCTCTTTACCCATTGCATTTTTCCCATTCCTTATGAACTATACCCAATTTAGGGGGAGATCCTTTGTTGTAGCTTGTAAACAGAAGCTTTTCTAGCATGTTTTTACTACTGTTAAATAGAGGTGATATAATATTTTCATCTTACTGATCTATGGTGGCCACATTTATCAATTTGTTTGCTCTTGTATGACTCGGAAGGGTATATAGGTAGCGTGTTTGACTCTTTTCTAGTTAGCTACTCTTTTCTAGTAGATTTGTTGATGCTTAGGGATAAGGTTCGCCTAACCATGTTTATAAATTGTTCTTCATGTTTAGGTATTTAGCCACAGAAGTTGAAGATATCCATATTTGGGTGTCTCGGAAGGGAACCACGTTGGCTTGAGAATCAGTAGTGACACACTAATGCTTACGATGTAAGCAAGTCTACAAGACCATTAACTTGGGCTCTGATACCAACTGTAACGACCCGACTTTTCGGGACTTAAACTTCAAAGGGACGTTACTACATGCATGCTTTCAATATTTTACAAGCCTTTAAAAAAATAAATGATAATAAATAAAATAAAATACAACCACATAAAATAACTTTATAAAATAAAATAAAAAAAAAACTTTATTTGGGATCCCATAAATAGTTACATAAAACATAATATTAAGATAAATGACTCCTAATACAAAAAAAAATAAATGAAACTAAAGCAGAAGCGAAAACCCATGGCACAACTTGCAGACATCCTCGTTACACACCATATTCGTGTTTATTATTCCCTAAAAAAAAATAAGGGGAACAGGGTGAGTATTAAAAATACTCAGTAAGTAACCCAGCTAACGGGGTCAGACATGCATACACATACAACATGAACATGTGAGACCTAAATATTTATTCACTCAAAATATTTTCCTGTTCGTTTTCCTTTTCCTTTCCTTTCCTTTCTCTTTGGTCAAAGTGAGCAATTAACTCAACCCTACACAAACGATACCAACTTCATTATGATATATAGGTGGGTTTCTTGGGAGACTCCACCCAAATTGATGGTAGTTGGCACCCAGTCAGCAGTGCCAAGTCTCACCCACCTAGGTCTTCAATTTCAGTCTAGTATGTACATTACAGTAGGGTAGTTGATAAGCACCAAGGTTGCTCGGGTTTACAAAGCTACAGGTCCTTCTAGGATCCTTGCAAACATTCACAAAAACGACTAACTTACCGAAAGATTCCAACCAAGAGTAAGGTTAGAAGATGAATCACTCTTTGATCGGACTTAGAATCTACGATTGTCACTCCTAGATCCTAAGACGACTCACTCCAGAATTAGCATGATCGAGACTAATCCAATGAATCGGTTTAACATCAAACCTAAAGCAAGATTTGAAAGAAGCAACACCAAATGTGTTAAGGAACAAAAGTTCTTGAATTCCAATATGCTTAAAGGTAAACTCCCAAGCTCTTATTTCTTTTACCTTGGGAAGATACAAAGATGAAGTCCTTTGTGATGTTGTCCCTATGCATGCGGGGGATATACTGTTGGGCCGACCATGGCAATATGATAGAGAGGTCACATATGATGGGCTGTTGAACAAGTATAGTTTTACTTTGAACAGAAAGAAATTTACTTTACTTCCGTTGTCTCCATTTGAAGTACATTGTGACCACTTGAAATTAGAGAAGAAAAGAAAAAAATTTGAAGAAAAAGAGAGGAGAGAAGAAAGCAAAAGTGAGACTAGTGAAAAAAAATAGAAGAGTGAAAGGAAAAATGAGAGTAAAAACCGTAGAAAAGAAAGCATTCGAAGATCCGAGGCACACAAAAAGTTCTTTTCATTATGTTGTGTTTTGTTTAAATTATCAAGTTCTTTATCCTAAGATTGAGTTGTTGTAGCCTTAGTTTGTAAGAGTTGATCATTGAATTAGTTATATCAAGCTTTAAGCAAGATTGCACCAAAATTTAAGCCAACCCTTACATCTTTGACCTAGTACCAAAAGCCTACCCTTGAGTGATAAACACGAGTGTCCTTGAGTGAAATCTTGGTGAGAAGAGTGGTAAGGTCCTTATTATCATTATTATTGTTTCTAACAAAATGGCACAGGATGGAGTACCACAAGTACCACAAGATCCTAATACAGTGATTCTTCAAGCAATTCAAGGTATGATGGAAATGATGATGGAAGATAGACAAGAAAGGAGAGCGCAACAACAAAGAGAAGAACGAGCCTTACAAGAAGATGATGCGTTTGACCTTGCTGAACAAGAAAGACAAGTTGGAGGAAGAAGAAATGGGAGAGGAAGATGACGAAATAACTTTGTCAACGTTATGCAACCTAGAAGATTGGAAAGATTAAATGAAAATAGGGATGGCGGAGTTAAACTCAAAATTCCACCCTTTAGTGGAACGGCGGACCCCGATGCTTAACTGCAATGGGAAAGGAAGATAGAACATGTGTTTGATTGCTATACATATAGTGAGAATACGAAGATGAGACTCACCATTGCTGAATTCACCAATCATGCCGGTGAATGGTATCAAAATCTCAAATTAGAAAGAAGAAGGAAGGAGGAGGATCCATTAGACACTTGGGAAGAACTCAAAGAAGCCATGAGAAGGAGGTACGTTCCAAAACACTATGAAAGAGATTTGAAAACTAAACTGCAAGCTTTGAGGCAGGGAACGAAAAGTGTTGCTGAGTATTATCAAGAGATGGAGACCTTAATGCTAAAAACCCAAATCCGAGAAGAAGAGGAAGACACCATGTTTAGATTCCTTGGAGGTTTGAATCGAGAAATTGCTCATGCTGTTGATAGAAATCCACCACA
Source organism: Momordica charantia (assembly GCF_013281855.1). NCBI lineage: Eukaryota > Viridiplantae > Streptophyta > Magnoliopsida > Cucurbitales > Cucurbitaceae > Momordica > Momordica charantia. The sequence goes on from NW_028275160.1 coordinate 16,841,977, forward strand.
TTACCTAGAAGATATGTACCATTATGCTGTCAAAATTGAAGATCAATTGAAGGAAGAAAAGGAGTATTCAAAAAGGCACACATCTAAAGCTAATACATATTTCAATTCTAATGCTTGGAACAAGGCTGGTTTTGTGAATAGGAATGAATCAATGCAACCAAAAGGAAAGTTCGTAGCTGCCAAAAGAATGGAGGGAGAGAGTTCCAATACTAAAAAGAATGAAGCTCCAAAGGAGGTAAAGGAAAAGACTAGTTCTATTCAATGTTGGAAGTTCAAAGGGTTTGGACAGATGAGTAAAGATTGTGTCAATAAAAGAGTTATGGTGATAAGAAATGGCGTAGTTGACTCGGATGATGATTGTGAGGAACATGATGAAGAATTTGAAGAACGTGATGAAGAGTATATTGAAGAAGGTAACTTCATATCCTTGATAACAAGAAGGGTACTTAGTGTACAAATAAAGGAAGAGAAAGTTGAAGATCAAAGGGAAAACTTGTTTCACACAAGATGCTTAATTGAAGGAAATGCGTGTAGCTTGGTGATTGATAGTGGAAGTTGCACAAATGTGGTAAGTAGTTTTCTTGTTAAGAGACTTCAACTTGCTACACGTCCACATCCAAAACCATACAAACTTTAATGGTTGACTAACAAAGGAGAACTTAAGATTAAACATATTGGAATTCAAGAACTTTTGTTCCTTAACACATTTGGTGTTGCTTCTTTCAAATCTTGCTTTAGGTTTGATGTTAAACCGATTCATTGGATTAGTCTCGATCAAGCTAATTCTGAAGTGAGTCGTCTTAGGATCTAGGAGTGACCATCGTAGATTCTAAGTCCGATCTAAGAGTGATTCATCTTCTAACCATACTCTTGGTTGGAATCATTCGGTAAGTTAGTCGTTTTTGTGAATGTTTGCAAGGATCCTAGAAGGACCTCTAGCTTTGTAAACCCGAGCAACCTTGGCGCTTATCATTTGGTATCAGAGCATTGGTCGACATCCTTTGGCCGGCTCTAGAGGTGAAATATCTTTACTTTATGTAATTTTATTTTTCTGTTATTTTCCTTTTTCGAAAGTAGTTCCTTACAAAGCGTAACAAGACATAACTTGTCTTGAAATTCTTGTATTTTGCTCTCGGATCATTAAAAAAATTAGATGCAAAAGAAAAAAAAAACAGAAGCAAAAGAAAGAAAAAAAACAGTAGCAAAAAGAAAGAAAAACATATTGAAATTCGAGAACTTTTGTTCCTTAACACTTTTGGTGTTGCTTCTTTCAAATCTTGCTTTAGGTTTGATGTTAAACCGATTCATTGGATTAGTCTCAATCAAGCTAATTCTGGAGTGAGTCATTTTAGGATCTAGGAGTGACCATCGTAGATTCTAAGTCCGATCTAAGAGTGATTCATCTTCTAACCTTACTCTTGGTTGGAATCTTTCGATAAGTTAGTCGTTTTTGTGAATGTTTGCAAGGATCCTAGAAGGACCTCTAGCTTTGTAAACCCGAGCAACCTTGGCGCTTATCAGTAGTTGCCACAAACCGTTTATTTAAAAAAAAAACATTTTTCACATTCATATCATGCATGAGGTCCCATAACTAAACATTTTGTAATACAGCACAACAATTTCACATAACATTCAATTCCCAAACGACAATGATCACATAGCCATCCAAAACATCGTATAAAAATCTCAACCTAACCCGAAGCCATTCCAAAAGCGGAGCCACTTACCTCAATAGCGATCCAAAATAATTGTTACGAAATTTACTGGCGTAGCCTAAATCAATTTCCCAAAAATTAACATAATATTCAATTGATAAAATTTAACACAACTGGTATAAGGATTTCCAAACAAAAACTTATTCCTGACTTACCGGACTGACGTTGGATGCGTGTGCGAGGGAGGAGAAAATAGAACGGTTTTGACAGAGGGAAAATTGAGAGGGAGGAAGGGAACGATATAACCTAGGGTTTTGTCATATTCTCTTTTAACTAATTTTAAGCCCAACCCATCTTTTATTTGTTTTTATTTTAATTTCTTTTATCTTTCTTTCGTTTTATTTATTTTTAATCTTTTCATTTTTTTCAATTACTTATAATTTTTTTTCTTAATCTACTTTTTCTAATCCAAACTTACCTGATAAATATTATCTTTTATCTTTTTTTAAAGATAAGAACAAAGAACAAAAAGACAAGATTAGAAAAAAAAATATCTCTATTGATAAAGAAAATTAAAAAAAAATAATTTTCTTGTTAATGCATTTAAACTACTAAAATATTATATAAAAAAAAATATGAGATGTTACAATTTATGCTTGATGACCAAATTGAAATAACGCCTCATTGAAGGAGAAATAAGTAGAGAATACCAAAGCAAGAAGGATGAATTGAAATCTAAATCCGCAAGCACCAAATATGGTAGTTGAGGAAATGCAAGAGGAAGAGGATACTGGGACAGCAGGAACCCCTCCTCTAAATGTTTTCCTATTAGCAGATGACAGAGATAGAGCAATTAGAGCATACGCGGCTCTAGTATTATATAATTTTAATCTAGCTATTGCAAAGCCGGATATAGATGCCCATGAGTTTTAGCTTACGCCTGTGATGTTTCAAATGCTCCAAACTGTGGGACAATTTGAGGGTCACGAATCAGAAGATCACCACCTACATTTGAGATATTTCATGGAGGTCAATAATTGGTTTAAGATTAGGGGAGTAACGAAGGAAGCACTGAGGCTGAATCCATCACTACATGGAATGAATTGGTAGAAACGTTTTTTTACGAAGTATTTTCCACCAAGCAAAAAATGCAAAATTTAGAAGCGACATCAAAAAGAAAATTTTCAAGAAGAAAATTTTTCCCTAGTTTTTTCTGAACTTGAGCAACATCAACCTACCAAACAAGCTGTAAGTTCATCAAATTCTTTGGAAAGCCTGATTAAAGCTTACATGGCTAATAATGAGGCTGCCATTCAAAATCAAGCAGCTATGATTCAGAGTCAAGCAGCTTCTTTAAGAAATTTGGAAATTCAAATGGGGCAAATTGTAGAAGATCTAAGAAAGCAACCCCATCTCTCAGGCATCATTGAGACACTCAAATGAAAGGAAAAGTCACAATGCAAAACTCAAACATTAATGAGTGGTAATACATTTTCTCCACCAAATCTCACCCTTCTGCCCAAGTCAATGCAGCAATTGAAATTCACAGTCAAATTCAAGAAATTGTAAACAAGCTACAACATAAGAATATCCACGAGAGCATTGCTGGAGCATATGTCGAAATTGAGACCAAAGAAGCATCAAGGTTGGGGGTTGAAGAACAAAAGAGAAATCAATTTGCAAGGATATTTGAAACACTGGAGTCGGAAGGGGAACAATTCAGCCCAATTAATCCATTAAAGAAAGAAGCATTGAGGTTCGAATTTAAAATATTACCGCAACAATTCTATATCCATAGAACATTGATTGCTCTTATATGACTCGGAAGGGTATATAGGTAGCGTGTTTGACTCTTTTGTGGTTAGCTACTCTTTTCTAGTAGATTTGTGGATGCTTAGGTATTTAGCAATGAAAGTTGTAGATATTCATATTTGAGTGTCTCGGAAGGGAACCACGTCGACTTGAGCATCAGTAGCGATTTTATGCTAAAGCGTCTTCTATGAGCGAATGAAAGCATGTCACGATCTCCCCCGTTTCCATCTCATCAACTATTTCCCCGTTATGTTCATTTTGCTACAACATTTTTTTGCCCCAGCATCTGTTAATACCGTATTTCTCTCTTGGAATTTCTTTTTGTGGTTTATAGTATTTCACTTAGTTATAGTTATACAACCATTGATTATATTTTATCTGCATTCTTTTTGGTATTGTTCAGTGCACGCTTATGGTAATATCCTTAGTCCCTATGGATTTCGACCTTGTTTGTACTACAAACGGTAAGAATATAGTGTACACTTGCACATGCATTCACCTAGGTTGTGGGATTTTGACCTGTCAGGCTACGATTCACGCATACCTTAAAGAGTCGTTGATGCCCTGTCAGGGATATTGTCGGAGAACTCGCTTATAAATAAAAATCATTTGCCTCTATCCTAGGTACGCAAACACTGTATTTTCTCTCAATACAACTTTGATTCTTCCTGACTTAGGAGTCAGAGTATTGTCTGCCTTGCAGGTCTCCTATCGAGCAAGTTCCAGCTCGTCCGCCGAGTCAGCCTTCAATCCGAGCCGAGGTTCGCAGCTTGATCATTTTTGTGATCAAACAATGTATTTATGAAAAAAAAATCCTAAATTTGTAGGTAGTAATAAATGATTTTTTTCCATAAAATTTTGAAACTGCTTTTTTTTAAGGAGTATTGATATGAACCAAAGTGTCTTAGCCTTCAAAGTGTTAAAGGAAGTTGTTGGAGAATCCTATGTCCAAGTTGACAACAAATTGGAGTTGCATTAAATGCACTCTAGTGTCATTTATGGCAACCTCAAGTGGCATTGAATGAAGTCAAGAACAAGTCCAACTTCATTTACTACAAACTCAAGTTGCATTAATAGAAGTCTAAGTTGAACTCAAGATGCATTAAATGAACAAGACTTCAAAGTATTTGAAAGTAGTTCAAACTCCAGTTCATTCACTCTTGAAGGGTTACAAACTCTTGGTTTTATGGTGGAGGAGTTTCATTCTCGGATTTAAAGCATGTTTAATTGTATTTTCAGTTTTAAACATTTCATTTATGTGTTTTAAGTTTTATTTGTGTTAGTGGTGGTTATGGTATTGATGTAGTATGGAGTTACAACCTTTACAATTCTTTTAGGTTACTTGAAGGGTTATTTTGGAGGCTATAAATAGCCTAGCTTGTTCCCTTGGAAAAACAGATTTGGGATTTGAGATTTAGATTTTGATGATTGAATGAAGTTGCTATTTTGCTTCAAAAAGCCTAGAGCTTGTTTTTCTTTGCAATTCTTGAGTGTTAGATTTGCATGCTAGAATCATTCAAGTAGTCTTGATCAAGCTATTTGTGGAGTGGTTCGAATCTTGAGTTTAGAAACAAGTTTTCTCTACTCTTGATATTGATCATCAAGGTAAATCCGCTCTAACTTCTTCCTTGGGTTGACATCATCTCGATTTGGGGGTTTTAGCATTTGTGATCTAGGGGTTTGCATAACCATAAGGGTTCTTAGATCCAATTGGCTATTGTTTTCTTATCATTGATGATATGAACCAAAGTGTCTTAGTCTTCAAAGAGTTAAAGGAAGTTGTTGGAGAATCCTATGTCGAAGTTGACAACAAATTGGAGTTGCATTAAATGCACTCTAGTGTCATTTATGGCAACCTCAAGTGGCATTGAATGAAGTTGGACTTGTTCTTGACTTCATTCAATGCCACTTGAGGTTGCCATAAATGACACTAGAGTGCATTTAATGCAACTCCAATTTGTTGTCAACTTCGACATAGGATTCTCCAACAACTTCCTTTAACTCTTTGAAGACTAAGACACTTTGGTTCATATCATCAATGCAACTCCAATTTGTTGTCAACTTGGACATAGGATTCTCCAACAACTTCCTTTAACTCTTTGAAGACTAAGACACTTTGGTTCATATCAAGTATCACGTGACATATTGGATGGGTGAGGTGGTATCTAATGGTAGAAACCATGTACATTGTACGCGATTTATGGGCGAAATCACATACAATGTACGCGATTTGCACTATTTTGCAGCCACAATTTGAATCCTGGGCCATTTAATATTTTCTTTTTTTCTTTATATTTTTCATACTATAAAATAAGTTGTTCTCTTATTTATTATCTAATTAAAAAAATTGTTCTTTCATATTTAATTGTCGAGGTCGGTAGATATTTTTGGAAAAATTATAAAAAATAAATGAATTAAAAGAATATTAAATTAATAAATTAGCATTATTCCATTTTTAAATAATGGAAAAATTAGTAAATATTAAAATTATGTTCTTTTTTGTTGATCTTTTTGCGGTACTTAGAAATGTCAATTCATCTCTTGATGTCCAACCAAAGTGTCTTAGTTTTCAAAGAGTTAAGGGAAGTTGTTGGAGAATCCTATGTCCAAGTTGACAACAAATTGGAGTTGCATTAAATGCACTCTAGTGTCATTTATGACAACCTCAAGTTGCATTGAATGAAGTCAAGAACAAGTCCAACTTCATTTACTACAAACTCAAGTTGCATTAATGGAAGTCTAAGTTGAACTCAAGATGCATTAAATGAACAAGACTTCAAAGTACTTGAAAGTACTTGAAAGTAGTTCAAACTCCAGTTCATTCACTCTTGAAGGGTTACAAACTCTTGGTTTTATGGTGGAGGAGTTTCATTCTCGGATTTAAAGCATGTTTAATTGTATTTTCAGTTTTAAACATTTCATTTATGTGTTTTAAGTTTTATTTGTGTTAGTGGTGGTTATAGTATTGATGTAGTAGGGAGTTACAACCTTTACAATTCTTTTAGGTTACTTGAAGGGTTATTTTGGAGGCTATAAATAGCCTAACTTGTTCCCTTGGAAAAACAGATTTGAGATTTGAGTTTTAAGATAATGAAATTTAAGTTTATTGAGTCATGAGCAACCTTTGCATTTCTTGTGTTTTAGAATTGCATGTTAGAATCATTCAAGTAGCCTTGATCAAGCTATCTTGTGGAGTGGTTCGAATCTTGAGTTTAGAAACAAGTTTTCTCAACTCTTGATCTTGATCATCAAGGTAAATTCGTTCTAACTTCTTCCTTGGGTTGAAATCATCTTGATTTGGGGGTTTTAGCATTTGTGATCTAGGGGTTTGCATAACCATAAGGGTTCTTAGATCCAATTGACTATTGTTTTCTTATCATATGGACATGTGAAAATATAGATGTGAGCATTTAATACCATGCTTTACTAGATTTTTTTTTCCTTTTTATATATTTTAACCAAAAAAAATGTTTAAAATTATAAAGAAAGGAAGTTGAAGATTAATTTTTTATATATTATGAAATTTAAATAACTTTTTTGTTTACATAATATTAAAAAAAATTGTTAAGAAGTATAAAGAGTAAATAAAGAAGAAAGAACATTTGTTTTATAGTAAAGAAATAATATAAAAATAACGATTTTCTTTGGTTAAAAAATATAAATAGTAAATAGAAATTATTAATTTAAAGTGAGAAATAAAAATGACTTTTTTTTACGGTTTAATATAAAAAGAACAGTTTTTTTTGGTTAATTGATCTTACCATTTGTATGTTTTGTTATATTATTGATTGTATGTGAATTATATTATAAGTTACCTTGTTTGTTATTGAGTTGCTTTATTTTAGGATGTTCAATAGCAAGTTAGTTTATTTTAGTAGTCTAATGTGATGTGATTTTAGGAAAGAATAATGTAGTAGTCTTATGTGATGTGGATTTAGGTAAGAATAATGTAGTAGTCTGGTTTGATGTGGTTTTATGTAACAATAATGTTATGCATGAAATACCCAAATTAAGTAGTTATATTATGCAATTAGATGTACGATATGACATGTATGGTTTTTGCTAAGGGCTGGACCATAGGAAACAAACTAGTTCATGTTAATACTATTATGGGGTAATTAGCCTATAAATATTATATGTGGAATTTAGGATTATGGTATGGGGTATTTCTACTTTGCATGACTTCAAATTAAGGATTTAGGTATGTAAGTTTATGTAAGCAAGCATAGGTATGTTATGTTAGGTAGTTCCATGCATGTAAACATGACGTGTGTGGTTGAGCATCAAGTTTCCTTATGATGGGAACTACTTAAGTATTTTTATACTTACCCTATGTGATTTTAATTTTATTTTTTACAAATTTATGTAGATGATAACAACAACGTCGAGGATGACATTGGCATTGATGAGGAGGCATGAGACATGCTTGGATTTTTTTTTAATTTATACTTTTATTTATGAGTAGACGACTTTTTTACTTTGTTTTATTTAAGGATAATATTTTACGATTTCCACTACTAGAGCTTTATATTTTAAGTGTGATTAAATTATCGTTCCCATTTTAAATGAAAGAACAAAATTTATCTTATTTTATTCTAAAGAAATTATATTTTATGAGTAATTATCTCAATTTAAGACTAGTAAATAATATAAAAAATTGAGGTCATAACAAAAAACCAAATGTAATATAAGTGAAACACACTCTTCAATAGACTCAAGCCTCAAATTCTCAAGAAAACCCTACTCCACTCGCTCGTATGCCTTACCGATATTGAGTTTTAATGTTGTTATCCCCGTTTACCTGTCTTCTTATTTTTTTATAATATGAAGACATGTCTAATAATGATATTATTAATGTTTGCATTTGGTAATTAAAATTCAACTCAAATAGAAATTAACATACATGTGTAACAACCTTAACGGTTGAACTTGCTATTTTCCCCTGTCCGCTTGCAATCTGTAATCATTTGAAAGACCCCTAAATTTTATTCATGCAGAGAGAGAATTGTGGTGAGAAAAAGCAAAGAGAAAGGTGTTCATAAATTCTGTTTGTGTTTGTAAAAAGAAGCAAGTGTTGTTTACGTTACTCGTGAATAAGATTGGGCATGTAAGTATTTTCCCTCCATGGATGTAGACCTATAGGTCGAAACCACGTAAAATCGCATGAGTAATAGTAATTTTTCTCTTCCCTTTGTTTTGTGTTGGTTAGACATTGTGAGAGAGAGAGATAGAGTGTTGGGTAAGAAAGAAAAAATTAACAAGTGGTATAAGAACCACTTTCTATCAAGAACAACAGGTTAGTGAAGCCGACTCAAGAAGATACCCCACGTTCTTCATAATCTAAGATTTTCTTTCTTGGAAGATGTCAGCTAGATTCCGAGTTGAATGTTTCAATAGGAAAGTCAGTTTTGCCTTGTTGAGAGAAAATATCAACGCTTTGTTAATCCAACAGAAAGTTGCAAAGACTCTTGATCCATAATCAAAGAAAGAGAGATGAATGAGATGAATGATATAACATACAGCACCACTATACTATATCTTGCAGACAACGTATTGAGGCAAGTAATTATCGAAAGAACGACAATCAAAATATGGAAGAAACTTGAGAAAATGGTTACGGGGAAGTCGTTACCTAACAAAATTATGATCAAAGAGAATTTCTTTGGGTTTCGAATGAATTTTAGAAAAAAGTTTGGAAGAGAACCTTGATGACTTCTCAAATATCTCAATAGATCTTGAAAATCTGAGGGAAATGATTGACTTAGACAATCATGCAGCGATACTCCTCAACTCACCTCCTACAACGTTTAAAGATGTAAAGTCAGTCATTAAATATGATAGAGATAGTCTAAAATTTGATATTATGTTTGATGCACTACGATTAGAGGATATTTAATTAAGGAAATAACAGAAAGAAAGTGAAGCTCTATTCTCACGAGTAAGGTTTGATGATAGAAAATATGACAAAAATTTTCGAAGCTTCATTGGTTGACACTTTTACATTCATTTCTTCAATGTAGTTGAAGAAGCTTGTAAGTGGAAATCAGTGCGCTTCAAAATATGGTTCACAAAATCTCATTTCTGTTGGAAACAAAGTTTCTCTTACTCAAACAAAATTGGAGAAAGAAGAACCTTTATTTTGGTAAATGACTTTGCTTTCGTTCACTTAGTTACAAATGACAAATTCTATACGTATTTATACTATTAGGAAAATAAATCAAAAGATACCAACAGTAAATACCAATACATATAATATTTTACTAATACATGAATATTCATCGATGTATTTTTGATTTATGTATCCAAGTATTCATGTACGTAATAATTTGCAATTCATGTATTTGCAATATGTGTAGATTAACATCAACATCCTACCTTAGTCTAGACTTGAGTAACTCCAAGCTTTCCTCTGAAATTAACAAATAAGTCCAACTTTAGTGTCTTCATAAAAATATCCACCACTTGATCCTGTATCTTGCAATGCTCACCATCACTTCTCTATATTTAACCAAGTATCTTATGAAATGATACTTGATTTGTTTTTTGTTAATGCAATGGCAGAACCATTATCACAAAATAAAATAGTCACACTTCTAGGAGTACACTTCAATTCTTTCAACATCCAGATAAGGCATAAAGCTTCACATCCAACTATAGATAAATAGATGTATTATGCTTCAGTGGTAGAAAGAGCAATAACGAGCTGTTTCATCGCAGTCAATGAAAAAACACTCGAGCCAATAATAGAAATATAACTGGATGTATTTTTATGATCATCAACATTACCATTATAGTCACTATCACAAAAACCAATACACGGTGATTTCAGAACTTTCTTGTAATGAATTCAAACACTTATCTTGTAAAGAATGTAACGAAGAAGTCTCGTACCTACTTTTTGATTACTTGTGTTCGAGCTTGTCATGAATCTGATTATTATACTTACAACAAATAAAATATCAAGTCTCACTGCAGTCAAGTACATCAAGCTTCCAACTAAGATTCCATAACTTCTTCTCCAATATTATGATCTTTACTTATTCAAATTTATGTCCATGGACATGTTACAAGGAAAACATTTTGCATCCTGAACCTTTTCAACAAATCACCAATATATTTTTTTATTACAATCTCTCAATCTTTTTTTTTTATTGACTTCAATCCCAATAAAGTAATGAACAAGGCACAAATCATTCATTTCAAATGGAATTCTTAAAGTTATCACACATCTATTTATTATTTCGAATAAAAAGCAAAAATCATCGACATATAATGAAACAATAAGGGATTTGCGAAACTTACTTGCCTTGACATAGAGTGCATGCTCATATGGACACCTTAAAAAACACGTCCTAGAAAAGAAACAGTTAATGTGACTCAACTTGATTCAATCCATATAATGTTTTTTTTAAGCTTATAGACCTTTCTCTTCTTCTCTTCTTTTCCCATAACCCAAACCAGAGGTTGTTTAACAAATATCTCTTTCTTCATGTATCCATTCAAAAAAAAAGACGACTTTATATCCAGTTGATCACCTTTGCAGCCATTTTGAGTAGCCAAAGACAAAATCAATCGAACCACCTCAATTCTACTCATAGGTGAAAATATCTACATAATCCATTTCATACTCTGGTTGTAGCTTTCTACAACAAGCCTTGTATTTTTCAATGTCGCCATTTGACTTCAATGTTGTTCTATACACTCATTTCACTCCAAGGGATTGTCTATTTACATGAAGCTCCAAAAAGTCCGCTAGTTCATTTATTTTTATGGCATTAATTTCTTGATCCATTGCAATCTTCCATTTTTTTATCTTTTATTGGCTCATCAAAATTTTTAGAATTAACACCAGCAAATATTAGTTAAATCATCAATTTTGATTGTAGCATTCTAATTTTATTGAATAGATCTCCTTCTCCTTGGTAAGATTTCTTCATGTTGTTCGAATTTGCAAGTGTACGAATCGTCACAAGTAATAAAGTGGTAAGTAGAGTATCGTCTCCACCAGGAATGAATCATTAATAATTATCAAATTCTCCACTTCAGTTTTATCTAAATGTTAATAGTTTAATGGTAGTGAAACGAAGAAATTATAAAATGAGTTTAATAAAAGAATAAAATAACATAACTATGAAAAAACGGGAGTAAATTCAATGGAATTAAACTCTAAAGTATGATTTCACCAATATCGCCCTTTAACTCTTCATACAACTTTATTCGAAACTTTTCGAAACCAAGGTTGTTGGTGGATTCTACCCTATTGACTCGATAATCTTTCTCATGCAATAACGAATTTGTTTGAAAAGTAAAGTATCTATATCTCTATGACTACTCCAACACTTCAAATAATTAAGTATGTAGAACCCACAAAACACGCCCCAAAATTTACAATAATATCTCTATATCTTGATTTTATTAGGAAGAACTATTTAGATCTAGTCACTAATCTTTTTTCTGAACCTTGATTTATGACAAATAATCAATGTAAGGAATGGTCAAATCTAAACACTGCGTTAAGAATAGAAAAGGTTCTCACAACCAACAAGTTTATAAGAGATATCAAATAAAGAATATGGAAGAGTAAAGTTTGATAAAGACTACATCAATGCTCTAGAAAAAATGTATTTAGCTCATGCCTGAATCCAAAAAGAAAATATCAATCAACAACGTTGGGGACCAAAACCTATCATCATAAATTAATTCATGATTCTTTCTAAAAACAACATGCGAGACTTAGATAAATTCAAAGACTACCATTTTTGGGATTTCTCCAGCAACCTCACATTTCCAAACAACCAATACTAATCCAAAACTCCAACTGTTTCAAAATACCTAACAAAATATAAACAAACAAACCTACTGTTTAGGGGTAAAAATACCTTGGACACGTGGAGGACGCTTACTGGTGTTCAAGGATTAAAATATTCCAGGTCCACCTTGAACATACCGAAGAGGTCGGGTTCACCCGTTGGAAAAAGGCCAAGTATACATGCCGAAATCCGATGTGATTGGGGTTCAATCTACTCGGATCCCGACAGGTCCGACATGAGAAAAAACATATAACCGTCGGTCGTGAATACTGTCGGATCCCCCACCTATAAATAGAGACCTCATTCCACGCTCAGGTATGGAATCTCACCTCGAACTAAATATGGAATCCGACCTATACTGACTTGAGCGTCGGAGTGTTTACCCTCTTATGCAGGTCCACTCTTGTGTTCAGGTCGAGGCGGGGACCGAGTTCGAGCTAGGTTCGTAAAGTGTCGTTGTGCAGACCTTTGCATAAACACCTACGATATAAATAATCAAACACAAATCGCTTTGTATGCATAAGATCGGCTTGTTCTTACATAAATACTTCCATATTACATTGGGTGATATATTATAACAATCGCGATGAATCGTCGTATATTATTGCCAGCGCTCTTACTCGTTGCCTTCTCCGACATATCAATGGTCGAAAGCAAGCGAAGGAAGAAATCAGCAAAGACTCATATACCAGCACTAAGCGAACCCCTTTTCACCTTTAGAAAGTTTCGCGTGGAGATTCACAATGAGTTGCATATGTACTTGTTGGATAGCAAATGCTACTCGAAAGATGACGATTTAGGGTTACACGTGCTATTTCCAGACGAGCAACTAAATTGGTCGCTCAAAGGAAATTGGGATGGGACAACAGATTTCCATTGTATATTGGAGTGGTAAAGAGGGTTTATAGAGTTTGCTGCATTTTATGATAATGCTAACTTCGTTCTCAACCTTTTTCTTTTTCTTGAAATTAATTAGGATGCTTGAAATTAATTGATCAAATTAATTAGGATGCTTGAAATGTATATCTAATGTATTGATTAATTTTGTGTTAAAATTATTTTACTAAGAAAAATAAATAGTAACAGAAAGGTAATTTAAGGTTTTACTTGGTTAATTACTGTAACGCCCCGCGCTCCCTTACTCGTTTATTTTAAGACTCAATTTGTGCCTTTGGATTTTTACCTAATCTAATATGTAATTTCTTGGATTTTTCTAATCTCAGAGTCCTAATTTTCGGAAAAAATTAGAATTAAGTTTAATTTCGTTGGAATAAGATAAATTAAGTTTTTGAACTTTTGGAAGAGATTTTAATTAAATCATAAATCCACGGTTTTTGGAAGCTTAATTTTTACGTTTTGGATTTAACTCTTGGATTTTAGAGATTAAGTTAATTATTTTGTTATGGGTTGTTGTGAGTTTTAGTTTGGTACTAATGTTTACTTTTTTGGCTTTGTTTTAGTGGGTTATTGGGCTTTATAATCTTTAAAACAAAACAAGTGAAAAATGTTTGATAAAACAAAAAGGAATGTAAAATAAAACAAAAATAAAAGAAAAGAAAAGAATCAAACAGCATCTCCAATGCAGCCAGAGGCGATGACCCTTAAGGAGATGTTTAAAGCATATATGACTAAAAATGATTCAAACCTTCAGAGCCAAGCCGAATTGCTGTAGAGTCTGGCGACATCATTGAGGAACATGGAGGTACAAATCGGCCAACTAGTGACATAATTAAAGAATAGGCCAAGAAGAGTGCTCCCTAGTTACACAAAGCAGCCTAAAAAGGATGCAAACGAGCAATGTAAACAAGAGGGAATAAGCAAAACTAGAGAGATTTTTTTTCTACTTTGTTTTTTTTTTCAAGTAAAAAAGAGAAAAAATGGAGAGGGGATTGGTGAACATTTTTTTTCTTCTTCGTTGTTTTTCAAAAAAAAAAAAGATAAAATGGAGAAGAGATAAGAGAGGGGAGAGTGAATGGAGAGAGAAGAGAGAGGTGACAAAGAGAGGAGAAAACATAAAAATTCAAGAAAAAATTAGGGCAAATAAGTAATTTCACACAAAATTGATGTTAACAAATGATTAGAAAACATAAAATTTGAGAGTGGGACATATTTCATAGTTTGCCTTTGAAAAAGGCTATTCAGACCAATTTCTCGAGTTTGTTGGGTTTTATGCCCTAAACTCATGGTTTGTAAACATAAAACAAATATTCATTCAATAAAGTTGTTATTGATGTTTCTCTTAGAGTTGCATTAACCCGAATTAAATAAACTAACATCCAAGGTTATGTCGTGTAACTGGAACAGTATATAACTGATGTACAATATATATTTAATATACAGCGTATATATTTGATATACAGTGTATATATATAGTATATATTCGATATAGAGGTGGATACTGTTCCAGTTGTAACCTAAAAGGTTTATAGTATATGGATAAGGTTGGGTACCTTATTCTGGTAACACTATGGATACGGTTCACTTTGTTAAGTTACAAATTACTTCATTCAGGTCGTTTATGTGGAGACATGCGAGTGGACGTATCCTATATAATGAATTTGTATAAGATCGGACTACAAAATAATTAATCTTTAGCTGTAACACTGTTAGCTAATAGATTAATATTTCTATCGGATGACCAGGTAACTCGATCTCAATCCTGAGTGAGTTATGGACTCCTGCCTATTAAGGCTTGTCATTTGATTTTTATGGGTGAGAGTGGCCCGAGTCGTGGACGACTCAATATTCCTACCATTTTGGGGACCAAACCCAGTGGGGAGCTAGGAACATAACTACAGAAGATGAAATTCGCTCATTCCCAGCTTTAGGCTAAGTAAATGAGTGTTCTCTTATGTGCGGACTCTGTGACTTGGACAAAGAACCCCACCCACTCAATGGCTTTAGAGGGACTTCCGCTTATTTGTTGAACCATAACCGGGTTGTTCATTAGTGGATCAACGGTACTTAAAGTCCAAGATGTAACATAGGGGTAAAATGGTAATTTGACCCATCCATGGTTACGAACACTCATGAAAGATTGATGCAAAATATTCTACAGTGAGAAGAGTGCAACTGTATGTTGATACGTTATAATATAAAGTTAATTTTGAGTGCAACTGTATGTTGATACGTTATAATATAAAGTTAATTTTGAATTGGATTCAAAATTATAACAGAGATAGATATTAGAATTTGATTCTAGCATAGTTGATTAATTTAATTAAATATGATTTAATTAAATTAAATTATATTTAATTTAATTAAATTAATAATTCTTTGTTCATAATTAATTAAATTAGATTTAATTAATTATTATTTTAATAAAAATAGTTTCAATTAAAATAAATGAAAAAAAGAGAAAAAAAAAGAAAAGGAAAACGGGAGGAAAAACCTCCCACTTTCCACCATTAATCGTGGAAAGATGGTGGGAAGTGGGGAAGTGAGTGGGAAGTGGTGTAACGTCCCGCGTTACTCAGTTCAGGTTACCCTCGAGTCTCGGGGGTTCTTTCTTCGAAATTATCTTAAATTAATTTAATTGCTCTATGTCAGTTATTTTGAACTATTGCGGTAATTGTTGTGAGTTATTGGTTTTTACGTATGTATTTAATTGTTGTTGACAAAGAGTTTGTTTTCTGTGGCACTTATCCTGAGTCGTTGGGCTGATTGCTTATTTCTATTAGTGGAACTAATTAAGTATAGGGAGGTGAGAACTAGCATTTTAATCATTTAGGTCTATGGGTTTTGTTTTCTTTCAACAAAATTATTGGTTAAGTGGACCTTCATAAAAGCCCAAATTTTATCCGAGGATAGGGTCATGTGTGCATTAAACAAATCCTTAAATCCCCTAACTCTTTGGAAACTAAAACAAAAAGAGAAAAAGGGAAAAGAAACCCTAGCCTCCCCACCTTCACATGTGCCATTCAAGGAAAACAAGGCTCCATCATCCTTGTGCTGTTTCACGACCACCGTCGGCGGCCCTCCGGCGAACCCATTCTCCGACGGTCTCACCCAGCGACGGCACATCGACCCAATCCACTGCAGTAGGTGCGGCGGATTGTTCGGGACAGCAGCGTGCAGCGGGAGGCGATTCCGTTCGTGACAGCAGTGTGCGGCGGCAGCCCCAACCCACGGCAGAAGGCGCGGCGTTCTGTTCGGGAAAGTAGCGTGCAGTGGGCAGCAATTCCGTTCGTCACAGCAGCATGCGGCGGCTCCGTTTGTGACAGCGACGTGCGGTAGTGACAACAGTTTTTCTGTGTTTGGCGACTACTACCCACGTCGGTTAACAGCCTGATCTACGTAACCCACGCCCGACCGAGTTAGATTTAAGCTACCCGCACCTGAACAGAATCGTTTTTGGCGGTAATGAAACATTCAAAACACCATAGATTTAGTTTCGATAGCTGGAAATTTATGTTTTAATTGCTGTTTTTGTCTCTTGGTGCTTAGATGTTGAATCGACACGTGTTTTGGAAGCCCAACAGTGTGTAAGTAGTACCAGGGGTGTGTGTGTGAATGATTGTGTGCTTATTACATTGAACGAGTCCTTGCGTTGTTGTCTGCATTAATCTAGATTCGAATGTCTGTTTTCCTTAGTTCTGGCCGACTTTATGTTGTTGAGTTAACTCTAGAAAAATGGATAATATTATGTTTGACAACGTTAGACTTGTTATGCTTAAATGTTGTCTGTCGTTGCTGAGTTTTATTAGTTGGGATTGGTTAGAATGTTGTGAAGCATCTGTTGGATTTTTTTGTTTCTAAGTGTGATTGCTGTGTCAATGTTTCTGAATATGTTGAACGGTTCTTAAGTTCATCCCTAGTTGAGTAATATTTACAGGTTTCTAAGGATTCGTTTGAAATGAACTATGTACATAAGGCATACATTATACTTGTTTATTGTAATACGATGGTGTTGTTGCATCTGTTGTTGGTAGAAAGTAGCGTGTCGTGCTAATCGTGTGAGTAGAATCTCTTACATGATGGGAAGACTGATTGTGGTTAATATTATCTAGTTATAAGCATGTTGGATTTTCCTTGTTGTGGAGGTTGTTGTGACTAGCAGGATGTGATATCGTGAGCTGTAACCCCTGTTGAAAACTAGGAGTGGGAACGTCAGTGTTGGTTTGTTACAGATAGGATGTTGGATGAGTGTTAGGGCCCTGTGAGTAGAAGGTCGGGGTCTGATACATCTCTGTGGGGTCTCAATGCTCTGGGTACAAAAGGTCGGGGGTCGATACACCAGTTTGGTAGAGAGAAGTGTCAAGGCTCCGTGTACAAAGGGTCGCGGTTCGGCCTGATGAGTCTAATTGATACCAAGTATTGGGTCTTTACGTGGTTGTGGCCAAGGACCAATACGTTAAGTAGTCGTCGGGGACCTTGAGGATAAATGTCAAGGACCGACACGCCTTGAAGAACTAGACTTGGAGCACTAACTCAGGGTTTAGTACGACTGGTTTATTGACGGGGGGTTAAACACTAGTGGGTCGTGCAAATCAAAGTCACGAGAGTCCTAAAGTTTGGTTGACGTGTTCAAATGTCAACTTACTGTTAATAGATATTTGATATTTGTTTCTTTAATTATTGAGTATAATGTCGCCGTGATTGTGAGCATGCTGTTTGGTCAGGGCTACTTACGGAGTATTTTATATACTCGCCGCCCTCTACGTTGATTATTTCAGGTGTAAACAGGATCCTCAGTCGTGGTGATGACGTGGAGGAGGTTTGACTGAGGAGAGACCACTAGCTGCGTTTTTGTCTAGAATAGCTGGGTTGTGGTTTCATTGCTAGTAGCGTTAGAGACTTATTGCTAGTGGTATACTAGGTTTCGGTTGATTCATGAGACGTTCTCCCATATTTCATACTTTTTGGATGAGTTGTTCTTTGTGCTGATTATTTTTAGTATTTGGACCTATGGTGTATTTTGGATTGTAGAAACGAAAAACTGTGCTTTTCTTATTTGGATTACCAGCCACTGAGGCAAATATACATTTCTAGGATTCGTTGCTTTCTTTATTAGGGTTATTAGCCACTGAGACAAATATGCGTTTCCAGGATTCGGTTGTGATAGACATACCACGGGCCTTTCGTTTATGTTTCTTTAATGGAAAAAAAGGGGTGAATAGTTATTATGGCAACGGTACCCCATTCTTCGTAGTGAAATTGAGGGGCGTTACAAGTGGTGAATTCCCATTACTTCTCCTTCCTTATAAAAGGGAGGTTCTACCAATTTCTTTTCGGTGGCTTGAACGTCGATGGAATGGGTTTTTGAAACTCCAACGAGAAAATCTCTCTCCCGATTTCTCAATTTCCCTTTCAATTATAAGACAATTACCACAAACCGAGTTCTTAACATCTATAGGATATTGTTGGGACTTTCTCTACCTTCAAAAAGATTAGAGACTTGTGCAACTGCACACGGTCACAAGTCATACTCGGAAGTAATCCAAGGTCGAATCCTCACGGACTTGTTGCTTTCAAACAGTTTTTGAGAAGTGAATTGTTGAAATATGCAATTGTGGTTTATTAAATAAAATAATGATGAAATGTTATTGTTTCGGATTTTAACGATCAAGGAATTTAATAAAACCCAACCTCTTTGTTTCTTACCTTAGTTTTGATGTAAAACATAGAAAACACACTCTGTTTGGAAAATGCACTAGTGGCAATTCTAGCTTTTCTTGTGAAACTGAGTCCTACTCTTTCACCACCGCTTTTGGTTGTTGCAGAGGCTAGGGTAACCTACAGTCATATGTCTATGTGTGATTACAATCCTAGAGAATAATTATCAACTCACATGCATTATGGGTCAAAGGACCTATGTCTAGAACCATATTTTATGCGCTTATATCTAAGTCACATCCCATATTGGTTTCCTAATATTTTACCCAACTCACCCTTCTCAAGGTTGGGCTTTGGTGTACAAATCAAGTTCCCACTGGCCAAATGGAAAAAAGACGTAAAGAGAAGTTTTTAGAAACAAACCAAAAAAAGTGCAAAGCACAATTCTAGGCAAATCCCGAACGTGATGAAAATCAAATAATTTTGACTAATGCAATCCACAAAAAGGTTGATAACTAATTTAGAACATTTTTAAACGAAAGAAAATGCACGAAAACATAAAGGAAGTATTTTTCAATGGATTAAAATGAATAAATGAGCCATACAATGAGTTCTAGCTTGACCCTTTTTTCTCTCGAGCTTGAGGCAAGTGTAAACTCGCTAAATAATGTAAGAAGAACAAAACAAATGCATAACAAAAGGTAGAACTTGAATTAAAAGCAATACGGTAAGCAAAAGTATGAAAATACAAGAAAATAAGAACTAAAACTTGAATCTAAAGCTTAAGAACGAGTTCTACAACATTGGAGAGAGTAAATGAAGCTGAAAATGAGCTTGGAAGGGATGATTTCCTGCTAGAGGGATGACTCTCTTATATAGGCCCTTGGATTTGTTGAATTTCCCACCTTTTTAGGTGGAAATGAGTTGAGATACACCTAATCACTTCAATTTGACTTAGACTCACGGTTATACTTTGATTCAAACACATGGGAAATGTCCTCCTTGCCCCTCATTAATCAAAACGCACGTTTTGGCAAAATTGTGACGCAATTCCTACAAAACAGAAAAATATTATTTTCTTCCAACTTTGATCGCGTTTTTCTCATAATTTTCCTAAAGTACCATACTTTGACTTTTATGCAAAAAATTTCTATGCATGTTCTACTTTAAGAATATGCAATACTTTTTGGTAAATAATGATGGCAAAGGGGTAAAAATCGTGGCCAAACAAGGCTACCGACACATGTCTATGTAGTAAAAAGTCAACCTTAACAGATAGTGAGGAAGACCTTTTGGTGGCGTTGTGTATACATTAAACAGTCATCTTCAAAGGTATGTATCACTAACTTTCTTTTACTCATGCTTATGTCTTTTCTTGTAATTCTAAAACCAGATTGAAGCACATGCATTCGTGAGCTTCCGCTGCGAGATTCAATCCCTTCAGATAAAACATGGAATCACGTTCCAACTCTCAACTATTGGTACACCTCAATTCAACGGTGTATCAAAAATGAGACACGGAACTCTGTTAGACATGGTTTGGTCAATGATGAGCTATGCTTAGTTGCTTAACTCAATTTGGGGTTATGTAGTAGAGACTGTTGTATACATTTTGAACGTAGTTACATTGAAAACTGTTTCTAAAACACCTTTTGAACTATGAAAGAGTCATAAAGCTAGTCTATGTCACGTATGCATTTGGGGATGTCCGACACATGTGCTCATTACCAGTTTAAAGAAATTGGAGTCTCGTTCAACAGTATGCCTATTCATAGGATACCCTAAAGAGATGAGGGGTGGACTCTTCTTCGACCCTCAGAAAAACAAAGTGTTTGTATCGACAAACGCCGCTTTCTTAGAGGAAGATCACGTTTGAGATCATAAACCACGAAGCAAAGTAGTGATAAATGAGATTTCCGAAGAGGCTACAAACTCATCAACAAAAGTCGTTGATCAAGTTAGCCCTTCAACAAAAGTTGTTGATGAGCCAGTACATCACGCCAATCACATCCACCACGAGAATTGAGGGTGTCTCGACGTAGTGGGAGGATTGTGTCACAACATGAATGTTACGTGGGTTTAACCGAAACCCAAGTTGTCATACCGGATGCGGCGTTGAGGATCCATTGACCTACAAACAGGTAATGGAGATGTGAACAAGAACAAATGGGTCAAAGTCGTGGACCTGTAAATTGAGTCTATGTACTGCAATTCCATTTTATAACGTGTAGAACAACCCAACGAGGTAAAACCCATAGGGTGCAAATGGATCTATAAGAGAAAACAAGAGGCCGAAGAAAAAATACAAACCTACAAGGCGAGACTTGTGGCAAAAGGCTACACACAAATGGAAGAGGTGGACTATGAAGAAACCTTCGACCCTTTAGCTATGCTCAAGTCCATTAGAATACTCTTGTCGTTGCCACATATTATAACTATGAAATTTGACAAATGGACGTCAAAACTTCCATTCTAAATGGCAATCTTAAAGAAAATATTTATATGTCTCAACCCGAAGGGTTCATAGCACAAGGTCAAGAGCAAAAGGTTTGCAAGCTGAAACGGTCCATATGTGGATTGAAACAAGCATCTAGATCTTGTAACATAAGGTTTGATATTGCGATCAAATCTTATGGTTTTGACCAAAACGATGATGGCCTTGTGGATATAAGAAGATCGTCAATAACAGTGTAGCCTTTTTAGTGTTGTATGTGGATGATATCGTACTCATTTGGGAATGTTGTATGATTCCTCAGTGACATAAAAAAGTGGCTAGCTATTGAGTTCCAAATGAAGGATTTGGAAGAAGCTCAACATGTTATTGGCATCCAAATTCTAAGGAATCGCAAGAATAAAATGATAGCCCTGTCTTAAGCAACTTATATCAACAAGATGCTTGTTCGATATTCGATGTATAATTCCAAGAAGGACTTATTGCCTTTCAGACATGCAATTCATCTGTATAAGGAACAATGTCGTAAGACACCTTAAGAAGTTGAGGATATGAGACGCATACCCTATACTTCAGTAGTGGGCAGCCTCATGTACGTTATATTGTGTACTGGACCTGTCATTTGCTATGGAGTAGGAATGGTTAGTAGGTATGAATCCAACCAAGGATATGATCGCTAGACTGCTGTTAAGGGAATACTCAAGTATCTTAGGAGAACAAGGGATTACAGGATCGTGTATGGCTCTAAGGATTTGATCCTTACAAGATACACTAACTCTGACATTCAAATAGACAAGAATTCAAGGAAATCCACATGGGGGTTAGTATTCACTCTTAACAGAGGAGAAGTAGTTTGGCGAAGCATTAAACAAGGATACATTGCAAACTCCATCATGAGACTGAGTACGTTGCAACTTGTGAAGCAGCAAAATAAACGGTCTGGCTTAGGAAGTTCTTAACCGCTTTGGAAGTCAAACATAAACTTGCCCATCACACTTTATTGTGTTAATAGTGATGCTGTGGCAAATTCTAAAGAACCTCGAAACCACAAGAGGGGCAAGCATATCGAAAGGAAGTACCACCTTATATGGGCGATAGTGCAACGAGGAGATATGATCGTCACAAAGATTGTTTCAGAGAACAACATTGTTGATCCTTTACGAAAGCACTCATGACTAAAGTATTTGGGTGCCATCTATAAAGTCTAGGTCTACGAGTGTTGTACGATTAGTCTAGGGCAAGTGGGAGAAATGTTAGTGGTATAGTGTATGCCTAGTTTATTGTATTTGTCCCTTTGCTTTATGATTTTGTACACCCAACTATAGTTTAGTTCAAGTGGGAGATTATTGGGAATGTTGCCCTAAACTCGTAGCTTGTAATTATGTAAAATACATATTTATATTCAATAAAGTTTTGTTTTCATATCCAGTTAAATTGTTGTTGAATTTATTGTCCAAATCCAATAAACTAAACATCCAAGGTTATTTTCATGTAACCGTGAAAGTATATATACTGGGTATATATTTGATATACTCACGATTTACGAGTGGATAATGTCCTAAGAATAACCTAAAGGGTTTATAATATATGGATAAGGTTGGGTACCTTATCTTGGGAACATTGTGGATACGGCCACTTTGTAAATGTTACAAACAACCTGATCAAGTCGTTCGTGTGGAGATATGCGAGTTGGAATATCCTATATAATGAGTTTGTATAAGACTAGATCGTCAAATAACCAATCTTTAGATGTAGCACCATTGAGTAATAGATTGCTATTTCATAGGATGATCAGGCAACTCATTCTCAATCCTGAATGAGTTATGAACTCCTATCCGTGAGGTCTCGTTCTTTGATCTGTATAGGTGAGAGTGACCCGAGTCGCCGACTCAACGTTCCTACCATTTTGTGGACGAGACCGAGTGGAGAGCTGAGAACATAACTTCACAAGATGGAATTCACTCATCTCCGACTTTAGAGGAGTAGGTGAATGTTCCCTTTAGTGTTGACTTTGAACAACGGCCACACCCTCTCACCAACCAGAGAGAGACTTCTGGTTATTGGTCGGACCATAACTGGGTTCTTCATTAAAGGATCAGCGGTACTTAATGTAATGCCCCAACGTTTAGAGTAGTGCGACCCTCGAACTTTAGAGGATGAAAGTTTTTTTTAGGTGGGTAGTCTGTAAGGCCCCCCATTGTTGGGTTAGTTTTATTATAAGATTAAATTTGTGCCATTGGATTTTCCCCTAAGCTGATAATTTAAATTGTTGGATTTTATCATTTTGGACTTCTAATTTTTCACGTGATGCTCAAGTAGAGAGGAGGGGTACATGAATGAAAGATACTACATCCGAATGGGAGGGATCTTGAGATCATGATAGAATAGTCAAGAAAGGCTTAAAAGAATTGATAGTTACTACCTATACTAACAAGGTGTACCTTCTTTTTCGGTAACTTAATCGTAAAAACTCCAAAGTTAAGCATGTTTGACTTGGAGCAAACTTCGGCTGGGTGACCTCCTTGTTGCTTTACTAGCAAGCATGTGAGTGAGGACAAAGCATGCTGGAAGGGCTCGTGTGGGTCTGTACGGATCTACGCCCTTCTAAGTAGCTCAAAACTAGACGGTGGCATGCCCAAGTCGTAAGGGATGCAGGGGAATGTCGAGACATTACACTTAAGGTACAAGATGTAACATAGGGGTAAAACGATAATTTGACCCATATGTGGTTACAACAGTTGTGAAGGATTGACTTGCCGTCAATTGCTAGCTCGTAAAAGATAGTTAAGAAATTTTTTTTTTAAATAATTTGAATTGTTCAAATTCATTAAAGGGAATTTGAATTAAATG
The DNA here is from genome assembly GCF_013281855.1 of Momordica charantia. NCBI lineage: Eukaryota > Viridiplantae > Streptophyta > Magnoliopsida > Cucurbitales > Cucurbitaceae > Momordica > Momordica charantia. The sequence continues at coordinate 16,866,111 of NW_028275160.1, forward strand.
TGTATGACACAATTAATATAATGCATGATGATGCATTATAAAAACTATATATTATGAGAAAATTATGTGAATTGGATTCATATTGAAACTATATGTTAAAATTTAATGTGAATTAGATTCATATTAAATACTATAGGTTATGAGGTAAATGTATATTTTAATAAGATTCAAATATTAATTGATTTAATTAAATGCAATTTGAATTAAATTATGCGTATTTATTTAATTAATTAAGAATTAATTAAATTAAATTAGTTTTAATTAGATTAATTATTTAATTTATTTATTTATTAAATTAAATACAATTAAATTAATTAATTAACCACTTCCCCGCAGTTTTTCTGGGAAGTGGTGAGGTTGAGAGTGAGAGGTTACTCTCACTTCTCTCTCTTCCCTCTGTAGTTAAAAAACACAAAAGTGTTTTGGGTTCGGTTGGTGATCATCAAGGGAGTTATCTCTCTCATAAGTCTCTACAAAAGGTCTTGGTTTTTAAACACGGTTCCCACAAACCAAGTTCCTAACGGCTAGAGGATAGCCTGGATGATCTATTGGTTGTGTGATTGAGTTAACAGAAGAAAGGTTCTTTAAGCGTAAGAGTTTTTCTTCACTGTATTTTTGGTATGTGTAATCTCTAATTCAAAAGAAAAATTGAACACAAGCGATACATCGCTTCCGTTTGGGATTCGATCCTATCAGGGAGCTGGCGTTTGTTTTGGATGCTTTGAAGTAAGGATGGCTTCGCTTTCTTTTTGGTAGAGGGCACTCGATGCTTCAGTAGGGCGCTTTGCATTTCGGGTGCGGGATGCAGGACCAGATGATGATATGGGTTTTGGAGGATTGGGTTTGAATTTTGATATTGATAGGAGAAGTGGGTCTTGAACAGTAAGAGGGTTTATGGGAAGGATGACATGGCATGAAGGGGGAGTGAGGATTCGGTCGATGAAGGTTGAGGAATTGGCAGTGGAGGGGTGGTAATGGTGGTGTCTGGGATGTTGTCTATGGGGTCTCCGATAAAGTGGTGGTGCACTGCTCAACTTCTAGTTCAACGGCAGGAGCAGACGAAGCGATGGGCTTAACAGGGGAGGCTTGCGGGGTATTGAAAACCTTCGCAGCCACCGATTGATCGGCGGCATCTATAAACTCCTCATAAGAGCGCTCATTATCGGAAAGGGGTATGTTGATATCCATTTTTTTGTTAGCTTTTTCCTTGTATCGAGACATAATTGGGCTAGGGAAAGGTGAGGAAAGAAAGGGGATGAAGATGATGTATGGAAAGGGAGGGTTCTAAGATTTTAAGGAGGTAAGGAGGAAGTTGAAACGAGGGAAAACCGTGGGGAGTCGGGTTATGCGATGGTGGGGATTAAATAGGAAAAATTAAGGGGCAACTTGAGATATGGCAAAAAAAATTTAGGAAAATACGCAAACTAGCAAGCATGTTTTGGTTTTTCAAATATAGCAAAATATTTTAAAAAAATGGAGGCCCAAGTGAGTCAATCTCAAAATTACCCTTAATTTATCCAAAAAACACGGAGGTCCAGTAGCCTAGACGTGTGGGATGTTGGGTTCAATTTCCCTCAGTTTTTCATAGATTTACATGTCTGATACATACTTGATATACCAATAACTTACCATTGATATACCACTAATGTACCACTGATATAAGTATGATATCTACTAATATAATTTCTTATATGTCTATATGATTTACTATTTATTGATTTACCATTGATATATATGTCTGATACATACTTGATAAACCTCATATACACAACTGATATACAACTGATATACCAGTGACATACCACTAATATAACTACATATCTACTGATATAACTTTTTATATGATTATATGATTTACCGTTTATTGATTTACCACTGATACATATTTGATAAACCTTTTATATACTACTGATGTACTACTGATATACAATTGATTTACTTCTTATATGATTATATGTTTTACCATTGATATATCGCTAATATATGTCAGATATATACTTGATATACCTTTGATTTACCACTGATATAACTTTTTATATGATCATATGATTTCTCATTTAATTGATTTACTACTGATATACCACTAATACATAACTCATGTATACTTGATATATGTTTGATGTACTATTGATATACAATTGATACAATTCTGATATAATTAGAATATCTACTGGTATAACTTGTGATATGATTTTATGATATGCCATTGATTTAACTATTGATATACGTATGATATATCCTCGGTATACCTCTGTTTTACTGTTGATATTTCTCTGATATAACTATGATATCTATAGATAAAGCATTAATGCCCAGAAAATTTCTCTTTCGATAAACTTAGAGCACAAATCTGATAAGTTCTAAATTTGATATCAGTTATAGTAACTAATCAATATCAATATAACATAAATAGTAGTGATAATCAATCAACCTAGATGATATTGGTATATCGATGCCAATTGGAGGCTGTGTGTGCATTTTGTTGGATGTTGGTCTAATGGGGACATAATTTCTTGTTTGAGTATGGTGATGATTAAGGACAAATCCTCAATTGGTTCTTCATCCTGATATTGGTCCAAGAGGGACAAAATTTGGTCGTATGATCTTTAGCGTTTCAATTCCTCGCCTTCTTCACTTATCATGTGTTCATGAATTTGAGTATCATTGTTTTGCTTTGAGACCTTTTCAAATAGATCGATTTAGATAGGCACAGGATGTATGTGCAAAGGTGAATAGAATAAAAAATGAAGAGAGAGTGTGGAGGATGAAAAGCCTAAAACAGAGGGAGCCAACAAAAAACATAGAGTTGTGGTCAAAATTTAATGGAAAATTGAAGCCCGTGGATATTTTATTGCATTTGAATGTGGTCAACACAATAAAAAATGCCCAACGACTTATATAAAGTTTATATTGAAATCAAGAAATAGAAGTGATAAACTACAATTTAAAACTCTGAAATTTTGAAAAATTGAACCATATATTGTGAATCAGAATTCCAGCCAAAAAGAAGAATCTCAACTTTCACAAATCTGCTGAAGATGGCGAACTAGAAAGAAATAAAACCCAAATGCGAATGACAAAGAAGAAGATTTGTTGAAGAAGAATCAATTAAACGAAGGAGAATTGTGCGAGATCTACTGAAGACCCGAAAGAAGATGAAATTAAATGAAGAAGAATCGATTGTGAGTAAAGAAGAACCTGAAAGCTGATGTTGCGAAAGAAAATAAAAAAGCGCGTGAAGAAGAGACTGCAAAGAATGGCCTAAATGCGAATAAAGAGATTGCAATGAGATCTGGAACAAAGGGTAAAATTGGAATTAAAATATAATAATTATGATATTTTGCTATATTGGCAAATTCAAAAAGAGGGTGACATTTGTTTAAATATGACAGAATTTTGCCACCGAATACAATTTCCCAAAATTTAAATCCAGTTCCACGATTTACCGACTTACCATTTAACCCGATTAAATTTCAGTTAACAAGTTTTTAATTTGAAATTCAAAATTAAAAAAGTTACCTCCTTTACGAATTATTTACCACCCCTTTCTCTTATCTTACCGACATGCCTTAACGAGCAATGTGTTGCTAAGCATGCCTTCTTCCAACCATTTTTGTCCAATTCGCTGCCTGGCGACGTTCTCTATTTGTACTTGGCCGTGTCGGAAAATTCGGTGAGCTCAGTACTTATCAGAGAGGCAGAGGGACGGCAGAGTCCTGTTTACTACACAAGCAAATCGTTAACCGAGGCAGAGGCCCGTTACCCCTGTGTTGAGAAGCTGGCTCTAGCCTTGATAACCTCGGCGGGTCGACTACGACCATATTTCCAGGCACACAAGATAATCGTTCCGACAAACTTCCCCTTGAGGCAGATTTTCTACAAGCCCGAAACGTCGGGTCGACTGATGAAGTGGGCCCTTGAGCTCAGTGAGCATGACATCGCCTTCAAGCCCAGAACAGCGTTGAAAGGTCAGCCCGCCGTAGACTTTGTCGCCAAGCTGCCCCACCCAGGCAAGGGAGCGATGTCCATGACCAGTACACATTCTACGTGGATGGATCGTCCAATGAGAAGGGTTGTGGGGCGGGCGTGCTGCTCCTCGGCCCCTCAGCGATTCCCAGATGATCGTCAATCAAGTTACCGAGGAGTACCAAGTGAATGATGCACGTATGGAGAGGTATCTTGCCAAAGCCCGAGGGCTCCTCACCCAGTTTGAGGACTATATGATTCGACAGGTGCCGAGGTCCGAGAACTCCAACGCCGACGCACTAGCTCGCCTAGCCTCGGCTTACGAGACCGACCTGCCGAGAACAGTTCCTGTTGAAATACTTGCCCAGTCATCCATCGACCAACCTGAAGTAATGGAGGTCCAGTCAGCTCAGTGATATGAACCAAGGAGCTACCGTTGTTATGCTTCATGGACCGATTACAAGATCGAGAGCTAGGAAACTTCAACAAGCTTTGCTACTTCATGTCCAAGCGTTCTTGAACTCGACAAGAGAAATAAAGGAAGATGTGCAAGAAGTTAGAACTATGCACTTCAATTTGGTGCAAGTTATGCATTTTTAAGTGTTTTTATGGCAAGTTAAAGTCCACTTGGTCAAGGTCAAAGTCAACTCCATCAAGACAAGTCAAAGTCAACTCATTCAATTCAAAAACAAAGTCAAACACTCACATCCCTCATTATGGACGGGATTGCAATTATTTTGGTTCGCTTTCCATGTTCTTAACTTTTTCATTTGCTTGTCTTTTCATTTCTCGTAAGTTATGTCTTTTCATTTACAAGTCTTTTCATTTCTTGTAAGTTACAAGTCTTTTCATTTGCTTAAGACTTTTCATATGGCTTGCTAGGATGGCTATATATAGCCTTGAGATGTCTTGTTGTAACACAATTTGAAGTTGAATGAAAAGTGAGTTTTCTCATTAGCTTGGTTGAGAGATTTATCTCCCATTTCTTGTGCAATTTCTTGTGTCTCTAGAATTTGCATGTTAGGATCATTCAAGCGGTGTTGATCATACCTCTTGTGGAGTGATTCGAATCACGAGTTTAGAAACAAGTTTTCTCTACTCTTGATATTGATCATCAAGGTAATCCGTTCTAAAACTTTTCCTTGGGTTGATTCCATACTTGTTTTCGGGGTTTTTGGGATTGAGTTCTATGGGTCTTGTTCGTTAGCAAGGTTCTTAGATCCAACTCTCAAGGGTTTCTTAACATTTTGGTATCAGAGCCTTAGGCTCTTTGATCGGATATATGTTTCCTTGCATTTATCTTTTTGAATTCTGTGTTCCTTGCTTATGTTTTATTATATCTAAGCATATGCATTCTGTCAAAAAATTACAAAAAAAAAGTATCAATTCCATTCATCTTTTCCAATTTTCGTCTGCTGCATTATTATAGATCTAGATCTTATCAACAAATCTGTCTTCTTTGAAGTCTTCTGATTCGACTTTCTTAGTGGTGAAATTCGTGCACTTTGCTGATTGATTTATAAAAAAAAAAAAAAAAACTGAACGTGAAAGCATTTATTGTTAGCATTATTGTGCTTTTGCTGATCCATAACTGAAAAAAAAAGAAAGAAAGAAAGAAGAAAAAAGCATAGAAGACCCCATTTGTAATTACTTCTTTGTGTAGCCTTACATTGAAATCTCATGCTACTTCCTTGTTGCTTATTTCCCAACCATCTTTATCTTTAACTCTACTTTCGTTTCTTTCTAGCTTCCATTATAATTCTGTTCATTATTTTTTTTTCTTAACTTGTTTCTTTGTTGTTATTCGGGTTACTCCCAAAATCACACTCTTGTTTGAGTTCTTATGTGCTGTCTAAACCACTTGAAATGCACATAGCTTTTAACTTTGCTAGACTCACTTACCGATTTGTTTGAAGTGCATAAGAGTGTACTAAGTTGTGAGGGAGAGATTGTAAGGGAGCGATACATTATTTTGAGTGTTGAGGGTTAAACACGAGTGAACTTCACTAACGAGTGAATTAGTGAGGGAGTGCTTGTGAGGTCCATTTCTTGTCACTTTATTTTGTTTTTACAGCATGGCTAATCTTGGAGGTGAAGGCAATATTTCTGATGCCCGGAGGAGAGAGGCGCTAGAAGGAACTGTTGAACGAATGATTCGTAGCATGGAGGCATTGACAGAACGGATAGGAAGGTTGGAGACTCAAAACCAAGCTGAAGGGAGAGTTCCACCACCTCCAGCACCACGTGTTATGGATGAGGATGAGTATGAAGGTGATGGATCCGATCATTGGGAGGACGATCAGGCTACAGTTTTAGCAACTCCAAGAGGGGGTGATAGTCACGTTGGTCGTGGCTTAGATCGAGGGAGAGGCCGGGGAAGAGGCTATCATAATTTCCAAAGAGCCCCACGAGCGAATGCTCAAGTTGATCGAAACTTGGGAAACATCAAATTAAAACTTTCGAAGTTCTATGGTAAGACTGATCCAGAAGCGTACATTCAATGGGGGAAAGAAGTGGAGTTCGTGTTTGATTGCCATAATTTCAGTGAAGAAAAGAAGGTACGACTATGTCTTGCTCAATTCAAAGATTATGCAGTAACATGGTGGGACAAATTAATGTCAATTAGGAGACGAAATCTTGAGGCGCCAATCGATTCATGGTATGAGTTCAAGGAGTTGTTGAGGAGGCGATTTGTTCCTAGACATTTCCACAGGGACACAGCGCAAAAGCTCCAAGTGTTGAGACAAGGTAGTAAGTCTGTGGAGGACTATTACAAGGAGATGGATACGTTGATGAATCGGCTGGATCTTGAAGAGGACATGGAGAATCTCATGGCACGGTTTCTTAATGGCTTAAACAAGGAGATTGCGGATAAGGTTGATCTACAACCTTACTTTAACATCGAAGAGATGTTGCACCTTGCCATCAAAATTGAGAAGCAGCTCCAAAGGCGATCTCAAGGGTATTCTACTAAGCCCTTTTCCCATTCATCTTCTACATGGAAAACGGATAGTAAGAGTGCTGATTCTAAACTTAGAAATCGAGAGGCATATGAGAAACCAAAAGAAAAGTTTGAGAAAGGAGAGAGTTCCAAGAAGAGGAAAGAGAAAGTTGTTGAATCTAATGTGAGAAATTGGAATATTAAATGCTGGAAATGTCAAGGAGTAGGACATTACAGTCGAGACTGCCCCAATAGAAGAACTATGATAATTAGAGAAGGAGAGTTTGTAACAGAAGATGAGAAGGAAGATGAGGTAGAAGAGGACGACAATGGTAAATGTGAGAGTGAGGAGTATAGTGAAGAGGACCCTACACATATGTCCTTAGTCACTAGGAGAGCTCTCAGTACTCAAATTAAGGAGGATGGCCTAGACCAACGAGAGAACTTATTTCACACTAGGTGTCTTGTCCAAAATGTGCCTTGTAGTGTGATTATTGATAGTGGTAGTTGTACCAACGTTGTAAGTTTTATTCTGGTCAAGAAGCTTAACTTAGAGACAAAACCACATCCTAGACCATCTAAACTTCAATGGTTGAGTGATTGTGGGGAGGTAAAGGTGAGTAGACAAGCTCTTGTTTCTTTTGCTATTGGAAAATATGTTGATGATGTTTTGTGTGATGTTGTACCTATGCATGCCGGAGATATATTGTTGGGTAGACCTCGGCAATTTGACCGTCGGGTAATGTATGATGGGTATGCCAATCGCTATTCTTTTACTCATCATGGAAGAAAAACTACTCTTGTACCTTTGTCACCAAAAGATGTGCATGTTGATCAATGCAAACTTGAAAAGAAGAGGCAAGAGGCTGATGCAAAAGCAAAAAGTGAAAAAGAAACAAAAGAAAATGAGTTGAGAGAAAAAAAGAGTTTGAGTGAAAAGCAAGGGAGTAGCAATCAGCCTAGTGGGAAAAATGAGAGAAAAGCCAAAACGGTGAGCTTGTATGCTAGTTCAAGTGAGGTTAGGAATGTTTTAATGGCGAAACGGACTGTTCTTGTACTTTTGTACAAAGGGTCTTGTTTTCTTACTAACGAGCTTAACACCTCCTTGCCTAGTATTTTTGTTTCTCTTTTACAGGAATTTGAGGACTTGTTTCCCGAGGAGATGCCCAAGGAATTGCCACCACTTCGTGGCATCGAGTATAAGATTGACTTCATTCCCGGTGCTACCATACCTAACCGACCAGCTTATAGGACTAATCCTACTGAAGCCAAAGAAATTCAAAGGCAAGTGGATGAATTGTTAGCTCATGGGTATGTACGCGAAAGCCTTAGTCCTTGAAGTGTGCCTGTTATTTTAGTGCCTAAAAAAGATGGAACTTGGAGAATGTGTGTAGACTGTAGGGCCATTAATAAGATCACTGTTAAATATCGTCATCCTAATCCTAGGTTAGATTATATGTTAGATGAATTGCATGACTGTAGTCTCTTTACTAAGATTGATTTGGAATCTGGGTATCATCAAATTCGTATGAATGTTGGAGATGAATGGAAAACTGCATTTAAGACCAAATATGGATTGTATGAGTGGCTTGTTATGCCTTTTGGTTTAACTAATGCTCCTAGTACTTTCATGAGGTTGATGAACCATGTATTGCGTGAATATTTGGGAAAATTTGTGGTTGTTTATTTTGATGATATACTTGTGTATTCGAAGTCTTTGGAAGATCATGTAATGCATGTGCGTGCTGTTTTGACTACACTTAGAAACGAGAAATTGTATGCTAACCTAAAGAAATGTAATTTTTGCATGGAAATGGTTAATTTTCTTGGTTTCATTGTGTCTAGTCGAGGAGTTGAGGTGGATAGTGAGAAAGTTAAGGCTATTAGCGAATGGCCAACTCCCACGAATGTTGGGGAGGTTCGAAGTTTTCATGGGCTAGCTAGCTTTTATCGGCGTTTTATTAAAGACTTTAGCACCCTAGCTTCACCTCTAAATGAATTGGTATAGAAAAATGTTCCTTTTGTTTGGGGTACATCCCAAGAGCATGCTTTTAATGTTTTAAAGGATAAGTTGTGCAATGCTCCTCTACTTGCTTTACCGAACTTTGATTTGACTTTTGAAATTGAATGTGATGCAAGTGGGATTGGAATTGGGGCTGTACTAATGCAAAACCATAAGCCACTAATGTTCTTTAGTGAAAAGTTGAGTGGTGCTTCTTTGCGGTACCCAACTTATGACAAAGAACTTTATGCTTTGGTACGAGCTCTGCAAACTTGGCAGCATTATCTTTGGCCAAAGGAGTTCGTCATTCATACGGATCATGAGAGCCTAAAGCACTTGAGAGGGCAAAGCAAACTGAATCGCAGACATGCCAAGTGGTTGGAGTTTATAGAGACATTTCCATATGTGATTAAGTATAAACAAGGTAAGGAGAACATTGTTGCAGATGCTTTATCACGAAGGTATGCTCTCTTTAATACTTTGAATGCTAAGATTTTAGGATTTGAACATCTCAAGTCCTTGTATCTAGATGATGTGTTCTTTGCTTCTTTTGTTGAATCGTGTGAAAAAGGACTTGTTGTTGATGATTACATGTTGTTTGAAGGATTTTTGTTTCGAAAAGGAAAACTTTGCATTCCATCTTGTTCAATTCGTGAATTGCTTGTAAAGGAAGCTCATGGGGGTGGTTTAATGGCTCATTTTGGTGTTTCTAAAACTTATGATATGCTTGCTGAACATTTTTATTGGCCTAAGATGAAGCATGATGTGCATAAAGTGTGTAAGCATTGTATTGCATGCAAACAAGCTAAGTCTAGGTTACAACCACATGGTTTATATTCACCTTTGCCTGTTCCTACTACTCCTTGGGTTGATATTTCTATGGATTTTGTCCTTGGTTTACCAAGAACTCGGAAGGGTAGGGATAGTATATTTGTAGTGGTTGATAGGTTTAGCAAGATGGCGCATTTCATACCATGCCATAAAACTGATGATGCTAAATTGATTGCTGATTTGTTTTTTAGGGAAGTTGTTCGTTTGCATGGCATTCCTAGAACTATTGTTAGTGATCGCGATGTAAAATTTTTAAGTCATTTTTGGCGTGTGTTATGGGGAAAGTTGGGAACCAAACTTGTTTATTCTACTACTTGTCATCCTCAAACTGATGGACAAACTGAGGTAGTAAATAGGACAATGGTTACCATGCTTCGAGCAATCATAGATAAAAATCTTAAAACTTGGGAGGATTGTTTGCCATTAATTGAATTTGCATATAATAGGGCTGTCCATAGTACTACTAAATGCACACCGTTTGAAATTGTATATGGTTTCAATCCTATCTCCCCACTTGATTTGTTGCCTATGCCTCCTAATGAATTTGTGAGTTATGATGCTAGCACAAAGGTTGATCTTGTCCATAGGCTACATAAAGAAGTTAAGGAAAGGATTGAGAAGCAAAACACTAAGGTTGCTTCCCGCATCAATAAAGGACGCAAGCTCCTTGTTTTCTAGCCAGGGGATTGGGTTTGGGTACATTTTCGAAAGGAACGGTTTCCAACTCAACGAAGGTCTAAGTTGCTACCACGAGGCGATGGTCCTTTTCAAGTCCTTGAACGGATCAATGATAATGCTTATAAGATTGATTTGCCAGGTAAGTATGGAGTGAGTGCTACCTTTAATGTTTCTGATTTGTCTCCTTTTGATGTAGTTGATGACTTCGATTCGAGGACGAATCCTTCTGAAGATAGGGAGGATAATATGAACCAAGGAGCTACCGTTGTTATGCCTCATGGACCGATTACAAGATCGAGAGCTAGGAAACTTCAACAAGATTTGCTACTTCATGTCCAAGCGTTCTTGAACTCGACAAGAGAAATAAATGAAGATGTGCAAGAAGTTAGAACTATGCACTTCAATTTGGTGCAAGTTATGCATTTTTAAGTGTTTTTATGGCAAGTTAAAGTCCACTTGGTCAAGGTCAAAGTCAACTCCATCAAGACAAGTCAAAGTCAACTCATTCAATTCAAAAACAAAGTCAAACACTCACATCCCTCATTATGGACGGGATTGCAATTATTTTGGTTTGCTTTCCATGTTCTTAACCTTTTCATTTGCTTGTCTTTTCATTTCTCGTAAGTTATGTCTTTTCATTTACAAGTCTTTTCATTTCTTGTAAGTTACAAGTCTTTTCATTTGCTTAAGACTTTTCATATGGCTTGCTAGGATGGCTATACATAGCCTTGAGATGTCTTGTTGTAACACAATTTGAAGTTGAATGAAAAGTGAGTTTTCTCATTAGCTTGGTTGAGAGATTTATCTCCCATTTCTTGTGCAATTTCTTGTGTCTTTAGAATTTGCATGTTAGGATCATTCAAGCGGTGTTGATCATACCTCTTGTGGAGTGATTCGAATCACGAGTTTAGAAACAAGTTTTCTCTACTCTTGATATTGATCATCAAGGTAATCCGTTCTAAAACTTTTCCTTGGGTTGATTCCATACTTGTTTTCGGGGTTTTTGGGATTGAGTTCTATGGGTCTTGTTCGTTAGCAAGGTTCTTAGATCCAACTCTCAAGGGTTTCTTAACACTCAGCCTACATAGATGGACCCGATTACGAACTTCCTGGTGAGTGGCTCAGTCCCTGCTGATCCGAGCCAGGCCAGAAAGCTCTGACGCCAAGCTGCTCACTACTTGGTGCAAGAAGGCAAGCTTTTCAAGAGGGGATATTCCCTACCATTACTATGGTGCCTCGACCCAGAGGAGGCGAGGTATGTTATGCACGAGATTCATGAAGGAGTATGCGGAACCATGGAGGAGCTCAGTCCATGGCTGCGAAGGTCGTCCGCCAAGACTACTATTGGCCGACGATTGAACGTGACACCAAGGAATTCGCCAAAACATGCGACAAGTGCCAACGCATCGCGAGCATTTTGAGACGACCCCTGGAGATGCTGACACCGATCTCAAGCCCTTGGCCTTTCGCTCAGTGGGGGATAGATCTGATCGGCCCAGTACCGACGGGGAAGGGGCAGTTGAAGTTTTCCATTGCTGTAGATTACTTCACCAAGTGGGTTGAAGCGGAACCTCTAGCGTCTATTACCGAAGGGAAGGTCGTCAGTTTGTGTGGAAGAGCATAATATGTCGGTTCGGTATACCGAACGCCATCATCACCAACAATGGAAAGCAGTTCGACAATGCCCGGTTTAATAAGTTCTGTCAACAGCTCGGCATACGCCACTTCAGCTCATCTCCGGCCCATCCGTAGTCCAACGAGTAGGTCGAAGCTGTCAACAAGATCATCAAGTGTGGTCTGAAGACGAGGTTGGAATCTCTGAAAGGTCGGTGGGCAGAAGAGCTACTGGAGGTGTTGTGGTCCTACCGAACTACACCCCGCCGATCTACTGGCGAGACACCGAATGGCTTAGCTTTCGGGTCGGAGGCTGTCATTCCTGTGGAGATTGGCATGTCGACGCCCCAAGTTGAAAATTTAGACGAACCAACCAATAACGAAGCTCTCCTCGTGAATCTTGACCTACTCGAGGAGAAACGATCTCACTCCCAGCTCAGACTAGCAGAATATCAGAGAGTAAAAGTCAAAACGTTCAGGCCTGGCGACCTCGTCCTCAAGAAGGTAATGCAGCATGTCGGAGCACTCCAACCAAACTGGGAAGGTCCCTACAGGGTCTTGAAGATACCCCGACCTGGAGTCTGCTGCCGTCCGACCTCAACGAGAGAGAACTCCCTCACCCATCGAACGCCGAACATCTACGAGTTTACTATCAATGAAACACATGTAGTCCGACGTGTAAAATTTATTCCATTAATCAAAGCCGATCTCCAATGACTTGTGCAAAATTTGACTTTATTCGTTAGCGTTGACTGTGGTATGACCTATGCTAAAAGACCTACACTAAGTGGTGTTTTTACAAACATGCGAAATAATGGTCGGCTCGTAGGAACCTGGCTATAAAAAAAAAATCTGTTGAACACACCGCCGAGCTAAATTGTTCGGCTCGTAAGTCATTATGTAGGAAAGCAATCATTAATTACTCCAAGTATGGGGACTTCGGAAAGAGTAACTCAGGTCTGGATAAAACTGGGTTTCATTAAAAAACTTGATGGAGAGCCGAGGTATATATGCCTCGGCTCAGTACAGAGAGTTGATTAAAAATAATAAAGCAGAAGAAGCAACAGAAGAAGGGGACAAGCTATTCTTGCGGAAGGTTGGTAGGAGTGCTGGTTCCAACGTCAGCATCAGCGACCGCAGCGACCTTAGTAGCCTCAGCTTCCTTATCGACGCCAGTGGGGCGGTCGGCCCAGATAGACTCATACTCCAGCTCTACGGCGGCAACGGTCTCCTTCGGGCAAGCGGTGTCGAGCTTGTTGAGGGCATAGTAGTAGCCCCTGTCCGCTAGGTCGCGAGTCAAGCCTTCGAATTCGAGGAATTCTTTTAATTTCTTCTCTAAGTAGGCCCAGCTCGCCAGATTTTGCTGAGCCTCATTCCACCCCTTCTCCGCAGTCTCAGCTCGTCCCCGGGCATTCTTGAGATCATTGCGAGCTTGAGCTATTAGGGCCTTCGACCAGTCAGCCTCGGCCTCCTTTTCAGCTCGAGCCTGGTCAACTGCGGCCTCTAGCTCAGCGATTCGCTGCTCGTAGGAGGCGTTCGTCTCATACTCCTTCAAGTCCCACCCTCCAAGCTCCAAGCTCCAAGCTCATCATCGACATCAAGAGGCAAGCGTGGTAGTGCAGCTGTAAAAGTTCGAGGTTAGATCAAAAGAAATAAAGGAAAAGGAGAAAGGAAGAGTAGATGCAAGCTCACCTCTACATCAAGAGCTATGGTCTTCCTCACCGCCTCCACTGGGTCCTCGGGCGCCCGGACAGCTCGTTCCACTCGACGAGAGCTGGAGGACCTCACCTTCGTCGCGGCTTCGTGGATGCTGAGGCGGGAAAAGGCGAGCTTGAAGGGGATTGGGAGTTCGTCGCAATGCTGCCTCCCCTGTTGAGACCCTTCCTCCGAGTCGACCACAATAGGGGGAGGTGGAGATCTGGAGTTGACCTCCTCGGAGGGAAGCATTTCCCTCGTTCGCTTCTTCCGCACTAAAGGGGTAATCGACCCCTCACCCCCAGCGACAGTCTGCAGGGGCTGAGCTTGGAAGGCTTGAAGCTTGGCCAGATTCTTCAGCCCGGGAACCGGAACGTCGGCACTACTCGTGCGGCGACGAACCTGAGGAGGCACCGGTGGAGCGGTAGAGGCCGAGGCCCGCTGCTGCTATGTACTGCTAAGCGCGAGGAATTTGGAGGCCATTTCCGCAAAAGAGACGAGGTTAGTCAAGAGATTGCAGTTGAACGAGCTGAGGGGTCAGGGAGTAGTTACCTTCCGGGGCTTTACGCTTTTGCGAGCTGCGTTGTCGAGGTTTGGGTAGCCTCTTAAACTCGTCTGCTTGGTCGTGAGGACTGAGACCACTGGAGAAGAGGTGGGAGTTTGAGACGAGTGCCTCACCCCACAGCGCGTACTTTATGCTCCGACCTTGGGCTCGCTTGATGATCTCCCAAGACTTGTTGTTGATCCTCGAAACGAGGGATGGCAGAGCTGCATCATGAAACCTCGTCAAAAACAAGAGCAGGAAGGTAAGAACAACCTATATCGTACCTAAGACACTCACCTACGTCACCAAACTCTATTGGGACTTGGCAGGTCGGCTCACCCCCTCCGTCCCTCCGAAGCCACTCGCCAGAGATGAGGAACCAACACTCCTTCCAATTTTTGTTAGAGGAGGGATTCCTAATCAGCTGACCTACGTTCCACCAAGCTGAGAGGTAGTACCGACCCTCTCCCTCGTTGGAGGCTTTGACGGTGTGGGTCGCTAAGAGCTGATCTACCGTGAGCCTGTCATCATCCTCATCTCGAAGGACCCACCACAAAATGTAGGCTCCGAGCATGGAAGACCAACCGTTAGGGGATAGCTGAGCGGGGGTGAGGTTGACTGCGCTAAGGAACCTCTGTATGAAAGGGTGAAGTAGAAGCCTAACCCCCCTACTAAACATCTGGGGGTAGAAGCTGACGAAGCCCGGAGGAAGGTCGTCAAGAGACTCACCGACGTTGGGCACCCTAAGCTCTATGGAGTTGGGAATCGAGTAGGTTTTGTGGAGCTCGGCTAATCTACCTACCTAGCAAGTCAAGGGAGGGAGCTCGACTATCGGATCAGGATTTAGGTTTCCCGAGGTAGAAACTAGATTGGGGTCCTCTATGGTATTATTTGTGCTAGACGAACTAGACAACCCGGATGGCGACTTACTGGACGAGCTATTCATCGTCAGACCTAAAGAAGGAATCTAGAGAGCCACCTAAAGAAAGAAGGAATTTAGAGAGCTACCTAAAGAAAGAATGAGAGAGTACCTGACTTGGAAACGGCCGAGGTACACGAAAACTTGAAAGTGAAAAGTGAAAAGTGAAAAATGAAAAACTTTCGCCTTTTATAGGACAGCTTGGAAGCACAAGGGCCGTCCGATCGAGGAAGAATCAACGGGCAAGATTTGTCCACGCCAGACGGTCTCCATGGCGACGTTTGAGTTCTCGAGGCAGGAACTAAGACTGACAACATCAGTGACGTCACCCACAGACACGTGGATTCGGCCACCTTCGCTTAGCTCGAACTACTTCGCCGAGCAGACCTACGCCACGCAAAAGTGGGGGCTAGTGTTAGAGGCAAATTTAGACCTACCACGTGTCATGATCAGAGAGGTAAGCCAAATTGACATGTGGATGAAATTAGAATTTTTCCTAAGGTTGTTTAGGTCGGCAGTCATGGACTGAGCTAAAAGGACGAGCCGACCTTAAACAGAGTCCGTAAACATGTTTCTTCCGAACCCGACAACATGCCGTATTTTTAGGGTGTGTCAGAGTTCCTGTCGAGCCCAGTTTCTATAAATAGAAACCTTCGCCTTAAATGCAAGGTACGCAATCCTAGATAGACTCGACAAGTTAGCTCGGACCAGAACTGACTTGCTCGTCGGAGTACTAACTTTGTTTTGCAGGTCTCAGGAGTGATCTGGGAGGGTGTTGGACCGTCGGCCATAGTTCACCTTGAACAGTCCGATCTAAGGCTTATCCGAGCTCAGCAATTTCGAGCTCCAACAAATGTTTTGTTTCTAAAAAAAAAAAGAAGTAAAAAGCAAACAGTTTAGCTGACCTCGAAAGGTCCTAGACTCGAACTTTCGTTAACGTCACCAACGAAATGTTGATAGGGACGTTTGAGTATTATGAGTCATTTTTTTGTGGCATTTATTTTAATTGACATGTCATTTATTTATTAAAAAAAAATCTAAAGACTTCCTCCTCCCTGAGCGGAACCGAACCTCCTGTCTCGTCTATTTCCTGATCTCCGCCGCTAATTTCCCTCACGGCTGCTGGCGAACGCCCCCGCCTGATACGAATCCATTTGTGACCAATTACATATATCAAAGGAGCAATTATTACAAGAAAGGCAAGGAAGATTCAAGAGGCTTTCACACTGCACCTTCAAAAGCTTGTTAATGCACAAGAACCAACAAAGAGTTTTGAGCCCGAATTTATTCATAATGTTACTTCAACGAGTCAAGAAGAGAATGGAGCAAAGATGGCACGGGAAAAGTTGTCTATTTTGAGAGATGGCACGGAGGACAAAAAAAGTGTGCAGATTCGTGAACAGGTGCCTTTGCAGATTGCACCTCTTTGGAGTTTGTGAAGTCAAAAGTTGTCAAACCATATCCAAATGTGAAGCGCCTCCTACAGCACATAGATAAGACCATTTGAAGCATGACTACGTTTTCTGATCCGCATTTAAATGTCTAGAATGATGTGCAATCAAGTTTTAATTTGCATGTCTTATTTTCTACAATTTGCATTAAGTAGTATTTTGAAAAACTTTTGGTGTTCTTATGTTGAACGACCATTTGGCCTATTTAAAGGCTTGTAATGCTCTTGTTATGGAGAACTTAAGATTAAAACATATTGAAATTCAAGAACTTTTGTTCCTTAACACTTTTGGTGTTGCTTCTTTCAAATCTTGCTTTAGGTTTGATGTTAAACCGATTCATTGGATTAGTCTCGATCAAGCTAATTCTGGAGTGAGTCGTCTTAGGATCTAGGAGTGACCATCGTAGATTCTAAGTCTGATCTAAGAGTGATTCATCTTCTAACCTTACTCTTGGTTGGAATCATTCGGTAAGTTAGTCGTTTTTGTGAATGTTTGCAAGGATCCTAGAAGGACCTCTAGCTTTGTAAACACGAGCAACCTTCGCGCTTATCATTTGGTATCAGAGCATTGGTCGACATCCTTTGGCCGGCTCTAGAGGTGAAATATCTTTACTTTATGTAATTTTATTTTTCTGTTATTTTCCTTTTTCGAAAGTAGTTTCTTACAAAGTGTAACAAGACATAACTTATCTTGAAATTCTTGTATTTTGCTCTCGGATCATTAGCAAACAAAAAATTAGAAGCAAAAGAAAAAAAAAACAGAAGCAAAAGAAAGAAAAAACAGTAGCAAAAAGAAACAAAAACAGTAGCAAAAAGAAAGAAAACCGTAGAAAAAAAAAGCATTCCAAGATCCGAGGCACACGAAAAGTTCTTTTCATTATGTTGTGTTTTGTTTAAATTATCAAGTTTTTTATCCTAAGATTGAGTTGCTGTAGTCTTAGTTTGTGAGAGTTGATCATTGAATTAGTTATATCAAGCTTTAAGCAAGATTGCACCAAAATTTAAGCCAACCCTTACATCTTTGACCTAGTACCAAAAGCCTACCCTCGAGTGATAAACACGAGTGTCCTTGAGTGAAATCCTAGTGAGAGGAGTGGAAAGGTCCTTATTTTGTTATTTTATTTTTCTAACAAAATGTCACAGGGAGTACCGCAAGATCCTACTATGGCCATTCTTCAATCAATTCAAGGTATGGTGGAAATGATGAGGGAAGATAGGCAGGAAAGAAGGGTGCAACAACGAAGAGAAGAACGAGTCTTACAGGAAGATGAAGGTATGTTTGACTTCGATGTATAAAAAGAACAAGTTGGGAGTAGAGGAAGGAATAACTTTGCCAACATTATGCAACCGAGGAGATGGGAAAGAGTAAATGAAAAGAGAGATGGTGGAGCTAAACTCAAAATTCCACCATTTAGTGGAACGGCGGACCCCGATGCTTACTTGCGATGGGAAAGGAAGATAGAACGTGTATTTCATTGCTCTACATATAGTGAAAATAAGAAGATGAGACTTGTCATTGCCGAATTCATTAATCATGCTAATGAATGGTATCAACATCTCAAATCCGAGAAAAGAAGGAAAGATGAGGATCAAATAGAAACTTGGGAAAAACTCAAAGAAGCCATGAGAATGAGGTATGCTCCCAAACATTATAAAAATGATTTGAAAACTAAACTGCAAGCTTTGAGGCAGGGAACAAAAAGTGTTGATGAGTATTATCAAGAGATGGTGATTTTAATGGAAAAAGCACACATTCGAGAAGAAGAGGAAGAAACCATGTCTAGATTCCTTGGAGGTTTGAATCTGGAAATTGTTCATCATATTGATAGAAATCAACCACCTTACTTGGAAGATATGTATCACCATGCTATCAAAATTGAAGATCAATTGAGGAAAGAAGAGGAGCATTCCAAATGGAATGAATTCATGCAACCAAAAAGGAAGTTTGGTGCTGTCAAAAGAGTGAAGGCCGAGAGCTCCAATGCCAAAAACAATGAAGTTCCAAAGGAGGTAAGGGAGAAGACTAATTCTCTTACATGTTGGAAGTGCAAAGGGTTTGGACACATGAGCAAAGAATGTGTCAATAAAGAAGTCATGGTGATAAGAAATGGTGTTGTTGATTCAAATGATGCTTGTGAGAAATATGATGCAAAATTTGAGGAAGATTCTAAAGCACATGTTGATGAATTTATTGAACAAGATCGCAAAGATTCTGATTTTGATAAAAGTGAGTTCAAAGAAAAGAGAGAAAGAGAAGAGTTAAGAGAAAGGAATTCAAAGGAGAAAGAAGAGGAAAATAGCAAGATCCAATCCATTTGTCAATATAAGTCAAATCTTATAGCATTGTTGCATAAGGACCCTTACTATCAAGCTCACATATTTTATCCTAGTCTTTCTACTTTTCTAAGATTTTTGCAGGAAGTTCCAACTTTTCAATTCAAGCATGATCGAGTACAAGAAACAAAGAAAGCTATAAAGGAGCCAAGAAGAGTTATCCTATCATCTTCTCATGATCTTGAGATTGTCTTACAAGGTAAGTATAAAATATATCTTGATTTTAAAGATACTAACTTGCTTCCTTATTGTATAGGTAACCATGGACATAAGAAACCTAAGGTGAAAGGCATTGTGGAAAACTACTTATCCAAAAATTTGTATAAAGAATTCCATGGTCGAGAAAGCAGAATGTTATGTTGGAGAATGCAAATGCAAAGTACCAAGTGGAGGAAAAATAAATTCGAGCACAATTTCAACAAACCAAGTGATTGGGTTTGGAAGCACTTTTGGAAGGAACGAAGAATTTGTCCAAGTCCAAACATAAGAAGACTAAGAAGGATGATATTACATGAAGACTTCAAGATTGCACTTCAAGGAAGTCAAAAAGTGGTGTTAACTCAAAGAAGGCAAACAAGAAAGGACCATAGAAATTTTCAAGAAGAAAGAAGTGACATGTCCAACGAAGAAAATCATAAATCTTCAAGCTCCAATATACAACTCACAAGGTAAGGAACAAGTTGTTAAGGCTTATCATTGGACTAACTTGATTCGTTTTGATGAAGGAAATGAAAACCTTGATTTGAGGACAAATCCTTTTAAAGAAAGGGGGGATGATACGAATCCATTTGTGACCAATTACATATATCAAAGGAGCAATTATTACAAGAAAGGCAAGGAAGATTCAAGAGGCTTTCACACTGCACCTTCAAAAGCTTGTTAATGCACAAGAACCAACAAAGAGTTTTGAGCCCGAATTTATTCATAATGTTACTTCAACGAGTCAAGAAGAGAATGGAGCAAAGATGGCACGGGAAAAGTTGTCTATTTTGAGAGATGGCACGGAGGACAAAAAAAGTGTGCAGATTCGTGAACAGGTGCCTTTGCAGATTGCACCTCTTTGGAGTTTGTGAAGTCAAAAGTTGTCAAACCATATCCAAATGTGAAGCGCCTCATACAGCACATAGATAAGACCATTTGAAGCATGACTACGTTTTCTGATCCGCATTTAAGTGTCTAGAATGATGTGCAATCAAGTTTTAATTTGCATGTCTTATTTTCTACAATTTGCATTAAGTAGTATTTTGAAAAACTTTTGGTGTTCTTATGTTGAACGACCATTTGGCCTATTTAAAGGCTTGTAATGCTCTTGTTATGGAGAACTTAAGATTAAAACATATTGAAATTCAAGAACTTTTGTTCCTTAATACTTTTGGTGTTGCTTCTTTCAAATCTTGCTTTAGGTTTGATGTTAAACCGATTCATTGGATTAGTCTCGATCAAGCTAATTCTGGAGTGAGTCGTCTTAGGATCTAGGAGTGACCATCGTAGATTCTAAGTCCGATCTAAGAGTGATTCATCTTCTAACCTTACTCTTGGTTGGAATCATTCGGTAAGTTAGTCGTTTTTGTGAATGTTTGCAAGGATCCTAGAAGGACCTCTAGCTTTGTAAACACGAGCAACCTTCGCGCTTATCACCGCCTATGGGGTTCATCTTCTCTGAACGAATCGAGTCCGATGGGGGGCTTTCTCCAACTGGTACTTGGTGGTGGCATAGAAGATTAAGCCGTGGGAGGAGCATTTCGCTGGAATACATCACTCTCGTTGAAGGATAAAGAGTTGTCGTTGAATCCGAATTTGTCCCATCCGAATGAATTAAAGGAGCAAAGGAAGATTCTGGAAAGAAATCAAAATTTGGAGTGAAAGGATGCAAAATCCATACAAAATTATAAAAAGAATTAAAGAAGGTGAATACAGAACTTGGGGCGTGTTCATGAAAGGGAGATTTGGAATGAGGGGGAGAAGAAGGTGCTGTGGACGGCGAAGGACGCCGAAGGTTGGTGGCAGCGGCGATGATAGTCGACGAAGGACGAACACTGCGGTCAGCGTCGAGCTTCATTAAAGAAAAAGGGGAAGAAGAAGGTGTTGCGGACTGTGGAGTAAAATCCATTACGCCCCATAATTTTTTTTTTCATTTTTTAAAATAAGCATAAGTGTCTTCTCATTTTAAATAATATAACCAAACACCACCTAATACCTCAAATGTCCATGTCAATATTCAGATAGTGATACTAAAATCTGACTTTAATGATTTTTTAGAATTATTGTTGATTTTTGAAACTGAAAAAATAGAAACCTCACTTCAAATTTGAGGACAAAAATGTATTTTACAAAATAAAAAAAAGTCCATTCAAATTAGGTAAGTTAAATTTGGTTTCAAGATCAATTTTATGGGAGCACATTTATTTTTACGTTATTCATGAGTTTAATGAGTTGTCGTCCAATCTCTGTCGAATGGTTTCTTCATGTTCAAAAAAAAAATTTCATCAATGCCAGTTTCATATTGTTTCACAAGAAGCAGCTAATCTGGTTCAAAGAGACTATTGGAGATTTGAGACAACGTCTATTGAATTTTAATTTTTTCAAACAAGCAAAGAGAGATTTTGGTATTTGTAGACTTATTAAATGTTACCATAAACAAGCTTGAATGTATTTTGATCTCTAAATAGAAAATGAGCGAAAGAATCAATCGTGGTCTCTGTTGAAAAAAAAAAAGAAAAAAAAAGGTTGGTTAGTGTTTGAACTCGAAATTGCTGAGCTCAGATGGAATGTAGATCGGAACGAGGACGAACTACGGCCAACTGCCCAACACCTCCTCAGGACCCTCTTCAGACCTACAAAACAAAGTTAGCACTCCGACGAACAAGTCAGTTCTAGTCCGAGCTAACTTGTTGAGTCTATCTTGTATTGCGTACCTTACATTTAAGGTTAAGGTTTCTATTTATAGAAACTGGGCCCGACAGGAGTTCTGACACACCCTAAAATCGCGGTGCGTTGTCGGGTACGGAAGGGACATTGTTACGGACTTTGTCTCAGGTCGGCTCGGCACTTTAGGTCCTACCCTATCTGCCGACCTGAGTAGATTGGAGCCAATTTCTATATTTCGTCCGCGTGTTCATCCAAGTCACCTTTTCGATCACGACACGTGACAGGCCAGGATTCGCATCCAACAGTTAGTTTTTTTAAACAAGTTTGATCTTCGTACTACTATCATTAATTCTGATGTTTTTGATACTATGGCCATGAAAAGTTGTTGGAAACCTTTTGAGTTGGAAGAAGAAGATACGTTTGAATATTGGATTAAAAAAGAAAGAGATGTGGTTGAAGTCGATTGGAACTCTTTATTTGCATGATAATTAGGACATTGCCATCGCTTTTTGAAGAAACATTTTGAGGTAGATAAGGCTCTTTTAAAGATGGAGGATGAGAGGATTCTTAAAGGGCGAGGTGTAAATCGAAGATGGAAGAAAATTGGTCTCTTTCATGTTAAATTTAAGAAATGGTTAGTTTGGAAGCATAGTAGACCAGATTTTATTGAGGTGGTTAATACAATACAGCTTGTTGGTTCGAATGTTCAAGTGCAAATCGATTCATGAGATTGGGAGTTCCCAATGGGTTTCAAAGAATCCAAAAAGTTGCAGAAGTTAAAAGGCCCTTTCCTTTAGGATCAAGGGTTGGCACTCTTAATGAAGTGGAGCAAGGATTGATGTTGGGAACTGTGAAGAAGTTGAAGGAGGTCTCTCTGATAAGATAGTAGAAGCTTGCTCTTTTAAGCGAATTCCCATTGAAGGAAGTGAAAAGAGTCACTTGCTGCTCATGGGGATCGGCATCCAAATAAAGATTCTCCTCTCCCAAAAAGTATTAAAGAGATTAAAAACTCTTTTAGTGAAGCATATCTTCTTTTCTATCCAAAGATAAAAGGACTTTTCTTTAGATGGTGATACATCTCAAAAAGATGATGATGGAACTTTAAATGTTATTGTTAGTATCCAATCTGAACATAGCTTAACTAGTTAAGGCATTTATTTGTTCCACATATTGTACTAGAAAGAATGTTAGTGTTAGTAGCTTGGATTCCTTTAACGACTTGGACCCTTCAAACATCATTAATGAGAACTTTTCAGAATATACTTTTAATGAAGAATTGCACAATATTTTCTAAAGCAGCTATCCCTTCACTTTTTGAAGAAGTCAGACATCACTCTAGATTGTGTTTTGAAGTTGAAAGATCTGGGCGGCTTAGTCATCAATGGTGTTTAAGAAACCTTTGAGAGTTGGATCTAAGGACCCTACTAACAAACAAGATCCATAGAACTCAATTCCAAAAACCCCGGAAACGATTATGGAATCAACACAAGGAAAGTAAAAACTAGATTACCTTGTTGATCAAATATCTCAAGGCAAAGAAAACTCGTTTCTTGTTTGAGATTCGAATCACTCCATAAACAAGATAGATCAAGTCTCACTTGAATGATCCTAAAAATGCAAGCTATCATTAGATTGCAAAATACATTAGCTCTTGGCTAACAGAAAAACTAAAAAACTCATTTCATTACATCTTCAAATCTATATTCTATGTTTACAAAGGCCACAAACATGACTTTTCATAATCATTTAACCGACCATATGAAGAGTCTCAAGCAAATGGAAAGACTCATAACTTACAATAATTTAATAGACAAGTAAATAAATAGCCTAGAATATGAAAAACTTGAGGAAATGAAAAGATTAGAAATAAAAGCAACCAAATTATTAAATCCCGTCCATAATAAATGATGGATTAATTTTGACCCAATTTTGACCGATTTTGACTTGATCGTGTAATAGTAAACTCTTACTAGCTCGTATTGGTTTTATTCATTTGGATTATGTTGTAGATTCATATCAAATGGGTTTTCCTATTTTTAAGGATTGATTGGTCTTGGTTTGAAGGAGTTTTCATTGGAAGTGGCTCGGCTTTTCACTCCTTTTGTGGCTGATCTCGGTTTCTGTACAGTTCCTTTTATGTTTTTCTGAATTTACTCAACTATATTAGTTTTCCGTGATTACTAACTCATGTATTTATATGAAGAGTACTGGACGTAGATTAATATTGGTTACAAATGCATTAACAGGTGAGAATTAAAGGTAATGTTGGTGGTGTATTCTTAAAAATAAAATTGGCACAATCAAGAGACCAAAAGGTGGTTTGATTTGTAAGTGGAACAACAATATGGTCATCTGATGTATTTTCTAATTTATGTTCTGAAGGAGATCTATGACAGTACAATTTATTCTTGACGTTCAGGGAGTGGTTTCAGTAGAGAAATAGAGCGATAATATTTCTTTCTTCAGAAAGAATTAATGAATTTGATGCAAGGAAATTTGTCAATTACTAGCTTTTACACAAAACTGAAACAATGAAGCAAGAATTGATTTAACATCGACAAAGTTGTAGTAGTAGTAAAGTAAAAGGTCCTTCCATATACAAGTAAATCTCTAATTAAATAGTGAGTGCTTGCCAGTCATCTATCTTCTTATAAATTTACACCAAAAAGTTTACATCTCTCTATATTTTTAAAAAATTGAAAAAATATTTCATTTTCTATATTTCTTTCATTTATTTATAAAAAAATCTAACGGTCGTCCGTCAGAAAAATAGGTGCCAAACACGTAAATATTATTCTTCAACCATTTTGAACGTATTCATCTTAAAAGTGATTGTATAAACATATTATTCGATATAAATTGTTTCTTTTAAGAGTAAAATGCTTTCTTAGTACAAGAGTAAAATATTGTTACTGTTATGGGTGAGAAAATCTCTATTTTCTACTATTCAAATTCCCTTAAGCAATTCAATCTTAATGGTATTAGATTTTCTCTAAATTCAGGAGAATATATTCTATATTTGAAAGGAGATGATATTCTGGCCTTAGGAATTTCCCATACATTCAGCAGAATATATCCTATAAGTATCCTGATGGTTTTAAGATTTTCCCTCTATAAATTAATAAAGGTACGCTATAAGTACTTACTATTTGCTACGCTGAAATACCCTACTCTCTATACTCGACTACTCCGATTCTGACTTCAGCATCGGAGCCTGTGTGGCAAGAGCCACACCGGCCTTTAGTGCTCTTCTGTTTTGCAGGTCTTGTCAATCTCTTTTAATCTAGAATGTTGGTGCGAATTTGGCGGAATCCAAGAGGCCAAATTTTTGCATCAACAATTACATTCGCTATGATTTTAAACAAAATTTATAACCTACGCACTAATGATGAAGTTTCATTAGTGATCATAAATGACTCCAAGCTCCATGACTCAACCTACATCAACAAAGAGGAGGAGCTAGAAGAAAGACCTTCAAAACGAAGAATACTTCATTTTACATACCAACAAATTTTGTCAATCTTAAAGGCCAATGAACAACCAACGAAGGCCAAGAGGAAGAGAGGAGTTGAGGAAAGGCCAAGCGAGTGGCCACATCTCAAAGACATGCCAAGGACATGCCTAATGCACAAGGACATACCAAGCGCACCGCGAGTAGCATCGCACTCCCACGCACAACAGTGCCTGCGCGCACACACAAGGCACACGCCTTTACCGCACACCTTCCAACGCAAGGCGCTAACCTCACAGCATCCCTAGCGCGCCCCCTGCTTTGTCGCGTTTGCGCGCCCCCTGCCTCGCTAACCTCGCAACACCCCCCAACGCTCACGCCTGCCGCTAGTGGCCGCGCTCCCACCCATTCGAGGAAGATAAGACCCTTTGTTCAGATTTTGCGTATTTTAGGGGTATTTAAAAAGATATTTTTTGTTTTCCTATATTTTAGGTATTTAAAAAAATACAAGTGTGGGACCGACATGTGTCTTTTGTTTATAACTAGATCTGAAAAGTATATATCTACAACTACAACAAACTTACTATATTTATATAGCTTAAATTCTAAATAGAATCTATAGATATGGTAAAAGTTAGAGGGGGAACATCTCAACAATGATTAAAAGCTACTGGTATAACATGACGTTCAAAGTGCAAAATCAACTTAGAAAGTGAAAAAGATGTATAGATGCAGTAGTTTTTATATTTCTTGTTTGTTAATTTTTACAGTAATATTTACAAATTAGATTCACTGAGCTAACTGTACTCGTATAGTTTAGGAAAAGGAAAGAGTCTCAAGATAGTTGAGGAAGAACGTGTTAGTGAAATAATTATTGGTATTAGTTGGCACCCCTGGGTTTCTAACCTACTTGGCTTCTACCAGTATTTTTCCTTGAGTTTCATCAATACCCTTGGGTTTGTAACCTATTTTGGCTTTTGCCAAATGGGTCTATACCCTGGATTTTCTTGATTGGTTTGACTTGCCTGGTTTCTGTTTCAACCTTGCTGAGCCTGTACGCATGCCTTTTTCAGCACCTTTGGGATTCTCTTCCTCGATTTCACTGACTGGCTTCTTGCTTATCGGCTTGCTTCTAGGTAGCTTTGCTCCTCTTTACAATATGAAGAAAGAAATCCGGGTCGAAGTTTAGACCGCTCACAGTAGTTCGACCTATAGAAAAGATCACGAAAGAGGCGATCATAATGGTACTCGAATCCATTTACGATCCCGAGTTTCAAGACACATCGCACTTCCACTCGGGTCGAGGCCGCCACTCGGCCCTAAGATGGATCAAAGAAGAGTGGGGAACCTGATGTACTCAACCCTACCACAAGTGGCTTAGGCAACCCTTGTAAGAACAAGCACCTCCTAAACACACACTGCAACACCTAGTACACACACAAAGAATCACCCAAGGGGAAGAAGAAGGGACTTACCTTGACGGTCAAGGCTTTGGATGAAGAGAACTTGTTCTAGATCCAAAGTGAAACACTCCACAAGTTTGATGACCAACCTAAACTTGCATGTTTCAAGGGTTTTGTGCAACTAGATCAAGAAGCACCAATGCTCACGGTTTTGGGAGCAAAGAAAAAAGCTCAATGGCTATTTTCATTCATCAATAATCCACCCCTCAAATGTACAAGAAGAAGCCTATTTATAGGCATCTTGAATTTCCCTAAAATAAAAGGAAAAAGACTTTAACTAAACGTAGACTAAAATAGCTACCAATGGATTTAACTAAATTACATAATCCTAAAGTTGGATCTAAGAGCTATTACATAAATTTTACATTAAATCCAAAAGAAGGTTACAATTTTAATTACACGAAAACACTAATTTAATGATGAAACCCCAAAAAATCCCTAAAAGTTAGAGATCTCATGTTTTGTGTTTTTATGTTCCCTTGAAGTTTCTTTCTCCACTTGTTCTCCTTCCTCATGAAGCTTGATAATCCACATGTTGAAGTGGAGATCCCCTTCTTCATCGGTTGAGCCTCATGGCGTGATGTTCGTTGCTTGAAGCATATCATCCCCTCCTTGTTGAAAAGGATTCGTCCTCGAATCCTACTTGTCACCTACAATGAAAAGAATTAAATTAATAGCTTCATAGAAAAGATCATGACATTCTCACCTTGTAAAGCAACTTTGAAGTCTTGTGAGGATATTAGTGTAGCTTTCAACATTCCTTTGAAATCTCTTTTGAAAATCTTTTCTCTCCAAAAGTATTTCCATATCCACCCTCGTGTCATGTTCACTTTACATTTTGATTTCCTTGGTCTCCTCGTGGAATTTGGCTTTCGAATCCTCCACAACACATTAGATTGGTGGTCTTTTTCTTGACTATCCATGCACATGTAGCGTTGGACAGATCTTGAAGTGATTTTTAAGTCATGTCTCATAATTAGATCTTTAATTGTCTGCAAAAACTCAAAGGAAAATCTAGGCAAACAAGGTTTAAGTTTGCCCATTAGATAACATTCCTTAATGTGAAAAAGTTCATGTATATTACGCTTTGTAAGTACAAGGGAATTAAGTTCACAAACCTTTTCACATGAGCTCAAAATTTGATCACTAGGACTAATGATCATATGCAAGTCAAGTTCATTGTTATTATCATTCTCATTCACTTCTAACTCACAAACACCAACAAAAGATTTTTTTATGCATTTTGAGTTCAACAAGACATGCATCTCCAAGTTTATCAATTTCCTTCGTTAAGCAGTAAGCACGTTCTTTCAAATCACAAACATCAAAACATGGTTCTTTATGCATGAGTGGTGCAAGAGTAGTGATCTCACATGGATGCAATGCCTTTCTAGCTAAAGAATTAGGAATTGCATACTTTGCATCACAAACTAACTTGTTTTCATTCTCACTAATATCTATTTCTACATTATGAATACAACCAACTGAAGAGATTTGACATGCTTATCATCACAAATAATTTCTTTTTCATTCTCAACAACAAGTGAAGGCAAACTAACCTTTTCTAAATGTGTATTATCTTTAGTGAATGGTTTAGGATTAGCATACCGTGTAGACATCCTTTGGATTTTTCTTTCAATCTTTTTGGCAATGTATGCCATATCCTCCAAATTATCACATGGTTGAAGATCAAATTGTTGAGAAATTTCTTCATTAAGTCCATTAAAGAACCGATTCATATTGGCCTCCTCATCTTCCCAAAGGTCAAGATCATCAAGAATTAAGCACATCTCTTGGTAGTATGCTTTCACACTCTTGCCTCCTTGCTTCAAGGATTTCAATTTGAGAAATTTGTTAGGAACAAAGTGCTTCCTCATTATGTGCTTGAGCTCATTCCATGAAGCAATTTTTGGCAATTGATTCCTTGACCTATGCAACATCAAAGAATCCCACCATTCAAGAGCAAAATCTTCAAAACAAGAGATAGCGAGTTGTACCTTTCTTTCTTCACTACGATGGTAGCTTTCCAGGATTCTTTTAAAGTCTCTCTCCCATTGGAGTTATTCCTTTGGATTGGTGCCTCCATAGAACTTAGAATGTGTAGGCTTGAAACTCCCAAAGTTGTGAATGGCATGTTGATCTTCATTCGATGTTCTCCTATGATTGCTTTGTCCATAATATCTTTGAGTATTCATTGCTGCAAAATAACGTTAGAAACAAAGATGGACCTCACCATTCAATTCCTTCCTCGCCCATTCACTCAAAGAATGAAGGGTTCACTCGTGTTTAGCACTCAAAGGTTGGAGGTCTCTCACTCACATACACACAACAATTTGTAGATGATAAGGTAACCGTGAGTGTGCAAACCTGTCTTTAAGCAAGCAATTCCCTCGAAGCACCGAGCTAGATTGCTTGTGGTGAATCACAATGAACCAAGGACAAGTTAGAGTACAAAGAAGGCAAGATACACATTGGATAACATAGACAAACAACAAGGACAAGTCTAATACCGAATACTACAAATAACAGTCAACATAAAATTTTCCAGAATTGAGGAAAATTTCAAAGCATCAGTGTGAACAATGCACTCGTGCAAATTTAAATTTAAAAACAGATTCAAAAAGCTTATGAAGTGTAGTTCAAGCATGTAAAATTTCGAAAAGAGATCAATTCTGATTTATGACGAATTCAATAAAGAAGACAGACTACTCAGAGATTCAAAGTAACAGTGAAATTCAGCATATGATCTGACTTGTAACTATTGGCGTGAGCAAATGGCTCGTGCCATTTCAAAAC
This sequence comes from Momordica charantia, assembly GCF_013281855.1. Lineage (NCBI taxonomy): Eukaryota > Viridiplantae > Streptophyta > Magnoliopsida > Cucurbitales > Cucurbitaceae > Momordica > Momordica charantia. Next base: position 16,895,663 of record NW_028275160.1, read on the forward strand.
TAAAACCACATTCATACAAGTACTTGATCTAAGAACACTTACTAGTGCTGCACCTCAGTTTGGATCAATAGATTTGGACGAATTTCCCTTGCAATGTCAGAAGGTCAAAACCGAAGAAACACTGTTTTCCAAAACAGTGACTGAACAGTGTTAACTTTTCTTGATGGCGTGGGCTGGTCTTTAATGGGATTGGTTTCAAACCAGTTGGAAATGAAACTAGACTCACAATGGAAGGTTATGATAGGCTGAAACTAAATTTTATTGAGTGAGGACGGCTGGGCAACGTTTTAAAGTCAGACAACAGTGTTTTGGGTTGGTAGCAGTACACTGTTTTGGAGCAGTTGGACTATTCCGTGAATTTGGGGTACTTCCACTTCGAGTTTTTATCTGCCATTTTGTGTAGAAGTCAATAAGGTACCAGGGATTAAGGAAAAGTCAGCCTCACTCAAGGAAAAATTCAAAATAGGGTCGTTGGAGTGGCTGAAAATGGGGGAAAAGGTGCTGTAGCTACTGTTCTTGTTCTCTGCAGACCTCTTTGTCTTCCTTTTTGTTTTTACCCGACCAAATGAACTCCAAATTATCTGAAACGTTCCAGATCAAAACCAGACACAAAAAGCTTCACAATGGTCACAAATTTCAGGTCATTTGAGTCACGGAGCATAAAGTTACAAGCAATACAAGTTGTAGCAGAAAAACCACAATTTTGCAGAAAAATCACAGCAGCACACTTCTTTTTTTCTTTTTTTTCTTTTTTCTGTTTTCTTCTTTTTGTTATTTTTTTTAGCAAGCAATGGTTGGAGCTTGAAAGAAAAGTTGGAAAGCAAGTAAAGATAGATGGATATATGGGGATATGTCCGATCTTGAGCCAAAGCTCTGATACCAAATGATGTACTCAACCCTACCACAAGTGGCTTAGGCAACCCTTGTAAGAACAAGCACCTCCTAAACACACACGGCAACACCTAGTACACACACAAAGAATCACCCGAGGGGAAGAAGAAGGGACTTACCTTGAAGGTCAAGGCTTTGGATGAAGAGAACTTGTTCTAGATCCAAAGTGAAACATTCCACAAGTTTGATGACCAACCTAAACTTGCATGTTTCAAGGGTTTTGTGCAACTAGATCAAGAAGCACCAATGCTCACGGTTTTGGGAGCAAAGAAGAAAGCTCAATGGCTATTTTCATTCATCAATAATCCACCCCTCAAATGTACAAGAAGAAGCCTATTTATAGGCATCTTGAATTTCCCTAAAATAAAAGGAAAAAGACTTTAACTAAACCTAGACTAAAATAGTTACCATGGATTTAACTAAATTACATAATCCTAAAGTTGGATCTAAGAGCTATTACATAAATTTTACATTAAATCCAAAAGAAGGTTACAATTTTAATTACACAAAAACATTAATTTAATGATGAAACCCCAAAAAATCCCTAAAAGTTAGAGATCTCATGTTTTGTGTTTTTATGTTCCCTTGAAGTTTCTTTCTCCACTTGTTCTTCTTCCTCATGAAGCTTGATAATCCACATGTTGAAGTGGAGATCCCCTTCTTCATTGGTTGAGCCTCATGGCGTGATGTTCGTTGCTTGAAGCATATCAGAACCTCTCGCAGGTTTTTGGAATTCGACATCAGGAAGTGTTTTCACACGATCGACATAATCAATCCTATTTGTTTTTGTTTATTATTTAAATGAATCAAATCCTATCAAATCTTTATATATATCCTTTGAATTACTCAACTATATCCTATGAATTTCATTTCGCACCGGAAACTATTCTAGGAGAAGTTCGAATCCGTTTCGTTCGGATATTGATCGGTCTTGGTTTGACATGGTTTACGCATTACTGGTTCCCGAAGAGTTAATATCTCCATTAGCTAAACCCTTTCTTACCCTGCCTTTGGACTCGTAATTTGTTTGTACACAATCAACGGAGGCCTTCCCGACATATGTTTGATTCAAGAACTTAGTCTACTTACTCACCTAGCCCCCACTTAAGGAGGTCTTTGTTTGATTCAAGAACTTAGTCTACTTACTCGGAACAGCCATGATAACATCCTGATGTCGAATTCCAAAAACAAGAACTTATCATGGTTCCCGACATATGTTTGATTCAAGAACTTAGTCTATTGCCTTGACCATTGTTACTCACCTAGCCCCCACTTGAGGAGGTCTTATTTAAGGTATCAAACGAACATTTTCTCAAGTACTTAAAGCCTTGTCGTTATCTTGTATGTCGCTTTTTTCTATCTGCTAGTGTAAACTAAGCGATTTCTTCTTGCCGAGCATAATTTCTGGAGACCGGATCGGCCTTCCAGGTAGCTTCTACTGCTACGTGCTGCTGACTTTTGTTGTCGTGCAATTATCGGATCTGGTCGATGGAAGAGACCTAGTCAACAGAAGATGCCAAGTCAACAGAATAGGCCTGGTTGACAAAATAAACCTGGTTGGCGAAAGACACCAGATCGATAGTAGAAACCTGGTCGGCAGATACTTGCTCGACTGAGACCTGGTCATGCTTTGGATCCAGTCATGCCCTAGAGTACGGTCATACCCTTGATCAGGTCATGACCAATTATGTGGTTCGCTTGTTAGGTCTTTATAGTAGCTTTGTCCTTCCGTGGACCTCGGACGGGGGTAGGTTGTCTTTTCTTTTTGTCGTTCGAGTGTTTAAAAAACGGGGGTTGTGTTCTGTTGATACATTCCCTTAATTTTTCACAACAGCCAGTTTGTCTTTTGGATGCCTTAGAACTTCATCAAGTTGCTTTCTCCATTCTGGGATTTATTGATTGTTTCTCCCAAAACCTATTTTAAAATCTGTCGATTTGCCTCATCCAAGATCTGTCCTAGAACTTGTCGATTTGCTTGCTATGGGTCCTGCCCTAGAACTTGTACACTTGCTTTGCCCTAAACCTCATAGGGTCTGAGCAGTCATTCTCTTCTTCTTCTGATGGGTTCACTTATCTTATCCAGGATCTGTCCAGGAATTTGTTGATTTATTTGTTCTAGGTCTTGGCCCAAAACTTGTTGATTTGCTTTTCCCTCGACTATCTCATAAAAGGGCAGCCCCTAGAATCCATATCGATTTGTTTATCCCAAGATCTCCTCGGATCCGAGGAGTTCTTGGTTAATTCGTTGCTCTTCGGATGTTAGAGGGATCGATTCTAAATCTTCAGCTAGTTTTTCTCTATCTGGGACGACTGATTCCATGTGACCAGGGCTCGGGTCGACCTTTTCATCGCGGTTGATTGTGTCGTTATCTGTTGAGGGTATCAAACTGGTTGCGTGATCTAATCTCATGGCGTGACATGTTCCCATCCTTTTGGTGGTTAAGTGGTCATGGTAAGGGTTGTCGAGGCCCTCTTAAATAATTACTGATTTTACTAAATCTAACTTGTAAAAGTAGTAGACTAGGTCGAATCTCAAGGGAACCAATGAAATTAATTTCTCAAAGTTAAAAATGAGGGGTTTTGAATTTAAATTTTGAAATTTAAATAGATAAATTATAAGGAAAACGAAAGTCAATCTTACAAAACTTTCAATCCAAATGTGTGACTTTCATCCAATTGCAGTATTGATCATAGGCTTTACACAAAATTGGTTTCTTGATTCAAAAACTTAGTCTACTTACTCGGAACAGCCATTGTAAGTTTTAATTCTCCTAATTTAATTAATTTAGACCAAGCATTAAAATTAAATCTTATTAATTAATCAACTAGGCACGATAGCATTCCATATTAATCAAAGAATAGCATTAAGGATAATGAGAATGACTAAACCAAAATTAATTAATATGAGATAGCTGCAATTTAATTAATTTTGTCCCTTTGTTTTCCTAGAGTTTATTATGCTGGCTATGTAAACCTGGAAAAGCCATAAATACAGACACATAAGCCAACCCCTTGATACTTATTTCCATCATTCATGCAATTACGGATCACAAACTCATGGATAGCTGTAGAACAATTAATATGAGTTAAGACATCAATTTAATTAATATAAACTATTCATAAATAATAAGAACAAGAAACAAAGAATACTTAAAAAATTAATAAAATGTAAAATAAATATATAAAATATGGATATCTTTTTCATCTTATCAAATTCTCCCACACCTAATTCATGCTCGTCCTCGAGCATATCTTAATTCGACATACCGACTCCCCTCTCTACTCCTTTTTATGTTTCTCAATATCCAATATACTGGTCAAGTTAATCACACATCAATGAGATGAATCATAATGACAATCAAGTGAATAAGCATTGATAAGTTATAATTTATAAAAACTCAAGTATCTCATTAACTCATTAAAATTAAAATGTAAAAGAATTGACACCCTCAGGGAGTTTCACTCAATTCTCTCAAAGTATTTTTATGGTGCTTTACTCTTAAAGACAAAACTTAGCCTGTTATTACCATAGGCTTGCAAATGAATCAAATCTCCTCACTTAAAGATAAACTAAATACAGAAATCAAAGAGACTTTAATATTGGTTGTAACGGGGCTTAGGTAAGGGAGTGGTAAAGGGAATTTTAGGAGTTTACAATCAAGACAACATAGTTATTTACTTGCATGATATTGAGACAGATGTATTATTTGTAGCTTGTATTATCTTCTCACATCTTCTTTGGGCACCAAGAACCTTGGAGAAATTTATTGCTTCTTGGAAAATATTTTTCCAAATATCCTCTCTTTCATTAAGGGAACGAGGTCACTTTTTTTTCATGATGTGACTTTTTTTCTTTTTTTTTTTTTTGCAGTACATAGTTTGGATAATGGCTTGAACAGTAAGAATGTAATATCATACAATGTATTTTTTAATTGTTGTCTTCACAAAGGTAGAAATATTGAATATAATAAATGAAAAAGGCCCAAGGTTTAAGTATTGTGTGCAGAGGAAAAAAAAAAAAGGAAAATTAAGCTAAAGGGAAATGTAAAAAGGTTGACGTTTTAGAAGTCTGAACTTTGGGTAAGCCTAAATTGCCCTTGTCATATTAAAGCATCACTTCAAACATGTGGTCACAAAATGTATTCAGAAGCAAGTTCTAGAATAATCATGCTAAGTTTGATCATACTCATTAAGAAAAATAAATAGAGCAAAATGTAATGTGTTGCTCAAAGGCTCAAAAAGCTCACTTGGGTGTGTAAATTGCATCAAGTCCAGTGCATTTTTCAATCAAAAAAATCAATGAGATACAATCATATAATTTTTAAAGGAAAACACTAATCATGCTCATCAACTTTCATGCATAAAAAATTCAAACCAAAATGCATTCTTAATATTCAAAGCATTCAAGAGTATTGATCAAAATATCAAGGTTCAAAAGGAGAAAAAACAGTGTAAACGAATCAAGACATACTAAGTCTAAAGCATGAAAAAGATGCAAAAGTTTTTGAAAGATGACAAACATCTCCCCCACGCCTAAACTATACGATGTCCTCAACGTATAACTATACAAATTGCTTATAAAAGGGAAATGAAATTTCCCTAATTTGCAACTACTTGGACTGAATAGTTTAAGATGTTGGCGGTGGAAAAAAAATTTAAGCATGCTCTAAAGTTGGACTTCTTCTTTTAATACATAAACAAAAACGAAATAAACCAAGTGAAATAAAACAAAAAAACGAAACTATAAATAAATAAAAAACTGAAGAAAATAAAATAAAGAAAACATTTGAGTTGTCTCCAAATAGCGCAATTATTTAACGTCAGTTTGCTTGACGATGTGCAGAAATATTTAAATCATCCAAAGTTAAATTGCTCAATTGAAGGTGACATGTTTTTAATTGGGCAGAAATTTCAACATTTAATGGTTCTGGCATCCCTTCCAGTCCAATGTCATCATCAATTTTGTTTAGACTAGACTTTTCATCTAGCTCATGCTCGTAATCATTGTTTTCATTTGTATTTATATCTTGCACGACTAGATCAATCATGTTATTTTGAAATAGAGAATTTTTATCATAATATCAAAAATATTAAGTTTTACAGTCTCTCCATTAGAATATATGAGGAGAACGTTTTCATCTTCATTGATCTTCGTATTGGTTGTTTCTATGGATGGCTGTTTTGGACCTTCGTATTTCTCTGGTAGCTTCATTTGCAAGATAGTTGATAAATTATCACTTACCTCTATTTTCTCTTTTTCCTCGTTTTCTTATTTTGAATTAGTCAACCTACTGGGAAAGGGTGATAATGGAGTATAAAGATGAAAAACATATAGGAGAATTGAATTTTATCCCACATTCTTTAGGAGAATTTTCCTCATTCTCTTCATTAAGCTCATTCTCCTTAGTAATTGTTAACAGAGAAATATCCTCTTCATTTCTCAGCGTAAGCATGCTAACGTTCTCCACTTGATTCTCCCTTCCAGAATCTTCCAATTTACTAATTGGTGTAGCGAATTGAGTATTTAGTTCTCCAAACTATGTCATTCTAGTTCTGTTTCTTTTTGAAATAGAAGAGTATTTTTTTCCATGATTTGCATGAAGGCCCTTCTTTCCTGTTGAATTTGGAGATTATTGTTAGCAATACTATTAACAAGATCTTCTAAGGACGTACCTCAGTGAGTATATACCATGCATGCCCTGTGTCTGTTTCAAAAAGTGAGTATATACCATGCATGCCCCATGTCTGTTTGAGATTGCCCTACAGCCAATTGACGAACCAAAATTGTTAAATCAGAAATTTGACTTTTAAGTTCACTTACCTCATTCACCTGCCTAATTGCTGCACTTGCTCTTGTCCAGAATTGTCCATAATTCGCCATCGTGTTAAAAAAATAAAAATAGAAGAAAAAAATAAAAATAAACAGTTAAAAAAAACAATAAGAAACTAATAATTGATTCCCCGACAATGGCACAAATTTTGGAAAGGGTTGTTGAGGCACTCCAAAATAATTACTCATTTTACTAAATCTTACTTGTAGAAGTAGTGCGACCAGGTTGAATCCCTAGGGAACCAATGAAATTAATTTCTCAAAGTTAAAAAATGGGAGGTTTTGAATTTAAATTTTGAAATGTAAATAGATAAACTAAAAGGAAAACGAAAAGTCAATCTTACCAAACTTCCAATCTAAATGTGTTATTTTCATCCAATTATAGTCTTGATCATATGCTTCACTGAAAATTGGTTTCTTGATTCAAGAACTTAGTCTACTTACTCGGAACAGCCATGATAAGTTTTAATTCTCCTAATTTAAATAATTTAGACCAAGTATCAAAATTAAATCTTATTAATTAATCATCTAGGCACGATAGTGTTCCATATTAATCAAAGAATAACATTAAGGATAATAAGAATGACTAAACCAAAATTAATTAATTTTAGATAGCTACAATTTAATTGATTTTGTCCATTTCTTTCCCTAGAGTTTACTATACCAGCTATGTAAGCATGGAAAAGCCATAAATACACACACATAAGCCAAGCCCTTACTATTTATTTCAATCATTCATGACAATTACGGATCACAAACTCATGAATAGCAGTAGAACAATTAATACGAGTTAAGGCGTCAATTTAATTAATATAAACTGTTCATAAATAATTAGAACAAGAAATAAAGAATACTTGAAAAAGAAGAAATCTCTATCTATCTTGAGCCTCCCAAGCTTACAATCGGACTTGAATCACCTTTAAGTTGGAAGAATTAAAGGCTAGTCACTCATGGTAAAGGGAGAGAACTTGAATTTTGGAGAAGAGAGTCTTTCGTTGGAACTTGGATGATGGATCTCCCAATAGGGCTTCTCTATTTATAGAGATTAATTTTATCTTCTTTTAGAGACGAATATTATCTAATAAAGAATTCTTAACTAATTGGGAAGATTATTTTTTTAAAAGAAAACAAATTAATAAAAGAGTTCCTAATCAATTTTGGATTATGTTTCCTACTTTGATTATATCTCTTTATTTACAAGATATCCTAAAAATTCATAATTCTCAAATGGAAGCGTCCCGCCATAATAATTGTGTTTGTATTTATCCACTGAGCTCTCCCCAATTCGGTGAAGTTCGCATTATCCTCTAAAATTGCGTTTTAAAATTATTATTCTTGAATATCTTCAATCTGCCACAAAATGATAAATTATAATTAAATTCAAACATTTAAACATAATAAATTAATAAAATGTAAAATAAATATATAAAATATGGGTATCTTTTTCATCTTATCAGGTCACCTACTGGGGATGTTGAACTACTGGTATGACATGTTCTCACTTCACCATCAAGACCTTGTCGTTCATCCTCATTGATCTTATTAGGGTTCTGGGCATGTTGCTCTCCCTGTTTTGAAACTCGTGGGTAACTCTTTCGAAATTTCATCGCGTGAGACCCGTGCTCGGTTCATCCCTCTACTCGGATGACAATCGTATTCGGAATGTCGTTGATTTCTCCAAAGTTCAAATTGTTGGCTTTTAGATCTTAATCATCCCCATAGGCTGTGCCAATTGTTGATGCAGAAATTTGGCCTCCTAGGATATCATCAAATTCGCACTAATCTTCTAGGATAAAAGGGATCGATGAGACATGGAAAACATAATAGCACTAAGATCGGTGTGGCTCTAGCCACATGGGCTCCGATGCTTAAGTTAGAATCGGAGTAGTTGAGAATAAAGTGTAGGGTATTGTGAGCATACCTATAAGGTTTGGCTTACTTCCCTATTTATAGAAGTTGAATCCTAATCTCCCAAGGGTTTACAGAAGTTGAACCCTTGTATTTTTAGGAGGTCTGGACTAGGCCCATGTGTTTTGTAGTGGAACTAATGTCGGATCAAGGGTCGAGATCAGACATAAGGATCGAGAGGCATCGAATTTGGGTTCTCGACCTTTTGGCGAAGAACACCACGACGTCGAGCACTGCTCAGCCGGCCACGTGTCAGTTCGGATTGGCTCGGGCTAACGGTCTTCAGCGATTTCCCTTTTGTCACTTCGTCCGTGCTGTATTTTTCTTCCCATAACAAATTGCATGGATGTAAAGTGTTCACTAAAATTGATTTAAAATTCGAATATCATTAAATTAGGATGCAAATAGATGATTAATGGAAGACCACATTCAAAACTAAATTTGGTTTGTATGAATGGTTAGTAATACCTTTTGGATTAGCTAACGCACCTAGCACTTTTATGAGGCTTATGAACCAGGTTGTAAGACAGTAATTAGGAAAATTTGTTGTAGTATACTTTGATAACATCCTAATATATTCTAAGTATATAAACAAGCACGTGGAGCACGTGAAGTGTGTACTAGCTACTCTTAGGGTCGAGAAGCTCCATACGAACCTCAATAAATGTAGCTTTTGTATAGTCAGCTTCTTAGGTTACATCGTACAAATTCAAGGATTACAAGTTGATCAAGAAAAGATCGAAACCATCAAAGATTGCCAACACCCCAAAGTGTAAGTCATATAAGCGGCTTCCATGGCCTTGTTGATTTCCATATGAGGTTTATCAAGGACTTTAGCTTAATTGCTTCACCATTTAATGAGCTAGTCAGGAAGAATGTGAAGTTCCAATGGGGTCCCGAACAAGGTAAGTCATTCAACACTCTTAAATCACTATTATGCAATATCCTTTTACTTTCTTTGCTAAATTAGAACTAACCTTTGAGATTGAATGTGGTGCTAGTAACGTTGGAATCGTAGCCATGTTGATGTAAAGTCAAAGATCTATCATGTACTTTAGTGATAAGCTTAGTAGATGAACGATGAACTATCCAACATATGACAAAGAGCCATATGCATGGGTGAGAGCTTTGCAAACTTGGCAGCACTACCTATGACTGAAGGAGTTCGTTATTCACACGGATCATGAAAGCTTGAAGCATTTGAAGAGCCAAGACAAACTCAATCGAAGACATGCCAAATGGTTTGAGTTTATAGAGACACTTCCGTACGTGATCAAGTACAAGACAGGTATGGAGAACATAGTAGGCGATGCACTATCAAGAAGGTACTCTCTATTATCTAAATTAGGTACAAAAATTCTAGGGTTTAAACCTCTTAAGGTCTATATATGCGCACTATCGAGAAGGTACTCTCTATTTTCTACATCAAGTACACAACTTATAGGGTTTCAACCTCTTAAGGCTATATATGCCCTAGATCCCTATTTTGCTAATCATTTTGAGATTTGTACTAATGGAGGAAGTTGTGAGAGTTATAGAATGTTTGAAAGATTTTTGTTCAAGAAAGTAAAATTGTGCATTCTCTAAGGATCAACCCGATAACTAGGACTCATGGGCCACTTTGGTGTTGCCAAGACATAGGACACGCTTGCCGAACACTTCTTTTGGCCAAGAATGCGACATGATGTTCAGAAGGTATGTGAAAATTTCATAACATGTAAGCAAGCTAAGTCCAAGACGATGCCGCATAATCTGTATACTCCCTTACCCACTCGTAGCACAATGGCTATATATATCTATGGATTTTGTGCTAGGGTTGTCTAGGTCAGAGAGATGAAAGGATAGCATTTTCTTTGTAGTGGATAGATTTAGCAAGATGACACACTTAATTCCCTTCTCAAAGTCATATGATGCCAATCAACTTGCGGATCAAATCTTTAAAGAAGTGGTGAAATTATATCGCATTCCTCAAACTATTGTTAGTGATAGGGATGTTAAGTTCTTGATAAGCGCCAAGGTTGCTCGTGTTTACAAAGCTAGAGGTCCTTCTAGGATCCTTGCAAACATTCACAAAAACGACTAACTTACCGAATGATTCCAACCAAGAGTAAGGTTAGAAGATGAATCACTCTTAGATCGGACTTAGAATCTACGATAGACACTCCTAGATCCTAAGACGACTCACTCCAGAATTAGCTTGATCGAGACTAATCCAATGAATCGGTTTAACATCAAACCTAAAGCAAGATTTGAAAGAAGCAACACCAAAAGTGTTAAGGAACAAAAGTTCTTGAATTTCAATATGTTTTAATCTTTAGTTATCCATAACAAGAGCATTACAAGCCTTTAAATAGGCAAAATGGTCGTTCAACATAAGAACACCAAATGTTTTTCAAAATACTACTTAATGCAAATTGTAGAAAATAAGACATGCAAATTAAAACTTGATTGCACATCATTCTAGACACTTAAATGCGGATCAGAAAACGTAGTCATGCTTCAAATGGTCTTATCTATGTGCTGTAGGAGGCGCTTCACATTTGGATATGGTTTGACAACTTTTGACTTCACAAACTCCAAAGAGGTGCAATCTGCAAAGGCACCTGTTCACGAATCTGCACACTTTTTTTGTCCTCCGTGCCATCTCTCAAAATAGACAACGTTTCCCGTGCCATCTTTGCTCCATTCTCTTCTTGACTCATTGAAGTAACATTATGAATAAATTCGGGCTCAAAACTCTTTGTTGGTTCTTGTGCATTAACAAGCTTTTGAAGGTGCAGTGTGAAAGCCTCTTGAATCTTCCTTGCCTTTTTTGTAATAATTGCTCCTTTGATATATGTAACTGGTCACAAATGGATTCGTATCAGTTCTTTAATCACTTTTATGGAAAGTCTAGTGGGGCAAGTTGGGTACCAAACTACTATTTCCCACAACTTGCCACCAACAAATGGATGGATAAACAAAAGATGTTAATATAATCATGGTCACTTTACTTTTGTCTGTGATAGACAAGCATTTGAAGAATTGGAAGGAGTGCTTACCATTTGTAGAGTTTGCATACAATCGAGCAATACATAGCACTATTCATTATTTGAGGTAGTATATTAGTTTAGTCCTTTAACACAATTTAATTTATTACCTATGCCTTATAACAAGTTTGATAGTCTTGAAGTCAAAAGCAAGGTAGATCTCATGTGCTCATAACACGAAGAAGTGATGAAAAGGATCGAGAACAACAAACACAAAGTTGCCTCAAGGGTCAATCAACACCGCAAGCAAATAGTGTTTCAAAAAGGAGATTGGGATTGGGTGTACCTAAGAAAGGAGCGGTTTCCTAATGAGCGAAGTTCCAAACTGAATCCAAGAGGGGGTGGACCTTGTCAAGTGATAGAATAGATCAGTTGCAATGCATACAAGATTGATCTTCAAGGTAAGTATGGCATTAGTGCTACTTTCAATGTTTCTGGCTTAACTCCTTTTAATGTATGTGAAAATCTTGATTCGAAGATGAATCCTTTTAAAGAAGGAGGAGATGATGCGATCATAATACCACCTAGCAGACCTTAGGGACCAATTACGAGAGCTCATGCCAAAAAGCTTCAAGGAGTCATGGATAAATACGTGGAACACAAAATTAGCTTCATACATAAAAGAGCAAAAAGAAGTAACTAAGATCCAATATAAGTGCCAAATAGAAATTCCAGAACTTGAGGAACCCATTGCAAGGATGACACGCCTTACCATGCGCACGCGCACACATGCCGACACACTCGCACCCGTCTAGCAGCCAGGCACATGCTCTACTGTGCACCTCACCCAACCAAGCGTTAACCTCACAATGCGCCCCATCACCCCTGCTGCCAGCGCCAATGCGCGTCCCCTTGCCTTGCAGGCGCCAAAGCCCCTAACGACGTGTGCGCCCACCAGCCTCTACGAGTGCCCTTACGCACACACCGCCTCGCTCGCACGTTGCCTGCCCTCGCCTAGCAAACACTACGAGCGCGAGACCCATGCTTGTGCCAACCATACCACCAGCACCCCTCTCGGCGCACGTGACTTTGAAACCACCAGCCACCGCCATGGGCGCCACCCCATTTGGTGCCAGTTTGAGTGACATGTCGTCCACTCGTTAACATTTGTGGGAATTGTTTTATTTGCGTTTCAATTTTAGGAAAGGATTTGTTTAATTTTTTTTCTTGGAATTTTTAGGTTTATTTTTATTATACAAATCCCTTTTAAACGTCATGAGCCTTAGCCTATAAATAGGCATGTTCCACTCTTTGTTAAAAACAACTTTTAACTTGACAATATAGAATTTAGAGAGTTTTCTCCCTTTGCATAATGTGAAACCCTCCAAATAGTGTATTCATTCGTGTAGTTAAACTTGGGAATCCATTGTTTACCCCTCAAAGCATGCAGATTGGTCATCAAGCTCGTGGAGTGTTTCTGGCCTCAAGCATAGTGGGTATTATTTATGCTCAAGGTAATGACTGCAAAGGTAATCCATCTAACATTTTCCTTTCGTGTTGAAACCAACTATACGATTGGATTCAAGTGGATATAGGTTAGAGTAGTCCATACGCTTGAGTTGTAGTGTATCACCTTATGTTGAACAAATAATAGCTTTAAGTTTTTTTCTCCAAACGTTAAAATCCCGCTTTTCATTAATCTCTTCTAGTTTGAAGTTTGATGATAAAATTTTAGCATTTACAACAAGTACTGAAAAATTTTAGGCCAACAAAACAAAAATTCAAGAATAGAACAACCAAAGATAATTATTATTAAGCTAAACAGAAATTTCAGAATAGTCAAACTCAAAAGGAAAGTCGAGAATAGACCAAAATAATTACTAAACAGCCAAACATGAATTTTAGAATAGTTAAACGAAACAAAAAAATCGCAATATAACCCCTAAACAAAATTTCATACCAAACTGACTAATAAAAAAAATTTCAAATTAGCCTCGACGCTTGAACAAAATCTCACAAAATAAAATATATAGACTAGACTACAACTAATACCATTTAGTTTCAGCTCTAATAGCATTTGTTGTGCAAAAACACTAGTAACCCCTCCTTCTTTGTCCAAACAATATTAATCAAACATCCAAATAAATTTATATGAAAGATTAAATCAAATAAACAGGAGTATAGAGACAAAACTGAATCTAATAGTGGTTCGACGAATGAGGTCTAAATCCACTGTACAAGGTGAGAACAAACTTCTAGTAACTTCAACATTCAATAGGAAGAACGACCCATTGAAGAAGGAGAAAACAATGGACAAAAATAAAGAAATAAACTAACTCTTCTATATTTTTCACCTGCGACTGTTGTGCAGCAACCAATAAGAAGCTGCTCAAATATTTTTTCTTCAAACCCTCCAAGTTCACCATAGACTTGAATGTGAAGCCAAAAAACCTACATGGGACCCACACCAAGTTAATTAAAATATATTTGCGACCATTTAAATAGTAGCATCCTTTTGTATAGGGTTGTGTCTCTCAACATATCGTTTCATTTAAACTTATGTCAATTGCAAAAGGCACACCTCTCATAAAAAATTGTGGTCCTTCAAAAAATTTGTATTCAATAAATTTTAACAAAGATTGTGCCATCGTCGTTGATTTTATATATATTATAGATATATAAGATAGATTATACATTATACATTATACATTTAATCATTAAAAAAATAGTGTACATTTTGATATCTATATTGCAAACGACGTAATAATTATAGAATATAAAAATATATATTTTTTTGTATATATAATATTGATTTATTTTGTTATTGTTATTGTTACAAAAAATAAGTGAAAACCAATAAAAAAATATCTTTGAATTAAATTCAAAGAAAAATCAAATTAATGCTAGTTCTTGAACTATTTGAAAATTTAAAAAATGTCTAACAAGTCTCTAAATTTTGAATAATTTTGAATGTTTTTAGTCACTCAACTTTAAATTTTATATTTGATAGATTTCTCATATGTTTGTGATTTCTTACCTTAATAAATCTATAATGGCGTAAAATTAAATGTGTCTAATTGATGTATGGATCTTTGAAATGTAAAGTGGAGTAGGTAAGAGGTTATTAGATATAATATATCTTAAAAAAATGCAATTCGAAAATATAATGCTAACTAATTTGATTATATTTTAATTTGTTTCATTGTCAACCACAAATCTGTAGTAGCACATCGGCAATTTCACTCTCTTGAAATCCAGGTTCAAATCCTGGCTGTGGAATAGTGTTTCGCCTTTTTCTTTCGTCTTTTAAGATTTATGTGTTGAGCTCAAAGAAATGGCAAGAAAGCCCAAGTTTGTGAAAATTTCTAAAAGATATATGTCATATATTGGCAGAAGGAGGTACAGCATGACCTGTGATCGATGAGTCCCATCGTAGATAGCATCAAAATATACTATGTTATAGATACTATAACCTTAATATCATCCTCATCTAGGTACTTTATTTTTTTAATTTTTTTAAGTAAATCACCTAAATGTATTGTGAAAAAGGCCACAAAAACCACAATATACTTGAAAACAATTTAATTTAGAAATTCAATCTCTTATTCCCCTATTTTGTGATCCGAGTCGTTCCCGTAGTGATTTTATTTTTTTGTTTTTTTAGATGGTGTTATAGGGAGAAATAGGAAACCCAACGAAGTGAGAGAAGATCGGGGAAGAGCCAAAAGAAGACAGGAACCGGAGAGGGGGCCGGTGCTCGGCGACCCAAACCGGCCCCCCAGCCGACTAGTGGTCACCGTCAAGTAGTTCTCGGCCAGGGACCCGATTCGACACGATGCGTGCCGGCTCGAACCCATCGTGTCCCAACTCTTGATTCGACGACAACCCCATAACAAGATATGTTGGCCCATATAATTAGGTTTCCTATATGTATCAGGATTTCAATTCCACAATCACCAGAGGGATCAGGATTCAACATCTATAAATAGGAGAGTAAGCCAAACCATAAACGTATCCTCACAACACCCTACACTTTATATTCAACTACTCTTATTCTAACTTAAGCATCAGAGCCCGTGTGGCTAGAGCTACATCGGTCTTAGTGCTATTCTATTTTATAGGTCTTATTGATCCCTTTTATCATAAAAGATTGGTGCAAATTTAGCGAGATCCTAGGAGGCCAAAGTTCTACATAAACAATTGGCACCGTTTGTGGGGACGATTAACATCTAAAAGTCAAGGTGATCAATAAAAAGTTGATCGAGAACTGCTTGGATTCGACGAGATCTAAGGTGAAATAAAACAACAGAATCCAGGACAGATCTTAAGAGAAACAAGTCGACATAAATTCGGGAGAAAGACCACAACATTCCGACGGCAGATGTCATACGACTTAGGGGCTGCCCTTACCCGAGACGACCGAGGATAAGTCAGGTCGAAAACTTCCCAAGCAAGCCCTGGGTGACACAAGGCGATAGATTCTAGGGCAGAAAGAGCAACAGACGGAAATTCCTGAATGGCTCGAGATGGCAGAGGGTGGTTCAGGTCAACAACTTTCTGAGCAGGCTCTGGGTGACACAAGGCGACAGATTCCAGAGTAGAAAGAGCAACAAACAAAAATTCCTTAACGGTAGGAGAGTGAATTAGCCGCTTTAGAAGAAAATATTGCAGGAATGAACCGGAGTATATCCCTCATTCTCGAGAGGCTTGAGCAACAAGGGAAGAGGCCACCAACACTTGCCCAGGATCCACGAAAAAGTGAAGCTCTCGCGGTCGGGGATGTAAAAGAACCAACGAACAGCCCATTGGCACGGAGTAAACTGATAATGAAAGGGAACAACAAACCACGAAACGATATTTTCCATCGATAGGATCCAGTAATCATGAAACCACAAAAGTTTGCAACACAAAGCAGTAGAGGTAGGCAGGAAACTCGACCAGGCTTCAGAAACACCACGCTCGATAAAGAAAAATCACTTAGCGGACATGAGCATACATAAAGATTGCAGAAATATATTAAAAAATGAAAAGACAGAGGATAGATATTGAGGAGATCATAGAGCAGGCAAATTCACCATTTGTGGAAGAAATAATGATAGAAAATATCCCTACAAAATTCAAACTCCCTACTATAAAGTAGTACGATTGCTCAACAGACCCTATTGACCATCTGGATGCGTATAGAGAATGCACAGACCTCTACGAGATGATAGAAGTAATCGGGTGCAGAGTATTCTCTTCCACATTAACTAGCACTCCACGTTTGGTTTCGATAATTAAGAAGAAAATCATTATTCTCCTTCAAAAAACTAGTAGGGATATTTGTCGCGCAATTCGTTGGATGGCAGAATAGGAGCCGACCTGTGACTTACCTCCTAACCATAAAACAAGAATCAACTGAGAGCCTCAAAGAATACGTGGCTCACTTAAACGAGGAAAGGTTACTAGTCAAAGACCCTACTAACGGAATCTCACTACTTGCTTTTGCATCTGGCTTAAGAGATAAAGAGCTATCATTCTCTTTTAGAATAAAAGCTCCAACAACCTTCCTAGAAGCATTGACTCGAGCTCAAAAGTATATGAGCGCAAACGAGCTACTCCATTCAAAGTGGGGTCTCAACCAAACTCAAGATCAATCCGATCAACGAGACCCTTGATAAAAATATACCCCAACGACAGTCCCACTAGAACAAGACTCGGAGGAGAGCAACGAATATTGCGATAATACTACCCCACTACTTTAAGAGGCCACGAAACAACTCAACAAACATATGTTACAAGATAGTATTTAGTTTCTCTCTCCCCATTTATGGTTAACGATTGAATAGGTCAGGTGTAATTCTTAATATCTGCTTATATGTTAACATAGGACAAGTTTTGTGATTATGGTTTGTCTTGTTTCAAATTATTTCTGATTCAATGTTTTAAAAAATATTCACTTATTTATGATTAATTGAAATTCAAGCATATACGATCTAATTAATTCTTTATTACTTGAAAATTTATCTTTTATTTTAAATGAAAACTCCTCAAGTGGGGGGCATGGATAAGTTAATTGATAACTCTCAGATAGAAAGTGTTTAACAGACTATTTAGGGCAATTAGGGTGTGAAAATGCAAGGATTTATAGAAATAAGCTCAAGAAAAAGGGAGAATACATCGAGCGAACCTTATACTCCTGCAATTTCTAAATTGATCTGGTTTTCATGATTAATTGCTGAATAGTTATTAGTTTGTGTAAGGGCAGTGATTTCAGATCTTAAAGAAGAGGCATGCTGTCAAGTTTACGAGGAATATGTTATGTACGGAAAAAAATAAGCTCTGGTCAGCAACCTGCAGTTCGTCCGGATGCTCTAGAGGGCATAGTAGCGTAGTAACTCTTTAAGCTAGAATTATTACTGCGTCCGTACAGCCTCCAGGAAATGCTCTAATTTTAAAAGGCGTTGGGAGAAGAGAAAGCAGAGAAATCTGTCTTCCATCATTGGAGGGAGAATTTCTCATCGAAGAGGGAGCTGAAAGATATGGGTTGTGCCTTTGGGTTACACTGCCACTTGAGGAAGCTTCTGTTTCTCTATTTTTTTTTTCTCCCTTGACAATGATTTTATCTTCACTCCTTGCTATTTCCTTTTGTCATTATAATATGAACTAACCTTCACCTTCGAGGAGGGGATAATCCCAGCACTTGCTTTTTATTCGTAGTCTATATCGTTCAACTTCAATGAATGTTTATTGGAAGTGTATTTCATTTTTATTATCTCACTGATCTTGTGTGGCCTACTTGTCTAGTGTGCTTTCTTGCTTGAGGTTCGAAAGAGCCCCTATTAAGTAGCTTAGCTTCCTTTAGCTGTATTAGTCCTAGGTTAGAAAGGAGGACGAATACCTAGGAATGGGGTTTGCCATGCATTGCCTATAGATCGTTTGTCAGAAGTATTTTAGTTACGGTGGGAATCAGACTAGAATACATCTAGGGTATCTTGGGAAAGAGCCGTGAAGGTTTGGGCAGTTTAGTTGAAATGTTGAGCAGTGTTAGTTCTTCGAACAAAGGAGTAGAGCTACGGAAATCCCCCTCCCTGATTTACTTGTCATTCAATTCTCTGCGTGTTTCTACTTTTCGTTGCTAACTGCTATTGGGTGTGTTGTGAGCCTGCAGCAGCTGGATTTCATTGCTTGTTTTAATTCCATAGTATTAGGAACCGAATTACTATACCATTTATGATTTTATCTTTTGTTTTTCTTTGGTAATTTGAAATTTCCCAAAAACCCGTTCTTAATTCTGTAAATCCCTGTGGAGACGACCTTGTTTTTATACTACAACGGACTGTTTTGGTGTATACTTGCACCCATTTTCTCTTAGTTGTGAGTAAGCGAACAATAATCAATATTTGTTCAAGGAACTCAAACTGTGACAGACCTAGAAGTAGGCCGATAAGCTATAGGCTAGTCAGTGAAACCGAGGAAGAGAATCCCAAAGGTGCTGAAATGCATGCGTACAGACACAGCAAGGTTGAAACAGAAAGCAGGCAAGTCAAACCAATCGAGGAAACCTAGGGTATAAAACAATTTGGCAAAAGCCAAAATAGGTTAGAAACGTAAGGGTGTTGATTAAACTCAGGGTAAAAAACTGGCAGAAGCCAAATAGGTTAGAAACCCAAGGGTCCCGACTAAACACAAGGTATAAAACCATTGACGAAAGCAAAATAGGTTAGAAACCCAAGAGTAAACCCTGGGGTATAAAACCATGGGCAAAAGCCAATCAGGTTAGAAACCCAAGAGTGGTACCGTTGGCCCAGCTAAAAGTTAGATCTCATGGCTAAAATCTAACGATTAAAACTAACCGTATAGCGGAGTCCAAGAGACTTGATTGCATCCAACTATGTCAAAATAGTATCAAGCTAGGAAGACCAACGCATGAAACGACAACCGACAAATACAAAAGGGTATCGACTGGACTAAGGGTATAAAACCATTGGCAAAAGCCAAATAGGTTGGAAACCCAATAGTAAACACTAGAGTATAAAATCATGGGCCAAATCCAAACAGGTTAGAAACCCAAGGGTGGTATAGCTAGTCCAACTAAAAGTTAGATCCCAAGGCAAAAATCTAAACAGTTAAAACTAACTGTACGGTAGAGTCCAATAGACTTGACTACAACCAACTACGACAACAGTATGAGGGCTAAGAAGGCCAGCCTGAGAAACAACAACTAACAGCGACAAAAGGGTATGAGGGTTATTCCACAAAAATAGTCATCCTTGAAATGACCAAGTGCCAAATACTCTCAATATAGAAGCCTTAACATTTTACTCATACTTATTGCCTTTTACATTGAGAGTGTGGGCTAATTATAAGGAGAAATAGAAGACCCAACGAAGCAGGAGAAGACTGGGGAAGAGCAAAGAGAAGACACAAACCATAAAAGGGGTCGGTGTTAGGTGACCCGAACCAGCCCCCCAGCCCCCAGTGGTCAGCGTCGAGCACTGTACTGCTCACTGCTCGGTGACCGAGAACTCCAGAAGACCCGACTCAACCCGATGCGTGCCAGCCCAAACCCTTCGTGTATCAACTCTTGATCCAACGACAAGCCCGTAATAAGATACGCTGGCCCAGATAACTAGGTTTCGTAGATGTATAAGGATTCAAATTCCACAATCCTTAAAGAGGTCAAGATTTAAATAGGGTAGCTAGCTAAACCCTAAAGGTATGATCGCAACACCCTAAACTTTATATTCAACTACTCCGATTCCAACTTAAGCATCGGAGCCAGTGTGGCTTGAGCCATGCCGGTTTTAGGGCTATTATGTTTTGCAGGTCTCATCGATCCCGTTTATCCTATAAGATTACTGCGAATTTGGTAAGATCTTAGGAGGCTAAATTTCTGCATCAACAGATTTTAATCTATTGTTAAAGTAGCCCAAGTGACTTTTGCTTCATAATGAATTTTTTGTTTTATCAAACAAAAAAAGAAGGGAAAAAAATACTTAAAATGGATTTTTCTTGGCTGCAAACAATGTTGCACCGATCCACATCTCACCAATCAATATTTTAAATATGTACATCTCCTTTGAATGACAGCCAACTATTTTTTCCCTCATCTTAACAAAGATATCAATTCCAACTCTCGTCAAAATCCAAATTATCACTATAAAATATAGATTTTTTTCCTTTTTATTTTCTTAAAAAATCGCGATAGTTATGGTAATTGAATATATCAATTAAATAAATATTTGTTGAATGAGACGTACATCAACTAAATCCTTGATATATTATTTCTGCACAATAAAATACGAGACCACACCACCTCATAAGGGAGTGTAAGGTCACAAAAGAAATTTGGACATATTATATTTCCAGTAGAGCAAATTTTATCTTCTTTGACAACACAAATTGGACTAGTAACGATTACTGGAGTTGGCTTAATCTATCTCAAATTCTCTATACCTCAGATAGATCAACTTGTAGATGCCACTCGAGAATGAGCTACTTACGTTTATGAAGGAATACTCAGGCTATAACTAGATTAAAATGCACGTCCATGATTAAAAACACACATTGTTCATGGTTGACCAAAGGACGTGCAGACCATCATGCCATCATGCTCAATTCGATGAACCCTATAAAAGAATTCCTTAGAGGAACAGTCCCACGAGACCATCATGACCATCATGCCTAATTGAAATCTTGGCTGATGAAGAACTCACTACATAATGTACAAGCTTGACTTCTCACTTTCGCTCCTCAAATGCGTAAACCCCAACGAGGTAAATTACGTCATAAGGGAAATCAATGGAAACTATTGAGGAGCTCAATCCATGGTCACAAAGATAGTTCAACGAGGGTATTATTGGATGACCATGGATCACGACATCAAAGAGTTCACCAAGAAATACAACCAATGTCAGCGATTCGCCAATGCTCTACACCAACCACCCGAGAAACTCACCTCGATTTCTTGTCCCTTGCCTATTGCTTAGTGGGGCGTAGATATGATCGACGCATTATAAAGGGCATGGGACTAACGAAGTATGTCATTGTCACTGTGAATTACTTAACTAAATGGGTTGAAGCCAAACAATTGCAACGATTGTCAAGGTCAAGATCACAAACTTCGTATGGAGGAATATCATGTGTTAGTTCTGCACACTATAGGCCCTCATTACTGACAACGGGTAGCAGTTCAACAACGTACACTAAAAATAACTTTGTAGTGGCCTTAGTATAATGTACTTCAGCTCGCCTCCAACTTATCCATAAGCAAACAGAAAGTTGAAGCGATAAATAAAATGATCAAGTGTGGGTTGAAGTCGAAGTTGGAATCATTAAAAAGTCTGTGCGCCAAGCATCTCCTCAAGATCCTATGGTCATATCGCACCACAACTCGCCGATCTATTGATGAGACTCCCCTTTACATACCGTTCGGATCCGAGGTTGTCATCCTTATTGAGATAGAAATGCCAACCCTTCGCGTCAAGGATTTCAATGCCCAAGCCAATGGTGAAGCACTTATGTTCAACCTTGACCTCTTGTAAGAGAAGAGAAACAACTTGCAACTTCGGCTCGCAGAATACCAGAATTTTATGGCTCGGTAATACAATGCTATAGTGAAGACTCAGACATTCAAAGTCAACGACCTCGTTCTAAAGAAGGTACTACAACACATTGGAGCATTGGAATCGACATGGGAGGGGCCATACAAAAATTAAGAGGTAGTTTGCCCAGCACCTACACCTTGGTCGAGTTGAACAGTTTTGTTCAATTTCGCAAATGTATAAATCGTCACAAGTAATATAGAAGTTAATATAGTATCATCTTCGTAGTGAAAGAATTATTCATAATTACAAAATTTCTACTTTAGTTTTATCTGAATATTGAAAGTTTAATGGTAGTGAGGTAAATAAATAAAATTCTAAAACTAGTTCAATGAAAGAAGAAAATAACACAACAATCAAGAAATAAAAGCAAATTCAAGAAGATTAAACTCTAGAGCATGACTTTACCGATATTACTCTTCAACTCTTCCTACAATTTTAATTAAACCAAGATTGTTGGCGGATTCTACCTTATTGACTTGATATTATTTCTCAAGGAATAACAATTTTCTTTGAAAAGTAGAGTTTCTATATCTCTATGACTACTCAGACAATTCAAAGAATGAAGCATGTATAACCAAAAATATGCCACAAAATTTACAAGAATATATCTATCTCTTGTATTTTAATTAGGGATAGATATTCAAGTCTAGTGAAAAATATTGTTTCTCAACCTTTATTTATGACAAGGAATCAATTGAAAGAATGACCAAATCTAAACAATGACTTAAAAACTAGAAAAAGTTCTCACAACCAACAAATTTAGAAGAAAAATCAAATAAAGAACATGGATGGGTAAAGTTTCATAAAGGTGCTACATGACTTCACTAGAAAAGGGTATTTAGCTTATGCTTAAATTCAAAAATAAAATATTAACAAATAACATTGAAGGAAGTTCAAGCAAAAAGAGATAAAGAGGACGAGAAAGAAGACAAATTCGGTGATCTCTCGACTCTCCGTTTTTCACGTTCCTTCTGTTTCTCTCAAAATCTCCATCTTTTCTCTCTAAAATGTCTTTGGATCTGAAATCCCCCTTCTTTCTCCCTTTGCAGCTATGACTAGAATGAAAGTTTTAAACAAATTTTGTCCACAGTGCCTAGGTGTCCGATCTCAGCATCTATATGACGAAATACGTGCATCTGTAAAATCACCTTCTCCACTTTGTAGGGCCTAGGCACCCATTTCGACACCTAGGAGCTCACCATTCTGTTATACGCTTCAAGATCATGGCGCTATGCTCGAAAAATGGCTTGCTTTTCATTTTGTTTTGCTCTTTTTCCTCCTTTTCTAAATCAAATGGTTCTATTTTCTCAATCTTTCTGACTTACTCCTACGTATCTAAGGTCTACAAGATCGAGAAAAATTAGTCATTTACAATCACTGATGAAAGATTCCTCAAACAATTAAGGATTAGTAATCTTTTTTATAAATCGAATGGGGTGTTCCAAAAATACCTCTTTGGAGTCCTGGAGAGGAACATGCATCATGGGTTGACGAATAGTGTCACTTCTTAGATATATTGGGTCATATGGTATTTCTAAGCTAGCCAAAAAAAATATTCGTAAAAATTATCAAATAACTCAAAAACTTCATAAATTACTAGACTCAAAATTGACTTTTCAAAATTCTCCCAAACTTATTGTTGTTCTGGTCCTCTAGCAAAGGCAAACAACCTAAAGAGAAAGTAAACATGCTGCAAAAATATCATTGAACTGGTATATAGTCAAGGTTCAAAACAATGTTGTTTTACTAACAAAAGAAAAGGAAACTAACTTCAAACAATGCCAAGAATCTTTTAACCAACAAGCTAATTTTCTCTATTACAGACCTTATATGTGTGTGTAAGCATAATTCTTCATAAATTGTCATCCTCATCCCAAGGAAAAACAAAAATTACACAAGCAAATTTAACCATTTCATATCCACAAGCTACATGCAAAATACTAAATATCATCAGAATTCTAGGATAGACCTGAATTCTCTCATATGTCATCCCATGAAAGAAATGAGATTTCAACATCTCTCATTCTTACAAGCCAAGTTACCATAAGCCAATAGTGTTTAAATGATAAAGAGTTTTCTAACTCTAATATTTTTCTAACTAAAAAACTTTGTAAACACTAAAGAATCTACACAGTTCCTTTACTCTTCAACGATTGTTACACTTAGGAGACTCGTGGACTAGCACTAGCTTTGTAGCTTAAGAGACACTTTTTCGGTCCTCCACTAAAGTCACTTTATAAAGATCTCTAAGTAATTGAGCAATCATAATATACCAACAATGGGTTGCACAAAGTTACATTAGATTATGTATTTATTACTACTGAGATCGCTAAAAAGTCACTCATAGTCTACTGCTACTGGAGTGTCAATAAGTGAGACTCGAAAATATAATTGCATTTTCTTTCCTCTCAATTTTCTATCCACTCTTTTCTTTCTTCTCACTTTATTTTACTTATCTTTTCTCTTCTCTTCTCTCCAGCAAAGTATATGAATAATGTGAATATGATTTTTTTTAATAACATATTCGTTTTTGAAAAGAAAAACAGGCATGTTCTTTCTAAAAAATTAAAAGCACAAAAATGTTCGACGGCTAGGCCAGCGACTTCTCATATAATGTTTGAAAAGTTTAATTTTAGGCTATATAAGAAAAAACCAGATTAAACAAAGACATTGACAAATGGTTCACGACTTATGCAAACAACAGACATTAAACTTTCTCAATTTCTTAAACATCATCACATACATGAGGTACTAACAGGACATGCCCAAATGATGAATTAATAAAGATCTAGCATACTTTTCATGAATGATAAAACTAGTTAAGCGCAAACTTTAAGCATCAAAACAATGAGGTACCTATAATTGTGTGCCCAATAAGATCATAAAGGGGCAAAAAATAAAGTCAAACCAACTATGCAGTCAAGAAGTTCCGCATCCTTGAAACTAATTTACCAACTATCGTCGTTTATTAGAACCCAGTAAGGAATCACACCACCTCCAAACTCAAAGCATGCATTATCTCCTACGTATGAGAATGCATAACGGAGTATATTTTATATACTCACCCCCCCCCCTTACAATGATTGTTTCAGGTGAAGGACTCGTGGGCGACCATGGTGATGAGACGGAGGAGACATGACGAGCGAGGACCATAGGCTGCTTAGTCACTCTTGCTTAGCTTAAGTTATTAGTTAAGACCTTATGTTATGGTCAATAAACCATTTGTTCGTATTTGAATAATTGGGAGGTTCCCACTTGTTATTGATTTTAATTCAGGATAGGTGTCTAACTTAGTTCTCTACTATTCATTGAGTTTTGCTTCGTTTGAATAATAAAACCGCCCCGTGAGGTTGTCCACGGATGTTGTTGATTGATATTCTATGAGATTGATTTATTGTTGAATTAACCAGAGGTGGAACTTGATTTTATATAATTGTTGCATAGGGAGTTGGCATCATGCGTTTGGGGTTAAATTTAAATAGTTGGGTAGTTAACGTGACCTAAAAGCATGGGGGAAATTCTGGGTCGTTACAATATAAATATATATTCTTTCTCTGACGTTCTCCGTATAAGTTCACACCATGAGTTCCATGCTCAGCCTGGTGTTGCCCTGGGCGCATCCTCACTTCTTTTGGCCAAGAATGCGACATGACGTTCATAAGGTATGTGAAGATTTCATAACATGTAAGCAAGTTAAGTCCAAGACAATGCCACACAGTTTGTATACTCCCTTATCCACTCCCGTAAGCACAATAGCTAGATATATCTATGGGTTTTGTGCTAATGTTGCCTAGGTTAGAGAGATAGAAAGATAACATTTTCGTTGTAGTGGATAGATTTAGCAAGATCACACACTTTATTCCATTCTCAAAGTCATGTGATGTAAAGCAACTTGCATATCTATTCTTTAATGAAGTGGTGAAATTACATGGTATTCCTCAAACTATTGGTAGTGATACGGATGTTAAGTTCTTTAGTCACTTTTGGAAAGTCTTGTGGGACAAGTTGGGTACCAAACTACTATTTCCAACAACTTGCCACCCACAAACGGATGGACAAACAAAAGACGTTAATAGAATCATGGTCACTTTACTTCAGTTTGTGATAGACAAACATTTGAAGAATTGGCAGGAGTGCTTACCATTTGTAGAGTTTGTATACAATCGAGCAATACATAGCACTACTCATTGTTCTCCATTTGAGGTAGTATATTGTTTTAATCCTTTAACACAACTTGATTTATTACCTATGCCTCCTAACAAGTTTGCTAGTCTTGAAACCAAAAGCAAGGTAGATATCATACGCTCATTACACGAGGAAGTGATGAAAAGGATCGACAACAACAATCACAAAGTTGCCTCAAGGGTCAATCAACACCGAAAGAAAATAGTGTTTCAAAAAGGAGATTGGGATTGGTGTACCTAAGAAATGAGTGATTTGCTAATTAGCAAAGTTCCAAACTCAATCCAAGAGGAGGTGGACCTTGTCAAGTGATAGAAAAGATCAATGGCAATGCATACAAGATTGATCTTCAAGGTAATTATGGTGTTAGTGTTACTTTCAATGTTGCTGACTTAATTCTTTTTGATGTATGTGAAGATCTCTATTCGAGGATGAATCCTTTTAACGAAGGAGGAGATGATGCGATCATAATACCACCTAGCAAATCTCAAGGATCAATTAGAGAGATCATGCCAAACAGCTTCAAGGAGTCATGGATAAATATATGCAACACAAAATTAGCTTTATACATAAAAGAAGAGAAAGAAGGAACCAAGATCCAATATAAGTGTCAAATAGAAATTCCAGCACTTGAGGAACCCATTGCAAGGATGACAAGCCCTGCCATGCATAGGGCCACGCACGCCAACGCCCGGGCACACGCCCAACAGCCAGGCACACGCTCTACTATGCACCTCACCCAGCCAAGTGTTAACCTTTCAACGTGCCCAACACCCCTTACTGCCAGCACCAATGCGCGTCCCCCTACTAGTGTGCGTGCTCGCCAGCCCATGCCAGCGCCCCTACGCACACATTGCGTTGCTCGCACTTTGCTGCCTGCCCTCAACTAGCACATACTACCAACACCAGACCCATGTTCCTTCCCGCCATGGCACCAACACCCCTCTACACGTACCTACCTTTGAAACCGCTAGCCACCGCCATTGGCGCCACCCCATTTGGTGCCAATTTGAGTGACTTGTCATCCACTCCTTAACATTTTTCAGAAAATTCTATTTCCGATTTTGATTAAAAACATTTATAGGAATTATTTTATTTGCTTTTCAATTTTAGGAAAGGATTTGTTTAATTATTTTTTCCTTAGAATTTTTAGGTTTATTTTTATTTTACAAATCTCTTTTAAAGGCGTTGGGCCTTAGCCTACAAATAGGCGTGTTCCACTCTTTCTCCCTTTGCATCATGTGAAACCCCCCCAAATAGTGCCTTCATTTGTGTAATTTGTCCGGTATTTTGTCCTAATACTTGTAGTTTGTAAACAGTGAATATTAATACATGTGATGTTATTCAGACAAGTGTTGAAAGTGTTTTTTTAAGTCTAAATCCAATAAACTACGAACCCTTGGCTACTATAATGAGTACTTGAACTATATGTGGAGACATAAACTGGATCAAGTTCAAGTAAATAGCCTAAAGAGTCTATAGTACATGGATCAAGTTTGGTACTTTTTCTTGGAGACACTATTGAATATGGCCCGCTTTATGATTGTTACAAATGTTGTAAGGTGTCATAAACGAAGTGATCCTAATTCGTTCATGTAGTAACATGTGAGCGGGGGTGTTCTACACAATGAGATTGTGTAAGACTGACCCTGAAATAATTACTGTTACGTATTAACACTGTTTACGGATAACACTGATTAATTTCGTTTATCGATGACCTAGATAACTTGATCTAAATTCTGAGCCGTCTATGAACTCCTATTTTGTCAGGATTCTCCCTTGATCTGCATAGGTGAGAGTAAGCTCATCAGCGCTGCTCAATATGCCTCCCATTTTAGGGATAAGACTGGGTAGATAACTTGGGACATAAAATTAGCATGACAGAATTCACGCCTGACCCGATTTAGGGACAATAGAGAGGTTGTTCCCTTAAGAGCTGATCCCAGGTCTTGAACAAGGGTCTCCATCCTCTCACTGGCCTGAGAGGAATTAGATTTAGTGATTTGATCATAAATCAATTGTTCATTAGAGGGATAGTGGTACTTAAGGAGAAAAGATATAACTCAAGGGTAAAACAGTTTTTTTTGACCTAGCTGAGGTTACGAATGACCTATGAAGGATCAACTTACCGATGACGGTTATATCGAATGGACACAAATATATCTACAGTGAGGAGAGTGCATCTACAATCTATAGTTGACAGTCCTGTTAGTTAACGAATGTTGATTAACTAAGTTAAATAGTTTGATCGGTTGGTCTCGAATCATTGGAGCCAATGATCTGTAGGTCCATCGGGTCTCCATGCTAACTAATAAAGGATAAAATTTATGAACTAGGTGATGCAAGAATTTGAAGTGTTCAAATTCGATTTTTTAGAGAATCTTGTATTTTATATGATATATAATATATAATTTAATAATTAATTGAGAATTAATTATTATGGACAATATGACTTATTTAAATTAGTTTTAAATAAGTTTAAAGTATGAAAAATAATTGTAATTTGATTAACGTGATTAATGAAGTTTAGGTGTCAAAGACGAATTAATATGAGATATTAATTTGGCTTGGTTTTTATTTTAATAGAAAATTGATATTTCAATTTTTTGTTTTTATAAAAAATTAGTTTTATAAAAGTTTTATTTAAAAATCAAGATTGAAGTTAGATTTTCCCACTAACTAATGGTTTTTGAAGTGTTTCTTGAAGGCAATGACACCTATCTTTTACACGCTAGTGGGGTTTGAAGTGGAAGGCATGCAAGGCTTGTCCTTGCATGCAATTGGTCTTTATATAGGTGATGAAGATCACTTGGAGCAGGCTAATGCTTCCTTGCATAAGTGCAAAATTTTTCCACTCAAATTTCTATTGTTTTCTCCTAGCCATTACTGTTGTCCCTTTGCTTTCAGTCAAAATTCGGTCTCTCAACCGTGTTCATCAATCCTAGGATAGCACGGATTTGCCATTGGTGGTCCCATTGAGTTAGGATAAGAAGTTATAGTGGAGGTCTTCAAATGTATAAAGTTAATAACTTCCTCTTTAGTTTTTCATCATTTTTTTCAACATGCTTATTTTAGTTAAATTGCTTAATTAAGTGTATTATGATCTTTAGCTTCCGTTGTGCATATCAAAAGATCTAACATAGTTGAACTTAGGAATCCATTGTTTAGTCCTCAAAGCATGCTTGTTTGATTGGTCATCAAACTTGTGGAGTGTTTCCGGCATCGAGCATAATGAGTATTCTTTATGCTCAAGGTAATGACTGCAAAGGTAATCCATCCAACCTTTAACTTTCATGTTGTAACCAACTATAGGATTCAATTTGATATAGGCTACAGTAATCCATATACTTGAGTTGTTGTGTATCACTTTATGTTGAACAAAGAATAGCTTTAAGCTTTTTTCTCCAAAGGTTAAAATCCCCCTTTTCATTAAACTTTTCTAGGAGAAACTGATCACATATTTTTTCTTCAAACCCTCCAAGTTCACGATAGTCTTGAAGATGAAGCCTCAAAAACTGACATGGGACCCACACCAAGTTAACTAAAATATATTTGCGACCATTTAAATAGTGCATATTTTTATATAGGGTTGTGTCTCTTGAAAAAACATATCATATCATTCAAACTTGTGTCAATTGCAAAAGACACACCCTCTAATAGAAAATTGTGGTCCTTCAACAAAATTTTAACAAAGATTGTGTCATCATCGTTCATTTTATATATAGTATAGATATATAAAGATACATTATACATTTAATCACTAAAAAAACATAATATAACAGTGTATACTTTGACGTCCATATTGCAAGCCACGTAATAAGTATGGGGTATAAAACTATATATTTATTTGTATATATAATATTTTTTTATTTTTTTATTTTGTTATTGTTATTGTTATAAAAAAAAGTGAAAACCAATAAAAAACTAACTTTGAAATAAATTCAAAGAAAAATGAAATTAATGCCGGTTCTTGAACTATTTGGATGCATGTCTAATAAATCTCTAAATTTAAAAAGTGTCTAACAAGTCTCTAAATTTTAATTTT